>NC_143073.1:18562500-19762500 GCF_052426305.1 Pelodiscus sinensis
CTCCAGGCGCTTTAGTCACCATTCCACTGCAGAAGTTATGTAGTTACTGTGATTTAAAGCGAAAGGTGTACGGGGATCCCAGATTACCTAAATATTTTCTATATTCACAAATGTGCATTCAAACACTGTAACCAGATATTTACACTTAAATGAACGAGCAACTTCGTAGAAGAGCTGCAGACAGCTCCGTTGGAGACATCTGCGGCAGAAGCTTTCCTTTTTTTCCTCGAATGTGCTTAAAACCCCGTAACTTGCTTCATACACCTATCGCCCCATTCCCCTCCAGTAGGTTTGTAGTTACGGTGTTCTAAAGCCAAAGATATATAGGGATACATGTACAGCAAAAGATTTCCTATCTCCACGAAAATGATTTCACATAGTGTAACCAGCTAATTAAGCTGAAATGAAAGAGAATGTTGTCAGAAGAGCTGCAAACAGCTCAGTTTGAGTCATCTGCGGCAGAAGCTTTCCTTTTTTTCCTTGAATGGGCTTCAAAAGCCCGTAAGCTCCTCCAGGCGCTTTAGTCACCATTCCACTGCAGAAGTTATGTAGTTACTGTGATTTAAAGCGAAAGATGTATGCGGATCCCAGATCACCTAAATATTTTCTATCTGCACTAAAGTGCATTCGAACACGCTAACGAGATAGTTACACTTAAAAGAAAGAGAAACTTCGTATAAAAGCTGCGAACAGCTCAGTTGGGGATACCTGCGGCAGTAGCTTTCCTTTTTTCCTCGAATGTGCTTAAAACCCCGTAACTTGCTTCATACACATATCTCAACATTCCCCTCCAGAAGATTTGTAGTTACGGCGCTCTAAAGCAAAAGATATATAGGGATACCTGTTCAGCAAAAGATTTCCTATCTCCACGAAAATTATTTCACATACTGTAACCAGCTAGTTACACTGAAATGAAGGAGAATGTTGTCAGAAGAGCTGCAAACAGCTCAGTTTGAGACATCTGCGGCAGAATCTTTCCTTTTTTTCCTTGAATGGGCTTCAAAAGCCCGTAAGTTCCTCCAGGCGCTTTGGTCACCATACCACTGCAGAAGTTATGTAGGTACTGTGATCTAAAGCGAAAGATGTATGGGGAACCCAGATCAGCTAAAGATTTACTATCTTCACTAAAGTGCATTCAAACACTCTAACGAGATATTTACACTTAAATGAACGAGAACCTTCCTATAAAAACTGCAAACAGCTCAGTTGGCGACACCTGCGGGAGAAGCTTTCCTTTTTTTCGTTGAATGGGCTTCAAAAGCCCGTAAGTTCCTCCAGGCGCTTTGGTCACCATACCACTGCAGAAGTTATGTAGTTACTGTGATCTAAAGCGAAAGATGTATGGGGAACCCAGATCAGCTAAAGATTTTCTATCTTCACTAAAGTGCTTTCAAACACTCTAACGAGATATTTACACTTAAATGAACGAGAAACTTCGTATACAAGCTGCAAACAGCTCAGTTGGCGACATCTGCGGGAGAAGCTTTCCTTTTTTTCGTTGAATGGGCTTCAATAGCCCGTAAGTTCCTCCAGGCGCTTTAGTCACCATTCCACTGCAGAAGTTATGTAGCTACTGCGATTTAAAGCAAAAGATGTATGTGGAATCCCAGATCAGCTAAATATTTTCTATCTTCACTAAAGTGCATTCAAACACTCTAACGAGATATTTACACTTAAATGAATGAGAAACTTGGTATACAAGCTGCAAACAGCTCAGTTGGCGACATCTGCGGCAGAAGCTATCCTTTTTTTCTTTGAATGGGCTTCAATAGCCCGTAAGTTCCTCCAGGCGCTTTAGTCACCATTCCACTGCAGAAGTTATGTAGCTACTGTGATTTAAAGCGAAAGATGTATGTGGAATCCCAGATCAGCTAAATATTTTCTATCTTCACTAAAGTGCTTTCAAACACTCTAACGAGATATTTACTCTTAACTGAACGAGAAACTTCGAATAAAAGCTGCAAACAGCTCAGTTGGCGACACCTGCGGCAGAAGCTTTCCTTTTTTTCCTCGAATCTGCTTAAAACCCCGGAATTTGCTTGATACACTTCTTAGCAATCCCCTGCAGTATGTTTGTAGTTACGGTGATCTAAAGGCAAAGATAAGTAGGGATACATGATCAGCAAAAGATTTCCTATCTCCACGAAAATGATTTCACATACTGTAACCAGCTAGTTACACTGAAATGAAGGAGAATGTTGTCAGAAGAGCTGCAAACAGCTCAATTTGAGACATCTGCGGCAGAAGCTTTCCTTTTTTTCCTTGAATGGGCTTCAAAAGCCCGTAAGTTCCTCCAGGCGCTTTAGTCACCTTTCCACTGCAGAAGTTATGTAGCTACTGTGATTTAAAGCGAAAGATGTATGTGGAATCCCAGATCAGCTAAATATTTTCTATCTTTACTAATGTGCATTCAAACACTCTAACGAGATATTTACACTTAACTGAACGAGAAACTTCGTATAAAAGCTGCAAACAGCTCAGTTGGCGACACCTGCGGCAGAAGCTTTCCTTTTTTTCCTTGAATGGGCTTCAATAGCCCGTAAGTTCCTCCAGGCGCCTTAGTCACCATTCCACGGCAGAAGTTATGTAGTTACTGTGATTTAAAGCGAAAGATGTATGGGGATCCCAGATCAGCTAAAGATTTACTATCTTCACTAAAGTGCTTTCAAACACTCTAACGAGATATTTACACTTAAATGAACGAGAAACTTCGTATACAAGCTGCAAACAGCTCAGTGGGCGACATCTGCGGCAGAAGCTATCGTTTTTATCTTTGAATGGGCTTAAATAGCCCGTAAGATCCTCCAGGCGCTTTAGTCACCATTCCACTGCAGAAGTTATGTAGTTACTGTGATTTAAAGCGAAAGATGTATGGGGATCCCAGATCAGCTAAAGATTTACTATCTTCACTAAAGTGCTTTCAAACACTCTAACGAGATATTTACACTTAAATGAATGAGAAGCTTCGTATACAAGCTGCAAACAGCTCAGTTGGCGACATCTGCCGCAGAAGCTTTCCTTTTTTTCTTTGAATTGGCTTCAATAGCCCGTAAGTTCCTCCAGGCGCTTTAGTCACCATTCCACTGCAGAAGTTATGTAGCTACTGTGATTTAAAGCGAAAGATGTATGTGGAATCCCAGATCAGCTAAATATTTTCTATCTTCACTAATGTGCATTCAAACACTCTAACGAGATATTTACACTGAAATGAACGAGAAACTTCGTAGAGGAGCTGCAAACAGCTCAGTTGGAGACATCTGCGGCAGAATCTTTCCTTTTTTCCTCGACTGTGCTTAAAACCCCGTCACTTGCTTCATACACTTCTCACCAATCCTCTGCAGTAGGTTTGTAGTTAGGTGTTCTAAAGCCAAAGATATATAGGGATACATGTTCAGCAAAAGATTTCCTATCTCCACGAAAATGATTTCACATAGTGTAACCAGCTAGTTACACTGTAATGAAGGAGAATGTTGTCAGAAGATCTGCAAACAGCTCAGTTTGAGACATCTGCGGCAGAAGCCTTTCTTTTTTTCCTTGAATGGGCTTCAAAAGCCCGTAAGTTCCTCCAGGCGCCTTAGTCACCATTCCACTGCAGAAGTTATGTAGTTACTGTGATTTAAAGCGAAAGATGTATGGGGATCGCAGATCAGCTAAATATTTTCTATCTTCCCTAATGTGCATTCAAACACTCTAACGAGATATTTACACTTAAATGAACCAGAAACTTCGTATAAGAGCTGCAAACAGCTCAGTTGGAGACATCTGCGGCAGAAGCTTTCCTTTTTCCTCGACTGTGCTTAAAACCCCGTCACTTGCTTCATACACTTCTCACCAATCCCCTGCAGTAGGTTTGTAGTTAGGTGTTCTAAAGCCAAAGATATATAGGGAAACATGTTCAGCAAAAGATTTCCTATCTCCACGAAAATGATTTCACATAGTGTAACCAGCTAATTAAGCTGAAATGAAGGAGAATGTTGTCAGAAGAGCTGCAAACAGCTCAGTTTGAGACATCTGCGGCAGAAGCTTTCCTTTTTTTCCTTGAATGGGCTTCAAAAGCCCGTAAGTTCCTCCAGGCGCTTTAGTCACCATTCCAGTACAGAAGTTCTGTAGTTACTGTGATTTAAAGCGAAAGATGTATGGGGATCCCAGATCAGCTAAAGATTTACTATCTTCGCTAAAGTGCATTCAAACACTCTAACGAGATATTTACACTTAAATGCACGAGAAACTTCGTATAAAAGCTGCAAACAGCTCAGTTGGCGACACCTGAGGCAGAAGCTTTCCTTTTTTTCCTCGAATGTGCTTAAAACCCCTAAACTTGCTTCATACACTTATCTCAATATTCACCTCCAGAAGGTTTGTAGTTACGGTGTTCTAAAGCAAAAGATATATAGGGATACCTGTTCAGCAAAAGATTTCCTATCTCCACGTTAATGATTTCACATACTGTAACTAGCTAGTTACAATGAAATGAAGGAGAAAGTTGTCAGAAGAGCTGCATACAGCTCAGTTTGAGACATCTGCGGCAGAAGCCTTCCTTTTTTTCCTTGAGTGGGCTTCAATAGCCCGTAAGTTCCTCCAGGCGCCTTAGTCACCATTCCACTGCAGAAGTTATGTAGTTACTGTGATTTAAAGCGAAAGATGTATGGGGATCCCAGATCAGCTAAAGATTTACTATCTTCACTAAAGTGCTTTCAAACACTCTAACGAGCTATTTACACTTGAATGAACGAGAAACTTCCTATACAAGTTGCAAACAGCTCAGTTGGCGACATCTGCGGCAGAAGCTTTCCCTTTTTTCCGTGAATGTGTTTAAAACCCCGTCACTTGCTTCATACACTTTTCTCAACATTCCCCTCCAGAAGGTTTGTAGTTAGGTGTTCTAAAGCGAAAGATATATAGGGATACATGTTCAGCAAAAGATTTGCTATCTCCACGAAAATGATTTCACATACTGTAACCAGCTAGTTACGCTGAAATGGAGGAGAATGTTGTCAGAAGAGCTGCAAACAGCTCAGTTTGAGACATCTGCGGCAGAAGCTTTCCTTTTTTTCCTTGAATGGTCTTCAAAAGCCCGTAAGCTCCTCCAGGCGCTTTAGTCACCATTCCACTGCAGAAGTTATGTAGTTACTGTGATTTAAAGCGAAAGATGTATGCGGATCCCAGATCACCTAAATATTTTCTATCTGCACTAAAGTGCATTCGAACACGCTAACGAGATAGTTACACTTAAAAGAAAGAGAAACTTCGTATAAAAGCTGCGAACAGATCAGTTGGGGATACCTGCGGCAGTAGCTTTCCTTTTTTCCTCGAATGTGCTTAAAACCCCGTAACTTGCTTGATACACTTCTCAGCAATCCCCTGCAGTATGTTTGTAGTTACGGTGATCTAAAGGCAAAGATAAGTAGGGATACATGATTAGCAAAAGATTTCATATCTCCACGAAAATGATTTCACATACTGTAACCAGCTAGTTACACTGAAATGAAGGAGAATGTTGTCAGAAGAGCTGCAAACAGCTCAGTTTGAGACATCTGCGGCAGAAGCCTTCCTTTTCTTCCTTGAATGGGCTTCAAAAGCCCGTAAGCTCCTCCAGGCGCTTTAGTCACCTTTCCACTGCAGAAGTTATGTAGCTACTGTGATTTAAAGCGAAAGATGTATGTGGAATCCCAGATCAGCTAAATATTTTCTATCTTTACTAATGTGCATTCAAACACTCTAACGAGATATTTACACTTAACTGAACGAGAAACTTCGTATAAAAGCTGCAAACAGCTCAGTTGGCGACACCTGCGGCAGAAGCTTTCCTTTTTTTCCTTGAATGGGCTTCAATAGACCGTAAGTTCCTCCAGGCGCCTTAGTCACCATTCCACGGCAGAAGTTATGTAGTTACTGTGATTTAAAGCGAAAGATGTATGGGGATCCCAGATCAGCTAAAGATTTACTATCTTCACTAAAGTGCTTTCAAACACTCTAACGAGATATTTACACTTAAATGAACGAGAAACTTCGTATACAAGCTGCAAACAGCTCAGTGGGCGACATCTGCGGCAGAAGCTATCGTTTTTATCTTTGAATGGGCTTAAATAGCCCGTAAGTTCCTCCAGGCGCTTTAGTCACCATTCCACTGCAGAAGTTATGTAGCTACTGTGATTTAAAGCGAAAGATGTATGTGGAATCCCAGATCAGCTAAATATTTTCTATCTTCACTAATGTGCATTCAAACACTCTAACGAGATATTTACACTGAAATGAACGAGAAACTTCGTAGAGGAGCTGCAAACAGCTCAGTTGGAGACATCTGCGGCAGAAGCTTTCCTTTTTTCCTCGACTGTGCTTAAAACCCCGTCACTTGCTTCATACACTTCTCACCAATCCCCTGCAGTAGGTTTGTAGTTAGGTGTTCTAAAGCCAAAGATATATAGGGATACATGTTCAGCAAAAGATTTCCTATCTCCACGAAAATGATTTCACATAGTGTAACCAGCTAGTTACACTGTAATGAAGGAGAATGTTGTCAGAAGATCTGCAAACAGCTCAGTTTGAGACATCTGCGGCAGAAGCCTTTCTTTTTTTCCTTGAATGGGCTTCAAAAGCCCGTAAGTTCCTCCAGGCGCTTTAGTCACCATTCCACTGCAGAAGTTATGTAGTTACTGTGATTTAAAGCGAAAGATGTATGGGGATCCCAGATCAGCTAAAGATTTACTATCTTCACTAAAGTGCTTTCAAACACTCTAACGAGCTATTTACACTTGAATGAACGAGAAACTTCCTATACAAGTTGCAAACAGCTCAGTTGGCGACATCTGCGGCAGAAGCTTTCCCTTTTTTCCGTGAATGTGTTTAAAACCCCGTCACTTGCTTCATACACTTTTCTCAACATTCCCCTCCAGAAGGTTTGTAGTTAGGTGTTCTAAAGCGAAAGATATATAGGGATACATGTTCAGCAAAAGATTTGCTATCTCCACGAAAATGATTTCACATACTGTAACCAGCTAGTTACGCTGAAATGGAGGAGAATGTTGTCAGAAGAGCTGCAAACAGCTCAGTTTGAGACATCTGCGGCAGAAGCTTTCCTTTTTTTCCTTGAATGGTCTTCAAAAGCCCGTAAGCTCCTCCAGGCGCTTTAGTCACCATTCCACTGCAGAAGTTATGTAGTTACTGTGATTTAAAGCGAAAGATGTATGCGGATCCCAGATCACCTAAATATTTTCTATCTGCACTAAAGTGCATTCGAACACGCTAACGAGATAGTTACACTTAAAAGAAAGAGAAACTTCGTATAAAAGCTGCGAACAGCTCAGTTGGGGATACCTGCGGCAGTAGCTTTCCTTTTTTTCCTCGAATGTGCTTAAAACCCCGTAACTTGCTTCATACACATATCTCAACATTCCCCTCCAGAAGATTTGTAGTTACGGCGCTCTAAAGCCAAAGATATATAGGGATACCTGTTCAGCAAAAGATTTCCTATCTCCACGAAAATTATTTCACATACTGTAACCAGCTAGTTACACTGAAATGAAGGAGAATGTTGTCAGAAGAGCTGCAAACAGCTCAGTTTGAGACATCTGCGGCAGAATCTTTCCTTTTTTTCCTTGAATGGGCTTCAAAAGCCCGTAAGTTCCTCCAGGCGCTTTGGTCACCATACCACTGCAGAAGTTATGTAGGTACTGTGATCTAAAGCGAAAGATGTATGTGGAATCCCAGATCAGCTAAATATTTTCTATCTTCACTAAAGTGCTTTCAAACACTCTAACGAGATATTTACTCTTAACTGAACGAGAAACTTCGAATAAAAGCTGCAAACAGCTCAGTTGGCGACACCTGCGGCAGAAGCTTTCCTTTTTTTCGTTGAAGGGGCTTCAATAGCCAGTAACTTCCTCCAGGCGCTTTAGTCACCATTCCACTGGAGAAGATATGTAGCTACTGTGATTTAAAGCGAAAGATGTATGTGGAATCCCAGATCAGCTAAATATTTTCTATCTTCACTAATGTGCATTCAAACACTCTAACAAGATATTTACACTTAAATGAACGAGAAACTTCGTAGAAGAGCTGCAAACAGCTCAGTTGGAGATATCTGCGGGAGAAGCTTTCCTTTTTTCCTCGACCGTGCTTAAAACCCCGTCACTTGCTTCATACACTTCTCACCAATCCCCTGCAGTAGGTTTGTAGTTAGGTGTTCTAAAGCCAAAGATATATAGGGATACATGTTCAGCAAAAGATTTCCTATCTCCACGAAAATGATTCCACATACTGTAACCAGCTAGTTACGCTGAAATGGAGGAGAAAGTTGTCAGAAGAGCTGCAAACAGCTCAGTTTGAGACATCTGCGGCAGAAGCTTTCCTTTTTTCCCTTTAATTGGCTTCAAAAGCCCGTAAGTTCCTCCAGGCGCTTTAGTCACCATTCCACTGCAGAAGTTATGTAGTTACTGTGATTTAAAGCGAAAGGTGTACGGGGATCCCAGATTACCTAAATATTTTCTATATTCACAAATGTGCATTCAAACACTGTAACCAGATATTTACACTTAAATGAACGAGCAACTTCGTAGAAGAGCTGCAGACAGCTCCGTTGGAGACATCTGCGGCAGAAGCTTTCCTTTTTTTCCTCGAATGTGCTTAAAACCCCGTAACTTGCTTCATACACCTATCGCCCCATTCCCCTCCAGTAGGTTTGTAGTTACGGTGTTCTAAAGCCAAAGATATATAGGGATACATGTACAGCAAAAGATTTCCTATCTCCACGAAAATGATTTCACATAGTGTAACCAGCTAATTAAGCTGAAATGAAAGAGAATGTTGTCAGAAGAGCTGCAAACAGCTCAGTTTGAGTCATCTGCGGCAGAAGCTTTCCTTTTTTTCCTTGAATGGGCTTCAAAAGCCCGTAAGCTCCTCCAGGCGCTTTAGTCACCATTCCACTGCAGAAGTTATGTAGTTACTGTGATTTAAAGCGAAAGATGTATGCGGATCCCAGATCACCTAAATATTTTCTATCTGCACTAAAGTGCATTCGAACACGCTAACGAGATAGTTACACTTAAAAGAAAGAGAAACTTCGTATAAAAGCTGCGAACAGCTCAGTTGGGGATACCTGCGGCAGTAGCTTTCCTTTTTTTCCTCGAATGTGCTTAAAACCCCGTAACTTGCTTCATACACATATCTCAACATTCCCCTCCAGAAGATTTGTAGTTACGGCGCTCTAAAGCAAAAGATATATAGGGATACCTGTTCAGCAAAAGATTTCCTATCTCCACGAAAATTATTTCACATACTGTAACCAGCTAGTTACACTGAAATGAAGGAGAATGTTGTCAGAAGAGCTGCAAACAGCTCAGTTTGAGACATCTGCGGCAGAATCTTTCCTTTTTTTCCTTGAATGGGCTTCAAAAGCCCGTAAGTTCCTCCAGGCGCTTTGGTCACCATACCACTGCAGAAGTTATGTAGGTACTGTGATCTAAAGCGAAAGATGTATGGGGAACCCAGATCAGCTAAAGATTTACTATCTTCACTAAAGTGCATTCAAACACTCTAACGAGATATTTACACTTAAATGAACGAGAACCTTCCTATAAAAACTGCAAACAGCTCAGTTGGCGACACCTGCGGGAGAAGCTTTCCTTTTTTTCGTTGAATGGGCTTCAAAAGCCCGTAAGTTCCTCCAGGCGCTTTGGTCACCATACCACTGCAGAAGTTATGTAGTTACTGTGATCTAAAGCGAAAGATGTATGGGGAACCCAGATCAGCTAAAGATTTACTATCTTCACTAAAGTGCTTTCAAACACTCTAACGAGATATTTACACTTAAATGAATGAGAAACTTCGTATACAAGCTGCAAACAGCTCAGTTGGCGACATCTGCGGCAGAAGCTATCCTTTTTTTCTTTGAATGGGCTTCAATAGCCCGTAAGTTCCTCCAGGCGCTTTAGTCACCATTCCACTGCAGAAGTTATGTAGCTACTGTGATTTAAAGCGAAAGATGTATGTGGAATCCCAGATCAGCTAAAGATTTACTATCTTCACTAAAGTGCTTTCAAACACTCTAACGAGATATTTACACTTAAATGAACGAGAAACTTCGTAGAAGAGCTGCAAACAGCTCAGTTGGAGATATCTGCGGGAGAAGCTTTCCTTTTTTCCTCGACCGTGCTTAAAACCCCGTCACTTGCTTCATACACTTCTCACCAATCCCCTGCAGTAGGTTTGTAGTTAGGTGTTCTAAAGCCAAAGATATATAGGGATACATGTTCAGCAAAAGATTTCCTATCTCCACGAAAATGATTCCACATACTGTAACCAGCTAGTTACGCTGAAATGGAGGAGAAAGTTGTCAGAAGAGCTGCAAACAGCTCAGTTTGAGACATCTGCGGCAGAAGCTTTCCTTTTTTGCCTTTAATTGGCTTCAAAAGCCCGTAAGTTCCTCCAGGCGCTTTAGTCACCATTCCACTGCAGAAGTTATGTAGTTACTGTGATTTAAAGCGAAAGGTGTACGGGGATCCCAGATTACCTAAATATTTTCTATATTCACAAATGTGCATTTGTGACGGCGCGTTGGGGGTTCCCCGTCTCCTGCACCCCGAAATGGCACAAACAGACTGCACCAGCCAGTGGAATTGAGGGTGGTTTATTGCTCCTGCAGCACAGCGCAGCACAGATGTAATCTGGTTACAGGAACTGGGCTAGGATGCCTCAGGCCCCCTTGAGATGGGGGAGACTGGGCCCCTAAACTCCAGCCCCTTCCCCTAGGCTCTCCTCCATGCCCTCCGACAGCCAGCAACCAACTCCCCAACTTCCAGCCCTGCCCCCCAGCCAAGGCAGCATTCCACCTTCCTTTGTTCCTCTCCATGGGGGGTGTCTGGCCACTGGTTTGCATAGTGACTCATCCTGTTTTGCTGGGTCGTGGTACCCACGGCAGCCAGTGGGGGTTCCCCCAGAGCCAGCAGCATAGAAACCAGCCAGGTACCCCCACTACGTCACAGTTCTCCCCCCTCCGAGAGCGAACTGAGCAGGGTCACTCCGCTCGTGACCTAGGGAAGTTCGGGTCCTCTGCGTGGGAACCCGCCCCGGGGACATGGGTGCTCCCCTTGACTCGGGCCGGCCGTGGCGAGGCCCCACATGAATTGGCTTCCCTCTGTCCACTCGCCGCCCCGCTCCAGGGCGACTGGCACAGGCCTGTCCTCGGGGGTCACACCCACCCTTCCACTGGCCTTGATCTCTGGCCAGGGTCTCTCGGGCCGGGGCCATGAGCCCAGTGAGCCTTCTCTGGACAGCCAGGGCGGCTTCCACCCCCGATGCTCCATCCAGGGAGGACTTCCCCTCCCATAACTCTCTCAGCAAGCCCAGAGGGTCTATCTGGGGTAGAGACCCCCAAGCCGCTTTCCTACTGTCTTGGGCCTTCCCGCCCCTCTGGCAGGAGTCACAGGACCGGCAGTACCGCTGCACGGCTGTAAAGATTCCCGGCCAATAGAAGTGCTGGAGCAGCTTCAGCCGGGTGCTCCGGATCCCCCGGTGGCCCCCAACGGGGACATCGTGGGCCAAATACAGCAGCTTGAGGCGATACTTTCGGGGGACGACCAGCTGCCGCTCTACCCTCCATGCCCTTGCCTTCCTGGGGGGGAGCCACTCACGGAACAGGAGCCCACGCTCCCGCAGGAATCTCTCCTGGCCACCTCTCCCCCGGGGCTGAGCTGCATGGAGGCCAGCCTGGTCCCTCAGCCTCTGCAAGGAGGGGTCTGCCTGCACCTCAGCCTGGAATTCAGCTGCTGAGGCAGGGATCGGGACCTGTCCCCCACCTCTGCCTAGGTCCGGAGTCCCAGCCTGGCTGGACCCCGTGTCCACTGGGATGGGACCCTGAGGATGCTGCCAGGAGTCCTTCCCTGGACCCACGTTGTCAGCCCCCCGCTGGCTCTGGCTCCAGGTAGTGACTAGAGCCCGCTGGGATTCATGGGGCCACTCCTCTAGGTCATTCCCCATCAGCACCTCGGTGGGCAAGTGCGGGTGCACCCCCACTTCCTTGAGGCCTTCCTTCGCCCCCCATTTCAGATGCACCCGGGCTACAGGCACCTTAAACGGGGACCCATCTATGCCCTTCAGGGTCAGCTGCGCGTGGGGTAGTATCCGCTCCGGGGCCACTATGTCGGATCGGGCCAGAGTCACCTCCGCCCCCGTGTCCCAGAAGCCCGTCACCTTCCTACCATCCACCTCCAGGGGTATGAGGCACTCGCTCCGCAGGGGCCGTCCTGCCCCCACCCGGTACACGGAGAAATCCGCCTCCTGAGAATCAGACCTCCCAGGGGAGGTGCACTGAGCATCCTTCCCCTCTCTCTGAGCTGAGGTTTGCCTGCCAGCCCCTGCCTCTGGGGCAGCCTGCCCTTCCTCCCGCCCCAGCCAGTTAACCCTGGAAAGTCCCCGGTCCTGGGACCTGGTGCACTGAGCCCTCTAGTGGCCTTTTTGCCCACAGCGATGGCAAGTTAGGCTTTGGGCTGTCTCTGTCCAGGCCCTGGCTGGTTCTCTGGGGCACAGACGACCTGTTCCTTGGTCTCGCCCCGTAGTTGACTCCCTCCGTCGCTCAGCCGAGATCCGGTCTCTGCGCGGTTCCCTCTCTCTCCGGGACTCCCGTTCACACCTGGACCGGCTCTCCGTGAACTCATCCGCCAGTCTCCCGGCCTCCTGGGGGTTCTCTGGTCTCCGGTCCTTGAGCCACAGCCTCAGTTTGGGTGGGCACGCTTCATAGAACTGCTCCATCATGACCAGCTTGAGCAGCTCCTCTGCGGTCTGGGCTCCGGCTCCAGACACCCACTTGCGGCAGTATTGCGCCAGGCGGGAGACCAGATCCACATAGGTCTCCCGTGGCCCTTTCTGTACCCCCCGGAACTTCTTCCTGTACATCTCGGGGGTCAGCCCGAACTTGTGCAGCAGGGCCTCCTTGACTCGGTTGTAATCCCCTGGCTGTAGGTCCTCCAGCTGACTGAGCACTCCGGCCGCCTCCTGGCTCAGTGCGGGGATGAGCTCCTGCAGCCAGTCAGCTGGGGGAACCCGTTGCAGTCCACAGGCCCTCTCAAAGGCACTGAGGAACCCGTCTATGTCACCCATGTCCTTCAGTTGGGCCACCACGAGCCTCTCCAAGCGTCTGGCAGTCCTGGGACCCTGGGGCCCATCCGCACTTGGCGCAGCCGGTGCCCCGCCGGTTCTCCGCTCTGCCATGGCCAGCTCATGCTGCCGCTGCCTCTCTCGATCTTGGCGCTCCCTCTCTCGGTCCTCTACTTCCAATTCCCTGATCCGCAGCTGGATCTCCAGCCGCCGCAGCTCCGCTGGGCTGGCCCCTGCCCTAGATAGGCTACTTGCAGGCCTCCCGGGAGACGCTGTCTCATCTCTCCGTTGGGTTCCAGCGCTCCTCCCCCTCTCTGAGCCTGACACACTCTCAGGGGGGGTCTGGCTGCTTCCCCTGGGGACAAGATCCTGGCCCTGTGGCTGGTCATTATCTTCCAGCTGGGCAATCAGCTGGGCCTTGGTTGCTTTCCGCACAGGCAAGCCCCTCTCTCTGCACAGCCCCACCAGCTCTGCCTTCAAGAGTCGGGCGTAGGCCATCTGCCCGCTGGGCCCCTCGGTGCAGACTCACCAGTCTAGTGCTGCAGCGCCCCACGATTCCCAGGAACCGCTTCGCTCTGTCTCCAGCACGCCTGGCTCCAGGACTCTTGCTTCTACTGCGCCTTGTCGCTCGCCGCCGGAAGCTCCATCCACGGGGTGCAGTGCATCCCACTTCTGACACCAGTGTGACGGCGCGTTGGGGGTTCCCCGTCTCCTGCACCCCGAAATGGCACAAACAGACTGCACCAGCCAGTGGAATTGAGGGTGGTTTATTGCTCCTCCAGCACAGCCCAGCACAGATGTAATCTGGTTACAGGAACTGGGCTAGGATGCCTCAGGCCCCCTTGAGATGGGGGAGACTGGGCCCCTAAACTCCAGCCCCTTCCCCTAGGCTCTCCTCCATGCCCTCCGACAGCCAGCAACCAACTCCCCAACTTCCAGCCCTGCCCCCCAGCCAAGGCAGCATTCCACCTTCCTTTGTTCCTCTCCATGGGGGGTGTCTGGCCACTGGTTTGCATAGTGACTCATCCTGTTTTGCTGGGTCGTGGTACCCACGGCAGCCAGTGGGGGTTCCCCCAGAGCCAGCAGCATAGAAACCAGCCAGGTACCCCCACTACGTCACAGCATTCAAACACTGTAACCAGATATTTACACTTAAATGAACGAGCAACTTCGTAGAAGAGCTGCAAACAGCTCCGTTGGAGAAACCTGCGGCAGAAGCTTTCCTTTTTTTCCTCGAATGTGCTTAAAACCCCGTAACTTGCTTCATACACCTATCTCCCCATTCCCCTCCAGTAGGTTTGTAGTTACGGTGTTCTAAAGCCAAAGATATATAGGGATACATGTACAGCAAAAGATTTCCTATCTCCACGAAAATGATTTCACATAGTGTAACCAGCTAATTAAGCTGAAATGAAAGAGAATGTTGTCAGAAGAGCTGCAAACAGCTCAGTTTGAGTCATCTGCGGCAGAAGCTTTCCTTTTTTTCCTTGAATGGGCTTCAAAAGCCCGTAAGCTCCTCCAGGCGCTTTAGTCACCATTCCACTGCAGAAGTTATGTAGTTACTGTGATTTAAAGCGAAAGATGTATGCGGATCCCAGATCACCTAAATATTTTCTATCTGCACTAAAGTGCATTCGAACACGCTAACGAGATAGTTACACTTAAAAGAAAGAGAAACTTCGTATAAAAGCTGCGAACAGCTCAGTTGGGGATACCTGCGGCAGTAGCTTTCCTTTTTTTCCTCGAATGTGCTTAAAACCCCGTAACTTGCTTCATACACATATCTCAACATTCCCCTCCAGAAGATTTGTAGTTACGGCGCTCTAAAGCAAAAGATATATAGGGATACCTGTTCAGCAAAAGATTTCCTATCTCCACGAAAATTATTTCACATACTGTAACCAGCTAGTTACACTGAAATGAAGGAGAATCTTGTCAGAAGAGCTGCAAACAGCTCAATTTGAGACATCTGCGGCAGAAGCTTTCCTTTTTTTCTTTGAATGGGCTTCAATAGCCCGTAAGTTCCTCCAGGCGCTTAAGTCACCATTCCACTGCAGAAGTTATGTAGCTACTGTGATTTAAAGCGAAAGATGTATCTGGAATCCCAGATCAGCTAAATATTTTCTATCTTCACTAATGTGCATTCAAACACTCTAACGAGATATTTACACTTAAATGAACGAGAAACTTTGTATAAAAGCTGCAAAGAGCTCTGTTGGCGACACATGCGGCAGAAGCTATCGTTTTTATCTTTGAATGGGCTTCAATAGCCCGTAAGATCCTCCAGGCGCTTTAGTCACCATTCCACTGCAGAAGTTATGTAGTTACTGTGATTTAAAGCGAAAGATGTATGTGGAATCCCAGATCAGCTAAATATTTTCTATCTTCACTAAAGTGCATTCAAACACTCTAACGAGATATTTACACTTAAATGAACGAGAAACTTCGGAGAGGAGCTGCAAACAGCTCAGTTGGAGACATCTGCGGCAGAATCTTTCCTTTTTTCCTCGACTGTGCTTAAAACCCCGTCACTTGCTTCATACACTTCTCACCAATCCCCTGCAGTAGGTTTGTAGTTAGGTGTTCTAAAGCCAAAGATATATAGGGATACATGTTCAGCAAAAGATTTCCTATCTCCACGAAAATGATTTCACATAGTGTAACCAGCTAATTACACTGAAATGAAGGAGAATGTTGTCAGAAGAGCTGAAAACAGCTCAGTTTGAGACATCTGCGGCAGAAGCTTTCCTTTTTTTCCTTGAATGGGCTTCAAAAGCCCGTAAGCTCCTCCAGGCGCTTTAGTCACCCTTCCACTGCAGAAGTTTTGTAGCTACTGTGATTTTAAGCGAAAGATGTATGGGGATCCCAGATCACCTGAATATTTTCTATGTTCACAAAAGAGCATTCAAACACTCTAACGAGATATTTACACTTAAATGAACGAGATACTTCCTATAAAAACTGCAAACAGCTCAGTTGGTGACACCTGCGGCAGAAGCTATCCTTTTTTTCCTTGAATGGGCTTCAATAGCCCGTAAGTTCCTCCAGGCGCTTTATTCCCCATTCCACTGCAGAAGTTATGTAGTTACTGTGATTTAAAGCGAAAGGTGTACGGGGATTCCAGATTAGCTATATATTTTCTATATTCACTAATGTGCATTCAAACATTATAACCAGATACTTACACTTAAATGAACGAGCACCTTCGTAGAAGAGGTGCAAACAGCTCCGTTGGAGACATCTGCGGCAGAAGCTTTCCTTTTTTTCCTCGAATGTGCTTAAAACCCCGTAACTTGCTTCATACACTTATCTCCCCATTCCCCTCCAGTAGGTTTGTAGTTACGGTGTTCCTAAGCCAAAGATATATAGGGATACATGTTCAGCAAAAGATTTGCTATCTCCACGAAAATGATTTCACATACTGTAACCAGCTAGTTACACTGAAATGAAGGAGAAAGTTGTCAGAAGAGCTGCAAACAGCTCAATTTGAGACATCTGCCGCAGAATCTTTCCTTTTTTTCCTTGAATGGGCTTCAAAAGCCTGTAAGTTCCTCCAGGCGCTTTAGTCACCATTCCACTGCAGAAGTTATGTAGTTACTGTGATTTAAAGCGAAAGATGTATGGGGATCCCAGATCAGCTAAAGATTTACTATCTTCACTAAAGTGCTTTCAAACACTCTAACGAGATATTTACACTTGAATGAACGAGAAACTTCGTATACAAGCTGCAAACAGCTCAGTTGGCGACATCTGCGGCAGAAGCTATCGTTTTTATCTTTGAATGGGCTTAAATAGCCCGTAAGATCCTCCAGGCGCTTTAGTCACCATTCCACTGCAGAAGTTATGTAGTTACTGTGATTTAAAGCGAAAGATGTATGGGGATCCCAGATCAGCTAAAGATTTACTATCTTCACTAAAGTGCTTTCAAACACTCTAACGAGATATTTACACTTAAATGAACGAGAAACTTCGTAGAAGAGCTGCAAACAGCTCAGTTGGAGTCATCTGCGGCAGAAGCTTTCCTTTTTTCCTCGACTGTGCTTAAAACCCCGTCACTTGCTTCAAACACTTCTCACCAATCCCCTGCAGTAGGTTTGTAGTTAGGTGTTCTAAAGCCAAAGATATATAGGGAAACATGTTCAGCAAAAGATTTCCTATCTCCACGAAAATGATTTCACATAGTGTAACCAGCTAGTTACGCTGAAATGGAGGAGAAAGTTGTCAGAAGAGCTGCAAACAGCTCAGTTTGAGACATCTGCGGCAGAAGCTTTCCTTTTTTCCCTTGAATGGGCTTCAAAAGCCCATAAGCTCCTCCAGGCGCTTTAGTCACCATTCCACTGCAGAAGTTATGTAGTTACTGTGATTTAAAGCGAAAGGTGTACGGGGATCCCAGATTACCTAAATATTTTCTATATTCACAAATGTGCATTCAAACACTGTAACCAGATATTTACACTTAAATGAACGAGAAACTTCGCAGAGGAGCTGCAAACAGCTCCTTTGGAGACATCTGCGGCAGAAGCTTTCCTTTTTTCCTCGACTGTGCTTAAAACCCCGTCACTTGCTTCATACACTTCTCACCAATCCCCTGCAGTAGGTTTGTAGTTAGGTGTTCTAAAGCCAAAGATATATAGGGATACATGTTCAGCAAAAGATTTCCTATCTCCACGAAAATGATTTCACATAGTGTAACCAGCTAGTTACACTGTAATGAAGGAGAATGTTGTCAGAAGAGCTGCAAACAGCTCAGTTTGAGACATCTGCGGCAGAAGCCTTCCTTTTTTTCCTTGAATGGGCTTCAAAAGCCCGTAAGCTCCTCCAGGCGCTTTAGTCACCATTCCACTGCAGAATTTATGTAGTTACTGTGATTTAAAGCGAAAGATGTATGTGGAATCCCAGATCACCTAAATATTTTCTATGTTCACTAAAGTGCATTCAAACACTCTAACGAGATATTTACACTTAAATGAACGAGAAACTTGGTATAAAAACTGCAAACAGCTCAGTTGGCGACATCTGCCGCAGAAGCTTTCCTTTTTTTCGTTGAATGGGCTTCAATAGCCCGTAAGTTCCTCCAGGCGCTTTAGTCACCATTCCACTGCAGAAGTTATGTAGCTACTGCGATTTAAAGCGAAAGATGTATGTGGAATCCCAGATCAGCTAAATATTTTCTATCTTCACTAAAGTGCATTCAAACACTCTAACGAGATATTTACACTTACATGAATGAGAAACTTCGTATACAAGCTGCAAACAGCTCAGTTGGCGACATCTGCGGCAGAAGCTATCCTTTTTTTCTTTGAATGGGCTTCAATAGCCCGTAAGTTCCTCCAGGCGCTTTAGTCACCATTCCACTGCAGAAGTTATGTAGCTACTGTGATTTAAAGCGAAAGATGTATGTGGAATCCCAGATCAGCTAAATATTTTCTATCTTCACTAAAGTGCTTTCAAACACTCTAACGAGATATTTACTCTTAACTGAACGAGAAACTTCGAATAAAAGCTGCAAACAGCTCAGTTGGCGACACCTGCGGCAGAAGCTTTCCTTTTTTTCCTCGAATCTGCTTAAAACCCCGGAACTTGCTTGATACACTTCTCAGCAATCCCCTGCAGTATGTTTGTAGTTACGGTGATCTAAAGGCAAAGATAAGTAGGGATACATGATCAGCAAAAGATTTCCTATCTCCACGAAAATGATTTCACATACTGTAACCAGCTAGTTACACTGAAATGAAGGAGAATGTTGTCAGAAGAGCTGCAAACAGCTCAATTTGAGACATCTGCGGCAGAAGCTTTCCTTTTTTTCCTTGAATGGGCTTCAAAACCCGTAAGCTCCTCCAGGCGCTTTAGTCACCTTTCCACTGCAGAAGTTATGTAGCTACTGTGATTTAAAGCGAAAGATGTATGTGGAATCCCAGATCAGCTAAATATTTTCTATCTTTACTAATGTGCATTCAAACACTCTAACGAGATATTTACACTTAACTGAACGAGAAACTTCGTATAAAAGCTGCAAACAGCTCAGTTGGCGACACCTGCGGCAGAAGCTTTCCTTTTTTTCCTTGAATGGGCTTCAATAGCCCGTAAGTTCCTCCAGGCGCCTTAGTCACCATTCCACGGCAGAAGTTATGTAGTTACTGTGATTTAAAGCGAAAGATGTATGGGGATCCCAGATCAGCTAAAGATTTACTATCTTCACTAAAGTGCTTTCAAACACTCTAACGAGATATTTACACTTAAATGAACGAGAAACTTCGTATACAAGCTGCAAACAGCTCAGTGGGCGACATCTGCGGCAGAAGCTATCGTTTTTATCTTTGAATGGGCTTAAATAGCCCGTAAGATCCTCCAGGCGCTTTAGTCACCATTCCACTGCAGAAGTTATGTAGCTACTGCGATTTAAAGCGAAAGATGTATGTGGAATCCCAGATCAGCTAAATATTTTCTATCTTCACTAAAGTGCATTCAAACACTCTAACGAGATATTTACACTTAAATGAATGAGAAACTTCGTATACAAGCTGCAAACAGCTCAGTTGGCGACATCTGCGGCAGAAGCTATCCTTTTTTTCTTTGAATGGGCTTCAATAGCCCGTAAGTTCCTCCAGGCGCTTTAGTCACCATTCCACTGCAGAAGTTATGTAGTTACTGTGATTTAAAGCGAAAGATGTATGGGGATCGCAGATCAGCTAAATATTTTCTATCTTCCCTAATGTGCATTCAAACACTCTAACGAGATATTTACACTTAAATGAACGAGAAACTTCGTATAAGAGCTGCAAACAGCTCAGTTGGAGACATCTGCGGCAGAAGCTTTCCTTTTTTCCTCGACTGTGCTTAAAACCCCGTCACTTGCTTCATAAACTTCTCACCAATCCCCTGCAGTAGGTTTGTAGTTAGGTGTTCTAAAGCCAAAGATATATAGGGAAACATGTTCAGCAAAAGATTTCCTATCTCCACGAAAATGATTTCACATAGTGTAACCAGCTAATTAAGCTGAAATGAAGGAGAATGTTGTCAGAAGAGCTGCAAACAGCTCAGTTTGAGACATCTGCGGCAGAAGCTTTCCTTTTTTTCCTTGAATGGGCTTCAAAAGCCCGTAAGTTCCTCCAGGCGCTTTAGTCACCATTCCAGTACAGAAGTTCTGTAGTTACTGTGATTTAAAGCGAAAGATGTATGGGGATCCCAGATCAGCTAAAGATTTACTATCTTCGCTAAAGTGCATTCAAACACTCTAACGAGATATTTACACTTAAATGCACGAGAAACTTCGTATAAAAGCTGCAAACAGCTCAGTTGGCGACACCTGAGGCAGAAGCTTTCCTTTTTTTCCTCGAATGTGCTTAAAACCCCTAAACTTGCTTCATACACTTATCTCAATATTCACCTCCAGAAGGTTTGTAGTTACGGTGTTCTAAAGCAAAAGATATATAGGGATACCTGTTCAGCAAAAGATTTCCTATCTCCACGTTAATGATTTCACATACTGTAACTAGCTAGTTACAATGAAATGAAGGAGAAAGTTGTCAGAAGAGCTGCATACAGCTCAGTTTGAGACATCTGCGGCAGAAGCCTTCCTTTTTTTCCTTGAGTGGGCTTCAATAGCCCGTAAGTTCCTCCAGGCGCCTTAGTCACCATTCCACTGCAGAAGTTATGTAGTTACTGTGATTTAAAGCGAAAGATGTATGGGGATCCCAGATCAGCTAAAGATTTACTATCTTCACTAAAGTGCTTTCAAACACTCTAACGAGCTATTTACACTTGAATGAACGAGAAACTTCCTATACAAGTTGCAAACAGCTCAGTTGGCGACATCTGCGGCAGAAGCTTTCCCTTTTTTCCGTGAATGTGTTTAAAACCCCGTCACTTGCTTCATACACTTTTCTCACCAATCCCCTGCAGTAGGTTTGTAGTTAGGTGTTCTAAAGCCAAAGATATATAGGGATACATGTTCAGCAAAAGATTTCCTATCTCCACGAAACTGATTTCACATAGTGTAACCAGCTAGTTACACTGTAATAAAGGAGAATGTTGTCAGAAGAGCTGCAAACAGCTCAGTTTGAGACATCTGCGGCAGAAGCCTTCCTTTTTTTCCTTGAATGGGCTTCAAAAGCCCGTAAGTTCCTCCAGGCGCTTTAGTCACCATTCCAGTACAGAAGTTCTGTAGTTACTGTGATTTAAAGCGAAAGATGTATGCGGATCCCAGATCAGCTAAATATTTTCTATCTGCACTAAAGTGCATTCGAACACGCTAACGAGATAGTTACACTTAAAAGATAGAGAAACTTCGTATAAAAGCTGCGAACAGCTCAGTTGGGGATACCTGCGGCAGTAGCTTTCCTTTTTTCCTCGAATGTGCTTAAAACCCCGTAACTTGCTTCATACACATATCTCAACATTCCCCTCCAGAAGATTTGTAGTTACGGCGCTCTAAAGCAAAAGATATATAGGGATACCTGTTCAGCAAAAGATTTCCTATCTCCACGAAAATGATTTCACATACTGTAACCAGCTAGTTACACTGAAATGAAGGAGAATGTTGTCAGAAGAGCTGCAAACAGCTCAGTTTGAGACATCTGCGGCAGAATCTTTCCTTTTTTTCCTTGAATGGGCTTCAAAAGCCCGTAAGTTCCTCCAGGCGCTTTGGTCACCATACCACTGCAGAAGTTATGTAGTTACTGTGATTTAAAGCGAAAGATGTATGGGGATCCCAGATCAGCTAAAGATTTACTATCTTCACTAAAGTGCTTTCAAACACTCTAACGAGATATTTACACTTAAATGAACGAGAAACTTCGTAGAGGAGCTGCAAACAACTCCTTTGGAGACATCTGCGGCAGAAGCTTTCCTTTTTTCCTCGACTGTGCTTAAAACCCCGTCACTTGCTTCATACACTTCTCACCAATCCCCTGCAGTAGGTTTGTAGTTAGGTGTTCTAAAGCAAAAGATATATAGGGATACATGTTCAGCAAAAGATTTCCTATCTCCATTAAAATGATTTCACATAGTGTAACCAGCTAGTTACACTGTAATGAAGGAGAATGTTGTCAGAAGAGCTGCAAACAGCTCAGTTTGAGACATCTGCGGCAGAAGCCTTCCTTTTTTTCCTTGAATGGGCTTCAAAAGCCCGTAAGCTCCTCCAGGCGCTTTAGTCACCATTCCACTGCAGAATTTATGTAGTTACTGTGATTTAAAGCGAAAGATATGGGGATCCCAGATCACCTAAATATTTTCTATGTTCACTAAAGTGCATTCAAACACTCTAACGAGATATTTACACTTAAATGAACGAGAAACTTCGTATAAAAACTGCAAACAGCTCAGTTGGCGACACATGCGGCAGAAGCTTTCCTTTTTTTCGTTGAATGGGCTTCAATAGCCCGTAAGTTCCTCCAGGCGCTTTAGTCACCATTCCACTGCAGAAGTTATGTAGCTACTGCGATTTAAAGCGAAAGATGTATGTGGAATCCCAGATCAGCTAAATATTTTCTATCTTCACTAAAGTGCATTCAAACACTCTAACGAGATATTTACACTTAAATGAATGAGAAACTTCGTATACAAGCTGCAAACAGCTCATTTGGCGACATCTGCGGCAGAAAATATCCTTTTTTTCTTTGAATGGGCTTCAATAGCCCGTAAGTTCCTCCAGGCGCTTTAGTCACCATTCCACTGCAGAAGTTATGTAGCTACTGTGATTTAAAGCGAAAAATGTATGTGGAATCCCAGATCAGCTAAATATTTTCTATCTTCACTAAAGTGCTTTCAAACACTCTAACGAGATATTTACACTTAACTGAACGAGAAACTTCGAATAAAAGCTGCGAACAGCTCAGTTGGGGATACCTGCGGCAGTAGCTTTCCTTTTTTTCCTCGAATGTGCTTAAAACCCCGTAACTTGCTTCATACACATATCTCAACATTCCCCTCCAGAAGATTTGTAGTTACGGCGCTCTAAAGCAAAAGATATATAGGGATACCTGTTCAGCAAAAGATTTCCTATCTCCACGAAAATTATTTCACATACTGTAACCAGCTAGTTACACTGAAATGAAGGAGAATGTTGTCAGAAGAGCTGCAAACAGCTCAGTTTGAGACATCTGCGGCAGAATCTTTCCTTTTTTTCCTTGAATGGGCTTCAAAAGCCCGTAAGTTCCTCCAGGCGCTTTGGTCACCATACCACTGCAGAAGTTATGTAGGTACTGTGATCTAAAGCGAAAGATGTATGGGGAACCCAGATCAGCTAAAGATTTACTATCTTCACTAAAGTGCATTCAAACACTCTAACGAGATATTTACACTTAAATGAACGAGAACCTTCCTATAAAAACTGCAAACAGCTCAGTTGGCGACACCTGCGGGAGAAGCTTTCCTTTTTTTCGTTGAATGGGCTTCAAAAGCCCGTAAGTTCCTCCAGGCGCTTTGGTCACCATACCACTGCAGAAGTTATGTAGTTACTGTGATCTAAAGCGAAAGATGTATGGGGATCCCAGATCAGCTAAAGATTTACTATCTTCACTAAAGTGCTTTCAAACACTCTAACGAGCTATTTACACTTGAATGAACGAGAAACTTCCTATACAAGTTGCAAACAGCTCAGTTGGCGACATCTGCGGCAGAAGCTTTCCCTTTTTTCCGTGAATGTGTTTAAAACCCCGTCACTTGCTTCATACACTTTTCTCACCAATCCCCTGCAGTAGGTTTGTAGTTAGGTGTTCTAAAGCCAAAGATATATAGGGATACATGTTCAGCAAAAGATTTCCTATCTCCACGAAACTGATTTCACATAGTGTAACCAGCTAGTTACACTGTAATAAAGGAGAATGTTGTCAGAAGAGCTGCAAACAGCTCAGTTTGAGACATCTGCGGCAGAAGCCTTCCTTTTTTTCCTTGAATGGGCTTCAAAAGCCCGTAAGTTCCTCCAGGCGCTTTAGTCACCATTCCAGTACAGAAGTTCTGTAGTTACTGTGATTTAAAGCGAAAGATGTATGCGGATCCCAGATCAGCTAAATATTTTCTATCTGCACTAAAGTGCATTCGAACACGCTAACGAGATAGTTACACTTAAAAGATAGAGAAACTTCGTATAAAAGCTGCGAACAGCTCAGTTGGGGATACCTGCGGCAGTAGCTTTCCTTTTTTCCTCGAATGTGCTTAAAACCCCGTAACTTGCTTCATACACATATCTCAACATTCCCCTCCAGAAGATTTGTAGTTACGGCGCTCTAAAGCAAAAGATATATAGGGATACCTGTTCAGCAAAAGATTTCCTATCTCCACGAAAATGATTTCACATACTGTAACCAGCTAGTTACACTGAAATGAAGGAGAATGTTGTCAGAAGAGCTGCAAACAGCTCAGTTTGAGACATCTGCGGCAGAATCTTTCCTTTTTTTCCTTGAATGGGCTTCAAAAGCCCGTAAGTTCCTCCAGGCGCTTTGGTCACCATACCACTGCAGAAGTTATGTAGGTACTGTGATCTAAAGCGAAAGATGTATGGGGAACCCAGATCAGCTAAAGATTTACTATCTTCACTAAAGTGCATTCAAACACTCTAACGAGATATTTACACTTAAATGAACGAGAACCTTCCTATAAAAACTGCAAACAGCTCAGTTGGCGACACCTGCGGGAGAAGCTTTCCTTTTTTTCGTTGAATGGGCTTCAAAAGCCCGTAAGTTCCTCCAGGCGCTTTGGTCACCATACCACTGCAGAAGTTATGTAGTTACTGTGATCTAAAGCGAAAGATGTATGGGGATCCCAGATCAGCTAAAGATTTACTATCTTCACTAAAGTGCTTTCAAACACTCTAACGAGATATTTACACTTAAATGAACGAGAAACTTCGTAGAAGAGCTGCAAACAGCTCAGTTGGAGATATCTGCGGGAGAAGCTTTCCTTTTTTCCTCGACCGTGCTTAAAACCCCGTCACTTGCTTCATACACTTCTCACCAATCCCCTGCAGTAGGTTTGTAGTTAGGTGTTCTAAAGCCAAAGATATATAGGGATACATGTTCAGCAAAAGATTTCCTATCTCCACGAAAATGATTCCACATACTGTAACCAGCTAGTTACGCTGAAATGGAGGAGAAAGTTGTCAGAAGAGCTGCAAACAGCTCAGTTTGAGACATCTGCGGCAGAAGCTTTCCTTTTTTGCCTTTAATTGGCTTCAAAAGCCCGTAAGTTCCTCCAGGCGCTTTAGTCACCATTCCACTGCAGAAGTTATGTAGTTACTGTGATTTAAAGCGAAAGGTGTACGGGGATCCCAGATTACCTAAATATTTTCTATATTCACAAATGTGCATTCAAACACTGTAACCAGATATTTACACTTAAATGAACGAGCAACTTCGTAGAAGAGCTGCAAACAGCTCCGTTGGAGACACCTGCGGCAGAAGCTTTCCTTTTTTTCCTCGAATGTGCTTAAAACCCCGTAACTTGCTTCATACACCTATCTCCCCATTCCCCTCCAGTAGGTTTGTAGTTACGGTGTTCTAAAGCCAAAGATATATAGGGATACATGTACAGCAAAAGATTTCCTATCTCCACGAAAATGATTTCACATAGTGTAACCAGCTAATTAAGCTGAAATGAAAGAGAATGTTGTCAGAAGAGCTGCAAACAGCTCAGTTTGAGTCATTTGCGGCAGAAGCTTTCCTTTTTTTCCTTGAATGGGCTTCAAAAGCCCGTAAGCTCCTCCAGGCGCTTTAGTCACCATTCCACTGCAGAAGTTATGTAGTTACTGTGATTTAAAGCGAAAGATGTATGCGGATCCCAGATCACCTAAATATTTTCTATCTGCACTAAAGTGCATTCGAACACGCTAACGAGATAGTTACACTTAAAAGAAAGAGAAACTTCGTATAAAAGCTGCGAACAGCTCAGTTGGGGATACCTGCGGCAGTAGCTTTCCTTTTTTCCTCGAATGTGCTTAAAACCCCGTAACTTGCTTCATACACATATCTCAACATTCCCCTCCAGAAGATTTGTAGTTACGGCGCTCTAAAGCAAAAGATATATAGGGATACATGTTCAGCAAAAGATTTCCTATCGCCACGAAACTGATTTCACATAGTGTAACCAGGTAGTTACACTGTAATGAAGGAGAATGTTGTCAGAAGAGCTGCAAACAGCTCAGTTTGAGACATCTGCGGCAGAAGCCTTCCTTTTTTTCCTTGAATGGGCTTTAAAAGCCCGTAAGTTCATCCAGGCGCTTTAGTCACCATTCCACTGCAGAAGTTATGTAGCTACTGTGATTTAAAGCGAAAGATGTATGTGGAATCCCAGATCAGCTAAATATTTTCTATCTTCACTAATGTGCATTCAAACACTCTAACGAGATATTTACACTTAAATGAACGAGAAACTTCGTAGAAGAGCTGCAAACAGCTCAGTTGGACACATCTGCGGCAGAAGCTTTCCTTTTTTCCTCGACTGTGCTTAAAACCCCGTCACTTGCTTCATACGCTTCTCACCAATCCCCTGCAGTAGGTTTGTAGTTAGGTGTTCTAAAGCCCAAGATATATAGGGAAACATGTTCAGCAAAAGATTTCCTATCTCCACGAAAATGATTTCACATAGTGTAACCAGCTAATTAAGCTGAAATGAAGGAGAATGTTGACAGAAGAGCTGCAAACAGCTCAGTTTAAGTCATCTGCGGCAGAAGCTTTCCTTTTTTTCCTTGAATGGGCTTCAAAAGCCCGTAAGCTCCTCCAGGCGCTTTAGTCACCATTCCACTGCAGAAGTTATGTAGTTACTGTGATTTAAAGCGAAAGATGCTTGGGGATCCCAGATCAGCTAAAGATTTACTATCTTCACTAATGTGCATTCAAACACTCTAACGACATATTTACACTTAAATGAACGAGAAACTTCGTATACAAGCTGCAAACAGCTCAGTTGGCGACACCTGCGGCAGAAGCTTTCCTTTTTTTCCTCGAATCTGCTTAAAACCCCGGAACTTGCTTGATACACTTCTCAGCAATCCCCTGCAGTATCTTTGTAGTTACGGTGTTCTAAAGGCAAAGATAAGTAGGGATACATGTTCAGCAAAAGATTTCCTATCTCCACGAAAATGATTTCACATACTGTAACCAGCTAGTTACACTGAAATGAAGGAGAATGTTGTCAGAAGAGCTGCAAACAGCTCAGTTTGAGACATCTGCGGCAGAAGCCTTCCTTTTTTCCTTGAATGGGCTTCAATAGCCCGTAAGTTCCTCCAGGCGCTTTAGTCACCATTCCACTGCAGAAGTTACGTAGCTACTGTGATTTAAAGCGAAAGATGTATGTGGAATCCCAGATCAGCTAAATATTTTCTATCTTCACTAATGTGCATTCAAACACTCTAACGAGATATTTACACTTAAATGAACGAGAAACTTCGTAGAGGAGCTGCAAACAGCTCAGTTGGAGGCATCTGCGGCAGAAGCTTTCCTTTTTTCCTCGACTGTGCTTAAAACCCCGTCACTTGCTTCATACACTTCTCACCAATCCCCTGCAGTAGGTTTGTAGTTAGGTGTTCTAAAGCCAAAGATATATAGGGATACATGTTCAGCAAAAGATTTCCTATCTCCACGAAAATGATTTCACATACTGTAACCAGCTAGTTACACTGTAATAAAGGAGAATGTTGTCAGACGAGCTGCAAACAGCTCAGTTTGAGACATCTGCGGCAGAAGCTTTCCTTTTTTGCCTTTAATTGGCTTCAAAAGCCCGTAAGTTCCTCCAGGCGCTTTAGTCACCATTCCACTGCAGAAGTTATGTAGTTACTGTGATTTAAAGCGAAAGGTGTACGGGGATCCCAGATTACCTAAATATTTTCTATATTCACAAATGTGCATTTGTGACGGCGCGTTGGGGGTTCCCCGTCTCCTGCACCCCGAAATGGCACAAACAGACTGCACCAGCCAGTGGAATTGAGGGTGGTTTATTGCTCCTGCAGCACAGCGCAGCACAGATGTAATCTGGTTACAGGAACTGGGCTAGGATGCCTCAGGCCCCCTTGAGATGGGGGAGACTGGGCCCCTAAACTCCAGCCCCTTCCCCTAGGCTCTCCTCCATGCCCTCCGACAGCCAGCAACCAACTCCCCAACTTCCAGCCCTGCCCCCCAGCCAAGGCAGCATTCCACCTTCCTTTGTTCCTCTCCATGGGGGGTGTCTGGCCACTGGTTTGCATAGTGACTCATCCTGTTTTGCTGGGTCGTGGTACCCACGGCAGCCAGTGGGGGTTCCCCCAGAGCCAGCAGCATAGAAACCAGCCAGGTACCCCCACTACGTCACAGTTCTCCCCCCTCCGAGAGCGAACTGAGCAGGGTCACTCCGCTCGTGACCTAGGGAAGTTCGGGTCCTCTGCGTGGGAACCCGCCCCGGGGACATGGGTGCTCCCCTTGACTCGGGCCGGCCGTGGCGAGGCCCCACATGAATTGGCTTCCCTCTGTCCACTCGCCGCCCCGCTCCAGGGCGACTGGCACAGGCCTGTCCTCGGGGGTCACACCCACCCTTCCACTGGCCTTGATCTCTGGCCAGGGTCTCTCGGGCCGGGGCCATGAGCCCAGTGAGCCTTCTCTGGACAGCCAGGGCGGCTTCCACCCCCGATGCTCCATCCAGGGAGGACTTCCCCTCCCATAACTCTCTCAGCAAGCCCAGAGGGTCTATCTGGGGTAGAGACCCCCAAGCCGCTTTCCTACTGTCTTGGGCCTTCCCGCCCCTCTGGCAGGAGTCACAGGACCGGCAGTACCGCTGCACGGCTGTAAAGATTCCCGGCCAATAGAAGTGCTGGAGCAGCTTCAGCCGGGTGCTCCGGATCCCCCGGTGGCCCCCAACGGGGACATCGTGGGCC
The DNA here is from genome assembly GCF_052426305.1 of Pelodiscus sinensis. Classification (NCBI taxonomy): domain Eukaryota; kingdom Metazoa; phylum Chordata; order Testudines; family Trionychidae; genus Pelodiscus; species Pelodiscus sinensis. The sequence continues at coordinate 18,591,428 of NC_143073.1, forward strand.
AAATACAGCAGCTTGAGGCGATACTTTCGGGGGACGACCAGCTGCCGCTCTACCCTCCATGCCCTTGCCTTCCTGGGGGGGAGCCACTCACGGAACAGGAGCCCACGCTCCCGCAGGAATCTCTCCTGGCCACCTCTCCCCCGGGGCTGAGCTGCATGGAGGCCAGCCTGGTCCCTCAGCCTCTGCAAGGAGGGGTCTGCCTGCACCTCAGCCTGGAATTCAGCTGCTGAGGCAGGGATCGGGACCTGTCCCCCACCTCTGCCTAGGTCCGGAGTCCCAGCCTGGCTGGACCCCGTGTCCACTGGGATGGGACCCTGAGGATGCTGCCAGGAGTCCTTCCCTGGACCCACGTTGTCAGCCCCCCGCTGGCTCTGGCTCCAGGTAGTGACTAGAGCCCGCTGGGATTCATGGGGCCACTCCTCTAGGTCATTCCCCATCAGCACCTCGGTGGGCAAGTGCGGGTGCACCCCCACTTCCTTGAGGCCTTCCTTCGCCCCCCATTTCAGATGCACCCGGGCTACAGGCACCTTAAACGGGGACCCATCTATGCCCTTCAGGGTCAGCTGCGCGTGGGGTAGTATCCGCTCCGGGGCCACTATGTCGGATCGGGCCAGAGTCACCTCCGCCCCCGTGTCCCAGAAGCCCGTCACCTTCCTACCATCCACCTCCAGGGGTATGAGGCACTCGCTCCGCAGGGGCCGTCCTGCCCCCACCCGGTACACGGAGAAATCCGCCTCCTGAGAATCAGACCTCCCAGGGGAGGTGCACTGAGCATCCTTCCCCTCTCTCTGAGCTGAGGTTTGCCTGCCAGCCCCTGCCTCTGGGGCAGCCTGCCCTTCCTCCCGCCCCAGCCAGTTAACCCTGGAAAGTCCCCGGTCCTGGGACCTGGTGCACTGAGCCCTCTAGTGGCCTTTTTGCCCACAGCGATGGCAAGTTAGGCTTTGGGCTGTCTCTGTCCAGGCCCTGGCTGGTTCTCTGGGGCACAGACGACCTGTTCCTTGGTCTCGCCCCGTAGTTGACTCCCTCCGTCGCTCAGCCGAGATCCGGTCTCTGCGCGGTTCCCTCTCTCTCCGGGACTCCCGTTCACACCTGGACCGGCTCTCCGTGAACTCATCCGCCAGTCTCCCGGCCTCCTGGGGGTTCTCTGGTCTCCGGTCCTTGAGCCACAGCCTCAGTTTGGGTGGGCACGCTTCATAGAACTGCTCCATCATGACCAGCTTGAGCAGCTCCTCTGCGGTCTGGGCTCCGGCTCCAGACACCCACTTGCGGCAGTATTGCGCCAGGCGGGAGACCAGATCCACATAGGTCTCCCGTGGCCCTTTCTGTACCCCCCGGAACTTCTTCCTGTACATCTCGGGGGTCAGCCCGAACTTGTGCAGCAGGGCCTCCTTGACTCGGTTGTAATCCCCTGGCTGTAGGTCCTCCAGCTGACTGAGCACTCCGGCCGCCTCCTGGCTCAGTGCGGGGATGAGCTCCTGCAGCCAGTCAGCTGGGGGAACCCGTTGCAGTCCACAGGCCCTCTCAAAGGCACTGAGGAACCCGTCTATGTCACCCATGTCCTTCAGTTGGGCCACCACGAGCCTCTCCAAGCGTCTGGCAGTCCTGGGACCCTGGGGCCCATCCGCACTTGGCGCAGCCGGTGCCCCGCCGGTTCTCCGCTCTGCCATGGCCAGCTCATGCTGCCGCTGCCTCTCTCGATCTTGGCGCTCCCTCTCTCGGTCCTCTACTTCCAATTCCCTGATCCGCAGCTGGATCTCCAGCCGCCGCAGCTCCGCTGGGCTGGCCCCTGCCCTAGATAGGCTACTTGCAGGCCTCCCGGGAGACGCTGTCTCATCTCTCCGTTGGGTTCCAGCGCTCCTCCCCCTCTCTGAGCCTGACACACTCTCAGGGGGGGTCTGGCTGCTTCCCCTGGGGACAAGATCCTGGCCCTGTGGCTGGTCATTATCTTCCAGCTGGGCAATCAGCTGGGCCTTGGTTGCTTTCCGCACAGGCAAGCCCCTCTCTCTGCACAGCCCCACCAGCTCTGCCTTCAAGAGTCGGGCGTAGGCCATCTGCCCGCTGGGCCCCTCGGTGCAGACTCACCAGTCTAGTGCTGCAGCGCCCCACGATTCCCAGGAACCGCTTCGCTCTGTCTCCAGCACGCCTGGCTCCAGGACTCTTGCTTCTACTGCGCCTTGTCGCTCGCCGCCGGAAGCTCCATCCACGGGGTGCAGTGCATCCCACTTCTGACACCAGTGTGACGGCGCGTTGGGGGTTCCCCGTCTCCTGCACCCCGAAATGGCACAAACAGACTGCACCAGCCAGTGGAATTGAGGGTGGTTTATTGCTCCTCCAGCACAGCCCAGCACAGATGTAATCTGGTTACAGGAACTGGGCTAGGATGCCTCAGGCCCCCTTGAGATGGGGGAGACTGGGCCCCTAAACTCCAGCCCCTTCCCCTAGGCTCTCCTCCATGCCCTCCGACAGCCAGCAACCAACTCCCCAACTTCCAGCCCTGCCCCCCAGCCAAGGCAGCATTCCACCTTCCTTTGTTCCTCTCCATGGGGGGTGTCTGGCCACTGGTTTGCATAGTGACTCATCCTGTTTTGCTGGGTCGTGGTACCCACGGCAGCCAGTGGGGGTTCCCCCAGAGCCAGCAGCATAGAAACCAGCCAGGTACCCCCACTACGTCACAGCATTCAAACACTGTAACCAGATATTTACACTTAAATGAACGAGCAACTTCGTAGAAGAGCTGCAAACAGCTCCGTTGGAGAAACCTGCGGCAGAAGCTTTCCTTTTTTTCCTCGAATGTGCTTAAAACCCCGTAACTTGCTTCATACACCTATCTCCCCATTCCCCTCCAGTAGGTTTGTAGTTACGGTGTTCTAAAGCCAAAGATATATAGGGATACATGTACAGCAAAAGATTTCCTATCTCCACGAAAATGATTTCACATAGTGTAACCAGCTAATTAAGCTGAAATGAAAGAGAATGTTGTCAGAAGAGCTGCAAACAGCTCAGTTTGAGTCATCTGCGGCAGAAGCTTTCCTTTTTTTCCTTGAATGGGCTTCAAAGCCCGTAAGCTCCTCCAGGCGCTTTAGTCACCATTCCACTGCAGAAGTTATGTAGTTACTGTGATTTAAAGCGAAAGATGTATGCGGATCCCAGATCACCTAAATATTTTCTATCTGCACTAAAGTGCATTCGAACACGCTAACGAGATAGTTACACTTAAAAGAAAGAGAAACTTCGTATAAAAGCTGCGAACAGCTCAGTTGGGGATACCTGCGGCAGTAGCTTTCCTTTTTTTCCTCGAATGTGCTTAAAACCCCGTAACTTGCTTCATACACATATCTCAACATTCCCCTCCAGAAGATTTGTAGTTACGGCGCTCTAAAGCAAAAGATATATAGGGATACCTGTTCAGCAAAAGATTTCCTATCTCCACGAAAATTATTTCACATACTGTAACCAGCTAGTTACACTGAAATGAAGGAGAATCTTGTCAGAAGAGCTGCAAACAGCTCAATTTGAGACATCTGCGGCAGAAGCTTTCCTTTTTTTCTTTGAATGGGCTTCAATAGCCCGTAAGTTCCTCCAGGCGCTTAAGTCACCATTCCACTGCAGAAGTTATGTAGCTACTGTGATTTAAAGCGAAAGATGTATCTGGAATCCCAGATCAGCTAAATATTTTCTATCTTCACTAATGTGCATTCAAACACTCTAACGAGATATTTACACTTAAATGAACGAGAAACTTTGTATAAAAGCTGCAAAGAGCTCTGTTGGCGACACATGCGGCAGAAGCTATCGTTTTTATCTTTGAATGGGCTTCAATAGCCCGTAAGATCCTCCAGGCGCTTTAGTCACCATTCCACTGCAGAAGTTATGTAGTTACTGTGATTTAAAGCGAAAGATGTATGTGGAATCCCAGATCAGCTAAATATTTTCTATCTTCACTAAAGTGCATTCAAACACTCTAACGAGATATTTACACTTAAATGAACGAGAAACTTCGGAGAGGAGCTGCAAACAGCTCAGTTGGAGACATCTGCGGCAGAATCTTTCCTTTTTTCCTCGACTGTGCTTAAAACCCCGTCACTTGCTTCATACACTTCTCACCAATCCCCTGCAGTAGGTTTGTAGTTAGGTGTTCTAAAGCCAAAGATATATAGGGATACATGTTCAGCAAAAGATTTCCTATCTCCACGAAAATGATTTCACATAGTGTAACCAGCTAATTACACTGAAATGAAGGAGAATGTTGTCAGAAGAGCTGAAAACAGCTCAGTTTGAGACATCTGCGGCAGAAGCTTTCCTTTTTTTCCTTGAATGGGCTTCAAAAGCCCGTAAGCTCCTCCAGGCGCTTTAGTCACCCTTCCACTGCAGAAGTTTTGTAGCTACTGTGATTTTAAGCGAAAGATGTATGGGGATCCCAGATCACCTGAATATTTTCTATGTTCACAAAAGAGCATTCAAACACTCTAACGAGATATTTACACTTAAATGAACGAGATACTTCCTATAAAAACTGCAAACAGCTCAGTTGGTGACACCTGCGGCAGAAGCTATCCTTTTTTTCCTTGAATGGGCTTCAATAGCCCGTAAGTTCCTCCAGGCGCTTTATTCCCCATTCCACTGCAGAAGTTATGTAGTTACTGTGATTTAAAGCGAAAGGTGTACGGGGATTCCAGATTAGCTATATATTTTCTATATTCACTAATGTGCATTCAAACATTATAACCAGATACTTACACTTAAATGAACGAGCACCTTCGTAGAAGAGGTGCAAACAGCTCCGTTGGAGACATCTGCGGCAGAAGCTTTCCTTTTTTTCCTCGAATGTGCTTAAAACCCCGTAACTTGCTTCATACACTTATCTCCCCATTCCCCTCCAGTAGGTTTGTAGTTACGGTGTTCCTAAGCCAAAGATATATAGGGATACATGTTCAGCAAAAGATTTGCTATCTCCACGAAAATGATTTCACATACTGTAACCAGCTAGTTACACTGAAATGAAGGAGAAAGTTGTCAGAAGAGCTGCAAACAGCTCAATTTGAGACATCTGCCGCAGAATCTTTCCTTTTTTTCCTTGAATGGGCTTCAAAAGCCTGTAAGTTCCTCCAGGCGCTTTAGTCACCATTCCACTGCAGAAGTTATGTAGTTACTGTGATTTAAAGCGAAAGATGTATGGGGATCCCAGATCAGCTAAAGATTTACTATCTTCACTAAAGTGCTTTCAAACACTCTAACGAGATATTTACACTTGAATGAACGAGAAACTTCGTATACAAGCTGCAAACAGCTCAGTTGGCGACATCTGCGGCAGAAGCTATCGTTTTTATCTTTGAATGGGCTTAAATAGCCCGTAAGATCCTCCAGGCGCTTTAGTCACCATTCCACTGCAGAAGTTATGTAGTTACTGTGATTTAAAGCGAAAGATGTATGGGGATCCCAGATCAGCTAAAGATTTACTATCTTCACTAAAGTGCTTTCAAACACTCTAACGAGATATTTACACTTAAATGAACGAGAAACTTCGTAGAAGAGCTGCAAACAGCTCAGTTGGAGTCATCTGCGGCAGAAGCTTTCCTTTTTTCCTCGACTGTGCTTAAAACCCCGTCACTTGCTTCAAACACTTCTCACCAATCCCCTGCAGTAGGTTTGTAGTTAGGTGTTCTAAAGCCAAAGATATATAGGGAAACATGTTCAGCAAAAGATTTCCTATCTCCACGAAAATGATTTCACATAGTGTAACCAGCTAGTTACGCTGAAATGGAGGAGAAAGTTGTCAGAAGAGCTGCAAACAGCTCAGTTTGAGACATCTGCGGCAGAAGCTTTCCTTTTTTCCCTTGAATGGGCTTCAAAAGCCCATAAGCTCCTCCAGGCGCTTTAGTCACCATTCCACTGCAGAAGTTATGTAGTTACTGTGATTTAAAGCGAAAGGTGTACGGGGATCCCAGATTACCTAAATATTTTCTATATTCACAAATGTGCATTCAAACACTGTAACCAGATATTTACACTTAAATGAACGAGAAACTTCGCAGAGGAGCTGCAAACAGCTCCTTTGGAGACATCTGCGGCAGAAGCTTTCCTTTTTTCCTCGACTGTGCTTAAAACCCCGTCACTTGCTTCATACACTTCTCACCAATCCCCTGCAGTAGGTTTGTAGTTAGGTGTTCTAAAGCCAAAGATATATAGGGATACATGTTCAGCAAAAGATTTCCTATCTCCACGAAAATGATTTCACATAGTGTAACCAGCTAGTTACACTGTAATGAAGGAGAATGTTGTCAGAAGAGCTGCAAACAGCTCAGTTTGAGACATCTGCGGCAGAAGCCTTCCTTTTTTTCCTTGAATGGGCTTCAAAAGCCCGTAAGCTCCTCCAGGCGCTTTAGTCACCATTCCACTGCAGAATTTATGTAGTTACTGTGATTTAAAGCGAAAGATGTATGTGGAATCCCAGATCACCTAAATATTTTCTATGTTCACTAAAGTGCATTCAAACACTCTAACGAGATATTTACACTTAAATGAACGAGAAACTTGGTATAAAAACTGCAAACAGCTCAGTTGGCGACATCTGCCGCAGAAGCTTTCCTTTTTTTCGTTGAATGGGCTTCAATAGCCCGTAAGTTCCTCCAGGCGCTTTAGTCACCATTCCACTGCAGAAGTTATGTAGCTACTGCGATTTAAAGCGAAAGATGTATGTGGAATCCCAGATCAGCTAAATATTTTCTATCTTCACTAAAGTGCATTCAAACACTCTAACGAGATATTTACACTTACATGAATGAGAAACTTCGTATACAAGCTGCAAACAGCTCAGTTGGCGACATCTGCGGCAGAAGCTATCCTTTTTTTCTTTGAATGGGCTTCAATAGCCCGTAAGTTCCTCCAGGCGCTTTAGTCACCATTCCACTGCAGAAGTTATGTAGCTACTGTGATTTAAAGCGAAAGATGTATGTGGAATCCCAGATCAGCTAAATATTTTCTATCTTCACTAAAGTGCTTTCAAACACTCTAACGAGATATTTACTCTTAACTGAACGAGAAACTTCGAATAAAAGCTGCAAACAGCTCAGTTGGCGACACCTGCGGCAGAAGCTTTCCTTTTTTTCCTCGAATCTGCTTAAAACCCCGGAACTTGCTTGATACACTTCTCAGCAATCCCCTGCAGTATGTTTGTAGTTACGGTGATCTAAAGGCAAAGATAAGTAGGGATACATGATCAGCAAAAGATTTCCTATCTCCACGAAAATGATTTCACATACTGTAACCAGCTAGTTACACTGAAATGAAGGAGAATGTTGTCAGAAGAGCTGCAAACAGCTCAATTTGAGACATCTGCGGCAGAAGCTTTCCTTTTTTTCCTTGAATGGGCTTCAAAACCCGTAAGCTCCTCCAGGCGCTTTAGTCACCTTTCCACTGCAGAAGTTATGTAGCTACTGTGATTTAAAGCGAAAGATGTATGTGGAATCCCAGATCAGCTAAATATTTTCTATCTTTACTAATGTGCATTCAAACACTCTAACGAGATATTTACACTTAACTGAACGAGAAACTTCGTATAAAAGCTGCAAACAGCTCAGTTGGCGACACCTGCGGCAGAAGCTTTCCTTTTTTTCCTTGAATGGGCTTCAATAGCCCGTAAGTTCCTCCAGGCGCCTTAGTCACCATTCCACGGCAGAAGTTATGTAGTTACTGTGATTTAAAGCGAAAGATGTATGGGGATCCCAGATCAGCTAAAGATTTACTATCTTCACTAAAGTGCTTTCAAACACTCTAACGAGATATTTACACTTAAATGAACGAGAAACTTCGTATACAAGCTGCAAACAGCTCAGTGGGCGACATCTGCGGCAGAAGCTATCGTTTTTATCTTTGAATGGGCTTAAATAGCCCGTAAGATCCTCCAGGCGCTTTAGTCACCATTCCACTGCAGAAGTTATGTAGCTACTGCGATTTAAAGCGAAAGATGTATGTGGAATCCCAGATCAGCTAAATATTTTCTATCTTCACTAAAGTGCATTCAAACACTCTAACGAGATATTTACACTTAAATGAATGAGAAACTTCGTATACAAGCTGCAAACAGCTCAGTTGGCGACATCTGCGGCAGAAGCTATCCTTTTTTTCTTTGAATGGGCTTCAATAGCCCGTAAGTTCCTCCAGGCGCTTTAGTCACCATTCCACTGCAGAAGTTATGTAGTTACTGTGATTTAAAGCGAAAGATGTATGGGGATCGCAGATCAGCTAAATATTTTCTATCTTCCCTAATGTGCATTCAAACACTCTAACGAGATATTTACACTTAAATGAACGAGAAACTTCGTATAAGAGCTGCAAACAGCTCAGTTGGAGACATCTGCGGCAGAAGCTTTCCTTTTTTCCTCGACTGTGCTTAAAACCCCGTCACTTGCTTCATAAACTTCTCACCAATCCCCTGCAGTAGGTTTGTAGTTAGGTGTTCTAAAGCCAAAGATATATAGGGAAACATGTTCAGCAAAAGATTTCCTATCTCCACGAAAATGATTTCACATAGTGTAACCAGCTAATTAAGCTGAAATGAAGGAGAATGTTGTCAGAAGAGCTGCAAACAGCTCAGTTTGAGACATCTGCGGCAGAAGCTTTCCTTTTTTTCCTTGAATGGGCTTCAAAAGCCCGTAAGTTCCTCCAGGCGCTTTAGTCACCATTCCAGTACAGAAGTTCTGTAGTTACTGTGATTTAAAGCGAAAGATGTATGGGGATCCCAGATCAGCTAAAGATTTACTATCTTCGCTAAAGTGCATTCAAACACTCTAACGAGATATTTACACTTAAATGCACGAGAAACTTCGTATAAAAGCTGCAAACAGCTCAGTTGGCGACACCTGAGGCAGAAGCTTTCCTTTTTTTCCTCGAATGTGCTTAAAACCCCTAAACTTGCTTCATACACTTATCTCAATATTCACCTCCAGAAGGTTTGTAGTTACGGTGTTCTAAAGCAAAAGATATATAGGGATACCTGTTCAGCAAAAGATTTCCTATCTCCACGTTAATGATTTCACATACTGTAACTAGCTAGTTACAATGAAATGAAGGAGAAAGTTGTCAGAAGAGCTGCATACAGCTCAGTTTGAGACATCTGCGGCAGAAGCCTTCCTTTTTTTCCTTGAGTGGGCTTCAATAGCCCGTAAGTTCCTCCAGGCGCCTTAGTCACCATTCCACTGCAGAAGTTATGTAGTTACTGTGATTTAAAGCGAAAGATGTATGGGGATCCCAGATCAGCTAAAGATTTACTATCTTCACTAAAGTGCTTTCAAACACTCTAACGAGCTATTTACACTTGAATGAACGAGAAACTTCCTATACAAGTTGCAAACAGCTCAGTTGGCGACATCTGCGGCAGAAGCTTTCCCTTTTTTCCGTGAATGTGTTTAAAACCCCGTCACTTGCTTCATACACTTTTCTCACCAATCCCCTGCAGTAGGTTTGTAGTTAGGTGTTCTAAAGCCAAAGATATATAGGGATACATGTTCAGCAAAAGATTTCCTATCTCCACGAAACTGATTTCACATAGTGTAACCAGCTAGTTACACTGTAATAAAGGAGAATGTTGTCAGAAGAGCTGCAAACAGCTCAGTTTGAGACATCTGCGGCAGAAGCCTTCCTTTTTTTCCTTGAATGGGCTTCAAAAGCCCGTAAGTTCCTCCAGGCGCTTTAGTCACCATTCCAGTACAGAAGTTCTGTAGTTACTGTGATTTAAAGCGAAAGATGTATGCGGATCCCAGATCAGCTAAATATTTTCTATCTGCACTAAAGTGCATTCGAACACGCTAACGAGATAGTTACACTTAAAAGATAGAGAAACTTCGTATAAAAGCTGCGAACAGCTCAGTTGGGGATACCTGCGGCAGTAGCTTTCCTTTTTTTCCTCGAATGTGCTTAAAACCCCGTAACTTGCTTCATACACATATCTCAACATTCCCCTCCAGAAGATTTGTAGTTACGGCGCTCTAAAGCAAAAGATATATAGGGATACCTGTTCAGCAAAAGATTTCCTATCTCCACGAAAATGATTTCACATACTGTAACCAGCTAGTTACACTGAAATGAAGGAGAATGTTGTCAGAAGAGCTGCAAACAGCTCAGTTTGAGACATCTGCGGCAGAATCTTTCCTTTTTTTCCTTGAATGGGCTTCAAAAGCCCGTAAGTTCCTCCAGGCGCTTTGGTCACCATACCACTGCAGAAGTTATGTAGTTACTGTGATTTAAAGCGAAAGATGTATGGGGATCCCAGATCAGCTAAAGATTTACTATCTTCACTAAAGTGCTTTCAAACACTCTAACGAGATATTTACACTTAAATGAACGAGAAACTTCGTAGAGGAGCTGCAAACAACTCCTTTGGAGACATCTGCGGCAGAAGCTTTCCTTTTTTCCTCGACTGTGCTTAAAACCCCGTCACTTGCTTCATACACTTCTCACCAATCCCCTGCAGTAGGTTTGTAGTTAGGTGTTCTAAAGCAAAAGATATATAGGGATACATGTTCAGCAAAAGATTTCCTATCTCCATTAAAATGATTTCACATAGTGTAACCAGCTAGTTACACTGTAATGAAGGAGAATGTTGTCAGAAGAGCTGCAAACAGCTCAGTTTGAGACATCTGCGGCAGAAGCCTTCCTTTTTTTCCTTGAATGGGCTTCAAAAGCCCGTAAGCTCCTCCAGGCGCTTTAGTCACCATTCCACTGCAGAATTTATGTAGTTACTGTGATTTAAAGCGAAAGATATGGGGATCCCAGATCACCTAAATATTTTCTATGTTCACTAAAGTGCATTCAAACACTCTAACGAGATATTTACACTTAAATGAACGAGAAACTTCGTATAAAAACTGCAAACAGCTCAGTTGGCGACACATGCGGCAGAAGCTTTCCTTTTTTTCGTTGAATGGGCTTCAATAGCCCGTAAGTTCCTCCAGGCGCTTTAGTCACCATTCCACTGCAGAAGTTATGTAGCTACTGCGATTTAAAGCGAAAGATGTATGTGGAATCCCAGATCAGCTAAATATTTTCTATCTTCACTAAAGTGCATTCAAACACTCTAACGAGATATTTACACTTAAATGAATGAGAAACTTCGTATACAAGCTGCAAACAGCTCATTTGGCGACATCTGCGGCAGAAAATATCCTTTTTTTCTTTGAATGGGCTTCAATAGCCCGTAAGTTCCTCCAGGCGCTTTAGTCACCATTCCACTGCAGAAGTTATGTAGCTACTGTGATTTAAAGCGAAAAATGTATGTGGAATCCCAGATCAGCTAAATATTTTCTATCTTCACTAAAGTGCTTTCAAACACTCTAACGAGATATTTACACTTAACTGAACGAGAAACTTCGAATAAAAGCTGCGAACAGCTCAGTTGGGGATACCTGCGGCAGTAGCTTTCCTTTTTTCCTCGAATGTGCTTAAAACCCCGTAACTTGCTTCATACACATATCTCAACATTCCCCTCCAGAAGATTTGTAGTTACGGCGCTCTAAAGCAAAAGATATATAGGGATACCTGTTCAGCAAAAGATTTCCTATCTCCACGAAAATTATTTCACATACTGTAACCAGCTAGTTACACTGAAATGAAGGAGAATGTTGTCAGAAGAGCTGCAAACAGCTCAGTTTGAGACATCTGCGGCAGAATCTTTCCTTTTTTTCCTTGAATGGGCTTCAAAAGCCCGTAAGTTCCTCCAGGCGCTTTGGTCACCATACCACTGCAGAAGTTATGTAGGTACTGTGATCTAAAGCGAAAGATGTATGGGGAACCCAGATCAGCTAAAGATTTACTATCTTCACTAAAGTGCATTCAAACACTCTAACGAGATATTTACACTTAAATGAACGAGAACCTTCCTATAAAAACTGCAAACAGCTCAGTTGGCGACACCTGCGGGAGAAGCTTTCCTTTTTTTCGTTGAATGGGCTTCAAAAGCCCGTAAGTTCCTCCAGGCGCTTTGGTCACCATACCACTGCAGAAGTTATGTAGTTACTGTGATCTAAAGCGAAAGATGTATGGGGATCCCAGATCAGCTAAAGATTTACTATCTTCACTAAAGTGCTTTCAAACACTCTAACGAGCTATTTACACTTGAATGAACGAGAAACTTCCTATACAAGTTGCAAACAGCTCAGTTGGCGACATCTGCGGCAGAAGCTTTCCCTTTTTTCCGTGAATGTGTTTAAAACCCCGTCACTTGCTTCATACACTTTTCTCACCAATCCCCTGCAGTAGGTTTGTAGTTAGGTGTTCTAAAGCCAAAGATATATAGGGATACATGTTCAGCAAAAGATTTCCTATCTCCACGAAACTGATTTCACATAGTGTAACCAGCTAGTTACACTGTAATAAAGGAGAATGTTGTCAGAAGAGCTGCAAACAGCTCAGTTTGAGACATCTGCGGCAGAAGCCTTCCTTTTTTTCCTTGAATGGGCTTCAAAAGCCCGTAAGTTCCTCCAGGCGCTTTAGTCACCATTCCAGTACAGAAGTTCTGTAGTTACTGTGATTTAAAGCGAAAGATGTATGCGGATCCCAGATCAGCTAAATATTTTCTATCTGCACTAAAGTGCATTCGAACACGCTAACGAGATAGTTACACTTAAAAGATAGAGAAACTTCGTATAAAAGCTGCGAACAGCTCAGTTGGGGATACCTGCGGCAGTAGCTTTCCTTTTTTCCTCGAATGTGCTTAAAACCCCGTAACTTGCTTCATACACATATCTCAACATTCCCCTCCAGAAGATTTGTAGTTACGGCGCTCTAAAGCAAAAGATATATAGGGATACCTGTTCAGCAAAAGATTTCCTATCTCCACGAAAATGATTTCACATACTGTAACCAGCTAGTTACACTGAAATGAAGGAGAATGTTGTCAGAAGAGCTGCAAACAGCTCAGTTTGAGACATCTGCGGCAGAATCTTTCCTTTTTTTCCTTGAATGGGCTTCAAAAGCCCGTAAGTTCCTCCAGGCGCTTTGGTCACCATACCACTGCAGAAGTTATGTAGGTACTGTGATCTAAAGCGAAAGATGTATGGGGAACCCAGATCAGCTAAAGATTTACTATCTTCACTAAAGTGCATTCAAACACTCTAACGAGATATTTACACTTAAATGAACGAGAACCTTCCTATAAAAACTGCAAACAGCTCAGTTGGCGACACCTGCGGGAGAAGCTTTCCTTTTTTTCGTTGAATGGGCTTCAAAAGCCCGTAAGTTCCTCCAGGCGCTTTGGTCACCATACCACTGCAGAAGTTATGTAGTTACTGTGATCTAAAGCGAAAGATGTATGGGGATCCCAGATCAGCTAAAGATTTACTATCTTCACTAAAGTGCTTTCAAACACTCTAACGAGATATTTACACTTAAATGAACGAGAAACTTCGTAGAAGAGCTGCAAACAGCTCAGTTGGAGATATCTGCGGGAGAAGCTTTCCTTTTTTCCTCGACCGTGCTTAAAACCCCGTCACTTGCTTCATACACTTCTCACCAATCCCCTGCAGTAGGTTTGTAGTTAGGTGTTCTAAAGCCAAAGATATATAGGGATACATGTTCAGCAAAAGATTTCCTATCTCCACGAAAATGATTCCACATACTGTAACCAGCTAGTTACGCTGAAATGGAGGAGAAAGTTGTCAGAAGAGCTGCAAACAGCTCAGTTTGAGACATCTGCGGCAGAAGCTTTCCTTTTTTGCCTTTAATTGGCTTCAAAAGCCCGTAAGTTCCTCCAGGCGCTTTAGTCACCATTCCACTGCAGAAGTTATGTAGTTACTGTGATTTAAAGCGAAAGGTGTACGGGGATCCCAGATTACCTAAATATTTTCTATATTCACAAATGTGCATTCAAACACTGTAACCAGATATTTACACTTAAATGAACGAGCAACTTCGTAGAAGAGCTGCAAACAGCTCCGTTGGAGACACCTGCGGCAGAAGCTTTCCTTTTTTTCCTCGAATGTGCTTAAAACCCCGTAACTTGCTTCATACACCTATCTCCCCATTCCCCTCCAGTAGGTTTGTAGTTACGGTGTTCTAAAGCCAAAGATATATAGGGATACATGTACAGCAAAAGATTTCCTATCTCCACGAAAATGATTTCACATAGTGTAACCAGCTAATTAAGCTGAAATGAAAGAGAATGTTGTCAGAAGAGCTGCAAACAGCTCAGTTTGAGTCATTTGCGGCAGAAGCTTTCCTTTTTTTCCTTGAATGGGCTTCAAAAGCCCGTAAGCTCCTCCAGGCGCTTTAGTCACCATTCCACTGCAGAAGTTATGTAGTTACTGTGATTTAAAGCGAAAGATGTATGCGGATCCCAGATCACCTAAATATTTTCTATCTGCACTAAAGTGCATTCGAACACGCTAACGAGATAGTTACACTTAAAAGAAAGAGAAACTTCGTATAAAAGCTGCGAACAGCTCAGTTGGGGATACCTGCGGCAGTAGCTTTCCTTTTTTCCTCGAATGTGCTTAAAACCCCGTAACTTGCTTCATACACATATCTCAACATTCCCCTCCAGAAGATTTGTAGTTACGGCGCTCTAAAGCAAAAGATATATAGGGATACATGTTCAGCAAAAGATTTCCTATCGCCACGAAACTGATTTCACATAGTGTAACCAGGTAGTTACACTGTAATGAAGGAGAATGTTGTCAGAAGAGCTGCAAACAGCTCAGTTTGAGACATCTGCGGCAGAAGCCTTCCTTTTTTTCCTTGAATGGGCTTTAAAAGCCCGTAAGTTCATCCAGGCGCTTTAGTCACCATTCCACTGCAGAAGTTATGTAGCTACTGTGATTTAAAGCGAAAGATGTATGTGGAATCCCAGATCAGCTAAATATTTTCTATCTTCACTAATGTGCATTCAAACACTCTAACGAGATATTTACACTTAAATGAACGAGAAACTTCGTAGAAGAGCTGCAAACAGCTCAGTTGGACACATCTGCGGCAGAAGCTTTCCTTTTTTCCTCGACTGTGCTTAAAACCCCGTCACTTGCTTCATACGCTTCTCACCAATCCCCTGCAGTAGGTTTGTAGTTAGGTGTTCTAAAGCCCAAGATATATAGGGAAACATGTTCAGCAAAAGATTTCCTATCTCCACGAAAATGATTTCACATAGTGTAACCAGCTAATTAAGCTGAAATGAAGGAGAATGTTGACAGAAGAGCTGCAAACAGCTCAGTTTAAGTCATCTGCGGCAGAAGCTTTCCTTTTTTTCCTTGAATGGGCTTCAAAAGCCCGTAAGCTCCTCCAGGCGCTTTAGTCACCATTCCACTGCAGAAGTTATGTAGTTACTGTGATTTAAAGCGAAAGATGCTTGGGGATCCCAGATCAGCTAAAGATTTACTATCTTCACTAATGTGCATTCAAACACTCTAACGACATATTTACACTTAAATGAACGAGAAACTTCGTATACAAGCTGCAAACAGCTCAGTTGGCGACACCTGCGGCAGAAGCTTTCCTTTTTTTCCTCGAATCTGCTTAAAACCCCGGAACTTGCTTGATACACTTCTCAGCAATCCCCTGCAGTATCTTTGTAGTTACGGTGTTCTAAAGGCAAAGATAAGTAGGGATACATGTTCAGCAAAAGATTTCCTATCTCCACGAAAATGATTTCACATACTGTAACCAGCTAGTTACACTGAAATGAAGGAGAATGTTGTCAGAAGAGCTGCAAACAGCTCAGTTTGAGACATCTGCGGCAGAAGCCTTCCTTTTTTCCTTGAATGGGCTTCAATAGCCCGTAAGTTCCTCCAGGCGCTTTAGTCACCATTC
Source organism: Pelodiscus sinensis (assembly GCF_052426305.1). NCBI lineage: Eukaryota > Metazoa > Chordata > Testudines > Trionychidae > Pelodiscus > Pelodiscus sinensis. The sequence goes on from NC_143073.1 coordinate 18,607,220, forward strand.
CACTGCAGAAGTTACGTAGCTACTGTGATTTAAAGCGAAAGATGTATGTGGAATCCCAGATCAGCTAAATATTTTCTATCTTCACTAATGTGCATTCAAACACTCTAACGAGATATTTACACTTAAATGAACGAGAAACTTCGTAGAGGAGCTGCAAACAGCTCAGTTGGAGGCATCTGCGGCAGAAGCTTTCCTTTTTCCTCGACTGTGCTTAAAACCCCGTCACTTGCTTCATACACTTCTCACCAATCCCCTGCAGTAGGTTTGTAGTTAGGTGTTCTAAAGCCAAAGATATATAGGGATACATGTTCAGCAAAAGATTTCCTATCTCCACGAAAATGATTTCACATACTGTAACCAGCTAGTTACACTGTAATAAAGGAGAATGTTGTCAGACGAGCTGCAAACAGCTCAGTTTGAGACATCTGCGGCAGAAGCCTTCCTTTTTTTCCTTGAATGGGCTTTAAAAGCCCGTAAGTTCCTCCAGGCGCTTTAGTCACCATTCCACTGCAGAAGTTATGTAGTTACTGTGATTTAAAGCGAAAGATGTATGGGGATCCCAGATCAGCTAAAGATTTACTATCTTCACTAAAGTGCTTTCAAACACTCTAACGAGATATTTACACTTAAATGAATGAGAAACTTCGTATACAAGCTGCAAACAGCTCAATTTGAGACATCTGCAGCAGAAGCTTTCCTTTTTTTCCTTGAATGGGCTTCAAAAGCCCGTAAGTTCCTCCAGGCGCTTTAGTCACCATTCCACTGCAGAATTTATGTAGTTACTGTGATTTAAAGCGAAAGATGTATGTGGAATCCCAGATCAGCTAAATATTTTCTATCTTCACTAATGTGCATTCAAACACTCTAACGAGATATTTACACTTAAATGAACGAGAAACTTCGTAGAGGAGCTGCAAACAGCTCAGTTGGAGACATCTGCGGCAGAAGCTTTCCTTTTTTCCTCGACTGTGCTTAAAACCCCGTCACTTGCTTCATACACTTCTCACCAATGCCCTGCAGTAGGTTTGTAGTTAGGTGTTTTAAAGCCAAAGATATATAGGGATACATGTTCAGCAAAATATTTCCTATCTCCACGAAAATGATTTCACGTACTGTAACCAGCTAGTTACGCTGAAATGGAGGAGAAAGTTGTCAGAAGAGCTGCAAACAGCTCAATTTTAGACATCTGCGGCAGAAGCTTTCCTTTTTTCTCTTGAATGGGCTTCAAAAGCCCGTAAGTTCCTCCAGGCGCTTTAGTCACCATTCCACTGCAGAAGTTATGTAGTTACTGTGATTTAAAGCGAAAGATGTATGTGGAATCCCAGATCAGCTAAATATTTTCTATCTTCACTAATGTGCATTCAAACACTCTAACGAGATATTTACACTTAAATGAACGAGGAACTTCGTATACAAGCTGCAAACAGCTCAGTTGGCGACATCTGCGGCAGAAGCTATCCTTTTTTTCTTTGAATGGGCTTCAATAGCCTGTAAGTTCCTCCAGGCGCTTTAGTCACCATTCCACTGCTGAAGTTATGTAGCTACTGTGATTTAAAGCGAAAGATGTATGTGGAATCCCAGATCAGCTAAATATTTTCTATCTTCACTAATGTGTATTCAAACACTCTAACGAGATATTTACACTTAAATGAACGAGAAACTTCGTAGAAGAGCTGCAAACAGCTCAGTTGGACACATCTGCGGCAGAAGCTTTCCTTTTTTCCTCGACTGTGCTTAAAACCCCGTCACTTGCTTCATACGCTTCTCACCAATCCCCTGCAGTAGGTTTGTAGTTAGGTGTTCTAAAGCCCAAGATATATAGGGAAACATGTTCAGCAAAAGATTTCCTATCTCCACGAAAATGATTTCACATAGTGTAACCAGCTAATTAAGCTGAAATTAAGGAGAATGTTGACAGAAGAGCTGCAAACAGCTCAGTTTAAGTCATCTGCGGCAGAAGCTTTCCTTTTTTTCCTTGAATGGGCTTCAAAAGCCCGTAAGCTCCTCCAGGCGCTTTAGTCACCATTCCACTGCAGAAGTTATGTAGTTACTGTGATTTAAAGCGAAAGATGCTTGGGGATCCCAGATCAGCTAAAGATTTACTATCTTCACTAATGTGCATTCAAACACTCTAACGACATATTTACACTTAAATGAACGAGAAACTTCGTATACAAGCTGCAAACAGCTCAGTTGGCGACACCTGCGGCAGAAGCTTTCCTTTTTTTCCTCGAATCTGCTTAAAACCCCGGAACTTGCTTGATACACTTCTCAGCAATCCCCTGCAGTATCTTTGTAGTTACGGTGTTCTAAAGGCAAAGATAAGTAGGGATACATGTTCAGCAAAAGATTTCCTATCTCCACGAAAATGATTTCACATACTGTAACCAGCTAGTTACACTGAAATGAAGGAGAATGTTGTCAGAAGAGCTGCAAACAGCTCAGTTTGAGACATCTGCGGCAGAAGCCTTCCTTTTTTTCCTTGAATGGGCTTCAAAAGCCCGTAAGCTCCTCCAGGCGCTTTAGTCACCTTTCCACTGCAGAAGTTACGTAGTTACTGTGATTTAGAGCGAAAGATGTACGGGGATCCCAGAGCACCTAAATATTTTCTATCTTCACTAAAGTGCATTCAAACACTCTAACGAGATATTTACACATAAATGAACGAGAAACTTTGTATAAAAGCTGCAAACAGCTCTGTTGGCGACACATGCGGCAGAAGCTTTCCTTTTTTTCCTTGAATGGGCTTCAATAGCCCGTAAGTTCCTCCAGGCGCTTTAGTCACCATTCCACTGCAGAAGTTACGTAGCTACTGTGATTTAAAGCGAAAGATGTATGTGGAATCCCAGATCAGCTAAATATTTTCTATCTTCACTAATGTGCATTCAAACACTCTAACGAGATATTTACACTTAAATGAACGAGAAACTTCGTAGAGGAGCTGCAAACAGCTCAGTTGGAGGCATCTGCGGCAGAAGCTTTCCTTTTTTCCTCGACTGTGCTTAAAACCCCGTCACTTGCTTCATACACTTCTCACCAATCCCCTGCAGTAGGTTTGTAGTTAGGTGTTCTAAAGCCAAAGATATATAGGGATACATGTTCAGCAAAAGATTTCCTATCTCCACGAAACTGATTTCACATAGTGTAACCAGCTAGTTACACTGTAATAAAGGAGAATGTTGTCAGAAGAGCTGCAAACAGCTCAGTTTGAGACATCTGCGGCAGAAGCCTTCCTTTTTTTCCTTGAATGGGCTTTAAAAGCCCGTAAGTTCCTCCAGGCGCTTTAGTCACCATTCCACTGCAGAAGTTATGTAGTTACTGTGATTTAAAGCGAAAGATGTATGGGGATCCCAGATCAGCTAAAGATTTACTATCTTCACTAAAGTGCTTTCAAACACTCTAACGAGATATTTACACTTAAATGAATGAGAAACTTCGTATACAAGCTGCAAACAGCTCAATTTGAGACATCTGCAGCAGAAGCTTTCCTTTTTTTCCTTGAATGGGCTTCAAAAGCCCGTAAGTTCCTCCAGGCGCTTTAGTCACCATTCCACTGCAGAAGTTATGTAGCTACTGTGATTTAAAGCGAAAGATGTATGTGGAATCCCAGATCAGCTAAATATTTTCTATCTTCACTAATGTGCATTCAAACACTCTAACGAGATATTTACACTTAAATGAACGAGAAACTTCGTAGAGGAGCTGCAAACAGCTCAGTTGGAGACATCTGCGGCAGAAGCTTTCCTTTTTTCCTCGACTGTGCTTAAAACCCCGTCACTTGCTTCATACACTTCTCACCAATGCCCTGCAGTAGGTTTGTAGTTAGGTGTTCTAAAGCCAAAGATATACAGGGATACATGTTCAGCAAAATATTTCCTATCTCCACGAAAATGATTTCACGTACTGTAACCAGCTAGTTACGCTGAAATGGAGGAGATAGTTGTCAGAAGAGCTGCAAACAGCTCAGTTTGAGACATCTGCGGCAGAAGCTTTCCTTTTTTCTCTTGAATGGGCTTCAAAAGCCCGTAAGTTCCTCCAGGCGCTTTAGTCACCATTCCACTGCAGAAGTTATGTAGTTACTGTGATTTAAAGCGAAAGGTGTACGGGGATCCCAGATTACCTAAATATTTTCTATATTCACTAATGTGCATTCAAATACTGTAACCAGATATTTACACTTAAATGAACGAGCAACTTCGTAGAAGAGCTGCAAACAGCTCCGTTGGAGACATCTGCGGCAGAAGCTTTCCTTTTTTTCCTCGAATGTGCTTAAAACCCCGTAACTTGCTTCATACACCTATCTCCCCATTCTCCTCCAGTAAGTTTGTAGTTACGGTGTTCTAAAGCCAAAGATATATAGGGATACATGTTCAGCAAAAGATTTGCTATCTCCACGAAAATGATTTCTCATACTGTAACCAGCTAGTTACACTGAAATGAAGGAGAAAGTTGTCAGAAGAGCTGCAAACAGCTCAATTTGAGACATCTGCAGCAGAAGCTTTCCTTTTTTTCCTTGAATGGGCTTCAAAAGCCCGTAAGTTCCTCCAGGCGCTTTAGTCACCATTCCACTCCAGATGTTATGTAGCTTCTGTGATTTATAGCGAAAGATGTATGTGGAATCCCAGATCAGCTAAATATTTTCTATCTTCACTAATGTGCATTCAAACACTCTAACGAGATATTTACACTTAAATGAACGAGGAACTTCGTATACAAGCTGCAAACAGCTCAGTTGGCGACATCTGCGGCAGAAGCTATCCTTTTTTTCTTTGAATGGGCTTCAATAGCCTGTAAGTTCCTCCAGGCGCTTTAGTCACCATTCCACTGCAGAAGTTATGTAGCTACTGTGATTTAAAGCGAAAGATGTATGTGGAATCCCAGATCAGCTAAATATTTTCTATCTTCACTAATGTGCATTCAAACACTCTAACGAGATATTTACACTTAAATGAACGAGAAACTTCGTAGAAGAGCTGCAAACAGCTCAGTTGGACACATCTGCGGCAGAAGCTTTCCTTTTTTCCTCGACTGTGCTTAAAACCCCGTCACTTGCTTCATACGCTTCTCACCAATCCCCTGCAGTAGGTTTGTAGTTAGGTGTTCTAAAGCCCAAGATATATAGGGAAACATATTCAGCAAAAGATTTCCTATCTCCACGAAAATGATTTCACATAGTGTAACCAGCTAATTAAGCTGAAATGAAGGAGAATGTTGACAGAAGAGCTGCAAACAGCTCAGTTTAAGTCATCTGCGGCAGAAGCTTTCCTTTTTTTCCTTGAATGGGCTTCAAAAGCCCGTAAGCTCCTCCAGGCGCTTTAGTCACCATTCCACTGCAGAAGTTATGTAGTTACTGTGATTTAAAGCGAAAGATGCATGGGGATCCCAGATCAGCTAAAGATTTACTATCTTCACTAATGTGCATTCAAACACTCTAACGACATATTTACACTTAAATGAACGAGAAACTTCGTATACAAGCTGCAAACAGCTCAGTTGGCGACACCTGCGGCAGAAGCTTTCCTTTTTTTCCTCGAATCTGCTTAAAACCCCGGAACTTGCTTGATACACTTCTCAGCAATCCCCTGCAGTATCTTTGTAGTTACGGTGTTCTAAAGGCAAAGATAAGTAGGGATACATGTTCAGAAAAAGATTTCCTATCTCCACGAAAATGATTTCACATACTGTAACCAGCTAGTTACACTGAAATGAAGGAGAATGTTGTCAGAAGAGCTGCAAACAGCTCAGTTTGAGACATCTGCGGCAGAAGCCTTCCTTTTTTTCCTTGAATGGGCTTCAAAAGCCCGTAAGCTCCTCGAGGCGCTTTAGTCACCTTTCCACTGCAGAAGTTACGTAGTTACTGTGATTTAGAGCGAAAGATGTACGGGGATCCCAGATCACCTAAATATTTTCTATCTTCACTAAAGTGCATTCAAACACTCTAACGAGATATTTACACATAAATGAACGAGAAACTTTGTATAAAAGCTGCAAACAGCTCTGTTGGCGACACATGCGGCAGAAGCTTTCCTTTTTTTCCTTGAATGGGCTTCAAAAGCCCGTAAGTTCCTCCAGGCGCTTTAGTCACCATTCCACTGCAGAAGTTATGTAGCTACTGTGATTTAAAGCGAAAGATGTATGTGGAATCCCAGATCAGCTAAATATTTTCTATCTTCACAAATGTGCATTCAAACACTCTAACGAGATATTTACACTTAAATGAACGAGAAACTTCGTAGAAGAGCTGCAAACAGCTCAGTTGGACACATCTGCGGCAGAAGCTTTCCTTTTTTCCTCGACTGTGCTTAAAACCCCGTCACTTGCTTCATACGCTTCTCACCAATCCCCTGCAGTAGGTTTGTAGTTAGGTGTTCTAAAGCCCAAGATATATAGGGAAACATGTTCAGCAAAAGATTTCCTATCTCCACGAAAATGATTTCACATAGTGTAACCAGCTAATTAAGCTGAAATGAAGGAGAATGTTGACAGAAGAGCTGCAAACAGCTCAGTTTAAGTCATCTGCGGCAGAAGCTTTCCTTTTTTTCCTTGAATGGGCTTCAAAAGCCCTGTAAGCTCCTCCAGGCGCTTTAGTCACCATTCCACTGCAGAAGTTATGTAGTTACTGTGATTTAAAGCGAAAGATGCATGGGGATCCCAGATCAGCTAAAGATTTACTATCTTCACTAATGTGCATTCAAACACTCTAACGACATATTTACACTTAAATGAACGAGAAACTTCGTATACAAGCTGCAAACAGCTCAGTTGGCGACACCTGCGGCAGAAGCTTTCCTTTTTTTCCTCGAATCTGCTTAAAACCCCGGAACTTGCTTGATACACTTCTTAGCAATCCCCTGCAGTATCTTTGTAGTTACGGTGTTCTAAAGGCAAAGATAAGTAGGGATACATGTTCAGAAAAAGATTTCCTATCTCCACGAAAATGATTTCACATACTGTAACCAGCTAGTTACACTGAAATGAAGGAGAATGTTGTCAGAAGAGCTGCAAACAGCTCAGTTTGAGACATCTGCGGCAGAAGCCTTCCTTTTTTTCCTTGAATGGGCTTCAAAAGCCCGTAAGCTCCTCCAGGCGCTTTAGTCACCTTTCCACTGCAGAAGTTACGTAGTTACTGTGATTTAGAGCGAAAGATGTACGGGGATCCCAGAGCACCTAAATATTTTCTATCTTCACTAAAGTGCATTCAAACACTCTAACGAGATATTTACACATAAATGAACGAGAAACTTTGTATAAAAGCTGCAAACAGCTCTGTTGGCGACACATGCGGCAGAAGCTTTCCTTTTTTTCCTTGAATGGGCTTCAATAGCCCGTAAGTTCCTCCAGGCGCTTTAGTCACCATTCCACTGCAGAAGTTATGTAGCTACTGTGATTTAAAGCGAAAGATGTATGTGGAATCCCAGATCAGCTAAATATTTTCTATCTTCACTAATGTGCATTCAAACACTCTAACGAGATATTTACACTTAAATGAACGAGAAACTTCGTAGAGGAGCTGCAAACAGCTCAGTTGGAGACATCTGCGGCAGAAGCTTTCCTTTTTCCTCGACTGTGCTTAAAACCCCGTCACTTGCTTCATACACTTCTCACCAATCCCCTGCAGTAGGTTTGTAGTTAGGTGTTCTAAAGCCAAAGATATATAGGGATACATGTTCAGCAAAAGATTTCCTATCTCCACGAAAATGATTTCACGTACTGTAACCAGCTAGTTACGCTGAAATGGAGGAGATAGTTGTCAGAAGAGCTGCAAACAGCTCAGTTTGAGACATCTGCGGCAGAAGCTTTCCTTTTTTCTCTTGAATGGGCTTCAAAAGCCCGTAAGTTCCTCCAGGCGCTTTAGTCACCATTCCACTGCAGAAGTTATGTAGTTACTGTGATTTAAAGCGAAAGGTGTACGGGGATCCCAGATTACCTAAATATTTTCTATATTCACTAATGTGCATTCAAACACTGTAACCAGATATTTACACTTAAATGAACGAGCAACTTCGTAGAAGAGCTGCAAACAGCTCCGTTGGAGACATCTGCGGCAGAAGCTTTCCTTTTTTTCCTCGAATGTGCTTAAAACCCCGTAACTTGCTTCATACACCTATCTCCCCATTCTCCTCCAGTAAGTTTGTAGTTACGGTGTTCTAAAGCCAAAGATATATAGGGATACATGTTCAGCAAAAGATTTGCTATCTCCACGAAAATGATTTCACATACTGTAACCAGCTAGTTACACTGAAATGAAGGAGAAAGTTGTCAGAAGAGCTGCAAACAGCTCAATTTGAGACATCTGCAGCAGAAGCTTTCCTTTTTTTCCTTGAATGGGCTTCAAAAGCCCGTAAGTTCCTCCAGGCGCTTTAGTCACCATTCCACTCCAGATGTTATGTAGCTACTGTGATTTAAAGCGAAAGATGTATGTGGAATCCCAGATCAGCTAAATATTTTCTATCTTCACTAATGTGCATTCAAACACTCTAACGAGATATTTACACTTAAATGAACGAGGAACTTCGTATACAAGCTGCAAACAGCTCAGTTGGCGACATCTGCGGCAGAAGCTATCCTTTTTTTCTTTGAATGGGCTTCAATAGCCTGTAAGTTCCTCCAGGCGCTTTAGTCACCATTCCACTGCAGAAGTTATGTAGCTACTGTGATTTAAAGCGAAAGATGTATGTGGAATCCCAGATCAGCTAAATATTTTCTATCTTCACTAATGTGCATTCAAACACTCTAACGAGATATTTACACTTAAATGAACGAGAAACTTCGTAGAAGAGCTGCAAACAGCTCAGTTGGACACATCTGCGGCAGAAGCTTTCCTTTTTTCCTCGACTGTGCTTAAAACCCCGTCACTTGCTTCATACGCTTCTCACCAATCCCCTGCAGTAGGTTTGTAGTTAGGTGTTCTAAAGCCCAAGATATATAGGGAAACATGTTCAGCAAAAGATTTCCTATCTCCACGAAAATGATTTCACATAGTGTAACCAGCTAATTAAGCTGAAATGAAGGAGAATGTTGACAGAAGAGCTGCAAACAGCTCAGTTTAAGTCATCTGCGGCAGAAGCTTTCCTTTTTTTCCTTGAATGGGCTTCAAAAGCCCGTAAGCTCCTCCAGGCGCTTTAGTCACCATTCCACTGCAGAAGTTATGTAGTTACTGTGATTTAAAGCGAAAGATGCATGGGGATCCCAGATCAGCTAAAGATTTACTATCTTCACTAATGTGCATTCAAACACTCTAACGACATATTTACACTTAAATGAACGAGAAACTTCGTATACAAGCTGCAAACAGCTCAGTTGGCGACACCTGCGGCAGAAGCTTTCCTTTTTTTCCTCGAATCTGCTTAAAACCCCGGAACTTGCTTGATACACTTCTTAGCAATCCCCTGCAGTATCTTTGTAGTTACGGTGTTCTAAAGGCAAAGATAAGTAGGGATACATGTTCAGAAAAAGATTTCCTATCTCCACGAAAATGATTTCACATACTGTAACCAGCTAGTTACACTGAAATGAAGGAGAATGTTGTCAGAAGAGCTGCAAACAGCTCAGTTTGAGACATCTGCGGCAGAAGCCTTCCTTTTTTTCCTTGAATGGGCTTCAAAAGCCCGTAAGCTCCTCCAGGCGCTTTAGTCACCTTTCCACTGCAGAAGTTACGTAGTTACTGTGATTTAGAGCGAAAGATGTACGGGGATCCCAGAGCACCTAAATATTTTCTATCTTCACTAAAGTGCATTCAAACACTCTAACGAGATATTTACACATAAATGAACGAGAAACTTTGTATAAAAGCTGCAAACAGCTCTGTTGGCGACACATGCGGCAGAAGCTTTCCTTTTTTTCCTTGAATGGGCTTCAATAGCCCGTAAGTTCCTCCAGGCGCTTTAGTCACCATTCCACTGCAGAAGTTATGTAGCTACTGTGATTTAAAGCGAAAGATGTATGTGGAATCCCAGATCAGCTAAAGATTTTCTATCTTCACTAATGTGCATTCAAACACTCTAACGAGATATTTACACTTAAATGAACGAGAAACTTCGTAGAGGAGCTGCAAACAGCTCAGTTGGAGACATCTGCGGCAGAAGCTTTCCTTTTTTCCTCGACTGTGCTTAAAACCCCGTCACTTGCTTCATACACTTCTCACCAATCCCCTGCAGTAGGTTTGTAGTTAGGTGTTCTAAAGCCAAAGATATATAGGGATACATGTTCAGCAAAAGATTTCCTATCTCCACGAAAATGATTTCACGTACTGTAACCAGCTAGTTACGCTGAAATGGAGGAGATAGTTGTCAGAAGAGCTGCAAACAGCTCAGTTTGAGACATCTGCGGCAGAAGCTTTCCTTTTTTCTCTTGAATGGGCTTCAAAAGCCCGTAAGTTCCTCCAGGCGCTTTAGTCACCATTCCACTGCAGAAGTTATGTAGTTACTGTGATTTAAAGCGAAAGGTGTACGGGGATCCCAGATTACCTAAATATTTTCTATATTCACTAATGTGCATTCAAACACTGTAACCAGATATTTACACTTAAATGAACGAGCAACTTCGTAGAAGAGCTGCAAACAGCTCCGTTGGAGACATCTGCGGCAGAAGCTTTCCTTTTTTTCCTCGAATGTGCTTAAAACCCCGTAACTTGCTTCATACACCTATCTCCCCATTCTCCTCCAGTAAGTTTGTAGTTACGGTGTTCTAAAGCCAAAGATATATAGGGATACATGTTCAGCAAAAGATTTGCTATCTCCACGAAAATGATTTCACATACTGTAACCAGCTAGTTACACTGAAATGAAGGAGAAAGTTGTCAGAAGAGCTGCAAACAGCTCAATTTGAGACATCTGCAGCAGAAGCTTTCCTTTTTTTCCTTGAATGGGCTTCAAAAGCCCGTAAGTTCCTCCAGGCGCTTTAGTCACCATTCCACTCCAGATGTTATGTAGCTACTGTGATTTAAAGCGAAAGATGTATGTGGAATCCCAGATCAGCTAAATATTTTCTATCTTCACTAATGTGCATTCAAACACTCTAACGAGATATTTACACTTAAATGAACGAGGAACTTCGTATACAAGCTGCAAACAGCTCAGTTGGCGACATCTGCGGCAGAAGCTATCCTTTTTTTCCTTGAATGGGCTTCAATAGCCTGTAAGTTCCTCCAGGCGCTTTAGTCACCATTCCACTGCAGAAGTTATGTAGCTACTGTGATTTAAAGCGAAAGATGTATGTGGAATCCCAGATCAGCTAAATATTTTCTATCTTCACTAATGTGCATTCAAACACTCTAACGAGATATTTACACTTAAATGAACGAGAAACTTCGTAGAGGAGCTGCAAACAGCTCAGTTGGAGACATCTGCGGCAGAAGCTTTCCTTTTTTCCTCGACTGTGCTTAAAACCCCGTCACTTGCTTCATACACTTCTCACCAATCCCCTGCAGTAGGTTTGTAGTTAGGTGTTCTAAAGCCAAAGATATATAGGGATACATGTTCAGCAAAAGATTTCCTATCGCCACGAAACTGATTTCACATAGTGTAACCAGGTAGTTACACTGTAATGAAGGAGAATGTTGTCAGAAGAGCTGCAAACAGCTCAGTTTGAGACATCTGCGGCAGAAGCCTTCCTTTTTTTCCTTGAATGGGCTTTAAAAGCCCGTAAGTTCCTCCAGGCGCTTTAGTCACCATTCCACTGCAGAAGTTATGTAGTTACTGTGATTTAAAGCGAAAGATGTATGGGGATCCCAGATCAGCTAAAGATTTACTATCTTCACTAAAGTGCTTTCAAACACTCTAACGAGATATTTACACTTAAATGAATGAGAAACTTCGTATACAAGCTGCAAACAGCTCAATTTGAGACACCTGCGGCAGAAGCTTTCCTTTTTTTCCTCGAATCTGCTTAAAACCCCGGAACTTGCTTGATACACTTCTCAGCAATCCCCTGCAGTATCTTTGTAGTTACGGTGTTCTAAAGGCAAAGATAAGTAGGGATACATGTTCAGCAAAAGATTTCCTATCTCCACGAAAATGATTTCACATACTGTAACCAGCTAGTTACACTGAAATGAAGGAGAATGTTGTCAGAAGAGCTGCAAACAGCTCAGTTTGAGACATCTGCGGCAGAAGCCTTCCTTTTTTTCCTTGAATGGGCTTCAAAAGCCCGTAAGCTCCTCCAGGCGCTTTAGTCACCTTTCCACTGCAGAAGTTACGTAGTTACTGTGATTTAGAGCGAAAGATGTACGGGGATCCCAGATCACGTAAATATTTTCTATCTTCACTAAAGTGCATTCAAACACTCTAACGAGATATTTACACATAAATGAACGAGAAACTTTGTATAAAAGCTGCAAACAGCTCTGTTGGCGACACATGCGGCAGAAGCTTTCCTTTTTTTCCTTGAATGGGCTTCAAAAGCCCGTAAGTTCCTCCAGGCGCTTTAGTCACCATTCCACTGCAGAAGTTATGTAGCTACTGTGATTTAAAGCGAAAGATGTATGTGGAATCCCAGATCAGCTAAATATTTTCTATCTTCACTAATGTGCATTCAAACACTCTAACGAGATATTTACACTTAAATGAACGAGAAACTTCGTAGAGGAGCTGCAAACAGCTCAGTTGGACACATCTGCGGCAGAAGCTTTCCTTTTTTCCTCGACTGTGCTTAAAACCCCGTCACTTGCTTCATACGCTTCTCACCAATCCCCTGCAGTAGGTTTGTAGTTAGGTGTTCTAAAGCCCAAGATATATAGGGAAACATATTCAGCAAAAGATTTCCTATCTCCACGAAAATGATTTCACATAGTGTAACCAGCTAATTAAGCTGAAATGAAGGAGAATGTTGACAGAAGAGCTGCAAACAGCTCAGTTTAAGTCATCTGCGGCAGAAGCTTTCCTTTTTTTCCTTGAATGGGCTTCAAAAGCCCGTAAGCTCCTCCAGGCGCTTTAGTCACCATTCCACTGCAGAAGTTATGTAGTTACTGTGATTTAAAGCGAAAGATGCATGGGGATCCCAGATCAGCTAAAGATTTACTATCTTCACTAATGTGCATTCAAACACTCTAACGACATATTTACACTTAAATGAACGAGAAACTTCGTATACAAGCTGCAAACAGCTCAGTTGGCGACACCTGCGGCAGAAGCTTTCCTTTTTTTCCTCGAATCTGCTTAAAACCCCGGAACTTGCTTGATACACTTCTCAGCAATCCCCTGCAGTATCTTTGTAGTTACGGTGTTCTAAAGGCAAAGATAAGTAGGGATACATGTTCAGCAAAAGATTTCCTATCTCCACGAAAATGATTTCACATACTGTAACCAGCTAGTTACACTGAAATGAAGGAGAATGTTGTCAGAAGAGCTGCAAACAGCTCAGTTTGAGACATCTGCGGCAGAAGCCTTCCTTTTTTTCCTTGAATGGGCTTCAAAAGCCCGTAAGCTCCTCCAGGCGCTTTAGTCACCTTTCCACTGCAGAAGTTACGTAGTTACTGTGATTTAGAGCGAAAGATGTACGGGGATCCCAGATCACCTAAATATTTTCTATCTTCACTAAAGTGCATTCAAACACTCTAACGAGATATTTACACATAAATGAACGAGAAACTTTGTATAAAAGCTGCAAACAGCTCTGTTGGCGACACATGCGGCAGAAGCTTTCCTTTTTTTCCTTGAATGGGCTTCAATAGCCCGTAAGTTCCTCCAGGCGCTTTAGTCACCATTCCACTGCAGAAGTTATGTAGCTACTGTGATTTAAAGCGAAAGATGTATGTGGAATCCCAGATCAGCTAAATATTTTCTATCTTCACTAATGTGCATTCAAACACTCTAACGAGATATTTACACTTAAATGAACGAGAAACTTCGTAGAGGAGCTGCAAACAGCTCAGTTGGAGACATCTGCGGCAGAAGCTTTCCTTTTTTCCTCGACTGTGCTTAAAACCCCGTCACTTGCTTCATACACTTCTCACCAATCCCCTGCAGTAGGTTTGTAGTTAGGTGTTCTAAAGCCAAAGATATATAGGGATACATGTTCAGCAAAAGATTTCCTATCTCCACGAAACTGATTTCACATAGTGTAACCAGCTAATTAAGCTGAAATGAAGGAGAATGTTGACAGAAGAGCTGCAAACAGCTCAGTTTAAGTCATCTGCGGCAGAAGTTTTCCTTTTTTTCCTTGAATGGGCTTCAAAAGCCCGTAAGCTCCTCCAGGCGCTTTAGTCACCATTCCACTGCAGAAGTTATGTAGTTACTGTGATTTAAAGCGAAAGATGCATGGGGATCCCAGATCAGCTAAAGATTTACTATCTTCACTAATGTGCATTCAAACACTCTAACGACATATTTACACTTAAATGAACGAGAAACTTCGTATACAAGCTGCAAACAGCTCAGTTGGCGACACCTGCGGCAGAAGCTTTCCTTTTTTTCCTCGAATCTGCTTAAAACCCCGGAACTTGCTTGATACACTTCTCAGCAATCCCCTGCAGTATCTTTGTAGTTACGGTGTTCTAAAGGCAAAGATAAGTAGGGATACATGTTCAGCAAAAGATTTCCTATCTCCACGAAAATGATTTCACATACTGTAACCAGCTAGTTACACTGAAATGAAGGAGAATGTTGTCAGAAGAGCTGCAAACAGCTCAGTTTGAGACATCTGCGGCAGAAGCCTTCCTTTTTTTCCTTGAATGGGCTTCAAAAGCCCGTAAGCTCCTCCAGGCGCTTTAGTCACCTTTCCACTGCAGAAGTTACGTAGTTACTGTGATTTAGAGCGAAAGATGTACGGGGATCCCAGATCACCTAAATATTTTCTATCTTCACTAAAGTGCATTCAAACACTCTAACGAGATATTTACACATAAATGAACGAGAAACTTTGTATAAAAGCTGCAAACAGCTCTGTTGGCGACACATGCGGCAGAAGCTTTCCTTTTTTTCCTTGAATGGGCTTCAATAGCCCGTAAGTTCCTCCAGGCGCTTTAGTCACCATTCCACTGCAGAAGTTATGTAGCTACTGTGATTTAAAGCGAAAGATGTACGTGGAATCCCAGATCAGCTAAATATTTTCTATCTTCACTAATGTGCATTCAAACACTCTAACGAGATATTTACACTTAAATGAACGAGAAACTTCGTAGAGGAGCTGCAAACAGCTCAGTTGGAGACATCTGCGGCAGAAGCTTTCCTTTTTTCCTCGACTGTGCTTAAAACCCCGTCACTTGCTTCATACACTTCTCACCAATCCCCTGCAGTAGGTTTGTAGTTAGGTGTTCTAAAGCCAAAGATATATAGGGATACATGTTCAGCAAAAGATTTCCTATCGCCACGAAACTGATTTCACATAGTGTAACCAGGTAGTTACACTGTAATGAAGGAGAATGTTGTCAGAAGAGCTGCAAACAGCTCAGTTTGAGACATCTGCGGCAGAAGCCTTCCTTTTTTTCCTTGAATGGGCTTTAAAAGCCCGTAAGTTCCTCCAGGCGCTTTAGTCACCATTCCACTGCAGAAGTTATGTAGTTACTGTGATTTAAAGCGAAAGATGTATGGGGATCCCAGATCAGCTAAAGATTTACTATCTTCACTAAAGTGCTTTCAAACACTCTAACGAGATATTTACACTTAAATGAATGAGAAACTTCGTATACAAGCTGCAAACAGCTCAGTTGGAGACATCTGCGGCAGAAGCTTTCCTTTTTTCCTCGACTGTGCTTAAAACCCCGTCACTTGCTTCATACACTTCTCACCAATGCCCTGCAGTAGGTTTGTAGTTAGGTGTTCTAAAGCCAAAGATATACAGGGATACATGTTCAGCAAAATATTTCCTATCTCCACGAAAATGATTTCACGTACTGTAACCAGCTAGTTACGCTGAAATGGAGGAGATAGTTGTCAGAAGAGCTGCAAACAGCTCAGTTTGAGACATCTGCGGCAGAAGCTTTCCTTTTTTCTCTTGAATGGGCTTCAAAAGCCCGTAAGTTCCTCCAGGCGCTTTAGTCACCATTCCACTGCAGAAGTTATGTAGTTACTGTGATTTAAAGCGAAAGGTGTACGGGGATCCCAGATTACCTAAATATTTTCTATATTCACTAATGTGCATTCAAACACTGTAACCAGATATTTACACTTAAATGAACGAGCAACTTCGTAGAAGAGCTGCAAACAGCTCCGTTGGAGACATCTGCGGCAGAAGCTTTCCTTTTTTTCCTCGAATGTGCTTAAAACCCCGTAACTTGCTTCATACACCTATCTCCCCATTCTCCTCCAGTAAGTTTGTAGTTACGGTGTTCTAAAGCCAAAGATATATAGGGATACATGTTCAGCAAAAGATTTGCTATCTCCACGAAAATGATTTCACATACTGTAACCAGCTAGTTACACTGAAATGAAGGAGAAAGTTGTCAGAAGAGCTGCAAACAGCTCAATTTGAGACATCTGCAGCAGAAGCTTTCCTTTTTTTCCTTGAATGGGCTTCAAAAGCCCGTAAGTTCCTCCAGGCGCTTTAGTCACCATTCCACTCCAGATGTTATGTAGCTACTGTGATTTAAAGCGAAAGATGTATGTGGAATCCCAGATCAGCTAAATATTTTCTATCTTCACTAATGTGCATTCAAACACTCTAACGAGATATTTACACTTAAATGAACGAGGAACTTCGTATACAAGCTGCAAACAGCTCAGTTGGCGACATCTGCGGCAGAAGCTATCCTTTTTTTCTTTGAATGGGCTTCAATAGCCTGTAAGTTCCTCCAGGCGCTTTAGTCACCGTTCCACTGCAGAAGTTATGTAGCTACTGTGATTTAAAGCGAAAGATGTATGTGGAATCCCAGATCAGCTAAATATTTTCTATCTTCACTAATGTGCATTCAAACACTCTAACGAGCTATTTACACTTGAATGAACGAGAAACTTCCTATACAAGTTGCAAACAGCTCAGTTGGCGACATCTGCGGCAGAAGCTTTCCCTTTTTTCCGTGAATGTGTTTAAAACCCCGTCACTTGCTTCATACACTTTTCTCACCAATCCCCTGCAGTAGGTTTGTAGTTAGGTGTTCTAAAGCCAAAGATATATAGGGATACATGTTCAGCAAAAGATTTCCTATCTCCACGAAACTGATTTCACATAGTGTAACCAGCTAGTTACACTGTAATAAAGGAGAATGTTGTCAGAAGAGCTGCAAACAGCTCAGTTTGAGACATCTGCGGCAGAAGCCTTCCTTTTTTTCCTTGAATGGGCTTCAAAAGCCCGTAAGTTCCTCCAGGCGCTTTAGTCACCATTCCAGTACAGAAGTTCTGTAGTTACTGTGATTTAAAGCGAAAGATGTATGCGGATCCCAGATCAGCTAAATATTTTCTATCTGCACTAAAGTGCATTCGAACACGCTAACGAGATAGTTACACTTAAAAGATAGAGAAACTTCGTATAAAAGCTGCGAACAGCTCAGTTGGGGATACCTGCGGCAGTAGCTTTCCTTTTTTCCTCGAATGTGCTTAAAACCCCGTAACTTGCTTCATACACATATCTCAACATTCCCCTCCAGAAGATTTGTAGTTACGGCGCTCTAAAGCAAAAGATATATAGGGATACCTGTTCAGCAAAAGATTTCCTATCTCCACGAAAATGATTTCACATACTGTAACCAGCTAGTTACACTGAAATGAAGGAGAATGTTGTCAGAAGAGCTGCAAACAGCTCAGTTTGAGACATCTGCGGCAGAATCTTTCCTTTTTTTCCTTGAATGGGCTTCAAAAGCCCGTAAGTTCCTCCAGGCTCTTTGGTCACCATACCACTGCAGAAGTTATGTAGGTACTGTGATCTAAAGCGAAAGATGTATGGGGAACCCAGATCAGCTAAAGATTTACTATCTTCACTAAAGTGCATTCAAACACTCTAACGAGATATTTACACTTAAATGAACGAGAACCTTCCTATAAAAACTGCAAACAGCTCAGTTGGCGACACCTGCGGGAGAAGCTTTCCTTTTTTTCGTTGAATGGGCTTCAAAAGCCCGTAAGTTCCTCCAGGCGCTTTGGTCACCATACCACTGCAGAAGTTATGTAGTTACTGTGATCTAAAGCGAAAGATGTATGGGGATCCCAGATCAGCTAAAGATTTACTATCTTCACTAAAGTGCTTTCAAACACTCTAACGAGATATTTACACTTAAATGAACGAGAAACTTCGTAGAAGAGCTGCAAACAGCTCAGTTGGAGATATCTGCGGGAGAAGCTTTCCTTTTTTCCTCGACCGTGCTTAAAACCCCGTCACTTGCTTCATACACTTCTCACCAATCCCCTGCAGTAGGTTTGTAGTTAGGTGTTCTAAAGCCAAAGATATATAGGGATACATGTTCAGCAAAAGATTTCCTATCTCCACGAAAATGATTCCACATACTGTAACCAGCTAGTTACGCTGAAATGGAGGAGAAAGTTGTCAGAAGAGCTGCAAACAGCTCAGTTTGAGACATCTGCGGCAGAAGCTTTCCTTTTTTGCCTTTAATTGGCTTCAAAAGCCCGTAAGTTCCTCCAGGCGCTTTAGTCACCATTCCACTGCAGAAGTTATGTAGTTACTGTGATTTAAAGCGAAAGGTGTACGGGGATCCCAGATTACCTAAATATTTTCTATATTCACAAATGTGCATTCAAACACTGTAACCAGATATTTACACTTAAATGAACGAGCAACTTCGTAGAAGAGCTGCAAACAGCTCCGTTGGAGACACCTGCGGCAGAAGCTTTCCTTTTTTTCCTCGAATGTGCTTAAAACCCCGTAACTTGCTTCATACACCTATCTCCCCATTCCCCTCCAGTAGGTTTGTAGTTACGGTGTTCTAAAGCCAAAGATATATAGGGATACATGTACAGCAAAAGATTTCCTATCTCCACGAAAATGATTTCACATAGTGTAACCAGCTAATTAAGCTGAAATGAAAGAGAATGTTGTCAGAAGAGCTGCAAACAGCTCAGTTTGAGTCATTTGCGGCAGAAGCTTTCCTTTTTTTCCTTGAATGGGCTTCAAAAGCCCGTAAGCTCCTCCAGGCGCTTTAGTCACCATTCCACTGCAGAAGTTATGTAGTTACTGTGATTTAAAGCGAAAGATGTATGCGGATCCCAGATCACCTAAATATTTTCTATCTGCACTAAAGTGCATTCGAACACGCTAACGAGATAGTTACACTTAAAAGAAAGAGAAACTTCGTATAAAAGCTGCGAACAGCTCAGTTGGGGATACCTGCGGCAGTAGCTTTCCTTTTTTCCTCGAATGTGCTTAAAACCCCGTAACTTGCTTCATACACATATCTCAACATTCCCCTCCAGAAGATTTGTAGTTACGGCGCTCTAAAGCAAAAGATATATAGGGATACATGTTCAGCAAAAGATTTCCTATCGCCACGAAACTGATTTCACATAGTGTAACCAGGTAGTTACACTGTAATGAAGGAGAATGTTGTCAGAAGAGCTGCAAACAGCTCAGTTTGAGACATCTGCGGCAGAAGCCTTCCTTTTTTTCCTTGAATGGGCTTTAAAAGCCCGTAAGTTCATCCAGGCGCTTTAGTCACCATTCCACTGCAGAAGTTATGTAGCTACTGTGATTTAAAGCGAAAGATGTATGTGGAATCCCAGATCAGCTAAATATTTTCTATCTTCACTAATGTGCATTCAAACACTCTAACGAGATATTTACACTTAAATGAACGAGAAACTTCGTAGAAGAGCTGCAAACAGCTCAGTTGGACACATCTGCGGCAGAAGCTTTCCTTTTTTCCTCGACTGTGCTTAAAACCCCGTCACTTGCTTCATACGCTTCTCACCAATCCCCTGCAGTAGGTTTGTAGTTAGGTGTTCTAAAGCCCAAGATATATAGGGAAACATGTTCAGCAAAAGATTTCCTATCTCCACGAAAATGATTTCACATAGTGTAACCAGCTAATTAAGCTGAAATGAAGGAGAATGTTGACAGAAGAGCTGCAAACAGCTCAGTTTAAGTCATCTGCGGCAGAAGCTTTCCTTTTTTTCCTTGAATGGGCTTCAAAAGCCCGTAAGCTCCTCCAGGCGCTTTAGTCACCATTCCACTGCAGAAGTTATGTAGTTACTGTGATTTAAAGCGAAAGATGCTTGGGGATCCCAGATCAGCTAAAGATTTACTATCTTCACTAATGTGCATTCAAACACTCTAACGACATATTTACACTTAAATGAACGAGAAACTTCGTATACAAGCTGCAAACAGCTCAGTTGGCGACACCTGCGGCAGAAGCTTTCCTTTTTTTCCTCGAATCTGCTTAAAACCCCGGAACTTGCTTGATACACTTCTCAGCAATCCCCTGCAGTATCTTTGTAGTTACGGTGTTCTAAAGGCAAAGATAAGTAGGGATACATGTTCAGCAAAAGATTTCCTATCTCCACGAAAATGATTTCACATACTGTAACCAGCTAGTTACACTGAAATGAAGGAGAATGTTGTCAGAAGAGCTGCAAACAGCTCAGTTTGAGACATCTGCGGCAGAAGCCTTCCTTTTTTTCCTTGAATGGGCTTCAATAGCCCGTAAGTTCCTCCAGGCGCTTTAGTCACCATTCCACTGCAGAAGTTACGTAGCTACTGTGATTTAAAGCGAAAGATGTATGTGGAATCCCAGATCAGCTAAATATTTTCTATCTTCACTAATGTGCATTCAAACACTCTAACGAGATATTTACACTTAAATGAACGAGAAACTTCGTAGAGGAGCTGCAAACAGCTCAGTTGGAGGCATCTGCGGCAGAAGCTTTCCTTTTTTCCTCGACTGTGCTTAAAACCCCGTCACTTGCTTCATACACTTCTCACCAATCCCCTGCAGTAGGTTTGTAGTTAGGTGTTCTAAAGCCAAAGATATATAGGGATACATGTTCAGCAAAAGATTTCCTATCTCCACGAAAATGATTTCACATACTGTAACCAGCTAGTTACACTGTAATAAAGGAGAATGTTGTCAGACGAGCTGCAAACAGCTCAGTTTGAGACATCTGCGGCAGAAGCCTTCCTTTTTTTCCTTGAATGGGCTTTAAAAGCCCGTAAGTTCCTCCAGGCGCTTTAGTCACCATTCCACTGCAGAAGTTATGTAGTTACTGTGATTTAAAGCGAAAGATGTATGGGGATCCCAGATCAGCTAAAGATTTACTATCTTCACTAAAGTGCTTTCAAACACTCTAACGAGATATTTACACTTAAATGAATGAGAAACTTCGTATACAAGCTGCAAACAGCTCAATTTGAGACATCTGCAGCAGAAGCTTTCCTTTTTTTCCTTGAATGGGCTTCAAAAGCCCGTAAGTTCCTCCAGGCGCTTTAGTCACCATTCCACTGCAGAAGTTATGTAGCTACTGTGATTTAAAGCGAAAGATGTATGTGGAATCCCAGATCAGCTAAATATTTTCTATCTTCACTAATGTGCATTCAAACACTCTAACGAGATATTTACACTTAAATGAACGAGAAACTTCGTAGAGGAGCTGCAAACAGCTCAGTTGGAGACATCTGCGGCAGAAGCTTTCCTTTTTTCCTCGACTGTGCTTAAAACCCCGTCACTTGCTTCATACACTTCTCACCAATGCCCTGCAGTAGGTTTGTAGTTAGGTGTTTTAAAGCCAAAGATATATAGGGATACATGTTCAGCAAAATATTTCCTATCTCCACGAAAATGATTTCACGTACTGTAACCAGCTAGTTACGCTGAAATGGAGGAGAAAGTTGTCAGAAGAGCTGCAAACAGCTCAATTTTAGACATCTGCGGCAGAAGCTTTCCTTTTTTCTCTTGAATGGGCTTCAAAAGCCCGTAAGTTCCTCCAGGCGCTTTAGTCACCATTCCACTGCAGAAGTTATGTAGTTACTGTGATTTAAAGCGAAAGATGTATGTGGAATCCCAGATCAGCTAAATATTTTCTATCTTCACTAATGTGCATTCAAACACTCTAACGAGATATTTACACTTAAATGAACGAGGAACTTCGTATACAAGCTGCAAACAGCTCAGTTGGCGACATCTGCGGCAGAAGCTATCCTTTTTTTCTTTGAATGGGCTTCAATAGCCTGTAAGTTCCTCCAGGCGCTTTAGTCACCATTCCACTGCTGAAGTTATGTAGCTACTGTGATTTAAAGCGAAAGATGTATGTGGAATCCCAGATCAGCTAAATATTTTCTATCTTCACTAATGTGTATTCAAACACTCTAACGAGATATTTACACTTAAATGAACGAGAAACTTCGTAGAAGAGCTGCAAACAGCTCAGTTGGACACATCTGCGGCAGAAGCTTTCCTTTTTTCCTCGACTGTGCTTAAAACCCCGTCACTTGCTTCATACGCTTCTCACCAATCCCCTGCAGTAGGTTTGTAGTTAGGTGTTCTAAAGCCCAAGATATATAGGGAAACATGTTCAGCAAAAGATTTCCTATCTCCACGAAAATGATTTCACATAGTGTAACCAGCTAATTAAGCTGAAATTAAGGAGAATGTTGACAGAAGAGCTGCAAACAGCTCAGTTTAAGTCATCTGCGGCAGAAGCTTTCCTTTTTTTCCTTGAATGGGCTTCAAAAGCCCGTAAGCTCCTCCAGGCGCTTTAGTCACCATTCCACTGCAGAAGTTATGTAGTTACTGTGATTTAAAGCGAAAGATGCTTGGGGATCCCAGATCAGCTAAAGATTTACTATCTTCACTAATGTGCATTCAAACACTCTAACGACATATTTACACTTAAATGAACGAGAAACTTCGTATACAAGCTGCAAACAGCTCAGTTGGCGACACCTGCGGCAGAAGCTTTCCTTTTTTTCCTCGAATCTGCTTAAAACCCCGGAACTTGCTTGATACACTTCTCAGCAATCCCCTGCAGTATCTTTGTAGTTACGGTGTTCTAAAGGCAAAGATAAGTAGGGATACATGTTCAGCAAAAGATTTCCTATCTCCACGAAAATGATTTCACATACTGTAACCAGCTAGTTACACTGAAATGAAGGAGAATGTTGTCAGAAGAGCTGCAAACAGCTCAGTTTGAGACATCTGCGGCAGAAGCCTTCCTTTTTTTCCTTGAATGGGCTTCAAAAGCCCGTAAGCTCCTCCAGGCGCTTTAGTCACCTTTCCACTGCAGAAGTTACGTAGTTACTGTGATTTAGAGCGAAAGATGTACGGGGATCCCAGAGCACCTAAATATTTTCTATCTTCACTAAAGTGCATTCAAACACTCTAACGAGATATTTACACATAAATGAACGAGAAACTTTGTATAAAAGCTGCAAACAGCTCTGTTGGCGACACATGCGGCAGAAGCTTTCCTTTTTTTCCTTGAATGGGCTTCAATAGCCCGTAAGTTCCTCCAGGCGCTTTAGTCACCATTCCACTGCAGAAGTTACGTAGCTACTGTGATTTAAAGCGAAAGATGTATGTGGAATCCCAGATCAGCTAAATATTTTCTATCTTCACTAATGTGCATTCAAACACTCTAACGAGATATTTACACTTAAATGAACGAGAAACTTCGTAGAGGAGCTGCAAACAGCTCAGTTGGAGGCATCTGCGGCAGAAGCTTTCCTTTTTTCCTCGACTGTGCTTAAAACCCCGTCACTTGCTTCATACACTTCTCACCAATCCCCTGCAGTAGGTTTGTAGTTAGGTGTTCTAAAGCCAAAGATATATAGGGATACATGTTCAGCAAAAGATTTCCTATCTCCACGAAACTGATTTCACATAGTGTAACCAGCTAGTTACACTGTAATAAAGGAGAATGTTGTCAGAAGAGCTGCAAACAGCTCAGTTTGAGACATCTGCGGCAGAAGCCTTCCTTTTTTTCCTTGAATGGGCTTTAAAAGCCCGTAAGTTCCTCCAGGCGCTTTAGTCACCATTCCACTGCAGAAGTTATGTAGTTACTGTGATTTAAAGCGAAAGATGTATGGGGATCCCAGATCAGCTAAAGATTTACTATCTTCACTAAAGTGCTTTCAAACACTCTAACGAGATATTTACACTTAAATGAATGAGAAACTTCGTATACAAGCTGCAAACAGCTCAATTTGAGACATCTGCAGCAGAAGCTTTCCTTTTTTTCCTTGAATGGGCTTCAAAAGCCCGTAAGTTCCTCCAGGCGCTTTAGTCACCATTCCACTGCAGAAGTTATGTAGCTACTGTGATTTAAAGCGAAAGATGTATGTGGAATCCCAGATCAGCTAAATATTTTCTATCTTCACTAATGTGCATTCAAACACTCTAACGAGATATTTACACTTAAATGAACGAGAAACTTCGTAGAGGAGCTGCAAACAGCTCAGTTGGAGACATCTGCGGCAGAAGCTTTCCTTTTTTCCTCGACTGTGCTTAAAACCCCGTCACTTGCTTCATACACTTCTCACCAATGCCCTGCAGTAGGTTTGTAGTTAGGTGTTCTAAAGCCAAAGATATACAGGGATACATGTTCAGCAAAATATTTCCTATCTCCACGAAAATGATTTCACGTACTGTAACCAGCTAGTTACGCTGAAATGGAGGAGATAGTTGTCAGAAGAGCTGCAAACAGCTCAGTTTGAGACATCTGCGGCAGAAGCTTTCCTTTTTTCTCTTGAATGGGCTTCAAAAGCCCGTAAGTTCCTCCAGGCGCTTTAGTCACCATTCCACTGCAGAAGTTATGTAGTTACTGTGATTTAAAGCGAAAGGTGTACGGGGATCCCAGATTACCTAAATATTTTCTATATTCACTAATGTGCATTCAAATACTGTAACCAGATATTTACACTTAAATGAACGAGCAACTTCGTAGAAGAGCTGCAAACAGCTCCGTTGGAGACATCTGCGGCAGAAGCTTTCCTTTTTTTCCTCGAATGTGCTTAAAACCCCGTAACTTGCTTCATACACCTATCTCCCCATTCTCCTCCAGTAAGTTTGTAGTTACGGTGTTCTAAAGCCAAAGATATATAGGGATACATGTTCAGCAAAAGATTTGCTATCTCCACGAAAATGATTTCTCATACTGTAACCAGCTAGTTACACTGAAATGAAGGAGAAAGTTGTCAGAAGAGCTGCAAACAGCTCAATTTGAGACATCTGCAGCAGAAGCTTTCCTTTTTTTCCTTGAATGGGCTTCAAAAGCCCGTAAGTTCCTCCAGGCGCTTTAGTCACCATTCCACTCCAGATGTTATGTAGCTTCTGTGATTTATAGCGAAAGATGTATGTGGAATCCCAGATCAGCTAAATATTTTCTATCTTCACTAATGTGCATTCAAACACTCTAACGAGATATTTACACTTAAATGAACGAGGAACTTCGTATACAAGCTGCAAACAGCTCAGTTGGCGACATCTGCGGCAGAAGCTATCCTTTTTTTCTTTGAATGGGCTTCAATAGCCTGTAAGTTCCTCCAGGCGCTTTAGTCACCATTCCACTGCAGAAGTTATGTAGCTACTGTGATTTAAAGCGAAAGATGTATGTGGAATCCCAGATCAGCTAAATATTTTCTATCTTCACTAATGTGCATTCAAACACTCTAACGAGATATTTACACTTAAATGAACGAGAAACTTCGTAGAAGAGCTGCAAACAGCTCAGTTGGACACATCTGCGGCAGAAGCTTTCCTTTTTTCCTCGACTGTGCTTAAAACCCCGTCACTTGCTTCATACGCTTCTCACCAATCCCCTGCAGTAGGTTTGTAGTTAGGTGTTCTAAAGCCCAAGATATATAGGGAAACATATTCAGCAAAAGATTTCCTATCTCCACGAAAATGATTTCACATAGTGTAACCAGCTAATTAAGCTGAAATGAAGGAGAATGTTGACAGAAGAGCTGCAAACAGCTCAGTTTAAGTCATCTGCGGCAGAAGCTTTCCTTTTTTTCCTTGAATGGGCTTCAAAAGCCCGTAAGCTCCTCCAGGCGCTTTAGTCACCATTCCACTGCAGAAGTTATGTAGTTACTGTGATTTAAAGCGAAAGATGCATGGGGATCCCAGATCAGCTAAAGATTTACTATCTTCACTAATGTGCATTCAAACACTCTAACGACATATTTACACTTAAATGAACGAGAAACTTCGTATACAAGCTGCAAACAGCTCAGTTGGCGACACCTGCGGCAGAAGCTTTCCTTTTTTTCCTCGAATCTGCTTAAAACCCCGGAACTTGCTTGATACACTTCTCAGCAATCCCCTGCAGTATCTTTGTAGTTACGGTGTTCTAAAGGCAAAGATAAGTAGGGATACATGTTCAGAAAAAGATTTCCTATCTCCACGAAAATGATTTCACATACTGTAACCAGCTAGTTACACTGAAATGAAGGAGAATGTTGTCAGAAGAGCTGCAAACAGCTCAGTTTGAGACATCTGCGGCAGAAGCCTTCCTTTTTTTCCTTGAATGGGCTTCAAAAGCCCGTAAGCTCCTCGAGGCGCTTTAGTCACCTTTCCACTGCAGAAGTTACGTAGTTACTGTGATTTAGAGCGAAAGATGTACGGGGATCCCAGATCACCTAAATATTTTCTATCTTCACTAAAGTGCATTCAAACACTCTAACGAGATATTTACACATAAATGAACGAGAAACTTTGTATAAAAGCTGCAAACAGCTCTGTTGGCGACACATGCGGCAGAAGCTTTCCTTTTTTTCCTTGAATGGGCTTCAAAAGCCCGTAAGTTCCTCCAGGCGCTTTAGTCACCATTCCACTGCAGAAGTTATGTAGCTACTGTGATTTAAAGCGAAAGATGTATGTGGAATCCCAGATCAGCTAAATATTTTCTATCTTCACAAATGTGCATTCAAACACTCTAACGAGATATTTACACTTAAATGAACGAGAAACTTCGTAGAAGAGCTGCAAACAGCTCAGTTGGACACATCTGCGGCAGAAGCTTTCCTTTTTTCCTCGACTGTGCTTAAAACCCCGTCACTTGCTTCATACGCTTCTCACCAATCCCCTGCAGTAGGTTTGTAGTTAGGTGTTCTAAAGCCCAAGATATATAGGGAAACATGTTCAGCAAAAGATTTCCTATCTCCACGAAAATGATTTCACATAGTGTAACCAGCTAATTAAGCTGAAATGAAGGAGAATGTTGACAGAAGAGCTGCAAACAGCTCAGTTTAAGTCATCTGCGGCAGAAGCTTTCCTTTTTTTCCTTGAATGGGCTTCAAAAGCCCTGTAAGCTCCTCCAGGCGCTTTAGTCACCATTCCACTGCAGAGGTTATGTAGTTACTGTGATTTAAAGCGAAAGATGCATGGGGATCCCAGATCAGCTAAAGATTTACTATCTTCACTAATGTGCATTCAAACACTCTAACGACATATTTACACTTAAATGAACGAGAAACTTCGTATACAAGCTGCAAACAGCTCAGTTGGCGACACCTGCGGCAGAAGCTTTCCTTTTTTTCCTCGAATCTGCTTAAAACCCCGGAACTTGCTTGATACACTTCTTAGCAATCCCCTGCAGTATCTTTGTAGTTACGGTGTTCTAAAGGCAAAGATAAGTAGGGATACATGTTCAGAAAAAGATTTCCTATCTCCACGAAAATGATTTCACATACTGTAACCAGCTAGTTACACTGAAATGAAGGAGAATGTTGTCAGAAGAGCTGCAAACAGCTCAGTTTGAGACATCTGCGGCAGAAGCCTTCCTTTTTTTCCTTGAATGGGCTTCAAAAGCCCGTAAGCTCCTCCAGGCGCTTTAGTCACCTTTCCACTGCAGAAGTTACGTAGTTACTGTGATTTAGAGCGAAAGATGTACGGGGATCCCAGAGCACCTAAATATTTTCTATCTTCACTAAAGTGCATTCAAACACTCTAACGAGATATTTACACATAAATGAACGAGAAACTTTGTATAAAAGCTGCAAACAGCTCTGTTGGCGACACATGCGGCAGAAGCTTTCCTTTTTTTCCTTGAATGGGCTTCAATAGCCCGTAAGTTCCTCCAGGCGCTTTAGTCACCATTCCACTGCAGAAGTTATGTAGCTACTGTGATTTAAAGCGAAAGATGTATGTGGAATCCCAGATCAGCTAAATATTTTCTATCTTCACTAATGTGCATTCAAACACTCTAACGAGATATTTACACTTAAATGAACGAGAAACTTCGTAGAGGAGCTGCAAACAGCTCAGTTGGAGACATCTGCGGCAGAAGCTTTCCTTTTTTCCTCGACTGTGCTTAAAACCCCGTCACTTGCTTCATACACTTCTCACCAATCCCCTGCAGTAGGTTTGTAGTTAGGTGTTCTAAAGCCAAAGATATATAGGGATACATGTTCAGCAAAAGATTTCCTATCTCCACGAAAATGATTTCACGTACTGTAACCAGCTAGTTACGCTGAAATGGAGGAGATAGTTGTCAGAAGAGCTGCAAACAGCTCAGTTTGAGACATCTGCGGCAGAAGCTTTCCTTTTTTCTCTTGAATGGGCTTCAAAAGCCCGTAAGTTCCTCCAGGCGCTTTAGTCACCATTCCACTGCAGAAGTTATGTAGTTACTGTGATTTAAAGCGAAAGGTGTACGGGGATCCCAGATTACCTAAATATTTTCTATATTCACTAATGTGCATTCAAACACTGTAACCAGATATTTACACTTAAATGAACGAGCAACTTCGTAGAAGAGCTGCAAACAGCTCCGTTGGAGACATCTGCGGCAGAAGCTTTCCTTTTTTTCCTCGAATGTGCTTAAAACCCCGTAACTTGCTTCATACACCTATCTCCCCATTCTCCTCCAGTAAGTTTGTAGTTACGGTGTTCTAAAGCCAAAGATATATAGGGATACATGTTCAGCAAAAGATTTGCTATCTCCACGAAAATGATTTCACATACTGTAACCAGCTAGTTACACTGAAATGAAGGAGAAAGTTGTCAGAAGAGCTGCAAACAGCTCAATTTGAGACATCTGCAGCAGAAGCTTTCCTTTTTTTCCTTGAATGGGCTTCAAAAGCCCGTAAGTTCCTCCAGGCGCTTTAGTCACCATTCCACTCCAGATGTTATGTAGCTACTGTGATTTAAAGCGAAAGATGTATGTGGAATCCCAGATCAGCTAAATATTTTCTATCTTCACTAATGTGCATTCAAACACTCTAACGAGATATTTACACTTAAATGAACGAGGAACTTCGTATACAAGCTGCAAACAGCTCAGTTGGCGACATCTGCGGCAGAAGCTATCCTTTTTTTCTTTGAATGGGCTTCAATAGCCTGTAAGTTCCTCCAGGCGCTTTAGTCACCATTCCACTGCAGAAGTTATGTAGCTACTGTGATTTAAAGCGAAAGATGTATGTGGAATCCCAGATCAGCTAAATATTTTCTATCTTCACTAATGTGCATTCAAACACTCTAACGAGATATTTACACTTAAATGAACGAGAAACTTCGTAGAAGAGCTGCAAACAGCTCAGTTGGACACATCTGCGGCAGAAGCTTTCCTTTTTTCCTCGACTGTGCTTAAAACCCCGTCACTTGCTTCATACGCTTCTCACCAATCCCCTGCAGTAGGTTTGTAGTTAGGTGTTCTAAAGCCCAAGATATATAGGGAAACATGTTCAGCAAAAGATTTCCTATCTCCACGAAAATGATTTCACATAGTGTAACCAGCTAATTAAGCTGAAATGAAGGAGAATGTTGACAGAAGAGCTGCAAACAGCTCAGTTTAAGTCATCTGCGGCAGAAGCTTTCCTTTTTTTCCTTGAATGGGCTTCAAAAGCCCGTAAGCTCCTCCAGGCGCTTTAGTCACCATTCCACTGCAGAAGTTATGTAGTTACTGTGATTTAAAGCGAAAGATGCATGGGGATCCCAGATCAGCTAAAGATTTACTATCTTCACTAATGTGCATTCAAACACTCTAACGACATATTTACACTTAAATGAACGAGAAACTTCGTATACAAGCTGCAAACAGCTCAGTTGGCGACACCTGCGGCAGAAGCTTTCCTTTTTTTCCTCGAATCTGCTTAAAACCCCGGAACTTGCTTGATACACTTCTTAGCAATCCCCTGCAGTATCTTTGTAGTTACGGTGTTCTAAAGGCAAAGATAAGTAGGGATACATGTTCAGAAAAAGATTTCCTATCTCCACGAAAATGATTTCACATACTGTAACCAGCTAGTTACACTGAAATGAAGGAGAATGTTGTCAGAAGAGCTGCAAACAGCTCAGTTTGAGACATCTGCGGCAGAAGCCTTCCTTTTTTTCCTTGAATGGGCTTCAAAAGCCCGTAAGCTCCTCCAGGCGCTTTAGTCACCTTTCCACTGCAGAAGTTACGTAGTTACTGTGATTTAGAGCGAAAGATGTACGGGGATCCCAGAGCACCTAAATATTTTCTATCTTCACTAAAGTGCATTCAAACACTCTAACGAGATATTTACACATAAATGAACGAGAAACTTTGTATAAAAGCTGCAAACAGCTCTGTTGGCGACACATGCGGCAGAAGCTTTCCTTTTTTTCCTTGAATGGGCTTCAATAGCCCGTAAGTTCCTCCAGGCGCTTTAGTCACCATTCCACTGCAGAAGTTATGTAGCTACTGTGATTTAAAGCGAAAGATGTATGTGGAATCCCAGATCAGCTAAAGATTTTCTATCTTCACTAATGTGCATTCAAACACTCTAACGAGATATTTACACTTAAATGAACGAGAAACTTCGTAGAGGAGCTGCAAACAGCTCAGTTGGAGACATCTGCGGCAGAAGCTTTCCTTTTTTCCTCGACTGTGCTTAAAACCCCGTCACTTGCTTCATACACTTCTCACCAATCCCCTGCAGTAGGTTTGTAGTTAGGTGTTCTAAAGCCAAAGATATATAGGGATACATGTTCAGCAAAAGATTTCCTATCTCCACGAAAATGATTTCACGTACTGTAACCAGCTAGTTACGCTGAAATGGAGGAGATAGTTGTCAGAAGAGCTGCAAACAGCTCAGTTTGAGACATCTGCGGCAGAAGCTTTCCTTTTTTCTCTTGAATGGGCTTCAAAAGCCCGTAAGTTCCTCCAGGCGCTTTAGTCACCATTCCACTGCAGAAGTTATGTAGTTACTGTGATTTAAAGCGAAAGGTGTACGGGGATCCCAGATTACCTAAATATTTTCTATATTCACTAATGTGCATTCAAACACTGTAACCAGATATTTACACTTAAATGAACGAGCAACTTCGTAGAAGAGCTGCAAACAGCTCCGTTGGAGACATCTGCGGCAGAAGCTTTCCTTTTTTTCCTCGAATGTGCTTAAAACCCCGTAACTTGCTTCATACACCTATCTCCCCATTCTCCTCCAGTAAGTTTGTAGTTACGGTGTTCTAAAGCCAAAGATATATAGGGATACATGTTCAGCAAAAGATTTGCTATCTCCACGAAAATGATTTCACATACTGTAACCAGCTAGTTACACTGAAATGAAGGAGAAAGTTGTCAGAAGAGCTGCAAACAGCTCAATTTGAGACATCTGCAGCAGAAGCTTTCCTTTTTTTCCTTGAATGGGCTTCAAAAGCCCGTAAGTTCCTCCAGGCGCTTTAGTCACCATTCCACTCCAGATGTTATGTAGCTACTGTGATTTAAAGCGAAAGATGTATGTGGAATCCCAGATCAGCTAAATATTTTCTATCTTCACTAATGTGCATTCAAACACTCTAACGAGATATTTACACTTAAATGAACGAGGAACTTCGTATACAAGCTGCAAACAGCTCAGTTGGCGACATCTGCGGCAGAAGCTATCCTTTTTTTCCTTGAATGGGCTTCAATAGCCTGTAAGTTCCTCCAGGCGCTTTAGTCACCATTCCACTGCAGAAGTTATGTAGCTACTGTGATTTAAAGCGAAAGATGTATGTGGAATCCCAGATCAGCTAAATATTTTCTATCTTCACTAATGTGCATTCAAACACTCTAACGAGATATTTACACTTAAATGAACGAGAAACTTCGTAGAGGAGCTGCAAACAGCTCAGTTGGAGACATCTGCGGCAGAAGCTTTCCTTTTTTCCTCGACTGTGCTTAAAACCCCGTCACTTGCTTCATACACTTCTCACCAATCCCCTGCAGTAGGTTTGTAGTTAGGTGTTCTAAAGCCAAAGATATATAGGGATACATGTTCAGCAAAAGATTTCCTATCGCCACGAAACTGATTTCACATAGTGTAACCAGGTAGTTACACTGTAATGAAGGAGAATGTTGTCAGAAGAGCTGCAAACAGCTCAGTTTGAGACATCTGCGGCAGAAGCCTTCCTTTTTTTCCTTGAATGGGCTTTAAAAGCCCGTAAGTTCCTCCAGGCGCTTTAGTCACCATTCCACTGCAGAAGTTATGTAGTTACTGTGATTTAAAGCGAAAGATGTATGGGGATCCCAGATCAGCTAAAGATTTACTATCTTCACTAAAGTGCTTTCAAACACTCTAACGAGATATTTACACTTAAATGAATGAGAAACTTCGTATACAAGCTGCAAACAGCTCAATTTGAGACACCTGCGGCAGAAGCTTTCCTTTTTTTCCTCGAATCTGCTTAAAACCCCGGAACTTGCTTGATACACTTCTCAGCAATCCCCTGCAGTATCTTTGTAGTTACGGTGTTCTAAAGGCAAAGATAAGTAGGGATACATGTTCAGCAAAAGATTTCCTATCTCCACGAAAATGATTTCACATACTGTAACCAGCTAGTTACACTGAAATGAAGGAGAATGTTGTCAGAAGAGCTGCAAACAGCTCAGTTTGAGACATCTGCGGCAGAAGCCTTCCTTTTTTTCCTTGAATGGGCTTCAAAAGCCCGTAAGCTCCTCCAGGCGCTTTAGTCACCTTTCCACTGCAGAAGTTACGTAGTTACTGTGATTTAGAGCGAAAGATGTACGGGGATCCCAGATCACGTAAATATTTTCTATCTTCACTAAAGTGCATTCAAACACTCTAACGAGATATTTACACATAAATGAACGAGAAACTTTGTATAAAAGCTGCAAACAGCTCTGTTGGCGACACATGCGGCAGAAGCTTTCCTTTTTTTCCTTGAATGGGCTTCAAAAGCCCGTAAGTTCCTCCAGGCGCTTTAGTCACCATTCCACTGCAGAAGTTATGTAGCTACTGTGATTTAAAGCGAAAGATGTATGTGGAATCCCAGATCAGCTAAATATTTTCTATCTTCACTAATGTGCATTCAAACACTCTAACGAGATATTTACACTTAAATGAACGAGAAACTTCGTAGAGGAGCTGCAAACAGCTCAGTTGGACACATCTGCGGCAGAAGCTTTCCTTTTTTCCTCGACTGTGCTTAAAACCCCGTCACTTGCTTCATACGCTTCTCACCAATCCCCTGCAGTAGGTTTGTAGTTAGGTGTTCTAAAGCCCAAGATATATAGGGAAACATATTCAGCAAAAGATTTCCTATCTCCACGAAAATGATTTCACATAGTGTAACCAGCTAATTAAGCTGAAATGAAGGAGAATGTTGACAGAAGAGCTGCAAACAGCTCAGTTTAAGTCATCTGCGGCAGAAGCTTTCCTTTTTTTCCTTGAATGGGCTTCAAAAGCCCGTAAGCTCCTCCAGGCGCTTTAGTCACCATTCCACTGCAGAAGTTATGTAGTTACTGTGATTTAAAGCGAAAGATGCATGGGGATCCCAGATCAGCTAAAGATTTACTATCTTCACTAATGTGCATTCAAACACTCTAACGACATATTTACACTTAAATGAACGAGAAACTTCGTATACAAGCTGCAAACAGCTCAGTTGGCGACACCTGCGGCAGAAGCTTTCCTTTTTTTCCTCGAATCTGCTTAAAACCCCGGAACTTGCTTGATACACTTCTCAGCAATCCCCTGCAGTATCTTTGTAGTTACGGTGTTCTAAAGGCAAAGATAAGTAGGGATACATGTTCAGCAAAAGATTTCCTATCTCCACGAAAATGATTTCACATACTGTAACCAGCTAGTTACACTGAAATGAAGGAGAATGTTGTCAGAAGAGCTGCAAACAGCTCAGTTTGAGACATCTGCGGCAGAAGCCTTCCTTTTTTTCCTTGAATGGGCTTCAAAAGCCCGTAAGCTCCTCCAGGCGCTTTAGTCACCTTTCCACTGCAGAAGTTACGTAGTTACTGTGATTTAGAGCGAAAGATGTACGGGGATCCCAGATCACCTAAATATTTTCTATCTTCACTAAAGTGCATTCAAACACTCTAACGAGATATTTACACATAAATGAACGAGAAACTTTGTATAAAAGCTGCAAACAGCTCTGTTGGCGACACATGCGGCAGAAGCTTTCCTTTTTTTCCTTGAATGGGCTTCAATAGCCCGTAAGTTCCTCCAGGCGCTTTAGTCACCATTCCACTGCAGAAGTTATGTAGCTACTGTGATTTAAAGCGAAAGATGTATGTGGAATCCCAGATCAGCTAAATATTTTCTATCTTCACTAATGTGCATTCAAACACTCTAACGAGATATTTACACTTAAATGAACGAGAAACTTCGTAGAGGAGCTGCAAACAGCTCAGTTGGAGAC
This sequence comes from Pelodiscus sinensis, assembly GCF_052426305.1. Lineage (NCBI taxonomy): Eukaryota > Metazoa > Chordata > Testudines > Trionychidae > Pelodiscus > Pelodiscus sinensis. The sequence continues at coordinate 18,641,655 of NC_143073.1, forward strand.
ATCTGCGGCAGAAGCTTTCCTTTTTTCCTCGACTGTGCTTAAAACCCCGTCACTTGCTTCATACACTTCTCACCAATCCCCTGCAGTAGGTTTGTAGTTAGGTGTTCTAAAGCCAAAGATATATAGGGATACATGTTCAGCAAAAGATTTCCTATCTCCACGAAACTGATTTCACATAGTGTAACCAGCTAATTAAGCTGAAATGAAGGAGAATGTTGACAGAAGAGCTGCAAACAGCTCAGTTTAAGTCATCTGCGGCAGAAGTTTTCCTTTTTTTCCTTGAATGGGCTTCAAAAGCCCGTAAGCTCCTCCAGGCGCTTTAGTCACCATTCCACTGCAGAAGTTATGTAGTTACTGTGATTTAAAGCGAAAGATGCATGGGGATCCCAGATCAGCTAAAGATTTACTATCTTCACTAATGTGCATTCAAACACTCTAACGACATATTTACACTTAAATGAACGAGAAACTTCGTATACAAGCTGCAAACAGCTCAGTTGGCGACACCTGCGGCAGAAGCTTTCCTTTTTTTCCTCGAATCTGCTTAAAACCCCGGAACTTGCTTGATACACTTCTCAGCAATCCCCTGCAGTATCTTTGTAGTTACGGTGTTCTAAAGGCAAAGATAAGTAGGGATACATGTTCAGCAAAAGATTTCCTATCTCCACGAAAATGATTTCACATACTGTAACCAGCTAGTTACACTGAAATGAAGGAGAATGTTGTCAGAAGAGCTGCAAACAGCTCAGTTTGAGACATCTGCGGCAGAAGCCTTCCTTTTTTTCCTTGAATGGGCTTCAAAAGCCCGTAAGCTCCTCCAGGCGCTTTAGTCACCTTTCCACTGCAGAAGTTACGTAGTTACTGTGATTTAGAGCGAAAGATGTACGGGGATCCCAGATCACCTAAATATTTTCTATCTTCACTAAAGTGCATTCAAACACTCTAACGAGATATTTACACATAAATGAACGAGAAACTTTGTATAAAAGCTGCAAACAGCTCTGTTGGCGACACATGCGGCAGAAGCTTTCCTTTTTTTCCTTGAATGGGCTTCAATAGCCCGTAAGTTCCTCCAGGCGCTTTAGTCACCATTCCACTGCAGAAGTTATGTAGCTACTGTGATTTAAAGCGAAAGATGTACGTGGAATCCCAGATCAGCTAAATATTTTCTATCTTCACTAATGTGCATTCAAACACTCTAACGAGATATTTACACTTAAATGAACGAGAAACTTCGTAGAGGAGCTGCAAACAGCTCAGTTGGAGACATCTGCGGCAGAAGCTTTCCTTTTTTCCTCGACTGTGCTTAAAACCCCGTCACTTGCTTCATACACTTCTCACCAATCCCCTGCAGTAGGTTTGTAGTTAGGTGTTCTAAAGCCAAAGATATATAGGGATACATGTTCAGCAAAAGATTTCCTATCGCCACGAAACTGATTTCACATAGTGTAACCAGGTAGTTACACTGTAATGAAGGAGAATGTTGTCAGAAGAGCTGCAAACAGCTCAGTTTGAGACATCTGCGGCAGAAGCCTTCCTTTTTTTCCTTGAATGGGCTTTAAAAGCCCGTAAGTTCCTCCAGGCGCTTTAGTCACCATTCCACTGCAGAAGTTATGTAGTTACTGTGATTTAAAGCGAAAGATGTATGGGGATCCCAGATCAGCTAAAGATTTACTATCTTCACTAAAGTGCTTTCAAACACTCTAACGAGATATTTACACTTAAATGAATGAGAAACTTCGTATACAAGCTGCAAACAGCTCAGTTGGAGACATCTGCGGCAGAAGCTTTCCTTTTTTCCTCGACTGTGCTTAAAACCCCGTCACTTGCTTCATACACTTCTCACCAATGCCCTGCAGTAGGTTTGTAGTTAGGTGTTCTAAAGCCAAAGATATACAGGGATACATGTTCAGCAAAATATTTCCTATCTCCACGAAAATGATTTCACGTACTGTAACCAGCTAGTTACGCTGAAATGGAGGAGATAGTTGTCAGAAGAGCTGCAAACAGCTCAGTTTGAGACATCTGCGGCAGAAGCTTTCCTTTTTCTCCTTGAATGGGCTTCAAAAGCCCGTAAGTTCCTCCAGGCGCTTTAGTCACCATTCCACTGCAGAAGTTATGTAGTTACTGTGATTTAAAGCGAAAGGTGTACGGGGATCCCAGATTACCTAAATATTTTCTATATTCACTAATGTGCATTCAAACACTGTAACCAGATATTTACACTTAAATGAACGAGCAACTTCGTAGAAGAGCTGCAAACAGCTCCGTTGGAGACATCTGCGGCAGAAGCTTTCCTTTTTTTCCTCGAATGTGCTTAAAACCCCGTAACTTGCTTCATACACCTATCTCCCCATTCTCCTCCAGTAAGTTTGTAGTTACGGTGTTCTAAAGCCAAAGATATATAGGGATACATGTTCAGCAAAAGATTTGCTATCTCCACGAAAATGATTTCACATACTGTAACCAGCTAGTTACACTGAAATGAAGGAGAAAGTTGTCAGAAGAGCTGCAAACAGCTCAATTTGAGACATCTGCAGCAGAAGCTTTCCTTTTTTTCCTTGAATGGGCTTCAAAAGCCCGTAAGTTCCTCCAGGCGCTTTAGTCACCATTCCACTCCAGATGTTATGTAGCTACTGTGATTTAAAGCGAAAGATGTATGTGGAATCCCAGATCAGCTAAATATTTTCTATCTTCACTAATGTGCATTCAAACACTCTAACGAGATATTTACACTTAAATGAACGAGGAACTTCGTATACAAGCTGCAAACAGCTCAGTTGGCGACATCTGCGGCAGAAGCTATCCTTTTTTTCTTTGAATGGGCTTCAATAGCCTGTAAGTTCCTCCAGGCGCTTTAGTCACCGTTCCACTGCAGAAGTTATGTAGCTACTGTGATTTAAAGCGAAAGATGTATGTGGAATCCCAGATCAGCTAAATATTTTCTATCTTCACTAATGTGCATTCAAACACTCTAACGAGATATTTACACTTAAATGAACGAGAAACTTCGTAGAGGAGCTGCAAACAGCTCAGTTGGAGACATCTGCGGCAGAAGCTTTCCTTTTTTCCTCGACTGTGCTTAAAACCCCGTCACTTGCTTCATACACTTCTCACCAATGCCCTGCAGTAGGTTTGTAGTTAGGTGTTTTAAAGCCAAAGATATATAGGGATACATGTTCAGCAAAATATTTCCTATCTCCACGAAAATGATTTCACGTACTGTAACCAGCTAGTTACGCTGAAATGAAGGAGATAGTTGTCAGAAGAGCTGCAAACAGCTCAGTTTGAGACATCTGCGGCAGAAGCTTTCCTTTTTTCTCTTGAATGGGCTTCAAAAGCCCGTAAGTTCCTCCAGGCGCTTTAGTCACCATTCCACTGCAGAAGTTATGTAGTTACTGTGATTTAAAGCGAAAGGTTTACGGGGATCCCAGATTACCCAAATATTTTCTATCTTCACTAATGTGCATTCAAACACTCTAACGAGATATTTACACTTAAATGAACGAGGAACTTCGTATACAAGCTGCAAACAGCTCAGTTGGCGACATCTGCGGCAGAAGCTATCCTTTTTTTCTTTGAATGGGCTTCAATAGCCCGTAAGTTCCTCCAGGCGCTTTAGTCACCATTCCACTGCAGAAGTTATGTAGCTACTGTGATTTAAAGCGAAAGATGTATGTGGAATCCCAGATCAGCTAAATATTTTCTATCTTCACAAATGTGCATTCAAACACTCTAACGAGATATTTACACTTAAATGAACGAGAAACTTCGTAGAAGAGCTGCAAACAGCTCAGTTGGACACATCTGCGGCAGAAGCTTTCCTTTTTTCCTCGACTGTGCTTAAAACCCCGTCACTTGCTTCATACGCTTCTCACCAATCCCCTGCAGTAGGTTTGTAGTTAGGTGTTCTAAAGCCCAAGATATATAGGGAAACATGTTCAGCAAAAGATTTCCTATCTCCACGAAAATGATTTCACATAGTGTAACCAGCTAATTAAGCTGAAATGAAGGAGAATGTTGACAGAAGAGCTGCAAACAGCTCAGTTTAAGTCATCTGCGGCAGAAGCTTTCCTTTTTTTCCTTGAATGGGCTTCAAAAGCCCGTAAGCTCCTCCAGGCGCTTTAGTCACCATTCCACTGCAGAAGTTATGTAGTTACTGTGATTTAAAGCGAAAGATGCATGGGGATCCCAGATCAGCTAAAGATTTACTATCTTCACTAATGTGCATTCAAACACTCTAACGACATATTTACACTTAAATGAACGAGAAACTTCGTATACAAGCTGCAAACAGCTCAGTTGGCGACACCTGCGGCAGAAGCTTTCCTTTTTTTCCTCGAATCTGCTTAAAACCCCGGAACTTGCTTGATACACTTCTTAGCAATCCCCTGCAGTATCTTTGTAGTTACGGTGTTCTAAAGGCAAAGATAAGTAGGGATACATGTTCAGAAAAAGATTTCCTATCTCCACGAAAATGATTTCACATACTGTAACCAGCTAGTTACACTGAAATGAAGGAGAATGTTGTCAGAAGAGCTGCAAACAGCTCAGTTTGAGACATCTGCGGCAGAAGCCTTCCTTTTTTTCCTTGAATGGGCTTCAAAAGCCCGTAAGCTCCTCCAGGCGCTTTAGTCACCTTTCCACTGCAGAAGTTACGTAGTTACTGTGATTTAGAGCGAAAGATGTACGGGGATCCCAGAGCACCTAAATATTTTCTATCTTCACTAAAGTGCATTCAAACACTCTAACGAGATATTTACACATAAATGAACGAGAAACTTTGTATAAAAGCTGCAAACAGCTCTGTTGGCGACACATGCGGCAGAAGCTTTCCTTTTTTTCCTTGAATGGGCTTCAATAGCCCGTAAGTTCCTCCAGGCGCTTTAGTCACCATTCCACTGCAGAAGTTATGTAGCTACTGTGATTTAAAGCGAAAGATGTATGTGGAATCCCAGATCAGCTAAATATTTTCTATCTTCACTAATGTGCATTCAAACACTCTAACGAGATATTTACACTTAAATGAACGAGAAACTTCGTAGAGGAGCTGCAAACAGCTCAGTTGGAGACATCTGCGGCAGAAGCTTTCCTTTTTTCCTCGACTGTGCTTAAAACCCCGTCACTTGCTTCATACACTTCTCACCAATCCCCTGCAGTAGGTTTGTAGTTAGGTGTTCTAAAGCCAAAGATATATAGGGATACATGTTCAGCAAAAGATTTCCTATCTCCACGAAAATGATTTCACGTACTGTAACCAGCTAGTTACGCTGAAATGGAGGAGATAGTTGTCAGAAGAGCTGCAAACAGCTCAGTTTGAGACATCTGCGGCAGAAGCTTTCCTTTTTTCTCTTGAATGGGCTTCAAAAGCCCGTAAGTTCCTCCAGGCGCTTTAGTCACCATTCCACTGCAGAAGTTATGTAGTTACTGTGATTTAAAGCGAAAGGTGTACGGGGATCCCAGATTACCTAAATATTTTCTATATTCACTAATGAGCATTCAAACACTGTAACCAGATATTTACACTTAAATGAACGAGCAACTTCGTAGAAGAGCTGCAAACAGCTCCGTTGGAGACATCTGCGGCAGAAGCTTTCCTTTTTTTCCTCGAATGTGCTTAAAACCCCGTAACTTGCTTCATACACCTATCTCCCCATTCTCCTCCAGTAAGTTTGTAGTTACGGTGTTCTAAAGCCAAAGATATATAGGGATACATGTTCAGCAAAAGATTTGCTATCTCCACGAAAATGATTTCACATACTGTAACCAGCTGGTTACACTGAAATGAAGGAGAAAGTTGTCAGAAGAGCTGCAAACAGCTCAATTTGAGACATCTGCAGCAGAAGCTTTCCTTTTTTTCCTTGAATGGGCTTCAAAAGCCCGTAAGTTCCTCCAGGCGCTTTAGTCACCATTCCACTGCAGAAGTTATGTAGCTACTGTGATTTAAAGCGAAAGATGTATGTGGAATCCCAGGTCAGCTAAATATTTTCTATCTTCACTAATGTGCATTCAAACACTCTAACGAGATATTTACACTTAAATGAACGAGGAACTTCGTATACAAGCTGCAAACAGCTCAGTTGGCGACATCTGCGGCAGAAGCTATCCTTTTTTTCTTTGAATGGGCTTCAATAGCCTGTAAGTTCCTCCAGGCGCTTTAGTCACCATTCCACTGCAGAAGTTATGTAGCTACTGTGATTTAAAGCGAAAGATGTATGTGGAATCCCAGATCAGCTAAATATTTTCTATCTTCACTAATGTGCATTCAAACACTCTAACGAGATATTTACACTTAAATGAACGAGAAACTTCGTAGAAGAGCTGCAAACAGCTCAGTTGGACACATCTGCGGCAGAAGCTTTCCTTTTTTCCTCGACTGTGCTTAAAACCCCGTCACTTGCTTCATACGCTTCTCACCAATCCCCTGCAGTAGGTTTGTAGTTAGGTGTTCTAAAGCCCAAGATATATAGGGAAACATATTCAGCAAAAGATTTCCTATCTCCACGAAAATGATTTCACATAGTGTAACCAGCTAATTAAGCTGAAATGAAGGAGAATGTTGACAGAAGAGCTGCAAACAGCTCAGTTTAAGTCATCTGCGGCAGAAGCTTTCCTTTTTTTCCTTGAATGGGCTTCAAAAGCCCGTAAGCTCCTCCAGGCGCTTTAGTCACCATTCCACTGCAGAAGTTATGTAGTTACTGTGATTTAAAGCGAAAGATGCATGGGGATCCCAGATCAGCTAAAGATTTACTATCTTCACTAATGTGCATTCAAACACTCTAACGACATATTTACACTTAAATGAACGAGAAACTTCGTATACAAGCTGCAAACAGCTCAGTTGGCGACACCTGCGGCAGAAGCTTTCCTTTTTTTCCTCGAATCTGCTTAAAACCCCGGAACTTGCTTGATACACTTCTCAGCAATCCCCTGCAGTATCTTTGTAGTTACGGTGTTCTAAAGGCAAAGATAAGTAGGGATACATGTTCAGCAAAAGATTTCCTATCTCCACGAAAATGATTTCACATACTGTAACCAGCTAGTTACACTGAAATGAAGGAGAATGTTGTCAGAAGAGCTGCAAACAGCTCAGTTTGAGACATCTGCGGCAGAAGCCTTCCTTTTTTTCCTTGAATGGGCTTCAAAAGCCCGTAAGCTCCTCCAGGCGCTTTAGTCACCTTTCCACTGCAGAAGTTACGTAGTTACTGTGATTTAGAGCGAAAGATGTACGGGGATCCCAGATCACCTAAATATTTTCTATCTTCACTAAAGTGCATTCAAACACTCTAACGAGATATTTACACATAAATGAACGAGAAACTTTGTATAAAAGCTGCAAACAGCTCTGTTGGCGACACATGCGGCAGAAGCTTTCCTTTTTTTCCTTCAATGGGCTTCAATAGCCCGTAAGTTCCTCCAGGCGCTTTAGTCACCATTCCACTGCAGAAGTTATGTAGCTACTGTGATTTAAAGCGAAAGATGTACGTGGAATCCCAGATCAGCTAAATATTTTCTATCTTCACTAATGTGCATTCAAACACTCTAACGAGATATTTACACTTAAATGAACGAGAAACTTCGTAGAGGAGCTGCAAACAGCTCAGTTGGAGACATCTGCGGCAGAAGCTTTCCTTTTTTCCTCGACTGTGCTTAAAACCCCGTCACTTGCTTCATACACTTCTCACCAATGCCCTGCAGTAGGTTTGTAGTTAGGTGTTTTAAAGCCAAAGATATATAGGGATACATGTTCAGCAAAAGATTTCCTATCTCCACGAAACTGATTTCACATAGTGTAACCAGCTAGTTACACTGTAATAAAGGAGAATGTTGTCAGAAGAGCTGCAAACAGCTCAGTTTGAGACATCTGCGGCAGAAGCCTTCCTTTTTTTCCTTGAATGGGCTTTAAAAGCCCGTAAGTTCCTCCAGGCGCTTTAGTCACCATTCCACTGCAGAAGTTATGTAGTTACTGTGATTTAAAGCGAAAGATGTATGGGGATCCCAGATCAGCTAAAGATTTACTATCTTCACTAAAGTGCTTTCAAACACTCTAACGAGATATTTACACTTAAATGAATGAGAAACTTCGTATACAAGCTGCAAACAGCTCAATTTGAAACATCTGCAGCAGAAGCTTTCCTTTTTTTCCTTGAATGGGCTTCAAAAGCCCGTAAGTTCCTCCAGGCGCTTTAGTCACCATTCCACTGCAGAAGTTATGTAGCTACTGTGATTTAAAGCGAAAGATGTATGTGGAATCCCAGATCAGCTAAATATTTTCTATCTTCACTAATGTGCATTCAAACACTCTAACGAGATATTTACACTTAAATGAACGAGAAACTTCGTAGAGGAGCTGCAAACAGCTCAGTTGGAGACATCTGCGGCAGAAGCTTTCCTTTTTTCCTCGACTGTGCTTAAAACCCCGTCACTTGCTTCATACACTTCTCACCAATGCCCTGCAGTAGGTTTGTAGTTAGGTGTTCTAAAGCCAAAGATATATAGGGATACATGTTCAGCAAAAGATTTCCTATCTCCACGAAACTGATTTCACATAGTGTAACCAGCTAGTTACACTGTAATAAAGGAGAATGTTGTCAGAAGAGCTGCAAACAGCTCAGTTTGAGACATCTGCGGCAGAAGCCTTCCTTTTTTTCCTTGAATGGGCTTGAAAAGCCCGTAAGTTCCTCCAGGCGCTTTAGTCACCATTCCACTGCAGAAGTTATGTAGCTACTGTGATTTAAAGCGAAAGATGTACGTGGAATCCCAGATCAGCTAAATATTTTCTATCTTCACTAATGTGCATTCAAACACTCTAACGAGATATTTACACTTAAATGAACGAGAAACTTCGTAGAGGAGCTGCAAACAGCTCAGTTGGAGACATCTGCGGCAGAAGCTTTCCTTTTTTCTCTTGAATGGGCTTCAAAAGCCCGTAAGTTCCTCCAGGCGCTTTAGTCACCATTCCACTGCAGAAGTTATGTAGTTACTGTGATTTAAAGCGAAAGGTGTACGGGGATCCCAGATTACCTAAATATTTTCTATATTCACTAATGTGCATTCAAACACTGTAACCAGATATTTACACTTAAATGAACGAGCAACTTCGTAGAAGAGCTGCAAACAGCTCCGTTGGAGACATCTGCGGCAGAAGCTTTCCTTTTTTTCCTCGAATGTGCTTAAAACCCCGTAACTTGCTTCATACACCTATCTCCCCATTCTCCTCCAGTAAGTTTGTAGTTACGGTGTTCTAAAGCCAAAGATATATAGGGATACATGTTCAGCAAAAGATTTGCTATCTCCACGAAAATGATTTCACATACTGTAACCAGCTAGTTACACTGAAATGAAGGAGAAAGTTGTCAGAAGAGCTGCAAACAGCTCAATTTGAGACATCTGCAGCAGAAGCTTTCCTTTTTTTCCTTGAATGGGCTTCAAAAGCCCGTAAGTTCCTCCAGGCGCTTTAGTCACCATTCCACTCCAGATGTTATGTAGCTACTGTGATTTAAAGCGAAAGATGTATGTGGAATCCCAGATCAGCTAAATATTTTCTATCTTCACTAATGTGCATTCAAACACTCTAACGAGATATTTACACTTAAATGAACGAGGAACTTCGTATACAAGCTGCAAACAGCTCAGTTGGCGACATCTGCGGCAGAAGCTATCCTTTTTTTCTTTGAATGGGCTTCAATAGCCTGTAAGTTCCTCCAGGCGCTTTAGTCACCATTCCACTGCAGAAGTTATGTAGCTACTGTGATTTAAAGCGAAAGATGTATGTGGAATCCCAGATCAGCTAAATATTTTCTATCTTCACTAATGTGCATTCAAACACTCTAACGAGATATTTACACTTAAATGAACGAGAAACTTCGTAGAGGAGCTGCAAACAGCTCAGTTGGAGACATCTGCGGCAGAAGCTTTCCTTTTTTCCTCGACTGTGCTTAAAACCCCGTCACTTGCTTCATACACTTCTCACCAATGCCCTGCAGTAGGTTTGTAGTTAGGTGTTTTAAAGCCAAAGATATATAGGGATACATGTTCAGCAAAATATTTCCTATCTCCACGAAAATGATTTCACGTACTGTAACCAGCTAGTTACGCTGAAATGGAGGAGATAGTTGTCAGAAGAGCTGCAAACAGCTCAGTTTGAGACATCTGCGGCAGAAGCTTTCCTTTTTTCTCTTGAATGGGCTTCAAAAGCCCGTAAGTTCCTCCAGGCGCTTTAGTCACCATTCCACTGCAGAAGTTATGTAGTTACTGTGATTTAAAGCGAAAGGTTTACGGGGATCCCAGATTACCCAAATATTTTCTATCTTCACTAATGTGCATTCAAACACTCTAACGAGATATTTACACTTAAATGAACGAGGAACTTCGTATACAAGCTGCAAACAGCTCAGTTGGCGACATCTGCGGCAGAAGCTATCCTTTTTTTCTTTGAATGGGCTTCAATAGCCTGTAAGTTCCTCCAGGCGCTTTAGTCACCATTCCACTGCAGAAGTTATGTAGCTACTGTGATTTAAAGCGAAAGATGTATGTGGAATCCCAGATCAGCTAAATATTTTCTATCTTCACTAATGTGCATTCAAACACTCTAACGAGATATTTACACTTAAATGAACGAGAAACTTCGTAGAAGAGCTGCAAACAGCTCAGTTGGACACATCTGCGGCAGAAGCTTTCCTTTTTTCCTCGACTGTGCTTAAAACCCCGTCACTTGCTTCATACGCTTCTCACCAATCCCCTGCAGTAGGTTTGTAGTTAGGTGTTCTAAAGCCCAAGATATATAGGGAAACATGTTCAGCAAAAGATTTCCTATCTCCACGAAAATGATTTCACATAGTGTAACCAGCTAATTAAGCTGAAATGAAGGAGAATGTTGACAGAAGAGCTGCAAACAGCTCAGTTTAAGTCATCTGCGGCAGAAGCTTTCCTTTTTTTCCTTGAATGGGCTTCAAAAGCCCGTAAGCTCCTCCAGGCGCTTTAGTCACCATTCCACTGCAGAAGTTATGTAGTTACTGTGATTTAAAGCGAAAGATGCTTGGGGATCCCAGATCAGCTAAAGATTTACTATCTTCACTAATGTGCATTCAAACACTCTAACGACATATTTACACTTAAATGAACGAGAAACTTCGTATACAAGCTGCAAACAGCTCAGTTGGCGACACCTGCGGCAGAAGCTTTCCTTTTTTTCCTCGAATCTGCTTAAAACCCCGGAACTTGCTTGATACACTTCTCAGCAATCCCCTGCAGTATCTTTGTAGTTACGGTGTTCTAAAGGCAAAGATAAGTAGGGATACATGTTCAGAAAAAGATTTCCTATCTCCACGAAAATGATTTCACATACTGTAACCAGCTAGTTACACTGAAATGAAGGAGAATGTTGTCAGAAGAGCTGCAAACAGCTCAGTTTGAGACATCTGCGGCAGAAGCCTTCCTTTTTTTCCTTGAATGGGCTTCAAAAGCCCGTAAGCTCCTCCAGGCGCTTTAGTCACCTTTCCACTGCAGAAGTTACGTAGTTACTGTGATTTAGAGCGAAAGATGTACGGGGATCCCAGAGCACCTAAATATTTTCTATCTTCACTAAAGTGCATTCAAACACTCTAACGAGATATTTACACATAAATGAACGAGAAACTTTGTAGAAAAGCTGCAAACAGCTCTGTTGGCGACACATGCGGCAGAAGCTTTCCTTTTTTTCCTTGAATGGGCTTCAATAGCCCGTAAGTTCCTCCAGGCGCTTTAGTCACCATTCCACTGCAGAAGTTATGTAGCTACTGTGATTTAAAGCGAAAGATGTATGTGGAATCCCAGATCAGCTAAATATTTTCTATCTTCACTAATGTGCATTCAAACACTCTAACGAGATATTTACACTTAAATGAACGAGAAACTTCGTAGAGGAGCTGCAAACAGCTCAGTTGGAGACATCTGCGGCAGAAGCTTTCCTTTTTTCCTCGACTGTGCTTAAAACCCCGTCACTTGCTTCATACACTTCTCACCAATCCCCTGCAGTAGGTTTGTAGTTAGGTGTTCTAAAGCCAAAGATATATAGGGATACATGTTCAGCAAAAGATTTCCTATCTCCACGAAACTGATTTCACATAGTGTAACCAGCTAGTTACACTGTAATAAAGGAGAATGTTGTCAGAAGAGCTGCAAACAGCTCAGTTTGAGACATCTGCGGCAGAAGCCTTCCTTTTTTTCCTTGAATGGGCTTTAAAAGCCCGTAAGTTCCTCCAGGCGCTTTAGTCACCATTCCACTGCAGAAGTTATGTAGTTACTGTGATTTAAAGCGAAAGATGTATGTGGAATCCCAGATCAGCTAAATATTTTCTATCTTCACTAATGTGCATTCAAACACTCTAACGAGATATTTACACTTAAATGAACGAGAAACTTCGTAGAAGAGCTGCAAACAGCTCAGTTGGACACATCTGCGGCAGAAGCTTTCCTTTTTTCCTCGACTGTGCTTAAAACCCCGTCACTTGCTTCATACGCTTCTCACCAATCCCCTGCAGTAGGTTTGTAGTTAGGTGTTCTAAAGCCCAAGATATATAGGGAAACATGTTCAGCAAAAGATTTCCTATCTCCACGAAAATGATTTCACATAGTGTAACCAGCTAATTAAGCTGAAATGAAGGAGAATGTTGACAGAAGAGCTGCAAACAGCTCAGTTTAAGTCATCTGCGGCAGAAGTTTTCCTTTTTTTCCTTGAATGGGCTTCAAAAGCCCGTAAGCTCCTCCAGGCGCTTTAGTCACCATTCCACTGCAGAAGTTATGTAGTTACTGTGATTTAAAGCGAAAGATGCATGGGGATCCCAGATCAGCTAAAGATTTACTATCTTCACTAATGTGCATTCAAACACTGTAACGACATATTTACACTTAAATGAACGAGAAACTTCGTATACAAGCTGCAAACAGCTCAGTTGGCGACACCTGCGGCAGAAGCTTTCCTTTTTTTCCTCGAATCTGCTTAAAACGCCGGAACTTGCTTGATACACTTCTCAGCAATCCCCTGCAGTATCTTTGTAGTTACGGTGTTCTAAAGGCAAAGATAAGTAGGGATACATGTTCAGCACAAGATTTCCTATCTCCACGAAAATGATTTCACGTACTGTAACCAGCTAGTTACACTGAAATGAAGGAGAATGTTGTCAGAAGAGCTGCAAACAGCTCAGTTTGAGACATCTGCGGCAGAAGCCTTCCTTTTTTTCCTTGAATGGGCTTCAAAAGCCCGTAAGCTCCTCCAGGCGCTTTAGTCACCTTTCCACTGCAGAAGTTACGTAGTTACTGTGATTTAGAGCGAAAGATGTACGGGGATCCCAGATCACCTAAATATTTTCTGTCTTCACTAAAGTGCATTCAAAGACTCTAACGAGATATTTACACATAAATGAACGAGAAACTTTGTATAAAAGCTGCAAACAGCTCTGTTGGCGACACATGCGGCAGAAGCTTTCCTTTTTTTCCTTGAATGGGCTTCAAAAGCCCGTAAGTTCCTCCAGGCGCTTTAGTCACCATTCCACTGCAGAAGTTATGTAGCTACTGTGATTTAAAGCGAAAGATGTATGTGGAATCCCAGATCAGCTAAATATTTTCTATCTTCACTAATGTGCATTCAAACACTCTAACGAGATATTTACACTTAAATGAACGAGAAACTTCGTAGAGGAGCTGCAAACAGCTCAGTTGGAGACATCTGCGGCAGAAGCTTTCCTTTTTTCCTCGACTGTGCTTAAAACCCCGTCACTTGCTTCATACACTTCTCACCAATCCCCTGCAGTAGGTTTGTAGTTAGGTGTTCTAAAGCCAAAGATATATAGGGATACATGTTCAGCAAAAGATTTCCTATCTCCACGAAACTGATTTCACATAGTGTAACCAGCTAGTTACACTGTAATGAAGGAGAATGTTGTCAGAAGAGCTGCAAACAGCTCAGTTTGAGACATCTGCGGCAGAAGCCTTCCTTTTTTTCCTTGAATGGGCTTTAAAAGCCCGTAAGTTCCTCCAGGCGCTTTAGTCACCATTCCACTGCAGAAGTTATGTAGTTACTGTGATTTAAAGCGAAAGATGTATGTGGAATCCCAGATCAGCTAAATATTTTCTATCTTCACTAATGTGCATTCAAACACTCTAACGAGATATTTACACTTAAATGAACGAGAAACTTCGTAGAGGAGCTGCAAACAGCTCAGTTGGAGACATCTGCGGCAGAAGCTTTCCTTTTTTCCTCGACTGTGCTTAAAACCCCGTCACTTGCTTCATACACTTCTCACCAATGCCCTGCAGTAGGTTTGTAGTTAGGTGTTCTAAAGCCAAAGATATATAGGGATACATGTTCAGTAAAATATTTCCTATCTCCACGAAAATGATTTCACATAGTGTAACCAGGTAGTTACACTGTAATGAAGGAGAATGTTGTCAGAGGAGCTGCAAACAGCTCAGTTTGAGACATCTGCGGCAGAAGCCTTCCTTTTTTTCCTTGAATGGGCTTTAAAAGCCCGTAAGTTCCTCCAGGCGCTTTAGTCACCATTCCACTGCAGAAGTTATGTAGTTACTGTGATTTAAAGCGAAAGATGTATGGGGATCCCAGATCAGCTAAAGATTTACTATCTTCACTAAAGTGCTTTCAAACACTCTAACGAGATATTTACACTTAAATGAATGAGAAACTTCGTATACAAGCTGCAAACAGCTCAATTTGAGACATCTGCAGCAGAAGCTTTCCTTTTTTTCCTTGAATGGGCTTCAAAAGCCCGTAAGTTCCTCCAGGCGCTTTAGTCACCATTCCACTGCAGAAGTTATGTAGCTACTGTGATTTAAAGCGAAAGATGTATGTGGAATCCCAGATCAGCTAAATATTTTCTATCTTCACTAATGTGCATTCAAACACTCTAACGAGATATTTACACTTAAATGAACGAGAAACTTCGTAGAGGAGCTGCAAACAGCTCAGTTGGCGACATCTGCGGCAGAAGCTATCCTTTTTTTCTTTGAATGGGCTTCAATAGCCTGTAAGTTCCTCCAGGCGCTTTAGTCACCATTCCACTGCAGAAGTTATGTAGCTACTGTGATTTAAAGCGAAAGATGTATGTGGAATCCCAGATCAGCTAAATATTTTCTATCTTCACTAATGTGCATTCAAACACTCTAACGAGATATTTACACTTAAATGAACGAGAAACTTCGTAGAGGAGCTGCAAACAGCTCAGTTGGCGACATCTGCGGCAGAAGCTATCCTTTTTTTCTTTGAATGGGCTTCAATAGCCTGTAAGTTCCTCCAGGCGCTTTAGTCACCATTCCACTGCTGAAGTTATGTAGCTACTGTGATTTAAAGCGAAAGATGTATGTGGAATCCCAGATCAGCTAAATATTTTCTATCTTCACTAATGTGCATTCAAACACTCTAACGAGATATTTACACTTAAATGAACGAGAAACTTCGTAGAGGAGCTGCAAACAGCTCAGTTGGAGACATCTGCGGCAGAAGCTTTCCTTTTTTCCTCGACTGTGCTTAAAACCCCGTCACTTGCTTCATACACTTCTCACCAATCCCCTGCAGTAGGTTTGTAGTTAGGTGTTCTAAAGCCAAAGATATATAGGGATACATGTTCAGCAAAAGATTTCCTATCTCCACGAAACTGATTTCACATAGTGTAACCAGCTAGTTACACTGTAATAAAGGAGAATGTTGTCAGAAGAGCTGCAAACAGCTCAGTTTGAGACATCTGCGGCAGAAGCCTTCCTTTTTTTCCTTGAATGGGCTTTAAAAGCCCGTAAGTTCCTCCAGGCGCTTTAGTCACCATTCCACTGCAGAAGTTATGTAGTTACTGTGATTTAAAGCGAAAGATGTATGGGGATCCCAGATCAGCTAAAGATTTACTATCTTCACTAAAGTGCTTTCAAACACTCTAACGAGATATTTACACTTAAATGAATGAGAAACTTCGTATACAAGCTGCAAACAGCTCAATTTGAGACATCTGCAGCAGAAGCTTTCCTTTTTTTCCTTGAATGGGCTTCAAAAGCCCGTAAGTTCCTCCAGGCGCTTTAGTCACCATTCCACTGCAGAAGTTATGTAGCTACTGTGATTTAAAGCGAAAGATGTATGTGGAATCCCAGATCAGCTAAATATTTTCTATCTTCACTAATGTGCATTCAAACACTCTAACGAGATATTTACACTTAAATGAACGAGAAACTTCGTAGAGGAGCTGCAAACAGCTCAGTTGGAGACATCTGCGGCAGAAGCTTTCCTTTTTTCCTCGACTGTGCTTAAAACCCCGTCACTTGCTTCATACACTTCTCACCAATGCCCTGCAGTAGGTTTGTAGTTAGGTGTTTTAAAGCCAAAGATATATAGGGATACATGTTCAGCAAAATATTTCCTATCTCCACGAAAATGATTTCACGTACTGTAACCAGCTAGTTACGCTGAAATGGAGGAGATAGTTGTCAGAAGAGCTGCAAACAGCTCAGTTTGAGACATCTGCGGCAGAAGCTTTCCTTTTTTCTCTTGAATGGGATTCAAAAGCCCGTAAGTTCCTCCAGGCGCTTTAGTCACCATTCCACTGCAGAAGTTATGTAGTTACTGTGATTTAAAGCGAAAGGTTTACGGGGATCCCAGATTACCCAAATATTTTCTATCTTCACTAATGTGCATTCAAACACTCTAACGAGATATTTACACTTAAATGAACGAGAAACTTCGTAGAGGAGCTGCAAACAGCTCAGTTGGAGACATCTGCGGCAGAAGCTTTCCTTTTTTCCTCGACTGTGCTTAAAACCCCGTCACTT
This sequence comes from Pelodiscus sinensis, assembly GCF_052426305.1. Lineage (NCBI taxonomy): Eukaryota > Metazoa > Chordata > Testudines > Trionychidae > Pelodiscus > Pelodiscus sinensis. Next base: position 18,658,458 of record NC_143073.1, read on the forward strand.
GCTTCATACACTTCTCACCAATGCCCTGCAGTAGGTTTGTAGTTAGGTGTTCTAAAGCCAAAGATATATAGGGATACATGTTCAGCAAAATATTTCCTATCTCCACGAAAATGATTTCACATAGTGTAACCAGGTAGTTACACTGTAATGAAGGAGAATGTTGTCAGAGGAGCTGCAAACAGCTCAGTTTGAGACATCTGCGGCAGAAGCCTTCCTTTTTTTCCTTGAATGGGCTTAAAAAGCCCGTAAGTTCCTCCAGGCGCTTTAGTCACCATTCCACTGCAGAAGTTATGTAGTTACTGTGATTTAAAGCGAAAGATGTATGGGGATCCCAGATCAGCTAAAGATTTACTATCTTCACTAAAGTGCTTTCAAACACTCTAACGAGATATTTACACTTAAATGAATGAGAAACTTCGTATACAAGCTGCAAACAGCTCAATTTGAGACATCTGCAGCAGAAGCTTTCCTTTTTTTCCTTGAATGGGCTTCAAAAGCCCGTAAGTTCCTCCAGGCGCTTTAGTCACCATTCCACTGCAGAAGTTATGTAGCTACTGTGATTTAAAGCGAAAGATGTATGTGGAATCCCAGATCAGCTAAATATTTTCTATCTTCACTAATGTGCATTCAAACACTCTAACGAGATATTTACACTTAAATGAACGAGAAACTTCGTAGAGGAGCTGCAAACAGCTCAGTTGGCGACATCTGCGGCAGAAGCTATCCTTTTTTTCTTTGAATGGGCTTCAATAGCCTGTAAGTTCCTCCAGGCGCTTTAGTCACCATTCCACTGCAGAAGTTATGTAGCTACTGTGATTTAAAGCGAAAGATGTATGTGGAATCCCAGATCAGCTAAATATTTTCTATCTTCACTAATGTGCATTCAAACACTCTAACGAGATATTTACACTTAAATGAACGAGAAACTTCGTAGAGGAGCTGCAAACAGCTCAGTTGGCGACATCTGCGGCAGAAGCTATCCTTTTTTTCTTTGAATGGGCTTCAATAGCCTGTAAGTTCCTCCAGGCGCTTTAGTCACCATTCCACTGCTGAAGTTATGTAGCTACTGTGATTTAAAGCGAAAGATGTATGTGGAATCCCAGATCAGCTAAATATTTTCTATCTTCACTAATGTGCATTCAAACACTCTAACGAGATATTTACACTTAAATGAACGAGAAACTTCGTAGAGGAGCTGCAAACAGCTCAGTTGGAGACATCTGCGGCAGAAGCTTTCCTTTTTTCCTCGACTGTGCTTAAAACCCCGTCACTTGCTTCATACACTTCTCACCAATCCCCTGCAGTAGGTTTGTAGTTAGGTGTTCTAAAGCCAAAGATATATAGGGATACATGTTCAGCAAAAGATTTCCTATCTCCACGAAACTGATTTCACATAGTGTAACCAGCTAGTTACACTGTAATAAAGGAGAATGTTGTCAGAAGAGCTGCAAACAGCTCAGTTTGAGACATCTGCGGCAGAAGCCTTCCTTTTTTTCCTTGAATGGGCTTTAAAAGCCCGTAAGTTCCTCCAGGCGCTTTAGTCACCATTCCACTGCAGAAGTTATGTAGTTACTGTGATTTAAAGCGAAAGATGTATGGGGATCCCAGATCAGCTAAAGATTTACTATCTTCACTAAAGTGCTTTCAAACACTCTAACGAGATATTTACACTTAAATGAATGAGAAACTTCGTATACAAGCTGCAAACAGCTCAATTTGAGACATCTGCAGCAGAAGCTTTCCTTTTTTCTCTTGAATGGGCTTCAATAGCCCGTAAGTTCCTCCAGGCACTTTAGTCACCATTCCACTGCAGAAGTTATGTAGTTACTGTGATTTAAAGCGAAAGGTGTACGGGGATCCCAGATTACCTAAATATTTTCTATATTCACTAATGTGCATTCAAATACTGTAACCAGATATTTACACTTAAATGAACGAGCAACTTCGTAGAAGAGCTGCAAACAGCTCCGTTGGAGACATCTGCGGCAGAAGCTTTCCTTTTTTTCCTCGAATGTGCTTAAAACCCCGTAACTTGCTTCATACACCTATCTCCCCATTCTCCTCCAGTAAGTTTGTAGTTACGGTGTTCTAAAGCCAAAGATATATAGGGATACATGTTCAGCAAAAGATTTGCTATCTCCACGAAAATGATTTCACATACTGTAACCAGCTAGTTACACTGAAATGAAGGAGAAAGTTGTCAGAAGAGCTGCAAACAGCTCAATTTGAGACATCTGCAGCAGAAGCTTTCCTTTTTTTCCTTGAATGGGCTTCAAAAGCCCGTAAGTTCCTCCAGGCGCTTTAGTCACCATTCCACTCCAGATGTTATGTAGCTACTGTGATTTAAAGCGAAAGATGTATGTGGAATCCCAGATCAGCTAAATATTTTCTATCTTCACTAATGTGCATTCAAACACTCTAACGAGATATTTACACTTAAATGAACGAGGAACTTCGTATACAAGCTGCAAACAGCTCAGTTGGCGACATCTGCGGCAGAAGCTATCCTTTTTTTCTTTGAATGGGCTTCAATAGCCTGTAAGTTCCTCCAGGCGCTTTAGTCACCATTCCACTGCAGAAGTTATGTAGCTACTGTGATTTAAAGCGAAAGATGTATGTGGAATCCCAGATCAGCTAAATATTTTCTATCTTCACTAATGTGCATTCAAACACTCTAACGAGATATTTACACTTAAATGAACGAGAAACTTCGTAGAGGAGCTGCAAACAGCTCAGTTGGAGACATCTGCGGCAGAAGCTTTCCTTTTTTCCTCGACTGTGCTTAAAACCCCGTCACTTGCTTCATACACTTCTCACCAATGCCCTGCAGTAGGTTTGTAGTTAGGTGTTTTAAAGCCAAAGATATATAGGGATACATGTTCAGCAAAATATTTCCTATCTCCACGAAAATGATTTCACGTACTGTAACCAGCTAGTTACGCTGAAATGGAGGAGATAGTTGTCAGAAGAGCTGCAAACAGCTCAGTTTGAGACATCTGCGGCAGAAGCTTTCCTTTTTTCTCTTGAATGGGATTCAAAAGCCCGTAAGTTCCTCCAGGCGCTTTAGTCACCATTCCACTGCAGAAGTTATGTAGTTACTGTGATTTAAAGCGAAAGGTTTACGGGGATCCCAGATTACCCAAATATTTTCTATCTTCACTAATGTGCATTCAAACACTCTAACGAGATATTTACACTTAAATGAACGAGGAACTTCGTATACAAGCTGCAAACAGCTCAGTTGGCGACATCTGCGGCAGAAGCTATCCTTTTTTTCTTTGAATGGGCTTCAATAGCCTGTAAGTTCCTCCAGGCGCTTTAGTCACCATTCCACTGCAGAAGTTATGTAGCTACTGTGATTTAAAGCGAAAGATGTATGTGGAATCCCAGATCAGCTAAATATTTTCTATCTTCACAAATGTGCATTCAAACACTCTAACGAGATATTTACACTTAAATGAACGAGAAACTTCGTAGAAGAGCTGCAAACGGCTCAGTTGGACACATCTGCGGCAGAAGCTTTCCTTTTTTCCTCGACTGTGCTTAAAACCCCGTCACTTGCTTCATACGCTTCTCACCAATCCCCTGCAGTAGGTTTGTAGTTAGGTGTTCTAAAGCCCAAGATATATAGGGAAACATGTTCAGCAAAAGATTTCCTATCTCCACGAAAATGATTTCACATAGTGTAACCAGCTAATTAAGCTGAAATGAAGGAGAATGTTGACAGAAGAGCTGCAAACAGCTCAGTTTGAGACATCTGCGGCAGAAGCCTTCCTTTTTTTCCTTGAATGGGCTTCAAAAGCCCGTAAGCTCCTCCAGGCGCTTTAGTCACCATTCCACTGCAGAAGTTATGTAGTTACTGTGATTTAAAGCGAAAGATGCATGGGGATCCCAGATCAGCTAAAGATTTACTATCTTCACTAATGTGCATTCAAACACTCTAACGACATATTTACACTTAAATGAACGAGAAACTTCGTATACAAGCTGCAAACAGCTCAGTTGGCGACACCTGCGGCAGAAGCTTTCCTTTTTTTCCTCGAATCTGCTTAAAACCCCGGAACTTGCTTGATACACTTCTCAGCAATCCCCTGCAGTATCTTTGTAGTTACGGTGTTCTAAAGGCAAAGATAAGTAGGGATACATGTTCAGCAAAAGATTTCCTATGTCCACGAAAATGATTTCACATACTGTAACCAGCTAGTTACACTGAAATGAAGGAGAATGTTGTCAGAAGAGCTGCAAACAGCTCAGTTTGAGACATCTGCGGCAGAAGCCTTCCTTTTTTTCCTTGAATGGGCTTCAAAAGCCCGTAAGCTCCTCCAGGCGCTTTAGTCACCTTTCCACTGCAGAAGTTACGTAGTTACTGTGATTTAGAGCGAAAGATGTACGGGGATCCCAGAGCACCTAAATATTTTCTATCTTCACTAAAGAGCATTCAAACACTCTAACGAGATATTTACACATAAATGAACGAGAAACTTTGTAGAAAAGCTGCAAACAGCTCTGTTGGCGACACATGCGGCAGAAGCTTTCCTTTTTTCCTCGACTGTGCTTAAAACCCCGTCACTTGCTTCATACACTTCTCACCAATCCCCTGCAGTAGGTTTGTAGTTAGGTGTTCTAAAGCCAAAGATATATAGGGATACATGTTCAGCAAAAGATTTCCTATCTCCACGAAACTGATTTCACATAGTGTAACCAGCTAGTTACACTGTAATAAAGGAGAATGTTGTCAGAAGAGCTGCAAACAGCTCAGTTTGAGACATCTGCGGCAGAAGCCTTCCTTTTTTTCCTTGAATGGGCTTTAAAAGCCCGTAAGTTCCTCCAGGCGCTTTAGTCACCATTCCACTGCAGAAGTTATGTAGTTACTGTGATTTAAAGCGAAAGATGTATGTGGAATCCCAGATCAGCTAAATATTTTCTATCTTCACTAATGTGCATTCAAACACTCTAACGAGATATTTACACTTAAATGAACGAGAAACTTCGTAGAAGAGCTGCAAACAGCTCAGTTGGACACATCTGCGGCAGAAGCTTTCCTTTTTTCCTCGACTGTGCTTAAAACCCCGTCACTTGCTTCATACGCTTCTCACCAATCCCCTGCAGTAGGTTTGTAGTTAGGTGTTCTAAAGCCCAAGATATATAGGGAAACATGTTCAGCAAAAGATTTCCTATCTCCACGAAAATGATTTCACATAGTGTAACCAGCTAATTAAGCTGAAATGAAGGAGAATGTTGACAGAAGAGCTGCAAACAGCTCAGTTTAAGTCATCTGCGGCAGAAGTTTTCCTTTTTTTCCTTGAATGGGCTTCAAAAGCCCGTAAGCTCCTCCAGGCGCTTTAGTCACCATTCCACTGCAGAAGTTATGTAGTTACTGTGATTTAAAGCGAAAGATGCATGGGGATCCCAGATCAGCTAAAGATTTACTATCTTCACTAATGTGCATTCAAACACTATAACGACATATTTACACTTAAATGAACGAGAAACTTCGTATACAAGCTGCAAACAGCTCAGTTGGCGACACCTGCGGCAGAAGCTTTCCTTTTTTTCCTCGAATCTGCTTAAAACCCCGGAACTTGCTTGATACACTTCTCAGCAATCCCCTGCAGTATCTTTGTAGTTACGGTGTTCTAAAGGCAAAGATAAGTAGGGATACATGTTCAGCACAAGATTTCCTATCTCCACGAAAATGATTTCACATACTGTAACCAGCTAGTTACACTGAAATGAAGGAGAATGTTGTCAGAAGAGCTGCAAACAGCTCAGTTTGAGACATCTGCGGCAGAAGCCTTCCTTTTTTTCCTTGAATGGGCTTCAAAAGCCCGTAAGCTCCTCCAGGCGCTTTAGTCACCATTCCACTGCAGAAGTTACGTAGTTACTGTGATTTAGAGCGAAAGATGTACGGGGATCCCAGATCACCTAAATATTTTCTGTCTTCACTAAAGTGCATTCAAAGACTCTAACGAGATATTTACACATAAATGAACGAGAAACTTTGTATAAAAGCTGCAAACAGCTCTGTTGGCGACACATGCGGCAGAAGCTTTCCTTTTTTTCCTTGAATGGGCTTCAAAAGCCCGTAAGTTCCTCCAGGCGCTTTAGTCACCATTCCACTGCAGAAGTTATGTAGCTACTGTGATTTAAAGCGAAAGATGTATGGGGATCCCAGATCAGCTAAAGATTTTCTATCTTCACTAAAGTGCATTCAAACACTCTAACGAGATATTTACACTTAAATGAACGAGAAACTTCGTAGAGGAGCTGCAAACAGCTCAGTTGGAGACATCTGCGGCAGAAGCTTTCCTTTTTCCTCGACTGTGCTTAAAACCCCGTCACTTGCTTCATACACTTCTCACCAATCCCCTGCAGTAGGTTTGTAGTTAGGTGTTCTAAAGCCAAAGATATATAGGGATACATGTTCAGCAAAAGATTTCCTATCGCCACGAAACTGATTTCACATAGTGTAACCAGCTAGTTACACTGTAATGAAGGAGAATGTTGTCAGAAGAGCTGCAAACAGCTCAGTTTGAGACATCTGCGGCAGAAGCCTTCCTTTTTTTCCTTGAATGCGCTTTAAAAGCCCGTAAGTTCCTCCAGGCGCTTTAGTCACCATTCCACTGCAGAAGTTATGTAGTTACTGTGATTTAAAGCGAAAGATGTATGTGGAATCCCAGATCAGCTAAATATTTTCTATCTTCACTAATGTGCATTCAAACACTCTAACGAGATATTTACACTTAAATGAACGAGAAACTTCGTAGAGGAGCTGCAAACAGCTCAGTTGGAGACATCTGCGGCAGAAGCTTTCCTTTTTTCCTCGACTGTGCTTAAAACCCCGTCACTTGCTTCATACACTTCTCACCAATGCCCTGCAGTAGGTTTGTAGTTAGGTGTTCTAAAGCCAAAGATATATAGGGATACATGTTCAGCAAAATATTTCCTATCTCCACGAAACTGATTTCACATAGTGTAACCAGCTAGTTACACTGTAATGAAGGAGAATGTTGTCAGAGGAGCTGCAAACAGCTCAGTTTGAGACATCTGCGGCAGAAGCCTTCCTTTTTTTTCCTTGAATGGGCTTTAAAAGCCCGTAAGTTCCTCCAGGCGCTTTAGTCACCATTCCACTGCAGAAGTTATGTAGTTACTGTGATTTAAAGCGAAAGATGTATGGGGATCCCAGATCAGCTAAAGATTTACTATCTTCACTAAAGTGCTTTCAAACACTCTAACGAGATAATTACACTTAAATGAATGAGAAACTTCGTATACAAGCTGCAAACAGCTCAATTTGAGACATCTGCAGCAGAAGCTTTCCTTTTTTTCCTTGAATGGGCTTCAAAAGCCCGTAAGTTCCTCCAGGCGCTTTAGTCACCATTCCACTGCAGAAGTTATGTAGCTACTGTGATTTAAAGCGAAAGATGTATGTGGAATCCCAGATCAGCTAAATATTTTCTATCTTCACTAATGTGCATTCAAACACTCTAACGAGATATTTACACTTAAATGAACGAGAAACTTCGTAGAGGAGCTGCAAACAGCTCAGTTGGCGACATCTGCGGCAGAAGCTATCCTTTTTTTCTTTGAATGGGCTTCAATAGCCTGTAAGTTCCTCCAGGCGCTTTAGTCACCATTCCACTGCTGAAGTTATGTAGCTACTGTGATTTAAAGCGAAAGATGTATGTGGAATCCCAGATCAGCTAAATATTTTCTATCTTCACTAATGTGCATTCAAACACTCTAACGAGATATTTACACTTAAATGAACGAGAAACTTCGTAGAGGAGCTGCAAACAGCTCAGTTGGAGACATCTGCGGAAGAAGCTCTCCTTTTTTCCTCGACTGTGCTTAAAACCCCGTCACTTGCTTCATACACTTCTCACCAATCCCCTGCAGTAGGTTTGTAGTTAGGTGTTCTAAAGCCAAAGATATATAGGGATACATGTTCAGCAAAAGATTTCCTATCTCCACGAAACTGATTTCACATAGTGTAACCAGCTAGTTACACTGTAATGAAGGAGAATGTTGACAGAAGAGCTGCAAACAGCTCAGTTTAAGTCATCTGCGGCAGAAGTTTTCCTTTTTTTCCTTGAATGGGCTTCAAAAGCCCGTAAGCTCCTCCAGGCGCTTTAGTCACCATTCCACTGCAGAAGTTATGTAGTTACTGTGATTTAAAGCGAAAGATGCATGGGGATCCCAGATCAGCTAAAGATTTACTATCTTCACTAATGTGCATTCAAACACTCTAACGACATATTTACACTTAATTGAACGAGAAACTTCGTATACAAGCTGCAAACAGCTCAGTTGGCGACACCTGCGGCAGAAGCTTTCCTTTTTTTCCTCGAATCTGCTTAAAACCCCGGAACTTGCTTGATACACTTCTCAGCAATCCCCTGCAGTATCTTTGTAGTTACGGTGTTCTAAAGGCAAAGATAAGTAGGGATACATGTTCAGCACAAGATTTCCTATCTCCACGAAAATGATTTCACATACTGTAACCAGCTAGTTACACTGAAATGAAGGAGAATGTTGTCAGAAGAGCTGCAAACAGCTCAGTTTGAGACATCTGCGGCAGAAGCCTTCCTTTTTTTCCTTGAATGGGCTTCAAAAGCCCGTAAGCTCCTCCAGGCGCTTTAGTCACCTTTCCACTGCAGAAGTTACGTAGTTACTGTGATTTAGAGCGAAAGGTTTACGGGGATCCCAGATTACCCAAATATTTTCTATCTTCACTAATGTGCATTCAAACACTCTAACGAGATATTTACACTTAAATGAACGAGGAACTTCGTATACAAGCTGCAAACAGCTCAGTTGGCGACATCTGCGGCAGAAGCTATCCTTTTTTTCTTTGAATGGGCTTCAATAGCCTGTAAGTTCCTCCAGGCGCTTTAGTCACCATTCCACTGCAGAAGTTATGTAGCTACTGTGATTTAAAGCGAAAGATGTATGTGGAATCCCAGATCAGCTAAATATTTTCTATCTTCACAAATGTGCATTCAAACACTCTAACGAGATATTTACACTTAAATGAACGAGAAACTTCGTAGAAGAGCTGCAAACGGCTCAGTTGGACACATCTGCGGCAGAAGCTTTCCTTTTTTCCTCGACTGTGCTTAAAACCCCGTCACTTGCTTCATACGCTTCTCACCAATCCCCTGCAGTAGGTTTGTAGTTAGGTGTTCTAAAGCCCAAGATATATAGGGAAACATGTTCAGCAAAAGATTTCCTATCTCCACGAAAATGATTTCACATAGTGTAACCAGCTAATTAAGCTGAAATGAAGGAGAATGTTGACAGAAGAGCTGCAAACAGCTCAGTTTAAGTCATCTGCGGCAGAAGCTTTCCTTTTTTTCCTTGAATGGGCTTCAAAAGCCCGTAAGCTCCTCCAGGCGCTTTAGTCACCATTCCACTGCAGAAGTTATGTAGTTACTGTGATTTAAAGCGAAAGATGCATGGGGATCCCAGATCAGCTAAAGATTTACTATCTTCACTAATGTGCATTCAAACACTCTAACGACATATTTACACTTAAATGAACGAGAAACTTCGTATACAAGCTGCAAACAGCTCAGTTGGCGACACCTGCGGCAGAAGCTTTCCTTTTTTTCCTCGAATCTGCTTAAAACCCCGGAACTTGCTTGATACACTTCTCAGCAATCCCCTGCAGTATCTTTGTAGTTACGGTGTTCTAAAGGCAAAGATAAGTAGGGATACATGTTCAGCAAAAGATTTCCTATGTCCACGAAAATGATTTCACATACTGTAACCAGCTAGTTACACTGAAATGAAGGAGAATGTTGTCAGAAGAGCTGCAAACAGCTCAGTTTGAGACATCTGCGGCAGAAGCCTTCCTTTTTTTCCTTGAATGGGCTTCAAAAGCCCGTAAGCTCCTCCAGGCGCTTTAGTCACCTTTCCACTGCAGAAGTTATGTAGTTACTGTGATTTAGAGCGAAAGATGTACGGGGATCCCAGAGCACCTAAATATTTTCTATCTTCACTAAAGTGCATTCAAACACTCTAACGAGATATTTACACTTAAATGAACGAGAAACTTCGTAGAGGAGCTGCAAACAGCTCAGTTGGAGACATCTGCGGCAGAAGCTTTCCTTTTTTTCCTTGAATGGGCTTCAAAAGCCCGTAAGTTCCTCCAGGCGCTTTAGTCACCATTCCACTGCAGAAGTTATGTAGCTACTGTGATTTAAAGCGAAAGATGTATGGGGATCCCAGATCAGCTAAAGATTTTCTATCTTCACTAAAGTGCATTCAAACACTCTAACGAGATATTTACACTTAAATGAACGAGAAACTTCGTAGAGGAGCTGCAAACAGCTCAGTTGGAGACATCTGCGGCAGAAGCTTTCCTTTTTTCCTCGACTGTGCTTAAAACCCCGTCACTTGCTTGATACACTTCTCAGCAATCCCCTGCAGTATCTTTGTAGTTACGGTGTTCTAAAGGCAAAGATAAGTAGGGATACATGTTCAGCACAAGATTTCCTATCTCCACGAAAATGATTTCACATACTGTAACCAGCTAGTTACACTGAAATGAAGGAGAATGTTGTCAGAAGAGCTGCAAACAGCTCAGTTTGAGACATCTGCGGCAGAAGCCTTCCTTTTTTTCCTTGAATGGGCTTCAAAAGCCCGTAAGCTCCTCCAGGCGCTTTAGTCACCTTTCCACTGCAGAAGTTACGTAGTTACTGTGATTTAGAGCGAAAGGTTTACGGGGATCCCAGATTACCCAAATATTTTCTATCTTCACTAATGTGCATTCAAACACTCTAACGAGATATTTACACTTAAATGAACGAGGAACTTCGTATACAAGCTGCAAACAGCTCAGTTGGCGACATCTGCGGCAGAAGCTATCCTTTTTTTCTTTGAATGGGCTTCAATAGCCTGTAAGTTCCTCCAGGCGCTTTAGTCACCATTCCACTGCAGAAGTTATGTAGCTACTGTGATTTAAAGCGAAAGATGTATGTGGAATCCCAGATCAGCTAAATATTTTCTATCTTCACAAATGTGCATTCAAACACTCTAACGAGATATTTACACTTAAATGAACGAGAAACTTCGTAGAAGAGCTGCAAACGGCTCAGTTGGACACATCTGCGGCAGAAGCTTTCCTTTTTTCCTCGACTGTGCTTAAAACCCCGTCACTTGCTTCATACGCTTCTCACCAATCCCCTGCAGTAGGTTTGTAGTTAGGTGTTCTAAAGCCCAAGATATATAGGGAAACATGTTCAGCAAAAGATTTCCTATCTCCACGAAAATGATTTCACATAGTGTAACCAGCTAATTAAGCTGAAATGAAGGAGAATGTTGACAGAAGAGCTGCAAACAGCTCAGTTTAAGTCATCTGCGGCAGAAGCTTTCCTTTTTTTCCTTGAATGGGCTTCAAAAGCCCGTAAGCTCCTCCAGGCGCTTTAGTCACTGTGACGGCGCGTTGGGGGTTCCCCGTCTCCTGCACCCCGAAATGGCACAAACAGACTGCACCAGCCAGTGGAATTGAGGGTGGTTTATTGCTCCTCCAGCACAGCGCAGCACAGATGTAATCTGGTTACAGGAACTGGGCTAGGATGCCTCAGGCCCCCTTGAGATGGGGGAGACTGGGCCCCTAAACTCCAGCCCCTTCCCCTAGGCTCTCCTCCATGCTCTTCCACAGTCTAACTAAATTCCCCTCCAGCCCTGCCCCCGCAGTCAGGGCAGCATTCCACCTTCCTTTGTTCCTCTCCATGGGGGGTGTCTGGCCACTGGTTCAACCAGTTTGGCCTTATCTCTGCCTAGCCAGGTTTTCCCTGCTGGGTCTTGCTCCAGACAGCAGGGGTCACCACAGCCCAGCAATTACCCCCACTACGTCACAGTTCTCCCCCCTCCGAGAGCGAACTGAGCAGGGTCACTCCGCTCGTGACCTAGGGAAGTTCGGGTCCTCTGCGTGGGAACCCGCCCTGGGGACATGGGTGCTCCCCTTGACTCAGGCCGGCCGTGGCAAGGCCCCACATGAGCTGGCTTCCCTCTGTCCACTCGCCGCCCCGCTCCAGGGCGACTGGCGCAGGCCTGTCCTCGGGGGTCACACCCACCCTTCCGCTGGCCTTGATCTCTGGCCAGGGTCTCTCGGGCCGGGGCCATGAGCCCAGCGAGCCTTCTCTGGACAGCCAGGGCGGCTTCCATCCCCGATGCTCCATCCAGGGAGGACTTCCCCTCCCATAACTCTCTCAGCAAGCCCAGAGGGTCTATCTGGGGTAGAGACCCCCAAGCCGCTTTCCTCCTGTCTTGGGCCTTCCCGCCCCTCTGGCAGGAGTCACAGGACCGGCAGTACCGCTGCACGGCTGTAAAGATTCCTGGCCAATAGAAGTGCTGGAGCAGCTTCAGCCGGGTGCTCCGGATCCCCCGGTGGCCCCCAACGGGGACATCGTGGGCCAAATACAGCAGCTTGAGGCGATACTTTCGGGGGACGACCAGCTGCCGCTGGACACCCCATGCCCTCGCCTTCCTGGGGGGGAGCCACTCACGGAACAGGAGCCCACGCTCCCGCAGGAATCTCTCCTGGCCACCTCTCCCCCGGGGCTGAGCTGCATGGAGGCCAGCCTGGTCCCTCAGCCTCTGCAAGGAGGGGTCTGCCTGCACCTCAGCCTGGAATTCAGCTGCTGAGGCAGGGATCGGGATCTGTCCCCCACCTCTGCCTAGGTCCGGAGTCCCAGCCTGGCTGGACCCCGTGTCCACTGGGATGGGACCCTGAGGACGCTGCCAGGAGTCCTTCCCTGGACCCACGTTGTCGGCCCCCCGCTGGCTCTGGCTCCGGGTAGGGACTAGAGCCCGCTGGGATTCATGGGGCCACTCCTCTAGGTCATTCCCCATCAGCACCTCGGTGGGCAAGTGCGGGTGCACCCCCACTTCCTTGAGGCCCTCCTTGGCCCCCCATTTCAGATGCACCCTGGCTACAGGCACCTTAAACGGGGACCCGTCTATGCCCTTCAGGGTCAGCTGCGCGTGGGGTAGTATCCGCTCCTGGGCCACTATGTCGGATCGGGCCAGAGTCACCTCCGCCCCCGTGTCCCAGAAGCCCGTCACCTTCCTACCATCCACCTCCAGGGGTATGAGGCACTCGCTCCGCAGGGGCCGTCCTGCCCCCACCCGGTACACGGAGAAATCCGCCTCCTGAGAATCAGACCTCCCAGGGGAGGTGCACTGAGCATCCTTCCCCTCTCTCTGAGCTGAGGTTTGCCTGCCAGCCCCTGCCTCTGGGGTAGCCTGCCCTTCCTCCCGCCCCAGCCAGTTAACCCTGGAAAGTCCCCGGTCCCGGGACCTGGTGCACTGAGCCCTCTTGTGGCCTTTTTGCCCACAGCGCTGGCAAGTTAGGCTTTGGGCTGTCTCTGTCCAGGCCCTGGCTGGTTCTCTGGGGCGCAGACGACCTGTTCCTTGGTCTCGCCCCGTAGTTGACTCCCTCCGTCGCTCAGCCGAGATCCGGTCTCTGCGCGGTTCCCTTTCTCTCCGGGACTCCCGTTCACACCCGGACCGGCTCTCCGTGAACTCATCCGCCAGCCTCCCGGCCTCCTGGGGGTTCTCTGGTCTCCGGTCCTTGAGCCACAGCCTCAGTTTGGGTGGGCACGCTTCATAGAACTGCTCCATCATGACCAGCTTGAGCAGCTCCTCTGCGGTCTGGGCTCCGACTCCAGACACCCACTTGCGGCAGTATTGCGCCAGGCGGGAGGCCAGATCCACATAGGTCTCCCGTGGCCCTTTCTGTACCCCCCGGAACTTCTTCCTGTACATCTCGGGGGTCAGCCCGAACTTGTGCAGCAGGGCCTCCTTGACTCGGTTGTACTCCCCGGGCTGTAGGTCCTCCAGCTGACTGAGCACTCCGGCCGCCTCCTGGCTCAGTGCGGGGATGAGCTCCTGCAGCCAGTCAGCTGGGGGAACCCGTTGCAGTCCACAGGCCCTCTCAAAGGCACTGAGGAACCCGTCTATGTCACCCATGTCCTTCAATTGGGCCACCACGGGCCTCTCCAAGCATCTGGCAGTCCTGGGACCCTGGGGCCCATCCGCACTTGGCGCAGCCGGTGCCCCGCCGGTTCTCCGCTCTGCCATGGCCAGCTCATGCTGCCGCTGCCTCTCTCGATCTTGGCGATCCCTTTCTCGGTCCTGGCGGTCCCTCTCTCGGTCCTCTACTTCCAATTCCTTGATCCGCAGCTGGATCTCCAGCCGCCGCAGCTCTGCTTGGCTGGCCCCTGCCCTAGATGGGCTGCAGCTTGCAGGCCTCCTGGGGGAAGCTGTCTCATCTCTCCTGTGGGTTCCAGCGCTCCTCCCCCTCTCTGAGCCTGACACACTCTCAGGGGGGGTCTGGCTGCTTCCCCTGGGGACAAGATCCTGGCCCTGTGGCTGGTCGTTCTCTTCTAGCTGAGCAATCAGCTGGGCCTTGGTTGCTTTCTGCACAGGCAAGCCCCTCTCTCTGCACAGCCCCACCAGCTCTGCCTTCAAGAGTCGGGCGTAGGCCATCTGCCCGCTGGGCCCCTCGGTGCAGACTCACCAGTCTAGTGCTGCAGCGCCCCACGATTCCCAGGAACCGCTTCGCTCTGTCTCCAGCACGCCTGGCTCCAGGGCTCTTGCTTCTACTGCGCCTTGTCGCTCGCCGCTGGAAGCTTCATCCACGGGGTGCCGTGGATCCCACTCCTGACACCAGTGTGACGGCGCGTTGGGGGTTCCCCGTCTCCTGCACCCCGAAATGGCACAAACAGACTGCACCAGCCAGTGGAATTGAGGGTGGTTTATTGCTCCTCCAGCACAGCGCAGCACAGATGTAATCTGGTTACAGGAACTGGGCTAGGATGCCTCAGGCCCCCTTGAGATGGGGGAGACTGGGCCCCTAAACTCCAGCCCCTTCCCCTAGGCTCTCCTCCATGCTCTTCCACAGTCTAACTAAATTCCCCTCCAGCCCTGCCCCCGCAGTCAGGGCAGCATTCCACCTTCCTTTGTTCCTCTCCATGGGGGGTGTCTGGCCACTGGTTCAACCAGTTTGGCCTTATCTCTGCCTAGCCAGGTTTTCCCTGCTGGGTCTTGCTCCAGACAGCAGGGGTCACCACAGCCCAGCAATTACCCCCACTACGTCACAGTCACCATTCCACTGCAGAAGTTATGTAGTTACTGTGATTTAAAGCGAAAGATGCATGGGGATCCCAGATCAGCTAAAGATTTACTATCTTCACTAATGTGCATTCAAACACTCTAACGACATATTTACACTTAAATGAACGAGAAACTTCGTATACAAGCTGCAAACAGCTCAGTTGGCGACACCTGCGGCAGAAGCTTTCCTTTTTTTCCTCGAATCTGCTTAAAACCCCGGAACTTGCTTGATACACTTCTCAGCAATCCCCTGCAGTATCTTTGTAGTTACGGTGTTCTAAAGGCAAAGATAAGTAGGGATACATGTTCAGCAAAAGATTTCCTATGTCCACGAAAATGATTTCACATACTGTAACCAGCTAGTTACACTGAAATGAAGGAGAATGTTGTCAGAAGAGCTGCAAACAGCTCAGTTTGAGACATCTGCGGCAGAAGCTTTCCTTTTTTTCCTTGAATGGGCTTCAAAAGCCCGTAAGTTCCTCCAGGCGCTTTAGTCACCATTCCACTGCAGAAGTTATGTAGCTACTGTGATTTAAAGCGAAAGATGTATGGGGATCCCAGATCAGCTAAAGATTTTCTATCTTCACTAAAGTGCATTCAAACACTCTAACGAGATATTTACACTTAAATGAACGAGAAACTTCGTAGAGGAGCTGCAAACAGCTCAGTTGGAGACATCTGCGGCAGAAGCTTTCCTTTTTTCCTCGACTGTGCTTAAAACCCCGTCACTTGCTTCATACACTTCTCACCAATCCCCTGCAGTAGGTTTGTAGTTAGGTGTTCTAAAGCCAAAGATATATAGGGATACATGTTCAGCAAAAGATTTCCTATCGCCACGAAACTGATTTCACATAGTGTAACCAGCTAGTTACACTGTAATGAAGGAGAATGTTGTCAGAAGAGCTGCAAACAGCTCAGTTTGAGACATCTGCGGCAGAAGCCTTCCTTTTTTTCCTTGAATGGGCTTTAAAAGCCCGTAAGTTCCTCCAGGCGCTTTAGTCACCATTCCACTGCAGAAGTTATGTAGTTACTGTGATTTAAAGCGAAAGATGTATGTGGAATCCCAGATCAGCTAAATATTTTCTATCTTCACTAATGTGCATTCAAACACTCTAACGAGATATTTACACTTAAATGAACGAGAAACTTCGTAGAGGAGCTGCAAACAGCTCAGTTGGAGACATCTGCGGCAGAAGCTTTCCTTTTTTCCTCGACTGTGCTTAAAACCCCGTCACTTGCTTCATACACTTCTCACCAATGCCCTGCAGTAGGTTTGTAGTTAGGTGTTCTAAAGCCAAAGATATATAGGGATACATGTTCAGCAAAATATTTCCTATCTCCACGAAACTGATTTCACATAGTGTAACCAGCTAGTTACACTGTAATGAAGGAGAATGTTGTCAGAGGAGCTGCAAACAGCTCAGTTTGAGACATCTGCGGCAGAAGCCTTCCTTTTTTTCCTTGAATGGGCTTTAAAAGCCCGTAAGTTCCTCCAGGCGCTTTAGTCACCATTCCACTGCAGAAGTTATGTAGTTACTGTGATTTAAAGCGAAAGATGTATGGGGATCCCAGATCAGCTAAAGATTTACTATCTTCACTAAAGTGCTTTCAAACACTCTAACGAGATAATTACACTTAAATGAATGAGAAACTTCGTATACAAGCTGCAAACAGCTCAATTTGAGACATCTGCAGCAGAAGCTTTCCTTTTTTTCCTTGAATGGGCTTCAAAAGCCTGTAAGTTCCTCCAGGCGCTTTAGTCACCATTCCACTGCAGAAGTTATGTAGCTACTGTGATTTAAAGCGAAAGATGTATGTGGAATCCCAGATCAGCTAAATATTTTCTATCTTCACTAATGTGCATTCAAACACTCTAACGAGATATTTACACTTAAATGAACGAGAAACTTCGTAGAGGAGCTGCAAACAGCTCAGTTGGCGACATCTGCGGCAGAAGCTATCCTTTTTTTCTTTGAATGGGCTTCAATAGCCTGTAAGTTCCTCCAGGCGCTTTAGTCACCATTCCACTGCTGAAGTTATGTAGCTACTGTGATTTAAAGCGAAAGATGTATGTGGAATCCCAGATCAGCTAAATATTTTCTATCTTCACTAATGTGCATTCAAACACTCTAACGAGATATTTACACTTAAATGAACGAGAAACTTCGTAGAGGAGCTGCAAACAGCTCAGTTGGAGACATCTGCGGAAGAAGCTCTCCTTTTTTCCTCGACTGTGCTTAAAACCCCGTCACTTGCTTCATACACTTCTCACCAATCCCCTGCAGTAGGTTTGTAGTTAGGTGTTCTAAAGCCAAAGATATATAGGGATACATGTTCAGCAAAAGATTTCCTATCTCCACGAAACTGATTTCACATAGTGTAACCAGCTAGTTACACTGTAATGAAGGAGAATGTTGTCAGAAGAGCTGCAAACAGCTCAGTTTGAGACATCTGCGGCAGAAGCCTTCCTTTTTTTCCTTGAATGGGCTTTAAAAGCCCGTAAGTTCCTCCAGGCGCTTTAGTCACCATTCCACTGCAGAAGTTATGTAGTTACTGTGATTTAAAGCGAAAGATGTATGTGGAATCCCAGATCAGCTAAATATTTTCTATCTTCACTAATGTGCATTCAAACACTCTAACGAGATATTTACACTTAAATGAACGAGAAACTTCGTAGAAGAGCTGCAAACAGCTCAGTTGGACACATCTGCGGCAGAAGCTTTCCTTTTTTCCTCGACTGTGCTTAAAACCCCGTCACTTGCTTCATACGCTTCTCACCAATCCCCTGCAGTAGGTTTGTAGTTAGGTGTTCTAAAGCCCAAGATATATAGGGAAACATGTTCAGCAAAAGATTTCCTATCTCCACGAAAATGATTTCACATAGTGTAACCAGCTAATTAAGCTGAAATGAAGGAGAATGTTGACAGAAGAGCTGCAAACAGCTCAGTTTAAGTCATCTGCGGCAGAAGTTTTCCTTTTTTTCCTTGAATGGGCTTCAAAAGCCCGTAAGCTCCTCCAGGCGCTTTAGTCACCATTCCACTGCAGAAGTTATGTAGTTACTGTGATTTAAAGCGAAAGATGCATGGGGATCCCAGATCAGCTAAAGATTTACTATCTTCACTAATGTGCATTCAAACACTCTAACGACATATTTACACTTAAATGAACGAGAAACTTCGTATACAAGCTGCAAACAGCTCAGTTGGCGACACCTGCGGCAGAAGCTTTCCTTTTTTTCCTCGAATCTGCTTAAAACCCCGGAACTTGCTTGATACACTTCTCAGCAATCCCCTGCAGTATCTTTGTAGTTACGGTGTTCTAAAGGCAAAGATAAGTAGGGATACATGTTCAGCACAAGATTTCCTATCTCCACGAAAATGATTTCACATACTGTAACCAGCTAGTTACACTGAAATGAAGGAGAATGTTGTCAGAAGAGCTGCAAACAGCTCAGTTTGAGACATCTGCGGCAGAAGCCTTCCTTTTTTTCCTTGAATGGGCTTCAAAAGCCCGTAAGCTCCTCCAGGCGCTTTAGTCACCTTTCCACTGCAGAAGTTACGTAGTTACTGTGATTTAGAGCGAAAGATGTACGGGGATCCCAGATCACCTAAATATTTTCTATCTTCACTAAAGTGCATTCAAACACTCTAACGAGATATTTACACATAAATGAACGAGAAACTTTGTATAAAAGCTGCAAACAGCTCTGTTGGCGACACATGCGGCAGAAGCTTTCCTTTTTTTCCTTGAATGGGCTTCAAAAGCCCGTAAGTTCCTCCAGGCGCTTTAGTCACCATTCCACTGCAGAAGTTATGTAGCTACTGTGATTTAAAGCGAAAGATGTATGTGGAATCCCAGATCAGCTAAATATTTTCTATCTTCACTAATGTGCATTCAAACACTCTAACGAGATATTTACACTTAAATGAACGAGAAACTTCGTAGAGGAGCTGCAAACAGCTCAGTTGGACACATCTGCGGCAGAAGCTTTCCTTTTTCCTCGACTGTGCTTAAAACCCCGTCACTTGCTTCATACACTTCTCACCAATCCCCTACAGTAGGTTTGTAGTTAGGTGTTCTAAAGCCAAAGATATATAGGGATACATGTTCAGCAAAAGATTTCCTATCGCCACGAAACTGATTTCACATAGTGTAACCAGCTAGTTACACTGTAATGAAGGAGAATGTTGTCAGAAGAGCTGCAAACAGCTCAGTTTGAGACATCTGCGGCAGAAGCCTTCCTTTTTTTCCTTGAATGGGCTTTAAAAGCCCGTAAGTTCCTCCAGGCGCTTTAGTCACCATTCCACTGCAGAAGTTATGTAGTTACTGTGATTTAAAGCGAAAGATGTATGTGGAATCCCAGATCAGCTAAATATTTTCTATCTTCACTAATGTGCATTCAAACACTCTAACGAGATATTTACACTTAAATGAACGAGAAACTTCGTAGAGGAGCTGCAAACAGCTCAGTTGGAGACATCTGCGGCAGAAGCTTTCCTTTTTTCCTCGACTGTGCTTAAAACCCCGTCACTTGCTTCATACACTTCTCAGCAATGCCCTGCAGTAGGTTTGTAGTTAGGTGTTCTAAAGCCAAAGATATATAGGGATACATGTTCAGCAAAATATTTCCTATCTCCACGAAAATGATTTCACATAGTGTAACCAGGTAGTTACACTGTAATGAAGGAGAATGTTGTCAGAGGAGCTGCAAACAGCTCAGTTTGAGACATCTGCGGCAGAAGCCTTCCTTTTTTTTCCTTGAATGGGCTTTAAAAGCCCGTAAGTTCCTCCAGGCGCTTTAGTCACCATTCCACTGCAGAAGTTATGTAGTTACTGTGATTTAAAGCGAAAGATGTATGGGGATCCCAGATCAGCTAAAGATTTACTATCTTCACTAAAGTGCTTTCAAACACTCTAACGAGATATTTACACTTAAATGAATGAGAAACTTCGTATACAAGCTGCAAACAGCTCAATTTGAGACATCTGCAGCAGAAGCTTTCCTTTTTTTCCTTGAATGGGCTTCAAAAGCCCGTAAGTTCCTCCAGGCGCTTTAGTCACCATTCCACTGCAGAAGTTATGTAGCTACTGTGATTTAAAGCGAAAGATGTATGTGGAATCCCAGATCAGCTAAATATTTTCTATCTTCACTAATGTGCATTCAAACACTCTAACGAGATATTTACACTTAAATGAACGAGAAACTTCGTAGAGGAGCTGCAAACAGCTCAGTTGGCGACATCTGCGGCAGAAGCTATCCTTTTTTTCTTTGAATGGGCTTCAATAGCCTGTAAGTTCCTCCAGGCGCTTTAGTCACCATTCCACTGCTGAAGTTATGTAGCTACTGTGATTTAAAGCGAAAGATGTATGTGGAATCCCAGATCAGCTAAATATTTTCTATCTTCACTAATGTGCATTCAAACACTCTAACGAGATATTTACACTTAAATGAACGAGAAACTTCGTAGAAGAGCTGCAAACAGCTCAGTTGGACACATCTGCGGAAGAAGCTTTCCTTTTTTCCTCGACTGTGCTTAAAACCCCGTCACTTGCTTCATACGCTTCTCACCAATCCCCTGCAGTAGGTTTGTAGTTAGGTGTTCTAAAGCCCAAGATATATAGGGAAACATGTTCAGCAAAAGATTTCCTATCTCCACGAAAATGATTTCACATAGTGTAACCAGCTAATTAAGCTGAAATGAAGGAGAATGTTGACAGAAGAGCTGCAAACAGCTCAGTTTAAGTCATCTGCGGCAGAAGCTTTCCTTTTTTTCCTTGAATGGGCTTCAAAAGCCCGTAAGCTCCTCCAGGCGCTTTAGTCACCATTCCACTGCAGAAGTTATGTAGTTACTGTGATTTAAAGCGAAAGATGCATGGGGATCCCAGATCAGCTAAAGATTTACTATCTTCACTAATGTGCATTCAAACACTCTAACGAGATATTTACACTTAAATGAACGAGAAACTTCGTATACAAGCTGCAAACAGCTCAGTTGGCGACACCTGCGGCAGAAGCTTTCCTTTTTTTCCTCGAATCTGCTTAAAACCCCGGAACTTGCTTGATACACTTCTCAGCAATCCCCTGCAGTATCTTTGTAGTTACGGTGTTCTAAAGGCAAAGATAAGTAGGGATACATGTTCAGCAAAAGATTTCCTATGTCCACGAAAATGATTTCACATACTGTAACCAGCTAGTTACACTGAAATGAAGGAGAATGTTGTCAGAAGAGCTGCAAACAGCTCAGTTTGAGACATCTGCGGCAGAAGCCTTCCTTTTCTTCCTTGAATGGGCTTCAAAAGCCCGTAAGCTCCTCCAGGCGCTTTAGTCACCTTTCCACTGCAGAAGTTACGTAGTTACTGTGATTTAGAGCGAAAGATGTACGGGGATCCCAGATCACCTAAATATTTTCTATCTTCACTAAAGTGCATTCAAACACTCTAACGAGATATTTACACATAAATGAACGAGAAACTTTGTATAAAAGCTGCAAACAGCTCTGTTGGCGACACATGCGGCAGAAGCTTTCCTTTTTTTCCTTGAATGGGCTTCAATAGCCCGTAAGTTCCTCCAGGCGCTTTAGTCACCATTCCACTGCAGAAGTTATGTAGCTACTGTGATTTAAAGCGAAAGATGTATGTGGAATCCCAGATCAGCTAAATATTTTCTATCTTCACTAATGTGCATTCAAACACTCTAACGAGATATTTACACTTAAATGAACGAGAAACTTCGTAGAGGAGCTGCAAACAGCTCAGTTGGAGACATCTGCGGCAGAAGCTTTCCTTTTTTCCTCGACTGTGCTTAAAACCCCGTCACTTGCTTCATACACTTCTCACCAATCCCCTGCAGTAGGTTTGTAGTTAGGTGTTCTAAAGCCAAAGATATATAGGGATACATGTTCAGCAAAAGATTTCCTATCGCCACGAAACTGATTTCACATAGTGTAACCAGGTAGTTACACTGTAATGAAGGAGAATGTTGTCAGATGAGCTGCAAACAGCTCAGTTTGAGACATCTGCGGCAGAAGCCTTCCTTTTTTTCCTTGAATGGGCTTTAAAAGCCCGTAAGTTCCTCCAGGCGCTTTAGTCACCATTCCACTGCAGAAGTTATGTAGTTACTGTGATTTAAAGCGAAAGATGTATGGGGATCCCAGATCAGCTAAAGATTTACTATCTTCACTAAAGTGCTTTCAAACACTCTAACGAGATATTTACACTTAAATGAATGAGAAACTTCGTATACAAGCTGCAAACAGCTCAATTTGAGACATCTGCAGCAGAAGCTTTCCTTTTTTTCCTTGAATGGGCTTCAAAAGCCCGTAAGTTCCTCCAGGCGCTTTAGTCACCATTCCACTGCAGAAGTTATGTAGCTACTGTGATTTAAAGCGAAAGATGTATGTGGAATCCCAGATCAGCTAAATATTTTCTATCTTCACTAATGTGCATTCAAACACTCTAACGAGATATTTACACTTAAATGAACGAGAAACTTCGTAGAGGAGCTGCAAACAGCTCAGTTGGAGACATCTGCGGCAGAAGCTTTCCTTTTTTCCTCGACTGTGCTTAAAACCCCGTCACTTGCTTCATACACTTCTCACCAATCCCCTGCAGTAGGTTTGTAGTTAGGTGTTCTAAAGCCAAAGATATATAGGGATACATGTTCAGCAAAATATTTCCTATCTCCACGAAAATGATTTCACGTACTGTAACCAACTAGTTACGCTGAAATGGAGGAGATAGTTGTCAGAAGAGCTGCAAACAGCTCAGTTTGAGACATCTGCGGCAGAAGCTTTCCTTTTTTCTCTTGAATGGGCTTCAAAAGCCCGTAAGTTCCTCCAGGCGCTTTAGTCACCATTCCACTGCAGAAGTTATGTAGTTACTGTGATTTAAAGCGAAAGGTGTACGGGGATCCCAGATTACCTAAATATTTTCTATATTCACTAATGTGCATTCAAACACTGTAACCAGATATTTACACTTAAATCAACGAGCAACTTCGTAGAAGAGCTGCAAACAGCTCAGTTGGAGACATCTGCGGCAGAAGCTTTCCTTTTTTTCCTCGAATGTGCTTAAAACCCCGTAACTTGCTTCATACACCTATCTCCCCATTCTCCTCCAGTAAGTTTGTAGTTACGGTGTTCTAAAGACAAAGATATATAGGGATACATGTTCAGCAAAAGATTTGCTATCTCCACGAAAATGATTTCACATACTGTAACCAGCTAGTTACACTGAAATGAAGGAGAAAGTTGTCAGAAGAGCTGCAAACAGCTCAATTTGAGACATCTGCAGCAGAAGCTTTCCTTTTTTTCCTTGAATGGGCTTCAAAAGCCCGTAAGTTCCTCCAGGCGCTTTAGTCACCATTCCACTGCAGATGTTATGTAGCTACTGTGATTTAAAGCGAAAGATGTATGTGGAATCCCAGATCCGCTAAATATTTTCTATCTTCACTAATGTGCATTCAAACACTCTAACGAGATATTTACACATAAATGAACGAGAAACTTCGTATACAAGCTGCAAACAGCTCAGTTGGCGACATCTGCGGCAGAAGCTATCCTTTTTTTCTTTGAATGGGCTTCAATAGCCTGTAAGTTCCTCCAGGCGCTTTAGTCACCATTCCACTGCAGAAGTTATGTAGCTACTGTGATTTAAAGCGAAAGATGTATGTGGAATCCCAGATCAGCTAAATATTTTCTATCTTCACAAATGTGCATTGAAACACTCTAACGAGATATTTACACTTAAATGAACGAGAAACTTCGTAGAAGAGCTGCAAACAGCTCAGTTGGACACATCTGCGGCAGAAGCTTTCCTTTTTTCCTCGACTGTGCTTAAAACCCCGTCACTTGCTTCATACGCTTCTCACCAATCCCCTGCAGTAGGTTTGTAGTTAGGTGTTCTAAAGCCCAAGATATATAGGGAAACATGTTCAGCAAAAGATTTCCTATCTCCACGAAAATGATTTCACATAGTGTAACCAGCTAATTAAGCTGAAATGAAGGAGAATGTTGACAGAAGAGCTGCAAACAGCTCAGTTTAAGTCATCTGCGGCAGAAGCTTTCCTTTTTTTCCTTGAATGGGCTTCAAAAGCCCGTAAGCTCCTCCAGGCGCTTTAGTCACCATTCCACTGCAGAAGTTATGTAGTTACTGTGATTTAAAGCGAAAGATGCATGGGGATCCCAGATCAGCTAAAGATTTACTATCTTCACTAATGTGCATTCAAACACTCTAACGACATATTTACACTTAAATGAACGAGAAACTTCGTATACAAGCTGCAAACAGCTCAGTTGGCGACACCTGCGGCAGAAGCTTTCCTTTTTTTCCTCGAATCTGCTTAAAACCCCGGAACTTGCTTGATACACTTCTCAGCAATCCCCTGCAGTATCTTTGTAGTTACGGTGTTCTAAAGGCAAAGATAAGTAGGGATACATGTTCAGCAAAAGATTTCCTATGTCCACGAAAATGATTTCACATACTGTAACCAGCTAGTTACACTGAAATGAAGGAGAATGTTGTCAGAAGAGCTGCAAACAGCTCAGTTTGAGACATCTGCGGCAGAAGCCTTCCTTTTTTTCCTTGAATGGGCTTCAAAAGCCCGTAAGCTCCTCCAGGCGCTTTAGTCACCTTTCCACTGCAGAAGTTACGTAGTTACTGTGATTTAGAGCGAAAGATGTACGGGGATCCCAGAGCACCTAAATATTTTCTATCTTCACTAAAGTGCATTCAAACACTCTAACGAGATATTTACACATAAATGAACGAGAAACTTTGTAGAAAAGCTGCAAACAGCTCTGTTGGCGACACATGCGGCAGAAGCTTTCCTTTTTTCCTCGACTGTGCTTAAAACCCCGTCACTTGCTTCATACACTTCTCACCAATCCCCTGCAGTAGGTTTGTAGTTAGGTGTTCTAAAGCCAAAGATATATAGGGATACATGTTCAGCAAAAGATTTCCTATCTCCACGAAACTGATTTCACATAGTGTAACCAGCTAGTTACACTGTAATAAAGGAGAATGTTGTCAGAAGAGCTGCAAACAGCTCAGTTGGCGACATCTGCGGCAGAAGCTATCCTTTTTTTCTTTGAATGGGCTTCAATAGCCTGTAAGTTCCTCCAGGCGCTTTAGTCACCATTCCACTGCAGAAGTTATGTAGCTACTGTGATTTAAAGCGAAAGATGTATGTGGAATCCCAGATCAGCTAAATATTTTCTATCTTCACTAATGTGCATTCAAACACTCTAACGAGATATTTACACTTAAATGAACGAGAAACTTCGTAGAAGAGCTGCAAACAGCTCAGTTGGACACATCTGCGGCAGAAGCTTTCCTTTTTTCCTCGACTGTGCTTAAAACCCCGTCACTTGCTTCATACGCTTCTCACCAATCCCCTGCAGTAGGTTTGTAGTTAGGTGTTCTAAAGCCCAAGATATATAGGGAAACATATTCAGCAAAAGATTTCCTATCTCCACGAAAATGATTTCACATAGTGTAACCAGCTAATTAAGCTGAAATGAAGGAGAATGTTGACAGAAGAGCTGCAAACAGCTCAGTTTAAGTCATCTGCGGCAGAAGCTTTCCTTTTTTTCCTTGAATGGGCTTCAAAAGCCCGTAAGCTCCTCCAGGCGCTTTAGTCACCATTCCACTGCAGAAGTTATGTAGTTACTGTGATTTAAAGCGAAAGATGCATGGGGATCCCAGATCAGCTAAAGATTTACTATCTTCACTAATGTGCATTCAAACACTCTAACGAGATATTTACACTTAAATGAACGAGAAACTTCGTATACAAGCTGCAAACAGCTCAGTTGGCGACACCTGCGGCAGAAGCTTTCCTTTTTTTCCTCGAATCTGCTTAAAACCCCGGAACTTGCTTGATACACTTCTCAGCAATCCCCTGCAGTATCTTTGTAGTTACGGTGTTCTAAAGGCAAAGATAAGTAGGGATACATGTTCAGCAAAAGATTTCCTATCTCCACGAAAATGATTTCACATACTGTAACCAGCTAGTTACACTGAAATGAAGGAGAATGTTGTCAGAAGAGCTGCAAACAGCTCAGTTTGAGACATCTGCGGCAGAAGCCTTCCTTTTTTTCCTTGAATGGGCTTCAAAAGCCCGTAAGCTCCTCCAGGCGCTTTAGTCACCTTTCCACTGCAGAAGTTACGTAGTTACTGTGATTTAGAGCGAAAGATGTACGGGGATCCCAGATCACCTAAATATTTTCTATCTTCACTAAAGTGCATTCAAACACTCTAACGAGATATTTACACATAAATGAACGAGAAACTTTGTATAAAAGCTGCAAACAGCTCTGTTGGCGACACATGCGGCAGAAGCTTTCCTTTTTTTCCTTGAATGGGCTTCAAAAGCCCGTAAGTTCCTCCAGGCGCTTTAGTCACCATTCCACTGCAGAAGTTATGTAGCTACTGTGATTTAAAGCGAAAGATGTATGTGGAATCCCAGATCAGCTAAATATTTTCTATCTTCACAAATGTGCATTCAAACACTCTAACGAGATATTTACACTTAAATGAACGAGAAACTTCGTAGAAGAGCTGCAAACAGCTCAGTTGGACACATCTGCGGCAGAAGCTTTCCTTTTTTCCTCGACTGTGCTTAAAACCCCGTCACTTGCTTCATACGCTTCTCACCAATCCCCTGCAGTAGGTTTGTAGTTAGGTGTTCTAAAGCCCAAGATATATAGGGAAACATGTTCAGCAAAAGATTTCCTATCTCCACGAAAATGATTTCACATAGTGTAACCAGCTAATTAAGCTGAAATGAAGGAGAATGTTGACAGAAGAGCTGCAAACAGCTCAGTTTAAGTCATCTGCGGCAGAAGCTTTCCTTTTTTTCCTTGAATGGGCTTCAAAAGCCCGTAAGCTCCTCCAGGCGCTTTAGTCACCATTCCACTGCAGAAGTTATGTAGTTACTGTGATTTAAAGCGAAAGATGCATGGGGATCCCAGATCAGCTAAAGATTTACTATCTTCACTAATGTGCATTCAAACACTGTAACGACATATTTACACTTAAATGAACGAGAAACTTCGTATACAAGCTGCAAACAGCTCAGTTGGCGACACCTGCGGCAGAAGCTTTCCTTTTTTTCCTCGAATCTGCTTAAAACCCCGGAACTTGCTTGATACACTTCTCAGCAATCCCCTGCAGTATCTTTGTAGTTACGGTGTTCTAAAGGCAAAGATAAGTAGGGATACATGTTCAGCACAAGATTTCCTATCTCCACGAAAATGATTTCACATACTGTAACCAGCTAGTTACACTGAAATGAAGGAGAATGTTGTCAGAAGAGCTGCAAACAGCTCAGTTTGAGACATCTGCGGCAGAAGCCTTCCTTTTTTTCCTTGAATGGGCTTCAAAAGCCCGTAAGCTCCTCCAGGCGCTTTAGTCACCTTTCCACTGCAGAAGTTACGTAGTTACTGTGATTTAGAGCGAAAGATGTACGGGGATCCCAGAGCACCTAAATATTTTCTATCTTCACTAAAGTGCATTCAAACACTCTAACGAGATATTTACACATAAATGAACGAGAAACTTTGTATAAAAGCTGCAAACAGCTCTGTTGGCGACACATGCGGCAGAAGCTTTCCTTTTTTTCCTTGAATGGGCTTCAATAGCCCGTAAGTTCCTCCAGGCGCTTTAGTCACCATTCCACTGCAGAAGTTATGTAGCTACTGTGATTTAAAGCGAAAGATGTATGTGGAATCCCAGATCAGCTAAATATTTTCTATCTTCACTAATGTGCATTCAAACACTCTAACGAGATATTTACACTTAAATGAACGAGAAACTTCGTAGAGGAGCTGCAAACAGCTCAGTTGGAGACATCTGCGGCAGAAGCTTTCCTTTTTTCCTCGACTGTGCTTAAAACCCCGTCACTTGCTTCATACACTTCTCACCAATCCCCTGCAGTAGGTTTGTAGTTAGGTGTTCTAAAGCCAAAGATATATAGGGATACATGTTCAGCAAAAGATTTCCTATCTCCACGAAACTGATTTCACATAGTGTAACCAGCTAGTTACACTGTAATAAAGGAGAATGTTGTCAGAAGAGCTGCAAACAGCTCAGTTTGAGACATCTGCGGCAGAAGCCTTCCTTTTTTTCCTTGAATGGGCTTTAAAAGCCCGTAAGTTCCTCCAGGCGCTTTAGTCACCATTCCACTGCAGAAGTTATGTAGTTACTGTGATTTAAAGCGAAAGATGTATGGGGATCCCAGATCAGCTAAAGATTTACTATCTTCACTAAAGTGCTTTCAAACACTCTAACGAGATATTTACACTTAAATGAATGAGAAACTTCGTATACAAGCTGCAAACAGCTCAATTTGAGACATCTGCAGCAGAAGCTTTCCTTTTTTTCCTTGAATGGGCTTCAAAAGCCCGTAAGTTCCTCCAGGCGCTTTAGTCACCATTCCACTGCAGAAGTTATGTAGCTACTGTGATTTAAAGCGAAAGATGTATGTGGAATCCCAGATCAGCTAAATATTTTCTATCTTCACTAATGTGCATTCAAACACTCTAACGAGATATTTACACTTAAATGAACGAGAAACTTCGTAGAGGAGCTGCAAACAGCTCAGTTGGAGACATCTGCGGCAGAAGCTTTCCTTTTTTCCTCGACTGTGCTTAAAACCCCGTCACTTGCTTCATACACTTCTCACCAATGCCCTGCAGTAGGTTTGTAGTTAGGTGTTTTAAAGCCAAAGATATATAGGGATACATGTTCAGCAAAATATTTCCTATCTCCACGAAAATGATTTCACGTACTGTAACCAGCTAGTTACGCTGAAATGGAGGAGATAGTTGTCAGAAGAGCTGCAAACAGCTCAGTTTGAGACATCTGCGGCAGAAGCTTTCCTTTTTTCTCTTGAATGGGCTTCAAAAGCCCGTAAGTTCCTCCAGGCGCTTTAGTCACCATTCCACTGCAGAAGTTATGTAGTTACTGTGATTTAAAGCGAAAGGTTTACGGGGATCCCAGATTACCCAAATATTTTCTATCTTCACTAATGTGCATTCAAACACTCTAACGAGATATTTACACTTAAATGAACGAGGAACTTCGTATACAAGCTGCAAACAGCTCAGTTGGCGACATCTGCGGCAGAAGCTATCCTTTTTTTCTTTGAATGGGCTTCAATAGCCTGTAAGTTCCTCCAGGCGCTTTAGTCACCATTCCACTGCAGAAGTTATGTAGCTACTGTGATTTAAAGCGAAAGATGTATGTGGAATCCCAGATCAGCTAAATATTTTCTATCTTCACAAATGTGCATTCAAACACTCTAACGAGATATTTACACTTAAATGAACGAGAAACTTCGTAGAAGAGCTGCAAACAGCTCAGTTGGACACATCTGCGGCAGAAGCTTTCCTTTTTTCCTCGACTGTGCTTAAAACCCCGTCACTTGCTTCATACGCTTCTCACCAATCCCCTGCAGTAGGTTTGTAGTTAGGTGTTCTAAAGCCCAAGATATATAGGGAAACATGTTCAGCAAAAGATTTCCTATCTCCACGAAAATGATTTCACATAGTGTAACCAGCTAATTAAGCTGAAATGAAGGAGAATGTTGACAGAAGAGCTGCAAACAGCTCAGTTTAAGTCATCTGCGGCAGAAGCTTTCCTTTTTTTCCTTGAATGGGCTTCAAAAGCCCGTAAGCTCCTCCAGGCGCTTTAGTCACCATTCCACTGCAGAAGTTATGTAGTTACTGTGATTTAAAGCGAAAGATGCATGGGGATCCCAGATCAGCTAAAGATTTACTATCTTCACTAATGTGCATTCAAACACTCTAACGACATATTTACACTTAAATGAACGAGAAACTTCGTATACAAGCTGCAAACAGCTCAGTTGGCGACACCTGCGGCAGAAGCTTTCCTTTTTTTCCTCGAATCTGCTTAAAACCCCGGAACTTGCTTGATACACTTCTCAGCAATCCCCTGCAGTATCTTTGTAGTTACGGTGTTCTAAAGGCAAAGATAAGTAGGGATACATGTTCAGCAAAAGATTTCCTATGTCCACGAAAATGATTTCACATACTGTAACCAGCTAGTTACACTGAAATGAAGGAGAATGTTGTCAGAAGAGCTGCAAACAGCTCAGTTTGAGACATCTGCGGCAGAAGCCTTCCTTTTTTTCCTTGAATGGGCTTCAAAAGCCCGTAAGCTCCTCCAGGCGCTTTAGTCACCTTTCCACTGCAGAAGTTACGTAGTTACTGTGATTTAGAGCGAAAGATGTACGGGGATCCCAGAGCACCTAAATATTTTCTATCTTCACTAAAGTGCATTCAAACACTCTAACGAGATATTTACACATAAATGAACGAGAAACTTTGTATAAAAGCTGCAAACAGCTCTGTTGGCGACACATGCGGCAGAAGCTTTCCTTTTTTTCCTTGAATGGGCTTCAATAGCCCGTAAGTTCCTCCAGGCGCTTTAGTCACCATTCCACTGCAGAAGTTATGTAGCTACTGTGATTTAAAGCGAAAGATGTATGTGGAATCCCAGATCAGCTAAATATTTTCTATCTTCACTAATGTGCATTCAAACACTCTAACGAGATATTTACACTTAAATGAACGAGAAACTTCGTAGAGGAGCTGCAAACAGCTCAGTTGGAGACATCTGCGGCAGAAGCTTTCCTTTTTTCCTCGACTGTGCTTAAAACCCCGTCACTTGCTTCATACACTTCTCACCAATCCCCTGCAGTAGGTTTGTAGTTAGGTGTTCTAAAGCCAAAGATATATAGGGATACATGTTCAGCAAAAGATTTCCTATCTCCACGAAACTGATTTCACATAGTGTAACCAGCTAGTTACACTGTAATAAAGGAGAATGTTGTCAGAAGAGCTGCAAACAGCTCAGTTTGAGACATCTGCGGCAGAAGCCTTCCTTTTTTTCCTTGAATGGGCTTTAAAAGCCCGTAAGTTCCTCCAGGCGCTTTAGTCACCATTCCACTGCAGAAGTTATGTAGTTACTGTGATTTAAAGCGAAAGATGTATGTGGAATCCCAGATCAGCTAAATATTTTCTATCTTCACTAATGTGCATTCAAACACTCTAACGAGATATTTACACTTAAATGAACGAGAAACTTCGTAGAAGAGCTGCAAACAGCTCAGTTGGACACATCTGCGGCAGAAGCTTTCCTTTTTTCCTCGACTGTGCTTAAAACCCCGTCACTTGCTTCATACACTTCTCACCAATCCCCTGCAGTAGGTTTGTAGTTAGGTGTTCTAAAGCCCAAGATATATAGGGAAACATGTTCAGCAAAAGATTTCCTATCTCCACGAAAATGATTTCACATAGTGTAACCAGCTAATTAAGCTGAAATGAAGGAGAATGTTGACAGAAGAGCTGCAAACAGCTCAGTTTAAGTCATCTGCGGCAGAAGTTTTCCTTTTTTTCCTTGAATGGGCTTCAAAAGCCCGTAAGCTCCTCCAGGCGCTTTAGTCACCATTCCACTGCAGAAGTTATGTAGTTACTGTGATTTAAAGCGAAAGATGCATGGGGATCCCAGATCAGCTAAAGATTTACTATCTTCACTAATGTGCATTCAAACACTGTAACGACATATTTACACTTAAATGAACGAGAAACTTCGTATACAAGCTGCAAACAGCTCAGTTGGCGACACCTGCGGCAGAAGCTTTCCTTTTTTTCCTCGAATCTGCTTAAAACCCCGGAACTTGCTTGATACACTTCTCAGCAATCCCCTGCAGTATCTTTGTAGTTACGGTGTTCTAAAGGCAAAGATAAGTAGGGATACATGTTCAGCACAAGATTTCCTATCTCCACGAAAATGATTTCACGTACTGTAACCAGCTAGTTACACTGAAATGAAGGAGAATGTTGTCAGAAGAGCTGCAAACAGCTCAGTTAGAGACATCTGCGGCAGAAGCCTTCCTTTTTTTCCTTGAATGGGCTTCAAAAGCCCGTAAGCTCCTCCAGGCGCTTTAGTCACATTTCCACTGCAGAAGTTACGTAGTTACTGTGATTTAGAGCGAAAGATGTACGGGGATCCCAGATCACCTAAATATTTTCTGTCTTCACTAAAGTGCATTCAAAGACTCTAACGAGATATTTACACATAAATGAACGAGAAACTTTGTATAAAAGCTGCAAACAGCTCTGTTGGCGACACATGCGGCAGAAGCTTTCCTTTTTTTCCTTGAATGGGCTTCAAAAGCCCGTAAGTTCCTCCAGGCGCTTTAGTCACCATTCCACTGCAGAAGTTATGTAGTTACTGTGATTTAAAGCGAAAGATGTATGTGGAATCCCAGATCAGCTAAATATTTTCTATCTTCACTAATGTGCATTCAAACACTCTAACGAGATATTTACACTTAAATGAACGAGAAACTTCGTAGAGGAGCTGCAAACAGCTCAGTTGGAGACATCTGCGGCAGAAGCTTTCCTTTTTTCCTCGACTGTGCTTAAAACCCCGTCACTTGCTTCATACACTTCTCACCAATGCCCTGCAGTAGGTTTGTAGTTAGGTGTTCTAAAGCCAAAGATATATAGGGATACATGTTCAGCAAAATATTTCCTATCTCCACGAAAATGATTTCACATAGTGTAACCAGGTAGTTACACTGTAATGAAGGAGAATGTTGTCAGAGGAGCTGCAAACAGCTCAGTTTGAGACATCTGCGGCAGAAGCCTTCCTTTTTTTCCTTGAATGGGCTTTAAAAGCCCGTAAGTTCCTCCAGGCGCTTTAGTCACCATTCCACTGCAGAAGTTATGTAGTTACTGTGATTTAAAGCGAAAGATGTATGGGGATCCCAGATCAGCTAAAGATTTACTATCTTCACTAAAGTGCTTTCAAACACTCTAACGAGATATTTACACTTAAATGAATGAGAAACTTCGTATACAAGCTGCAAACAGCTCAATTTGAGACATCTGCAGCAGAAGCTTTCCTTTTTTTCCTTGAATGGGCTTCAAAAGCCCGTAAGTTCCTCCAGGCGCTTTAGTCACCATTCCACTGCAGAAGTTATGTAGCTACTGTGATTTAAAGCGAAAGATGTATGTGGAATCCCAGATCAGCTAAATATTTTCTATCTTCACTAATGTGCATTCAAACACTCTAACGAGATATTTACACTTAAATGAACGAGAAACTTCGTAGAGGAGCTGCAAACAGCTCAGTTGGCGACATCTGCGGCAGAAGCTATCCTTTTTTTCTTTGAATGGGCTTCAATAGCCTGTAAGTTCCTCCAGGCGCTTTAGTCACCATTCCACTGCAGAAGTTATGTAGCTACTGTGATTTAAAGCGAAAGATGTATGTGGAATCCCAGATCAGCTAAATATTTTCTATCTTCACTAATGTGCATTCAAACACTCTAACGAGATATTTACACTTAAATGAACGAGAAACTTCGTAGAGGAGCTGCAAACAGCTCAGTTGGCGACATCTGCGGCAGAAGCTATCCTTTTTTTCTTTGAATGGGCTTCAATAGCCTGTAAGTTCCTCCAGGCGCTTTAGTCACCATTCCACTGCTGAAGTTATGTAGCTACTGTGATTTAAAGCGAAAGATGTATGTGGAATCCCAGATCAGCTAAATATTTTCTATCTTCACTAATGTGCATTCAAACACTCTAACGAGATATTTACACTTAAATGAACGAGAAACTTCGTAGAAGAGCTGCAAACGGCTCAGTTGGAGACATCTGCGGCAGAAGCTTTCCTTTTTTCCTCGACTGTGCTTAAAACCCCGTCACTTGCTTCATACACTTCTCACCAATCCCCTGCAGTAGGTTTGTAGTTAGGTGTTCTAAAGCCAAAGATATATAGGGAAACATGTTCAGCAAAAGATTTCCTATCTCCACGAAAATGATTTCACATAGTGTAACCAGCTAATTAAGCTGAAATGAAGGAGAATGTTGACAGAAGAGCTGCAAACAGCTCAGTTTAAGTCATCTGCGGCAGAAGCTTTCCTTTTTTTCCTTGAATGGGCTTCAAAAGCCCGTAAGCTCCTCCAGGCGCTTTAGTCACCATTCCACTGCAGAAGTTATGTAGTTACTGTGATTTAAAGCGAAAGATGCATGGGGATCCCAGATCAGCTAAAGATTTACTATCTTCACTAATGTGCATTCAAACACTCTAACGACATATTTACACTTAAATGAACGAGAAACTTCGTATACAAGCTGCAAACAGCTCAGTTGGCGACACCTGCGGCAGAAGCTTTCCTTTTTTTCCTCGAATCTGCTTAAAACCCCGGAACTTGCTTGATACACTTCTCAGCAATCCCCTGCAGTATCTTTGTAGTTACGGTGTTCTAAAGGCAAAGATAAGTAGGGATACATGTTCAGCAAAAGATTTCCTATGTCCACGAAAATGATTTCACATACTGTAACCAGCTAGTTACACTGAAATGAAGGAGAATGTTGTCAGAAGAGCTGCAAACAGCTCAGTTTGAGACATCTGCGGCAGAAGCCTTCCTTTTTTTCCTTGAATGGGCTTCAAAAGCCCGTAAGCTCCTCCAGGCGCTTTAGTCACCTTTCCACTGCAGAAGTTACGTAGTTACTGTGATTTAGAGCGAAAGATGTACGGGGATCCCAGAGCACCTAAATATTTTCTATCTTCACTAAAGTGCATTCAAACACTCTAACGAGATATTTACACTTAAATGAACGAGAAACTTCGTAGAGGAGCTGCAAACAGCTCAGTTGGAGACATCTGCGGCAGAAGCTTTCCTTTTTTTCCTTGAATGGGCTTCAAAAGCCCGTAAGTTCCTCCAGGCGCTTTAGTCACCATTCCACTGCAGAAGTTATGTAGCTACTGTGATTTAAAGCGAAAGATGTATGGGGATCCCAGATCAGCTAAAGATTTTCTATCTTCACTAAAGTGCATTCAAACACTCTAACGAGATATTTACACTTAAATGAACGAGAAACTTCGTAGAGGAGCTGCAAACAGCTCAGTTGGAGACATCTGCGGCAGAAGCTTTCCTTTTTCCTCGACTGTGCTTAAAACCCCGTCACTTGCTTGATACACTTCTCAGCAATCCCCTGCAGTATCTTTGTAGTTACGGTGTTCTAAAGGCAAAGATAAGTAGGGATACATGTTCAGCACAAGATTTCCTATCTCCACGAAAATGATTTCACATACTGTAACCAGCTAGTTACACTGAAATGAAGGAGAATGTTGTCAGAAGAGCTGCAAACAGCTCAGTTTGAGACATCTGCGGCAGAAGCCTTCCTTTTTTTCCTTGAATGGGCTTCAAAAGCCCGTAAGCTCCTCCAGGCGCTTTAGTCACCTTTCCACTGCAGAAGTTACGTAGTTACTGTGATTTAGAGCGAAAGGTTTACGGGGATCCCAGATTACCCAAATATTTTCTATCTTCACTAATGTGCATTCAAACACTCTAACGAGATATTTACACTTAAATGAACGAGGAACTTCGTATACAAGCTGCAAACAGCTCAGTTGGCGACATCTGCGGCAGAAGCTATCCTTTTTTTCTTTGAATGGGCTTCAATAGCCTGTAAGTTCCTCCAGGCGCTTTAGTCACCATTCCACTGCAGAAGTTATGTAGCTACTGTGATTTAAAGCGAAAGATGTATGTGGAATCCCAGATCAGCTAAATATTTTCTATCTTCACAAATGTGCATTCAAACACTCTAACGAGATATTTACACTTAAATGAACGAGAAACTTCGTAGAAGAGCTGCAAACGGCTCAGTTGGACACATCTGCGGCAGAAGCTTTCCTTTTTTCCTCGACTGTGCTTAAAACCCCGTCACTTGCTTCATACGCTTCTCACCAATCCCCTGCAGTAGGTTTGTAGTTAGGTGTTCTAAAGCCCAAGATGTATAGGGAAACATGTTCAGCAAAAGATTTCCTATCTCCACGAAAATGATTTCACATAGTGTAACCAGCTAATTAAGCTGAAATGAAGGAGAATGTTGACAGAAGAGCTGCAAACAGCTCAGTTTAAGTCATCTGCGGCAGAAGCTTTCCTTTTTTTCCTTGAATGGGCTTCAAAAGCCCGTAAGCTCCTCCAGGCGCTTTAGTCACCATTCCACTGCAGAAGTTATGTAGTTACTGTGATTTAAAGCGAAAGATGCATGGGGATCCCAGATCAGCTAAAGATTTACTATCTTCACTAATGTGCATTCAAACACTCTAACGACATATTTACACTTAAATGAACGAGAAACTTCGTATACAAGCTGCAAACAGCTCAGTTGGCGACACCTGCGGCAGAAGCTTTCCTTTTTTTCCTCGAATCTGCTTAAAACCCCGGAACTTGCTTGATACACTTCTCAGCAATCCCCTGCAGTATCTTTGTAGTTACGGTGTTCTAAAGGCAAAGATAAGTAGGGATACATGTTCAGCAAAAGATTTCCTATGTCCACGAAAATGATTTCACATACTGTAACCAGCTAGTTACACTGAAATGAAGGAGAATGTTGTCAGAAGAGCTGCAAACAGCTCAGTTTGAGACATCTGCGGCAGAAGCTTTCCTTTTTTTCCTTGAATGGGCTTCAAAAGCCCGTAAGTTCCTCCAGGCGCTTTAGTCACCATTCCACTGCAGAAGTTATGTAGCTACTGTGATTTAAAGCGAAAGATGTATGGGGATCCCAGATCAGCTAAAGATTTTCTATCTTCACTAAAGTGCATTCAAACACTCTAACGAGATATTTACACTTAAATGAACGAGAAACTTCGTAGAGGAGCTGCAAACAGCTCAGTTGGAGACATCTGCGGCAGAAGCTTTCCTTTTTTCCTCGACTGTGCTTAAAACCCCGTCACTTGCTTCATACACTTCTCACCAATCCCCTGCAGTAGGTTTGTAGTTAGGTGTTCTAAAGCCAAAGATATATAGGGATACATGTTCAGCAAAAGATTTCCTATCGCCACGAAACTGATTTCACATAGTGTAACCAGCTAGTTACACTGTAATGAAGGAGAATGTTGTCAGAAGAGCTGCAAACAGCTCAGTTTGAGACATCTGCGGCAGAAGCCTTCCTTTTTTTCCTTGAATGGGCTTTAAAAGCCCGTAAGTTCCTCCAGGCGCTTTAGTCACCATTCCACTGCAGAAGTTATGTAGTTACTGTGATTTAAAGCGAAAGATGTATGTGGAATCCCAGATCAGCTAAATATTTTCTATCTTCACTAATGTGCATTCAAACACTCTAACGAGATATTTACACTTAAATGAACGAGAAACTTCGTAGAGGAGCTGCAAACAGCTCAGTTGGAGACATCTGCGGCAGAAGCTTTCCTTTTTTCCTCGACTGTGCTTAAAACCCCGTCACTTGCTTCATACACTTCTCACCAATGCCCTGCAGTAGGTTTGTAGTTAGGTGTTCTAAAGCCAAAGATATATAGGGATACATGTTCAGCAAAATATTTCCTATCTCCACGAAAATGATTTCACATACTGTAACCAGCTAGTTACACTGTAATGAAGGAGAATGTTGTCAGAGGAGCTGCAAACAGCTCAGTTTGAGACATCTGCGGCAGAAGCCTTCCTTTTTTTCCTTGAATGGGCTTTAAAAGCCCGTAAGTTCCTCCAGGCGCTTTAGTCACCATTCCACTGCAGAAGTTATGTAGTTACTGTGATTTAAAGCGAAAGATGTATGGGGATCCCAGATCAGCTAAAGATTTACTATCTTCACTAAAGTGCTTTCAAACACTCTAACGAGATAATTACACTTAAATGAATGAGAAACTTCGTATACAAGCTGCAAACAGCTCAATTTGAGACATCTGCAGCAGAAGCTTTCCTTTTTTTCCTTGAATGGGCTTCAAAAGCCCGTAAGTTCCTCCAGGCGCTTTAGTCACCATTCCACTGCAGAAGTTATGTAGCTACTGTGATTTAAAGCGAAAGATGTATGTGGAATCCCAGATCAGCTAAATATTTTCTATCTTCACTAATGTGCATTCAAACACTCTAACGAGATATTTACACTTAAATGAACGAGAAACTTCGTAGAGGAGCTGCAAACAGCTCAGTTGGCGACATCTGCGGCAGAAGCTATCCTTTTTTTCTTTGAATGGGCTTCAATAGCCTGTAAGTTCCTCCAGGCGCTTTAGTCACCATTCCACTGCTGAAGTTATGTAGCTACTGTGATTTAAAGCGAAAGATGTATGTGGAATCCCAGATCAGCTAAATATTTTCTATCTTCACTAATGTGCATTCAAACACTCTAACGAGATATTTACACTTAAATGAACGAGAAACTTCGTAGAGGAGCTGCAAACAGCTCAGTTGGAGACATCTGCGGAAGAAGCTCTCCTTTTTTCCTCGACTGTGCTTAAAACCCCGTCACTTGCTTCATACACTTCTCACCAATCCCCTGCAGTAGGTTTGTAGTTAGGTGTTCTAAAGCCAAAGATATATAGGGATACATGTTCAGCAAAAGATTTCCTATCTCCACGAAACTGATTTCACATAGTGTAACCAGCTAGTTACACTGTAATGAAGGAGAATGTTGTCAGAAGAGCTGCAAACAGCTCAGTTTGAGACATCTGCGGCAGAAGCCTTCCTTTTTTTCCTTGAATGGGCTTTAAAAGCCCGTAAGTTCCTCCAGGCGCTTTAGTCACCATTCCACTGCAGAAGTTATGTAGTTACTGTGATTTAAAGCGAAAGATGTATGTGGAATCCCAGATCAGCTAAATATTTTCTATCTTCACTAATGTGCATTCAAACACTCTAACGAGATATTTACACTTAAATGAACGAGAAACTTCGTAGAAGAGCTGCAAACAGCTCAGTTGGACACATCTGCGGCAGAAGCTTTCCTTTTTTCCTCGACTGTGCTTAAAACCCCGTCACTTGCTTCATACGCTTCTCACCAATCCCCTGCAGTAGGTTTGTAGTTAGGTGTTCTAAAGCCCAAGATATATAGGGAAACATGTTCAGCAAAAGATTTCCTATCTCCACGAAAATGATTTCACATAGTGTAACCAGCTAATTAAGCTGAAATGAAGGAGAATGTTGACAGAAGAGCTGCAAACAGCTCAGTTTAAGTCATCTGCGGCAGAAGTTTTCCTTTTTTTCCTTGAATGGGCTTCAAAAGCCCGTAAGCTCCTCCAGGCGCTTTAGTCACCATTCCACTGCAGAAGTTATGTAGTTACTGTGATTTAAAGCGAAAGATGCATGGGGATCCCAGATCAGCTAAAGATTTACTATCTTCACTAATGTGCATTCAAACACTCTAACGACATATTTACACTTAAATGAACGAGAAACTTCGTATACAAGCTGCAAACAGCTCAGTTGGCGACACCTGCGGCAGAAGCTTTCCTTTTTTTCCTCGAATCTGCTTAAAACCCCGGAACTTGCTTGATACACTTCTCAGCAATCCCCTGCAGTATCTTTGTAGTTACGGTGTTCTAAAGGCAAAGATAAGTAGGGATACATGTTCAGCACAAGATTTCCTATCTCCACGAAAATGATTTCACATACTGTAACCAGCTAGTTACACTGAAATGAAGGAGAATGTTGTCAGAAGAGCTGCAAACAGCTCAGTTTGAGACATCTGCGGCAGAAGCCTTCCTTTTTTTCCTTGAATGGGCTTCAAAAGCCCGTAAGCTCCTCCAGGCGCTTTAGTCACCTTTCCACTGCAGAAGTTACGTAGTTACTGTGATTTAGAGCGAAAGATGTACGGGGATCCCAGATCACCTAAATATTTTCTATCTTCACTAAAGTGCATTCAAAGACTCTAACGAGATATTTACACATAAATGAACGAGAAACTTTGTATAAAAGCTGCAAACAGCTCTGTTGGCGACACATGCGGCAGAAGCTTTCCTTTTTTTCCTTGAATGGGCTTCAAAAGCCCGTAAGTTCCTCCAGGCGCTTTAGTCACCATTCCACTGCAGAAGTTATGTAGCTACTGTGATTTAAAGCGAAAGATGTATGTGGAATCCCAGATCAGCTAAATATTTTCTATCTTCACTAATGTGCATTCAAACACTCTAACGAGATATTTACACTTAAATGAACGAGAAACTTCGTAGAGGAGCTGCAAACAGCTCAGTTGGAGACATCTGCGGCAGAAGCTTTCCTTTTTTCCTCGACTGTGCTTAAAACCCCGTCACTTGCTTCATACACTTCTCACCAATCCCCTGCAGTAGGTTTGTAGTTAGGTGTTCTAAAGCCAAAGATATATAGGGATACATGTTCAGCAAAAGATTTCCTATCGCCACGAAACTGATTTCACATAGTGTAACCAGCTAGTTACACTGTAATGAAGGAGAATGTTGTCAGAAGAGCTGCAAACAGCTCAGTTTGAGACATCTGCGGCAGAAGCCTTCCTTTTTTTCCTTGAATGGGCTTTAAAAGCCCGTAAGTTCCTCCAGGCGCTTTAGTCACCATTCCACTGCAGAAGTTATGTAGTTACTGTGATTTAAAGCGAAAGATGTATGTGGAATCCCAGATCAGCTAAATATTTTCTATCTTCACTAATGTGCATTCAAACACTCTAACGAGATATTTACACTTAAATGAACGAGAAACTTCGTAGAGGAGCTGCAAACAGCTCAGTTGGAGACATCTGCGGCAGAAGCTTTCCTTTTTTCCTCGACTGTGCTTAAAACCCCGTCACTTGCTTCATACACTTCTCACCAATGCCCTGCAGTAGGTTTGTAGTTAGGTGTTCTAAAGCCAAAGATATATAGGGATACATGTTCAGCAAAATATTTCCTATCTCCACGAAACTGATTTCACATAGTGTAACCAGCTAGTTACACTGTAATGAAGGAGAATGTTGTCAGAGGAGCTGCAAACAGCTCAGTTTGAGACATCTGCGGCAGAAGCCTTCCTTTTTTTCCTTGAATGGGCTTTAAAAGCCCGTAAGTTCCTCCAGGCGCTTTAGTCACCATTCCACTGCAGAAGTTATGTAGTTACTGTGATTTAAAGCGAAAGATGTATGGGGATCCCAGATCAGCTAAAGATTTACTATCTTCACTAAAGTGCTTTCAAACACTCTAACGAGATAATTACACTTAAATGAATGAGAAACTTCGTATACAAGCTGCAAACAGCTCAATTTGAGACATCTGCAGCAGAAGCTTTCCTTTTTTTCCTTGAATGGGCTTCAAAAGCCCGTAAGTTCCTCCAGGCGCTTTAGTCACCATTCCACTGCAGAAGTTATGTAGCTACTGTGATTTAAAGCGAAAGATGTATGTGGAATCCCAGATCAGCTAAATATTTTCTATCTTCACTAATGTGCATTCAAACACTCTAACGAGATATTTACACTTAAATGAACGAGAAACTTCGTAGAGGAGCTGCAAACAGCTCAGTTGGCGACATCTGCGGCAGAAGCTATCCTTTTTTTCTTTGAATGGGCTTCAATAGCCTGTAAGTTCCTCCAGGCGCTTTAGTCACCATTCCACTGCTGAAGTTATGTAGCTACTGTGATTTAAAGCGAAAGATGTATGTGGAATCCCAGATCAGCTAAATATTTTCTATCTTCACTAATGTGCATTCAAACACTCTAACGAGATATTTACACTTAAATGAACGAGAAACTTCGTAGAAGAGCTGCAAACAGCTCAGTTGGACACATCTGCGGAAGAAGCTTTCCTTTTTTCCTCGACTGTGCTTAAAACCCCGTCACTTGCTTCATACGCTTCTCACCAATCCCCTGCAGTAGGTTTGTAGTTAGGTGTTCTAAAGCCCAAGATATATAGGGAAACATGTTCAGCAAAAGATTTCCTATCTCCACGAAAATGATTTCACATAGTGTAACCAGCTAATTAAGCTGAAATGAAGGAGAATGTTGACAGAAGAGCTGCAAACAGCTCAGTTTAAGTCATCTGCGGCAGAAGCTTTCCTTTTTTTCCTTGAATGGGCTTCAAAAGCCCGTAAGCTCCTCCAGGCGCTTTAGTCACCATTCCACTGCAGAAGTTATGTAGTTACTGTGATTTAAAGCGAAAGATGCATGGGGATCCCAGATCAGCTAAAGATTTACTATCTTCACTAATGTGCATTCAAACACTCTAACGAGATATTTACACTTAAATGAACGAGAAACTTCGTATACAAGCTGCAAACAGCTCAGTTGGCGACACCTGCGGCAGAAGCTTTCCTTTTTTTCCTCGAATCTGCTTAAAACCCCGGAACTTGCTTGATACACTTCTCAGCAATCCCCTGCAGTATCTTTGTAGTTACGGTGTTCTAAAGGCAAAGATAAGTAGGGATACATGTTCAGCAAAAGATTTCCTATGTCCACGAAAATGATTTCACATACTGTAACCAGCTAGTTACACTGAAATGAAGGAGAATGTTGTCAGAAGAGCTGCAAACAGCTCAGTTTGAGACATCTGCGGCAGAAGCCTTCCTTTTCTTCCTTGAATGGGCTTCAAAAGCCCGTAAGCTCCTCCAGGCGCTTTAGTCACCTTTCCACTGCAGAAGTTACGTAGTTACTGTGATTTAGAGCGAAAGATGTACGGGGATCCCAGATCACCTAAATATTTTCTATCTTCACTAAAGTGCATTCAAACACTCTAACGAGATATTTACACATAAATGAACGAGAAACTTTGTATAAAAGCTGCAAACAGCTCTGTTGGCGACACATGCGGCAGAAGCTTTCCTTTTTTTCCTTGAATGGGCTTCAATAGCCCGTAAGTTCCTCCAGGCGCTTTAGTCACCATTCCACTGCAGAAGTTATGTAGCTACTGTGATTTAAAGCGAAAGATGTATGTGGAATCCCAGATCAGCTAAATATTTTCTATCTTCACTAATGTGCATTCAAACACTCTAACGAGATATTTACACTTAAATGAACGAGAAACTTCGTAGAGGAGCTGCAAACAGCTCAGTTGGAGACATCTGCGGCAGAAGCTTTCCTTTTTTCCTCGACTGTGCTTAAAACCCCGTCACTTGCTTCATACACTTCTCACCAATCCCCTGCAGTAGGTTTGTAGTTAGGTGTTCTAAAGCCAAAGATATATAGGGATACATGTTCAGCAAAAGATTTCCTATCGCCACGAAACTGATTTCACATAGTGTAACCAGGTAGTTACACTGTAATGAAGGAGAATGTTGTCAGATGAGCTGCAAACAGCTCAGTTTGAGACATCTGCGGCAGAAGCCTTCCTTTTTTTCCTTGAATGGGCTTTAAAAGCCCGTAAGTTCCTCCAGGCGCTTTAGTCACCATTCCACTGCAGAAGTTATGTAGTTACTGTGATTTAAAGCGAAAGATGTATGGGGATCCCAGATCAGCTAAAGATTTACTATCTTCACTAAAGTGCTTTCAAACACTCTAACGAGATATTTACACTTAAATGAATGAGAAACTTCGTATACAAGCTGCAAACAGCTCAATTTGAGACATCTGCAGCAGAAGCTTTCCTTTTTTTCCTTGAATGGGCTTCAAAAGCCCGTAAGTTCCTCCAGGCGCTTTAGTCACCATTCCACTGCAGAAGTTATGTAGCTACTGTGATTTAAAGCGAAAGATGTATGTGGAATCCCAGATCAGCTAAATATTTTCTATCTTCACTAATGTGCATTCAAACACTCTAACGAGATATTTACACTTAAATGAACGAGAAACTTCGTAGAGGAGCTGCAAACAGCTCAGTTGGAGACATCTGCGGCAGAAGCTTTCCTTTTTTCCTCGACTGTGCTTAAAACCCCGTCACTTGCTTCATACACTTCTCACCAATCCCCTGCAGTAGGTTTGTAGTTAGGTGTTCTAAAGCCAAAGATATATAGGGATACATGTTCAGCAAAATATTTCCTATCTCC
Source organism: Pelodiscus sinensis (assembly GCF_052426305.1). Classification (NCBI taxonomy): domain Eukaryota; kingdom Metazoa; phylum Chordata; order Testudines; family Trionychidae; genus Pelodiscus; species Pelodiscus sinensis. The sequence continues at coordinate 18,702,319 of NC_143073.1, forward strand.
ACGAAAATGATTTCACGTACTGTAACCAACTAGTTACGCTGAAATGGAGGAGATAGTTGTCAGAAGAGCTGCAAACAGCTCAGTTTGAGACATCTGCGGCAGAAGCTTTCCTTTTTTCTCTTGAATGGGCTTCAAAAGCCCGTAAGTTCCTCCAGGCGCTTTAGTCACCATTCCACTGCAGAAGTTATGTAGTTACTGTGATTTAAAGCGAAAGGTGTACGGGGATCCCAGATTACCTAAATATTTTCTATATTCACTAATGTGCATTCAAACACTGTAACCAGATATTTACACTTAAATCAACGAGCAACTTCGTAGAAGAGCTGCAAACAGCTCAGTTGGAGACATCTGCGGCAGAAGCTTTCCTTTTTTTCCTCGAATGTGCTTAAAACCCCGTAACTTGCTTCATACACCTATCTCCCCATTCTCCTCCAGTAAGTTTGTAGTTACGGTGTTCTAAAGACAAAGATATATAGGGATACATGTTCAGCAAAAGATTTGCTATCTCCACGAAAATGATTTCACATACTGTAACCAGCTAGTTACACTGAAATGAAGGAGAAAGTTGTCAGAAGAGCTGCAAACAGCTCAATTTGAGACATCTGCAGCAGAAGCTTTCCTTTTTTTCCTTGAATGGGCTTCAAAAGCCCGTAAGTTCCTCCAGGCGCTTTAGTCACCATTCCACTGCAGATGTTATGTAGCTACTGTGATTTAAAGCGAAAGATGTATGTGGAATCCCAGATCAGCTAAATATTTTCTATCTTCACTAATGTGCATTCAAACACTCTAACGAGATATTTACACTTAAATGAACGAGAAACTTCGTATACAAGCTGCAAACAGCTCAGTTGGCGACATCTGCGGCAGAAGCTATCCTTTTTTTCTTTGAATGGGCTTCAATAGCCTGTAAGTTCCTCCAGGCGCTTTAGTCACCATTCCACTGCTGAAGTTATGTAGCTACTGTGATTTAAAGCGAAAGATGTATGTGGAATCCCAGATCAGCTAAATATTTTCTATCTTCACTAATGTGTATTCAAACACTCTAACGAGATATTTACACTTAAATGAACGAGAAACTTCGTAGAAGAGCTGCAAACAGCTCAGTTGGACACATCTGCGGCAGAAGCTTTCCTTTTTTCCTCGACTGTGCTTAAAACCCCGTCACTTGCTTCATACGCTTCTCACCAATCCCCTGCAGTAGGTTTGTAGTTAGGTGTTCTAAAGCCCAAGATATATAGGGAAACATGTTCAGCAAAAGATTTCCTATCTCCACGAAAATGATTTCACATAGTGTAACCAGCTAATTAAGCTGAAATTAAGGAGAATGTTGACAGAAGAGCTGCAAACAGCTCAGTTTAAGTCATCTGCGGCAGAAGCTTTCCTTTTTTTCCTTGAATGGGCTTCAAAAGCCCGTAAGCTCCTCCAGGCGCCTTAGTCACCATTCCACTGCAGAAGTTATGTAGTTACTGTGATTTAAAGCGAAAGATGCATGGGGATCCCAGATCAGCTAAAGATTTACTATCTTCACTAATGTGCATTCAAACACTCTAACGACATATTTACACTTAAATGAACGAGAAACTTCGTATACAAGCTGCAAACAGCTCAGTTGGCGACACCTGCGGCAGAAGCTTTCCTTTTTTTCCTCGAATCTGCTTAAAACCCCGGAACTTGCTTGATACACTTCTCAGCAATCCCCTGCAGTATCTTTGTAGTTACGGTGTTCTAAAGGCAAAGATAAGTAGGGATACATGTTCAGCAAAAGATTTCCTATCTCCACGAAAATGATTTCACATACTGTAACCAGCTAGTTACACTGAAATGAAGGAGAATGTTGTCAGAAGAGCTGCAAACAGCTCAGTTTGAGACATCTGCGGCAGAAGCCTTCCTTTTTTTCCTTGAATGGGCTTCAAAAGCCCGTAAGCTCCTCCAGGCGCTTTCGTCACCTTTCCACTGCAGAAGTTACGTAGTTACTGTGATTTAGAGCGAAAGATGTACGGGGATCCCAGAGCACCTAAATATTTTCTATCTTCACTAAAGTGCATTCAAACACTCTAACGAGATATTTACACATAAATGAACGAGAAACTTTGTATAAAAGCTGCAAACAGCTCTGTTGGCGACACATGCGGCAGAAGCTTTCCTTTTTTTCCTTGAATGGGCTTCAAAAGCCCGTAAGTTCCTCCAGGCGCTTTAGTCACCATTCCACTGCAGAAGTTATGTAGCTACTGTGATTTAAAGCGAAAGATGTATGTGGAATCCCAGATCAGCTAAATATTTTCTATCTTCACTAATGTGCATTCAAACACTCTAACGAGATATTTACACTTAAATGAACGAGAAACTTCGTAGAGGAGCTGCAAACAGCTCAGTTGGAGACATCTGGGGCAGAAGCTTTCCTTTTTTCCTCGACTGTGCTTAAAACCCCGTCACTTGCTTGATACACTTCTCACCAATCCCCTGCAGTAGGTTTGTAGTTAGGTGTTCTAAAGCCAAAGATATATAGGGATACATGTTCAGCAAAAGATTTCCTATCGCCACGAAACTGATTTCACATAGTGTAACCAGGTAGTTACACTGTAATGAAGGAGAATGTTGTCAGAAGAGCTGCAAACAGCTCAGTTTGAGACATCTGCGGCAGAAGCCTTCCTTTTTTTCCTTGAATGGGCTTTAAAAGCCCGTAAGTTCCTCCAGGCGCTTTAGTCACCATTCCACTGCAGAAGTTATGTAGCTACTGTGATTTAAAGCGAAAGATGTATGTGGAATCCCAGATCAGCTAAATATTTTCTATCTTCACTAATGTGCATTCAAACACTCTAACGAGATATTTACACTTAAATGAACGAGAAACTTCGTAGAGGAGCTGCAAACAGCTCAGTTGGAGACATCTGCGGCAGAAGCTTTCCTTTTTTCCTCAACTGTGCTTAAAACCCCGTCACTTGCTTCATACACTTCTCACCAATGCCCTGCAGTAGGTTTGTAGTTAGGTGTTTTAAAGCCAAAGATATATAGGGATACATGTTCAGCAAAAGATTTGCTATCTCCACGAAAATGATTTCACATACTGTAACCAGCTAGTTACACTGAAATGAAGGAGAAAGTTGTCAGAAGAGCTGCAAACAGCTCAATTTGAGACATCTGCAGCAGAAGCTTTCCTTTTTTTCCTTGAATGGGCTTCAAAAGCCCGTAAGTTCCTCCAGGCGCTTTAGTCACCATTCCACTCCAGATGTTATGTAGCTACTGTGATTTAAAGCGAAAGATGTATGTGGAATCCCAGATCAGCTAAATATTTTCTATTTTCACTAATGTGCATTCAAACACTCTAACGAGATATTTACACTTAAATGAACGAGAAACTTCGTATACAAGCTGCAAACAGCTCAGTTGGCGACATGTGCGGCAGAAGCTATCCTTTTTTTCTTTGAATGGGCTTCAATAGCCTGTAAGTTCCTCCAGGCGCTTTAGTCACCATTCCACTGCAGAAGTTATGTAGCTACTGTGATTTAAAGCGAAAGATGTATGTGGAATCCCAGATCAGCTAAATATTTTCTATCTTCACTAATGTGCATTCAAACACTCTAACGAGATATTTACACTTAAATGAACGAGAAACTTCGTAGAAGAGCTGCAAACAGCTCAGTTGGACACATCTGCGGCAGAAGCTTTCCTTTTTTCCTCGACTGTGCTTAAAACCCCGTCACTTGCTTCATACGCTTCTCACCAATCCCCTGCAGTAGGTTTGTAGTTAGGTGTTCTAAAGCCCAAGATATATAGGGAAACATGTTCAGCAAAAGATTTCCTATCTCCACGAAAATGATTTCACATAGTGTAACCAGCTAATTAAGCTGAAATGAAGGAGAATGTTGACAGAAGAGCTGCAAACAGCTCAGTTTAAGTCATCTGCGGCAGAAGCTTTCCTTTTTTTCCTTGAATGGGCTTCAAAAGCCCGTAAGCTCCTCCAGGCGCTTTAGTCACCATTCCACTGCAGAAGTTATGTAGTTACTGTGATTTAAAGCGAAAGATGCATGGGGATCCCAGATCAGCTAAAGATTTACTATCTTCACTAATGTGCATTCAAACACTCTAACGACATATTTACACTTAAATGAACGAGAAACTTCGTATACAAGCTGCAAACAGCTCAGTTGGCGACACCTGCGGCAGAAGCTTTCCTTTTTTTCCTCGAATCTGCTTAAAACCCCGGAACTTGCTTGATACACTTCTCAGCAATCCCCTGCAGTATCTTTGTAGTTACGGTGTTCTAAAGGCAAAGATAAGTAGGGATACATGTTCAGCAAAAGATTTCCTATCTCCACGAAAATGATTTCACATACTGTAACCAGCTAGTTACACTGAAATGAAGGAGAATGTTGTCAGAAGAGATGCAAACAGCTCAGTTTGAGACATCTGCGGCAGAAGCCTTCCTTTTTTTCCTTGAATGGGCTTCAAAAGCCCGTAAGCTCCTCCAGGCGCTTTAGTCACCTTTCCACTGCAGAATTTACGTAGTTACTGTGACTTAGAGCGAAAGATGTACGGGGATCCCAGAGCACCTAAATATTTTCTATCTTCACTAAAGTGCATTCAAACACTCTAACGAGATATTTACACATAAATGAACGAGAAACTTTGTATAAAAGCTGCAAACAGCTCTGTTGGCGACACATGCGGCAGAAGCCTTCCTTTTTTTCCTTGAATGGGCTTCAATAGCCCGTAAGTTCCTCCAGGCGCTTTAGTCACCATTCCACTGCAGAAGTTATGTAGCTACTGTGATTTAAAGCGAAAGATGTATGTGGAATCCCAGATCAGCTAAATATTTTCTATCTTCACTAATGTGCATTCAAACACTCTAACGAGATATTTACACTTAAATGAACGAGAAACTTCGTAGAGGAGCTGCAAACAGCTCAGTTGGAGACATCTGCGGCAGAAGCTTTCCTTTTTTCCTCGACTGTGCTTAAAACCCCGTCACTTGCTTCATACACTTCTCACCAATCCCCTGCAGTAGGTTTGTAGTTAGGTGTTCTAAAGCCAAAGATATATAGGGATACATGTTCAGCAAAAGATTTCCTATCTCCACGAAACTGATTTCACATAGTGTAACCAGCTAGTTACACTGTAATAAAGGAGAATGTTGTCAGAAGAGCTGCAAACAGCTCAGTTTGAGACATCTGCGGCAGAAGCCTTCCTTTTTTTCCTTGAATGGGCTTTAAAAGCCCGTAAGTTCCTCCAGGCGCTTTAGTCACCATTCCACTGCAGAAGTTATGTAGTTACTGTGATTTAAAGCGAAAGATGTATGGGGATCCCAGATCAGCTAAAGATTTACTATCTTCACTAAAGTGCTTTCAAACACTCTAACGAGATATTTACACTTAAATGAATGAGAAACTTCGTATACAAGCTGCAAACAGCTCAATTTGAGACATCTGCAGCAGAAGCTTTCCTTTTTTTCCTTGAATGGGCTTCAAAAGCCCGTAAGTTCCTCCAGGCGCTTTAGTCACCATTCCACTCCAGAAGTTATGTAGCTACTGTGATTTAAAGCGAAAGATGTATGTGGAATCCCAGATCAGCTAAATATTTTCTATCTTCACTAATGTGCATTCAAACACTCTAACGAGATATTTACACTTAAAAGAACGAGAAACTTCGTAGAGGAGCTGCAAACAGCTCAGTTGGAGACATCTGCGGCAGAAGCTTTCCTTTTTTCCTCGACTGTGCTTAAAACCCCGTCACTTGCTTCATACACTTCTCACCAATGCCCTGCAGTAGGTTTGTAGTTAGGTGTTCTAAAGCCCAAGATATATAGGGAAACATGTTCAGCAAAAGATTTCCTATCTCCACGAAAATGATTTCACATAGTGTAACCAGCTAATTAAGCTGAAATGAAGGAGAATGTTGACAGAAGAGATGCAAACAACTCAGTTTAAGTCATCTGCGGCAGAAGCTTTCCTTTTTTTCCTTGAATGGGCTTCAAAAGCCCGTAAGCTCCTCCAGGCGCTTTAGTCACCATTCCACTGCAGAAGTTATGTAGTTACTGTGATTTAAAGCGAAAGATGCATGGGGATCCCAGATCAGCTAAAGATTTACTATCTTCACTAATGTGCATTCAAACACTCTAACGACATATTTACACTTAAATGAACGAGAAACTTCGTATACAAGCTGCAAACAGCTCAGTTGGCGACACCTGCGGCAGAAGCTTTCCTTTTTTTCCTCGAATCTGCTTAAAACCCCGGAACTTGCTTGATACACTTCTCAGCAATCCCCTGCAGTATCTTTGTAGTTACGGTGTTCTAAAGGCAAAGATAAGTAGGGATACATGTTCAGAAAAAGATTTCCTATCTCCACGAAAATGATTTCACATACTGTAACCAGCTAGTTACACTGAAATGAAGGAGAATGTTGTCAGAAGAGCTGCAAACAGCTCAGTTTGAGACATCTGCGGCAGAAGCCTTCCTTTTTTTCCTTGAATGGGCTTCAAAAGCCCGTAAGCTCCTCCAGGCGCTTTAGTCACCTTTCCACTGCAGAAGTTACGTAGTTACTGTGATTTAGAGCGAAAGATGTACGGGGATCCCAGAGCACCTAAATATTTTCTATCTTCACTAAAGTGCATTCAAACACTCTAACGAGATATTTACACATAAATGAACGAGAAACTTTGTATAAAAGCTGCAAACAGCTCTGATGGCGACACATGCGGCAGAAGCTTTCCTTTTTTTCCTTGAATGGGCTTCAAAAGCCCGTAAGTTCCTCCAGGCGCTTTAGTCACCATTCCACTGCAGAAGTTATGTAGCTACTGTGATTTAAAGCGAAAGATGTATGTGGAATCCCAGATCAGCTAAATATTTTCTATCTTCACTAATGTGCATTCAAACACTCTAACGAGATATTTACACTTAAATGAACGAGAAACTTCGTAGAAGAGCTGCAAACAGCTCAGTTGGACACATCTGCGGAAGAAGCTTTCCTTTTTTCCTCGACTGTGCTTAAAACCCCGTCACTTGCTTCATACGCTTCTCACCAATCCCCTGCAGTAGGTTTGTAGTTAGGTGTTCTAAAGCCAAAGATATATAGGGATACATGTTCAGCAAAAGATTTCCTATCTCCACGAAAATGATTTCACATAGTGTAACCAGCTAATTAAGCTGAAATGAAGGAGAATGTTGACAGAAGAGCTGCAAACAGCTCAGTTTAAGTCATCTGCGGCAGAAGCTTTCCTTTTTTTCCTTGAATGGGCTTCAAAAGCCCGTAAGCTCCTCCAGGCGCTTTAGTCACCATTCCACTGCAGAAGTTACGTAGTTACTGTGATTTAAAGCGAAAGATGCATGGGGATCCCAGATCACCTAAATATTTTCTATCTTCACTAAAGTGCATTCAAACACTCTAACGAGATATTTACACTTAAATGAATGAGAAACTTCGTATACAAGCTGCAAACAGCTCAATTTGAGACATCTGCAGCAGAAGCTTTCCTTTTTTTCCTTGAATGGGCTTCAAAAGCCCGTAAGTTCCTCCAGGCGCTTTAGTCACCATTCCACTGCAGAAGTTATGTAGCTACTGTGATTTAAAGCGAAAGATGTATGTGGAATCCCAGATCAGCTAAATATTTTCTATCTTCACTAATGTGCATTCAAACACTCTAACGAGATATTTACACTTAAATGAACGAGAAACTTCGTAGAGGAGCTGCAAACAGCTCAGTTGGAGACATCTGCGGCAGAAGCTTTCCTTTTTTCCTCGACTGTGCTTAAAACCCCGTCACTTGCTTCATACACTTCTCACCAATGCCCTGCAGTAGGTTTGTAGTTAGGTGTTTTAAAGCCAAAGATATATAGGGATACATGTTCAGCAAAATATTTCCTATCTCCACGAAAATGATTTCACGTACTGTAACCAGCTAGTTACGCTGAAATGGAGGAGATAGTTGTCAGAAGAGCTGCAAACAGCTCAGTTTGAGACATCTGCGGCAGAAGCTTTCCTTTTTTCTCTTGAATGGGATTCAAAAGCCCGTAAGTTCCTCCAGGCGCTTTAGTCACCATTCCACTGCAGAAGTTATGTAGTTACTGTGATTTAAAGCGAAAGGTTTACGGGGATCCCAGATTACCCAAATATTTTCTATCTTCACTAATGTGCATTCAAACACTCTAACGAGATATTTACACTTAAATGAACGAGGAACTTCGTATACAAGCTGCAAACAGCTCAGTTGGCGACATCTGCGGCAGAAGCTATCCTTTTTTTCTTTGAATGGGCTTCAATAGCCTGTAAGTTCCTCCAGGCGCTTTAGTCACCATTCCACTGCAGAAGTTATGTAGCTACTGTGATTTAAAGCGAAAGATGTATGTGGAATCCCAGATCAGCTAAATATTTTCTATCTTCACAAATGTGCATTCAAACACTCTAACGAGATATTTACACTTAAATGAACGAGAAACTTCGTAGAAGAGCTGCAAACAGCTCAGTTGGACACATCTGCGGCAGAAGCTTTCCTTTTTTCCTCGACTGTGCTTAAAACCCCGTCACTTGCTTCATACGCTTCTCACCAATCCCCTGCAGTAGGTTTGTAGTTAGGTGTTCTAAAGCCCAAGATATATAGGGAAACATGTTCAGCAAAAGATTTCCTATCTCCACGAAAATGATTTCACATAGTGTAACCAGCTAATTAAGCTGAAATGAAGGAGAATGTTGACAGAAGAGCTGCAAACAGCTCAGTTTAAGTCATCTGCGGCAGAAGCTTTCCTTTTTTTCCTTGAATGGGCTTCAAAAGCCCGTAAGCTCCTCCAGGCGCTTTAGTCACCATTCCACTGCAGAAGTTATGTAGTTACTGTGATTTAAAGCGAAAGATGCATGGGGATCCCAGATCAGCTAAAGATTTACTATCTTCACTAATGTGCATTCAAACACTCTAACGACATATTTACACTTAAATGAACGAGAAACTTCGTATACAAGCTGCAAACAGCTCAGTTGGCGACACCTGCGGCAGAAGCTTTCCTTTTTTTCCTCGAATCTGCTTAAAACCCCGGAACTTGCTTGATACACTTCTCAGCAATCCCCTGCAGTATCTTTGTAGTTACGGTGTTCTAAAGGCAAAGATAAGTAGGGATACATGTTCAGCAAAAGATTTCCTATGTCCACGAAAATGATTTCACATACTGTAACCAGCTAGTTACACTGAAATGAAGGAGAATGTTGTCAGAAGAGCTGCAAACAGCTCAGTTTGAGACATCTGCGGCAGAAGCCTTCCTTTTTTTCCTTGAATGGGCTTCAAAAGCCCGTAAGCTCCTCCAGGCGCTTTAGTCACCTTTCCACTGCAGAAGTTACGTAGTTACTGTGATTTAGAGCGAAAGATGTACGGGGATCCCAGAGCACCTAAATATTTTCTATCTTCACTAAAGTGCATTCAAACACTCTAACGAGATATTTACACATAAATGAACGAGAAACTTTGTAGAAAAGCTGCAAACAGCTCTGTTGGCGACACATGCGGCAGAAGCTTTCCTTTTTCCTCGACTGTGCTTAAAACCCCGTCACTTGCTTCATACACTTCTCACCAATCCCCTGCAGTAGGTTTGTAGTTAGGTGTTCTAAAGCCAAAGATATATAGGGATACATGTTCAGCAAAAGATTTCCTATCTCCACGAAACTGATTTCACATAGTGTAACCAGCTAGTTACACTGTAATAAAGGAGAATGTTGTCAGAAGAGCTGCAAACAGCTCAGTTTGAGACATCTGCGGCAGAAGCCTTCCTTTTTTTCCTTGAATGGGCTTTAAAAGCCCGTAAGTTCCTCCAGGCGCTTTAGTCACCATTCCACTGCAGAAGTTATGTAGTTACTGTGATTTAAAGCGAAAGATGTATGTGGAATCCCAGATCAGCTAAATATTTTCTATCTTCACTAATGTGCATTCAAACACTCTAACGAGATATTTACACTTAAATGAACGAGAAACTTCGTAGAAGAGCTGCAAACAGCTCAGTTGGACACATCTGCGGCAGAAGCTTTCCTTTTTTCCTCGACTGTGCTTAAAACCCCGTCACTTGCTTCATACGCTTCTCACCAATCCCCTGCAGTAGGTTTGTAGTTAGGTGTTCTAAAGCCCAAGATATATAGGGAAACATGTTCAGCAAAAGATTTCCTATCTCCACGAAAATGATTTCACATAGTGTAACCAGCTAATTAAGCTGAAATTAAGGAGAATGTTGACAGAAGAGCTGCAAACAGCTCAGTTTAAGTCATCTGCGGCAGAAGTTTTCCTTTTTTTCCTTGAATGGGCTTCAAAAGCCCGTAAGCTCCTCCAGGCGCTTTAGTCACCATTCCACTGCAGAAGTTATGTAGTTACTGTGATTTAAAGCGAAAGATGCATGGGGATCCCAGATCAGCTAAAGATTTACTATCTTCACTAATGTGCATTCAAACACTGTAACGACATATTTACACTTAAATGAACGAGAAACTTCGTATACAAGCTGCAAACAGCTCAGTTGGCGACACCTGCGGCAGAAGCTTTCCTTTTTTTCCTCGAATCTGCTTAAAACCCCGGAACTTGCTTGATACACTTCTCAGCAATCCCCTGCAGTATCTTTGTAGTTACGGTGTTCTAAAGGCAAAGATAAGTAGGGATACATGTTCAGCACAAGATTTCCTATCTCCACGAAAATGATTTCACGTACTGTAACCAGCTAGTTACACTGAAATGAAGGAGAATGTTGTCAGAAGAGCTGCAAACAGCTCAGTTTGAGACATCTGCGGCAGAAGCCTTCCTTTTTTTCCTTGAATGGGCTTCAAAAGCCCGTAAGCTCCTCCAGGCGCTTTAGTCACCATTCCACTGCAGAAGTTACGTAGTTACTGTGATTTAGAGCGAAAGATGTATGGGGATCCCAGATCACCTAAATATTTTCTGTCTTCACTAAAGTGCATTCAAAGACTCTAACGAGATATTTACACATAAATGAACGAGAAACTTTGTATAAAAGCTGCAAACAGCTCTGTTGGCGACACATGCGGCAGAAGCTTTCCTTTTTTTCCTTGAATGGGCTTCAAAAGCCCGTAAGTTCCTCCAGGCGCTTTAGTCACCATTCCACTGCAGAAGTTATGTAGCTACTGTGATTTAAAGCGAAAGAAGTATGTGGAATCCCAGATCAGCTAAATATTTTCTATCTTCACTAATGTGCATTCAAACACTCTAACGAGATATTTACACTTAAATGAACGAGAAACTTCGTAGAGGAGCTGCAAACAGCTCAGTTGGAGACATCTGCGGCAGAAGCTTTCCTTTTTCCTCGACTGTGCTTAAAACCCCGTCACTTGCTTCATACACTTCTCACCAATGCCCTGCAGTAGGTTTGTAGTTAGGTGTTTTAAAGCCAAAGATATATAGGGATACATGTTCAGCAAAATATTTCCTATCTCCACGAAAATGATTTCACGTACTGTAACCAGCTAGTTACGCTGAAATGGAGGAGATAGTTGTCAGAAGAGCTGCAAACAGCTCAGTTTGAGACATCTGCGGCAGAAGCTTTCCTTTTTTCTCTTGAATGGGCTTCAAAAGCCCGTAAGTTCCTCCAGGCGCTTTAGTCACCATTCCACTGCAGAAGTTATGTAGTTACTGTGATTTAAAGCGAAAGGTTTACGGGGATCCCAGATTACCCAAATATTTTCTATCTTCACTAATGTGCATTCAAACACTCTAACGAGATATTTACACTTAAATGAACGAGGAACTTCGTATACAAGCTGCAAACAGCTCAGTTGGCGACATCTGCGGCAGAAGCTATCCTTTTTTTCTTTGAATGGGCTTCAATAGCCTGTAAGTTCCTCCAGGCGCTTTAGTCACCATTCCACTGCAGAAGTTATGTAGCTACTGTGATTTAAAGCGAAAGATGTATGTGGAATCCCAGATCAGCTAAATATTTTCTATCTTCACAAATGTGCATTGAAACACTCTAACGAGATATTTACACTTAAATGAACGAGAAACTTCGTAGAAGAGCTGCAAACAGCTCAGTTGGACACATCTGCGGCAGAAGCTTTCCTTTTTTCCTCGACTGTGCTTAAAACCCCGTCACTTGCTTCATACGCTTCTCACCAATCCCCTGCAGTAGGTTTGTAGTTAGGTGTTCTAAAGCCCAAGATATATAGGGAAACATGTTCAGCAAAAGATTTCCTATCTCCACGAAAATGATTTCACATAGTGTAACCAGCTAATTAAGCTGAAATGAAGGAGAATGTTGACAGAAGAGCTGCAAACAGCTCAGTTTAAGTCATCTGCGGCAGAAGCTTTCCTTTTTTTCCTTGAATGGGCTTCAAAAGCCCGTAAGCTCCTCCAGGCGCTTTAGTCACCATTCCACTGCAGAAGTTATGTAGTTACTGTGATTTAAAGCGAAAGATGCATGGGGATCCCAGATCAGCTAAAGATTTACTATCTTCACTAATGTGCATTCAAACACTCTAACGACATATTTACACTTAAATGAACGAGAAACTTCGTATACAAGCTGCAAACAGCTCAGTTGGCGACACCTGCGGCAGAAGCTTTCCTTTTTTTCCTCGAATCTGCTTAAAACCCCGGAACTTGCTTGATACACTTCTCAGCAATCCCCTGCAGTATCTTTGTAGTTACGGTGTTCTAAAGGCAAAGATAAGTAGGGATACATGTTCAGCAAAAGATTTCCTATGTCCACGAAAATGATTTCACATACTGTAACCAGCTAGTTACACTGAAATGAAGGAGAATGTTGTCAGAAGAGCTGCAAACAGCTCAGTTTGAGACATCTGCGGCAGAAGCCTTCCTTTTTTTCCTTGAATGGGCTTCAAAAGCCCGTAAGCTCCTCCAGGCGCTTTAGTCACCTTTCCACTGCAGAAGTTACGTAGTTACTGTGATTTAGAGCGAAAGATGTACGGGGATCCCAGAGCACCTAAATATTTTCTATCTTCACTAAAGTGCATTCAAACACTCTAACGAGATATTTACACATAAATGAACGAGAAACTTTGTAGAAAAGCTGCAAACAGCTCTGTTGGCGACACATGCGGCAGAAGCTTTCCTTTTTTTCCTTGAATGGGCTTCAATAGCCCGTAAGTTCCTCCAGGCGCTTTAGTCACCATTCCACTGCAGAAGTTATGTAGCTACTGTGATTTAAAGCGAAAGATGTATGTGGAATCCCAGATCAGCTAAATATTTTCTATCTTCACTAATGTGCATTCAAACACTCTAACGAGATATTTACACTTAAATGAACGAGAAACTTCGTAGAGGAGCTGCAAACAGCTCAGTTGGAGACATCTGCGGCAGAAGCTTTCCTTTTTTCCTCGACTGTGCTTAAAACCCCGTCACTTGCTTCATACACTTCTCACCAATCCCCTGCAGTAGGTTTGTAGTTAGGTGTTCTAAAGCCAAAGATATATAGGGATACATGTTCAGCAAAAGATTTCCTATCTCCACGAAACTGATTTCACATAGTGTAACCAGCTAGTTACACTGTAATAAAGGAGAATGTTGTCAGAAGAGCTGCAAACAGCTCAGTTTGAGACATCTGCGGCAGAAGCCTTCCTTTTTTTCCTTGAATGGGCTTTAAAAGCCCGTAAGTTCCTCCAGGCGCTTTAGTCACCATTCCACTGCAGAAGTTATGTAGTTACTGTGATTTAAAGCGAAAGATGTATGTGGAATCCCAGATCAGCTAAATATTTTCTATCTTCACTAATGTGCATTCAAACACTCTAACGAGATATTTACACTTAAATGAACGAGAAACTTCGTAGAAGAGCTGCAAACAGCTCAGTTGGACACATCTGCGGCAGAAGCTTTCCTTTTTTCCTCGACTGTGCTTAAAACCCCGTCACTTGCTTCATACGCTTCTCACCAATCCCCTGCAGTAGGTTTGTAGTTAGGTGTTCTAAAGCCCAAGATATATAGGGAAACATGTTCAGCAAAAGATTTCCTATCTCCACGAAAATGATTTCACATAGTGTAACCAGCTAATTAAGCTGAAATGAAGGAGAATGTTGACAGAAGAGCTGCAAACAGCTCAGTTTAAGTCATCTGCGGCAGAAGTTTTCCTTTTTTTCCTTGAATGGGCTTCAAAAGCCCGTAAGCTCCTCCAGGCGCTTTAGTCACCATTCCACTGCAGAAGTTATGTACTTACTGTGATTTAAAGCGAAAGATGCATGGGGATCCCAGATCAGCTAAAGATTTACTATCTTCACTAATGTGCATTCAAACACTGTAACGACATATTTACACTTAAATGAACGAGAAACTTCGTATACAAGCTGCAAACAGCTCAGTTGGCGACACCTGCGGCAGAAGCTTTCCTTTTTTTCCTCGAATCTGCTTAAAACCCCGGAACTTGCTTGATACACTTCTCAGCAATCCCCTGCAGTATCTTTGTAGTTACGGTGTTCTAAAGGCAAAGATAAGTAGGGATACATGTTCAGCACAAGATTTCCTATCTCCACGAAAATGATTTCACGTACTGTAACCAGCTAGTTACACTGAAATGAAGGAGAATGTTGTCAGAAGAGCTGCAAACAGCTCAGTTAGAGACATCTGCGGCAGAAGCCTTCCTTTTTTTCCTTGAATGGGCTTCAAAAGCCCGTAAGCTCCTCCAGGCGCTTTAGTCACATTTCCACTGCAGAAGTTACGTAGTTACTGTGATTTAGAGCGAAAGATGTACGGGGATCCCAGATCACCTAAATATTTTCTGTCTTCACTAAAGTGCATTCAAAGACTCTAACGAGATATTTACACATAAATGAACGAGAAACTTTGTATAAAAGCTGCAAACAGCTCTGTTGGCGACACATGCGGCAGAAGCTTTCCTTTTTTTCCTTGAATGGGCTTCAAAAGCCCGTAAGTTCCTCCAGGCGCTTTAGTCACCATTCCACTGCAGAAGTTATGTAGTTACTGTGATTTAAAGCGAAAGATGTATGTGGAATCCCAGATCAGCTAAATATTTTCTATCTTCACTAATGTGCATTCAAACACTCTAACGAGATATTTACACTTAAATGAACGAGAAACTTCGTAGAGGAGCTGCAAACAGCTCAGTTGGAGACATCTGCGGCAGAAGCTTTCCTTTTTTCCTCGACTGTGCTTAAAACCCCGTCACTTGCTTCATACACTTCTCACCAATGCCCTGCAGTAGGTTTGTAGTTAGGTGTTCTAAAGCCAAAGATATATAGGGATACATGTTCAGCAAAATATTTCCTATCTCCACGAAAATGATTTCACATAGTGTAACCAGGTAGTTACACTGTAATGAAGGAGAATGTTGTCAGAGGAGCTGCAAACAGCTCAGTTTGAGACATCTGCGGCAGAAGCCTTCCTTTTTTTCCTTGAATGGGCTTTAAAAGCCCGTAAGTTCCTCCAGGCGCTTTAGTCACCATTCCACTGCAGAAGTTATGTAGTTACTGTGATTTAAAGCGAAAGATGTATGGGGATCCCAGATCAGCTAAAGATTTACTATCTTCACTAAAGTGCTTTCAAACACTCTAACGAGATATTTACACTTAAATGAATGAGAAACTTCGTATACAAGCTGCAAACAGCTCAATTTGAGACATCTGCAGCAGAAGCTTTCCTTTTTTTCCTTGAATGGGCTTCAAAAGCCCGTAAGTTCCTCCAGGCGCTTTAGTCACCATTCCACTGCAGAAGTTATGTAGCTACTGTGATTTAAAGCGAAAGATGTATGTGGAATCCCAGATCAGCTAAATATTTTCTATCTTCACTAATGTGCATTCAAACACTCTAACGAGATATTTACACTTAAATGAACGAGAAACTTCGTAGAGGAGCTGCAAACAGCTCAGTTGGCGACATCTGCGGCAGAAGCTATCCTTTTTTTCTTTGAATGGGCTTCAATAGCCTGTAAGTTCCTCCAGGCGCTTTAGTCACCATTCCACTGCAGAAGTTATGTAGCTACTGTGATTTAAAGCGAAAGATGTATGTGGAATCCCAGATCAGCTAAATATTTTCTATCTTCACTAATGTGCATTCAAACACTCTAACGAGATATTTACACTTAAATGAACGAGAAACTTCGTAGAGGAGCTGCAAACAGCTCAGTTGGCGACATCTGCGGCAGAAGCTATCCTTTTTTTCTTTGAATGGGCTTCAATAGCCTGTAAGTTCCTCCAGGCGCTTTAGTCACCATTCCACTGCTGAAGTTATGTAGCTACTGTGATTTAAAGCGAAAGATGTATGTGGAATCCCAGATCAGCTAAATATTTTCTATCTTCACTAATGTGCATTCAAACACTCTAACGAGATATTTACACTTAAATGAACGAGAAACTTCGTAGAAGAGCTGCAAACGGCTCAGTTGGAGACATCTGCGGCAGAAGCTTTCCTTTTTTCCTCGACTGTGCTTAAAACCCCGTCACTTGCTTCATACACTTCTCACCAATCCCCTGCAGTAGGTTTGTAGTTAGGTGTTCTAAAGCCAAAGATATATAGGGAAACATGTTCAGCAAAAGATTTCCTATCTCCACGAAAATGATTTCACATAGTGTAACCAGCTAATTAAGCTGAAATGAAGGAGAATGTTGACAGAAGAGCTGCAAACAGCTCAGTTTAAGTCATCTGCGGCAGAAGCTTTCCTTTTTTTCCTTGAATGGGCTTCAAAAGCCCGTAAGCTCCTCCAGGCGCTTTAGTCACCATTCCACTGCAGAAGTTATGTAGTTACTGTGATTTAAAGCGAAAGATGCATGGGGATCCCAGATCAGCTAAAGATTTACTATCTTCACTAATGTGCATTCAAACACTCTAACGACATATTTACACTTAAATGAACGAGAAACTTCGTATACAAGCTGCAAACAGCTCAGTTGGCGACACCTGCGGCAGAAGCTTTCCTTTTTTTCCTCGAATCTGCTTAAAACCCCGGAACTTGCTTGATACACTTCTCAGCAATCCCCTGCAGTATCTTTGTAGTTACGGTGTTCTAAAGGCAAAGATAAGTAGGGATACATGTTCAGCAAAAGATTTCCTATGTCCACGAAAATGATTTCACATACTGTAACCAGCTAGTTACACTGAAATGAAGGAGAATGTTGTCAGAAGAGCTGCAAACAGCTCAGTTTGAGACATCTGCGGCAGAAGCCTTCCTTTTTTTCCTTGAATGGGCTTCAAAAGCCCGTAAGCTCCTCCAGGCGCTTTAGTCACCTTTCCACTGCAGAAGTTACGTAGTTACTGTGATTTAGAGCGAAAGATGTACGGGGATCCCAGAGCACCTAAATATTTTCTATCTTCACTAAAGTGCATTCAAACACTCTAACGAGATATTTACACTTAAATGAACGAGAAACTTCGTAGAGGAGCTGCAAACAGCTCAGTTGGAGACATCTGCGGCAGAAGCTTTCCTTTTTTTCCTTGAATGGGCTTCAAAAGCCCGTAAGTTCCTCCAGGCGCTTTAGTCACCATTCCACTGCAGAAGTTATGTAGCTACTGTGATTTAAAGCGAAAGATGTATGGGGATCCCAGATCAGCTAAAGATTTTCTATCTTCACTAAAGTGCATTCAAACACTCTAACGAGATATTTACACTTAAATGAACGAGAAACTTCGTAGAGGAGCTGCAAACAGCTCAGTTGGAGACATCTGCGGCAGAAGCTTTCCTTTTTTCCTCGACTGTGCTTAAAACCCCGTCACTTGCTTGATACACTTCTCAGCAATCCCCTGCAGTATCTTTGTAGTTACGGTGTTCTAAAGGCAAAGATAAGTAGGGATACATGTTCAGCACAAGATTTCCTATCTCCACGAAAATGATTTCACATACTGTAACCAGCTAGTTACACTGAAATGAAGGAGAATGTTGTCAGAAGAGCTGCAAACAGCTCAGTTTGAGACATCTGCGGCAGAAGCCTTCCTTTTTTTCCTTGAATGGGCTTCAAAAGCCCGTAAGCTCCTCCAGGCGCTTTAGTCACCTTTCCACTGCAGAAGTTACGTAGTTACTGTGATTTAGAGCGAAAGGTTTACGGGGATCCCAGATTACCCAAATATTTTCTATCTTCACTAATGTGCATTCAAACACTCTAACGAGATATTTACACTTAAATGAACGAGGAACTTCGTATACAAGCTGCAAACAGCTCAGTTGGCGACATCTGCGGCAGAAGCTATCCTTTTTTTCTTTGAATGGGCTTCAATAGCCTGTAAGTTCCTCCAGGCGCTTTAGTCACCATTCCACTGCAGAAGTTATGTAGCTACTGTGATTTAAAGCGAAAGATGTATGTGGAATCCCAGATCAGCTAAATATTTTCTATCTTCACAAATGTGCATTCAAACACTCTAACGAGATATTTACACTTAAATGAACGAGAAACTTCGTAGAAGAGCTGCAAACGGCTCAGTTGGACACATCTGCGGCAGAAGCTTTCCTTTTTTCCTCGACTGTGCTTAAAACCCCGTCACTTGCTTCATACGCTTCTCACCAATCCCCTGCAGTAGGTTTGTAGTTAGGTGTTCTAAAGCCCAAGATGTATAGGGAAACATGTTCAGCAAAAGATTTCCTATCTCCACGAAAATGATTTCACATAGTGTAACCAGCTAATTAAGCTGAAATGAAGGAGAATGTTGACAGAAGAGCTGCAAACAGCTCAGTTTAAGTCATCTGCGGCAGAAGCTTTCCTTTTTTTCCTTGAATGGGCTTCAAAAGCCCGTAAGCTCCTCCAGGCGCTTTAGTCACCATTCCACTGCAGAAGTTATGTAGTTACTGTGATTTAAAGCGAAAGATGCATGGGGATCCCAGATCAGCTAAAGATTTACTATCTTCACTAATGTGCATTCAAACACTCTAACGACATATTTACACTTAAATGAACGAGAAACTTCGTATACAAGCTGCAAACAGCTCAGTTGGCGACACCTGCGGCAGAAGCTTTCCTTTTTTTCCTCGAATCTGCTTAAAACCCCGGAACTTGCTTGATACACTTCTCAGCAATCCCCTGCAGTATCTTTGTAGTTACGGTGTTCTAAAGGCAAAGATAAGTAGGGATACATGTTCAGCAAAAGATTTCCTATGTCCACGAAAATGATTTCACATACTGTAACCAGCTAGTTACACTGAAATGAAGGAGAATGTTGTCAGAAGAGCTGCAAACAGCTCAGTTTGAGACATCTGCGGCAGAAGCTTTCCTTTTTTTCCTTGAATGGGCTTCAAAAGCCCGTAAGTTCCTCCAGGCGCTTTAGTCACCATTCCACTGCAGAAGTTATGTAGCTACTGTGATTTAAAGCGAAAGATGTATGGGGATCCCAGATCAGCTAAAGATTTTCTATCTTCACTAAAGTGCATTCAAACACTCTAACGAGATATTTACACTTAAATGAACGAGAAACTTCGTAGAGGAGCTGCAAACAGCTCAGTTGGAGACATCTGCGGCAGAAGCTTTCCTTTTTTCCTCGACTGTGCTTAAAACCCCGTCACTTGCTTCATACACTTCTCACCAATCCCCTGCAGTAGGTTTGTAGTTAGGTGTTCTAAAGCCAAAGATATATAGGGATACATGTTCAGCAAAAGATTTCCTATCGCCACGAAACTGATTTCACATAGTGTAACCAGCTAGTTACACTGTAATGAAGGAGAATGTTGTCAGAAGAGCTGCAAACAGCTCAGTTTGAGACATCTGCGGCAGAAGCCTTCCTTTTTTTCCTTGAATGGGCTTTAAAAGCCCGTAAGTTCCTCCAGGCGCTTTAGTCACCATTCCACTGCAGAAGTTATGTAGTTACTGTGATTTAAAGCGAAAGATGTATGTGGAATCCCAGATCAGCTAAATATTTTCTATCTTCACTAATGTGCATTCAAACACTCTAACGAGATATTTACACTTAAATGAACGAGAAACTTCGTAGAGGAGCTGCAAACAGCTCAGTTGGAGACATCTGCGGCAGAAGCTTTCCTTTTTTCCTCGACTGTGCTTAAAACCCCGTCACTTGCTTCATACACTTCTCACCAATGCCCTGCAGTAGGTTTGTAGTTAGGTGTTCTAAAGCCAAAGATATATAGGGATACATGTTCAGCAAAATATTTCCTATCTCCACGAAACTGATTTCACATAGTGTAACCAGCTAGTTACACTGTAATGAAGGAGAATGTTGTCAGAGGAGCTGCAAACAGCTCAGTTTGAGACATCTGCGGCAGAAGCCTTCCTTTTTTTCCTTGAATGGGCTTTAAAAGCCCGTAAGTTCCTCCAGGCGCTTTAGTCACCATTCCACTGCAGAAGTTATGTAGTTACTGTGATTTAAAGCGAAAGATGTATGGGGATCCCAGATCAGCTAAAGATTTACTATCTTCACTAAAGTGCTTTCAAACACTCTAACGAGATAATTACACTTAAATGAATGAGAAACTTCGTATACAAGCTGCAAACAGCTCAATTTGAGACATCTGCAGCAGAAGCTTTCCTTTTTTTCCTTGAATGGGCTTCAAAAGCCCGTAAGTTCCTCCAGGCGCTTTAGTCACCATTCCACTGCAGAAGTTATGTAGCTACTGTGATTTAAAGCGAAAGATGTATGTGGAATCCCAGATCAGCTAAATATTTTCTATCTTCACTAATGTGCATTCAAACACTCTAACGAGATATTTACACTTAAATGAACGAGAAACTTCGTAGAGGAGCTGCAAACAGCTCAGTTGGCGACATCTGCGGCAGAAGCTATCCTTTTTTTCTTTGAATGGGCTTCAATAGCCTGTAAGTTCCTCCAGGCGCTTTAGTCACCATTCCACTGCTGAAGTTATGTAGCTACTGTGATTTAAAGCGAAAGATGTATGTGGAATCCCAGATCAGCTAAATATTTTCTATCTTCACTAATGTGCATTCAAACACTCTAACGAGATATTTACACTTAAATGAACGAGAAACTTCGTAGAGGAGCTGCAAACAGCTCAGTTGGAGACATCTGCGGAAGAAGCTCTCCTTTTTTCCTCGACTGTGCTTAAAACCCTGTCACTTGCTTCATACACTTCTCACCAATCCCCTGCAGTAGGTTTGTAGTTAGGTGTTCTAAAGCCAAAGATATATAGGGATACATGTTCAGCAAAAGATTTCCTATCTCCACGAAACTGATTTCACATAGTGTAACCAGCTAGTTACACTGTAATGAAGGAGAATGTTGTCAGAAGAGCTGCAAACAGCTCAGTTTGAGACATCTGCGGCAGAAGCCTTCCTTTTTTTCCTTGAATGGGCTTTAAAAGCCCGTAAGTTCCTCCAGGCGCTTTAGTCACCATTCCACTGCAGAAGTTATGTAGTTACTGTGATTTAAAGCGAAAGATGTATGTGGAATCCCAGATCAGCTAAATATTTTCTATCTTCACTAATGTGCATTCAAACACTCTAACGAGATATTTACACTTAAATGAACGAGAAACTTCGTAGAAGAGCTGCAAACAGCTCAGTTGGACACATCTGCGGCAGAAGCTTTCCTTTTTCCTCGACTGTGCTTAAAACCCCGTCACTTGCTTCATACGCTTCTCACCAATCCCCTGCAGTAGGTTTGTAGTTAGGTGTTCTAAAGCCCAAGATATATAGGGAAACATGTTCAGCAAAAGATTTCCTATCTCCACGAAAATGATTTCACATAGTGTAACCAGCTAATTAAGCTGAAATGAAGGAGAATGTTGACAGAAGAGCTGCAAACAGCTCAGTTTAAGTCATCTGCGGCAGAAGTTTTCCTTTTTTTCCTTGAATGGGCTTCAAAAGCCCGTAAGCTCCTCCAGGCGCTTTAGTCACCATTCCACTGCAGAAGTTATGTAGTTACTGTGATTTAAAGCGAAAGATGCATGGGGATCCCAGATCAGCTAAAGATTTACTATCTTCACTAATGTGCATTCAAACACTCTAACGACATATTTACACTTAAATGAACGAGAAACTTCGTATACAAGCTGCAAACAGCTCAGTTGGCGACACCTGCGGCAGAAGCTTTCCTTTTTTTCCTCGAATCTGCTTAAAACCCCGGAACTTGCTTGATACACTTCTCAGCAATCCCCTGCAGTATCTTTGTAGTTACGGTGTTCTAAAGGCAAAGATAAGTAGGGATACATGTTCAGCACAAGATTTCCTATCTCCACGAAAATGATTTCACATACTGTAACCAGCTAGTTACACTGAAATGAAGGAGAATGTTGTCAGAAGAGCTGCAAACAGCTCAGTTTGAGACATCTGCGGCAGAAGCCTTCCTTTTTTTCCTTGAATGGGCTTCAAAAGCCCGTAAGCTCCTCCAGGCGCTTTAGTCACCTTTCCACTGCAGAAGTTACGTAGTTACTGTGATTTAGAGCGAAAGATGTACGGGGATCCCAGATCACCTAAATATTTTCTATCTTCACTAAAGTGCATTCAAAGACTCTAACGAGATATTTACACATAAATGAACGAGAAACTTTGTATAAAAGCTGCAAACAGCTCTGTTGGCGACACATGCGGCAGAAGCTTTCCTTTTTTTCCTTGAATGGGCTTCAAAAGCCCGTAAGTTCCTCCAGGCGCTTTAGTCACCATTCCACTGCAGAAGTTATGTAGCTACTGTGATTTAAAGCGAAAGATGTATGTGGAATCCCAGATCAGCTAAATATTTTCTATCTTCACTAATGTGCATTCAAACACTCTAACGAGATATTTACACTTAAATGAACGAGAAACTTCGTAGAGGAGCTGCAAACAGCTCAGTTGGAGACATCTGCGGCAGAAGCTTTCCTTTTTCCTCGACTGTGCTTAAAACCCCGTCACTTGCTTCATACACTTCTCACCAATCCCCTGCAGTAGGTTTGTAGTTAGGTGTTCTAAAGCCAAAGATATATAGGGATACATGTTCAGCAAAAGATTTCCTATCGCCACGAAACTGATTTCACATAGTGTAACCAGCTAGTTACACTGTAATGAAGGAGAATGTTGTCAGAAGAGCTGCAAACAGCTCAGTTTGAGACATCTGCGGCAGAAGCCTTCCTTTTTTTCCTTGAATGGGCTTTAAAAGCCCGTAAGTTCCTCCAGGCGCTTTAGTCACCATTCCACTGCAGAAGTTATGTAGTTACTGTGATTTAAAGCGAAAGATGTATGTGGAATCCCAGATCAGCTAAATATTTTCTATCTTCACTAATGTGCATTCAAACACTCTAACGAGATATTTACACTTAAATGAACGAGAAACTTCGTAGAGGAGCTGCAAACAGCTCAGTTGGAGACATCTGCGGCAGAAGCTTTCCTTTTTTCCTCGACTGTGCTTAAAACCCCGTCACTTGCTTCATACACTTCTCACCAATGCCCTGCAGTAGGTTTGTAGTTAGGTGTTCTAAAGCCAAAGATATATAGGGATACATGTTCAGCAAAATATTTCCTATCTCCACGAAACTGATTTCACATAGTGTAACCAGCTAGTTACACTGTAATGAAGGAGAATGTTGTCAGAGGAGCTGCAAACAGCTCAGTTTGAGACATCTGCGGCAGAAGCCTTCCTTTTTTTCCTTGAATGGGCTTTAAAAGCCCGTAAGTTCCTCCAGGCGCTTTAGTCACCATTCCACTGCAGAAGTTATGTAGTTACTGTGATTTAAAGCGAAAGATGTATGGGGATCCCAGATCAGCTAAAGATTTACTATCTTCACTAAAGTGCTTTCAAACACTCTAACGAGATAATTACACTTAAATGAATGAGAAACTTCGTATACAAGCTGCAAACAGCTCAATTTGAGACATCTGCAGCAGAAGCTTTCCTTTTTTTCCTTGAATGGGCTTCAAAAGCCCGTAAGTTCCTCCAGGCGCTTTAGTCACCATTCCACTGCAGAAGTTATGTAGCTACTGTGATTTAAAGCGAAAGATGTATGTGGAATCCCAGATCAGCTAAATATTTTCTATCTTCACTAATGTGCATTCAAACACTCTAACGAGATATTTACACTTAAATGAACGAGAAACTTCGTAGAGGAGCTGCAAACAGCTCAGTTGGCGACATCTGCGGCAGAAGCTATCCTTTTTTTCTTTGAATGGGCTTCAATAGCCTGTAAGTTCCTCCAGGCGCTTTAGTCACCATTCCACTGCTGAAGTTATGTAGCTACTGTGATTTAAAGCGAAAGATGTATGTGGAATCCCAGATCAGCTAAATATTTTCTATCTTCACTAATGTGCATTCAAACACTCTAACGAGATATTTACACTTAAATGAACGAGAAACTTCGTAGAAGAGCTGCAAACAGCTCAGTTGGACACATCTGCGGAAGAAGCTTTCCTTTTTTCCTCGACTGTGCTTAAAACCCCGTCACTTGCTTCATACGCTTCTCACCAATCCCCTGCAGTAGGTTTGTAGTTAGGTGTTCTAAAGCCCAAGATATATAGGGAAACATGTTCAGCAAAAGATTTCCTATCTCCACGAAAATGATTTCACATAGTGTAACCAGCTAATTAAGCTGAAATGAAGGAGAATGTTGACAGAAGAGCTGCAAACAGCTCAGTTTAAGTCATCTGCGGCAGAAGCTTTCCTTTTTTTCCTTGAATGGGCTTCAAAAGCCCGTAAGCTCCTCCAGGCGCTTTAGTCACCATTCCACTGCAGAAGTTATGTAGTTACTGTGATTTAAAGCGAAAGATGCATGGGGATCCCAGATCAGCTAAAGATTTACTATCTTCACTAATGTGCATTCAAACACTCTAACGAGATATTTACACTTAAATGAACGAGAAACTTCGTATACAAGCTGCAAACAGCTCAGTTGGCGACACCTGCGGCAGAAGCTTTCCTTTTTTTCCTCGAATCTGCTTAAAACCCCGGAACTTGCTTGATACACTTCTCAGCAATCCCCTGCAGTATCTTTGTAGTTACGGTGTTCTAAAGGCAAAGATAAGTAGGGATACATGTTCAGCAAAAGATTTCCTATGTCCACGAAAATGATTTCACATACTGTAACCAGCTAGTTACACTGAAATGAAGGAGAATGTTGTCAGAAGAGCTGCAAACAGCTCAGTTTGAGACATCTGCGGCAGAAGCCTTCCTTTTCTTCCTTGAATGGGCTTCAAAAGCCCGTAAGCTCCTCCAGGCGCTTTAGTCACCTTTCCACTGCAGAAGTTACGTAGTTACTGTGATTTAGAGCGAAAGATGTACGGGGATCCCAGATCACCTAAATATTTTCTATCTTCACTAAAGTGCATTCAAACACTCTAACGAGATATTTACACATAAATGAACGAGAAACTTTGTATAAAAGCTGCAAACAGCTCTGTTGGCGACACATGCGGCAGAAGCTTTCCTTTTTTTCCTTGAATGGGCTTCAATAGCCCGTAAGTTCCTCCAGGCGCTTTAGTCACCATTCCACTGCAGAAGTTATGTAGCTACTGTGATTTAAAGCGAAAGATGTATGTGGAATCCCAGATCAGCTAAATATTTTCTATCTTCACTAATGTGCATTCAAACACTCTAACGAGATATTTACACTTAAATGAACGAGAAACTTCGTAGAGGAGCTGCAAACAGCTCAGTTGGAGACATCTGCGGCAGAAGCTTTCCTTTTTTCCTCGACTGTGCTTAAAACCCCGTCACTTGCTTCATACACTTCTCACCAATCCCCTGCAGTAGGTTTGTAGTTAGGTGTTCTAAAGCCAAAGATATATAGGGATACATGTTCAGCAAAAGATTTCCTATCGCCACGAAACTGATTTCACATAGTGTAACCAGGTAGTTACACTGTAATGAAGGAGAATGTTGTCAGATGAGCTGCAAACAGCTCAGTTTGAGACATCTGCGGCAGAAGCCTTCCTTTTTTTCCTTGAATGGGCTTTAAAAGCCCGTAAGTTCCTCCAGGCGCTTTAGTCACCATTCCACTGCAGAAGTTATGTAGTTACTGTGATTTAAAGCGAAAGATGTATGGGGATCCCAGATCAGCTAAAGATTTACTATCTTCACTAAAGTGCTTTCAAACACTCTAACGAGATATTTACACTTAAATGAATGAGAAACTTCGTATACAAGCTGCAAACAGCTCAATTTGAGACATCTGCAGCAGAAGCTTTCCTTTTTTTCCTTGAATGGGCTTCAAAAGCCCGTAAGTTCCTCCAGGCGCTTTAGTCACCATTCCACTGCAGAAGTTATGTAGCTACTGTGATTTAAAGCGAAAGATGTATGTGGAATCCCAGATCAGCTAAATATTTTCTATCTTCACTAATGTGCATTCAAACACTCTAACGAGATATTTACACTTAAATGAACGAGAAACTTCGTAGAGGAGCTGCAAACAGCTCAGTTGGAGACATCTGCGGCAGAAGCTTTCCTTTTTTCCTCGACTGTGCTTAAAACCCCGTCACTTGCTTCATACACTTCTCACCAATCCCCTGCAGTAGGTTTGTAGTTAGGTGTTCTAAAGCCAAAGATATATAGGGATACATGTTCAGCAAAATATTTCCTATCTCCACGAAAATGATTTCACGTACTGTAACCAACTAGTTACGCTGAAATGGAGGAGATAGTTGTCAGAAGAGCTGCAAACAGCTCAGTTTGAGACATCTGCGGCAGAAGCTTTCCTTTTTTCTCTTGAATGGGCTTCAAAAGCCCGTAAGTTCCTCCAGGCGCTTTAGTCACCATTCCACTGCAGAAGTTATGTAGTTACTGTGATTTAAAGCGAAAGGTGTACGGGGATCCCAGATTACCTAAATATTTTCTATATTCACTAATGTGCATTCAAACACTGTAACCAGATATTTACACTTAAATCAACGAGCAACTTCGTAGAAGAGCTGCAAACAGCTCAGTTGGAGACATCTGCGGCAGAAGCTTTCCTTTTTTTCCTCGAATGTGCTTAAAACCCCGTAACTTGCTTCATACACCTATCTCCCCATTCTCCTCCAGTAAGTTTGTAGTTACGGTGTTCTAAAGACAAAGATATATAGGGATACATGTTCAGCAAAAGATTTGCTATCTCCACGAAAATGATTTCACATACTGTAACCAGCTAGTTACACTGAAATGAAGGAGAAAGTTGTCAGAAGAGCTGCAAACAGCTCAATTTGAGACATCTGCAGCAGAAGCTTTCCTTTTTTTCCTTGAATGGGCTTCAAAAGCCCGTAAGTTCCTCCAGGCGCTTTAGTCACCATTCCACTGCAGATGTTATGTAGCTACTGTGATTTAAAGCGAAAGATGTATGTGGAATCCCAGATCAGCTAAATATTTTCTATCTTCACTAATGTGCATTCAAACACTCTAACGAGATATTTACACTTAAATGAACGAGAAACTTCGTATACAAGCTGCAAACAGCTCAGTTGGCGACATCTGCGGCAGAAGCTATCCTTTTTTTCTTTGAATGGGCTTCAATAGCCTGTAAGTTCCTCCAGGCGCTTTAGTCACCATTCCACTGCTGAAGTTATGTAGCTACTGTGATTTAAAGCGAAAGATGTATGTGGAATCCCAGATCAGCTAAATATTTTCTATCTTCACTAATGTGTATTCAAACACTCTAACGAGATATTTACACTTAAATGAACGAGAAACTTCGTAGAAGAGCTGCAAACAGCTCAGTTGGACACATCTGCGGCAGAAGCTTTCCTTTTTTCCTCGACTGTGCTTAAAACCCCGTCACTTGCTTCATACGCTTCTCACCAATCCCCTGCAGTAGGTTTGTAGTTAGGTGTTCTAAAGCCCAAGATATATAGGGAAACATGTTCAGCAAAAGATTTCCTATCTCCACGAAAATGATTTCACATAGTGTAACCAGCTAATTAAGCTGAAATTAAGGAGAATGTTGACAGAAGAGCTGCAAACAGCTCAGTTTAAGTCATCTGCGGCAGAAGCTTTCCTTTTTTTCCTTGAATGGGCTTCAAAAGCCCGTAAGCTCCTCCAGGCGCCTTAGTCACCATTCCACTGCAGAAGTTATGTAGTTACTGTGATTTAAAGCGAAAGATGCATGGGGATCCCAGATCAGCTAAAGATTTACTATCTTCACTAATGTGCATTCAAACACTCTAACGACATATTTACACTTAAATGAACGAGAAACTTCGTATACAAGCTGCAAACAGCTCAGTTGGCGACACCTGCGGTAGAAGCTTTCCTTTTTTTCCTCGAATCTGCTTAAAACCCCGGAACTTGCTTGATACACTTCTCAGCAATCCCCTGCAGTATCTTTGTAGTTACGGTGTTCTAAAGGCAAAGATAAGTAGGGATACATGTTCAGCAAAAGATTTCCTATCTCCACGAAAATGATTTCACATACTGTAACCAGCTAGTTACACTGAAATGAAGGAGAATGTTGTCAGAAGAGCTGCAAACAGCTCAGTTTGAGACATCTGCGGCAGAAGCCTTCCTTTTTTTCCTTGAATGGGCTTCAAAAGCCCGTAAGCTCCTCCAGGCGCTTTCGTCACCTTTCCACTGCAGAAGTTACGTAGTTACTGTGATTTAGAGCGAAAGATGTACGGGGATCCCAGAGCACCTAAATATTTTCTATCTTCACTAAAGTGCATTCAAACACTCTAACGAGATATTTACACATAAATGAACGAGAAACTTTGTATAAAAGCTGCAAACAGCTCTGTTGGCGACACATGCGGCAGAAGCTTTCCTTTTTTTCCTTGAATGGGCTTCAAAAGCCCGTAAGTTCCTCCAGGCGCTTTAGTCACCATTCCACTGCAGAAGTTATGTAGCTACTGTGATTTAAAGCGAAAGATGTATGTGGAATCCCAGATCAGCTAAATATTTTCTATCTTCACTAATGTGCATTCAAACACTCTAACGAGATATTTACACTTAAATGAACGAGAAACTTCGTAGAGGAGCTGCAAACAGCTCAGTTGGAGACATCTGGGGCAGAAGCTTTCCTTTTTTCCTCGACTGTGCTTAAAACCCCGTCACTTGCTTCATACACTTCTCACCAATCCCCTGCAGTAGGTTTGTAGTTAGGTGTTCTAAAGCCAAAGATATATAGGGATACATGTTCAGCAAAAGATTTCCTATCGCCACGAAACTGATTTCACATAGTGTAACCAGGTAGTTACACTGTAATGAAGGAGAATGTTGTCAGAAGAGCTGCAAACAGCTCAGTTTGAGACATCTGCGGCAGAAGCCTTCCTTTTTTTCCTTGAATGGGCTTTAAAAGCCCGTAAGTTCCTCCAGGCGCTTTAGTCACCATTCCACTGCAGAAGTTATGTAGCTACTGTGATTTAAAGCGAAAGATGTATGTGGAATCCCAGATCAGCTAAATATTTTCTATCTTCACTAATGTGCATTCAAACACTCTAACGAGATATTTACACTTAAATGAACGAGAAACTTCGTAGAGGAGCTGCAAACAGCTCAGTTGGAGACATCTGCGGCAGAAGCTTTCCTTTTTTCCTCAACTGTGCTTAAAACCCCGTCACTTGCTTCATACACTTCTCACCAATGCCCTGCAGTAGGTTTGTAGTTAGGTGTTTTAAAGCCAAAGATATATAGGGATACATGTTCAGCAAAAGATTTGCTATCTCCACGAAAATGATTTCACATACTGTAACCAGCTAGTTACACTGAAATGAAGGAGAAAGTTGTCAGAAGAGCTGCAAACAGCTCAATTTGAGACATCTGCAGCAGAAGCTTTCCTTTTTTTCCTTGAATGGGCTTCAAAAGCCCGTAAGTTCCTCCAGGCGCTTTAGTCACCATTCCACTCCAGATGTTATGTAGCTACTGTGATTTAAAGCGAAAGATGTATGTGGAATCCCAGATCAGCTAAATATTTTCTATTTTCACTAATGTGCATTCAAACACTCTAACGAGATATTTACACTTAAATGAACGAGAAACTTCGTATACAAGCTGCAAACAGCTCAGTTGGCGACATGTGCGGCAGAAGCTATCCTTTTTTTCTTTGAATGGGCTTCAATAGCCTGTAAGTTCCTCCAGGCGCTTTAGTCACCATTCCACTGCAGAAGTTATGTAGCTACTGTGATTTAAAGCGAAAGATGTATGTGGAATCCCAGATCAGCTAAATATTTTCTATCTTCACTAATGTGCATTCAAACACTCTAACGAGATATTTACACTTAAATGAACGAGAAACTTCGTAGAAGAGCTGCAAACAGCTCAGTTGGACACATCTGCGGCAGAAGCTTTCCTTTTTTCCTCGACTGTGCTTAAAACCCCGTCACTTGCTTCATACGCTTCTCACCAATCCCCTGCAGTAGGTTTGTAGTTAGGTGTTCTAAAGCCCAAGATATATAGGGAAACATGTTCAGCAAAAGATTTCCTATCTCCACGAAAATGATTTCACATAGTGTAACCAGCTAATTAAGCTGAAATGAAGGAGAATGTTGACAGAAGAGCTGCAAACAGCTCAGTTTAAGTCATCTGCGGCAGAAGCTTTCCTTTTTTTCCTTGAATGGGCTTCAAAAGCCCGTAAGCTCCTCCAGGCGCTTTAGTCACCATTCCACTGCAGAAGTTATGTAGTTACTGTGATTTAAAGCGAAAGATGCATGGGGATCCCAGATCAGCTAAAGATTTACTATCTTCACTAATGTGCATTCAAACACTCTAACGACATATTTACACTTAAATGAACGAGAAACTTCGTATACAAGCTGCAAACAGCTCAGTTGGCGACACCTGCGGCAGAAGCTTTCCTTTTTTTCCTCGAATCTGCTTAAAACCCCGGAACTTGCTTGATACACTTCTCAGCAATCCCCTGCAGTATCTTTGTAGTTACGGTGTTCTAAAGGCAAAGATAAGTAGGGATACATGTTCAGCAAAAGATTTCCTATCTCCACGAAAATGATTTCACATACTGTAACCAGCTAGTTACACTGAAATGAAGGAGAATGTTGTCAGAAGAGATGCAAACAGCTCAGTTTGAGACATCTGCGGCAGAAGCCTTCCTTTTTTTCCTTGAATGGGCTTCAAAAGCCCGTAAGCTCCTCCAGGCGCTTTAGTCACCTTTCCACTGCAGAATTTACGTAGTTACTGTGACTTAGAGCGAAAGATGTACGGGGATCCCAGAGCACCTAAATATTTTCTATCTTCACTAAAGTGCATTCAAACACTCTAACGAGATATTTACACATAAATGAACGAGAAACTTTGTATAAAAGCTGCAAACAGCTCTGTTGGCGACACATGCGGCAGAAGCCTTCCTTTTTTTCCTTGAATGGGCTTCAATAGCCCGTAAGTTCCTCCAGGCGCTTTAGTCACCATTCCACTGCAGAAGTTATGTAGCTACTGTGATTTAAAGCGAAAGATGTATGTGGAATCCCAGATCAGCTAAATATTTTCTATCTTCACTAATGTGCATTCAAACACTCTAACGAGATATTTACACTTAAATGAACGAGAAACTTCGTAGAGGAGCTGCAAACAGCTCAGTTGGAGACATCTGCGGCAGAAGCTTTCCTTTTTTCCTCGACTGTGCTTAAAACCCCGTCACTTGCTTCATACACTTCTCACCAATCCCCTGCAGTAGGTTTGTAGTTAGGTGTTCTAAAGCCAAAGATATATAGGGATACATGTTCAGCAAAAGATTTCCTATCTCCACGAAACTGATTTCACATAGTGTAACCAGCTAGTTACACTGTAATAAAGGAGAATGTTGTCAGAAGAGCTGCAAACAGCTCAGTTTGAGACATCTGCGGCAGAAGCCTTCCTTTTTTTCCTTGAATGGGCTTTAAAAGCCCGTAAGTTCCTCCAGGCGCTTTAGTCACCATTCCACTGCAGAAGTTATGTAGTTACTGTGATTTAAAGCGAAAGATGTATGGGGATCCCAGATCAGCTAAAGATTTACTATCTTCACTAAAGTGCTTTCAAACACTCTAACGAGATATTTACACTTAAATGAATGAGAAACTTCGTATACAAGCTGCAAACAGCTCAATTTGAGACATCTGCAGCAGAAGCTTTCCTTTTTTTCCTTGAATGGGCTTCAAAAGCCCGTAAGTTCCTCCAGGCGCTTTAGTCACCATTCCACTCCAGAAGTTATGTAGCTACTGTGATTTAAAGCGAAAGATGTATGTGGAATCCCAGATCAGCTAAATATTTTCTATCTTCACTAATGTGCATTCAAACACTCTAACGAGATATTTACACTTAAAAGAACGAGAAACTTCGTAGAGGAGCTGCAAACAGCTCAGTTGGAGACATCTGCGGCAGAAGCTTTCCTTTTTTCCTCGACTGTGCTTAAAACCCCGTCACTTGCTTCATACACTTCTCACCAATGCCCTGCAGTAGGTTTGTAGTTAGGTGTTCTAAAGCCCAAGATATATAGGGAAACATGTTCAGCAAAAGATTTCCTATCTCCACGAAAATGATTTCACATAGTGTAACCAGCTAATTAAGCTGAAATGAAGGAGAATGTTGACAGAAGAGATGCAAACAACTCAGTTTAAGTCATCTGCGGCAGAAGCTTTCCTTTTTTTCCTTGAATGGGCTTCAAAAGCCCGTAAGCTCCTCCAGGCGCTTTAGTCACCATTCCACTGCAGAAGTTATGTAGTTACTGTGATTTAAAGCGAAAGATGCATGGGGATCCCAGATCAGCTAAAGATTTACTATCTTCACTAATGTGCATTCAAACACTCTAACGACATATTTACACTTAAATGAACGAGAAACTTCGTATACAAGCTGCAAACAGCTCAGTTGGCGACACCTGCGGCAGAAGCTTTCCTTTTTTTCCTCGAATCTGCTTAAAACCCCGGAACTTGCTTGATACACTTCTCAGCAATCCCCTGCAGTATCTTTGTAGTTACGGTGTTCTAAAGGCAAAGATAAGTAGGGATACATGTTCAGAAAAAGATTTCCTATCTCCACGAAAATGATTTCACATACTGTAACCAGCTAGTTACACTGAAATGAAGGAGAATGTTGTCAGAAGAGCTGCAAACAGCTCAGTTTGAGACATCTGCGGCAGAAGCCTTCCTTTTTTTCCTTGAATGGGCTTCAAAAGCCCGTAAGCTCCTCCAGGCGCTTTAGTCACCTTTCCACTGCAGAAGTTACGTAGTTACTGTGATTTAGAGCGAAAGATGTACGGGGATCCCAGAGCACCTAAATATTTTCTATCTTCACTAAAGTGCATTCAAACACTCTAACGAGATATTTACACATAAATGAACGAGAAACTTTGTATAAAAGCTGCAAACAGCTCTGATGGCGACACATGCGGCAGAAGCTTTCCTTTTTTTCCTTGAATGGGCTTCAAAAGCCCGTAAGTTCCTCCAGGCGCTTTAGTCACCATTCCACTGCAGAAGTTATGTAGCTACTGTGATTTAAAGCGAAAGATGTATGTGGAATCCCAGATCAGCTAAATATTTTCTATCTTCACTAATGTGCATTCAAACACTCTAACGAGATATTTACACTTAAATGAACGAGAAACTTCGTAGAAGAGCTGCAAACAGCTCAGTTGGACACATCTGCGGAAGAAGCTTTCCTTTTTTCCTCGACTGTGCTTAAAACCCCGTCACTTGCTTCATACGCTTCTCACCAATCCCCTGCAGTAGGTTTGTAGTTAGGTGTTCTAAAGCCAAAGATATATAGGGATACATGTTCAGCAAAAGATTTCCTATCTCCACGAAAATGATTTCACATAGTGTAACCAGCTAATTAAGCTGAAATGAAGGAGAATGTTGACAGAAGAGCTGCAAACAGCTCAGTTTAAGTCATCTGCGGCAGAAGCTTTCCTTTTTTTCCTTGAATGGGCTTCAAAAGCCCGTAAGCTCCTCCAGGCGCTTTAGTCACCATTCCACTGCAGAAGTTATGTAGTTACTGTGATTTAAAGCGAAAGATGCATGGGGATCCCAGATCAGCTAAATATTTTCTATCTTCACTAAAGTGCATTCAAACACTCTAACGAGATATTTACACTTAAATGAATGAGAAACTTCGTATACAAGCTGCAAACAGCTCAATTTGAGACATCTGCAGCAGAAGCTTTCCTTTTTTTCCTTGAATGGGCTTCAAAAGCCCGTAAGTTCCTCCAGGCGCTTTAGTCACCATTCCACTGCAGAAGTTATGTAGCTACTGTGATTTAAAGCGAAAGATGTATGTGGAATCCCAGATCAGCTAAATATTTTCTATCTTCACTAATGTGCATTCAAACACTCTAACGAGATATTTACACTTAAATGAACGAGAAACTTCGTAGAGGAGCTGCAAACAGCTCAGTTGGAGACATCTGCGGCAGAAGCTTTCCTTTTTTCCTCGACTGTGCTTAAAACCCCGTCACTTGCTTCATACACTTCTCACCAATGCCCTGCAGTAGGTTTGTAGTTAGGTGTTTTAAAGCCAAAGATATATAGGGATACATGTTCAGCAAAATATTTCCTATCTCCACGAAAATGATTTCACGTACTGTAACCAGCTAGTTACGCTGAAATGGAGGAGATAGTTGTCAGAAGAGCTGCAAACAGCTCAGTTTGAGACATCTGCGGCAGAAGCTTTCCTTTTTTCTCTTGAATGGGATTCAAAAGCCCGTAAGTTCCTCCAGGCGCTTTAGTCACCATTCCACTGCAGAAGTTATGTAGTTACTGTGATTTAAAGCGAAAGGTTTACGGGGATCCCAGATTACCCAAATATTTTCTATCTTCACTAATGTGCATTCAAACACTCTAACGAGATATTTACACTTAAATGAACGAGGAACTTCGTATACAAGCTGCAAACAGCTCAGTTGGCGACATCTGCGGCAGAAGCTATCCTTTTTTTCTTTGAATGGGCTTCAATAGCCTGTAAGTTCCTCCAGGCGCTTTAGTCACCATTCCACTGCAGAAGTTATGTAGCTACTGTGATTTAAAGCGAAAGATGTATGTGGAATCCCAGATCAGCTAAATATTTTCTATCTTCACAAATGTGCATTCAAACACTCTAACGAGATATTTACACTTAAATGAACGAGAAACTTCGTAGAAGAGCTGCAAACAGCTCAGTTGGACACATCTGCGGCAGAAGCTTTCCTTTTTTCCTCGACTGTGCTTAAAACCCCGTCACTTGCTTCATACGCTTCTCACCAATCCCCTGCAGTAGGTTTGTAGTTAGGTGTTCTAAAGCCC
This sequence comes from Pelodiscus sinensis, assembly GCF_052426305.1. Taxonomy (NCBI): domain Eukaryota; kingdom Metazoa; phylum Chordata; order Testudines; family Trionychidae; genus Pelodiscus; species Pelodiscus sinensis. Next base: position 18,737,275 of record NC_143073.1, read on the forward strand.
AAGATATATAGGGAAACATGTTCAGCAAAAGATTTCCTATCTCCACGAAAATGATTTCACATAGTGTAACCAGCTAATTAAGCTGAAATGAAGGAGAATGTTGACAGAAGAGCTGCAAACAGCTCAGTTTAAGTCATCTGCGGCAGAAGCTTTCCTTTTTTTCCTTGAATGGGCTTCAAAAGCCCGTAAGCTCCTCCAGGCGCTTTAGTCACCATTCCACTGCAGAAGTTATGTAGTTACTGTGATTTAAAGCGAAAGATGCATGGGGATCCCAGATCAGCTAAAGATTTACTATCTTCACTAATGTGCATTCAAACACTCTAACGACATATTTACACTTAAATGAACGAGAAACTTCGTATACAAGCTGCAAACAGCTCAGTTGGCGACACCTGCGGCAGAAGCTTTCCTTTTTTTCCTCGAATCTGCTTAAAACCCCGGAACTTGCTTGATACACTTCTCAGCAATCCCCTGCAGTATCTTTGTAGTTACGGTGTTCTAAAGGCAAAGATAAGTAGGGATACATGTTCAGCAAAAGATTTCCTATGTCCACGAAAATGATTTCACATACTGTAACCAGCTAGTTACACTGAAATGAAGGAGAATGTTGTCAGAAGAGCTGCAAACAGCTCAGTTTGAGACATCTGCGGCAGAAGCCTTCCTTTTTTTCCTTGAATGGGCTTCAAAAGCCCGTAAGCTCCTCCAGGCGCTTTAGTCACCTTTCCACTGCAGAAGTTACGTAGTTACTGTGATTTAGAGCGAAAGATGTACGGGGATCCCAGAGCACCTAAATATTTTCTATCTTCACTAAAGTGCATTCAAACACTCTAACGAGATATTTACACATAAATGAACGAGAAACTTTGTAGAAAAGCTGCAAACAGCTCTGTTGGCGACACATGCGGCAGAAGCTTTCCTTTTTTCCTCGACTGTGCTTAAAACCCCGTCACTTGCTTCATACACTTCTCACCAATCCCCTGCAGTAGGTTTGTAGTTAGGTGTTCTAAAGCCAAAGATATATAGGGATACATGTTCAGCAAAAGATTTCCTATCTCCACGAAACTGATTTCACATAGTGTAACCAGCTAGTTACACTGTAATAAAGGAGAATGTTGTCAGAAGAGCTGCAAACAGCTCAGTTTGAGACATCTGCGGCAGAAGCCTTCCTTTTTTTCCTTGAATGGGCTTCAAAAGCCCGTAAGCTCCTCCAGGCGCTTTAGTCACCATTCCACTGCAGAAGTTACGTAGTTACTGTGATTTAGAGCGAAAGATGTATGGGGATCCCAGATCACCTAAATATTTTCTGTCTTCACTAAAGTGCATTCAAAGACTCTAACGAGATATTTACACATAAATGAACGAGAAACTTTGTATAAAAGCTGCAAACAGCTCTGTTGGCGACACATGCGGCAGAAGCTTTCCTTTTTTTCCTTGAATGGGCTTCAAAAGCCCGTAAGTTCCTCCAGGCGCTTTAGTCACCATTCCACTGCAGAAGTTATGTAGCTACTGTGATTTAAAGCGAAAGAAGTATGTGGAATCCCAGATCAGCTAAATATTTTCTATCTTCACTAATGTGCATTCAAACACTCTAACGAGATATTTACACTTAAATGAACGAGAAACTTCGTAGAGGAGCTGCAAACAGCTCAGTTGGAGACATCTGCGGCAGAAGCTTTCCTTTTTTCCTCGACTGTGCTTAAAACCCCGTCACTTGCTTCATACACTTCTCACCAATCCCCTGCAGTAGGTTTGTAGTTAGGTGTTCTAAAGCCAAAGATATATAGGGATACATGTTCAGCAAAAGATTTCCTATCGCCACGAAACTGATTTCACATAGTGTAACCAGCTAGTTACACTGTAATGAAGGAGAATGTTGTCAGAAGAGCTGCAAACAGCTCAGTTTGAGACATCTGCGGCAGAAGCCTTCCTTTTTTTCCTTGAATGGGCTTTAAAAGCCCGTAAGTTCCTCCAGGCGCTTTAGTCACCATTCCACTGCAGAAGTTATGTAGTTACTGTGATTTAAAGCGAAAGATGTATGTGGAATCCCAGATCAGCTAAATATTTTCTATCTTCACTAATGTGCATTCAAACACTCTAACGAGATATTTACACTTAAATGAACGAGAAACTTCGTAGAGGAGCTGCAAACAGCTCAGTTGGAGACATCTGCGGCAGAAGCTTTCCTTTTTTCCTCGACTGTGCTTAAAACCCCGTCACTTGCTTCATACACTTCTCACCAATGCCCTGCAGTAGGTTTGTAGTTAGGTGTTCTAAAGCCAAAGATATATAGGGATACATGTTCAGCAAAATATTTCCTATCTCCACGAAACTGATTTCACATAGTGTAACCAGCTAGTTACACTGTAATGAAGGAGAATGTTGTCAGAGGAGCTGCAAACAGCTCAGTTTGAGACATCTGCGGCAGAAGCCTTCCTTTTTTTCCTTGAATGGGCTTTAAAAGCCCGTAAGTGCCTCCAGGCGCTTTAGTCACCATTCCACTGCAGAAGTTATGTAGTTACTGTGATTTAAAGCGAAAGATGTATGGGGATCCCAGATCAGCTAAAGATTTACTATCTTCACTAAAGTGCTTTCAAACACTCTAACGAGATAATTACACTTAAATGAATGAGAAACTTCGTATACAAGCTGCAAACAGCTCAATTTGAGACATCTGCAGCAGAAGCTTTCCTTTTTTTCCTTGAATGGGCTTCAAAAGCCCGTAAGTTCCTCCAGGCGCTTTAGTCACCATTCCACTGCAGAAGTTATGTAGCTACTGTGATTTAAAGCGAAAGATGTATGTGGAATCCCAGATCAGCTAAATATTTTCTATCTTCACTAATGTGCATTCAAACACTCTAACGAGATATTTACACTTAAATGAACGAGAAACTTCGTAGAGGAGCTGCAAACAGCTCAGTTGGCGACATCTGTGGCAGAAGCTATCCTTTTTTTCTTTGAATGGGCTTCAATAGCCTGTAAGTTCCTCCAGGCGCTTTAGTCACCATTCCACTGCAGAAGTTATGTAGCTACTGTGATTTAAAGCGAAAGATGTATGTGGAATCCCAGATCAGCTAAATATTTTCTATCTTCACTAATGTGCATTCAAACACTCTAACGAGATATTTACACTTAAATGAACGAGAAACTTCGTAGAGGAGCTGCAAACAGCTCAGTTGGCGACATCTGCGGCAGAAGCTATCCTTTTTTTCTTTGAATGGGCTTCAATAGCCTGTAAGTTCCTCCAGGCGCTTTAGTCACCATTCCACTGCTGAAGTTATGTAGCTACTGTGATTTAAAGCGAAAGATGTATGTGGAATCCCAGATCAGCTAAATATTTTCTATCTTCACTAATGTGCATTCAAACACTCTAACGAGATATTTACACTTAAATGAACGAGAAACTTCGTAGAGGAGCTGCAAACAGCTCAGTTGGAGACATCTGCGGAAGAAGCTTTCCTTTTTTCCTCGACTGTGCTTAAAACCCCGTCACTTGCTTGATACACTTCTCACCAATCCCCTGCAGTAGGTTTGTAGTTAGGTGTTCTAAAGCCAAAGATATATAGGGATACATGTTCAGCAAAAGATTTCCTATCTCCACGAAACTGATTTCACATAGTGTAACCAGCTAGTTACACTGTAATAAAGGAGAATGTTGTCAGAAGAGCTGCAAACAGCTCAGTTTGAGACATCTGCGGCAGAAGCCTTCCTTTTTTTCCTTGAATGGGCTTTAAAAGCCCGTAAGTTCCTCCAGGCGCTTTAGTCACCATTCCACTGCAGAAGTTATGTAGTTACTGTGATTTAAAGCGAAAGATGTATGTGGAATCCCAGATCAGCTAAATATTTTCTATCTTCACTAATGTGCATTCAAACACTCTAACGAGATATTTACACTTAAATGAACGAGAAACTTCGTAGGGGAGCTGCAAACAGCTCAGTTGGACACATCTGCGGCAGAAGCTTTCCTTTTTTCCTCGACTGTGCTTAAAACCCCGTCACTTGCTTCATACGCTTCTCACCAATCCCCTGCAGTAGGTTTGTAGTTAGGTGTTCTAAAGCCCAAGATATATAGGGAAACATGTTCAGCAAAAGATTTCCTATCTCCACGAAAATGATTTCACATAGTGTAACCAGCTAATTAAGCTGAAATGAAGGAGAATGTTGACAGAAGAGCTGCAAACAGCTCAGTTTAAGTCATCTGCGGCAGAAGTTTTCCTTTTTTTCCTTGAATGGGCTTCAAAAGCCCGTAAGCTCCTCCAGGCGCTTTAGTCACCATTCCACTGCAGAAGTTATGTAGTTACTGTGATTTAAAGCGAAAGATGCATGGGGATCCCAGATCAGCTAAAGATTTACTATCTTCACTAATGTGCATTCAAACACTCTAACGACATATTTACACTTAAATGAACGAGAAACTTCGTATACAAGCTGCAAACAGCTCAGTTGGCGACACCTGCGGCAGAAGCTTTCCTTTTTTTCCTCGAATCTGCTTAAAACCCCGGAACTTGCTTGATACACTTCTCAGCAATCCCCTGCAGTATCTTTGTAGTTACGGTGTTCTAAAGGCAAAGATAAGTAGGGATACATGTTCAGCACAAGATTTCCTATCTCCACGAAAATGATTTCACATACTGTAACCAGCTAGTTACACTGAAATGAAGGAGAATGTTGTCAGAAGAGCTGCAAACAGCTCAGTTTGAGACATCTGCGGCAGAAGCCTTCCTTTTTTTCCTTGAATGGGCTTCAAAAGCCCGTAAGCTCCTCCAGGCGCTTTAGTCACCATTCCACTGCAGAAGTTACGTAGTTACTGTGATTTAGAGCGAAAGATGTACGGGGATCCCAGATCACCTAAATATTTTCTGTCTTCACTAAAGTGCATTCAAAGACTCTAACGAGATATTTACACATAAATGAACGAGAAACTTTGTATAAAAGCTGCAAACAGCTCTGTTGGCGACACATGCGGCAGAAGCTTTCCTTTTTTTCCTTGAATGGGCTTCAAAAGCCCGTAAGTTCCTCCAGGCGCTTTAGTCACCATTCCACTGCAGAAGTTATGTAGCTACTGTGATTTAAAGCGAAGGAAGTATGTGGAATCCCAGATCAGCTAAATATTTTCTATCTTCACTAATGTGCATTCAAACACTCTAACGAGATATTTACACTTAAATGAACGAGAAACTTCGTAGAGGAGCTGCAAACAGCTCAGTTGGAGACATCTGCGGCAGAAGCTTTCCTTTTTTCCTCGACTGTGCTTAAAACCCCGTCACTTGCTTCATACACTTCTCACCAATCCCCTGCAGTAGGTTTGTAGTTAGGTGTTCTAAAGCCAAAGATATATAGGGATACATGTTCAGCAAAAGATTTCCTATCGCCACGAAACTGATTTCACATAGTGTAACCAGCTAGTTACACTGTAATGAAGGAGAATGTTGTCAGAAGAGCTGCAAACAGCTCAGTTTGAGACATCTGCGGCAGAAGCCTTCCTTTTTTTCCTTGAATGGGCTTTAAAAGCCCGTAAGTTCCTCCAGGCGCTTTAGTCACCATTCCACTGCAGAAGTTATGTAGTTACTGTGATTTAAAGCGAAAGATGTATGTGGAATCCCAGATCAGCTAAATATTTTCTATCTTCACTAATGTGCATTCAAACACTCTAACGAGATATTTACACTTAAATGAACGAGAAACTTCGTAGAGGAGCTGCAAACAGCTCAGTTGGAGACATCTGCGGCAGAAGCTTTCCTTTTTTCCTCGACTGTGCTTAAAACCCCGTCACTTGCTTCATACACTTCTCACCAATCCCCTGCAGTAGGTTTGTAGTTAGGTGTTCTAAAGCCAAAGATATATAGGGATACATGTTCAGCAAAAGATTTCCTATCTCCACGAAACTGATTTCACATAGTGTAACCAGCTAGTTACACTGTAATGAAGGAGAATGTTGTCAGAGGAGCTGCAAACAGCTCAGTTTGAGACATCTGCGGCAGAAGCCTTCCTTTTTTTCCTTGAATGGGCTTTAAAAGCCCGTAAGTTCCTCCAGGCGCTTTAGTCACCATTCCACTGCAGAAGTTATGTAGTTACTGTGATTTAAAGCGAAAGATGTATGGGGATCCCAGATCAGCTAAAGATTTACTATCTTCACTAAAGTGCTTTCAAACACTCTAACGAGATATTTACACTTAAATGAATGAGAAACTTCGTATACAAGCTGCAAACAGCTCAATTTGAGACATCTGCAGCAGAAGCTTTCCTTTTTTTCCTTGAATGGGCTTCAAAAGCCCGTAAGTTCCTCCAGGCGCTTTAGTCACCATTCCACTGCAGAAGTTATGTAGCTACTGTGATTTAAAGCGAAAGATGTATGTGGAATCCCAGATCAGCTAAATATTTTCTATCTTCACTAATGTGCATTCAAACACTCTAACGAGATATTTACACTTAAATGAACGAGAAACTTCGTAGAGGAGCTGCAAACAGCTCAGTTGGCGACATCTGCGGCAGAAGCTATCCTTTTTTTCTTTGAATGGGCTTCAATAGCCTGTAAGTTCCTCCAGGCGCTTTAGTCACCATTCCACTGCAGAAGTTATGTAGCTACTGTGATTTAAAGCGAAAGATGTATGTGGAATCCCAGATCAGCTAAATATTTTCTATCTTCACTAATGTGCATTCAAACACTCTAACGAGATATTTACACTTAAATGAACGAGAAACTTCGTAGAAGAGCTGCAAACAGCTCAGTTGGACACATCTGCGGAAGAAGCTTTCCTTTTTTTCCTCGACTGTGCTTAAAACCCCGTCACTTGCTTCATACGCTTCTCACCAATCCCCTGCAGTAGGTTTGTAGTTAGGTGTTCTAAAGCCCAAGATATATAGGGAAACATGTTCAGCAAAAGATTTCCTATCTCCACGAAAATGATTTCACATAGTGTAACTAGCTAATTAAGCTGAAATGAAGGAGAATGTTGACAGAAGAGCTGCAAACAGCTCAGTTTAAGTCATCTGCGGCAGAAGCTTTCCTTTTTTTCCTTGAATGGGCTTCAAAAGCCCGTAAGCTCCTCCAGGCGCTTTAGTCACCATTCCACTGCAGAAGTTATGTAGTTACTGTGATTTAAAGCGAAAGATGCATGGGGATCCCAGATCAGCTAAAGATTTACTATCTTCACTAATGTGCATTCAAACACTCTAACGACATATTTACACTTAAATGAACGAGAAACTTCGTATACAAGCTGCAAACAGCTCAGTTGGCGACACCTGCGGCAGAAGCTTTCCTTTTTTTCCTCGAATCTGCTTAAAACCCCGGAACTTGCTTGATACACTTCTCAGCAATCCCCTGCAGTATCTTTGTAGTTACGGTGTTCTAAAGGCAAAGATAAGTAGGGATACATGTTCAGCAAAAGATTTCCTATCTCCACGAAAATGATTTCACATACTGTAACCAGCTAGTTACACTGAAATGAAGGAGAATGTTGTCAGAAGAGCTGCAAACAGCTCAGTTTGAGACATCTGCGGCAGAAGCCTTCCTTTTCTTCCTTGAATGGGCTTCAAAAGCCCGTAAGCTCCTCCAGGCGCTTTAGTCACCTTTCCACTGCAGAAGTTACGTAGTTACTGTGATTTAGAGCGAAAGATGTACGGGGATCCCAGATCACCTAAATATTTTCTATCTTCACTAAAGTGCATTCAAACACTCTAACGAGATATTTACACATAAATGAACGAGAAACTTTGTATAAAAGCTGCAAACAGCTCTGTTGGCGACACATGCGGCAGAAGCTTTCCTTTTTTTCCTTGAATGGGCTTCAATAGCCCGTAAGTTCCTCCAGGCGCTTTAGTCACCATTCCACTGCAGAAGTTATGTAGCTACTGTGATTTAAAGCGAAAGATGTATGTGGAATCCCAGATCAGCTAAATATTTTCTATCTTCACTAATGTGCATTCAAACACTCTAACGAGATATTTACACTTAAATGAACGAGAAACTTCGTAGAGGAGCTGCAAACAGCTCAGTTGGAGACATCTGCGGCAGAAGCTTTCCTTTTTTCCTCGACTGTGCTTAAAACCCCGTCACTTGCTTCATACACTTCTCACCAATCCCCTGCAGTAGGTTTGTAGTTAGGTGTTCTAAAGCCAAAGATATATAGGGATACATGTTCAGCAAAAGATTTCCTATCGCCACGAAACTGATTTCACATAGTGTAACCAGGTAGTTACACTGTAATGAAGGAGAATGTTGTCAGATGAGCTGCAAACAGCTCAGTTTGAGACATCTGCGGCAGAAGCCTTCCTTTTTTTCCTTGAATGGGCTTTAAAAGCCCGTAAGTTCCTCCAGGCGCTTTAGTCACCATTCCACTGCAGAAGTTATGTAGTTACTGTGATTTAAAGCGAAAGATGTATGGGGATCCCAGATCAGATAAAGATTTACTATCTTCACTAAAGTGCTTTCAAACACTCTAACGAGATATTTACACTTAAATGAATGAGAAACTTCGTATACAAGCTGCAAACAGCTCAGTTTGAGACATCTGCGGCAGAAGCTTTCCTTTTTTCTCTTGAATGGGCTTCAAAAGCCCGTAAGTTCCTCCAGGCGCTTTAGTCACCATTCCACTGCAGAAGTTATGTAGTTACTGTGATTTAAAGCGAAAGGTGTACGGGGATCCCAGATTACCTAAATATTTTCTATATTCACTAATGTGCATTCAAACACTGTAACCAGATATTTACACTTAAATCAACGAGCAACTTCGTAGAAGAGCTGCAAACAGCTCAGTTGGAGACATCTGCGGCAGAAGCTTTCCTTTTTTTCCTCGAATGTGCTTAAAACCCCGTAACTTGCTTCATACACCTATCTCCCCATTCTCCTCCAGTAAGTTTGTAGTTACGGTGTTCTAAAGCCAAAGATATATAGGGATACATGTTCAGCAAAAGATTTGCTATCTCCACGAAAATGATTTCACATACTGTAACCAGCTAGTTACACTGAAATGAAGGAGAAAGTTGTCAGAAGAGCTGCAAACAGCTCAATTTGAGACATCTGCAGCAGAAGCTTTCCTTTTTTTCCTTGAATGGGCTTCAAAAGCCCGTAAGTTCCTCCAGGCGCTTTAGTCACCATTCCACTGCAGATGTTATGTAGCTACTGTGACTTAAAGCGAAAGATGTATGTGGAATCCCAGATCAGCTAAATATTTTCTATCTTCACTAATGTGCATTCAAACACTCTAACGAGATATTTACACTTAAATGAACGAGAAACTTCGTATACAAGCTGCAAACAGCTCAGTTGGCGACATCTGCGGCAGAAGCTATCCTTTTTTTCTTTGAATGGGCTTCAATAGCCTGTAAGTTCCTCCAGGCGCTTTAGTCACCATTCCACTGCTGAAGTTATGTAGCTACTGTGATTTAAAGCGAAAGATGTATGTGGAATCCCAGATCAGCTAAATATTTTCTATCTTCACTAATGTGTATTCAAACACTCTAACGAGATATTTACACTTAAATGAACGAGAAACTTCGTAGAAGAGCTGCAAACAGCTCAGTTGGACACATCTGCGGCAGAAGCTTTCCTTTTTTCCTCGACTGTGCTTAAAACCCCGTCACTTGCTTCATACGCTTCTCACCAATCCCCTGCAGTAGGTTTGTAGTTAGGTGTTCTAAAGCCCAAGATATATAGGGAAACATGTTCAGCAAAAGATTTCCTATCTCCACGAAAATGATTTCACATAGTGTAACCAGCTAATTAAGCTGAAATTAAGGAGAATGTTGACAGAAGAGCTGCAAACAGCTCAGTTTAAGTCATCTGCGGCAGAAGCTTTCCTTTTTTTCCTTGAATGGGCTTCAAAAGCCCGTAAGCTCCTCCAGGCGCCTTAGTCACCATTCCACTGCAGAAGTTATGTAGTTACTGTGATTTAAAGCGAAAGATGCATGGGGATCCCAGATCAGCTAAAGATTTACTATCTTCACTAATGTGCATTCAAACACTCTAACGACATATTTACACTTAAATGAACGAGAAACTTCGTATACAAGCTGCAAACAGCTCAGTTGGCGACACCTGCGGCAGAAGCTTTCCTTTTTTTCCTCGAATCTGCTTAAAACCCCGGAACTTGCTTGATACACTTCTCAGCAATCCCCTGCAGTATCTTTGTAGTTACGGTGTTCTAAAGGCAAAGATAAGTAGGGATACATGTTCAGCAAAAGATTTCCTATCTCCACGAAAATGATTTCACATACTGTAACCAGCTAGTTACACTGAAATGAAGGAGAATGTTGTCAGAAGAGCTGCAAACAGCTCAGTTTGAGACATCTGCGGCAGAAGCCTTCCTTTTTTTCCTTGAATGAGCTTCAAAAGCCCGTAAGCTCCTCCAGGCGCTTTCGTCACCTTTCCACTGCAGAAGTTAAGTAGTTACTGTGATTTAGAGCGAAAGATGTACGGGGATCCCAGAGCACCTAAATATTTTCTATCTTCACTAAAGTGCATTCAAACACTCTAACGAGATATTTACACATAAATGAACGAGAAACTTTGTATAAAAGCTGCAAACAGCTCTGTTGGCGACACATGCGGCAGAAGCTTTCCTTTTTTTCCTTGAATGGGCTTCAAAAGCCCGTAAGTTCCTCCAGGCGCTTTAGTCACCATTCCACTGCAGAAGTTATGTAGCTACTGTGATTTAAAGCGAAAGATGTATGTGGAATCCCAGATCAGCTAAATATTTTCTATCTTCACTAATGTGCATTCAAACACTCTAACGAGATATTTACACTTAAATGAACGAGAAACTTCGTAGAGGAGCTGCAAACAGCTCAGTTGGAGACATCTGGGGCAGAAGCTTTCCTTTTTTCCTCGACTGTGCTTAAAACCCCGTCACTTGCTTCATACACTTCTCACCAATGCCCTGCAGTAGGTTTGTAGTTAGGTGTTTTAAAGCCAAAGATATATAGGGATACATGTTCAGCAAAAGATTTGCTATCTCCACGAAAATGATTTCACATAGTGTAACCAGCTAGTTACACTGAAATGAAGGAGAATGTTGTCAGAAGAGCTGCAAACAGCTCAATTTGAGACATCTGCAGCAGAAGCTTTCCTTTTTTTCCTTGAATGGGCTTCAAAAGCCCGTAAGTTCCTCCAGGCGCTTTAGTCACCATTCCACTCCAGATGTTATGTAGCTACTGTGATTTAAAGCGAAAGATGTATGTGGAATCCCAGATCAGCTAAATATTTTCTATTTTCACTAATGTGCATTCAAACACTCTAACGAGATATTTACACTTAAATGAACGAGAAACTTCGTATACAAGCTGCAAACAGCTCAGTTGGCGACATCTGCGGCAGAAGCTATCCTTTTTTTCTTTGAATGGGCTTCAATAGCCCGTAAGTTCCTCCAGGCGCTTTAGTCACCATTCCACTGCAGAAGTTATGTAGCTACTGTGATTTAAAGCGAAAGATGTATGTGGAATCCCAGATCAGCTAAATATTTTCTATCTTCACTAATGTGCATTCAAACACTCTAACGAGATATTTACACTTAAATGAACGAGAAACTTCGTAGAGGAGCTGCAAACAGCTCAGTTGGAGACATCTGCGGCAGAAGCTTTCCTTTTTTCCTCGACTGTGCTTAAAACCCCGTCACTTGCTTCATACACTTCTCACCAATCCCCTGCAGTAGGTTTGTAGTTAGGTGTTCTAAAGCCAAAGATATATAGGGATACATGTTCAGCAAAAGATTTCCTATCTCCACGAAACTGATTTCACATAGTGTAACCAGCTAGTTACACTGTAATAAAGGAGAATGTTGTCAGAAGAGCTGCAAACAGCTCAGTTTGAGACATCTGCGGCAGAAGCCTTCCTTTTTTTCCTTGAATGGGCTTTAAAAGCCCGTAAGTTCCTCCAGGCGCTTTAGTCACCATTCCACTGCAGAAGTTATGTAGTTACTGTGATTTAAAGCGAAAGATGTATGGGGATCCCAGATCAGCTAAAGATTTACTATCTTCACTAAAGTGCTTTCAAACACTCTAACGAGATATTTACACTTAAATGAATGAGAAACTTCGTATACAAGCTGCAAACAGCTCAATTTGAGACATCTGCAGCAGAAGCTTTCCTTTTTTTCCTTGAATGGGCTTCAAAAGCCCGTAAGTTCCTCCAGGCGCTTTAGTCACCATTCCACTGCAGAAGTTATGTAGCTACTGTGATTTAAAGCGAAAGATGTATGTGGAATCCCAGATCAGCTAAATATTTTCTATCTTCACTAATGTGCATTCAAACACTCTAACGAGATATTTACACTTAAAAGAACGAGAAACTTCGTAGAGGAGCTGCAAACAGCTGAGTTGGAGACATCTGCGGCAGAAGCTTTCCTTTTTTCCTCGACTGTGCTTAAAACCCCGTCACTTGCTTCATACACTTCTCACCAATGCCCTGCAGTAGGTTTGTAGTTAGGTGTTCTAAAGCCCAAGATATATAGGGAAACATGTTCAGCAAAAGATTTCCTATCTCCACGAAAATGATTTCACATAGTGTAACCAGCTAATTAAGCTGAAATGAAGGAGAATGTTGACAGAAGAGCTGCAAACAGCTCAGTTTAAGTCATCTGCGGCAGAAGCTTTCCTTTTTTTCCTTGAATGGGCTTCAAAAGCCCGTAAGCTCCTCCAGGCGCTTTAGTCACCATTCCACTGCAGAAGTTATGTAGTTACTGTGATTTAAAGCGAAAGATGCATGGGGATCCCAGATCAGCTAAAGATTTACTATCTTCACTAATGTGCATTCAAACACTGTAACGACATATTTACACTTAAATGAACGAGAAACTTCGTATACAAGCTGCAAACAGCTCAGTTGGCGACACCTGCGGCAGAAGCTTTCCTTTTTTTCCTCGAATCTGCTTAAAACCCCGGAACTTGCTTGATACACTTCTCAGCAATCCCCTGCAGTATCTTTGTAGTTACGGTGTTCTAAAGGCAAAGATAAGTAGGGATACATGTTCAGAAAAAGATTTCCTATCTCCACGAAAATGATTTCACATACTGTAACCAGCTAGTTACACTGAAATGAAGGAGAATGTTGTCAGAAGAGCTGCAAACAGCTCAGTTTGAGACATCTGCGGCAGAAGCCTTCCTTTTTTTCCTTGAATGGGCTTCAAAAGCCCGTAAGCTCCTCCAGGCGCTTTAGTCACCTTTCCACTGCAGAAGTTACGTAGTTACTGTGATTTAGAGCGAAAGATGTACGGGGATCCCAGAGCACCTAAATATTTTCTATCTTCACTAAAGTGCATTCAAACACTCTAACGAGATATTTACACATAAATGAACGAGAAACTTTGTATAAAAGCTGCAAACAGCTCTGATGGCGACACATGCGGCAGAAGCTTTCCTTTTTTTCCTTGAATGGGCTTCAAAAGCCCGTAAGTTCCTCCAGGCGCTTTAGTCACCATTCCACTGCTGAAGTTATGTAGCTACTGTGATTTAAAGCGAAAGATGTATGTGGAATCCCAGATCAGCTAAATATTTTCTATCTTCACTAATGTGCATTCAAACACTCTAACGAGATATTTACACTTAAATGAACGAGAAACTTCGTAGAAGAGCTGCAAACAGCTCAGTTGGACACATCTGCGGAAGAAGCTTTCCTTTTTTCCTCGACTGTGCTTAAAACCCCGTCACTTGCTTCATACGCTTCTCACCAATCCCCTGCAGTAGGTTTGTAGTTAGGTGTTCTAAAGCCCAAGATATATAGGGAAACATGTTCAGCAAAAGATTTCCTATCTCCACGAAAATGATTTCACATAGTGTAACCAGCTAATTAAGCTGAAATGAAGGAGAATGTTGACAGAAGAGCTGCAAACAGCTCAGTTTAAGTCATCTGCGGCAGAAGCTTTCCTTTTTTTCCTTGAATGGGCTTCAAAAGCCCGTAAGCTCCTCCAGGCGCCTTAGTCACCATTCCACTGCAGAAGTTATGTAGTTACTGTGATTTAAAGCGAAAGATGCATGGGGATCCCAGATCAGCTAAAGATTTACTATCTTCACTAATGTGCATTCAAACACTCTAACGACATATTTACACTTAAATGAACGAGAAACTTCGTATACAAGCTGCAAACAGCTCAGTTGGCGACACCTGCGGCAGAAGCTTTCCTTTTTTTCCTCGAATCTGCTTAAAACCCCGGAACTTGCTTGATACACTTCTCAGCAATCCCCTGCAGTATCTTTGTAGTTACGGTGTTCTAAAGGCAAAGATAAGTAGGGATACATGTTCAGCAAAAGATTTCCTATCTCCACGAAAATGATTTCACATACTGTAACCAGCTAGTTACACTGAAATGAAGGAGAATGTTGTCAGAAGAGCTGCAAACAGCTCAGTTTGAGACATCTGCGGCAGAAGCCTTCCTTTTTTTCCTTGAATGAGCTTCAAAAGCCCGTAAGCTCCTCCAGGCGCTTTAGTCACCTTTCCACTGCAGAAGTTACGTAGTTACTGTGATTTAGAGCGAAAGATGTACGGGGATCCCAGAGCACCTAAATATTTTCTATCTTCACTAAAGTTCATTCAAACACTCTAACGAGATATTTACACATAAATGAACGAGAAACTTTGTATAAAAGCTGCAAACAGCTCTGTTGGCGACACATGCGGCAGAAGCTTTCCTTTTTTTCCTTGAATGGGCTTCAAAAGCCCGTAAGTTCCTCCAGGCGCTTTAGTCACCATTCCACTGCAGAAGTTATGTAGCTACTGTGATTTAAAGCGAAAGATGTATGTGGAATCCCAGATCAGCTAAATATTTTCTATCTTCACTAATGTGCATTCAAACACTCTAACGAGATATTTACACTTAAATGAACGAGAAACTTCGTAGAGGAGCTGCAAACAGCTCAGTTGGAGACATCTGGGGCAGAAGCTTTCCTTTTTTCCTCGACTGTGCTTAAAACCCCGTCACTTGCTTCATACACTTCTCACCAATGCCCTGCAGTAGGTTTGTAGTTAGGTGTTTTAAAGCCAAAGATATATAGGGATACATGTTCAGCAAAAGATTTGCTATCTCCACGAAAATGATTTCACATAGTGTAACCAGCTAGTTACACTGAAATGAAGGAGAATGTTGTCAGAAGAGCTGCAAACAGCTCAATTTGAGACATCTGCAGCAGAAGCTTTCCTTTTTTTCCTTGAATGGGCTTCAAAAGCCCGTAAGTTCCTCCAGGCGCTTTAGTCACCATTCCACTCCAGATGTTATGTAGCTACTGTGATTTAAAGCGAAAGATGTATGTGGAATCCCAGATCAGCTAAATATTTTCTATTTTCACTAATGTGCATTCAAACACTCTAACGAGATATTTACACTTAAATGAACGAGAAACTTCGTATACAAGCTGCAAACAGCTCAGTTGGCGACATCTGCGGCAGAAGCTATCCTTTTTTTCTTTGAATGGGCTTCAATAGCCTGTAAGTTCCTCCAGGCGCTTTAGTCACCATTCCACTGCAGAAGTTATGTAGCTACTGTGATTTAAAGCGAAAGATGTATGTGGAATCCCAGATCAGCTAAATATTTTCTATCTTCACTAATGTGCATTCAAACACTCTAACGAGATATTTACACTTAAATGAACGAGAAACTTCGTAGAGGAGCTGCAAACAGCTCAGTTGGAGACATCTGCGGCAGAAGCTTTCCTTTTTTCCTCGACTGTGCTTAAAACCCCGTCACTTGCTTCATACACTTCTCACCAATCCCCTGCAGTAGGTTTGTAGTTAGGTGTTCTAAAGCCAAAGATATATAGGGATACATGTTCAGCAAAAGATTTCCTATCTCCACGAAACTGATTTCACACAGTGTAACCAGCTAGTTACACTGTAATAAAGGAGAATGTTGTCAGAAGAGCTGCAAACAGCTCAGTTTGAGACATCTGCGGCAGAAGCCTTCCTTTTTTTCCTTGAATGGGCTTTAAAAGCCCGTAAGTTCCTCCAGGCGCTTTAGTCACCATTCCACTGCAGAAGTTATGTAGTTACTGTGATTTAAAGCGAAAGATGTATGGGGATCCCAGATCAGCTAAAGATTTACTATCTTCACTAAAGTGCTTTCAAACACTCTAACGAGATATTTACACTTAAATGAATGAGAAACTTCGTATACAAGCTGCAAACAGCTCAATTTGAGACATCTGCAGCAGAAGCTTTCCTTTTTTTCCTTGAATGGGCTTCAAAAGCCCGTAAGTTCCTCCAGGCGCTTTAGTCACCATTCCACTCCAGAAGTTATGTAGCTACTGTGATTTAAAGCGAAAGATGTATGTGGAATCCCAGATCAGCTAAATATTTTCTATCTTCACTAATGTGCATTCAAACACTCTAACGAGATATTTACACTTAAAAGAACGAGAAACTTCGTAGAGGAGCTGCAAACAGCTGAGTTGGAGACATCTGCGGCAGAAGCTTTCCTTTTTTCCTCGACTGTGCTTAAAACCCCGTCACTTGCTTCATACACTTCTCACCAATGCCCTGCAGTAGGTTTGTAGTTAGGTGTTCTAAAGCCCAAGATATATAGGGAAACATGTTCAGCAAAAGATTTCCTATCTCCACGAAAATGATTTCACATAGTGTAACCAGCTAATTAAGCTGAAATGAAGGAGAATGTTGACAGAAGAGCTGCAAACAGCTCAGTTTAAGTCATCTGCGGCAGAAGCTTTCCTTTTTTTCCTTGAATGGGCTTCAAAAGCCCGTAAGCTCCTCCAGGCGCTTTAGTCACCATTCCACTGCAGAAGTTATGTAGTTACTGTGATTTAAAGCGAAAGATGCATGGGGATCCCAGATCAGCTAAAGATTTACTATCTTCACTAATGTGCATTCAAACACTCTAACGACATATTTACACTTAAATGAACGAGAAACTTCGTATACAAGCTGCAAACAGCTCAGTTGGCGACACCTGCGGCAGAAGCTTTCCTTTTTTTCCTCGAATCTGCTTAAAACCCCGGAACTTGCTTGATACACTTCTCAGCAATCCCCTGCAGTATCTTTGTAGTTACGGTGTTCTAAAGGCAAAGATAAGTAGGGATACATGTTCAGAAAAAGATTTCCTATCTCCACGAAAATGATTTCACATACTGTAACCAGCTAGTTACACTGAAATGAAGGAGAATGTTGTCAGAAGAGCTGCAAACAGCTCAGTTTGAGACATCTGTGGCAGAAGCCTTCCTTTTTTTCCTTGAATGGGCTTCAAAAGCCCGTAAGCTCCTCCAGGCGCTTTAGTCACCTTTCCACTGCAGAAGTTACGTAGTTACTGTGATTTAGAGCGAAAGATGTACGGGGATCCCAGAGCACCTAAATATTTTCTATCTTCACTAAAGTGCATTCAAACACTCTAACGAGATATTTACACATAAATGAACGAGAAACTTTGTATAAAAGCTGCAAACAGCTCTGATGGCGACACATGCGGCAGAAGCTTTCCTTTTTTTCCTTGAATGGGCTTCAAAAGCCCGTAAGTTCCTCCAGGCGCTTTAGTCACCATTCCACTGCAGAAGTTATGTAGCTACTGTGATTTAAAGCGAAAGATGTATGTGGAATCCCAGATCAGCTAAATATTTTCTATCTTCACTAATGTGCATTCAAACACTCTAACGAGATATTTACACTTAAATGAACGAGAAACTTCGTAGAAGAGCTGCAAACAGCTCAGTTGGACACATCTGCGGAAGAAGCTTTCCTTTTTTCCTCGACTGTGCTTAAAACCCCGTCACTTGCTTCATACGCTTCTCACCAATCCCCTGCAGTAGGTTTGTAGTTAGGTGTTCTAAAGCCCAAGATATATAGGGAAACATGTTCAGCAAAAGATTTCCTATCTCCACGAAAATGATTTCACATAGTGTAACCAGCTAATTAAGCTGAAATGAAGGAGAATGTTGACAGAAGAGCTGCAAACAGCTCAGTTTAAGTCATCTGCGGCAGAAGCTTTCCTTTTTTTCCTTGAATGGGCTTCAAAAGCCCGTAAGCTCCTCCAGGCGCCTTAGTCACCATTCCACTGCAGAAGTTATGTAGTTACTGTGATTTAAAGCGAAAGATGCATGGGGATCCCAGATCAGCTAAAGATTTACTATCTTCACTAATGTGCATTCAAACACTCTAACGACATATTTACACTTAAATGAACGAGAAACTTCGTATACAAGCTGCAAACAGCTCAGTTGGCGACACCTGCGGCAGAAGCTTTCCTTTTTTTCCTCGAATCTGCTTAAAACCCCGGAACTTGCTTGATACACTTCTCAGCAATCCCCTGCAGTATCTTTGTAGTTACGGTGTTCTAAAGGCAAAGATAAGTAGGGATACATGTTCAGCAAAAGATTTCCTATCTCCACGAAAATGATTTCACATACTGTAACCAGCTAGTTACACTGAAATGAAGGAGAATGTTGTCAGAAGAGCTGCAAACAGCTCAGTTTGAGACATCTGCGGCAGAAGCCTTCCTTTTTTTCCTTGAATGAGCTTCAAAAGCCCGTAAGCTCCTCCAGGCGCTTTCGTCACCTTTCCACTGCAGAAGTTACGTAGTTACTGTGATTTAGAGCGAAAGATGTACGGGGATCCCAGAGCACCTAAATATTTTCTATCTTCACTAAAGTGCATTCAAACACTCTAACGAGATATTTACACATAAATGAACGAGAAACTTTGTATAAAAGCTGCAAACAGCTCTGTTGGCGACACATGCGGCAGAAGCTTTCCTTTTTTTCCTTGAATGGGCTTCAAAAGCCCGTAAGTTCCTCCAGGCGCTTTAGTCACCATTCCACTGCAGAAGTTATGTAGCTACTGTGATTTAAAGCGAAAGATGTATGTGGAATCCCAGATCAGCTAAATATTTTCTATCTTCACTAATGTGCATTCAAACACTCTAACGAGATATTTACACTTAAATGAACGAGAAACTTCGTAGAGGAGCTGCAAACAGCTCAGTTGGAGACATCTGGGGCAGAAGCTTTCCTTTTTTCCTCGACTGTGCTTAAAACCCCGTCACTTGCTTCATACACTTCTCACCAATGCCCTGCAGTAGGTTTGTAGTTAGGTGTTTTAAAGCCAAAGATATATAGGGATACATGTTCAGCAAAAGATTTGCTATCTCCACGAAAATGATTTCACATAGTGTAACCAGCTAGTTACACTGAAATGAAGGAGAATGTTGTCAGAAGAGCTGCAAACAGCTCAATTTGAGACATCTGCAGCAGAAGCTTTCCTTTTTTTCCTTGAATGGGCTTCAAAAGCCCGTAAGTTCCTCCAGGCGCTTTAGTCACCATTCCACTCCAGATGTTATGTAGCTACTGTGATTTAAAGCGAAAGATGTATGTGGAATCCCAGATCAGCTAAATATTTTCTATTTTCACTAATGTGCATTCAAACACTCTAACGAGATATTTACACTTAAATGAACGAGAAACTTCGTATACAAGCTGCAAACAGCTCAGTTGGCGACATCTGCGGCAGAAGCTATCCTTTTTTTCTTTGAATGGGCTTCAATAGCCTGTAAGTTCCTCCAGGCGCTTTAGTCACCATTCCACTGCAGAAGTTATGTAGCTACTGTGATTTAAAGCGAAAGATGTATGTGGAATCCCAGATCAGCTAAATATTTTCTATCTTCACTAATGTGCATTCAAACACTCTAACGAGATATTTACACTTAAATGAACGAGAAACTTCGTAGAGGAGCTGCAAACAGCTCAGTTGGAGACATCTGCGGCAGAAGCTTTCCTTTTTTCCTCGACTGTGCTTAAAACCCCGTCACTTGCTTCATACACTTCTCACCAATCCCCTGCAGTAGGTTTGTAGTTAGGTGTTCTAAAGCCAAAGATATATAGGGATACATGTTCAGCAAAAGATTTCCTATCTCCACGAAACTGATTTCACACAGTGTAACCAGCTAGTTACACTGTAATAAAGGAGAATGTTGTCAGAAGAGCTGCAAACAGCTCAGTTTGAGACATCTGCGGCAGAAGCCTTCCTTTTTTTCCTTGAATGGGCTTTAAAAGCCCGTAAGTTCCTCCAGGCGCTTTAGTCACCATTCCACTGCAGAAGTTATGTAGTTACTGTGATTTAAAGCGAAAGATGTATGGGGATCCCAGATCAGCTAAAGATTTACTATCTTCACTAAAGTGCTTTCAAACACTCTAACGAGATATTTACACTTAAATGAATGAGAAACTTCGTATACAAGCTGCAAACAGCTCAATTTGAGACATCTGCAGCAGAAGCTTTCCTTTTTTTCCTTGAATGGGCTTCAAAAGCCCGTAAGTTCCTCCAGGCGCTTTAGTCACCATTCCACTCCAGAAGTTATGTAGCTACTGTGATTTAAAGCGAAAGATGTATGTGGAATCCCAGATCAGCTAAATATTTTCTATCTTCACTAATGTGCATTCAAACACTCTAACGAGATATTTACACTTAAATGAACGAGAAACTTCGTAGAAGAGCTGCAAACAGCTCAGTTGGACACATCTGCGGAAGAAGCTTTCCTTTTTTCCTCGACTGTGCTTAAAACCCCGTCACTTGCTTCATACGCTTCTCACCAATCCCCTGCACTAGGTTTGTAGTTAGGTGTTCTAAAGCCCAAGATATATAGGGAAACATATTCAGCAAAAGATTTCCTATCTCCACGAAAATGATTTCACATAGTGTAACCAGCTAATTAAGCTGAAATGAAGGAGAATGTTGACAGAAGAGCTGCAAACAGCTCAGTTTAAGTCATCTGCGGCAGAAGCTTTCCTTTTTTTCCTTGAATGGGCTTCAAAAGCCCGTAAGCTCCTCCAGGCGCTTTAGTCACCATTCCACTGCAGAAGTTATGTAGTTACTGTGATTTAAAGCGAAAGATGCATGGGGATCCCAGATCAGCTAAAGATTTACTATCTTCACTAATGTGCATTCAAACACTCTAACGACATATTTACACTTAAATGAACGAGAAACTTCGTATACAAGCTGCAAACAGCTCAGTTGGCGACACCTGCGGCAGAAGCTTTCCTTTTTTTCCTCGAATCTGCTTAAAACCCCGGAACTTGCTTGATACACTTCTCAGCAATCCCCTGCAGTATCTTTGTAGTTACGGTGTTCTAAAGGCAAAGATAAGTAGGGATACATGTTCAGCAAAAGATTTCCTATCTCCACGAAAATGATTTCACATACTGTAACCAGCTAGTTACACTGAAATGAAGGAGAATGTTGTCAGAAGAGCTGCAAACAGCTCAGTTTGAGACATCCGCGGCAGAAGTCTTCCTTTTTTTCCTTGAATGGGCTTCAAAAGCCCGTAAGCTCCTCCAGGCGCTTTAGTCACCTCTCCACTGCAGAAGTTACGTAGTTACTGTGATTTAGAGCGAAAGATGTACGGGGATCCCAGAGCACCTAAATATTTTCTATCTTCACTGAAGTGCATTCAAACACTCTAACGAGATATTTACACATAAATGAACGAGAAACTTTGTATAAAAGCTGCAAACAGCTCTGATGGCGACACATGCGGCAGAAGCTTTCCTTTTTTTCCTTGAATGGGCTTCAAAAGCCTGTAAGTTCCTCCAGGCGCTTTAGTCACCATTCCACTGCAGAAGTTATGTAGCTACTGTGATTTAAAGCGAAAGATGTATGTGGAATCCCAGATCAGCTAACTATTTTCTATCTTCACTAATGTGCATTCAAACACTCTAACGAGATATTTACACTTAAATGAACGAGAAACTTCGTAGAGGAGCTGCAAACAGCTCAGTTGGACACATCTGCGGCAGAAGCTTTCCTTTTTTCCTCGACTGTGCTTAAAACCCCGTCACTTGCTTCATACACTTCTCACCAATGCCCTGCAGTAGGTTTGTAGTTAGGTGTTCTAAAGCCAAAGATATATAGGGATACATGTTCAGCAAAAGATTTCCTATCGCCACGAAACTGATTTCACATAGTGTAACCAGGTAGTTACACTGTAATGAAGGAGAATGTTGTCAGAAGAGCTGCAAACAGCTCAGTTTGAGACATCTGCGGCAGAAGCCTTCCTTTTTTTCCTTGAATGGGCTTTAAAAGCCCGTAAGTTCCTCCAGGCGCTTTAGTCACCATTCCACTGCAGAAGTTATGTAGTTACTGTGATTTAAAGCGAAAGATGTATGGGGATCCCAGATCAGCTAAAGATTTACTATCTTCACTAAAGTGCTTTCAAACACTCTAACGAGATATTTACACTTAAATGAATGAGAAACTTCGTATACAAGCTGCAAACAGCTCAATTTGAGACATCTGCAGCAGAAGCTTTCCTTTTTTTCCTTGAATGGGCTTCAAAAGCCCGTAAGTTCCTCCAGGCGCTTTAGTCACCATTCCACTGCAGAAGTTATGTAGCTACTGTGATTTAAAGCGAAAGATGTATGTGGAATCCCAGATCAGCTAAATATTTTCTATCTTCACTAATGTGCATTCAAACACTCTAACGAGATATTTACACTTAAATGAACGAGAAACTTCGTAGAGGAGCTGCAAACAGCTCAGTTGGAGACATCTGCGGCAGAAGCTTTCCTTTTTTCCTCGACTGTGCTTAAAACCCCGTCCCTTGCTTCATACACTTCTCACCAATGCCCTGCAGTAGGTTTGTAGTTAGGTGTTCTAAAGCCAAAGATATATAGGGATACATGTTCAGCAAAATATTTCCTATCTCCACGAAAATGATTTCACGTACTGTAACCAGCTAGTTACGCTGAAATGGAGGAGATAGTTGTCAGAAGAGCTGCAAACAGCTCAGTTTGAGACATCTGCGGCAGAAGCTTTCCTTTTTTCTCTTGAATGGGCTTCAAAAGCCCGTAAGTTCCTCCAGGCGCTTTAGTCACCATTCCACTGCAGAAGTTATGTAGTTACTGTGATTTAAAGCGAAAGGTGTACGGGGATCCCAGATTACCTAAATATTTTCTATATTCACTAATGTGCATTCAAACACTGTAACCAGATATTTACACTTAAATGAACGAGCAACTTCGTAGAAGAGCTGCAAACAGCTCCGTTGGAGACATCTGCGGCAGAAGCTTTCCTTTTTTTCCTCGAATGTGCTTAAAACCCCGTAACTTGCTTCATACACCTATCTCCCCATTCTCCTCCAGTAAGTTTGTAGTTACGGTGTTCTAAAGCCAAAGATATATAGGGATACATGTTCAGCAAAAGATTTGCTATCTCCACGAAAATGATTTCACATACTGTAACCAGCTAGTTACACTGAAATGAAGGAGAAAGTTGTCAGAAGAGCTGCAAACAGCTCAGTTTAAGTCATCTGCGGCAGAAGCTTTCCTTTTTTTCCTTGAATGGGCTTCAAAAGCCCGTAAGTTCCTCCCGGCGCTTTAGTCACCATTCCACTCCAGAAGTTATGTAGCTACTGTGATTTAAAGCGAAAGATGTATGTGGAATCCCAGATCAGCTAAATATTTTCTATCTTCACTAATGTGCATTCAAACACTCTAACGAGATATTTACACTTCGAGAACGAGAAACTTCGTAGAAGAGCTGCAAACAGCTCAGTTGGACACATCTGCGGCAGAAGCTTTCCTTTTTTCCTCGACTGTGCTTAAAACCCCGTCACTTGCTTCATACGCTTCTCACCAATCCCCTGCAGTAGGTTTGTAGTTAGGTGTTCTAAAGCCCAAGATATATAGGGAAACATGTTCAGCAAAAGATTTCCTATCTCCACGAAAATGATTTCACATAGTGTAACCAGCTAATTAAGCTGAAATGAAGGAGAATGTTGACAGAAGAGCTGCAAACAGCTCAGTTTAAGTCATCTGCGGCAGAAGCTTTCCTTTTTTTCCTTGAATGGGCTTCAAAAGCCCGTAAGCTCCTCCAGGCGCTTTAGTCACCATTCCACTGCAGAAGTTATGTAGTTACTGTGATTTAAAGCGAAAGATGCATGGGGATCCCAGATCAGCTAAAGATTTACTATCTTCACTAATGTGCATTCAAACACTCTAACGACATATTTACACTTAAATGAACGAGAAACTTCGTATACAAGCTGCAAACAGCTCAGTTGGCGACACCTGCGGCAGAAGCTTTCCTTTTTTTCCTCGAATCTGCTTAAAACCCCGGAACTTGCTTGATACACTTCTCAGCAATCCCCTGCAGTATCTTTGTAGTTACGGTGTTCTAAAGGCAAAGATCAGTAGGGATACATGTTCAGCAAAAGATTTCCTATGTCCACGAAAATGATTTCACATACTGTAACCAGCTAGTTACACTGAAATGAAGGAGAATGTTGTCAGAAGAGCTGCAAACAGCTCAGTTTGAGACATCTGCGGCAGAAGCCTTCCTTTTTTTCCTTGAATGGGCTTCAAAAGCCCGTAAGCTCCTCCAGGCGCTTTAGTCACCTTTCCACTGCAGAAGTTACGTAGTTACTGTGATTTAGAGCGAAAGATGTACGGGGATCCCAGATCACCTAAATATTTTCTATCTTCACTAAAGTGCATTCAAACACTCTAACGAGATATTTACACATAAATGAACGAGAAACTTTGTATAAAAGCTGCAAACAGCTCTGTTGGCGACACATGTGGCAGAAGCTTTCCTTTTTTTCCTTGAATGGGCTTCAATAGCCCGTAAGTTCCTCCAGGCGCTTTAGTCACCATTCCACTGCAGAAGTTATGTAGCTACTGTGATTTAAAGCGAAAGATGTATGTGGAATCCCAGATCAGCTAAATATTTTCTATCTTCACTAATGTGCATTCAAACACTCTAACGAGATATTTACACTTAAATGAACGAGAAACTTCGTAGAGGAGCTGCAAACAGCTCAGTTGGAGACATCTGCGGCAGAAGCTTTCCTTTTTTCCTCGACTGTGCTTAAAACCCCGTCACTTGCTTCATACACTTCTCACCAATCCCCTGCAGTAGGTTTGTAGTTAGGTGTTCTAAAGCCAAAGATATATAGGGATACATGTTCAGCAAAAGATTTCCTATCTCCACGAAACTGATTTCACATAGTGTAACCAGCTAGTTACACTGTAATAAAGGAGAATGTTGTCAGAAGAGCTGCAAACAGCTCAGTTTGAGACATCTGCGGCAGAAGCCTTCCTTTTTTTCCTTGAATGGGCTTTAAAAGCCCGTAAGTTCCTCCAGGCGCTTTAGTCACCATTCCACTGCAGAAGTTATGTAGCTACTGTGATTTAAAGCGAAAGATGTATGGGGATCCCAGATCAGCTAAAGATTTACTATCTTCACTAAAGTGCTTTCAAACACTCTAACGAGATATTTACACTTAAATGAATGAGAAACTTCGTATACAAGCTGCAAACAGCTCAATTTGAGACATCTGCAGCAGAAGCTTTCCTTTTTTTCCTTGAATGGGCTTCAAAAGCCCGTAAGTTCCTCCAGGCGCTTTAGTCACCATTCCACTGCAGAAGTTATGTAGCTACTGTGATTTAAAGCGAAAGATGTATGTGGAATCCCAGATCAGCTAAATATTTTCTATCTTCACTAATGTGCATTCAAACACTCTAACGAGATATTTACACTTAAATGAACGAGAAACTTCGTAGAGGAGCTGCAAACAGCTCAGTTGGAGACATCTGCGGCAGAAGCTTTCCTTTTTTCCTCGACTGTGCTTAAAACCCCGTCACTTGCTTCATACACTTCTCACCAATGCCCTGCAGTAGGTTTGTAGTTAGGTGTTTTAAAGCCAAAGATATATAGGGATACATGTTCAGCAAAATATTTCCTATCTCCACGAAAATGATTTCACGTACTGTAACCAGCTAGTTACGCTGAAATGGAGGAGATAGTTGTCAGAAGAGCTGCAAACAGCTCAGTTTGAGACATCTGCGGCAGAAGCTTTCCTTTTTTCTCTTGAATGGGCTTCAAAAGCCCGTAAGTTCCTCCAGGCGCTTTAGTCACCATTCCACTGCAGAAGTTATGTAGTTACTGTGATTTAAAGCGAAAGGTGTACGGGGATCCCAGATTACCCAAATATTTTCTATCTTCACTAATGTGCATTCAAACACTCTAACGAGATATTTACACTTAAATGAACGAGGAACTTCGTATACAAGCTGCAAACAGCTCAGTTGGCGACATCTGCGGCAGAAGCTATCCTTTTTTTCTTTGAATGGGCTTCAATAGCCTGTAAGTTCCTCCAGGCGCTTTAGTCACCATTCCACTGCAGAAGTTATGTAGCTACTGTGATTTAAAGCGAAAGATGTATGTGGAATCCCAGATCAGCTAAATATTTTCTATCTTCACTAATGTGCATTCAAACACTCTAACGAGATATTTACACTTAAATGAACGAGAAACTTCGTAGAAGAGCTGCAAACAGCTCAGTTGGACACATCTGCGGCAGAAGCTTTCCTTTTTTCCTCGACTGTGCTTAAAACCCCGTCACTTGCTTCATACGCTTCTCACCAATCCCCTGCACTAGGTTTGTAGTTAGGTGTTCTAAAGCCCAAGATATATAGGGAAACATATTCAGCAAAAGATTTCCTATCTCCACGAAAATGATTTCACATAGTGTAACCAGCTAATTAAGCTGAAATGAAGGAGAATGTTGACAGAAGAGCTGCAAACAGCTCAGTTTAAGTCATCTGCGGCAGAAGCTTTCCTTTTTTTCCTTGAATGGGCTTCAAAAGCCCGTAAGCTCCTCCAGGCGCTTTAGTCACCATTCCACTGCAGAAGTTATGTAGTTACTGTGATTTAAAGCGAAAGATGCATGGGGATCCCAGATCAGCTAAAGATTTACTATCTTCACTAATGTGCATTCAAACACTCTAACGACATATTTACACTTAAATGAACGAGAAACTTCGTATACAAGCTGCAAACAGCTCAGTTGGCGACACCTGCGGCAGAAGCTTTCCTTTTTTTCCTCGAATCTGCTTAAAACCCCGGAACTTGCTTGATACACTTCTCAGCAATCCCCTGCAGTATCTTTGTAGTTACGGTGTTCTAAAGGCAAAGATCAGTAGGGATACATGTTCAGCAAAAGATTTCCTATCTCCACGAAAATGATTTCACATACTGTAACCAGCTAGTTACACTGAAATGAAGGAGAATGTTGTCAGAAGAGCTGCAAACAGCTCAGTTTGAGACATCTGCGGCAGAAGCCTTCCTTTTTTTCCTTGAATGGGCTTCAAAAGCCCGTAAGCTCCTCCAGGCGCTTTAGTCACCTTTCCACTGCAGAAGTTACGTAGTTACTGTGATTTAGAGCGAAAGATGTACGGGGATCCCAGATCACCTAAATATTTTCTATCTTCACTAAAGTGCATTCAAACACTCTAACGAGATATTTACACATAAATGAACGAGAAACTTTGTATAAAAGCTGCAAACAGCTCTGTTGGCGACACATGTGGCAGAAGCTTTCCTTTTTTTCCTTGAATGGGCTTCAATAGCCCGTAAGTTCCTCCAGGCGCTTTAGTCACCATTCCACTGCAGAAGTTATGTAGCTACTGTGATTTAAAGCGAAAGATGTATGTGGAATCCCAGATCAGCTAAATATTTTCTATCTTCACTAATGTGCATTCAAACACTCTAACGAGATATTTACACTTAAATGAACGAGAAACTTCGTAGAGGAGCTGCAAACAGCTCAGTTGGAGACATCTGCGGCAGAAGCTTTCCTTTTTCCTCGACTGTGCTTAAAACCCCGTCACTTGCTTCATACACTTCTCACCAATCCCCTGCAGTAGGTTTGTAGTTAGGTGTTCTAAAGCCAAAGATATATAGGGATACATGTTCAGCAAAAGATTTCCTATCTCCACGAAACTGATTTCACATAGTGTAACCAGCTAGTTACACTGTAATAAAGGAGAATGTTGTCAGAAGAGCTGCAAACAGCTCAGTTTGAGACATCTGCGGCAGAAGCCTTCCTTTTTTTCCTTGAATGGGCTTTAAAAGCCCGTAAGTTCCTCCAGGCGCTTTAGTCACCATTCCACTGCAGAAGTTATGTAGCTACTGTGATTTAAAGCGAAAGATGTATGGGGATCCCAGATCAGCTAAAGATTTACTATCTTCACTAAAGTGCTTTCAAACACTCTAACGAGATATTTACACTTAAATGAATGAGAAACTTCGTATACAAGCTGCAAACAGCTCAATTTGAGACATCTGCAGCAGAAGCTTTCCTTTTTTTCCTTGAATGGGCTTCAAAAGCCCGTAAGTTCCTCCAGGCGCTTTAGTCACCATTCCACTGCAGAAGTTATGTAGCTACTGTGATTTAAAGCGAAAGATGTATGTGGAATCCCAGATCAGCTAAATATTTTCTATCTTCACTAATGTGCATTCAAACACTCTAACGAGATATTTACACTTAAATGAACGAGAAACTTCGTAGAGGAGCTGCAAACAGCTCAGTTGGAGACATCTGCGGCAGAAGCTTTCCTTTTTTCCTCGACTGTGCTTAAAACCCCGTCACTTGCTTCATACACTTCTCACCAATGCCCTGCAGTAGGTTTGTAGTTAGGTGTTTTAAAGCCAAAGATATATAGGGATACATGTTCAGCAAAATATTTCCTATCTCCACGAAAATGATTTCACGTACTGTAACCAGCTAGTTACGCTGAAATGGAGGAGATAGTTGTCAGAAGAGCTGCAAACAGCTCAGTTTGAGACATCTGCGGCAGAAGCTTTCCTTTTTTCTCTTGAATGGGCTTCAAAAGCCCGTAAGTTCCTCCAGGCGCTTTAGTCACCATTCCACTGCAGAAGTTATGTAGTTACTGTGATTTAAAGCGAAAGGTGTACGGGGATCCCAGATTACCCAAATATTTTCTATCTTCACTAATGTGCATTCAAACACTCTAACGAGATATTTACACTTAAATGAACGAGGAACTTCGTATACAAGCTGCAAACAGCTCAGTTGGCGACATCTGCGGCAGAAGCTATCCTTTTTTTCTTTGAATGGGCTTCAATAGCCTGTAAGTTCCTCCAGGCGCTTTAGTCACCATTCCACTGCAGAAGTTATGTAGCTACTGTGATTTAAAGCGAAAGATGTATGTGGAATCCCAGATCAGCTAAATATTTTCTATCTTCACTAATGTGCATTCAAACACTCTAACGAGATATTTACACTTAAATGAACGAGAAACTTCGTAGAAGAGCTGCAAACAGCTCAGTTGGACACATCTGCGGCAGAAGCTTTCCTTTTTTCCTCGACTGTGCTTAAAACCCCGTCACTTGCTTCATACGCTTCTCACCAATCCCCTGCACTAGGTTTGTAGTTAGGTGTTCTAAAGCCCAAGATATATAGGGAAACATATTCAGCAAAAGATTTCCTATCTCCACGAAAATGATTTCACATAGTGTAACCAGCTAATTAAGCTGAAATGAAGGAGAATGTTGACAGAAGAGCTGCAAACAGCTCAGTTTAAGTCATCTGCGGCAGAAGCTTTCCTTTTTTTCCTTGAATGGGCTTCAAAAGCCCGTAAGCTCCTCCAGGCGCTTTAGTCACCATTCCACTGCAGAAGTTATGTAGTTACTGTGATTTAAAGCGAAAGATGCATGGGGATCCCAGATCAGCTAAAGA
Source organism: Pelodiscus sinensis (assembly GCF_052426305.1). NCBI lineage: Eukaryota > Metazoa > Chordata > Testudines > Trionychidae > Pelodiscus > Pelodiscus sinensis. The sequence goes on from NC_143073.1 coordinate 18,766,737, forward strand.
TTTACTATCTTCACTAATGTGCATTCAAACACTCTAACGACATATTTACACTTAAATGAACGAGAAACTTCGTATACAAGCTGCAAACAGCTCAGTTGGCGACACCTGCGGCAGAAGCTTTCCTTTTTTTCCTCGAATCTGCTTAAAACCCCGGAACTTGCTTGATACACTTCTCAGCAATCCCCTGCAGTATCTTTGTAGTTACGGTGTTCTAAAGGCAAAGATCAGTAGGGATACATGTTCAGCAAAAGATTTCCTATCTCCACGAAAATGATTTCACATACTGTAACCAGCTAGTTACACTGAAATGAAGGAGAATGTTGTCAGAAGAGCTGCAAACAGCTCAGTTTGAGACATCTGCGGCAGAAGCCTTCCTTTTTTTCCTTGAATGGGCTTCAAAAGCCCGTAAGCTCCTCCAGGCGCTTTAGTCACCTTTCCACTGCAGAAGTTACGTAGTTACTGTGATTTAGAGCGAAAGATGTACGGGGATCCCAGATCACCTAAATATTTTCTATCTTCACTAAAGTGCATTCAAACACTCTAACGAGATATTTACACATAAATGAACGAGAAACTTTGTATAAAAGCTGCAAACAGCTCTGTTGGCGACACATGTGGCAGAAGCTTTCCTTTTTTTCCTTGAATGGGCTTCAATAGCCCGTAAGTTCCTCCAGGCGCTTTAGTCACCATTCCACTGCAGAAGTTATGTAGCTACTGTGATTTAAAGCGAAAGATGTATGTGGAATCCCAGATCAGCTAAATATTTTCTATCTTCACTAATGTGCATTCAAACACTCTAACGAGATATTTACACTTAAATGAACGAGAAACTTCGTAGAGGAGCTGCAAACAGCTCAGTTGGAGACATCTGCGGCAGAAGCTTTCCTTTTTCCTCGACTGTGCTTAAAACCCCGTCACTTGCTTCATACACTTCTCACCAATCCCCTGCAGTAGGTTTGTAGTTAGGTGTTCTAAAGCCAAAGATATATAGGGATACATGTTCAGCAAAAGATTTCCTATCTCCACGAAACTGATTTCACATAGTGTAACCAGCTAGTTACACTGTAATAAAGGAGAATGTTGTCAGAAGAGCTGCAAACAGCTCAGTTTGAGACATCTGCGGCAGAAGCCTTCCTTTTTTTCCTTGAATGGGCTTTAAAAGCCCGTAAGTTCCTCCAGGCGCTTTAGTCACCATTCCACTGCAGAAGTTATGTAGCTACTGTGATTTAAAGCGAAAGATGTATGGGGATCCCAGATCAGCTAAAGATTTACTATCTTCACTAAAGTGCTTTCAAACACTCTAACGAGATATTTACACTTAAATGAATGAGAAACTTCGTATACAAGCTGCAAACAGCTCAATTTGAGACATCTGCAGCAGAAGCTTTCCTTTTTTTCCTTGAATGGGCTTCAAAAGCCCGTAAGTTCCTCCAGGCGCTTTAGTCACCATTCCACTGCAGAAGTTATGTAGCTACTGTGATTTAAAGCGAAAGATGTATGTGGAATCCCAGATCAGCTAAATATTTTCTATCTTCACTAATGTGCATTCAAACACTCTAACGAGATATTTACACTTAAATGAACGAGAAACTTCGTAGAGGAGCTGCAAACAGCTCAGTTGGAGACATCTGCGGCAGAAGCTTTCCTTTTTTCCTCGACTGTGCTTAAAACCCTGTCACTTGCTTCATACACTTCTCACCAATGCCCTGCAGTAGGTTTGTAGTTAGGTGTTTTAAAGCCAAAGATATATAGGGATACATGTTCAGCAAAATATTTCCTATCTCCACGAAAATGATTTCACGTACTGTAACCAGCTAGTTACGCTGAAATGGAGGAGATAGTTGTCAGAAGAGCTGCAAACAGCTCAGTTTGAGACATCTGCGGCAGAAGCTTTCCTTTTTTCTCTTGAATGGGCTTCAAAAGCCCGTAAGTTCCTCCAGGCGCTTTAGTCACCATTCCACTGCAGAAGTTATGTAGTTACTGTGATTTAAAGCGAAAGGTGTACGGGGATCCCAGATTACCCAAATATTTTCTATCTTCACTAATGTGCATTCAAACACTCTAACGAGATATTTACACTTAAATGAACGAGGAACTTCGTATACAAGCTGCAAACAGCTCAGTTGGCGACATCTGCGGCAGAAGCTATCCTTTTTTTCTTTGAATGGGCTTCAATAGCCTGTAAGTTCCTCCAGGCGCTTTAGTCACCATTCCACTGCAGAAGTTATGTAGCTACTGTGATTTAAAGCGAAAGATGTATGTGGAATCCCAGATCAGCTAAATATTTTCTATCTTCACTAATGTGCATTCAAACACTCTAACGAGATATTTACACTTAAATGAACGAGAAACTTCGTAGAAGAGCTGCAAACAGCTCAGTTGGACACATCTGCGGCAGAAGCTTTCCTTTTTTCCTCGACTGTGCTTAAAACCCCGTCACTTGCTTCATACGCTTCTCACCAATCCCCTGCACTAGGTTTGTAGTTAGGTGTTCTAAAGCCCAAGATATATAGGGAAACATATTCAGCAAAAGATTTCCTATCTCCACGAAAATGATTTCACATAGTGTAACCAGCTAATTAAGCTGAAATGAAGGAGAATGTTGACAGAAGAGCTGCAAACAGCTCAGTTTAAGTCATCTGCGGCAGAAGCTTTCCTTTTTTTCCTTGAATGGGCTTCAAAAGCCCGTAAGCTCCTCCAGGCGCTTTAGTCACCATTCCACTGCAGAAGTTATGTAGTTACTGTGATTTAAAGCGAAAGATGCATGGGGATCCCAGATCAGCTAAAGATTTACTATCTTCACTAATGTGCATTCAAACACTCTAACGACATATTTACACTTAAATGAACGAGAAACTTCGTATACAAGCTGCAAACAGCTCAGTTGGCGACACCTGCGGCAGAAGCTTTCCTTTTTTTCCTCGAATCTGCTTAAAACCCCGGAACTTGCTTGATACACTTCTCAGCAATCCCCTGCAGTATCTTTGTAGTTACGGTGTTCTAAAGGCAAAGATAAGTAGGGATACATGTTCAGAAAAAGATTTCCTATCTCCACGAAAATGATTTCACGTACTGTAACCAGCTAGTTACGCTTAAATGGAGGAGATAGTTGTCAGAAGAGCTGCAAACAGCTCAGTTTGAGACATCTGCGGCAGAAGCTTTCCTTTTTTCTCTTCAATAGGTTTCAAAAGCCCGTAAGTTCCGCCAGGCGCTTTAGTCACCATTCCACTGCAGAAGTTATGTAGTTACTGTGATTTAAAGCGAAAGGTGTACGGGGATCCCAGATTACCTAAATATTTTCTATCTTCACTAATGTGCATTCAAACACTCTAACGAGATATTTACACTTAAATGAACGAGAAACTTCGTAGAAGAGCTGCAAACAGCTCAGTTGGACACATCTGCGGCAGAAGCTTTCCTTTTTTCCTCGACTGTGCTTAAAACCCCGACACTTGCTTCATACACTTCTCACCAATCCCCTGCAGTAGGTTTGTAGTTAGGTGTTCTAAAGCCAAAGATATATAGGGATACATGTTCAGCAAAAGATTTCCTATCGCCACGAAACTGATTTCACATAGTGTATCCAGCTAGATACACTGTAATGAAGGAGAATGTTGTCAGAAGAGCTGCAAACAGCTCAGTATGAGACATCTGCGGCAGAAGCCTTCCTTTTTTTCCTTGAATGGGCTTTAAGAGCCCGTAAGCTCCTCCAGGCGCTTTAGTCACCATTCCACTGCAGAAGTTATGTAGTTACTGTGATTTAAAGCGAAAGATGCATGGGGATCCCAGATCAGCTAAAGATTTACTATCTTCACTAATGTGCATTCAAACACTCTAACGACATATTTACACTTAAATGAACGAGAAACTTCGTATACAAGCTGCAAACAGCTCTGTTGGCGACACCTGCGGCAGAAGCTTTCCTTTTTTTCCTCGAATGTGCTTAAAACCCCGGAACTTGCTTGATACACTTCTCAGCAATCCCCTGCAGTATCTTTGTAGTTACGGTGTTCTAAAGGCAAAGATCAGTAGGGATACATGTTCAGCAAAAGATTTCCTATCTCCACGAAAATGATTTCACATACTGTAACCAGCTAGTTACACTGAAATGAAGGAGAATGTTGTCAGAAGAGCTGCAAACAGCTCAGTTTGAGACATCTGCGGCAGAAGCCTTCCTTTTTTTCCTTGAATGGGCTTCAAAAGCCCGTAAGCTCCTCCAGGAGCTTTAGTCACCTTTCCACTGCAGAAGTTATGTAGTTACTGTGATTTAAAGCGAAAGATGTATGGGGATCCCAGATCAGCTAAAGATTTACTATCTTCACTAAAGTGCTTTCAAACACTCTAACGAGATATTTACACTTAAATGAATGAGAAACTTCGTATACAAGCTGCAAACAGCTCAATTTGAGACATCTGCAGCAGAAGCTTTCCTTTTTTTCCTTGAATGGGCTTCAAAAGCCCGTAAGTTCCTCCAGGCGCTTTAGTCACCATTCCACTGCAGAAGTTATGTAGCTACTGTGATTTAAAGCGAAAGATGTATGTGGAATCCCAGATCAGCTAAATATTTTCTATCTTCACTAATGTGCATTCAAACACTCTAACGAGATATTTACACTTAAATGAACGAGAAACTTTGTATAAAAGCTGCAAACAGCTCTGTTGGCGACACATGCGGCAGAAGCTTTCCTTTTTTTCCTTGAATGGGCTTCAAAAGCCCGTAAGTTCCTCCAGGCGCTTTAGTCACCATTCCACTGCAGAAGTTATGTAGTTACTGTGATTTAAAGCGAAAGATGCATGGGGATCCCAGATCAGCTAAAGATTTACTATCTTCACTAATGTGCATTCAAACACTCTAACGACATATTTACACTTAAATGAACGAGAAACTTCGTATACAAGCTGCAAACAGCTCAGTTGGCGACACCTGCGGCAGAAGCTTTCCTTTTTTTCCTCGAATCTGCTTAAAACCCCGGAACTTGCTTGATACACTTCTCAGCAATCCCCTGCAGTATCTTTGTAGTTACGGTGTTCTAAAGGCAAAGATAAGTAGGGATACATGTTCAGAAAAAGATTTCCTATCTCCACGAAAATGATTTCACATACTGTAACCAGCTAGTTACACTGAAATGAAGGAGAATGTTGTCAGAAGAGCTGCAAACAGCTCAATTTGAGACATCTGCGGCAGAAGCCTTCCTTTTTTTCCTTGAATGGGCTTCAAAAGCCCGTAAGCTCCTCCAGGAGCTTTAGTCACCTTTCCACTGCAGAAGTTACGTAGTTACTGTGATTTAGAGCGAAAGATGTACGGGGATCCCAGATCACCTAAATATTTTCTATCTTCACTAAAGTGCATTCAAACACTCTAACGAGATATTTACACATAAATGAACGAGAAACTTTGTAGAAAAGCTGCAAACAGCTCTGTTGGCGACACATGCGGCAGAAGCTTTCCTTTTTTTCGTTGAATGGGCTTCAATAGCCCGTAAGTTCCTCCAGGCGCTTTAGTCACCATTCCACTGCAGACGTTATGTAGCTACTGTGATTTAAAGCGAAAGATGTATGTGGAATCCCAGATCAGCTAAATATTTTCTATCTTCACTAATGTGCATTCAAACACTCTGACGAGATATTTACACTTAAATGAACGAGAAACTTCGTAGAGGAGCTGCAAACAGCTCAGTTGGAGACATCTGCGGCAGAAGCTTTCCTTTTTTCCTCGACTGTGCTTAAAACCCCGTCACTTGCTTCATACACTTCTCACCAATCCCCTGCAGTAGGTTTGTAGTTAGGTGTTCTAAAGCCAAAGATATATAGGGATACATGTTCAGCAAAAGATTTCCTATCGCCACGAAACTGATTTCACATAGTGTAACCAGGTAGTTACACTGTAATGAAGGAGAATGTTGTCAGAAGAGCTGCAAACAGCTCAGTTTGAGACATCTGCGGCAGAAGCCTTCCTTTTTTTCCTTGAATGGGCTTTAAAAGCCCGTAAGTTCCTCCAGGCGCTTTAGTCACCATTCCACTGCAGAAGTTATGTAGTTACTGTGATTTAAAGCGAAAGATGTATGGGGATCCCAGATCAGCTAAAGATTTACTATCTTCACTAAAGTGCTTTCAAACACTCTAACGAGATATTTACACTTAAATGAATGAGAAACTTCGTATACAAGCTGCAAACAGCTCAATTTGAGACATCTGCAGCAGAAGCTTTCCTTTTTTTCCTTGAATGGGCTTCAAAAGCCCGTAAGTTCCTCCAGGCGCTTTAGTCACCATTCCACTGCAGAAGTTATGTAGCTACTGTGATTTAAAGCGAAAGATGTATGTGGAATCCCAGATCAGCTAAATATTTTCTATCTTCACTAATGTGCATTCAAACACTCTAACGAGATATTTACACTTAAATGAACGAGAAACTTTGTATAAAAGCTGCAAACAGCTCTGTTGGCGACACATGCGGCAGAAGCTTTCCTTTTTTTCCTTGAATGGGCTTCAAAAGCCCGTAAGTTCCTCCAGGCGCTTTAGTCACCATTCCACTGCAGAAGTTATGTAGTTACTGTGATTTAAAGCGAAAGATGCATGGGGATCCCAGATCAGCTAAAGATTTACTATCTTCACTAATGTGCATTCAAACACTCTAACGACATATTTACACTTAAATGAACGAGAAACTTCGTATACAAGCTGCAAACAGCTCAGTTGGCGACACCTGCGGCAGAAGCTTTCCTTTTTTTCCTCGAATCTGCTTAAAACCCCGGAACTTGCTTGATACACTTCTCAGCAATCCCCTGCAGTATCTTTGTAGTTACGGTGTTCTAAAGGCAAAGATAAGTAGGGATACATGTTCAGCAAAAGATTTCCTATCTCCACGAAAATGATTTCACATACTGTAACCAGCTAGTTACACTGAAATGAAGGAGAATGTTGTCAGAAGAGCTGCAAACAGCTCAGTTTGAGACATCTGCGGCAGAAGCCTTCCTTTTTTTCCTTGAATGGGCTTCAAAAGCCCGTAAGCTCCTCCAGGCGCTTTAGTCACCTTTCCACTGCAGAAGTTACGTAGTTACTGTGATTTAGAGCGAAAGATGTACGGGGATCCCAGAGCACCTAAATATTTTCTATCTTCACTAAAGTGCATTCAAACACTCTAACGAGATATTTACACATAAATGAACGAGAAACTTTGTATAAAAGCTGCAAACAGCTCTGATGGCGACACATGCGGCAGAAGCTTTCCTTTTTTTCCTTGAATGGGCTTCAAAAGCCCGTAAGTTCCTCCAGGCGCTTTAGTCACCATTCCACTGCAGAAGTTATGTAGCTACTGTGATTTAAAGCGAAAGATGTATGTGGAATCCCAGATCAGCTAACTATTTTCTATCTTCACTAATGTGCATTCAAACACTCTAACGAGATATTTACACTTAAATGAACGAGAAACTTCGTAGAGGAGCTGCAAACAGCTCAGTTGGACACATCTGCGGCAGAAGCTTTCCTTTTTTCCTCGACTGTGCTTAAAACCCCGTCACTTGCTTCATACACTTCTCACCAATCCCCTGCAGTAGGTTTGTAGTTAGGTGTTCTAAAGCCAAAGATATATAGGGAAACATGTTCAGCAAAAGATTTCCTATCGCCACGAAACTGATTTCACATAGTGTAACCAGGTAGTTACACTGTAATGAAGGAGAATGTTGTCAGAAGAGCTGCAAACAGCTCAGTTTGAGACATCTGCGGCAGAAGCCTTCCTTTTTTTCCTTGAATGGGCTTTAAAAGCCCGTAAGTTCCTCCAGGCGCTTTAGTCACCATTCCACTGCAGAAGTTATGTAGTTACTGTGATTTAAAGCGAAAGATGTATGGGGATCCCAGATCAGCTAAAGATTTACTATCTTCACTAAAGTGCTTTCAAACACTCTAACGAGATATTTACACTTAAATGAATGAGAAACTTCGTATACAAGCTGCAAACAGCTCAATTTGAGACATCTGCAGCAGAAGCTTTCCTTTTTTTCCTTGAATGGGCTTCAAAAGCCCGTAAGTTCCTCCAGGCGCTTTAGTCACCATTCCACTGCAGAAGTTATGTAGCTACTGTGATTTAAAGCGAAAGATGTATGTGGAATCCCAGATCAGCTAAATATTTTCTATCTTCACTAATGTGCATTCAAACACTCTAACGAGATATTTACACTTAAATGAACGAGAAACTTCGTAGAGGAGCTGCAAACAGCTCAGTTGGCGACATCTGCGGCAGAAGCTTTCCTTTTTTCCTCGACTGTGCTTAAAACCCCGTCCCTTGCTTCATACACTTCTCACCAATGCCCTGCAGTAGGTTTGTAGTTAGGTGTTCTAAAGCCAAAGATATATAGGGATACATGTTCAGCAAAATATTTCCTATCTCCACGAAAATGATTTCACGTACTGTAACCAGCTAGTTACGCTGAAATGGAGGAGATAGTTGTCAGAAGAGCTGCAAACAGCTCAGTTTGAGACATCTGCGGCAGAAGCTTTCCTTTTTTCTCTTGAATGGGCTTCAAAAGCCCGTAAGTTCCTCCAGGCGCTTTAGTCACCATTCCACTGCAGAAGTTATGTAGTTACTGTGATTTAAAGCGAAAGGTGTACGGGGATCCCAGATTACCTAAATATTTTCTATATTCACTAATGTGCATTCAAACACTGTAACCAGATATTTACACTTAAATGAACGAGCAACTTCGTAGAAGAGCTGCAAACAGCTCCGTTGGAGACATCTGCGGCAGAAGCTTTCCTTTTTTTCCTCGAATGTGCTTAAAACCCCGTAACTTGCTTCATACACCTATCTCCCCATTCTCCTCCAGTAAGTTTGTAGTTACGGTGTTCTAAAGCCAAAGATATATAGGGATACATGTTCAGCAAAAGATTTGCTATCTCCACGAAAATGATTTCACATACTGTAACCAGCTAGTTACACTGAAATGAAGGAGAAAGTTGTCAGAAGAGCTGCAAACAGCTCAGTATGAGACATCTGCGGCAGAAGCCTTCCTTTTTTCCTCGACTGTGCTTAAAACCCCGACACTTGCTTCATACACTTCTCACCAATCCCCTGCAGTAGGTTTGTAGTTAGGTGTTCTAAAGCCAAAGATATATAGGGATACATGTTCAGCAAAAGATTTCCTATCGCCACGAAACTGATTTTACATAGTGTAACCAGCTAGTTACACTGTAATGAAGGAGAATGTTGTCAGAAGAGCTGCAAACAGCTCAGTATGAGACATCTGCGGCAGAAGCCTTCCTTTTTTTCCTTGAATGGGCTTTAAGAGCCCGTAAGCTCCTCCAGGCGCTTTAGTCACCATTCCACTGCAGAAGTTATGTAGTTACTGTGATTTAAAGCGAAAGATGCATGGGGATCCCAGATCAGCTAAAGATTTACTATCTTCACTAATGTGCATTCAAACACTCTAACGACATATTTACACTTAAATGAACGAGAAACTTCGTATACAAGCTGCAAACAGCTCTGTTGGCGACACCTGCGGCAGAAGCTTTCCTTTTTTTCCTCGAATGTGCTTAAAACCCCGGAACTTGCTTGATACACTTCTCAGCAATCCCCTGCAGTATCTTTGTAGTTACGGTGTTCTAAAGGCAAAGATCAGTAGGGATACATGTTCAGCAAAAGATTTCCTATCTCCACGAAAATGATTTCACATACTGTAACCAGCTAGTTACACTGAAATGAAGGAGAAAGTTGTCAGAAGAGCTGCAAACAGCTCAATTTGAGACATCTGCGGCAGAAGCCTTCCTTTTTTTCCTTGAATGGGCTTCAAAAGCCCGTAAGCTCCTCCAGGCGCTTTAGTCACCTTTCCACTGCAGAAGTTACGTAGTTACTGTGATTTAGAGCGAAAGATGTACGGGGATCCCAGATCACCTAAATATTTTCTATCTTCACTAAAGTGCATTCAAACACTCTAACGAGATATTTACACTTAAATGAACGAGAAACTTTGTATAAAAGCTGCAAACAGCTCTGTTGGCGACACATGCGGCAGAAGCTTTCCTTTTTTTCCTTGAATGGGCTTCAAAAGCCCGTAAGTTCCTCCAGGCGCTTTAGTCACCATTCCACTGCAGAAGTTATGTAGTTACTGTGATTTAAAGCGAAAGATGTATGGGGATCCCAGATCAGCTAAAGATTTACTATCTTCACTAAAGTGCTTTCAAACACTCTAACGAGATATTTACACTTAAATGAATGAGAAACTTCGTATACAAGCTGCAAACAGCTCAATTTGAGACATCTGCGGCAGAAGCTTTCCTTTTTTCCTCGACTGTGCTTAAAACCCCGTCACTTGCTTCATACACTTCTCACCAATCCCCTGCAGTAGGTTTGTAGTTAGGTGTTCTAAAGCCAAAGATATATAGGGATACATGTTCAGCAAAATATTTCCTATCTCCACGAAAATGATTTCACGTACTGTAACCAGCTAGTTACGCTGAAATGGAGGAGATAGTTGTCAGAAGAGCTGCAAACAGCTCAGTTTGAGACATCTGCGGCAGAAGCTTTCCTTTTTTCTCTTGAATGGGCTTCAAAAGCCCGTAAGTTCCGCCAGGCGCTTTAGTCACCATTCCACTGCAGAAGTTATGTAGTTACTGTGATTTAAAGCGAAAGGTGTACGGGGATCCCAGATTACCTAAATATTTTCTATCTTCACTAATGTGCATTCAAACACTCTAACGAGATATTTACACTTAAATGAACGAGAAACTTCGTAGAAGAGCTGCAAACAGCTCAGTTGGACACATCTGCGGCAGAAGCTTTCCTTTTTTCCTCGACTGTGCTTAAAACCCCGACACTTGCTTCATACACTTCTCACCAATCCCCTGCAGTAGGTTTGTAGTTAGGTGTTCTAAAGCCAAAGATATATAGGGATACATGTTCAGCAAAAGATTTCCTATCGCCACGAAACTGATTTCACATAGTGTATCCAGCTAGATACACTGTAATGAAGGAGAATGTTGTCAGAAGAGCTGCAAACAGCTCAGTATGAGACATCTGCGGCAGAAGCCTTCCTTTTTTTCCTTGAATGGGCTTTAAAAGCCCGTAAGCTCCTCCAGGCGCTTTAGTCACCATTCCACTGCAGAAGTTATGTAGTTACTGTGATTTAAAGCGAAAGATGCATGGGGATCCCAGATCAGCTAAAGATTTACTATCTTCACTAATGTGCATTCAAACACTCTAACGAGATATTTACACTTAAATGAATGAGAAACTTCGTATACAAGCTGCAAACAGCTCAGTTGGCGACACCTGCGGCAGAAGATTTCCTTTTTTTCCTCGAATGTGCTTAAAACCCCGGAACTTGCTTGATACACTTCTTAGCAATCCCCTGCAGTATCTTTGTAGTTACGGTGTTCTAAAGGCAAAGATCAGTAGGGATACATGTTCAGCAAAAGATTTCCTATCTCCACGAAAATGATTTCACATACTGTAACCAGCTAGTTACACTGAAATGAAGGAGAATGTTGTCAGAAGAGCTGCAAACAGCTCAGTTTGAGACATCTGCGGCAGAAGCCTTCCTTTTTTTCCTTGAATGGGCTTCAAAAGCCCGTAAGCTCCTCCAGGCGCTTTAGTCACCATTCTACTGCAGAAGTTATGTAGTTACTGTGATTTAAAGCGAAAGATGCATGGGGATCCCAGATCAGCTAAAGATTTACTATCTTCACTAATGTGCATTCAAACACTCTAACGACATATTTACACTTAAATGAACGAGAAACTTCGTATACAAGCTGCAAACAGCTCTGTTGGCGACACATGCGGCAGAAGCTTTCCTTTTTTTCCTTGAATGGGCTTCAAAAGCCCGTAAGTTCCTCCAGGCGCTTTAGTCACCATTCCACTGCAGAAGTTATGTAGTTACTGTGATTTAAAGCGAAAGATGTATGGGGATCCCAGATCAGCTAAAGATTTACTATCTTCACTAAAGTGCTTTCAAACACTCTAACGAGATATTTACACTTAAATGAATGAGAAACTTCGTATACAAGCTGCAAACAGCTCAATTTGAGACATCTGCAGCAGAAGCTTTCCTTTTTTTCCTTGAATGGGCTTCAAAAGCCCGTAAGTTCCTCCAGGCGCTTTAGTCACCATTCCACTGCAGAAGTTATGTAGCTACTGTGATTTAAAGCGAAAGATGTATGTGGAATCCCAGATCAGCTAAATATTTTCTATCTTCACTAATGTGCATTCAAACACTCTAACGAGATATTTACACTTAAATGAACGAGAAACTTCGTAGAGGAGCTGCAAACAGCTCAGTTGGAGACATCTGCGGCAGAAGCTTTCCTTTTTTCCTCGACTGTGCTTAAAACCCCGTCACTTGCTTCATACACTTCTCACCAATGCCCTGCAGTAGGTTTGTAGTTAGGTGTTCTAAAGCCAAAGATATATAGGGATACATGTTCAGCAAAATATTTCCTATCTCCACGAAAATGATTTCACGTACTGTAACCAGCTAGTTACGCTGAAATGGAGGAGAGAGTTGTCAGAAGAGCTGCAAACAGCTCAGTTTGAGACATCTGCGTCAGAAGCTTTCCTTTTTTCTCTTGAATGGGCTTCAAAAGCCCGTAAGTTCCTCCAGGCGCTTTAGTCACCATTCCACTGCAGAAGTTATGTAGTTACTGTGATTTAAAGCGAAAGGTGTACGGGGATCCCAGATTACCTAAATATTTTCTATATTCACTAATGTGCATTCAAACACTGTAACCAGATATTTACACTTAAATGAACGAGCAACTTCGTAGAAGAGCTGCAAACAGCTCCGTTGGAGACATCTGCGGCAGAAGCTTTCCTTTTTTTCCTCGAATGTGCTTAAAACCCCGTAACTTGCTTCATACACCTATCTCCCCATTCTCCTCCAGTAAGTTTGTAGTTACGGTGTTCTAAAGCCAAAGATATATAGGGATACATGTTCAGCAAAAGATTTGCTATCTCCACGAAAATGATTTCACATACTATAACCAGCTAGTTACACTGAAATGAAGGAGAAAGTTGTCAGAAGAGCTGCAAACAGCTCAATTTGAGACATCTGCAGCAGAAGCTTCCCTTTTTTTCCTTGAATGGGCTTCAAAAGCCCGTAAGTTCCTCCAGGCGCTTTAGTCACCATTCCACTACTTATGTTATGTAGCTACTGTGATTTAAAGCGAAAGATGTATGTGGAATCCCAGATCAGCTAAATATTTTCTATCTTCACTAATGTGCATTCAAACACTCTAACGAGATATTTACACTTAAATGAACGAGGAACTTCGTATACAAGCTGCAAACAGCTCAGTTGGCGACATCTGCGGCAGAAGCTATCCTTTTTTTCTTTGAATGGGCTTCAATAGCCTGTAATTTCCTCCAGGCGCTTTAGTCACCATTCCACTGCAGAAGTTATGTAGCTACTGTGATTTAAAGCGAAAGATGTATGTGGAATCCCAGATCAGCTAAATATTTTCTATCTTCACTAATGTGCATTCAAACACTCTAACGAGATATTTACACTTAAATGAACGAGAAACTTCGTAGAGGAGCTGCAAACAGCTCAGTTGGAGACATCTGCGGCAGAAGCTTTCCTTTTTTCTTCGACTGTGCTTAAAACCCCGTCACTTGCTTCATACACTTCTCACCAATCCCCTGCAGTAGGTTTGTAGTTAGGTGTTCTAAAGCCAAAGATATATAGGGATACATGTTCAGCAAAAGATTTCCTATCGCCACGAAACTGATTTCACATAGTGTAACCAGCTAGTTACACTGTAATGAAGGAGAATGTTGTCAGAAGAGCTGCAAACAGCTCAGTTTGAGACATCTGCGGCAGAAGCCTTCCTTTTTTTCCTTGAATGGGCTTTAAAAGCCCGTAAGCTCCTCCAGGCGCTTTAGTCACCATTCCACTGCAGAAGTTATGTAGTTACTGTGATTTAAAGCGAAAGATGCATGGGGATCCCAGATCAGCTAAAGATTTACTATCTTCACTAATGTGCATTCAAACACTCTAACGACATATTTACACTTAAATGAACGAGAAACTTCGTATACAAGCTGCAAACAGCTCAGTTGGCGACACCTGCGGCAGAAGCTTTCCTTTTTTTCCTCGAATCTGCTTAAAACCCCGGAACTTGCTTGATACACTTCTCAGCAATCCCTTGCAGTATCTTTGTAGTTACGGTGTTCTAAAGGCAAAGATAAGTAGGGATACATGTTCAGCAAAAGATTTCCTATCTCCACGAAAATGATTTCACATACTGTAACCAGCTAGTTACACTGAAATGAAGGAGAATGTTGTCAGAAGAGCTGCAAACAGCTCAGTTTGAGACATCTGCGGCAGAAGCCTTCCTTTTTTTCCTTGAATGGGCTTCAAAAGCCCGTAAGCTCCTCCAGGCGCTTTAGTCACCTTTCCACTGCAGAAGTTACGTAGTTACTGTGATTTAGAGCGAAAGATGTACGGGGATCCCAGAGCACCTAAATATTTTCTATCTTCACTAAAGTGCATTCAAACACTTTAACGAGATATTTACACATAAATGAACGAGAAACTTTGTATAAAAGCTGCAAACAGCTCTGATGGCGACACATGCGGCAGAAGCTTTCCTTTTTTTCCTTGAATGGGCTTCAAAAGCCCGTAAGTTCCTCCAGGCGCTTTAGTCACCATTCCACTGCAGAAGTTATGTAGCTACTGTGATTTAAAGCGAAAGATGTATGTGGAATCCCAGATCAGCTAACTATTTTCTATCTTCACTAATGTGCATTCAAACACTCTAACGAGATATTTACACTTAAATGAACGAGAAACTTCGTAGAGGAGCTGCAAACAGCTCAGTTGGACACATCTGCGGCAGAAGCTTTCCTTTTTTCCTCGACTGTGCTTAAAACCCCGTCACTTGCTTCATACACTTCTCACCAATCCCCTGCAGTAGGTTTGTAGTTAGGTGTTCTAAAGCCAAAGATATATAGGGAAACATGTTCAGCAAAAGATTTCCTATCGCCACGAAACTGATTTCACATAGTGTAACCAGGTAGTTACACTGTAATGAAGGAGAATGTTGTCAGAAGAGCTGCAAACAGCTCAGTTTGAGACATCTGCGGCAGAAGCCTTCCTTTTTTTCCTTGAATGGGCTTTAAAAGCCCGTAAGTTCCTCCAGGCGCTTTAGTCACCATTCCACTGCAGAAGTTATGTAGTTACTGTGATTTAAAGCGAAAGATGTATGGGGATCCCAGATCAGCTAAAGATTTACTATCTTCACTAAAGTGCTTTCAAACACTCTAACGAGATATTTACACTTAAATGAATGAGAAACTTCGTATACAAGCTGCAAACAGCTCAATTTGAGACATCTGCAGCAGAAGCTTTCCTTTTTTTCCTTGAATGGGCTTCAAAAGCCCGTAAGTTCCTCCAGGCGCTTTAGTCACCATTCCACTGCAGAAGTTATGTAGCTACTGTGATTTAAAGCGAAAGATGTATGTGGAATCCCAGATCAGCTAAATATTTTCTATCTTCACTAATGTGCATTCAAACACTCTAACGAGATATTTACACTTAAATGAACGAGAAACTTCGTAGAGGAGCTGCAAACAGCTCAGTTGGCGACATCTGCGGCAGAAGCTTTCCTTTTTTCCTCGACTGTGCTTAAAACCCCGTCCCTTGCTTCATACACTTCTCACCAATGCCCTGCAGTAGGTTTGTAGTTAGGTGTTCTAAAGCCAAAGATATATAGGGATACATGTTCAGCAAAATATTTCCTATCTCCACGAAAATGATTTCACGTACTGTAACCAGCTAGTTACGCTGAAATGGAGGAGATAGTTGTCAGAAGAGCTGCAAACAGCTCAGTTTGAGACATCTGCGGCAGAAGCTTTCCTTTTTTCTCTTGAATGGGCTTCAAAAGCCCGTAAGTTCCTCCAGGCGCTTTAGTCACCATTCCACTGCAGAAGTTATGTAGTTACTGTGATTTAAAGCGAAAGGTGTACGGGGATCCCAGATTACCTAAATATTTTCTATATTCACTAATGTGCATTCAAACACTGTAACCAGATATTTACACTTAAATGAACGAGCAACTTCGTAGAAGAGCTGCAAACAGCTCCGTTGGAGACATCTGCGGCAGAAGCTTTCCTTTTTTTCCTCGAATGTGCTTAAAACCCCGTAACTTGCTTCATACACCTATCTCCCCATTCTCCTCCAGTAAGTTTGTAGTTACGGTGTTCTAAAGCCAAAGATATATAGGGATACATGTTCAGCAAAAGATTTGCTATCTCCACGAAAATGATTTCACATACTGTAACCAGCTAGTTACACTGAAATGAAGGAGAAAGTTGTCAGAAGAGCTGCAAACAGCTCAGTATGAGACATCTGCGGCAGAAGCCTTCCTTTTTTCCTCGACTGTGCTTAAAACCCCGACACTTGCTTCATACACTTCTCACCAATCCCCTGCAGTAGGTTTGTAGTTAGGTGTTCTAAAGCCAAAGATATATAGGGATACATGTTCAGCAAAAGATTTCCTATCGCCACGAAACTGATTTTACATAGTGTAACCAGCTAGTTACACTGTAATGAAGGAGAATGTTGTCAGAAGAGCTGCAAACAGCTCAGTATGAGACATCTGCGGCAGAAGCCTTCCTTTTTTTCCTTGAATGGGCTTTAAGAGCCCGTAAGCTCCTCCAGGCGCTTTAGTCACCATTCCACTGCAGAAGTTATGTAGTTACTGTGATTTAAAGCGAAAGATGCATGGGGATCCCAGATCAGCTAAAGATTTACTATCTTCACTAATGTGCATTCAAACACTCTAACGACATATTTACACTTAAATGAACGAGAAACTTCGTATACAAGCTGCAAACAGCTCTGTTGGCGACACCTGCGGCAGAAGCTTTCCTTTTTTTCCTCGAATGTGCTTAAAACCCCGGAACTTGCTTGATACACTTCTCAGCAATCCCCTGCAGTATCTTTGTAGTTACGGTGTTCTAAAGGCAAAGATCAGTAGGGATACATGTTCAGCAAAAGATTTCCTATCTCCACGAAAATGATTTCACATACTGTAACCAGCTAGTTACACTGAAATGAAGGAGAAAGTTGTCAGAAGAGCTGCAAACAGCTCAATTTGAGACATCTGCGGCAGAAGCCTTCCTTTTTTTCCTTGAATGGGCTTCAAAAGCCCGTAAGCTCCTCCAGGCGCTTTAGTCACCTTTCCACTGCAGAAGTTACGTAGTTACTGTGATTTAGAGCGAAAGATGTACGGGGATCCCAGATCACCTAAATATTTTCTATCTTCACTAAAGTGCATTCAAACACTCTAACGAGATATTTACACTTAAATGAACGAGAAACTTTGTATAAAAGCTGCAAACAGCTCTGTTGGCGACACATGCGGCAGAAGCTTTCCTTTTTTTCCTTGAATGGGCTTCAAAAGCCCGTAAGTTCCTCCAGGCGCTTTAGTCACCATTCCACTGCAGAAGTTATGTAGTTACTGTGATTTAAAGCGAAAGATGTATGGGGATCCCAGATCAGCTAAAGATTTACTATCTTCACTAAAGTGCTTTCAAACACTCTAACGAGATATTTACACTTAAATGAATGAGAAACTTCGTATACAAGCTGCAAACAGCTCAATTTGAGACATCTGCGGCAGAAGCTTTCCTTTTTTCCTCGACTGTGCTTAAAACCCCGTCACTTGCTTCATACACTTCTCACCAATCCCCTGCAGTAGGTTTGTAGTTAGGTGTTCTAAAGCCAAAGATATATAGGGATACATGTTCAGCAAAATATTTCCTATCTCCACGAAAATGATTTCACGTACTGTAACCAGCTAGTTACGCTGAAATGGAGGAGATAGTTGTCAGAAGAGCTGCAAACAGCTCAGTTTGAGACATCTGCGGCAGAAGCTTTCCTTTTTTCTCTTGAATGGGCTTCAAAAGCCCGTAAGTTCCGCCAGGCGCTTTAGTCACCATTCCACTGCAGAAGTTATGTAGTTACTGTGATTTAAAGCGAAAGGTGTACGGGGATCCCAGATTACCTAAATATTTTCTATCTTCACTAATGTGCATTCAAACACTCTAACGAGATATTTACACTTAAATGAACGAGAAACTTCGTAGAAGAGCTGCAAACAGCTCAGTTGGACACATCTGCGGCAGAAGCTTTCCTTTTTCCTCGACTGTGCTTAAAACCCCGACACTTGCTTCATACACTTCTCACCAATCCCCTGCAGTAGGTTTGTAGTTAGGTGTTCTAAAGCCAAAGATATATAGGGATACATGTTCAGCAAAAGATTTCCTATCGCCACGAAACTGATTTCACATAGTGTATCCAGCTAGATACACTGTAATGAAGGAGAATGTTGTCAGAAGAGCTGCAAACAGCTCAGTATGAGACATCTGCGGCAGAAGCCTTCCTTTTTTTCCTTGAATGGGCTTTAAAAGCCCGTAAGCTCCTCCAGGCGCTTTAGTCACCATTCCACTGCAGAAGTTATGTAGTTACTGTGATTTAAAGCGAAAGATGCATGGGGATCCCAGATCAGCTAAAGATTTACTATCTTCACTAATGTGCATTCAAACACTCTAACGAGATATTTACACTTAAATGAATGAGAAACTTCGTATACAAGCTGCAAACAGCTCAGTTGGCGACACCTGCGGCAGAAGATTTCCTTTTTTTCCTCGAATGTGCTTAAAACCCCGGAACTTGCTTGATACACTTCTTAGCAATCCCCTGCAGTATCTTTGTAGTTACGGTGTTCTAAAGGCAAAGATCAGTAGGGATACATGTTCAGCAAAAGATTTCCTATCTCCACGAAAATGATTTCACATACTGTAACCAGCTAGTTACACTGAAATGAAGGAGAATGTTGTCAGAAGAGCTGCAAACAGCTCAGTTTGAGACATCTGCGGCAGAAGCCTTCCTTTTTTTCCTTGAATGGGCTTCAAAAGCCCGTAAGCTCCTCCAGGCGCTTTAGTCACCATTCTACTGCAGAAGTTATGTAGTTACTGTGATTTAAAGCGAAAGATGCATGGGGATCCCAGATCAGCTAAAGATTTACTATCTTCACTAATGTGCATTCAAACACTCTAACGACATATTTACACTTAAATGAACGAGAAACTTCGTATACAAGCTGCAAACAGCTCTGTTGGCGACACATGCGGCAGAAGCTTTCCTTTTTTTCCTTGAATGGGCTTCAAAAGCCCGTAAGTTCCTCCAGGCGCTTTAGTCACCATTCCACTGCAGAAGTTATGTAGTTACTGTGATTTAAAGCGAAAGATGTATGGGGATCCCAGATCAGCTAAAGATTTACTATCTTCACTAAAGTGCTTTCAAACACTCTAACGAGATATTTACACTTAAATGAATGAGAAACTTCGTATACAAGCTGCAAACAGCTCAATTTGAGACATCTGCAGCAGAAGCTTTCCTTTTTTTCCTTGAATGGGCTTCAAAAGCCCGTAAGTTCCTCCAGGCGCTTTAGTCACCATTCCACTGCAGAAGTTATGTAGTTACTGTGATTTAAAGCGAAAGATGTATGGGGATCCCAGATCAGCTAAAGATTTACTATCTTCACTAAAGTGCTTTCAAACACTCTAACGAGATATTTACACTTAAATGAATGAGAAACTTCGTATACAAGCTGCAAACAGCTCAATTTGAGACATCTGCAGCAGAAGCTTTCCTTTTTTTCCTTGAATGGGCTTCAAAAGCCCGTAAGTTCCTCCAGGCGCTTTAGTCACCATTCCACTGCAGAAGTTATGTAGCTACTGTGATTTAAAGCGAAAGATGTATGTGGAATCCCAGATCAGCTAAATATTTTCTATCTTCACTAATGTGCATTCAAACACTCTAACGAGATATTTACACTTAAATGAACGAGAAACTTCGTAGAGGAGCTGCAAACAGCTCAGTTGGAGACATCTGCGGCAGAAGCTTTCCTTTTTTCCTCGACTGTGCTTAAAACCCCGTCACTTGCTTCATACACTTCTCACCAATGCCCTGCAGTAGGTTTGTAGTTAGGTGTTCTAAAGCCAAAGATATATAGGGATACATGTTCAGCAAAATATTTCCTATCTCCACGAAAATGATTTCACGTACTGTAACCAGCTAGTTACGCTGAAATGGAGGAGATAGTTGTCAGAAGAGCTGCAAACAGCTCAGTTTGAGACATCTGCGTCAGAAGCTTTCCTTTTTTCTCTTGAATGGGCTTCAAAAGCCCGTAAGTTCCTCCAGGCGCTTTAGTCACCATTCCACTGCAGAAGTTATGTAGTTACTGTGATTTAAAGCGAAAGGTGTACGGGGATCCCAGATTACCTAAATATTTTCTATATTCACTAATGTGCATTCAAACACTGTAACCAGATATTTACACTTAAATGAACGAGCAACTTCGTAGAAGAGCTGCAAACAGCTCCGTTGGAGACATCTGCGGCAGAAGCTTTCCTTTTTTTCCTCGAATGTGCTTAAAACCCCGTAACTTGCTTCATACACCTATCTCCCCATTCTCCTCCAGTAAGTTTGTAGTTACGGTGTTCTAAAGCCAAAGATATATAGGGATACATGTTCAGCAAAAGATTTGCTATCTCCACGAAAATGATTTCACATACTATAACCAGCTAGTTACACTGAAATGAAGGAGAAAGTTGTCAGAAGAGCTGCAAACAGCTCAATTTGAGACATCTGCAGCAGAAGCTTCCCTTTTTTTCCTTGAATGGGCTTCAAAAGCCCGTAAGTTCCTCCAGGCGCTTTAGTCACCATTCCACTACTTATGTTATGTAGCTACTGTGATTTAAAGCGAAAGATGTATGTGGAATCCCAGATCAGCTAAATATTTTCTATCTTCACTAATGTGCATTCAAACACTCTAACGAGATATTTACACTTAAATGAACGAGGAACTTCGTATACAAGCTGCAAACAGCTCAGTTGGCGACATCTGCGGCAGAAGCTATCCTTTTTTTCTTTGAATGGGCTTCAATAGCCTGTAATTTCCTCCAGGCGCTTTAGTCACCATTCCACTGCAGAAGTTATGTAGCTACTGTGATTTAAAGCGAAAGATGTATGTGGAATCCCAGATCAGCTAAATATTTTCTATCTTCACTAATGTGCATTCAAACACTCTAACGAGATATTTACACTTAAATGAACGAGAAACTTCGTAGAGGAGCTGCAAACAGCTCAGTTGGAGACATCTGCGGCAGAAGCTTTCCTTTTTTCTTCGACTGTGCTTAAAACCCCGTCACTTGCTTCATACACTTCTCACCAATCCCCTGCAGTAGGTTTGTAGTTAGGTGTTCTAAAGCCAAAGATATATAGGGATACATGTTCAGCAAAAGATTTCCTATCGCCACGAAACTGATTTCACATAGTGTAACCAGCTAGTTACACTGTAATGAAGGAGAATGTTGTCAGAAGAGCTGCAAACAGCTCAGTTTGAGACATCTGCGGCAGAAGCCTTCCTTTTTTTCCTTGAATGGGCTTTAAAAGCCCGTAAGCTCCTCCAGGCGCTTTAGTCACCATTCCACTGCAGAAGTTATGTAGTTACTGTGATTTAAAGCGAAAGATGCATGGGGATCCCAGATCAGCTAAAGATTTACTATCTTCACTAATGTGCATTCAAACACTCTAACGACATATTTACACTTAAATGAACGAGAAACTTCGTATACAAGCTGCAAACAGCTCAGTTGGCGACACCTGCGGCAGAAGCTTTCCTTTTTTTCCTCGAATCTGCTTAAAACCCCGGAACTTGCTTGATACACTTCTCAGCAATCCCTTGCAGTATCTTTGTAGTTACGGTGTTCTAAAGGCAAAGATAAGTAGGGATACATGTTCAGCAAAAGATTTCCTATCTCCACGAAAATGATTTCACATACTGTAACCAGCTAGTTACACTGAAATGAAGGAGAAAGTTGTCAGAAGAGCTGCAAACAGCTCAATTTGAGACATCTGCAGCAGAAGCTTCCCTTTTTTTCCTTGAATGGGCTTCAAAAGCCCGTAAGTTCCTCCAGGCGCTTTAGTCACCATTCCACTGCAGATGTTATGTAGCTACTGTGATTTAAAGCGAAAGATGTATGTGGAATCCCAGATCAGCTAAATATTTTCTATCTTCACTAATGTGCATTCAAACACTCTAACGAGATATTTACACTTAAATGAACGAGGAACTTCGTATACAAGCTGCAAACAGCTCAGTTGGCGACATCTGCGGCAGAAGCTATCCTTTTTTTCTTTGAATGGGCTTCAATAGCCTGTAAGTTCCTCCAGGCGCTTTAGTCACCATTCCACTGCAGAAGTTATGTAGCTACTGTGATTTAAAGCGAAAGATGTATGTGGAATCCCAGATCAGCTAAATATTTTCTATCTTCACTAATGTGCATTCAAACACTCTAACGAGATATTTACACTTAAATGAACGAGAAACTTCGTAGAGGAGCTGCAAACAGCTCAGTTGGAGACATCTGCGGCAGAAGCTTTCCTTTTTTCTTCGACTGTGCTTAAAACCCCGTCACTTGCTTCATACACTTCTCACCAATCCCCTGCAGTAGGTTTGTAGTTAGGTGTTCTAAAGCCAAAGATATATAGGGATACATGTTCAGCAAAAGATTTCCTATCGCCACGAAACTGATTTCACATAGTGTAACCAGCTAGTTACACTGTAATGAAGGAGAATGTTGTCAGAAGAGCTGCAAACAGCTCAGTTTGAGACATCTGCGGCAGAAGCCTTCCTTTTTTTCCTTGAATGAGCTTTAAAAGCCCGTAAGCTCCTCCAGGCGCTTTAGTCACCATTCCACTGCAGAAGTTATGTAGTTACTGTGATTTAAAGCGAAAGATGCATGGGGATCCCAGATCAGCTAAAGATTTACTATCTTCACTAATGTGCATTCAAACACTCTAACGACATATTTACACTTAAATGAACGAGAAACTTCGTATACAAGCTGCAAACAGCTCAGTTGGCGACACCTGCGGCAGAAGCTTTCCTTTTTTTCCTCGAATCTGCTTAAAACCCCGGAACTTGCTTGATACACTTCTCAGCAATCCCCTGCAGTATCTTTGTAGTTACGGTGTTCTAAAGGCAAAGATAAGTAGGGATACATGTTCAGCAAAAGATTTCCTATGTCCACGAAAATGATTTCACATACTGTAACCAGCTAGTTACACTGAAATGAAGGAGAATGTTGTCAGAAGAGCTGCAAACAGCTCAGTTTGAGACATCTGCGGCAGAAGCCTTCCTTTTTTTCCTTGAATGGGCTTTAAAAGCCCGTAAGTTCCTCCAGGCGCTTTAGTCACCATTCCACTGCAGAAGTTATGTAGTTACTGTGATTTAAAGCGAAAGATGTATGGGGATCCCAGATCAGCAAAAGATTTCCTATCTCCACGAAAATGATTTCACATACTGTAACCAGCTAGTTACACTGAAATGAAGGAGAATGTTGTCAGAAGAGCTGAAAACAGCTCAGTTTGAGACATCTGCGGCAGAAGCCTTCCTTTTTTTCCTTGAATGGGCTTCAAAAGCCCGTAAGTTCCTCCAGGCGCTTTAGTCACCATTCCACTGCAGAAGTTATGTAGCTACTGTGATTTAAAGCGAAAGATGTATGTGGAATCCCAGATCAGCTAAATATTTTCTATCTTCACTAATGTGCATTCAAACACTCTAACGAGATATTTACACTTAAATAAACGAGAAACTTCGTAGAGGAGCTGCAAACAGCTCAGTTGGAGACATCTGCGGCAGAAGCTTTCCTTTTTTCCTCGACTGTGCTTAAAACCCCGTCACTTGCTTCATACACTTCTCACCAATGCCCTGCAGTAGGTTTGTAGTTAGGTGTTCTAAAGCCAAAGATATATAGGGATAAATGTTCAGCAAAAGATTTGCTATCTCCACGAAAATGATTTCACATACTGTAACCAGCTAGTTACACTGAAATGAAGGAGAAAGTTGTCAGAAGAGCTGCAAACAGCTCAATTTGAGACATCTGCAGCAGAAGCTTTCCTTTTTTTCCTTGAATGGGCTTCAAAAGCCCGTAAGTTCCTCCAGGCGCTTTAGTCACCATTCCACTGCAGATGTTATGTAGCTACTGTGATTTAAAGCGAAAGATGTATGTGGAATCCCAGATCAGCTAAATATTTTCTATCTTCACTAATGTGCATTCAAACACTCTAACGAGATATTTACACTTAAATGAACGAGGAACTTCGTATACAAGCTGCAAACAGCTCAGTTGGCGACATCTGCGGCAGAAGCTATCCTTTTTTTCTTTGAATGGGCTTCAATAGCCTGTAAGTTCCTCCAGGCGCTTTAGTCACCATTCCACTGCAGAAGTTATGTAGCTACTGTGATTTAAAGCGAAAGATGTATGTGGAATCCCAGATCAGCTAAATATTTTCTATCTTCACTAATGTGCATTCAAACACTCTAACGAGATATTTACACTTAAATGAACGAGAAACTTCGTAGAAGAGCTGCAAACAGCTCAGTTGGACACATCTGCGGCAGAAGCTTTCCTTTTTTCCTCGACTGTGCTTAAAACCCCGTCACTTGCTTCATACGCTTCTCACCAATCCCCTGCAGTAGGTTTGTAGTTAGGTGTTCTAAAGCCCAAGATATATAGGGAAACATGTTCAGCAAAAGATTTCCTATCTCCACGAAAATGATTTCACATAGTGTAACCAGCTAATTAAGCTGAAATGAAGGAGAATGTTGACAGAAGAGCTGCAAACAGCTCAGTTTAAGTCATCTGCGGCAGAAGCTTTCCTTTTTTTCCTTGAATGGGCTTCAAAAGCCCGTAAGCTCCTCCAGGCGCTTTAGTCACCATTCCACTGCAGAAGTTATGTAGTTACTGTGATTTAAAGCGAAAGATGCATAGGGATCCCAGATCAGCTAAAGATTTACTATCTTCACTAATGTGCATTCAAACACTCTAACGACATATTTACACTTAAATGAACGAGAAACTTCGTATACAAGCTGCAAACAGCTCAGTTGGCGACACCTGCGGCAGAAGCTTTCCTTTTTTTCCTCGAATGTGCTTAAAACCCCGGAACTTGCTTGATACACTTCTCAGCAATCCCCTGCAGTATCTTTGTAGTTACGGTGTTCTAAAGGCAAAGATAAGTAGGGATACATGTTCAGCAAAAGATTTCCTATCTCCACGAAAATGATTTCACATACTGTAACCAGCTAGTTACACTGAAATGAAGGAGAATGTTGTCAGAAGAGCTGCAAACAGCTCAGTTTGAGACATCTGCGGCAGAAGCCTTCCTTTTTTTCCTTGAATGGGCTTCAAAAGCCCGTAAGCTCCTCCAGGCGCTTTAGTCACCTTTCCACTGCAGAAGTTACGTAGTTACTGTGATTTAGATCGAAAGATGTACGGGGATCCCAGATCACCTAAATATTTTCTATCTTCACTAAAGTGCATTCAAACACTCTAACGAGATATTTACACATAAATGAACGAGAAACTTTGTATAAAAGCTGCAAACAGCTCTGTTGGCGACACATGCGGCAGAAGCTTTCCTTTTTTTCCTTGAATGGGCTTCAAAAGCCCGTAAGTTCCTCCAGGCGCTTTAGTAACCGTTCCACTGCAGAAGTTATGTAGTTACTGTGATTTAAAGCGAAAGATGTATGGGGATCCCAGATCAGCTAAAGATTTACTATCTTCACTAAAGTGCTTTCAAACACTCTAACGAGATATTTACACTTAAATGAATAAGAAACTTCGTATACAAGCTGCAAACAGCTCAATTTGAGACATCTGCAGCAGAAGCTTTCCTTTTTTTCCTTGAATGGGCTTCAAAAGCCCGTAAGTTCCTCCAGGCGCTTTAGTCACCATTCCACTGCAGAAGTTATGTAGCTACTGTGATTTAAAGCGAAAGATGTATGTGGAATCCCAGATCAGCTAAATATTTTCTATCTTCACTAATGTGCATTCAAACACTCTAACGAGATATTTACACTTAAATGAACGAGAAACTTCGTAGAGGAGCTGCAAACAGCTCAGTTGGAGACATCTGCGGCAGAAGCTTTCCTTTTTTCCTCGACTGTGCTTAAAACCCCGTCACTTGCTTCATACACTTCTCACCAATGCCCTGCAGTAGGTTTGTAGTTAGGTGTTCTAAAGCCAAAGATATATAGGGAAACATGTTCAGCAAAAGATTTCCTATCTCCACGAAAATGATTTCACATAGTGTAACCAGCTAATTAAGCTGAAATGAAGGAGAATGTTGACAGAAGAGCTGCAAACAGCTCAGTTTAAGTCATCTGCGGCAGAAGCTTTCCTTTTTTTCCTTGAATGGGCTTCAAAAGCCCGTAAGCTCCTCCAGGCGCTTTAGTCACCATTCCACTGCAGAAGTTATGTAGTTACTGTGATTTAAAGCGAAAGATGCATGGGGATCCCAGATCAGCTAAAGATTTACTATCTTCACTAATGTGCATTCAAACACTCTAACGACATATTTACACTTAAATGAACGAGAAACTTCGTATACAAGCTGCAAACAGCTCAGTTGGCGACACCTGCGGCAGAAGCTTTCCTTTTTTTCCTCGAATCTGCTTAAAACCCCGGAACTTGCTTGATACACTTCTCAGCAATCCCCTGCAGTATCTTTGTAGTTACGGTGTTCTAAAGGCAAAGATAAGTAGGGATACATGTTCAGCAAAAGATTTCCTATCTCCACGAAAATGATTTCACATACTGTAACCAGCTAGTTACACTGAAATGAAGGAGAATGTTGTCAGAAGAGCTGCAAACAGCTCAGTTTGAGACATCCGCGGCAGAAGTCTTCCTTTTTTTCCTTGAATGGGCTTCAAAAGCCCGTAAGCTCCTCCAGGCGCTTTAGTCACCTCTCCACTGCAGAAGTTACGTAGTTACTGTGATTTAGAGCGAAAGATGTACGGGGATCCCAGAGCACCTAAATATTTTCTATCTTCACTGAAGTGCATTCAAACACTCTAACGAGATATTTACACATAAATGAACGAGAAACTTTGTATAAAAGCTGCAAACAGCTCTGATGGCGACACATGCGGCAGAAGCTTTCCTTTTTTTCCTTGAATGGGCTTCAAAAGCCTGTAAGTTCCTCCAGGCGCTTTAGTCACCATTCCACTGCAGAAGTTATGTAGCTACTGTGATTTAAAGCGAAAGATGTATGTGGAATCCCAGATCAGCTAAATATTTTCTATCTTCACTAATGTGCATTCAAACACTCTAACGAGATATTTACACTTAAATGAACGAGAAACTTCGTAGAGGAGCTGCAAACAGCTCAGTTGGACACATCTGCGGCAGAAGCTTTCCTTTTTTCCTCGACTGTGCTTAAAACCCCGTCACTTGCTTCATACACTTCTCACCAATGCCCTGCAGTAGGTTTGTAGTTAGGTGTTCTAAAGCCAAAGATATATAGGGATACATGTTCAGCAAAAGATTTCCTATCGCCACGAAACTGATTTCACATAGTGTAACCAGGTAGTTACACTGTAATGAAGGAGAATGTTCTCAGAAGAGCTGCAAACAGCTCAGTTTGAGACATCTGCGGCAGAAGCCTTCCTTTTTTTCCTTGAATGGGCTTTAAAAGCCCGTAAGTTCCTCCAGGCGCTTTAGTCACCATTCCACTGCAGAAGTTATGTAGCTACTGTGATTTAAAGCGAAAGATGTATGGGGATCCCAGATCAGCTAAAGATTTACTATCTTCACTAAAGTGCTTTCAAACACTCTAACGAGATATTTACACTTAAATGAATGAGAAACTTCGTATACAAGCTGCAAACAGCTCAATTTGAGACATCTGCAGCAGAAGCTTTCCTTTTTTTCCTTGAATGGGCTTCAAAAGCCCGTAAGTTCCTCCAGGCGCTTTAGTCACCATTCCACTGCAGAAGTTATGTAGCTACTGTGATTTAAAGCGAAAGATGTATGTGGAATCCCAGATCAGCTAAATATTTTCTATCTTCACTAATGTGCATTCAAACACTCTAACGAGATATTTACACTTAAATGAACGAGAAACTTCGTAGAGGAGCTGCAAACAGCTCAGTTGGAGACATCTGCGGCAGAAGCTTTCCTTTTTTCCTCGACTGTGCTTAAAACCCCGTCACTTGCTTCATACACTTCTCACCAATGCCCTGCAGTAGGTTTGTAGTTAGGTGTTTTAAAGCCAAAGATATATAGGGATACATGTTCAGCAAAATATTTCCTATCTCCACGAAAATGATTTCACGTACTGTAACCAGCTAGTTACGCTGAAATGGAGGAGATAGTTGTCAGAAGAGCTGCAAACAGCTCAGTTTGAGACATCTGCGGCAGAAGCTTTCCTTTTTTCTCTTGAATGGGCTTCAAAAGCCCGTAAGTTCCTCCAGGCGCTTTAGTCACCATTCCACTGCAGAAGTTATGTAGTTACTGTGATTTAAAGCGAAAGGTGTACGGGGATCCCAGATTACCCAAATATTTTCTATCTTCACTAATGTGCATTCAAACACTCTAACGAGATATTTACACTTAAATGAACGAGGAACTTCGTATACAAGCTGCAAACAGCTCAGTTGGCGACATCTGCGGCAGAAGCTATCCTTTTTTTCTTTGAATGGGCTTCAATAGCCTGTAAGTTCCTCCAGGCGCTTTAGTCACCATTCCACTGCAGAAGTTATGTAGCTACTGTGATTTAAAGCGAAAGATGTATGTGGAATCCCAGATCAGCTAAATATTTTCTATCTTCACTAATGTGCATTCAAACACTCTAACGAGATATTTACACTTAAATGAACGAGAAACTTCGTAGAAGAGCTGCAAACAGCTCAGTTGGACACATCTGCGGCAGAAGCTTTCCTTTTTTCCTCGACTGTGCTTAAAACCCCGTCACTTGCTTCATACGCTTCTCACCAATCCCCTGCACTAGGTTTGTAGTTAGGTGTTCTAAAGCCCAAGATATATAGGGAAACATATTCAGCAAAAGATTTCCTATCTCCACGAAAATGATTTCACATAGTGTAACCAGCTAATTAAGCTGAAATGAAGGAGAATGTTGACAGAAGAGCTGCAAACAGCTCAGTTTAAGTCATCTGCGGCAGAAGCTTTCCTTTTTTTCCTTGAATGGGCTTCAAAAGCCCGTAAGCTCCTCCAGGCGCTTTAGTCACCATTCCACTGCAGAAGTTATGTAGTTACTGTGATTTAAAGCGAAAGATGCATGGGGATCCCAGATCAGCTAAAGATTTACTATCTTCACTAATGTGCATTCAAACACTCTAACGACATATTTACACTTAAATGAACGAGAAACTTCGTATACAAGCTGCAAACAGCTCAGTTGGCGACACCTGCGGCAGAAGCTTTCCTTTTTTTCCTCGAATCTGCTTAAAACCCCGGAACTTGCTTGATACACTTCTCAGCAATCCCCTGCAGTATCTTTGTAGTTACGGTGTTCTAAAGGCAAAGATAAGTAGGGATACATGTTCAGAAAAAGATTTCCTATCTCCACGAAAATGATTTCACGTACTGTAACCAGCTAGTTACGCTGAAATGGAGGAGATAGTTGTCAGAAGAGCTGCAAACAGCTCAGTTTGAGACATCTGCGGCAGAAGCTTTCCTTTTTTCTCTTGAATAGGTTTCAAAAGCCCGTAAGTTCCGCCAGGCGCTTTAGTCACCATTCCACTGCAGAAGTTATGTAGTTACTGTGATTTAAAGCGAAAGGTGTACGGGGATCCCAGATTACCTAAATATTTTCTATCTTCACTAATGTGCATTCAAACACTCTAACGAGATATTTACACTTAAATGAACGAGAAACTTCGTAGAAGAGCTGCAAACAGCTCAGTTGGACACATCTGCGGCAGAAGCTTTCCTTTTTTCCTCGACTGTGCTTAAAACCCCGACACTTGCTTCATACACTTCTCACCAATCCCCTGCAGTAGGTTTGTAGTTAGGTGTTCTAAAGCCAAAGATATATAGGGATACATGTTCAGCAAAAGATTTCCTATCGCCACGAAACTGATTTCACATAGTGTATCCAGCTAGATACACTGTAATGAAGGAGAATGTTGTCAGAAGAGCTGCAAACAGCTCAGTATGAGACATCTGCGGCAGAAGCCTTCCTTTTTTTCCTTGAATGGGCTTTAAGAGCCCGTAAGCTCCTCCAGGCGCTTTAGTCACCATTCCACTGCAGAAGTTATGTAGTTACTGTGATTTAAAGCGAAAGATGCATGGGGATCCCAGATCAGCTAAAGATTTACTATCTTCACTAATGTGCATTCAAACACTCTAACGACATATTTACACTTAAATGAACGAGAAACTTCGTATACAAGCTGCAAACAGCTCTGTTGGCGACACCTGCGGCAGAAGCTTTCCTTTTTTTCCTCGAATGTGCTTAAAACCCCGGAACTTGCTTGATACACTTCTCAGCAATCCCCTGCAGTATCTTTGTAGTTACGGTGTTCTAAAGGCAAAGATCAGTAGGGATACATGTTCAGCAAAAGATTTCCTATCTCCACGAAAATGATTTCACATACTGTAACGAGCTAGTTACACTGAAATGAAGGAGAAAGTTGTCAGAAGAGCTGCAAACAGCTCAGTTTGAGACATCTGCGGCAGAAGCCTTCCTTTTTTTCCTTGAATGGGCTTCAAAAGCCCGTAAGCTCCTCCAGGCGCTTTAGTCACCTTTCCACTGCAGAAGTTACGTAGTTACTGTGATTTAGAGCGAAAGATGTACGGGGATCCCAGATCACCTAAATATTTTCTATCTTCACTAAAGTGCATTCAAACACTCTAAAGAGATATTTACACATAAATGAACGAGAAACTTTGTAGAAAAGCTGCAAACAGCTCTGTTGGCGACACATGCGGCAGAAGCTTTCCTTTTTTTCGTTGAATGGGCTTCAATAGCCCGTAAGTTCCTCCAGGCGCTTTAGTCACCATTCCACTGCAGACGTTATGTAGCTACTGTGATTTAAAGCGAAAGATGTATGTGGAATCCCAGATCAGCTAAATATTTTCTATCTTCACTAATGTGCATTCAAACACTCTAACGAGATATTTACACTTAAATGAACGAGAAACTTCGTAGAGGAGCTGCAAACAGCTCAGTTGGAGACATCTGCGGCAGAAGCTTTCCTTTTTTCCTCGACTGTGCTTAAAACCCCGTCACTTGCTTCATACACTTCTCACCAATCCCCTGCAGTAGGTTTGTAGTTAGGTGTTCTAAAGCCAAAGATATATAGGGATACATGTTCAGCAAAAGATTTCCTATCGCCACGAAACTGATTTCACATAGTGTAACCAGGTAGTTACACTGTAATGAAGGAGAATGTTGTCAGAAGAGCTGCAAACAGCTCAGTTTGAGACATCTGCGGCAGAAGCCTTCCTTTTTTTCCTTGAATGGGCTTTAAAAGCCCGTAAGTTCCTCCAGGCGCTTTAGTCACCATTCCACTGCAGAAGTTATGTAGTTACTGTGATTTAAAGCGAAAGATGTATGGGGATCCCAGATCAGCTAAAGATTTACTATCTTCACTAAAGTGCTTTCAAACACTCTAACGAGATATTTACACTTAAATGAATGAGAAACTTCGTATACAAGCTGCAAACAGCTCAATTTGAGACATCTGCAGCAGAAGCTTTCCTTTTTTTCCTTGAATGGGCTTCAAAAGCCCGTAAGTTCCTCCAGGCGCTTTAGTCACCATTCCACTGCAGAAGTTATGTAGCTACTGTGATTTAAAGCGAAAGATGTATGTGGAATCCCAGATCAGCTAAATATTTTCTATCTTCACTAATGTGCATTCAAACACTCTAACGAGATATTTACACTTAAATGAACGAGAAACTTTGTATAAAAGCTGCAAACAGCTCTGTTGGCGACACATGCGGCAGAAGCTTTCCTTTTTTTCCTTGAATGGGCTTCAAAAGCCCGTAAGTTCCTCCAGGCGCTTTAGTCACCATTCCACTGCAGAAGTTATGTAGTTACTGTGATTTAAAGCGAAAGATGCATGGGGATCCCAGATCAGCTAAAGATTTACTATCTTCACTAATGTGCATTCAAACACTCTAACGACATATTTACACTTAAATGAACGAGAAACTTCGTATACAAGCTGCAAACAGCTCAGTTGGCGACACCTGCGGCAGAAGCTTTCCTTTTTTTCCTCGAATCTGCTTAAAACCCCGGAACTTGCTTGATACACTTCTCAGCAATCCCCTGCAGTATCTTTGTAGTTACGGTGTTCTAAAGGCAAAGATAAGTAGGGATACATGTTCAGAAAAAGATTTCCTATCTCCACGAAAATGATTTCACATACTGTAACCAGCTAGTTACACTGAAATGAAGGAGAATGTTGTCAGAAGAGCTGCAAACAGCTCAGTTTGAGACATCTGCGGCAGAAGCCTTCCTTTTTTTCCTTGAATGGGCTTCAAAAGCCCGTAAGCTCCTCCAGGAGCTTTAGTCACCTTTCCACTGCAGAAGTTACGTAGTTACTGTGATTTAGAGCGAAAGATGTACGGGGATCCCAGATCACCTAAATATTTTCTATCTTCACTAAAGTGCATTCAAACACTCTAACGAGATATTTACACATAAATGAACGAGAAACTTTGTAGAAAAGCTGCAAACAGCTCTGTTGGCGACACATGCGGCAGAAGCTTTCCTTTTTTTCGTTGAATGGGCTTCAATAGCCCGTAAGTTCCTCCAGGCGCTTTAGTCACCATTCCACTGCAGACGTTATGTAGCTACTGTGATTTAAAGCGAAAGATGTATGTGGAATCCCAGATCAGCTAAATATTTTCTATCTTCACTAATGTGCATTCAAACACTCTAACGAGATATTTACACTTAAATGAACGAGAAACTTCGTAGAGGAGCTGCAAACAGCTCAGTTGGAGACATCTGCGGCAGAAGCTTTCCTTTTTTCCTCGACTGTGCTTAAAACCCCGTCACTTGCTTCATACACTTCTCACCAATCCCCTGCAGTAGGTTTGTAGTTAGGTGTTCTAAAGCCAAAGATATATAGGGATACATGTTCAGCAAAAGATTTCCTATCGCCACGAAACTGATTTCACATAGTGTAACCAGGTAGTTACACTGTAATGAAGGAGAATGTTGTCAGAAGAGCTGCAAACAGCTCAGTTTGAGACATCTGCGGCAGAAGCCTTCCTTTTTTTTCCTTGAATGGGCTTTAAAAGCCCGTAAGTTCCTCCAGGCGCTTTAGTCACCATTCCACTGCAGAAGTTATGTAGTTACTGTGATTTAAAGCGAAAGATGTATGGGGATCCCAGATCAGCTAAAGATTTACTATCTTCACTAAAGTGCTTTCAAACACTCTAACGAGATATTTACACTTAAATGAATGAGAAACTTCGTATACAAGCTGCAAACAGCTCAATTTGAGACATCTGCAGCAGAAGCTTTCCTTTTTTTCCTTGAATGGGCTTCAAAAGCCCGTAAGTTCCTCCAGGCGCTTTAGTCACCATTCCACTGCAGAAGTTATGTAGCTACTGTGATTTAAAGCGAAAGATGTATGTGGAATCCCAGATCAGCTAAATATTTTCTATCTTCACTAATGTGCATTCAAACACTCTAACGAGATATTTACACTTAAATGAACGAGAAACTTTGTATAAAAGCTGCAAACAGCTCTGTTGGCGACACATGCGGCAGAAGCTTTCCTTTTTTTCCTTGAATGGGCTTCAAAAGCCCGTAAGTTCCTCCAGGCGCTTTAGTCACCATTCCACTGCAGAAGTTATGTAGTTACTGTGATTTAAAGCGAAAGATGCATGGGGATCCCAGATCAGCTAAAGATTTACTATCTTCACTAATGTGCATTCAAACACTCTAACGACATATTTACACTTAAATGAACGAGAAACTTCGTATACAAGCTGCAAACAGCTCAGTTGGCGACACCTGCGGCAGAAGCTTTCCTTTTTTTCCTCGAATCTGCTTAAAACCCCGGAACTTGCTTGATACACTTCTCAGCAATCCCCTGCAGTATCTTTGTAGTTACGGTGTTCTAAAGGCAAAGATAAGTAGGGATACATGTTCAGCAAAAGATTTCCTATCTCCACGAAAATGATTTCACATACTGTAACCAGCTAGTTACACTGAAATGAAGGAGAATGTTGTCAGAAGAGCTGCAAACAGCTCAGTTTGAGACATCTGCGGCAGAAGCCTTCCTTTTTTTCCTTGAATGGGCTTCAAAAGCCCGTAAGCTCCTCCAGGCGCTTTAGTCACCTTTCCACTGCAGAAGTTACGTAGTTACTGTGATTTAGAGCGAAAGATGTACGGGGATCCCAGAGCACCTAAATATTTTCTATCTTCACTAAAGTGCATTCAAACACTCTAACGAGATATTTACACATAAATGAACGAGAAACTTTGTATAAAAGCTGCAAACAGCTCTGATGGCGACACATGCGGCAGAAGCTTTCCTTTTTTTCCTTGAATGGGCTTCAAAAGCCCGTAAGTTCCTCCAGGCGCTTTAGTCACCATTCCACTGCAGAAGTTATGTAGCTACTGTGATTTAAAGCGAAAGATGTATGTGGAATCCCAGATCAGCTAACTATTTTCTATCTTCACTAATGTGCATTCAAACACTCTAACGAGATATTTACACTTAAATGAACGAGAAACTTCGTAGAGGAGCTGCTAACAGCTCAGTTGGACACATCTGCGGCAGAAGCTTTCCTTTTTTCCTCGACTGTGCTTAAAACCCCGTCACTTGCTTCATACACTTCTCACCAATCCCCTGCAGTAGGTTTGTAGTTAGGTGTTCTAAAGCCAAAGATATATAGGGATACATGTTCAGCAAAAGATTTCCTATCGCCACGAAACTGATTTCACATAGTGTAACCAGGTAGTTACACTGTAATGAAGGAGAATGTTGTCAGAAGAGCTGCAAACAGCTCAGTTTGAGACATCTGCGGCAGAAGCCTTCCTTTTTTTCCTTGAATGGGCTTTAAAAGCCCGTAAGTTCCTCCAGGCGCTTTAGTCACCATTCCACTGCAGAAGTTATGTAGTTACTGTGATTTAAAGCGAAAGATGTATGGGGATCCCAGATCAGCTAAAGATTTACTATCTTCACTAAAGTGCTTTCAAACACTCTAACGAGATATTTACACTTAAATGAATGAGAAACTTCGTATACAAGCTGCAAACAGCTCAATTTGAGACATCTGCAGCAGAAGCTTTCCTTTTTTTCCTTGAATGGGCTTCAAAAGCCCGTAAGTTCCTCCAGGCGCTTTAGTCACCATTCCACTGCAGAAGTTATGTAGCTACTGTGATTTAAAGCGAAAGATGTATGTGGAATCCCAGATCAGCTAAATATTTTCTATCTTCACTAATGTGCATTCAAACACTCTAACGAGATATTTACACTTAAATGAACGAGAAACTTCGTAGAGGAGCTGCAAACAGCTCAGTTGGCGACATCTGCGGCAGAAGCTTTCCTTTTTTCCTCGACTGTGCTTAAAACCCCGTCCCTTGCTTCATACACTTCTCACCAATGCCCTGCAGTAGGTTTGTAGTTAGGTGTTCTAAAGCCAAAGATATATAGGGATACATGTTCAGCAAAATATTTCCTATCTCCACGAAAATGATTTCACGTACTGTAACCAGCTAGTTACGCTGAAATGGAGGAGATAGTTGTCAGAAGAGCTGCAAACAGCTCAGTTTGAGACATCTGCGGCAGAAGCTTTCCTTTTTTCTCTTGAATGGGCTTCAAAAGCCCGTAAGTTCCTCCAGGCGCTTTAGTCACCATTCCACTGCAGAAGTTATGTAGTTACTGTGATTTAAAGCGAAAGGTGTACGGGGATCCCAGATTACCTAAATATTTTCTATATTCACTAATGTGCATTCAAACACTGTAACCAGATATTTACACTTAAATGAACGAGCAACTTCGTAGAAGAGCTGCAAACAGCTCCGTTGGAGACATCTGCGGCAGAAGCTTTCCTTTTTTTCCTCGAATGTGCTTAAAACCCCGTAACTTGCTTCATACACCTATCTCCCCATTCTCCTCCAGTAAGTTTGTAGTTACGGTGTTCTAAAGCCAAAGATATATAGGGATACATGTTCAGCAAAAGATTTGCTATCTCCACGAAAATGATTTCACATACTGTAACCAGCTAGTTACACTGAAATGAAGGAGAATGTTGTCAGAAGAGCTGCAAACAGCTCAGTTTAAGTCATCTGCGGCAGAAGCTTTCCTTTTTTTCCTTGAATGGGCTTCAAAAGCCCGTAAGTTCCTCCAGGCGCTTTAGTCACCATTCCACTCCAGAAGTTATGTAGCTACTGTGATTTAAAGCGAAAGATGTATGTGGAATCCCAGATCAGCTAAATATTTTCTATCTTCACTAATGTGCATTCAAACACTCTAACGAGATATTTACACTTAAATGAACGAGAAACTTCGTAGAAGAGCTGCAAACAGCTCAGTTGGACACATCTGCGGCAGAAGCTTTCCTTTTTTCCTCGACTGTGCTTAAAACCCCGTCACTTGCTTCATACGCTTCTCACCAATCCCCTGCAGTAGGTTTGTAGTTAGGTGTTCTAAAGCCCAAGATATATAGGGAAACATGTTCAGCAAAAGATTTCCTATCTCCACGAAAATGATTTCACATAGTGTAACCAGCTAATTAAGCTGAAATGAAGGAGAATGTTGACAGAAGAGCTGCAAACAGCTCAGTT
Organism: Pelodiscus sinensis; assembly: GCF_052426305.1. Classification (NCBI taxonomy): domain Eukaryota; kingdom Metazoa; phylum Chordata; order Testudines; family Trionychidae; genus Pelodiscus; species Pelodiscus sinensis. The sequence continues at coordinate 18,803,366 of NC_143073.1, forward strand.
TAAGTCATCTGCGGCAGAAGCTTTCCTTTTTTTCCTTGAATGGGCTTCAAAAGCCCGTAAGCTCCTCCAGGCGCTTTAGTCACCATTCCACTGCAGAAGTTATGTAGTTACTGTGATTTAAAGCGAAAGATGCATGGGGATCCCAGATCAGCTAAAGATTTACTATCTTCACTAATGTGCATTCAAACACTCTAACGACATATTTACACTTAAATGAACGAGAAACTTCGTATACAAGCTGCAAACAGCTCAGTTGGCGACACCTGCGGCAGAAGCTTTCCTTTTTTTCCTCGAATCTGCTTAAAACCCCGGAACTTGCTTGATACACTTCTCAGCAATCCCCTGCAGTATCTTTGTAGTTACGGTGTTGTAAAGGCAAAGATCAGTAGGGATACATGTTCAGCAAAAGATTTCCTATCTCCACGAAAATGATTTCACATACTGTAACCAGCTAGTTACACTGAAATGAAGGAGAATGTTGTCAGAAGAGCTGCAAACAGCTCAGTTTGAGACATCTGCGGCAGAAGCCTTCCTTTTTTTCCTTGAATGGGCTTCAAAAGCCCGTAAGCTCCTCCAGGCGCTTTAGTCACCTTTCCACTGCAGAAGTTACGTAGTTACTGTGATTTAGAGCGAAAGATGTACGGGGATCCCAGATCACCTAAATATTTTCTATCTTCACTAAAGTGCATTCAAACACTCTAACGAGATATTTACAAATAAATGAACGAGAAACTTTGTATAAAAGCTGCAAACAGCTCTGTTGGCGACACATGTGGCAGAAGCTTTCCTTTTTTTCCTTGAATGGGCTTCAATAGCCCGTAAGTTCCTCCAGGCGCTTTAGTCACCATTCCACTGCAGAAGTTATGTAGCTACTGTGATTTAAAGCGAAAGATGTATGTGGAATCCCAGATCAGCTAAATATTTTCTATCTTCACTAATGTGCATTCAAACACTCTAACGAGATATTTACACTTAAATGAACGAGAAACTTCGTAGAGGAGCTGCAAACAGCTCAGTTGGAGACATCTGCGGCAGAAGCTTTCCTTTTTTCCTCGACTGTGCTTAAAACCCCGTCACTTGCTTCATACACTTCTCACCAATGCCCTGCAGTAGGTTTGTAGTTAGGTGTTTTAAAGCCAAAGATATATAGGGATACATGTTCAGCAAAATATTTCCTATCTCCACGAAAATGATTTCACGTACTGTAACCAGCTAGTTACGCTGAAATGGAGGAGATAGTTGTCAGAAGAGCTGCAAACAGCTCAGTTTGAGACATCTGCGGCAGAAGCTTTCCTTTTTTCTCTTGAATGGGCTTCAAAAGCCCGTAAGTTCCTCCAGGCGCTTTAGTCACCATTCCACTGCAGAAGTTATGTAGTTACTGTGATTTAAAGCGAAAGGTGTACGGGGATCCCAGATTACCCAAATATTTTCTATCTTCACTAATGTGCATTCAAACACTCTAACGAGATATTTACACTTAAATGAACGAGGAACTTCGTATACAAGCTGCAAACAGCTCAGTTGGCGACATCTGCGGCAGAAGCTATCCTTTTTTTCTTTGAATGGGCTTCAATAGCCTGTAAGTTCCTCCAGGCGCTTTAGTCACCATTCCACTGCAGAAGTTATGTAGCTACTGTGATTTAAAGCGAAAGATGTATGTGGAATCCCAGATCAGCTAAATATTTTCTATCTTCACTAATGTGCATTCAAACACTCTAACGAGATATTTACACTTAAATGAACGAGAAACTTCGTAGAAGAGCTGCAAACAGCTCAGTTGGACACATCTGCGGCAGAAGCTTTCCTTTTTCCTCGACTGTGCTTAAAACCCCGTCACTTGCTTCATACGCTTCTCACCAATCCCCTGCACTAGGTTTGTAGTTAGGTGTTCTAAAGCCCAAGATATATAGGGAAACATATTCAGCAAAAGATTTCCTATCTCCACGAAAATGATTTCACATAGTGTAACCAGCTAATTAAGCTGAAATGAAGGAGAATGTTGACAGAAGAGCTGCAAACAGCTCAGTTTAAGTCATCTGCGGCAGAAGCTTTCCTTTTTTTCCTTGAATGGGCTTCAAAAGCCCGTAAGCTCCTCCAGGCGCTTTAGTCACCATTCCACTGCAGAAGTTATGTAGTTACTGTGATTTAAAGCGAAAGATGCATGGGGATCCCAGATCAGCTAAAGATTTACTATCTTCACTAATGTGCATTCAAACACTCTAACGACATATTTACACTTAAATGAACGAGAAACTTCGTATACAAGCTGCAAACAGCTCAGTTGGCGACACCTGCGGCAGAAGCTTTCCTTTTTTTCCTCGAATCTGCTTAAAACCCCGGAACTTGCTTGATACACTTCTCAGCAATCCCCTGCAGTATCTTTGTAGTTACGGTGTTCTAAAGGCAAAGATAAGTAGGGATACATGTTCAGAAAAAGATTTCCTATCTCCACGAAAATGATTTCACGTACTGTAACCAGCTAGTTACGCTGAAATGGAGGAGATAGTTGTCAGAAGAGCTGCAAACAGCTCAGTTTGAGACATCTGCGGCAGAAGCTTTCCTTTTTTCTCTTGAATAGGTTTCAAAAGCCCGTAAGTTCCGCCAGGCGCTTTAGTCACCATTCCACTGCAGAAGTTATGTAGTTACTGTGATTTAAAGCGAAAGGTGTACGGGGATCCCAGATTACCTAAATATTTTCTATCTTCACTAATGTGCATTCAAACACTCTAACGAGATATTTACACTTAAATGAACGAGAAACTTCGTAGAAGAGCTGCAAACAGCTCAGTTGGACACATCTGCGGCAGAAGCTTTCCTTTTTCCTCGACTGTGCTTAAAACCCCGACACTTGCTTCATACACTTCTCACCAATCCCCTGCAGTAGGTTTGTAGTTAGGTGTTCTAAAGCCAAAGATATATAGGGATACATGTTCAGCAAAAGATTTCCTATCGCCACGAAACTGATTTCACATAGTGTATCCAGCTAGATACACTGTAATGAAGGAGAATGTTGTCAGAAGAGCTGCAAACAGCTCAGTATGAGACATCTGCGGCAGAAGCCTTCCTTTTTTTCCTTGAATGGGCTTTAAGAGCCCGTAAGCTCCTCCAGGCGCTTTAGTCACCATTCCACTGCAGAAGTTATGTAGTTACTGTGATTTAAAGCGAAAGATGCATGGGGATCCCAGATCAGCTAAAGATTTACTATCTTCACTAATGTGCATTCAAACACTCTAACGACATATTTACACTTAAATGAACGAGAAACTTCGTATACAAGCTGCAAACAGCTCTGTTGGCGACACCTGCGGCAGAAGCTTTCCTTTTTTTCCTCGAATGTGCTTAAAACCCCGGAACTTGCTTGATACACTTCTCAGCAATCCCCTGCAGTATCTTTGTAGTTACGGTGTTCTAAAGGCAAAGATCAGTAGGGATACATGTTCAGCAAAAGATTTCCTATCTCCACGAAAATGATTTCACATACTGTAACGAGCTAGTTACACTGAAATGAAGGAGAAAGTTGTCAGAAGAGCTGCAAACAGCTCAGTTTGAGACATCTGCGGCAGAAGCCTTCCTTTTTTTCCTTGAATGGGCTTCAAAAGCCCGTAAGCTCCTCCAGGCGCTTTAGTCACCTTTCCACTGCAGAAGTTACGTAGTTACTGTGATTTAGAGCGAAAGATGTACGGGGATCCCAGATCACCTAAATATTTTCTATCTTCACTAAAGTGCATTCAAACACTCTAAAGAGATATTTACACATAAATGAACGAGAAACTTTGTAGAAAAGCTGCAAACAGCTCTGTTGGCGACACATGCGGCAGAAGCTTTCCTTTTTTTCGTTGAATGGGCTTCAATAGCCCGTAAGTTCCTCCAGGCGCTTTAGTCACCATTCCACTGCAGACGTTATGTAGCTACTGTGATTTAAAGCGAAAGATGTATGTGGAATCCCAGATCAGCTAAATATTTTCTATCTTCACTAATGTGCATTCAAACACTCTAACGAGATATTTACACTTAAATGAACGAGAAACTTCGTAGAGGAGCTGCAAACAGCTCAGTTGGAGACATCTGCGGCAGAAGCTTTCCTTTTTTCCTCGACTGTGCTTAAAACCCCGTCACTTGCTTCATACACTTCTCACCAATCCCCTGCAGTAGGTTTGTAGTTAGGTGTTCTAAAGCCAAAGATATATAGGGATACATGTTCAGCAAAAGATTTCCTATCGCCACGAAACTGATTTCACATAGTGTAACCAGGTAGTTACACTGTAATGAAGGAGAATGTTGTCAGAAGAGCTGCAAACAGCTCAGTTTGAGACATCTGCGGCAGAAGCCTTCCTTTTTTTCCTTGAATGGGCTTTAAAAGCCCGTAAGTTCCTCCAGGCGCTTTAGTCACCATTCCACTGCAGAAGTTATGTAGTTACTGTGATTTAAAGCGAAAGATGTATGGGGATCCCAGATCAGCTAAAGATTTACTATCTTCACTAAAGTGCTTTCAAACACTCTAACGAGATATTTACACTTAAATGAATGAGAAACTTCGTATACAAGCTGCAAACAGCTCAATTTGAGACATCTGCAGCAGAAGCTTTCCTTTTTTTCCTTGAATGGGCTTCAAAAGCCCGTAAGTTCCTCCAGGCGCTTTAGTCACCATTCCACTGCAGAAGTTATGTAGCTACTGTGATTTAAAGCGAAAGATGTATGTGGAATCCCAGATCAGCTAAATATTTTCTATCTTCACTAATGTGCATTCAAACACTCTAACGAGATATTTACACTTAAATGAACGAGAAACTTTGTATAAAAGCTGCAAACAGCTCTGTTGGCGACACATGCGGCAGAAGCTTTCCTTTTTTTCCTTGAATGGGCTTCAAAAGCCCGTAAGTTCCTCCAGGCGCTTTAGTCACCATTCCACTGCAGAAGTTATGTAGTTACTGTGATTTAAAGCGAAAGATGCATGGGGATCCCAGATCAGCTAAAGATTTACTATCTTCACTAATGTGCATTCAAACACTCTAACGACATATTTACACTTAAATGAACGAGAAACTTCGTATACAAGCTGCAAACAGCTCAGTTGGCGACACCTGCGGCAGAAGCTTTCCTTTTTTTCCTCGAATCTGCTTAAAACCCCGGAACTTGCTTGATACACTTCTCAGCAATCCCCTGCAGTATCTTTGTAGTTACGGTGTTCTAAAGGCAAAGATAAGTAGGGATACATGTTCAGAAAAAGATTTCCTATCTCCACGAAAATGATTTCACATACTGTAACCAGCTAGTTACACTGAAATGAAGGAGAATGTTGTCAGAAGAGCTGCAAACAGCTCAGTTTGAGACATCTGCGGCAGAAGCCTTCCTTTTTTTCCTTGAATGGGCTTCAAAAGCCCGTAAGCTCCTCCAGGAGCTTTAGTCACCTTTCCACTGCAGAAGTTACGTAGTTACTGTGATTTAGAGCGAAAGATGTACGGGGATCCCAGATCACCTAAATATTTTCTATCTTCACTAAAGTGCATTCAAACACTCTAACGAGATATTTACACATAAATGAACGAGAAACTTTGTAGAAAAGCTGCAAACAGCTCTGTTGGCGACACATGCGGCAGAAGCTTTCCTTTTTTTCGTTGAATGGGCTTCAATAGCCCGTAAGTTCCTCCAGGCGCTTTAGTCACCATTCCACTGCAGACGTTATGTAGCTACTGTGATTTAAAGCGAAAGATGTATGTGGAATCCCAGATCAGCTAAATATTTTCTATCTTCACTAATGTGCATTCAAACACTCTAACGAGATATTTACACTTAAATGAACGAGAAACTTCGTAGAGGAGCTGCAAACAGCTCAGTTGGAGACATCTGCGGCAGAAGCTTTCCTTTTTTCCTCGACTGTGCTTAAAACCCCGTCACTTGCTTCATACACTTCTCACCAATCCCCTGCAGTAGGTTTGTAGTTAGGTGTTCTAAAGCCAAAGATATATAGGGATACATGTTCAGCAAAAGATTTCCTATCGCCACGAAACTGATTTCACATAGTGTAACCAGGTAGTTACACTGTAATGAAGGAGAATGTTGTCAGAAGAGCTGCAAACAGCTCAGTTTGAGACATCTGCGGCAGAAGCCTTCCTTTTTTTCCTTGAATGGGCTTTAAAAGCCCGTAAGTTCCTCCAGGCGCTTTAGTCACCATTCCACTGCAGAAGTTATGTAGTTACTGTGATTTAAAGCGAAAGATGTATGGGGATCCCAGATCAGCTAAAGATTTACTATCTTCACTAAAGTGCTTTCAAACACTCTAACGAGATATTTACACTTAAATGAATGAGAAACTTCGTATACAAGCTGCAAACAGCTCAATTTGAGACATCTGCAGCAGAAGCTTTCCTTTTTTTCCTTGAATGGGCTTCAAAAGCCCGTAAGTTCCTCCAGGCGCTTTAGTCACCATTCCACTGCAGAAGTTATGTAGCTACTGTGATTTAAAGCGAAAGATGTATGTGGAATCCCAGATCAGCTAAATATTTTCTATCTTCACTAATGTGCATTCAAACACTCTAACGAGATATTTACACTTAAATGAACGAGAAACTTTGTATAAAAGCTGCAAACAGCTCTGTTGGCGACACATGCGGCAGAAGCTTTCCTTTTTTTCCTTGAATGGGCTTCAAAAGCCCGTAAGTTCCTCCAGGCGCTTTAGTCACCATTCCACTGCAGAAGTTATGTAGTTACTGTGATTTAAAGCGAAAGATGCATGGGGATCCCAGATCAGCTAAAGATTTACTATCTTCACTAATGTGCATTCAAACACTCTAACGACATATTTACACTTAAATGAACGAGAAACTTCGTATACAAGCTGCAAACAGCTCAGTTGGCGACACCTGCGGCAGAAGCTTTCCTTTTTTTCCTCGAATCTGCTTAAAACCCCGGAACTTGCTTGATACACTTCTCAGCAATCCCCTGCAGTATCTTTGTAGTTACGGTGTTCTAAAGGCAAAGATAAGTAGGGATACATGTTCAGCAAAAGATTTCCTATCTCCACGAAAATGATTTCACATACTGTAACCAGCTAGTTACACTGAAATGAAGGAGAATGTTGTCAGAAGAGCTGCAAACAGCTCAGTTTGAGACATCTGCGGCAGAAGCCTTCCTTTTTTTCCTTGAATGGGCTTCAAAAGCCCGTAAGCTCCTCCAGGCGCTTTAGTCACCTTTCCACTGCAGAAGTTACGTAGTTACTGTGATTTAGAGCGAAAGATGTACGGGGATCCCAGAGCACCTAAATATTTTCTATCTTCACTAAAGTGCATTCAAACACTCTAACGAGATATTTACACATAAATGAACGAGAAACTTTGTATAAAAGCTGCAAACAGCTCTGATGGCGACACATGCGGCAGAAGCTTTCCTTTTTTTCCTTGAATGGGCTTCAAAAGCCCGTAAGTTCCTCCAGGCGCTTTAGTCACCATTCCACTGCAGAAGTTATGTAGCTACTGTGATTTAAAGCGAAAGATGTATGTGGAATCCCAGATCAGCTAACTATTTTCTATCTTCACTAATGTGCATTCAAACACTCTAACGAGATATTTACACTTAAATGAACGAGAAACTTCGTAGAGGAGCTGCTAACAGCTCAGTTGGACACATCTGCGGCAGAAGCTTTCCTTTTTCCTCGACTGTGCTTAAAACCCCGTCACTTGCTTCATACACTTCTCACCAATCCCCTGCAGTAGGTTTGTAGTTAGGTGTTCTAAAGCCAAAGATATATAGGGATACATGTTCAGCAAAAGATTTCCTATCGCCACGAAACTGATTTCACATAGTGTAACCAGGTAGTTACACTGTAATGAAGGAGAATGTTGTCAGAAGAGCTGCAAACAGCTCAGTTTGAGACATCTGCGGCAGAAGCCTTCCTTTTTTTCCTTGAATGGGCTTTAAAAGCCCGTAAGTTCCTCCAGGCGCTTTAGTCACCATTCCACTGCAGAAGTTATGTAGTTACTGTGATTTAAAGCGAAAGATGTATGGGGATCCCAGATCAGCTAAAGATTTACTATCTTCACTAAAGTGCTTTCAAACACTCTAACGAGATATTTACACTTAAATGAATGAGAAACTTCGTATACAAGCTGCAAACAGCTCAATTTGAGACATCTGCAGCAGAAGCTTTCCTTTTTTTCCTTGAATGGGCTTCAAAAGCCCGTAAGTTCCTCCAGGCGCTTTAGTCACCATTCCACTGCAGAAGTTATGTAGCTACTGTGATTTAAAGCGAAAGATGTATGTGGAATCCCAGATCAGCTAAATATTTTCTATCTTCACTAATGTGCATTCAAACACTCTAACGAGATATTTACACTTAAATGAACGAGAAACTTCGTAGAGGAGCTGCAAACAGCTCAGTTGGCGACATCTGCGGCAGAAGCTTTCCTTTTTTCCTCGACTGTGCTTAAAACCCCGTCCCTTGCTTCATACACTTCTCACCAATGCCCTGCAGTAGGTTTGTAGTTAGGTGTTCTAAAGCCAAAGATATATAGGGATACATGTTCAGCAAAATATTTCCTATCTCCACGAAAATGATTTCACGTACTGTAACCAGCTAGTTACGCTGAAATGGAGGAGATAGTTGTCAGAAGAGCTGCAAACAGCTCAGTTTGAGACATCTGCGGCAGAAGCTTTCCTTTTTTTCTCTTGAATGGGCTTCAAAAGCCCGTAAGTTCCTCCAGGCGCTTTAGTCACCATTCCACTGCAGAAGTTATGTAGTTACTGTGATTTAAAGCGAAAGGTGTACGGGGATCCCAGATTACCTAAATATTTTCTATATTCACTAATGTGCATTCAAACACTGTAACCAGATATTTACACTTAAATGAACGAGCAACTTCGTAGAAGAGCTGCAAACAGCTCCGTTGGAGACATCTGCGGCAGAAGCTTTCCTTTTTTTCCTCGAATGTGCTTAAAACCCCGTAACTTGCTTCATACACCTATCTCCCCATTCTCCTCCAGTAAGTTTGTAGTTACGGTGTTCTAAAGCCAAAGATATATAGGGATACATGTTCAGCAAAAGATTTGCTATCTCCACGAAAATGATTTCACATACTGTAACCAGCTAGTTACACTGAAATGAAGGAGAATGTTGTCAGAAGAGCTGCAAACAGCTCAGTTTAAGTCATCTGCGGCAGAAGCTTTCCTTTTTTTCCTTGAATGGGCTTCAAAAGCCCGTAAGTTCCTCCAGGCGCTTTAGTCACCATTCCACTCCAGAAGTTATGTAGCTACTGTGATTTAAAGCGAAAGATGTATGTGGAATCCCAGATCAGCTAAATATTTTCTATCTTCACTAATGTGCATTCAAACACTCTAACGAGATATTTACACTTAAATGAACGAGAAACTTCGTAGAAGAGCTGCAAACAGCTCAGTTGGACACATCTGCGGCAGAAGCTTTCCTTTTTTCCTCGACTGTGCTTAAAACCCCGTCACTTGCTTCATACGCTTCTCACCAATCCCCTGCAGTAGGTTTGTAGTTAGGTGTTCTAAAGCCCAAGATATATAGGGAAACATGTTCAGCAAAAGATTTCCTATCTCCACGAAAATGATTTCACATAGTGTAACCAGCTAATTAAGCTGAAATGAAGGAGAATGTTGACAGAAGAGCTGCAAACAGCTCAGTTTAAGTCATCTGCGGCAGAAGCTTTCCTTTTTTTCCTTGAATGGGCTTCAAAAGCCCGTAAGCTCCTCCAGGCGCTTTAGTCACCATTCCACTGCAGAAGTTATGTAGTTACTGTGATTTAAAGCGAAAGATGCATGGGGATCCCAGATCAGCTAAAGATTTACTATCTTCACTAATGTGCATTCAAACACTCTAACGACATATTTACACTTAAATGAACGAGAAACTTCGTATACAAGCTGCAAACAGCTCAGTTGGCGACACCTGCGGCAGAAGCTTTCCTTTTTTTCCTCGAATCTGCTTAAAACCCCGGAACTTGCTTGATACACTTCTCAGCAATCCCCTGCAGTATCTTTGTAGTTACGGTGTTGTAAAGGCAAAGATCAGTAGGGATACATGTTCAGCAAAAGATTTCCTATCTCCACGAAAATGATTTCACATACTGTAACCAGCTAGTTACACTGAAATGAAGGAGAATGTTGTCAGAAGAGCTGCAAACAGCTCAGTTTGAGACATCTGCGGCAGAAGCCTTCCTTTTTTTCCTTGAATGGGCTTCAAAAGCCCGTAAGCTCCTCCAGGCGCTTTAGTCACCTTTCCACTGCAGAAGTTACGTAGTTACTGTGATTTAGAGCGAAAGATGTACGGGGATCCCAGATCACCTAAATATTTTCTATCTTCACTAAAGTGCATTCAAACACTCTAACGAGATATTTACAAATAAATGAACGAGAAACTTTGTATAAAAGCTGCAAACAGCTCTGTTGGCGACACATGTGGCAGAAGCTTTCCTTTTTTTCCTTGAATGGGCTTCAATAGCCCGTAAGTTCCTCCAGGCGCTTTAGTCACCATTCCACTGCAGAAGTTATGTAGCTACTGTGATTTAAAGCGAAAGATGTATGTGGAATCCCAGATCAGCTAAATATTTTCTATCTTCACTAATGTGCATTCAAACACTCTAACGAGATATTTACACTTAAATGAACGAGAAACTTCGTAGAGGAGCTGCAAACAGCTCAGTTGGAGACATCTGCGGCAGAAGCTTTCCTTTTTTCCTCGACTGTGCTTAAAACCCCGTCACTTGCTTCATACACTTCTCACCAATCCCCTGCAGTAGGTTTGTAGTTAGGTGTTCTAAAGCCAAAGATATATAGGGATACATGTTCAGCAAAAGATTTCCTATCTCCACGAAACTGATTTCACATAGTGTAACCAGCTAGTTACACTGTAATAAAGGAGAATGTTGTCAGAAGAGCTGCAAACAGCTCAGTTTGAGACATCTGCGGCAGAAGCCTTCCTTTTTTTCCTTGAATGGGCTTTAAAAGCCCGTAAGTTCCTCCAGGCGCTTTAGTCACCATTCCACTGCAGAAGTTATGTAGCTACTGTGATTTAAAGCGAAAGATGTATGGGGATCCCAGATCAGCTAAAGATTTACTATCTTCACTAATGTGCATTCAAACACTCTAACGAGATATTTACACTTAAATGAACGAGAAACTTCGTAGAGGAGCTGCAAACAGCTCAGTTGGAGACATCTGCGGCAGAAGCTTTCCTTTTTTCCTCGACTGTGCTTAAAACCCCGTCACTTGCTTCATACACTTCTCACCAATGCCCTGCAGTAGGTTTGTAGTTAGGTGTTTTAAAGCCAAAGATATATAGGGATACATGTTCAGCAAAATATTTCCTATCTCCACGAAAATGATTTCACGTACTGTAACCAGCTAGTTACGCTGAAATGGAGGAGATAGTTGTCAGAAGAGCTGCAAACAGCTCAGTTTGAGACATCTGCGGCAGAAGCTTTCCTTTTTTCTCTTGAATGGGCTTCAAAAGCCCGTAAGTTCCTCCAGGCGCTTTAGTCACCATTCCACTGCAGAAGTTATGTAGTTACTGTGATTTAAAGCGAAAGGTGTACGGGGATCCCAGATTACCCAAATATTTTCTATCTTCACTAATGTGCATTCAAACACTCTAACGAGATATTTACACTTAAATGAACGAGGAACTTCGTATACAAGCTGCAAACAGCTCAGTTGGCGACATCTGCGGCAGAAGCTATCCTTTTTTTCTTTGAATGGGCTTCAATAGCCTGTAAGTTCCTCCAGGCGCTTTAGTCACCATTCCACTGCAGAAGTTATGTAGCTACTGTGATTTAAAGCGAAAGATGTATGTGGAATCCCAGATCAGCTAAATATTTTCTATCTTCACTAATGTGCATTCAAACACTCTAACGAGATATTTACACTTAAATGAACGAGAAACTTCGTAGAAGAGCTGCAAACAGCTCAGTTGGACACATCTGCGGCAGAAGCTTTCCTTTTTCCTCGACTGTGCTTAAAACCCCGTCACTTGCTTCATACGCTTCTCACCAATCCCCTGCACTAGGTTTGTAGTTAGGTGTTCTAAAGCCCAAGATATATAGGGAAACATATTCAGCAAAAGATTTCCTATCTCCACGAAAATGATTTCACATAGTGTAACCAGCTAATTAAGCTGAAATGAAGGAGAATGTTGACAGAAGAGCTGCAAACAGCTCAGTTTAAGTCATCTGCGGCAGAAGCTTTCCTTTTTTTCCTTGAATGGGCTTCAAAAGCCCGTAAGCTCCTCCAGGCGCTTTAGTCACCATTCCACTGCAGAAGTTATGTAGTTACTGTGATTTAAAGCGAAAGATGCATGGGGATCCCAGATCAGCTAAAGATTTACTATCTTCACTAATGTGCATTCAAACACTCTAACGACATATTTACACTTAAATGAACGAGAAACTTCGTATACAAGCTGCAAACAGCTCAGTTGGCGACACCTGCGGCAGAAGCTTTCCTTTTTTTCCTCGAATCTGCTTAAAACCCCGGAACTTGCTTGATACACTTCTCAGCAATCCCCTGCAGTATCTTTGTAGTTACGGTGTTCTAAAGGCAAAGATAAGTAGGGATACATGTTCAGAAAAAGATTTCCTATCTCCACGAAAATGATTTCACGTACTGTAACCAGCTAGTTACGCTTAAATGGAGGAGATAGTTGTCAGAAGAGCTGCAAACAGCTCAGTTTGAGACATCTGCGGCAGAAGCTTTCCTTTTTTCTCTTGAATAGGTTTCAAAAGCCCGTAAGTTCCGCCAGGCGCTTTAGTCACCATTCCACTGCAGAAGTTATGTAGTTACTGTGATTTAAAGCGAAAGGTGTACGGGGATCCCAGATTACCTAAATATTTTCTATCTTCACTAATGTGCATTCAAACACTCTAACGAGATATTTACACTTAAATGAACGAGAAACTTCGTAGAAGAGCTGCAAACAGCTCAGTTGGACACATCTGCGGCAGAAGCTTTCCTTTTTTCCTCGACTGTGCTTAAAACCCCGACACTTGCTTCATACACTTCTCACCAATCCCCTGCAGTAGGTTTGTAGTTAGGTGTTCTAAAGCCAAAGATATATAGGAATACATGTTCAGCAAAAGATTTCCTATCGCCACGAAACTGATTTCACATAGTGTATCCAGCTAGATACACTGTAATGAAGGAGAATGTTGTCAGAAGAGCTGCAAACAGCTCAGTTTGAGACATCTGCGGCAGAAGCCTTCCTTTTTTTCCTTGAATGGGCTTTAAGAGCCCGTAAGCTCCTCCAGGCGCTTTAGTCACCATTCCACTGCAGAAGTTATGTAGTTACTGTGATTTAAAGCGAAAGATGCATGGGGATCCCAGATCAGCTAAAGATTTACTATCTTCACTAATGTGCATTCAAACACTCTAACGACATATTTACACTTAAATGAACGAGAAACTTCGTATACAAGCTGCAAACAGCTCTGTTTGCGACTCCTGCGGCAGAAGCTTTCCTTTTTTTCCTCGAATGTGCTTAAAACCCCGGAACTTGCTTGATACACTTCTCAGCAATCCCCTGCAGTATCTTTGTAGTTACGGTGTTCTAAAGGCAAAGATCAGTAGGGATACATGTTCAGCAAAAGATTTCCTATCTCCACGAAAATGATTTCACATACTGTAACGAGCTAGTTACACTGAAATGAAGGAGAAAGTTGTCAGAAGAGCTGCAAACAGCTCAGTTTGAGACATCTGCGGCAGAAGCCTTCCTTTTTTTCCTTGAATGGGCTTCAAAAGCCCGTAAGCTCCTCCAGGCGCTTTAGTCACCTTTCCACTGCAGAAGTTACGTAGTTACTGTGATTTAGAGCGAAAGATGTACGGGGATCCCAGATCACCTAAATATTTTCTATCTTCACTAAAGTGCATTCAAACACTCTAAAGAGATATTTACACATAAATGAACGAGAAACTTTGTAGAAAAGCTGCAAACAGCTCTGTTGGCGACACATGCGGCAGAAGCTTTCCTTTTTTTCGTTGAATGGGCTTCAATAGCCCGTAAGTTCCTCCAGGCGCTTTAGTCACCATTCCACTGCAGACGTTATGTAGCTACTGTGATTTAAAGCGAAAGATGTATGTGGAATCCCAGATCAGCTAAATATTTTCTATCTTCACTAATGTGCATTCAAACACTCTAACGAGATATTTACACTTAAATGAACGAGAAACTTCGTAGAGGAGCTGCAAACAGCTCAGTTGGAGACATCTGCGGCAGAAGCTTTCCTTTTTTCCTCGACTGTGCTTAAAACCCCGTCACTTGCTTCATACACTTCTCACCAATCCCCTGCGGTAGGTTTGTAGTTAGGTGTTCTAAAGCCAAAGATATATAGGGATACATGTTCAGCAAAAGATTTCCTATCTCCACGAAACTGATTTCACATAGTGTAACCAGCTAGTTACACTGTAATGAAGGAGAATGTTGTCAGAAGAGCTGCAAACAGCTCAGTTTGAGACATCTGCGGCAGAAGCCTTCCTTTTTTTCCTTGAATGGGCTTTAAAAGCCCGTAAGTTCCTCCAGGCGCTTTAGTCACCATTCCACTGCAGAAGTTATGTAGTTACTGTGATTTAAAGCGAAAGATGTATGTGGAATCCCAGATCAGCTAAAGATTTACTATCTTCACTAAAGTGCTTTCAAACACTCTAACGAGATATTTACACTTAAATGAATGAGAAACTTCGTATACAAGCTGCAAACAGCTCAATTTGAGACATCTGCAGCAGAAGCTTTCCTTTTTTTCCTTGAATGGGCTTCAAAAGCCCGTAAGTTCCTCCAGGCGCTTTAGTCACCATTCCACTGCAGAAGTTATGTAGCTACTGTGATTTAAAGCGAAAGGTGTACGGGGATCCCAGATTACCTAAATATTTTCTATCTTCACTAATGTGCATTCAAACACTCTAACGAGATATTTACACTTAAATGAACGAGAAACTTTGTATAAAAGCTGCAAACAGCTCTGTTGGCGACACATGCGGCAGAAGCTTTCCTTTTTTTCCTTGAATGGGCTTCAAAAGCCCGTAAGTTCCTCCAGGCGCTTTAGTCACCATTCCACTGCAGAAGTTATGTAGTTACTGTGATTTAAAGCGAAAGATGTATGGGGATCCCAGATCAGCTAAAGATTTACTATCTTCACTAAAGTGCTTTCAAACACTCTAACGAGATATTTACACTTAAATGAATGAGAAACTTCGTATACAAGCTGCAAACAGCTCAATTTGAGACATCTGCGGCAGAAGCTTTCCTTTTTTCCTCGACTGTGCTTAAAACCCCGTCACTTGCTTCATACACTTCTCACCAATCCCCTGCAGTAGGTTTGTAGTTAGGTGTTCTAAAGCCAAAGATATATAGGGATACATGTTCAGCAAAATATTTCCTATCTCCACGAAAATGATTTCACGTACTGTAACCAGCTAGTTACGCTGAAATGGAGGAGATAGTTGTCAGAAGAGCTGCAAACAGCTCAGTTTGAGACATCTGCGGCAGAAGCTTTCCTTTTTTCTCTTGAATGGGCTTCAAAAGCCCGTAAGTTCCGCCAGGCGCTTTAGTCACCATTCCACTGCAGAAGTTATGTAGTTACTGTGATTTAAAGCGAAAGGTGTACGGGGATCCCAGATTACCTAAATATTTTCTATCTTCACTAATGTGCATTCAAACACTCTAACGAGATATTTACACTTAAATGAACGAGAAACTTCGTAGAAGAGCTGCAAACAGCTCAGTTGGACACATCTGCGGCAGAAGCTTTCCTTTTTTCCTCGACTGTGCTTAAAACCCCGACACTTGCTTCATACACTTCTCACCAATCCCCTGCAGTAGGTTTGTAGTTAGGTGTTCTAAAGCCAAAGATATATAGGGATACATGTTCAGCAAAAGATTTCCTATCGCCACGAAACTGATTTTACATAGTGTAACCAGCTAGTTACACTGTAATGAAGGAGAATGTTGTCAGAAGAGCTGCAAACAGCTCAGTATGAGACATCTGCGGCAGAAGCCTTCCTTTTTTTCCTTGAATGGGCTTTAAGAGCCCGTAAGCTCCTCCAGGCGCTTTAGTCACCATTCCACTGCAGAAGTTATGTAGTTACTGTGATTTAAAGCGAAAGATGCATGGGGATCCCAGATCAGCTAAAGATTTACTATCTTCACTAATGTGCATTCAAACACTCTAACGACATATTTACACTTAAATGAACGAGAAACTTCGTATACAAGCTGCAAACAGCTCTGTTGGCGACACCTGCGGCAGAAGCTTTCCTTTTTTTCCTCGAATGTGCTTAAAACCCCGGAACTTGCTTGATACACTTCTCAGCAATCCCCTGCAGTATCTTTGTAGTTACGGTGTTCTAAAGGCAAAGATCAGTAGGGATACATGTTCAGCAAAAGATTTCCTATCTCCACGAAAATGATTTCACATACTGTAACCAGCTAGTTACACTGAAATGAAGGAGAAAGTTGTCAGAAGAGCTGCAAACAGCTCAATTTGAGACATCTGCGGCAGAAGCCTTCCTTTTTTTCCTTGAATGGGCTTCAAAAGCCCGTAAGCTCCTCCAGGCGCTTTAGTCACCTTTCCACTGCAGAAGTTACGTAGTTACTGTGATTTAGAGCGAAAGATGTACGGGGATCCCAGATCACCTAAATATTTTCTATCTTCACTAAAGTGCATTCAAACACTCTAACGAGATATTTACACTTAAATGAACGAGAAACTTTGTATAAAAGCTGCAAACAGCTCTGTTGGCGACACATGCGGCAGAAGCTTTCCTTTTTTTCCTTGAATGGGCTTCAAAAGCCCGTAAGTTCCTCCAGGCGCTTTAGTCACCATTCCACTGCAGAAGTTATGTAGTTACTGTGATTTAAAGCGAAAGATGTATGGGGATCCCAGATCAGCTAAAGATTTACTATCTTCACTAAAGTGCTTTCAAACACTCTAACGAGATATTTACACTTAAATGAATGAGAAACTTCGTATACAAGCTGCAAACAGCTCAATTTGAGACATCTGCGGCAGAAGCTTTCCTTTTTTCCTCGACTGTGCTTAAAACCCCGTCACTTGCTTCATACACTTCTCACCAATCCCCTGCAGTAGGTTTGTAGTTAGGTGTTCTAAAGCCAAAGATATATAGGGATACATGTTCAGCAAAATATTTCCTATCTCCACGAAAATGATTTCACGTACTGTAACCAGCTAGTTACGCTGAAATGGAGGAGATAGTTGTCAGAAGAGCTGCAAACAGCTCAGTTTGAGACATCTGCGGCAGAAGCTTTCCTTTTTTCTCTTGAATGGGCTTCAAAAGCCCGTAAGTTCCGCCAGGCGCTTTAGTCACCATTCCACTGCAGAAGTTATGTAGTTACTGTGATTTAAAGCGAAAGGTGTACGGGGATCCCAGATTACCTAAATATTTTCTATCTTCACTAATGTGCATTCAAACACTCTAACGAGATATTTACACTTAAATGAACGAGAAACTTCGTAGAAGAGCTGCAAACAGCTCAGTTGGACACATCTGCGGCAGAAGCTTTCCTTTTTTCCTCGACTGTGCTTAAAACCCCGACACTTGCTTCATACACTTCTCACCAATCCCCTGCAGTAGGTTTGTAGTTAGGTGTTCTAAAGCCAAAGATATATAGGGATACATGTTCAGCAAAAGATTTCCTATCGCCACGAAACTGATTTCACATAGTGTAACCAGCTAGTTACACTGTAATGAAGGAGAATGTTGTCAGAAGAGCTGCAAACAGCTCAGTATGAGACATCTGCGGCAGAAGCCTTCCTTTTTTTCCTTGAATGGGCTTTAAGAGCCCGTAAGCTCCTCCAGGCGCTTTAGTCACCATTCCACTGCAGAAGTTATGTAGTTACTGTGATTTAAAGCGCAAGATGCATGGGGATCCCAGATCAGCTAAAGATTTACTATCTTCACTAATGTGCATTCAAACACTCTAACGACATATTTACACTTAAATGAACGAGAAACTTCGTATACAAGCTGCAAACAGCTCTGTTGGCGACACCTGCGGCAGAAGCTTTCCTTTTTTTCCTCGAATGTGCTTAAAACCCCGGAACTTGCTTGATACACTTCTCAGCAATCCCCTGCAGTATCTTTGTAGTTACGGTGTTCTAAAGGCAAAGATCAGTAGGGATACATGTTCAGCAAAAGATTTCCTATCTCCACGAAAATGATTTCACATACTGTAACCAGCTAGTTACACTGAAATGAAGGAGAAAGTTGTCAGAAGAGCTGCAAACAGCTCAATTTGAGACATCTGCGGCAGAAGCCTTCCTTTTTTTCCTTGAAAGGGCTTCAAAAGCCCGTAAGCTCCTCCAGGCGCTTTAGTCACCTTTCCACTGCAGAAGTTACGTAGTTACTGTGATTTAGAGCGAAAGATGTACGGGGATCCCAGATCACCTAAATATTTTCTATCTTCACTAAAGTGCATTCAAACACTCTAACGAGATATTTACACTTAAATGAACGAGAAACTTTGTATAAAAGCTGCAAACAGCTCTGTTGGCGACACATGCGGCAGAAGCTTTCCTTTTTTTCCTTGAATGGGCTTCAAAAGCCCGTAAGTTCCTCCAGGCGCTTTAGTCACCATTCCACTGCAGAAGTTATGTAGTTACTGTGATTTAAAGCGAAAGATGTATGGGGATCCCAGATCAGCTAAAGATTTACTATCTTCACTAAAGTGCTTTCAAACACTCTAACGAGATATTTACACTTAAATGAATGAGAAACTTCGTATACAAGCTGCAAACAGCTCAATTTGACACATCTGCGGCAGAAGCTTTCCTTTTTTCCTCGACTGTGCTTAAAACCCCGTCACTTGCTTCATACACTTCTCACCAATCCCCTGCAGTAGGTTTGTAGTTAGGTGTTCTAAAGCCAAAGATATATAGGGATACATGTTCAGCAAAATATTTCCTATCTCCACGAAAATGATTTCACGTACTGTAACCAGCTAGTTACGCTGAAATGGAGGAGATAGTTGTCAGAAGAGCTGCAAACAGCTCAGTTTGAGACATCTGCGGCAGAAGCTTTCCTTTTTTCTCTTGAATGGGCTTCAAAAGCCCGTAAGTTCCGCCAGGCGCTTTAGTCACCATTCCACTGCAGAAGTTATGTAGTTACTGTGATTTAAAGCGAAAGGTGTACGGGGATCCCAGATTACCTAAATATTTTCTATCTTCACTAATGTGCATTCAAACACTCTAACGAGATATTTACACTTAAATGAACGAGAAACTTCGTAGAAGAGCTGCAAACAGCTCAGTTGGACACATCTGCGGCAGAAGCTTTCCTTTTTCCTCGACTGTGCTTAAAACCCCGACACTTGCTTCATACACTTCTCACCAATCCCCTGCAGTAGGTTTGTAGTTAGGTGTTCTAAAGCCAAAGATATATAGGGATACATGTTCAGCAAAAGATTTCCTATCGCCACGAAACTGATTTCACATAGTGTATCCAGCTAGATACACTGTAATGAAGGAGAATGTTGTCAGAAGAGCTGCAAACAGCTCAGTATGAGACATCTGCGGCAGAAGCCTTCCTTTTTTTCCTTGAATGGGCTTTAAGAGCCCGTAAGCTCCTCCAGGCGCTTTAGTCACCATTCCACTGCAGAAGTTATGTAGCTACTGTGATTTAAAGCGAAAGATGTATGGGGATCCCAGATCAGCTAAAGATTTACTATCTTCACTAAAGTGCTTTCAAACACTCTAACGAGATATTTACACTTAAATGAACGAGAAACTTTGTATAAAAGCTGCAAACAGCTCTGTTGGCGACACATGCGGCAGAAGCTTTCCTTTTTTTCCTTGAATGGGCTTCAAAAGCCCGTAAGTTCCTCCAGGCGCTTTAGTCACCATTCCACTGCAGAAGTTATGTAGTTACTGTGATTTAAAGCGAAAGATGTATGGGGATCCCAGATCAGCTAAAGATTTACTATCTTCACTAATGTGCATTCAAACACTCTAACGAGATATTTACACTTAAATGAACGAGAAACTTCGTAGAGGAGCTGCAAACAGCTCAGTTGGAGACATCTGCGGCAGAAGCTTTCCTTTTTTCCTCGACTGTGCTTAAAACCCCGTCACTTGCTTCATACACTTCTCACCAATGCCCTGCAGTAGGTTTGTAGTTAGGTGTTTTAAAGCCAAAGATATATAGGGATACATGTTCAGCAAAATATTTCCTATCTCCACGAAAATGATTTCACGTACTGTAACCAGCTAGTTACGCTGAAATGGAGGAGATAGTTGTCAGAAGAGCTGCAAACAGCTCAGTTTGAGACATCTGCGGCAGAAGCTTTCCTTTTTTCTCTTGAATGGGCTTCAAAAGCCCGTAAGTTCCTCCAGGCGCTTTAGTCACCATTCCACTGCAGAAGTTATGTAGTTACTGTGATTTAAAGCGAAAGGTGTACGGGGATCCCAGATTACCCAAATATTTTCTATCTTCACTAATGTGCATTCAAACACTCTAACGAGATATTTACACTTAAATGAACGAGGAACTTCGTATACAAGCTGCAAACAGCTCAGTTGGCGACATCTGCGGCAGAAGCTATCCTTTTTTTCTTTGAATGGGCTTCAATAGCCTGTAAGTTCCTCCAGGCGCTTTAGTCACCATTCCACTGCAGAAGTTATGTAGCTACTGTGATTTAAAGCGAAAGATGTATGTGGAATCCCAGATCAGCTAAATATTTTCTATCTTCACTAATGTGCATTCAAACACTCTAACGAGATATTTACACTTAAATGAACGAGAAACTTCGTAGAAGAGCTGCAAACAGCTCAGTTGGACACATCTGCGGCAGAAGCTTTCCTTTTTCCTCGACTGTGCTTAAAACCCCGTCACTTGCTTCATACGCTTCTCACCAATCCCCTGCACTAGGTTTGTAGTTAGGTGTTCTAAAGCCCAAGATATATAGGGAAACATATTCAGCAAAAGATTTCCTATCTCCACGAAAATGATTTCACATAGTGTAACCAGCTAATTAAGCTGAAATGAAGGAGAATGTTGACAGAAGAGCTGCAAACAGCTCAGTTTAAGTCATCTGCGGCAGAAGCTTTCCTTTTTTTCCTTGAATGGGCTTCAAAAGCCCGTAAGCTCCTCCAGGCGCTTTAGTCACCATTCCACTGCAGAAGTTATGTAGTTACTGTGATTTAAAGCGAAAGATGCATGGGGATCCCAGATCAGCTAAAGATTTACTATCTTCACTAATGTGCATTCAAACACTCTAACGACATATTTACACTTAAATGAACGAGAAACTTCGTATACAAGCTGCAAACAGCTCAGTTGGCGACACCTGCGGCAGAAGCTTTCCTTTTTTTCCTCGAATCTGCTTAAAACCCCGGAACTTGCTTGATACACTTCTCAGCAATCCCCTGCAGTATCTTTGTAGTTACGGTGTTCTAAAGGCAAAGATAAGTAGGGATACATGTTCAGAAAAAGATTTCCTATCTCCACGAAAATGATTTCACGTACTGTAACCAGCTAGTTACGCTTAAATGGAGGAGATAGTTGTCAGAAGAGCTGCAAACAGCTCAGTTTGAGACATCTGCGGCAGAAGCTTTCCTTTTTTCTCTTGAATAGGTTTCAAAAGCCCGTAAGTTCCGCCAGGCGCTTTAGTCACCATTCCACTGCAGAAGTTATGTAGTTACTGTGATTTAAAGCGAAAGGTGTACGGGGATCCCAGATTACCTAAATATTTTCTATCTTCACTAATGTGCATTCAAACACTCTAACGAGATATTTACACTTAAATGAACGAGAAACTTCGTAGAAGAGCTGCAAACAGCTCAGTTGGACACATCTGCGGCAGAAGCTTTCCTTTTTCCTCGACTGTGCTTAAAACCCCGACACTTGCTTCATACACTTCTCACCAATCCCCTGCAGTAGGTTTGTAGTTAGGTGTTCTAAAGCCAAAGATATATAGGAATACATGTTCAGCAAAAGATTTCCTATCGCCACGAAACTGATTTCACATAGTGTATCCAGCTAGATACACTGTAATGAAGGAGAATGTTGTCAGAAGAGCTGCAAACAGCTCAGTTTGAGACATCTGCGGCAGAAGCCTTCCTTTTTTTCCTTGAATGGGCTTTAAGAGCCCGTAAGCTCCTCCAGGCGCTTTAGTCACCATTCCACTGCAGAAGTTATGTAGTTACTGTGATTTAAAGCGAAAGATGCATGGGGATCCCAGATCAGCTAAAGATTTACTATCTTCACTAATGTGCATTCAAACACTCTAACGACATATTTACACTTAAATGAACGAGAAACTTCGTATACAAGCTGCAAACAGCTCTGTTTGCGACTCCTGCGGCAGAAGCTTTCCTTTTTTTCCTCGAATGTGCTTAAAACCCCGGAACTTGCTTGATACACTTCTCAGCAATCCCCTGCAGTATCTTTGTAGTTACGGTGTTCTAAAGGCAAAGATCAGTAGGGATACATGTTCAGCAAAAGATTTCCTATCTCCACGAAAATGATTTCACATACTGTAACGAGCTAGTTACACTGAAATGAAGGAGAAAGTTGTCAGAAGAGCTGCAAACAGCTCAGTTTGAGACATCTGCGGCAGAAGCCTTCCTTTTTTTCCTTGAATGGGCTTCAAAAGCCCGTAAGCTCCTCCAGGCGCTTTAGTCACCTTTCCACTGCAGAAGTTACGTAGTTACTGTGATTTAGAGCGAAAGATGTACGGGGATCCCAGATCACCTAAATATTTTCTATCTTCACTAAAGTGCATTCAAACACTCTAAAGAGATATTTACACATAAATGAACGAGAAACTTTGTAGAAAAGCTGCAAACAGCTCTGTTGGCGACACATGCGGCAGAAGCTTTCCTTTTTTTCGTTGAATGGGCTTCAATAGCCCGTAAGTTCCTCCAGGCGCTTTAGTCACCATTCCACTGCAGACGTTATGTAGCTACTGTGATTTAAAGCGAAAGATGTATGTGGAATCCCAGATCAGCTAAATATTTTCTATCTTCACTAATGTGCATTCAAACACTCTAACGAGATATTTACACTTAAATGAACGAGAAACTTCGTAGAGGAGCTGCAAACAGCTCAGTTGGAGACATCTGCGGCAGAAGCTTTCCTTTTTTCCTCGACTGTGCTTAAAACCCCGTCACTTGCTTCATACACTTCTCACCAATCCCCTGCGGTAGGTTTGTAGTTAGGTGTTCTAAAGCCAAAGATATATAGGGATACATGTTCAGCAAAAGATTTCCTATCTCCACGAAACTGATTTCACATAGTGTAACCAGCTAGTTACACTGTAATGAAGGAGAATGTTGTCAGAAGAGCTGCAAACAGCTCAGTTTGAGACATCTGCGGCAGAAGCCTTCCTTTTTTTCCTTGAATGGGCTTTAAAAGCCCGTAAGTTCCTCCAGGCGCTTTAGTCACCATTCCACTGCAGAAGTTATGTAGTTACTGTGATTTAAAGCGAAAGATGTATGTGGAATCCCAGATCAGCTAAAGATTTACTATCTTCACTAAAGTGCTTTCAAACACTCTAACGAGATATTTACACTTAAATGAATGAGAAACTTCGTATACAAGCTGCAAACAGCTCAATTTGAGACATCTGCAGCAGAAGCTTTCCTTTTTTTCCTTGAATGGGCTTCAAAAGCCCGTAAGTTCCTCCAGGCGCTTTAGTCACCATTCCACTGCAGAAGTTATGTAGCTACTGTGATTTAAAGCGAAAGGTGTACGGGGATCCCAGATTACCTAAATATTTTCTATCTTCACTAATGTGCATTCAAACACTCTAACGAGATATTTACACTTAAATGAACGAGAAACTTTGTATAAAAGCTGCAAACAGCTCTGTTGGCGACACATGCGGCAGAAGCTTTCCTTTTTTTCCTTGAATGGGCTTCAAAAGCCCGTAAGTTCCTCCAGGCGCTTTAGTCACCATTCCACTGCAGAAGTTATGTAGTTACTGTGATTTAAAGCGAAAGATGTATGGGGATCCCAGATCAGCTAAAGATTTACTATCTTCACTAAAGTGCTTTCAAACACTCTAACGAGATATTTACACTTAAATGAATGAGAAACTTCGTATACAAGCTGCAAACAGCTCAATTTGAGACATCTGCGGCAGAAGCTTTCCTTTTTCCTCGACTGTGCTTAAAACCCCGTCACTTGCTTCATACACTTCTCACCAATCCCCTGCAGTAGGTTTGTAGTTAGGTGTTCTAAAGCCAAAGATATATAGGGATACATGTTCAGCAAAATATTTCCTATCTCCACGAAAATGATTTCACGTACTGTAACCAGCTAGTTACGCTGAAATGGAGGAGATAGTTGTCAGAAGAGCTGCAAACAGCTCAGTTTGAGACATCTGCGGCAGAAGCTTTCCTTTTTTCTCTTGAATGGGCTTCAAAAGCCCGTAAGTTCCGCCAGGCGCTTTAGTCACCATTCCACTGCAGAAGTTATGTAGTTACTGTGATTTAAAGCGAAAGGTGTACGGGGATCCCAGATTACCTAAATATTTTCTATCTTCACTAATGTGCATTCAAACACTCTAACGAGATATTTACACTTAAATGAACGAGAAACTTCGTAGAAGAGCTGCAAACAGCTCAGTTGGACACATCTGCGGCAGAAGCTTTCCTTTTTTCCTCGACTGTGCTTAAAACCCCGACACTTGCTTCATACACTTCTCACCAATCCCCTGCAGTAGGTTTGTAGTTAGGTGTTCTAAAGCCAAAGATATATAGGGATACATGTTCAGCAAAAGATTTCCTATCGCCACGAAACTGATTTTACATAGTGTAACCAGCTAGTTACACTGTAATGAAGGAGAATGTTGTCAGAAGAGCTGCAAACAGCTCAGTATGAGACATCTGCGGCAGAAGCCTTCCTTTTTTTCCTTGAATGGGCTTTAAGAGCCCGTAAGCTCCTCCAGGCGCTTTAGTCACCATTCCACTGCAGAAGTTATGTAGTTACTGTGATTTAAAGCGAAAGATGCATGGGGATCCCAGATCAGCTAAAGATTTACTATCTTCACTAATGTGCATTCAAACACTCTAACGACATATTTACACTTAAATGAACGAGAAACTTCGTATACAAGCTGCAAACAGCTCTGTTGGCGACACCTGCGGCAGAAGCTTTCCTTTTTTTCCTCGAATGTGCTTAAAACCCCGGAACTTGCTTGATACACTTCTCAGCAATCCCCTGCAGTATCTTTGTAGTTACGGTGTTCTAAAGGCAAAGATCAGTAGGGATACATGTTCAGCAAAAGATTTCCTATCTCCACGAAAATGATTTCACATACTGTAACCAGCTAGTTACACTGAAATGAAGGAGAAAGTTGTCAGAAGAGCTGCAAACAGCTCAATTTGAGACATCTGCGGCAGAAGCCTTCCTTTTTTTCCTTGAATGGGCTTCAAAAGCCCGTAAGCTCCTCCAGGCGCTTTAGTCACCTTTCCACTGCAGAAGTTACGTAGTTACTGTGATTTAGAGCGAAAGATGTACGGGGATCCCAGATCACCTAAATATTTTCTATCTTCACTAAAGTGCATTCAAACACTCTAACGAGATATTTACACTTAAATGAACGAGAAACTTTGTATAAAAGCTGCAAACAGCTCTGTTGGCGACACATGCGGCAGAAGCTTTCCTTTTTTTCCTTGAATGGGCTTCAAAAGCCCGTAAGTTCCTCCAGGCGCTTTAGTCACCATTCCACTGCAGAAGTTATGTAGTTACTGTGATTTAAAGCGAAAGATGTATGGGGATCCCAGATCAGCTAAAGATTTACTATCTTCACTAAAGTGCTTTCAAACACTCTAACGAGATATTTACACTTAAATGAATGAGAAACTTCGTATACAAGCTGCAAACAGCTCAATTTGAGACATCTGCGGCAGAAGCTTTCCTTTTTTCCTCGACTGTGCTTAAAACCCCGTCACTTGCTTCATACACTTCTCACCAATCCCCTGCAGTAGGTTTGTAGTTAGGTGTTCTAAAGCCAAAGATATATAGGGATACATGTTCAGCAAAATATTTCCTATCTCCACGAAAATGATTTCACGTACTGTAACCAGCTAGTTACGCTGAAATGGAGGAGATAGTTGTCAGAAGAGCTGCAAACAGCTCAGTTTGAGACATCTGCGGCAGAAGCTTTCCTTTTTTCTCTTGAATGGGCTTCAAAAGCCCGTAAGTTCCGCCAGGCGCTTTAGTCACCATTCCACTGCAGAAGTTATGTAGTTACTGTGATTTAAAGCGAAAGGTGTACGGGGATCCCAGATTACCTAAATATTTTCTATCTTCACTAATGTGCATTCAAACACTCTAACGAGATATTTACACTTAAATGAACGAGAAACTTCGTAGAAGAGCTGCAAACAGCTCAGTTGGACACATCTGCGGCAGAAGCTTTCCTTTTTCCTCGACTGTGCTTAAAACCCCGACACTTGCTTCATACACTTCTCACCAATCCCCTGCAGTAGGTTTGTAGTTAGGTGTTCTAAAGCCAAAGATATATAGGGATACATGTTCAGCAAAAGATTTCCTATCGCCACGAAACTGATTTCACATAGTGTAACCAGCTAGTTACACTGTAATGAAGGAGAATGTTGTCAGAAGAGCTGCAAACAGCTCAGTATGAGACATCTGCGGCAGAAGCCTTCCTTTTTTTCCTTGAATGGGCTTTAAGAGCCCGTAAGCTCCTCCAGGCGCTTTAGTCACCATTCCACTGCAGAAGTTATGTAGTTACTGTGATTTAAAGCGCAAGATGCATGGGGATCCCAGATCAGCTAAAGATTTACTATCTTCACTAATGTGCATTCAAACACTCTAACGACATATTTACACTTAAATGAACGAGAAACTTCGTATACAAGCTGCAAACAGCTCTGTTGGCGACACCTGCGGCAGAAGCTTTCCTTTTTTTCCTCGAATGTGCTTAAAACCCCGGAACTTGCTTGATACACTTCTCAGCAATCCCCTGCAGTATCTTTGTAGTTACGGTGTTCTAAAGGCAAAGATCAGTAGGGATACATGTTCAGCAAAAGATTTCCTATCTCCACGAAAATGATTTCACATACTGTAACCAGCTAGTTACACTGAAATGAAGGAGAAAGTTGTCAGAAGAGCTGCAAACAGCTCAATTTGAGACATCTGCGGCAGAAGCCTTCCTTTTTTTCCTTGAAAGGGCTTCAAAAGCCCGTAAGCTCCTCCAGGCGCTTTAGTCACCTTTCCACTGCAGAAGTTACGTAGTTACTGTGATTTAGAGCGAAAGATGTACGGGGATCCCAGATCACCTAAATATTTTCTATCTTCACTAAAGTGCATTCAAACACTCTAACGAGATATTTACACTTAAATGAACGAGAAACTTTGTATAAAAGCTGCAAACAGCTCTGTTGGCGACACATGCGGCAGAAGCTTTCCTTTTTTTCCTTGAATGGGCTTCAAAAGCCCGTAAGTTCCTCCAGGCGCTTTAGTCACCATTCCACTGCAGAAGTTATGTAGTTACTGTGATTTAAAGCGAAAGATGTATGGGGATCCCAGATCAGCTAAAGATTTACTATCTTCACTAAAGTGCTTTCAAACACTCTAACGAGATATTTACACTTAAATGAATGAGAAACTTCGTATACAAGCTGCAAACAGCTCAATTTGACACATCTGCGGCAGAAGCTTTCCTTTTTTCCTCGACTGTGCTTAAAACCCCGTCACTTGCTTCATACACTTCTCACCAATCCCCTGCAGTAGGTTTGTAGTTAGGTGTTCTAAAGCCAAAGATATATAGGGATACATGTTCAGCAAAATATTTCCTATCTCCACGAAAATGATTTCACGTACTGTAACCAGCTAGTTACGCTGAAATGGAGGAGATAGTTGTCAGAAGAGCTGCAAACAGCTCAGTTTGAGACATCTGCGGCAGAAGCTTTCCTTTTTTCTCTTGAATGGGCTTCAAAAGCCCGTAAGTTCCGCCAGGCGCTTTAGTCACCATTCCACTGCAGAAGTTATGTAGTTACTGTGATTTAAAGCGAAAGGTGTACGGGGATCCCAGATTACCTAAATATTTTCTATCTTCACTAATGTGCATTCAAACACTCTAACGAGATATTTACACTTAAATGAACGAGAAACTTCGTAGAAGAGCTGCAAACAGCTCAGTTGGACACATCTGCGGCAGAAGCTTTCCTTTTTTCCTCGACTGTGCTTAAAACCCCGACACTTGCTTCATACACTTCTCACCAATCCCCTGCAGTAGGTTTGTAGTTAGGTGTTCTAAAGCCAAAGATATATAGGGATACATGTTCAGCAAAAGATTTCCTATCGCCACGAAACTGATTTCACATAGTGTATCCAGCTAGATACACTGTAATGAAGGAGAATGTTGTCAGAAGAGCTGCAAACAGCTCAGTATGAGACATCTGCGGCAGAAGCCTTCCTTTTTTTCCTTGAATGGGCTTTAAGAGCCCGTAAGCTCCTCCAGGCGCTTTAGTCACCATTCCACTGCAGAAGTTATGTAGCTACTGTGATTTAAAGCGAAAGATGTATGGGGATCCCAGATCAGCTAAAGATTTACTATCTTCACTAAAGTGCTTTCAAACACTCTAACGAGATATTTACACTTAAATGAATGAGAAACTTCGTATACAAGCTGCAAACAGCTCAATTTGAGACATCTGCAGCAGAAGCTTTCCTTTTTTTCCTTGAATGGGCTTCAAAAGCCCGTAAGTTCCTCCAGGCGCTTTAGTCACCATTCCACTGCAGAAGTTATGTAGCTACTGTGATTTAAAGCGAAAGATGTATGTGGAATCCCAGATCAGCTAAATATTTTCTATCTTCACTAATGTGCATTCAAACACTCTAACGAGATATTTACACTTAAATGAACGAGAAACTTCGTAGAGGAGCTGCAAACAGCTCAGTTGGAGACATCTGCGGCAGAAGCTTTCCTTTTTTCCTCGACTGTGCTTAAAACCCCGTCACTTGCTTCATACACTTCTCACCAATGCCCTGCAGTAGGTTTGTAGTTAGGTGTTTTAAAGCCAAAGATATATAGGGATACATGTTCAGCAAAATATTTCCTATCTCCACGAAAATGATTTCACGTACTGTAACCAGCTAGTTACGCTGAAATGGAGGAGATAGTTGTCAGAAGAGCTGCAAACAGCTCAGTTTGAGACATCTGCGGCAGAAGCTTTCCTTTTTTCTCTTGAATGGGCTTCAAAAGCCCGTAAGTTCCTCCAGGCGCTTTAGTCACCATTCCACTGCAGAAGTTATGTAGTTACTGTGATTTAAAGCGAAAGGTGTACGGGGATCCCAGATTACCCAAATATTTTCTATCTTCACTAATGTGCATTCAAACACTCTAACGAGATATTTACACTTAAATGAACGAGGAACTTCGTATACAAGCTGCAAACAGCTCAGTTGGCGACATCTGCGGCAGAAGCTATCCTTTTTTTCTTTGAATGGGCTTCAATAGCCTGTAAGTTCCTCCAGGCGCTTTAGTCACCATTCCACTGCAGAAGTTATGTAGCTACTGTGATTTAAAGCGAAAGATGTATGTGGAATCCCAGATCAGCTAAATATTTTCTATCTTCACTAATGTGCATTCAAACACTCTAACGAGATATTTACACTTAAATGAACGAGAAACTTCGTAGAAGAGCTGCAAACAGCTCAGTTGGACACATCTGCGGCAGAAGCTTTCCTTTTTCCTCGACTGTGCTTAAAACCCCGTCACTTGCTTCATACGCTTCTCACCAATCCCCTGCACTAGGTTTGTAGTTAGGTGTTCTAAAGCCCAAGATATATAGGGAAACATATTCAGCAAAAGATTTCCTATCTCCACGAAAATGATTTCACATAGTGTAACCAGCTAATTAAGCTGAAATGAAGGAGAATGTTGACAGAAGAGCTGCAAACAGCTCAGTTTAAGTCATCTGCGGCAGAAGCTTTCCTTTTTTTCCTTGAATGGGCTTCAAAAGCCCGTAAGCTCCTCCAGGCGCTTTAGTCACCATTCCACTGCAGAAGTTATGTAGTTACTGTGATTTAAAGCGAAAGATGCATGGGGATCCCAGATCAGCTAAAGATTTACTATCTTCACTAATGTGCATTCAAACACTCTAACGACATATTTACACTTAAATGAACGAGAAACTTCGTATACAAGCTGCAAACAGCTCAGTTGGCGACACCTGCGGCAGAAGCTTTCCTTTTTTTCCTCGAATCTGCTTAAAACCCCGGAACTTGCTTGATACACTTCTCAGCAATCCCCTGCAGTATCTTTGTAGTTACGGTGTTCTAAAGGCAAAGATCAGTAGGGATACATGTTCAGCAAAAGATTTCCTATCTCCACGAAACTGATTTCACATAGTGTAACCAGCTAGTTACACTGTAATAAAGGAGAATGTTGTCAGAAGAGCTGCAAACAGCTCAGTTTGAGACATCTGCGGCAGAAGCCTTCCTTTTTTTCCTTGAATGGGCTTTAAAAGCCCGTAAGTTCCTCCAGGCGCTTTAGTCACCATTCCACTGCAGAAGTTATGTAGCTACTGTGATTTAAAGCGAAAGATGTATGGGGATCCCAGATCAGCTAAAGATTTACTATCTTCACTAAAGTGCTTTCAAACACTCTAACGAGATATTTACACTTAAATGAATGAGAAACTTCGTATACAAGCTGCAAACAGCTCAATTTGAGACATCTGCAGCAGAAGCTTTCCTTTTTTTCCTTGAATGGGCTTCAAAAGCCCGTAAGTTCCTCCAGGCGCTTTAGTCACCATTCCACTGCAGAAGTTATGTAGCTACTGTGATTTAAAGCGAAAGATGTATGTGGAATCCCAGATCAGCTAAATATTTTCTATCTTCACTAATGTGCATTCAAACACTCTAACGAGATATTTACACTTAAATGAACGAGAAACTTCGTAGAGGAGCTGCAAACAGCTCAGTTGGAGACATCTGCGGCAGAAGCTTTCCTTTTTTCCTCGACTGTGCTTAAAACCCCGTCACTTGCTTCATACACTTCTCACCAATGCCCTGCAGTAGGTTTGTAGTTAGGTGTTTTAAAGCCAAAGATATATAGGGATACATGTTCAGCAAAATATTTCCTATCTCCACGAAAATGATTTCACGTACTGTAACCAGCTAGTTACGCTGAAATGGAGGAGATAGTTGTCAGAAGAGCTGCAAACAGCTCAGTTTGAGACATCTGCGGCAGAAGCTTTCCTTTTTTCTCTTGAATGGGCTTCAAAAGCCCGTAAGTTCCTCCAGGCGCTTTAGTCACCATTCCACTGCAGAAGTTATGTAGTTACTGTGATTTAAAGCGAAAGGTGTACGGGGATCCCAGATTACCCAAATATTTTCTATCTTCACTAATGTGCATTCAAACACTCTAACGAGATATTTACACTTAAATGAACGAGGAACTTCGTATACAAGCTGCAAACAGCTCAGTTGGCGACATCTGCGGCAGAAGCTATCCTTTTTTTCTTTGAATGGGCTTCAATAGCCTGTAAGTTCCTCCAGGCGCTTTAGTCACCATTCCACTGCAGAAGTTATGTAGCTACTGTGATTTAAAGCGAAAGATGTATGTGGAATCCCAGATCAGCTAAATATTTTCTATCTTCACTAATGTGCATTCAAACACTCTAACGAGATATTTACACTTAAATGAACGAGAAACTTCGTAGAAGAGCTGCAAACAGCTCAGTTGGACACATCTGCGGCAGAAGCTTTCCTTTTTTCCTCGACTGTGCTTAAAACCCCGTCACTTGCTTCATACGCTTCTCACCAATCCCCTGCACTAGGTTTGTAGTTAGGTGTTCTAAAGCCCAAGATATATAGGGAAACATATTCAGCAAAAGATTTCCTATCTCCACGAAAATGATTTCACATAGTGTAACCAGCTAATTAAGCTGAAATGAAGGAGAATGTTGACAGAAGAGCTGCAAACAGCTCAGTTTAAGTCATCTGCGGCAGAAGCTTTCCTTTTTTTCCTTGAATGGGCTTCAAAAGCCCGTAAGCTCCTCCAGGCGCTTTAGTCACCATTCCACTGCAGAAGTTATGTAGTTACTGTGATTTAAAGCGAAAGATGCATGGGGATCCCAGATCAGCTAAAGATTTACTATCTTCACTAATGTGCATTCAAACACTCTAACGACATATTTACACTTAAATGAACGAGAAACTTCGTATACAAGCTGCAAACAGCTCAGTTGGCGACACCTGCGGCAGAAGCTTTCCTTTTTTTCCTCGAATCTGCTTAAAACCCCGGAACTTGCTTGATACACTTCTCAGCAATCCCCTGCAGTATCTTTGTAGTTACGGTGTTCTAAAGGCAAAGATAAGTAGGGATACATGTTCAGAAAAAGATTTCCTATCTCCACGAAAATGATTTCACGTACTGTAACCAGCTAGTTACGCTTAAATGGAGGAGATAGTTGTCAGAAGAGCTGCAAACAGCTCAGTTTGAGACATCTGCGGCAGAAGCTTTCCTTTTTTCTCTTCAATAGGTTTCAAAAGCCCGTAAGTTCCGCCAGGCGCTTTAGTCACCATTCCACTGCAGAAGTTATGTAGTTACTGTGATTTAAAGCGAAAGGTGTACGGGGATCCCAGATTACCTAAATATTTTCTATCTTCACTAATGTGCATTCAAACACTCTAACGAGATATTTACACTTAAATGAACGAGAAACTTCGTAGAAGAGCTGCAAACAGCTCAGTTGGACACATCTGCGGCAGAAGCTTTCCTTTTTTCCTCGACTGTGCTTAAAACCCCGACACTTGCTTCATACACTTCTCACCAATCCCCTGCAGTAGGTTTGTAGTTAGGTGTTCTAAAGCCAAAGATATATAGGGATACATGTTCAGCAAAAGATTTCCTATCGCCACGAAACTGATTTCACATAGTGTATCCAGCTAGATACACTGTAATGAAGGAGAATGTTGTCAGAAGAGCTGCAAACAGCTCAGTATGAGACATCTGCGGCAGAAGCCTTCCTTTTTTTCCTTGAATGGGCTTTAAGAGCCCGTAAGCTCCTCCAGGCGCTTTAGTCACCATTCCACTGCAGAAGTTATGTAGTTACTGTGATTTAAAGCGAAAGATGCATGGGGATCCCAGATCAGCTAAAGATTTACTATCTTCACTAATGTGCATTCAAACACTCTAACGACATATTTACACTTAAATGAACGAGAAACTTCGTATACAAGCTGCAAACAGCTCTGTTGGCGACACCTGCGGCAGAAGCTTTCCTTTTTTTCCTCGAATGTGCTTAAAACCCCGGAACTTGCTTGATACACTTCTCAGCAATCCCCTGCAGTATCTTTGTAGTTACGGTGTTCTAAAGGCAAAGATCAGTAGGGATACATGTTCAGCAAAAGATTTCCTATCTCCACGAAAATGATTTCACATACTGTAACCAGCTAGTTACACTGAAATGAAGGAGAATGTTGTCAGAAGAGCTGCAAACAGCTCAGTTTGAGACATCTGCGGCAGAAGCCTTCCTTTTTTTCCTTGAATGGGCTTCAAAGCCCGTAAGCTCCTCCAGGAGCTTTAGTCACCTTTCCACTGCAGAAGTTATGTAGTTACTGTGATTTAAAGCGAAAGATGTATGGGGATCCCAGATCAGCTAAAGATTTACTATCTTCACTAAAGTGCTTTCAAACACTCTAACGAGATATTTACACTTAAATGAATGAGAAACTTCGTATACAAGCTGCAAACAGCTCAATTTGAGACATCTGCAGCAGAAGCTTTCCTTTTTTTCCTTGAATGGGCTTCAAAAGCCCGTAAGTTCCTCCAGGCGCTTTAGTCACCATTCCACTGCAGAAGTTATGTAGCTACTGTGATTTAAAGCGAAAGATGTATGTGGAATCCCAGATCAGCTAAATATTTTCTATCTTCACTAATGTGCATTCAAACACTCTAACGAGATATTTACACTTAAATGAACGAGAAACTTTGTATAAAAGCTGCAAACAGCTCTGTTGGCGACACATGCGGCAGAAGCTTTCCTTTTTTTCCTTGAATGGGCTTCAAAAGCCCGTAAGTTCCTCCAGGCGCTTTAGTCACCATTCCACTGCAGAAGTTATGTAGTTACTGTGATTTAAAGCGAAAGATGCATGGGGATCCCAGATCAGCTAAAGATTTACTATCTTCACTAATGTGCATTCAAACACTCTAACGACATATTTACACTTAAATGAACGAGAAACTTCGTATACAAGCTGCAAACAGCTCAGTTGGCGACACCTGCGGCAGAAGCTTTCCTTTTTTTCCTCGAATCTGCTTAAAACCCCGGAACTTGCTTGATACACTTCTCAGCAATCCCCTGCAGTATCTTTGTAGTTACGGTGTTCTAAAGGCAAAGATAAGTAGGGATACATGTTCAGAAAAAGATTTCCTATCTCCACGAAAATGATTTCACATACTGTAACCAGCTAGTTACACTGAAATGAAGGAGAATGTTGTCAGAAGAGCTGCAAACAGCTCAATTTGAGACATCTGCGGCAGAAGCCTTCCTTTTTTTCCTTGAATGGGCTTCAAAAGCCCGTAAGCTCCTCCAGGAGCTTTAGTCACCTTTCCACTGCAGAAGTTACGTAGTTACTGTGATTTAGAGCGAAAGATGTACGGGGATCCCAGATCACCTAAATATTTTCTATCTTCACTAAAGTGCATTCAAACACTCTAACGAGATATTTACACATAAATGAACGAGAAACTTTGTAGAAAAGCTGCAAACAGCTCTGTTGGCGACACATGCGGCAGAAGCTTTCCTTTTTTTCGTTGAATGGGCTTCAATAGCCCGTAAGTTCCTCCAGGCGCTTTAGTCACCATTCCACTGCAGACGTTATGTAGCTACTGTGATTTAAAGCGAAAGATGTATGTGGAATCCCAGATCAGCTAAATATTTTCTATCTTCACTAATGTGCATTCAAACACTCTGACGAGATATTTACACTTAAATGAACGAGAAACTTCGTAGAGGAGCTGCAAACAGCTCAGTTGGAGACATCTGCGGCAGAAGCTTTCCTTTTTTCCTCGACTGTGCTTAAAACCCCGTCACTTGCTTCATACACTTCTCACCAATCCCCTGCAGTAGGTTTGTAGTTAGGTGTTCTAAAGCCAAAGATATATAGGGATACATGTTCAGCAAAAGATTTCCTATCGCCACGAAACTGATTTCACATAGTGTAACCAGGTAGTTACACTGTAATGAAGGAGAATGTTGTCAGAAGAGCTGCAAACAGCTCAGTTTGAGACATCTGCGGCAGAAGCCTTCCTTTTTTTCCTTGAATGGGCTTTAAAAGCCCGTAAGTTCCTCCAGGCGCTTTAGTCACCATTCCACTGCAGAAGTTATGTAGTTACTGTGATTTAAAGCGAAAGATGTATGGGGATCCCAGATCAGCTAAAGATTTACTATCTTCACTAAAGTGCTTTCAAACACTCTAACGAGATATTTACACTTAAATGAATGAGAAACTTCGTATACAAGCTGCAAACAGCTCAATTTGAGACATCTGCAGCAGAAGCTTTCCTTTTTTTCCTTGAATGGGCTTCAAAAGCCCGTAAGTTCCTCCAGGCGCTTTAGTCACCATTCCACTGCAGAAGTTATGTAGCTACTGTGATTTAAAGCGAAAGATGTATGTGGAATCCCAGATCAGCTAAATATTTTCTATCTTCACTAATGTGCATTCAAACACTCTAACGAGATATTTACACTTAAATGAACGAGAAACTTTGTATAAAAGCTGCAAACAGCTCTGTTGGCGACACATGCGGCAGAAGCTTTCCTTTTTTTCCTTGAATGGGCTTCAAAAGCCCGTAAGTTCCTCCAGGCGCTTTAGTCACCATTCCACTGCAGAAGTTATGTAGTTACTGTGATTTAAAGCGAAAGATGCATGGGGATCCCAGATCAGCTAAAGATTTACTATCTTCACTAATGTGCATTCAAACACTCTAACGACATATTTACACTTAAATGAACGAGAAACTTCGTATACAAGCTGCAAACAGCTCAGTTGGCGACACCTGCGGCAGAAGCTTTCCTTTTTTTCCTCGAATCTGCTTAAAACCCCGGAACTTGCTTGATACACTTCTCAGCAATCCCCTGCAGTATCTTTGTAGTTACGGTGTTCTAAAGGCAAAGATAAGTAGGGATACATGTTCAGCAAAAGATTTCCTATCTCCACGAAAATGATTTCACATACTGTAACCAGCTAGTTACACTGAAATGAAGGAGAATGTTGTCAGAAGAGCTGCAAACAGCTCAGTTTGAGACATCTGCGGCAGAAGCCTTCCTTTTTTTCCTTGAATGGGCTTCAAAAGCCCGTAAGCTCCTCCAGGCGCTTTAGTCACCTTTCCACTGCAGAAGTTACGTAGTTACTGTGATTTAGAGCGAAAGATGTACGGGGATCCCAGAGCACCTAAATATTTTCTATCTTCACTAAAGTGCATTCAAACACTCTAACGAGATATTTACACATAAATGAACGAGAAACTTTGTATAAAAGCTGCAAACAGCTCTGATGGCGACACATGCGGCAGAAGCTTTCCTTTTTTTCCTTGAATGGGCTTCAAAAGCCCGTAAGTTCCTCCAGGCGCTTTAGTCACCATTCCACTGCAGAAGTTATGTAGCTACTGTGATTTAAAGCGAAAGATGTATGTGGAATCCCAGATCAGCTAACTATTTTCTATCTTCACTAATGTGCATTCAAACACTCTAACGAGATATTTACACTTAAATGAACGAGAAACTTCGTAGAGGAGCTGCAAACAGCTCAGTTGGACACATCTGCGGCAGAAGCTTTCCTTTTTTCCTCGACTGTGCTTAAAACCCCGTCACTTGCTTCATACACTTCTCACCAATCCCCTGCAGTAGGTTTGTAGTTAGGTGTTCTAAAGCCAAAGATATATAGGGAAACATGTTCAGCAAAAGATTTCCTATCGCCACGAAACTGATTTCACATAGTGTAACCAGGTAGTTACACTGTAATGAAGGAGAATGTTGTCAGAAGAGCTGCAAACAGCTCAGTTTGAGACATCTGCGGCAGAAGCCTTCCTTTTTTTCCTTGAATGGGCTTTAAAAGCCCGTAAGTTCCTCCAGGCGCTTTAGTCACCATTCCACTGCAGAAGTTATGTAGTTACTGTGATTTAAAGCGAAAGATGTATGGGGATCCCAGATCAGCTAAAGATTTACTATCTTCACTAAAGTGCTTTCAAACACTCTAACGAGATATTTACACTTAAATGAATGAGAAACTTCGTATACAAGCTGCAAACAGCTCAATTTGAGACATCTGCAGCAGAAGCTTTCCTTTTTTTCCTTGAATGGGCTTCAAAAGCCCGTAAGTTCCTCCAGGCGCTTTAGTCACCATTCCACTGCAGAAGTTATGTAGCTACTGTGATTTAAAGCGAAAGATGTATGTGGAATCCCAGATCAGCTAAATATTTTCTATCTTCACTAATGTGCATTCAAACACTCTAACGAGATATTTACACTTAAATGAACGAGAAACTTCGTAGAGGAGCTGCAAACAGCTCAGTTGGCGACATCTGCGGCAGAAGCTTTCCTTTTTTCCTCGACTGTGCTTAAAACCCCGTCCCTTGCTTCATACACTTCTCACCAATGCCCTGCAGTAGGTTTGTAGTTAGGTGTTCTAAAGCCAAAGATATATAGGGATACATGTTCAGCAAAATATTTCCTATCTCCACGAAAATGATTTCACGTACTGTAACCAGCTAGTTACGCTGAAATGGAGGAGATAGTTGTCAGAAGAGCTGCAAACAGCTCAGTTTGAGACATCTGCGGCAGAAGCTTTCCTTTTTTCTCTTGAATGGGCTTCAAAAGCCCGTAAGTTCCTCCAGGCGCTTTAGTCACCATTCCACTGCAGAAGTTATGTAGTTACTGTGATTTAAAGCGAAAGGTGTACGGGGATCCCAGATTACCTAAATATTTTCTATATTCACTAATGTGCATTCAAACACTGTAACCAGATATTTACACTTAAATGAACGAGCAACTTCGTAGAAGAGCTGCAAACAGCTCCGTTGGAGACATCTGCGGCAGAAGCTTTCCTTTTTTTCCTCGAATGTGCTTAAAACCCCGTAACTTGCTTCATACACCTATCTCCCCATTCTCCTCCAGTAAGTTTGTAGTTACGGTGTTCTAAAGCCAAAGATATATAGGGATACATGTTCAGCAAAAGATTTGCTATCTCCACGAAAATGATTTCACATACTGTAACCAGCTAGTTACACTGAAATGAAGGAGAAAGTTGTCAGAAGAGCTGCAAACAGCTCAGTTTAAGTCATCTGCGGCAGAAGCTTTCCTTTTTTTCCTTGAATGGGCTTCAAAAGCCCGTAAGTTCCTCCAGGCGCTTTAGTCACCATTCCACTCCAGAAGTTATGTAGCTACTGTGATTTAAAGCGAAAGATGTATGTGGAATCCCAGATCAGCTAAATATTTTCTATCTTCACTAATGTGCATTCAAACACTCTAACGAGATATTTACACTTAAATGAACGAGAAACTTCGTAGAAGAGCTGCAAACAGCTCAGTTGGACACATCTGCGGCAGAAGCTTTCCTTTTTTCCTCGACTGTGCTTAAAACCCCGTCACTTGCTTCATACGCTTCTCACCAATCCCCTGCAGTAGGTTTGTAGTTAGGTGTTCTAAAGCCCAAGATATATAGGGAAACATGTTCAGCAAAAGATTTCCTATCTCCACGAAATGATTTCACATAGTGTAACCAGCTAATTAAGCTGAAATGAAGGAGAATGTTGACAGAAGAGCTGCAAACAGCTCAGTTTAAGTCATCTGCGGCAGAAGCTTTCCTTTTTTTCCTTGAATGGGCTTCAAAAGCCCGTAAGCTCCTCCAGGCGCTTTAGTCACCATTCCACTGCAGAAGTTATGTAGTTACTGTGATTTAAAGCGAAAGATGCATGGGGATCCCAGATCAGCTAAAGATTTACTATCTTCACTAATGTGCATTCAAACACTCTAACGACATATTTACACTTAAATGAACGAGAAA
This sequence comes from Pelodiscus sinensis, assembly GCF_052426305.1. NCBI lineage: Eukaryota > Metazoa > Chordata > Testudines > Trionychidae > Pelodiscus > Pelodiscus sinensis. The sequence goes on from NC_143073.1 coordinate 18,842,372, forward strand.
CTTCGTATACAAGCTGCAAACAGCTCAGTTGGCGACACCTGCGGCAGAAGCTTTCCTTTTTTTCCTCGAATCTGCTTAAAACCCCGGAACTTGCTTGATACACTTCTCAGCAATCCCCTGCAGTATCTTTGTAGTTACGGTGTTGTAAAGGCAAAGATCAGTAGGGATACATGTTCAGCAAAAGATTTCCTATCTCCACGAAAATGATTTCACATACTGTAACCAGCTAGTTACACTGAAATGAAGGAGAATGTTGTCAGAAGAGCTGCAAACAGCTCAGTTTGAGACATCTGCGGCAGAAGCCTTCCTTTTTTTCCTTGAATGGGCTTCAAAAGCCCGTAAGCTCCTCCAGGCGCTTTAGTCACCTTTCCACTGCAGAAGTTACGTAGTTACTGTGATTTAGAGCGAAAGATGTACGGGGATCCCAGATCACCTAAATATTTTCTATCTTCACTAAAGTGCATTCAAACACTCTAACGAGATATTTACAAATAAATGAACGAGAAACTTTGTATAAAAGCTGCAAACAGCTCTGTTGGCGACACATGTGGCAGAAGCTTTCCTTTTTTTCCTTGAATGGGCTTCAATAGCCCGTAAGTTCCTCCAGGCGCTTTAGTCACCATTCCACTGCAGAAGTTATGTAGCTACTGTGATTTAAAGCGAAAGATGTATGTGGAATCCCAGATCAGCTAAATATTTTCTATCTTCACTAATGTGCATTCAAACACTCTAACGAGATATTTACACTTAAATGAACGAGAAACTTCGTAGAGGAGCTGCAAACAGCTCAGTTGGAGACATCTGCGGCAGAAGCTTTCCTTTTTTCCTCGACTGTGCTTAAAACCCCGTCACTTGCTTCATACACTTCTCACCAATCCCCTGCAGTAGGTTTGTAGTTAGGTGTTCTAAAGCCAAATATATATAGGGATACATGTTCAGCAAAAGATTTCCTATCTCCACGAAACTGATTTCACATAGTGTAACCAGCTAGTTACACTGTAATAAAGGAGAATGTTGTCAGAAGAGCTGCAAACAGCTCAGTTTGAGACATCTGCGGCAGAAGCCTTCCTTTTTTTCCTTGAATGGGCTTTAAAAGCCCGTAAGTTCCTCCAGGCGCTTTAGTCACCATTCCACTGCAGAAGTTATGTAGCTACTGTGATTTAAAGCGAAAGATGTATGGGGATCCCAGATCAGCTAAAGATTTACTATCTTCACTAATGTGCATTCAAACACTCTAACGAGATATTTACACTTAAATGAACGAGAAACTTCGTAGAGGAGCTGCAAACAGCTCAGTTGGAGACATCTGCGGCAGAAGCTTTCCTTTTTCCTCGACTGTGCTTAAAACCCCGTCACTTGCTTCATACACTTCTCACCAATGCCCTGCAGTAGGTTTGTAGTTAGGTGTTTTAAAGCCAAAGATATATAGGGATACATGTTCAGCAAAATATTTCCTATCTCCACGAAAATGATTTCACGTACTGTAACCAGCTAGTTACGCTGAAATGGAGGAGATAGTTGTCAGAAGAGCTGCAAACAGCTCAGTTTGAGACATCTGCGGCAGAAGCTTTCCTTTTTTCTCTTGAATGGGCTTCAAAAGCCCGTAAGTTCCTCCAGGCGCTTTAGTCACCATTCCACTGCAGAAGTTATGTAGTTACTGTGATTTAAAGCGAAAGGTGTACGGGGATCCCAGATTACCCAAATATTTTCTATCTTCACTAATGTGCATTCAAACACTCTAACGAGATATTTACACTTAAATGAACGAGGAACTTCGTATACAAGCTGCAAACAGCTCAGTTGGCGACATCTGCGGCAGAAGCTATCCTTTTTTTCTTTGAATGGGCTTCAATAGCCTGTAAGTTCCTCCAGGCGCTTTAGTCACCATTCCACTGCAGAAGTTATGTAGCTACTGTGATTTAAAGCGAAAGATGTATGTGGAATCCCAGATCAGCTAATTATTTTCTATCTTCACTAATGTGCATTCAAACACTCTAACGAGATATTTACACTTAAATGAACGAGAAACTTCGTAGAAGAGCTGCAAACAGCTCAGTTGGACACATCTGCGGCAGAAGCTTTCCTTTTTTCCTCGACTGTGCTTAAAACCCCGTCACTTGCTTCATACGCTTCTCACCAATCCCCTGCACTAGGTTTGTAGTTAGGTGTTCTAAAGCCCAAGATATATAGGGAAACATATTCAGCAAAAGATTTCCTATCTCCACGAAAATGATTTCACATAGTGTAACCAGCTAATTAAGCTGAAATGAAGGAGAATGTTGACAGAAGAGCTGCAAACAGCTCAGTTTAAGTCATCTGCGGCAGAAGCTTTCCTTTTTTTCCTTGAATGGGCTTCAAAAGCCCGTAAGCTCCTCCAGGCGCTTTAGTCACCATTCCACTGCAGAAGTTATGTAGTTACTGTGATTTAAAGCGAAAGATGCATGGGGATCCCAGATCAGCTAAAGATTTACTATCTTCACTAATGTGCATTCAAACACTCTAACGACATATTTACACTTAAATGAACGAGAAACTTCGTATACAAGCTGCAAACAGCTCAGTTGGCGACACCTGCGGCAGAAGCTTTCCTTTTTTTCCTCGAATCTGCTTAAAACCCCGGAACTTGCTTGATACACTTCTCAGCAATCCCCTGCAGTATCTTTGTAGTTACGGTGTTCTAAAGGCAAAGATAAGTAGGGATACATGTTCAGAAAAAGATTTCCTATCTCCACGAAAATGATTTCACATACTGTAACCAGCTAGTTACACTGAAATGAAGGAGAATGTTGTCAGAAGAGCTGCAAACAGCTCAGTTTGAGACATCTGCGGCAGAAGCCTTCCTTTTTTTCCTTGAATGGGCTTCAAAAGCCCGTAAGCTCCTCCAGGAGCTTTAGTCACCTTTCCACTGCAGAAGTTACGTAGTTACTGTGATTTAGAGCGAAAGATGTACGGGGATCCCAGATCACCTAAATATTTTCTATCTTCACTAAAGTGCATTCAAACACTCTAACGAGATATTTACACATAAATGAACGAGAAACTTTGTAGAAAAGCTGCAAACAGCTCTGTTGGCGACACATGCGGCAGAAGCTTTCCTTTTTTTCGTTGAATGGGCTTCAATAGCCCGTAAGTTCCTCCAGGCGCTTTAGTCAATATTCCACTGCAGACGTTATGTAGCTACTGTGATTTAAAGCGAAAGATGTATGTGGAATCCCAGATCAGCTAAATATTTTCTATCTTCACTAATGTGCATTCAAACACTCTGACGAGATATTTACACTTAAATGAACGAGAAACTTCGTAGAGGAGCTGCAAACAGCTCAGTTGGAGACATCTGCGGCAGAAGCTTTCCTTTTTTCCTCGACTGTGCTTAAAACCCCGTCACTTGCTTCATACACTTCTCACCAATCCCCTGCAGTAGGTTTGTAGTTAGGTGTTCTAAAGCCAAAGATATATAGGGATACATGTTCAGCAAAAGATTTCCTATCGCCACGAAACTGATTTCACATAGTGTAACCAGGTAGTTACACTGTAATGAAGGAGAATGTTGTCAGAAGAGCTGCAAACAGCTCAGTTTGAGACATCTGCGGCAGAAGCCTTCCTTTTTTTCCTTGAATGGGCTTTAAAAGCCCGTAAGTTCCTCCAGGCGCTTTAGTCACCATTCCACTGCAGAAGTTATGTAGTTACTGTGATTTAAAGCGAAAGATGTATGGGGATCCCAGATCAGCTAAAGATTTACTATCTTCACTAAAGTGCTTTCAAACACTCTAACGAGATATTTACACTTAAATGAATGAGAAACTTCGTATACAAGCTGCAAACAGCTCAATTTGAGACATCTGCAGCAGAAGCTTTCCTTTTTTTCCTTGAATGGGCTTCAAAAGCCCGTAAGTTCCTCCAGGCGCTTTAGTCACCATTCCACTGCAGAAGTTATGTAGCTACTGTGATTTAAAGCGAAAGATGTATGTGGAATCCCAGATCAGCTAAATATTTTCTATCTTCACTAATGTGCATTCAAACACTCTAACGAGATATTTACACTTAAATGAACGAGAAACTTTGTATAAAAGCTGCAAACAGCTCTGTTGGCGACACATGCGGCAGAAGCTTTCCTTTTTTTCCTTGAATGGGCTTCAAAAGCCCGTAAGTTCCTCCAGGCGCTTTAGTCACCATTCCACTGCAGAAGTTATGTAGTTACTGTGATTTAAAGCGAAAGATGCATGGGGATCCCAGATCAGCTAAAGATTTACTATCTTCACTAATGTGCATTCAAACACTCTAACGACATATTTACACTTAAATGAACGAGAAACTTCGTATACAAGCTGCAAACAGCTCAGTTGGCGACACCTGCGGCAGAAGCTTTCCTTTTTTTCCTCGAATCTGCTTAAAACCCCGGAACTTGCTTGATACACTTCTCAGCAATCCCCTGCAGTATCTTTGTAGTTACGGTGTTCTAAAGGCAAAGATAAGTAGGGATACATGTTCAGCAAAAGATTTCCTATCTCCACGAAAATGATTTCACATACTGTAACCAGCTAGTTACACTGAAATGAAGGAGAATGTTGTCAGAAGAGCTGCAAACAGCTCAGTTTGAGACATCTGCGGCAGAAGCCTTCCTTTTTTTCCTTGAATGGGCTTCAAAAGCCCGTAAGCTCCTCCAGGCGCTTTAGTCACCTTTCCACTGCAGAAGTTACGTAGTTACTGTGATTTAGAGCGAAAGATGTACGGGGATCCCAGAGCACCTAAATATTTTCTATCTTCACTAAAGTGCATTCAAACACTTTAACGAGATATTTACACATAAATGAACGAGAAACTTTGTATAAAAGCTGCAAACAGCTCTGATGGCGACACATGCGGCAGAAGCTTTCCTTTTTTTCCTTGAATGGGCTTCAAAAGCCCGTAAGTTCCTCCAGGCGCTTTAGTCACCATTCCACTGCAGAAGTTATGTAGCTACTGTGATTTAAAGCGAAAGATGTATGTGGAATCCCAGATCAGCTAACTATTTTCTATCTTCACTAATGTGCATTCAAACACTCTAACGAGATATTTACACTTAAATGAACGAGAAACTTCGTAGAGGAGCTGCAAACAGCTCAGTTGGACACATCTGCGGCAGAAGCTTTCCTTTTTTCCTCGACTGTGCTTAAAACCCCGTCACTTGCTTCATACACTTCTCACCAATCCCCTGCAGTAGGTTTGTAGTTAGGTGTTCTAAAGCCAAAGATATATAGGGAAACATGTTCAGCAAAAGATTTCCTATCGCCACGAAACTGATTTCACATAGTGTAACCAGGTAGTTACACTGTAATGAAGGAGAATGTTGTCAGAAGAGCTGCAAACAGCTCAGTTTGAGACATCTGCGGCAGAAGCCTTCCTTTTTTTCCTTGAATGGGCTTTAAAAGCCCGTAAGTTCCTCCAGGCGCTTTAGTCACCATTCCACTGCAGAAGTTATGTAGTTACTGTGATTTAAAGCGAAAGATGTATGGGGATCCCAGATCAGCTAAAGATTTACTATCTTCACTAAAGTGCTTTCAAACACTCTAACGAGATATTTACACTTAAATGAATGAGAAACTTCGTATACAAGCTGCAAACAGCTCAATTTGAGACATCTGCAGCAGAAGCTTTCCTTTTTTTCCTTGAATGGGCTTCAAAAGCCCGTAAGTTCCTCCAGGCGCTTTAGTCACCATTCCACTGCAGAAGTTATGTAGCTACTGTGATTTAAAGCGAAAGATGTATGTGGAATCCCAGATCAGCTAAATATTTTCTATCTTCACTAATGTGCATTCAAACACTCTAACGAGATATTTACACTTAAATGAACGAGAAACTTCGTAGAGGAGCTGCAAACAGCTCAGTTGGCGACATCTGCGGCAGAAGCTTTCCTTTTTTCCTCGACTGTGCTTAAAACCCCGTCCCTTGCTTCATACACTTCTCACCAATGCCCTGCAGTAGGTTTGTAGTTAGGTGTTCTAAAGCCAAAGATATATAGGGATACATGTTCAGCAAAATATTTCCTATCTCCACGAAAATGATTTCACGTACTGTAACCAGCTAGTTACGCTGAAATGGAGGAGATAGTTGTCAGAAGAGCTGCAAACAGCTCAGTTTGAGACATCTGCGGCAGAAGCTTTCCTTTTTTCTCTTGAATGGGCTTCAAAAGCCCGTAAGTTCCTCCAGGCGCTTTAGTCACCATTCCACTGCAGAAGTTATGTAGTTACTGTGATTTAAAGCGAAAGGTGTACGGGGATCCCAGATTACCTAAATATTTTCTATATTCACTAATGTGCATTCAAACACTGTAACCAGATATTTACACTTAAATGAACGAGCAACTTCGTAGAAGAGCTGCAAACAGCTCCGTTGGAGACATCTGCGGCAGAAGCTTTCCTTTTTTTCCTCGAATGTGCTTAAAACCCCGTAACTTGCTTCATACACCTATCTCCCCATTCTCCTCCAGTAAGTTTGTAGTTACGGTGTTCTAAAGCCAAAGATATATAGGGATACATGTTCAGCAAAAGATTTGCTATCTCCACGAAAATGATTTCACATACTGTAACCAGCTAGTTACACTGAAATGAAGGAGAAAGTTGTCAGAAGAGCTGCAAACAGCTCAGTATGAGACATCTGCGGCAGAAGCCTTCCTTTTTTCCTCGACTGTGCTTAAAACCCCGACACTTGCTTCATACACTTCTCACCAATCCCCTGCAGTAGGTTTGTAGTTAGGTGTTCTAAAGCCAAAGATATATAGGGATACATGTTCAGCAAAAGATTTCCTATCGCCACGAAACTGATTTTACATAGTGTAACCAGCTAGTTACACTGTAATGAAGGAGAATGTTGTCAGAAGAGCTGCAAACAGCTCAGTATGAGACATCTGCGGCAGAAGCCTTCCTTTTTTTCCTTGAATGGGCTTTAAGAGCCCGTAAGCTCCTCCAGGCGCTTTAGTCACCATTCCACTGCAGAAGTTATGTAGTTACTGTGATTTAAAGCGAAAGATGCATGGGGATCCCAGATCAGCTAAAGATTTACTATCTTCACTAATGTGCATTCAAACACTCTAACGACATATTTACACTTAAATGAACGAGAAACTTCGTATACAAGCTGCAAACAGCTCTGTTGGCGACACCTGCGGCAGAAGCTTTCCTTTTTTTCCTCGAATGTGCTTAAAACCCCGGAACTTGCTTGATACACTTCTCAGCAATCCCCTGCAGTATCTTTGTAGTTACGGTGTTCTAAAGGCAAAGATCAGTAGGGATACATGTTCAGCAAAAGATTTCCTATCTCCACGAAAATGATTTCACATACTGTAACCAGCTAGTTACACTGAAATGAAGGAGAAAGTTGTCAGAAGAGCTGCAAACAGCTCAATTTGAGACATCTGCGGCAGAAGCCTTCCTTTTTTTCCTTGAATGGGCTTCAAAAGCCCGTAAGCTCCTCCAGGCGCTTTAGTCACCTTTCCACTGCAGAAGTTACGTAGTTACTGTGATTTAGAGCGAAAGATGTACGGGGATCCCAGATCACCTAAATATTTTCTATCTTCACTAAAGTGCATTCAAACACTCTAACGAGATATTTACACTTAAATGAACGAGAAACTTTGTATAAAAGCTGCAAACAGCTCTGTTGGCGACACATGCGGCAGAAGCTTTCCTTTTTTTCCTTGAATGGGCTTCAAAAGCCCGTAAGTTCCTCCAGGCGCTTTAGTCACCATTCCACTGCAGAAGTTATGTAGTTACTGTGATTTAAAGCGAAAGATGTATGGGGATCCCAGATCAGCTAAAGATTTACTATCTTCACTAAAGTGCTTTCAAACACTCTAACGAGATATTTACACTTAAATGAATGAGAAACTTCGTATACAAGCTGCAAACAGCTCAATTTGAGACATCTGCGGCAGAAGCTTTCCTTTTTTCCTCGACTGTGCTTAAAACCCCGTCACTTGCTTCATACACTTCTCACCAATCCCCTGCAGTAGGTTTGTAGTTAGGTGTTCTAAAGCCAAAGATATATAGGGATACATGTTCAGCAAAATATTTCCTATCTCCACGAAAATGATTTCACGTACTGTAACCAGCTAGTTACGCTGAAATGGAGGAGATAGTTGTCAGAAGAGCTGCAAACAGCTCAGTTTGAGACATCTGCGGCAGAAGCTTTCCTTTTTTCTCTTGAATGGGCTTCAAAAGCCCGTAAGTTCCGCCAGGCGCTTTAGTCACCATTCCACTGCAGAAGTTATGTAGTTACTGTGATTTAAAGCGAAAGGTGTACGGGGATCCCAGATTACCTAAATATTTTCTATCTTCACTAATGTGCATTCAAACACTCTAACGAGATATTTACACTTAAATGAACGAGAAACTTCGTAGAAGAGCTGCAAACAGCTCAGTTGGACACATCTGCGGCAGAAGCTTTCCTTTTTCCTCGACTGTGCTTAAAACCCCGACACTTGCTTCATACACTTCTCACCAATCCCCTGCAGTAGGTTTGTAGTTAGGTGTTCTAAAGCCAAAGATATATAGGGATACATGTTCAGCAAAAGATTTCCTATCGCCACGAAACTGATTTCACATAGTGTATCCAGCTAGATACACTGTAATGAAGGAGAATGTTGTCAGAAGAGCTGCAAACAGCTCAGTATGAGACATCTGCGGCAGAAGCCTTCCTTTTTTTCCTTGAATGGGCTTTAAAAGCCCGTAAGCTCCTCCAGGCGCTTTAGTCACCATTCCACTGCAGAAGTTATGTAGTTACTGTGATTTAAAGCGAAAGATGCATGGGGATCCCAGATCAGCTAAAGATTTACTATCTTCACTAATGTGCATTCAAACACTCTAACGAGATATTTACACTTAAATGAATGAGAAACTTCGTATACAAGCTGCAAACAGCTCAGTTGGCGACACCTGCGGCAGAAGATTTCCTTTTTTTCCTCGAATGTGCTTAAAACCCCGGAACTTGCTTGATACACTTCTTAGCAATCCCCTGCAGTATCTTTGTAGTTACGGTGTTCTAAAGGCAAAGATCAGTAGGGATACATGTTCAGCAAAAGATTTCCTATCTCCACGAAAATGATTTCACATACTGTAACCAGCTAGTTACACTGAAATGAAGGAGAATGTTGTCAGAAGAGCTGCAAACAGCTCAGTTTGAGACATCTGCGGCAGAAGCCTTCCTTTTTTTCCTTGAATGGGCTTCAAAAGCCCGTAAGCTCCTCCAGGCGCTTTAGTCACCATTCTACTGCAGAAGTTATGTAGTTACTGTGATTTAAAGCGAAAGATGCATGGGGATCCCAGATCAGCTAAAGATTTACTATCTTCACTAATGTGCATTCAAACACTCTAACGACATATTTACACTTAAATGAACGAGAAACTTCGTATACAAGCTGCAAACAGCTCTGTTGGCGACACATGCGGCAGAAGCTTTCCTTTTTTTCCTTGAATGGGCTTCAAAAGCCCGTAAGTTCCTCCAGGCGCTTTAGTCACCATTCCACTGCAGAAGTTATGTAGTTACTGTGATTTAAAGCGAAAGATGTATGGGGATCCCAGATCAGCTAAAGATTTACTATCTTCACTAAAGTGCTTTCAAACACTCTAACGAGATATTTACACTTAAATGAATGAGAAACTTCGTATACAAGCTGCAAACAGCTCAATTTGAGACATCTGCAGCAGAAGCTTTCCTTTTTTTCCTTGAATGGGCTTCAAAAGCCCGTAAGTTCCTCCAGGCGCTTTAGTCACCATTCCACTGCAGAAGTTATGTAGCTACTGTGATTTAAAGCGAAAGATGTATGTGGAATCCCAGATCAGCTAAATATTTTCTATCTTCACTAATGTGCATTCAAACACTCTAACGAGATATTTACACTTAAATGAACGAGAAACTTCGTAGAGGAGCTGCAAACAGCTCAGTTGGAGACATCTGCGGCAGAAGCTTTCCTTTTTTCCTCGACTGTGCTTAAAACCCCGTCACTTGCTTCATACACTTCTCACCAATGCCCTGCAGTAGGTTTGTAGTTAGGTGTTCTAAAGCCAAAGATATATAGGGATACATGTTCAGCAAAATATTTCCTATCTCCACGAAAATGATTTCACGTACTGTAACCAGCTAGTTACGCTGAAATGGAGGAGATAGTTGTCAGAAGAGCTGCAAACAGCTCAGTTTGAGACATCTGCGTCAGAAGCTTTCCTTTTTTCTCTTGAATGGGCTTCAAAAGCCCGTAAGTTCCTCCAGGCGCTTTAGTCACCATTCCACTGCAGAAGTTATGTAGTTACTGTGATTTAAAGCGAAAGGTGTACGGGGATCCCAGATTACCTAAATATTTTCTATATTCACTAATGTGCATTCAAACACTGTAACCAGATATTTACACTTAAATGAACGAGCAACTTCGTAGAAGAGCTGCAAACAGCTCCGTTGGAGACATCTGCGGCAGAAGCTTTCCTTTTTTTCCTCGAATGTGCTTAAAACCCCGTAACTTGCTTCATACACCTATCTCCCCATTCTCCTCCAGTAAGTTTGTAGTTACGGTGTTCTAAAGCCAAAGATATATAGGGATACATGTTCAGCAAAAGATTTGCTATCTCCACGAAAATGATTTCACATACTATAACCAGCTAGTTACACTGAAATGAAGGAGAAAGTTGTCAGAAGAGCTGCAAACAGCTCAATTTGAGACATCTGCAGCAGAAGCTTCCCTTTTTTTCCTTGAATGGGCTTCAAAAGCCCGTAAGTTCCTCCAGGCGCTTTAGTCACCATTCCACTACTTATGTTATGTAGCTACTGTGATTTAAAGCGAAAGATGTATGTGGAATCCCAGATCAGCTAAATATTTTCTATCTTCACTAATGTGCATTCAAACACTCTAACGAGATATTTACACTTAAATGAACGAGGAACTTCGTATACAAGCTGCAAACAGCTCAGTTGGCGACATCTGCGGCAGAAGCTATCCTTTTTTTCTTTGAATGGGCTTCAATAGCCTGTAATTTCCTCCAGGCGCTTTAGTCACCATTCCACTGCAGAAGTTATGTAGCTACTGTGATTTAAAGCGAAAGATGTATGTGGAATCCCAGATCAGCTAAATATTTTCTATCTTCACTAATGTGCATTCAAACACTCTAACGAGATATTTACACTTAAATGAACGAGAAACTTCGTAGAGGAGCTGCAAACAGCTCAGTTGGAGACATCTGCGGCAGAAGCTTTCCTTTTTTCTTCGACTGTGCTTAAAACCCCGTCACTTGCTTCATACACTTCTCACCAATCCCCTGCAGTAGGTTTGTAGTTAGGTGTTCTAAAGCCAAAGATATATAGGGATACATGTTCAGCAAAAGATTTCCTATCGCCACGAAACTGATTTCACATAGTGTAACCAGCTAGTTACACTGTAATGAAGGAGAATGTTGTCAGAAGAGCTGCAAACAGCTCAGTTTGAGACATCTGCGGCAGAAGCCTTCCTTTTTTTCCTTGAATGGGCTTTAAAAGCCCGTAAGCTCCTCCAGGCGCTTTAGTCACCATTCCACTGCAGAAGTTATGTAGTTACTGTGATTTAAAGCGAAAGATGCATGGGGATCCCAGATCAGCTAAAGATTTACTATCTTCACTAATGTGCATTCAAACACTCTAACGACATATTTACACTTAAATGAACGAGAAACTTCGTATACAAGCTGCAAACAGCTCAGTTGGCGACACCTGCGGCAGAAGCTTTCCTTTTTTTCCTCGAATCTGCTTAAAACCCCGGAACTTGCTTGATACACTTCTCAGCAATCCCTTGCAGTATCTTTGTAGTTACGGTGTTCTAAAGGCAAAGATAAGTAGGGATACATGTTCAGCAAAAGATTTCCTATCTCCACGAAAATGATTTCACATACTGTAACCAGCTAGTTACACTGAAATGAAGGAGAATGTTGTCAGAAGAGCTGCAAACAGCTCAGTTTGAGACATCTGCGGCAGAAGCCTTCCTTTTTTTCCTTGAATGGGCTTCAAAAGCCCGTAAGCTCCTCCAGGCGCTTTAGTCACCTTTCCACTGCAGAAGTTACGTAGTTACTGTGATTTAGAGCGAAAGATGTACGGGGATCCCAGAGCACCTAAATATTTTCTATCTTCACTAAAGTGCATTCAAACACTTTAACGAGATATTTACACATAAATGAACGAGAAACTTTGTATAAAAGCTGCAAACAGCTCTGATGGCGACACATGCGGCAGAAGCTTTCCTTTTTTTCCTTGAATGGGCTTCAAAAGCCCGTAAGTTCCTCCAGGCGCTTTAGTCACCATTCCACTGCAGAAGTTATGTAGCTACTGTGATTTAAAGCGAAAGATGTATGTGGAATCCCAGATCAGCTAACTATTTTCTATCTTCACTAATGTGCATTCAAACACTCTAACGAGATATTTACACTTAAATGAACGAGAAACTTCGTAGAGGAGCTGCAAACAGCTCAGTTGGACACATCTGCGGCAGAAGCTTTCCTTTTTTCCTCGACTGTGCTTAAAACCCCGTCACTTGCTTCATACACTTCTCACCAATCCCCTGCAGTAGGTTTGTAGTTAGGTGTTCTAAAGCCAAAGATATATAGGGAAACATGTTCAGCAAAAGATTTCCTATCGCCACGAAACTGATTTCACATAGTGTAACCAGGTAGTTACACTGTAATGAAGGAGAATGTTGTCAGAAGAGCTGCAAACAGCTCAGTTTGAGACATCTGCGGCAGAAGCCTTCCTTTTTTTCCTTGAATGGGCTTTAAAAGCCCGTAAGTTCCTCCAGGCGCTTTAGTCACCATTCCACTGCAGAAGTTATGTAGTTACTGTGATTTAAAGCGAAAGATGTATGGGGATCCCAGATCAGCTAAAGATTTACTATCTTCACTAAAGTGCTTTCAAACACTCTAACGAGATATTTACACTTAAATGAATGAGAAACTTCGTATACAAGCTGCAAACAGCTCAATTTGAGACATCTGCAGCAGAAGCTTTCCTTTTTTTCCTTGAATGGGCTTCAAAAGCCCGTAAGTTCCTCCAGGCGCTTTAGTCACCATTCCACTGCAGAAGTTATGTAGCTACTGTGATTTAAAGCGAAAGATGTATGTGGAATCCCAGATCAGCTAAATATTTTCTATCTTCACTAATGTGCATTCAAACACTCTAACGAGATATTTACACTTAAATGAACGAGAAACTTCGTAGAGGAGCTGCAAACAGCTCAGTTGGCGACATCTGCGGCAGAAGCTTTCCTTTTTTCCTCGACTGTGCTTAAAACCCCGTCCCTTGCTTCATACACTTCTCACCAATGCCCTGCAGTAGGTTTGTAGTTAGGTGTTCTAAAGCCAAAGATATATAGGGATACATGTTCAGCAAAATATTTCCTATCTCCACGAAAATGATTTCACGTACTGTAACCAGCTAGTTACGCTGAAATGGAGGAGATAGTTGTCAGAAGAGCTGCAAACAGCTCAGTTTGAGACATCTGCGGCAGAAGCTTTCCTTTTTTCTCTTGAATGGGCTTCAAAAGCCCGTAAGTTCCTCCAGGCGCTTTAGTCACCATTCCACTGCAGAAGTTATGTAGTTACTGTGATTTAAAGCGAAAGGTGTACGGGGATCCCAGATTACCTAAATATTTTCTATATTCACTAATGTGCATTCAAACACTGTAACCAGATATTTACACTTAAATGAACGAGCAACTTCGTAGAAGAGCTGCAAACAGCTCCGTTGGAGACATCTGCGGCAGAAGCTTTCCTTTTTTTCCTCGAATGTGCTTAAAACCCCGTAACTTGCTTCATACACCTATCTCCCCATTCTCCTCCAGTAAGTTTGTAGTTACGGTGTTCTAAAGCCAAAGATATATAGGGATACATGTTCAGCAAAAGATTTGCTATCTCCACGAAAATGATTTCACATACTGTAACCAGCTAGTTACACTGAAATGAAGGAGAAAGTTGTCAGAAGAGCTGCAAACAGCTCAGTATGAGACATCTGCGGCAGAAGCCTTCCTTTTTTCCTCGACTGTGCTTAAAACCCCGACACTTGCTTCATACACTTCTCACCAATCCCCTGCAGTAGGTTTGTAGTTAGGTGTTCTAAAGCCAAAGATATATAGGGATACATGTTCAGCAAAAGATTTCCTATCGCCACGAAACTGATTTTACATAGTGTAACCAGCTAGTTACACTGTAATGAAGGAGAATGTTGTCAGAAGAGCTGCAAACAGCTCAGTATGAGACATCTGCGGCAGAAGCCTTCCTTTTTTTCCTTGAATGGGCTTTAAGAGCCCGTAAGCTCCTCCAGGCGCTTTAGTCACCATTCCACTGCAGAAGTTATGTAGTTACTGTGATTTAAAGCGAAAGATGCATGGGGATCCCAGATCAGCTAAAGATTTACTATCTTCACTAATGTGCATTCAAACACTCTAACGACATATTTACACTTAAATGAACGAGAAACTTCGTATACAAGCTGCAAACAGCTCTGTTGGCGACACCTGCGGCAGAAGCTTTCCTTTTTTTCCTCGAATGTGCTTAAAACCCCGGAACTTGCTTGATACACTTCTCAGCAATCCCCTGCAGTATCTTTGTAGTTACGGTGTTCTAAAGGCAAAGATCAGTAGGGATACATGTTCAGCAAAAGATTTCCTATCTCCACGAAAATGATTTCACATACTGTAACCAGCTAGTTACACTGAAATGAAGGAGAAAGTTGTCAGAAGAGCTGCAAACAGCTCAATTTGAGACATCTGCGGCAGAAGCCTTCCTTTTTTTCCTTGAATGGGCTTCAAAAGCCCGTAAGCTCCTCCAGGCGCTTTAGTCACCTTTCCACTGCAGAAGTTACGTAGTTACTGTGATTTAGAGCGAAAGATGTACGGGGATCCCAGATCACCTAAATATTTTCTATCTTCACTAAAGTGCATTCAAACACTCTAACGAGATATTTACACTTAAATGAACGAGAAACTTTGTATAAAAGCTGCAAACAGCTCTGTTGGCGACACATGCGGCAGAAGCTTTCCTTTTTTTCCTTGAATGGGCTTCAAAAGCCCGTAAGTTCCTCCAGGCGCTTTAGTCACCATTCCACTGCAGAAGTTATGTAGTTACTGTGATTTAAAGCGAAAGATGTATGGGGATCCCAGATCAGCTAAAGATTTACTATCTTCACTAAAGTGCTTTCAAACACTCTAACGAGATATTTACACTTAAATGAATGAGAAACTTCGTATACAAGCTGCAAACAGCTCAATTTGAGACATCTGCGGCAGAAGCTTTCCTTTTTTCCTCGACTGTGCTTAAAACCCCGTCACTTGCTTCATACACTTCTCACCAATCCCCTGCAGTAGGTTTGTAGTTAGGTGTTCTAAAGCCAAAGATATATAGGGATACATGTTCAGCAAAATATTTCCTATCTCCACGAAAATGATTTCACGTACTGTAACCAGCTAGTTACGCTGAAATGGAGGAGATAGTTGTCAGAAGAGCTGCAAACAGCTCAGTTTGAGACATCTGCGGCAGAAGCTTTCCTTTTTTCTCTTGAATGGGCTTCAAAAGCCCGTAAGTTCCGCCAGGCGCTTTAGTCACCATTCCACTGCAGAAGTTATGTAGTTACTGTGATTTAAAGCGAAAGGTGTACGGGGATCCCAGATTACCTAAATATTTTCTATCTTCACTAATGTGCATTCAAACACTCTAACGAGATATTTACACTTAAATGAACGAGAAACTTCGTAGAAGAGCTGCAAACAGCTCAGTTGGACACATCTGCGGCAGAAGCTTTCCTTTTTTCCTCGACTGTGCTTAAAACCCCGACACTTGCTTCATACACTTCTCACCAATCCCCTGCAGTAGGTTTGTAGTTAGGTGTTCTAAAGCCAAAGATATATAGGGATACATGTTCAGCAAAAGATTTCCTATCGCCACGAAACTGATTTCACATAGTGTATCCAGCTAGATACACTGTAATGAAGGAGAATGTTGTCAGAAGAGCTGCAAACAGCTCAGTATGAGACATCTGCGGCAGAAGCCTTCCTTTTTTTCCTTGAATGGGCTTTAAAAGCCCGTAAGCTCCTCCAGGCGCTTTAGTCACCATTCCACTGCAGAAGTTATGTAGTTACTGTGATTTAAAGCGAAAGATGCATGGGGATCCCAGATCAGCTAAAGATTTACTATCTTCACTAATGTGCATTCAAACACTCTAACGAGATATTTACACTTAAATGAATGAGAAACTTCGTATACAAGCTGCAAACAGCTCAGTTGGCGACACCTGCGGCAGAAGATTTCCTTTTTTTCCTCGAATGTGCTTAAAACCCCGGAACTTGCTTGATACACTTCTTAGCAATCCCCTGCAGTATCTTTGTAGTTACGGTGTTCTAAAGGCAAAGATCAGTAGGGATACATGTTCAGCAAAAGATTTCCTATCTCCACGAAAATGATTTCACATACTGTAACCAGCTAGTTACACTGAAATGAAGGAGAATGTTGTCAGAAGAGCTGCAAACAGCTCAGTTTGAGACATCTGCGGCAGAAGCCTTCCTTTTTTTCCTTGAATGGGCTTCAAAAGCCCGTAAGCTCCTCCAGGCGCTTTAGTCACCATTCTACTGCAGAAGTTATGTAGTTACTGTGATTTAAAGCGAAAGATGCATGGGGATCCCAGATCAGCTAAAGATTTACTATCTTCACTAATGTGCATTCAAACACTCTAACGACATATTTACACTTAAATGAACGAGAAACTTCGTATACAAGCTGCAAACAGCTCTGTTGGCGACACATGCGGCAGAAGCTTTCCTTTTTTTCCTTGAATGGGCTTCAAAAGCCCGTAAGTTCCTCCAGGCGCTTTAGTCACCATTCCACTGCAGAAGTTATGTAGTTACTGTGATTTAAAGCGAAAGATGTATGGGGATCCCAGATCAGCTAAAGATTTACTATCTTCACTAAAGTGCTTTCAAACACTCTAACGAGATATTTACACTTAAATGAATGAGAAACTTCGTATACAAGCTGCAAACAGCTCAATTTGAGACATCTGCAGCAGAAGCTTTCCTTTTTTTCCTTGAATGGGCTTCAAAAGCCCGTAAGTTCCTCCAGGCGCTTTAGTCACCATTCCACTGCAGAAGTTATGTAGTTACTGTGATTTAAAGCGAAAGATGTATGGGGATCCCAGATCAGCTAAAGATTTACTATCTTCACTAAAGTGCTTTCAAACACTCTAACGAGATATTTACACTTAAATGAATGAGAAACTTCGTATACAAGCTGCAAACAGCTCAATTTGAGACATCTGCAGCAGAAGCTTTCCTTTTTTTCCTTGAATGGGCTTCAAAAGCCCGTAAGTTCCTCCAGGCGCTTTAGTCACCATTCCACTGCAGAAGTTATGTAGCTACTGTGATTTAAAGCGAAAGATGTATGTGGAATCCCAGATCAGCTAAATATTTTCTATCTTCACTAATGTGCATTCAAACACTCTAACGAGATATTTACACTTAAATGAACGAGAAACTTCGTAGAGGAGCTGCAAACAGCTCAGTTGGAGACATCTGCGGCAGAAGCTTTCCTTTTTTCCTCGACTGTGCTTAAAACCCCGTCACTTGCTTCATACACTTCTCACCAATGCCCTGCAGTAGGTTTGTAGTTAGGTGTTCTAAAGCCAAAGATATATAGGGATACATGTTCAGCAAAATATTTCCTATCTCCACGAAAATGATTTCACGTACTGTAACCAGCTAGTTACGCTGAAATGGAGGAGATAGTTGTCAGAAGAGCTGCAAACAGCTCAGTTTGAGACATCTGCGTCAGAAGCTTTCCTTTTTTCTCTTGAATGGGCTTCAAAAGCCCGTAAGTTCCTCCAGGCGCTTTAGTCACCATTCCACTGCAGAAGTTATGTAGTTACTGTGATTTAAAGCGAAAGGTGTACGGGGATCCCAGATTACCTAAATATTTTCTATATTCACTAATGTGCATTCAAACACTGTAACCAGATATTTACACTTAAATGAACGAGCAACTTCGTAGAAGAGCTGCAAACAGCTCCGTTGGAGACATCTGCGGCAGAAGCTTTCCTTTTTTTCCTCGAATGTGCTTAAAACCCCGTAACTTGCTTCATACACCTATCTCCCCATTCTCCTCCAGTAAGTTTGTAGTTACGGTGTTCTAAAGCCAAAGATATATAGGGATACATGTTCAGCAAAAGATTTGCTATCTCCACGAAAATGATTTCACATACTATAACCAGCTAGTTACACTGAAATGAAGGAGAAAGTTGTCAGAAGAGCTGCAAACAGCTCAATTTGAGACATCTGCAGCAGAAGCTTCCCTTTTTTTCCTTGAATGGGCTTCAAAAGCCCGTAAGTTCCTCCAGGCGCTTTAGTCACCATTCCACTACTTATGTTATGTAGCTACTGTGATTTAAAGCGAAAGATGTATGTGGAATCCCAGATCAGCTAAAT
The DNA here is from genome assembly GCF_052426305.1 of Pelodiscus sinensis. Classification (NCBI taxonomy): domain Eukaryota; kingdom Metazoa; phylum Chordata; order Testudines; family Trionychidae; genus Pelodiscus; species Pelodiscus sinensis. Next base: position 18,860,817 of record NC_143073.1, read on the forward strand.
ATTTTCTATCTTCACTAATGTGCATTCAAACACTCTAACGAGATATTTACACTTAAATGAACGAGGAACTTCGTATACAAGCTGCAAACAGCTCAGTTGGCGACATCTGCGGCAGAAGCTATCCTTTTTTTCTTTGAATGGGCTTCAATAGCCTGTAATTTCCTCCAGGCGCTTTAGTCACCATTCCACTGCAGAAGTTATGTAGCTACTGTGATTTAAAGCGAAAGATGTATGTGGAATCCCAGATCAGCTAAATATTTTCTATCTTCACTAATGTGCATTCAAACACTCTAACGAGATATTTACACTTAAATGAACGAGAAACTTCGTAGAGGAGCTGCAAACAGCTCAGTTGGAGACATCTGCGGCAGAAGCTTTCCTTTTTTCTTCGACTGTGCTTAAAACCCCGTCACTTGCTTCATACACTTCTCACCAATCCCCTGCAGTAGGTTTGTAGTTAGGTGTTCTAAAGCCAAAGATATATAGGGATACATGTTCAGCAAAAGATTTCCTATCGCCACGAAACTGATTTCACATAGTGTAACCAGCTAGTTACACTGTAATGAAGGAGAATGTTGTCAGAAGAGCTGCAAACAGCTCAGTTTGAGACATCTGCGGCAGAAGCCTTCCTTTTTTTCCTTGAATGGGCTTTAAAAGCCCGTAAGCTCCTCCAGGCGCTTTAGTCACCATTCCACTGCAGAAGTTATGTAGTTACTGTGATTTAAAGCGAAAGATGCATGGGGATCCCAGATCAGCTAAAGATTTACTATCTTCACTAATGTGCATTCAAACACTCTAACGACATATTTACACTTAAATGAACGAGAAACTTCGTATACAAGCTGCAAACAGCTCAGTTGGCGACACCTGCGGCAGAAGCTTTCCTTTTTTTCCTCGAATCTGCTTAAAACCCCGGAACTTGCTTGATACACTTCTCAGCAATCCCTTGCAGTATCTTTGTAGTTACGGTGTTCTAAAGGCAAAGATAAGTAGGGATACATGTTCAGCAAAAGATTTCCTATCTCCACGAAAATGATTTCACATACTGTAACCAGCTAGTTACACTGAAATGAAGGAGAAAGTTGTCAGAAGAGCTGCAAACAGCTCAATTTGAGACATCTGCAGCAGAAGCTTCCCTTTTTTTCCTTGAATGGGCTTCAAAAGCCCGTAAGTTCCTCCAGGCGCTTTAGTCACCATTCCACTGCAGATGTTATGTAGCTACTGTGATTTAAAGCGAAAGATGTATGTGGAATCCCAGATCAGCTAAATATTTTCTATCTTCACTAATGTGCATTCAAACACTCTAACGAGATATTTACACTTAAATGAACGAGGAACTTCGTATACAAGCTGCAAACAGCTCAGTTGGCGACATCTGCGGCAGAAGCTATCCTTTTTTTCTTTGAATGGGCTTCAATAGCCTGTAAGTTCCTCCAGGCGCTTTAGTCACCATTCCACTGCAGAAGTTATGTAGCTACTGTGATTTAAAGCGAAAGATGTATGTGGAATCCCAGATCAGCTAAATATTTTCTATCTTCACTAATGTGCATTCAAACACTCTAACGAGATATTTACACTTAAATGAACGAGAAACTTCGTAGAGGAGCTGCAAACAGCTCAGTTGGAGACATCTGCGGCAGAAGCTTTCCTTTTTTCTTCGACTGTGCTTAAAACCCCGTCACTTGCTTCATACACTTCTCACCAATCCCCTGCAGTAGGTTTGTAGTTAGGTGTTCTAAAGCCAAAGATATATAGGGATACATGTTCAGCAAAAGATTTCCTATCGCCACGAAACTGATTTCACATAGTGTAACCAGCTAGTTACACTGTAATGAAGGAGAATGTTGTCAGAAGAGCTGCAAACAGCTCAGTTTGAGACATCTGCGGCAGAAGCCTTCCTTTTTTTCCTTGAATGGGCTTTAAAAGCCCGTAAGCTCCTCCAGGCGCTTTAGTCACCATTCCACTGCAGAAGTTATGTAGTTACTGTGATTTAAAGCGAAAGATGCATGGGGATCCCAGATCAGCTAAAGATTTACTATCTTCACTAATGTGCATTCAAACACTCTAACGACATATTTACACTTAAATGAACGAGAAACTTCGTATACAAGCTGCAAACAGCTCAGTTGGCGACACCTGCGGCAGAAGCTTTCCTTTTTTTCCTCGAATCTGCTTAAAACCCCGGAACTTGCTTGATACACTTCTCAGCAATCCCCTGCAGTATCTTTGTAGTTACGGTGTTCTAAAGGCAAAGATAAGTAGGGATACATGTTCAGCAAAAGATTTCCTATGTCCACGAAAATGATTTCACATACTGTAACCAGCTAGTTACACTGAAATGAAGGAGAATGTTGTCAGAAGAGCTGCAAACAGCTCAGTTTGAGACATCTGCGGCAGAAGCCTTCCTTTTTTTCCTTGAATGGGCTTTAAAAGCCCGTAAGTTCCTCCAGGCGCTTTAGTCACCATTCCACTGCAGAAGTTATGTAGTTACTGTGATTTAAAGCGAAAGATGTATGGGGATCCCAGATCAGCAAAAGATTTCCTATCTCCACGAAAATGATTTCACATACTGTAACCAGCTAGTTACACTGAAATGAAGGAGAATGTTGTCAGAAGAGCTGAAAACAGCTCAGTTTGAGACATCTGCGGCAGAAGCCTTCCTTTTTTTCCTTGAATGGGCTTCAAAAGCCCGTAAGTTCCTCCAGGCGCTTTAGTCACCATTCCACTGCAGAAGTTATGTAGCTACTGTGATTTAAAGCGAAAGATGTATGTGGAATCCCAGATCAGCTAAATATTTTCTATCTTCACTAATGTGCATTCAAACACTCTAACGAGATATTTACACTTAAATAAACGAGAAACTTCGTAGAGGAGCTGCAAACAGCTCAGTTGGAGACATCTGCGGCAGAAGCTTTCCTTTTTCCTCGACTGTGCTTAAAACCCCGTCACTTGCTTCATACACTTCTCACCAATGCCCTGCAGTAGGTTTGTAGTTAGGTGTTCTAAAGCCAAAGATATATAGGGATAAATGTTCAGCAAAAGATTTGCTATCTCCACGAAAATGATTTCACATACTGTAACCAGCTAGTTACACTGAAATGAAGGAGAAAGTTGTCAGAAGAGCTGCAAACAGCTCAATTTGAGACATCTGCAGCAGAAGCTTTCCTTTTTTTCCTTGAATGGGCTTCAAAAGCCCGTAAGTTCCTCCAGGCGCTTTAGTCACCATTCCACTGCAGATGTTATGTAGCTACTGTGATTTAAAGCGAAAGATGTATGTGGAATCCCAGATCAGCTAAATATTTTCTATCTTCACTAATGTGCATTCAAACACTCTAACGAGATATTTACACTTAAATGAACGAGGAACTTCGTATACAAGCTGCAAACAGCTCAGTTGGCGACATCTGCGGCAGAAGCTATCCTTTTTTTCTTTGAATGGGCTTCAATAGCCTGTAAGTTCCTCCAGGCGCTTTAGTCACCATTCCACTGCAGAAGTTATGTAGCTACTGTGATTTAAAGCGAAAGATGTATGTGGAATCCCAGATCAGCTAAATATTTTCTATCTTCACTAATGTGCATTCAAACACTCTAACGAGATATTTACACTTAAATGAACGAGAAACTTCGTAGAAGAGCTGCAAACAGCTCAGTTGGACACATCTGCGGCAGAAGCTTTCCTTTTTTCCTCGACTGTGCTTAAAACCCCGTCACTTGCTTCATACGCTTCTCACCAATCCCCTGCAGTAGGTTTGTAGTTAGGTGTTCTAAAGCCCAAGATATATAGGGAAACATGTTCAGCAAAAGATTTCCTATCTCCACGAAAATGATTTCACATAGTGTAACCAGCTAATTAAGCTGAAATGAAGGAGAATGTTGACAGAAGAGCTGCAAACAGCTCAGTTTAAGTCATCTGCGGCAGAAGCTTTCCTTTTTTTCCTTGAATGGGCTTCAAAAGCCCGTAAGCTCCTCCAGGCGCTTTAGTCACCATTCCACTGCAGAAGTTATGTAGTTACTGTGATTTAAAGCGAAAGATGCATAGGGATCCCAGATCAGCTAAAGATTTACTATCTTCACTAATGTGCATTCAAACACTCTAACGACATATTTACACTTAAATGAACGAGAAACTTCGTATACAAGCTGCAAACAGCTCAGTTGGCGACACCTGCGGCAGAAGCTTTCCTTTTTTTCCTCGAATCTGCTTAAAACCCCGGAACTTGCTTGATACACTTCTCAGCAATCCCCTGCAGTATCTTTGTAGTTACGGTGTTCTAAAGGCAAAGATAAGTAGGGATACATGTTCAGCAAAAGATTTCCTATCTCCACGAAAATGATTTCACATACTGTAACCAGCTAGTTACACTGAAATGAAGGAGAATGTTGTCAGAAGAGCTGCAAACAGCTCAGTTTGAGACATCTGCGGCAGAAGCCTTCCTTTTTTTCCTTGAATGGGCTTCAAAAGCCCGTAAGCTCCTCCAGGCGCTTTAGTCACCTTTCCACTGCAGAAGTTACGTAGTTACTGTGATTTAGATCGAAAGATGTACGGGGATCCCAGATCACCTAAATATTTTCTATCTTCACTAAAGTGCATTCAAACACTCTAACGAGATATTTACACATAAATGAACGAGAAACTTTGTATAAAAGCTGCAAACAGCTCTGTTGGCGACACATGCGGCAGAAGCTTTCCTTTTTTTCCTTGAATGGGCTTCAAAAGCCCGTAAGTTCCTCCAGGCGCTTTAGTAACCGTTCCACTGCAGAAGTTATGTAGTTACTGTGATTTAAAGCGAAAGATGTATGGGGATCCCAGATCAGCTAAAGATTTACTATCTTCACTAAAGTGCTTTCAAACACTCTAACGAGATATTTACACTTAAATGAATAAGAAACTTCGTATACAAGCTGCAAACAGCTCAATTTGAGACATCTGCAGCAGAAGCTTTCCTTTTTTTCCTTGAATGGGCTTCAAAAGCCCGTAAGTTCCTCCAGGCGCTTTAGTCACCATTCCACTGCAGAAGTTATGTAGCTACTGTGATTTAAAGCGAAAGATGTATGTGGAATCCCAGATCAGCTAAATATTTTCTATCTTCACTAATGTGCATTCAAACACTCTAACGAGATATTTACACTTAAATGAACGAGAAACTTCGTAGAGGAGCTGCAAACAGCTCAGTTGGAGACATCTGCGGCAGAAGCTTTCCTTTTTTCCTCGACTGTGCTTAAAACCCCGTCACTTGCTTCATACACTTCTCACCAATGCCCTGCAGTAGGTTTGTAGTTAGGTGTTCTAAAGCCAAAGATATATAGGGAAACATGTTCAGCAAAAGATTTCCTATCTCCACGAAAATGATTTCACATAGTGTAACCAGCTAATTAAGCTGAAATGAAGGAGAATGTTGACAGAAGAGCTGCAAACAGCTCAGTTTAAGTCATCTGCGGCAGAAGCTTTCCTTTTTTTCCTTGAATGGGCTTCAAAAGCCCGTAAGCTCCTCCAGGCGCTTTAGTCACCATTCCACTGCAGAAGTTATGTAGTTACTGTGATTTAAAGCGAAAGATGCATGGGGATCCCAGATCAGCTAAAGATTTACTATCTTCACTAATGTGCATTCAAACACTCTAACGACATATTTACACTTAAATGAACGAGAAACTTCGTATACAAGCTGCAAACAGCTCAGTTGGCGACACCTGCGGCAGAAGCTTTCCTTTTTTTCCTCGAATCTGCTTAAAACCCCGGAACTTGCTTGATACACTTCTCAGCAATCCCCTGCAGTATCTTTGTAGTTACGGTGTTCTAAAGGCAAAGATAAGTAGGGATACATGTTCAGCAAAAGATTTCCTATCTCCACGAAAATGATTTCACATACTGTAACCAGCTAGTTACACTGAAATGAAGGAGAATGTTGTCAGAAGAGCTGCAAACAGCTCAGTTTGAGACATCCGCGGCAGAAGTCTTCCTTTTTTTCCTTGAATGGGCTTCAAAAGCCCGTAAGCTCCTCCAGGCGCTTTAGTCACCTCTCCACTGCAGAAGTTACGTAGTTACTGTGATTTAGAGCGAAAGATGTACGGGGATCCCAGAGCACCTAAATATTTTCTATCTTCACTGAAGTGCATTCAAACACTCTAACGAGATATTTACACATAAATGAACGAGAAACTTTGTATAAAAGCTGCAAACAGCTCTGATGGCGACACATGCGGCAGAAGCTTTCCTTTTTTTCCTTGAATGGGCTTCAAAAGCCTGTAAGTTCCTCCAGGCGCTTTAGTCACCATTCCACTGCAGAAGTTATGTAGCTACTGTGATTTAAAGCGAAAGATGTATGTGGAATCCCAGATCAGCTAAATATTTTCTATCTTCACTAATGTGCATTCAAACACTCTAACGAGATATTTACACTTAAATGAACGAGAAACTTCGTAGAGGAGCTGCAAACAGCTCAGTTGGACACATCTGCGGCAGAAGCTTTCCTTTTTTCCTCGACTGTGCTTAAAACCCCGTCACTTGCTTCATACACTTCTCACCAATGCCCTGCAGTAGGTTTGTAGTTAGGTGTTCTAAAGCCAAAGATATATAGGGATACATGTTCAGCAAAAGATTTCCTATCGCCACGAAACTGATTTCACATAGTGTAACCAGGTAGTTACACTGTAATGAAGGAGAATGTTCTCAGAAGAGCTGCAAACAGCTCAGTTTGAGACATCTGCGGCAGAAGCCTTCCTTTTTTTCCTTGAATGGGCTTTAAAAGCCCGTAAGTTCCTCCAGGCGCTTTAGTCACCATTCCACTGCAGAAGTTATGTAGCTACTGTGATTTAAAGCGAAAGATGTATGGGGATCCCAGATCAGCTAAAGATTTACTATCTTCACTAAAGTGCTTTCAAACACTCTAACGAGATATTTACACTTAAATGAATGAGAAACTTCGTATACAAGCTGCAAACAGCTCAATTTGAGACATCTGCAGCAGAAGCTTTCCTTTTTTTCCTTGAATGGGCTTCAAAAGCCCGTAAGTTCCTCCAGGCGCTTTAGTCACCATTCCACTGCAGAAGTTATGTAGCTACTGTGATTTAAAGCGAAAGATGTATGTGGAATCCCAGATCAGCTAAATATTTTCTATCTTCACTAATGTGCATTCAAACACTCTAACGAGATATTTACACTTAAATGAACGAGAAACTTCGTAGAGGAGCTGCAAACAGCTCAGTTGGAGACATCTGCGGCAGAAGCTTTCCTTTTTTCCTCGACTGTGCTTAAAACCCCGTCACTTGCTTCATACACTTCTCACCAATGCCCTGCAGTAGGTTTGTAGTTAGGTGTTTTAAAGCCAAAGATATATAGGGATACATGTTCAGCAAAATATTTCCTATCTCCACGAAAATGATTTCACGTACTGTAACCAGCTAGTTACGCTGAAATGGAGGAGATAGTTGTCAGAAGAGCTGCAAACAGCTCAGTTTGAGACATCTGCGGCAGAAGCTTTCCTTTTTTCTCTTGAATGGGCTTCAAAAGCCCGTAAGTTCCTCCAGGCGCTTTAGTCACCATTCCACTGCAGAAGTTATGTAGTTACTGTGATTTAAAGCGAAAGGTGTACGGGGATCCCAGATTACCCAAATATTTTCTATCTTCACTAATGTGCATTCAAACACTCTAACGAGATATTTACACTTAAATGAACGAGGAACTTCGTATACAAGCTGCAAACAGCTCAGTTGGCGACATCTGCGGCAGAAGCTATCCTTTTTTTCTTTGAATGGGCTTCAATAGCCTGTAAGTTCCTCCAGGCGCTTTAGTCACCATTCCACTGCAGAAGTTATGTAGCTACTGTGATTTAAAGCGAAAGATGTATGTGGAATCCCAGATCAGCTAAATATTTTCTATCTTCACTAATGTGCATTCAAACACTCTAACGAGATATTTACACTTAAATGAACGAGAAACTTCGTAGAAGAGCTGCAAACAGCTCAGTTGGACACATCTGCGGCAGAAGCTTTCCTTTTTTCCTCGACTGTGCTTAAAACCCCGTCACTTGCTTCATACGCTTCTCACCAATCCCCTGCACTAGGTTTGTAGTTAGGTGTTCTAAAGCCCAAGATATATAGGGAAACATATTCAGCAAAAGATTTCCTATCTCCACGAAAATGATTTCACATAGTGTAACCAGCTAATTAAGCTGAAATGAAGGAGAATGTTGACAGAAGAGCTGCAAACAGCTCAGTTTAAGTCATCTGCGGCAGAAGCTTTCCTTTTTTTCCTTGAATGGGCTTCAAAAGCCCGTAAGCTCCTCCAGGCGCTTTAGTCACCATTCCACTGCAGAAGTTATGTAGTTACTGTGATTTAAAGCGAAAGATGCATGGGGATCCCAGATCAGCTAAAGATTTACTATCTTCACTAATGTGCATTCAAACACTCTAACGACATATTTACACTTAAATGAACGAGAAACTTCGTATACAAGCTGCAAACAGCTCAGTTGGCGACACCTGCGGCAGAAGCTTTCCTTTTTTTCCTCGAATCTGCTTAAAACCCCGGAACTTGCTTGATACACTTCTCAGCAATCCCCTGCAGTATCTTTGTAGTTACGGTGTTCTAAAGGCAAAGATAAGTAGGGATACATGTTCAGAAAAAGATTTCCTATCTCCACGAAAATGATTTCACGTACTGTAACCAGCTAGTTACGCTGAAATGGAGGAGATAGTTGTCAGAAGAGCTGCAAACAGCTCAGTTTGAGACATCTGCGGCAGAAGCTTTCCTTTTTTCTCTTGAATAGGTTTCAAAAGCCCGTAAGTTCCGCCAGGCGCTTTAGTCACCATTCCACTGCAGAAGTTATGTAGTTACTGTGATTTAAAGCGAAAGGTGTACGGGGATCCCAGATTACCTAAATATTTTCTATCTTCACTAATGTGCATTCAAACACTCTAACGAGATATTTACACTTAAATGAACGAGAAACTTCGTAGAAGAGCTGCAAACAGCTCAGTTGGACACATCTGCGGCAGAAGCTTTCCTTTTTTCCTCGACTGTGCTTAAAACCCCGACACTTGCTTCATACACTTCTCACCAATCCCCTGCAGTAGGTTTGTAGTTAGGTGTTCTAAAGCCAAAGATATATAGGGATACATGTTCAGCAAAAGATTTCCTATCGCCACGAAACTGATTTCACATAGTGTATCCAGCTAGATACACTGTAATGAAGGAGAATGTTGTCAGAAGAGCTGCAAACAGCTCAGTATGAGACATCTGCGGCAGAAGCCTTCCTTTTTTTCCTTGAATGGGCTTTAAGAGCCCGTAAGCTCCTCCAGGCGCTTTAGTCACCATTCCACTGCAGAAGTTATGTAGTTACTGTGATTTAAAGCGAAAGATGCATGGGGATCCCAGATCAGCTAAAGATTTACTATCTTCACTAATGTGCATTCAAACACTCTAACGACATATTTACACTTAAATGAACGAGAAACTTCGTATACAAGCTGCAAACAGCTCTGTTGGCGACACCTGCGGCAGAAGCTTTCCTTTTTTTCCTCGAATGTGCTTAAAACCCCGGAACTTGCTTGATACACTTCTCAGCAATCCCCTGCAGTATCTTTGTAGTTACGGTGTTCTAAAGGCAAAGATCAGTAGGGATACATGTTCAGCAAAAGATTTCCTATCTCCACGAAAATGATTTCACATACTGTAACGAGCTAGTTACACTGAAATGAAGGAGAAAGTTGTCAGAAGAGCTGCAAACAGCTCAGTTTGAGACATCTGCGGCAGAAGCCTTCCTTTTTTTCCTTGAATGGGCTTCAAAAGCCCGTAAGCTCCTCCAGGCGCTTTAGTCACCTTTCCACTGCAGAAGTTACGTAGTTACTGTGATTTAGAGCGAAAGATGTACGGGGATCCCAGATCACCTAAATATTTTCTATCTTCACTAAAGTGCATTCAAACACTCTAAAGAGATATTTACACATAAATGAACGAGAAACTTTGTAGAAAAGCTGCAAACAGCTCTGTTGGCGACACATGCGGCAGAAGCTTTCCTTTTTTTCGTTGAATGGGCTTCAATAGCCCGTAAGTTCCTCCAGGCGCTTTAGTCACCATTCCACTGCAGACGTTATGTAGCTACTGTGATTTAAAGCGAAAGATGTATGTGGAATCCCAGATCAGCTAAATATTTTCTATCTTCACTAATGTGCATTCAAACACTCTAACGAGATATTTACACTTAAATGAACGAGAAACTTCGTAGAGGAGCTGCAAACAGCTCAGTTGGAGACATCTGCGGCAGAAGCTTTCCTTTTTTCCTCGACTGTGCTTAAAACCCCGTCACTTGCTTCATACACTTCTCACCAATCCCCTGCAGTAGGTTTGTAGTTAGGTGTTCTAAAGCCAAAGATATATAGGGATACATGTTCAGCAAAAGATTTCCTATCGCCACGAAACTGATTTCACATAGTGTAACCAGGTAGTTACACTGTAATGAAGGAGAATGTTGTCAGAAGAGCTGCAAACAGCTCAGTTTGAGACATCTGCGGCAGAAGCCTTCCTTTTTTTCCTTGAATGGGCTTTAAAAGCCCGTAAGTTCCTCCAGGCGCTTTAGTCACCATTCCACTGCAGAAGTTATGTAGTTACTGTGATTTAAAGCGAAAGATGTATGGGGATCCCAGATCAGCTAAAGATTTACTATCTTCACTAAAGTGCTTTCAAACACTCTAACGAGATATTTACACTTAAATGAATGAGAAACTTCGTATACAAGCTGCAAACAGCTCAATTTGAGACATCTGCAGCAGAAGCTTTCCTTTTTTTCCTTGAATGGGCTTCAAAAGCCCGTAAGTTCCTCCAGGCGCTTTAGTCACCATTCCACTGCAGAAGTTATGTAGCTACTGTGATTTAAAGCGAAAGATGTATGTGGAATCCCAGATCAGCTAAATATTTTCTATCTTCACTAATGTGCATTCAAACACTCTAACGAGATATTTACACTTAAATGAACGAGAAACTTTGTATAAAAGCTGCAAACAGCTCTGTTGGCGACACATGCGGCAGAAGCTTTCCTTTTTTTCCTTGAATGGGCTTCAAAAGCCCGTAAGTTCCTCCAGGCGCTTTAGTCACCATTCCACTGCAGAAGTTATGTAGTTACTGTGATTTAAAGCGAAAGATGCATGGGGATCCCAGATCAGCTAAAGATTTACTATCTTCACTAATGTGCATTCAAACACTCTAACGACATATTTACACTTAAATGAACGAGAAACTTCGTATACAAGCTGCAAACAGCTCAGTTGGCGACACCTGCGGCAGAAGCTTTCCTTTTTTTCCTCGAATCTGCTTAAAACCCCGGAACTTGCTTGATACACTTCTCAGCAATCCCCTGCAGTATCTTTGTAGTTACGGTGTTCTAAAGGCAAAGATAAGTAGGGATACATGTTCAGAAAAAGATTTCCTATCTCCACGAAAATGATTTCACATACTGTAACCAGCTAGTTACACTGAAATGAAGGAGAATGTTGTCAGAAGAGCTGCAAACAGCTCAGTTTGAGACATCTGCGGCAGAAGCCTTCCTTTTTTTCCTTGAATGGGCTTCAAAAGCCCGTAAGCTCCTCCAGGAGCTTTAGTCACCTTTCCACTGCAGAAGTTACGTAGTTACTGTGATTTAGAGCGAAAGATGTACGGGGATCCCAGATCACCTAAATATTTTCTATCTTCACTAAAGTGCATTCAAACACTCTAACGAGATATTTACACATAAATGAACGAGAAACTTTGTAGAAAAGCTGCAAACAGCTCTGTTGGCGACACATGCGGCAGAAGCTTTCCTTTTTTTCGTTGAATGGGCTTCAATAGCCCGTAAGTTCCTCCAGGCGCTTTAGTCACCATTCCACTGCAGACGTTATGTAGCTACTGTGATTTAAAGCGAAAGATGTATGTGGAATCCCAGATCAGCTAAATATTTTCTATCTTCACTAATGTGCATTCAAACACTCTAACGAGATATTTACACTTAAATGAACGAGAAACTTCGTAGAGGAGCTGCAAACAGCTCAGTTGGAGACATCTGCGGCAGAAGCTTTCCTTTTTTCCTCGACTGTGCTTAAAACCCCGTCACTTGCTTCATACACTTCTCACCAATCCCCTGCAGTAGGTTTGTAGTTAGGTGTTCTAAAGCCAAAGATATATAGGGATACATGTTCAGCAAAAGATTTCCTATCGCCACGAAACTGATTTCACATAGTGTAACCAGGTAGTTACACTGTAATGAAGGAGAATGTTGTCAGAAGAGCTGCAAACAGCTCAGTTTGAGACATCTGCGGCAGAAGCCTTCCTTTTTTTCCTTGAATGGGCTTTAAAAGCCCGTAAGTTCCTCCAGGCGCTTTAGTCACCATTCCACTGCAGAAGTTATGTAGTTACTGTGATTTAAAGCGAAAGATGTATGGGGATCCCAGATCAGCTAAAGATTTACTATCTTCACTAAAGTGCTTTCAAACACTCTAACGAGATATTTACACTTAAATGAATGAGAAACTTCGTATACAAGCTGCAAACAGCTCAATTTGAGACATCTGCAGCAGAAGCTTTCCTTTTTTTCCTTGAATGGGCTTCAAAAGCCCGTAAGTTCCTCCAGGCGCTTTAGTCACCATTCCACTGCAGAAGTTATGTAGCTACTGTGATTTAAAGCGAAAGATGTATGTGGAATCCCAGATCAGCTAAATATTTTCTATCTTCACTAATGTGCATTCAAACACTCTAACGAGATATTTACACTTAAATGAACGAGAAACTTTGTATAAAAGCTGCAAACAGCTCTGTTGGCGACACATGCGGCAGAAGCTTTCCTTTTTTTCCTTGAATGGGCTTCAAAAGCCCGTAAGTTCCTCCAGGCGCTTTAGTCACCATTCCACTGCAGAAGTTATGTAGTTACTGTGATTTAAAGCGAAAGATGCATGGGGATCCCAGATCAGCTAAAGATTTACTATCTTCACTAATGTGCATTCAAACACTCTAACGACATATTTACACTTAAATGAACGAGAAACTTCGTATACAAGCTGCAAACAGCTCAGTTGGCGACACCTGCGGCAGAAGCTTTCCTTTTTTTCCTCGAATCTGCTTAAAACCCCGGAACTTGCTTGATACACTTCTCAGCAATCCCCTGCAGTATCTTTGTAGTTACGGTGTTCTAAAGGCAAAGATAAGTAGGGATACATGTTCAGCAAAAGATTTCCTATCTCCACGAAAATGATTTCACATACTGTAACCAGCTAGTTACACTGAAATGAAGGAGAATGTTGTCAGAAGAGCTGCAAACAGCTCAGTTTGAGACATCTGCGGCAGAAGCCTTCCTTTTTTTCCTTGAATGGGCTTCAAAAGCCCGTAAGCTCCTCCAGGCGCTTTAGTCACCTTTCCACTGCAGAAGTTACGTAGTTACTGTGATTTAGAGCGAAAGATGTACGGGGATCCCAGAGCACCTAAATATTTTCTATCTTCACTAAAGTGCATTCAAACACTCTAACGAGATATTTACACATAAATGAACGAGAAACTTTGTATAAAAGCTGCAAACAGCTCTGATGGCGACACATGCGGCAGAAGCTTTCCTTTTTTTCCTTGAATGGGCTTCAAAAGCCCGTAAGTTCCTCCAGGCGCTTTAGTCACCATTCCACTGCAGAAGTTATGTAGCTACTGTGATTTAAAGCGAAAGATGTATGTGGAATCCCAGATCAGCTAACTATTTTCTATCTTCACTAATGTGCATTCAAACACTCTAACGAGATATTTACACTTAAATGAACGAGAAACTTCGTAGAGGAGCTGCTAACAGCTCAGTTGGACACATCTGCGGCAGAAGCTTTCCTTTTTTCCTCGACTGTGCTTAAAACCCCGTCACTTGCTTCATACACTTCTCACCAATCCCCTGCAGTAGGTTTGTAGTTAGGTGTTCTAAAGCCAAAGATATATAGGGATACATGTTCAGCAAAAGATTTCCTATCGCCACGAAACTGATTTCACATAGTGTAACCAGGTAGTTACACTGTAATGAAGGAGAATGTTGTCAGAAGAGCTGCAAACAGCTCAGTTTGAGACATCTGCGGCAGAAGCCTTCCTTTTTTTCCTTGAATGGGCTTTAAAAGCCCGTAAGTTCCTCCAGGCGCTTTAGTCACCATTCCACTGCAGAAGTTATGTAGTTACTGTGATTTAAAGCGAAAGATGTATGGGGATCCCAGATCAGCTAAAGATTTACTATCTTCACTAAAGTGCTTTCAAACACTCTAACGAGATATTTACACTTAAATGAATGAGAAACTTCGTATACAAGCTGCAAACAGCTCAATTTGAGACATCTGCAGCAGAAGCTTTCCTTTTTTTCCTTGAATGGGCTTCAAAAGCCCGTAAGTTCCTCCAGGCGCTTTAGTCACCATTCCACTGCAGAAGTTATGTAGCTACTGTGATTTAAAGCGAAAGATGTATGTGGAATCCCAGATCAGCTAAATATTTTCTATCTTCACTAATGTGCATTCAAACACTCTAACGAGATATTTACACTTAAATGAACGAGAAACTTCGTAGAGGAGCTGCAAACAGCTCAGTTGGCGACATCTGCGGCAGAAGCTTTCCTTTTTCCTCGACTGTGCTTAAAACCCCGTCCCTTGCTTCATACACTTCTCACCAATGCCCTGCAGTAGGTTTGTAGTTAGGTGTTCTAAAGCCAAAGATATATAGGGATACATGTTCAGCAAAATATTTCCTATCTCCACGAAAATGATTTCACGTACTGTAACCAGCTAGTTACGCTGAAATGGAGGAGATAGTTGTCAGAAGAGCTGCAAACAGCTCAGTTTGAGACATCTGCGGCAGAAGCTTTCCTTTTTTCTCTTGAATGGGCTTCAAAAGCCCGTAAGTTCCTCCAGGCGCTTTAGTCACCATTCCACTGCAGAAGTTATGTAGTTACTGTGATTTAAAGCGAAAGGTGTACGGGGATCCCAGATTACCTAAATATTTTCTATATTCACTAATGTGCATTCAAACACTGTAACCAGATATTTACACTTAAATGAACGAGCAACTTCGTAGAAGAGCTGCAAACAGCTCCGTTGGAGACATCTGCGGCAGAAGCTTTCCTTTTTTTCCTCGAATGTGCTTAAAACCCCGTAACTTGCTTCATACACCTATCTCCCCATTCTCCTCCAGTAAGTTTGTAGTTACGGTGTTCTAAAGCCAAAGATATATAGGGATACATGTTCAGCAAAAGATTTGCTATCTCCACGAAAATGATTTCACATACTGTAACCAGCTAGTTACACTGAAATGAAGGAGAATGTTGTCAGAAGAGCTGCAAACAGCTCAGTTTAAGTCATCTGCGGCAGAAGCTTTCCTTTTTTTCCTTGAATGGGCTTCAAAAGCCCGTAAGTTCCTCCAGGCGCTTTAGTCACCATTCCACTCCAGAAGTTATGTAGCTACTGTGATTTAAAGCGAAAGATGTATGTGGAATCCCAGATCAGCTAAATATTTTCTATCTTCACTAATGTGCATTCAAACACTCTAACGAGATATTTACACTTAAATGAACGAGAAACTTCGTAGAAGAGCTGCAAACAGCTCAGTTGGACACATCTGCGGCAGAAGCT
Organism: Pelodiscus sinensis; assembly: GCF_052426305.1. Taxonomy (NCBI): domain Eukaryota; kingdom Metazoa; phylum Chordata; order Testudines; family Trionychidae; genus Pelodiscus; species Pelodiscus sinensis. The sequence continues at coordinate 18,876,417 of NC_143073.1, forward strand.
TTCCTTTTTTCCTCGACTGTGCTTAAAACCCCGTCACTTGCTTCATACGCTTCTCACCAATCCCCTGCAGTAGGTTTGTAGTTAGGTGTTCTAAAGCCCAAGATATATAGGGAAACATGTTCAGCAAAAGATTTCCTATCTCCACGAAAATGATTTCACATAGTGTAACCAGCTAATTAAGCTGAAATGAAGGAGAATGTTGACAGAAGAGCTGCAAACAGCTCAGTTTAAGTCATCTGCGGCAGAAGCTTTCCTTTTTTTCCTTGAATGGGCTTCAAAAGCCCGTAAGCTCCTCCAGGCGCTTTAGTCACCATTCCACTGCAGAAGTTATGTAGTTACTGTGATTTAAAGCGAAAGATGCATGGGGATCCCAGATCAGCTAAAGATTTACTATCTTCACTAATGTGCATTCAAACACTCTAACGACATATTTACACTTAAATGAACGAGAAACTTCGTATACAAGCTGCAAACAGCTCAGTTGGCGACACCTGCGGCAGAAGCTTTCCTTTTTTTCCTCGAATCTGCTTAAAACCCCGGAACTTGCTTGATACACTTCTCAGCAATCCCCTGCAGTATCTTTGTAGTTACGGTGTTGTAAAGGCAAAGATCAGTAGGGATACATGTTCAGCAAAAGATTTCCTATCTCCACGAAAATGATTTCACATACTGTAACCAGCTAGTTACACTGAAATGAAGGAGAATGTTGTCAGAAGAGCTGCAAACAGCTCAGTTTGAGACATCTGCGGCAGAAGCCTTCCTTTTTTTCCTTGAATGGGCTTCAAAAGCCCGTAAGCTCCTCCAGGCGCTTTAGTCACCTTTCCACTGCAGAAGTTACGTAGTTACTGTGATTTAGAGCGAAAGATGTACGGGGATCCCAGATCACCTAAATATTTTCTATCTTCACTAAAGTGCATTCAAACACTCTAACGAGATATTTACAAATAAATGAACGAGAAACTTTGTATAAAAGCTGCAAACAGCTCTGTTGGCGACACATGTGGCAGAAGCTTTCCTTTTTTTCCTTGAATGGGCTTCAATAGCCCGTAAGTTCCTCCAGGCGCTTTAGTCACCATTCCACTGCAGAAGTTATGTAGCTACTGTGATTTAAAGCGAAAGATGTATGTGGAATCCCAGATCAGCTAAATATTTTCTATCTTCACTAATGTGCATTCAAACACTCTAACGAGATATTTACACTTAAATGAACGAGAAACTTCGTAGAGGAGCTGCAAACAGCTCAGTTGGAGACATCTGCGGCAGAAGCTTTCCTTTTTTCCTCGACTGTGCTTAAAACCCCGTCACTTGCTTCATACACTTCTCACCAATCCCCTGCAGTAGGTTTGTAGTTAGGTGTTCTAAAGCCAAAGATATATAGGGATACATGTTCAGCAAAAGATTTCCTATCTCCACGAAACTGATTTCACATAGTGTAACCAGCTAGTTACACTGTAATAAAGGAGAATGTTGTCAGAAGAGCTGCAAACAGCTCAGTTTGAGACATCTGCGGCAGAAGCCTTCCTTTTTTTCCTTGAATGGGCTTTAAAAGCCCGTAAGTTCCTCCAGGCGCTTTAGTCACCATTCCACTGCAGAAGTTATGTAGCTACTGTGATTTAAAGCGAAAGATGTATGGGGATCCCAGATCAGCTAAAGATTTACTATCTTCACTAATGTGCATTCAAACACTCTAACGAGATATTTACACTTAAATGAACGAGAAACTTCGTAGAGGAGCTGCAAACAGCTCAGTTGGAGACATCTGCGGCAGAAGCTTTCCTTTTTTCCTCGACTGTGCTTAAAACCCCGTCACTTGCTTCATACACTTCTCACCAATGCCCTGCAGTAGGTTTGTAGTTAGGTGTTTTAAAGCCAAAGATATATAGGGATACATGTTCAGCAAAATATTTCCTATCTCCACGAAAATGATTTCACGTACTGTAACCAGCTAGTTACGCTGAAATGGAGGAGATAGTTGTCAGAAGAGCTGCAAACAGCTCAGTTTGAGACATCTGCGGCAGAAGCTTTCCTTTTTTCTCTTGAATGGGCTTCAAAAGCCCGTAAGTTCCTCCAGGCGCTTTAGTCACCATTCCACTGCAGAAGTTATGTAGTTACTGTGATTTAAAGCGAAAGGTGTACGGGGATCCCAGATTACCCAAATATTTTCTATCTTCACTAATGTGCATTCAAACACTCTAACGAGATATTTACACTTAAATGAACGAGGAACTTCGTATACAAGCTGCAAACAGCTCAGTTGGCGACATCTGCGGCAGAAGCTATCCTTTTTTTCTTTGAATGGGCTTCAATAGCCTGTAAGTTCCTCCAGGCGCTTTAGTCACCATTCCACTGCAGAAGTTATGTAGCTACTGTGATTTAAAGCGAAAGATGTATGTGGAATCCCAGATCAGCTAAATATTTTCTATCTTCACTAATGTGCATTCAAACACTCTAACGAGATATTTACACTTAAATGAACGAGAAACTTCGTAGAAGAGCTGCAAACAGCTCAGTTGGACACATCTGCGGCAGAAGCTTTCCTTTTTTCCTCGACTGTGCTTAAAACCCCGTCACTTGCTTCATACGCTTCTCACCAATCCCCTGCACTAGGTTTGTAGTTAGGTGTTCTAAAGCCCAAGATATATAGGGAAACATATTCAGCAAAAGATTTCCTATCTCCACGAAAATGATTTCACATAGTGTAACCAGCTAATTAAGCTGAAATGAAGGAGAATGTTGACAGAAGAGCTGCAAACAGCTCAGTTTAAGTCATCTGCGGCAGAAGCTTTCCTTTTTTTCCTTGAATGGGCTTCAAAAGCCCGTAAGCTCCTCCAGGCGCTTTAGTCACCATTCCACTGCAGAAGTTATGTAGTTACTGTGATTTAAAGCGAAAGATGCATGGGGATCCCAGATCAGCTAAAGATTTACTATCTTCACTAATGTGCATTCAAACACTCTAACGACATATTTACACTTAAATGAACGAGAAACTTCGTATACAAGCTGCAAACAGCTCAGTTGGCGACACCTGCGGCAGAAGCTTTCCTTTTTTTCCTCGAATCTGCTTAAAACCCCGGAACTTGCTTGATACACTTCTCAGCAATCCCCTGCAGTATCTTTGTAGTTACGGTGTTCTAAAGGCAAAGATAAGTAGGGATACATGTTCAGAAAAAGATTTCCTATCTCCACGAAAATGATTTCACGTACTGTAACCAGCTAGTTACGCTTAAATGGAGGAGATAGTTGTCAGAAGAGCTGCAAACAGCTCAGTTTGAGACATCTGCGGCAGAAGCTTTCCTTTTTTCTCTTGAATAGGTTTCAAAAGCCCGTAAGTTCCGCCAGGCGCTTTAGTCACCATTCCACTGCAGAAGTTATGTAGTTACTGTGATTTAAAGCGAAAGGTGTACGGGGATCCCAGATTACCTAAATATTTTCTATCTTCACTAATGTGCATTCAAACACTCTAACGAGATATTTACACTTAAATGAACGAGAAACTTCGTAGAAGAGCTGCAAACAGCTCAGTTGGACACATCTGCGGCAGAAGCTTTCCTTTTTTCCTCGACTGTGCTTAAAACCCCGACACTTGCTTCATACACTTCTCACCAATCCCCTGCAGTAGGTTTGTAGTTAGGTGTTCTAAAGCCAAAGATATATAGGAATACATGTTCAGCAAAAGATTTCCTATCGCCACGAAACTGATTTCACATAGTGTATCCAGCTAGATACACTGTAATGAAGGAGAATGTTGTCAGAAGAGCTGCAAACAGCTCAGTATGAGACATCTGCGGCAGAAGCCTTCCTTTTTTTCCTTGAATGGGCTTTAAGAGCCCGTAAGCTCCTCCAGGCGCTTTAGTCACCATTCCACTGCAGAAGTTATGTAGTTACTGTGATTTAAAGCGAAAGATGCATGGGGATCCCAGATCAGCTAAAGATTTACTATCTTCACTAATGTGCATTCAAACACTCTAACGACATATTTACACTTAAATGAACGAGAAACTTCGTATACAAGCTGCAAACAGCTCTGTTTGCGACTCCTGCGGCAGAAGCTTTCCTTTTTTTCCTCGAATGTGCTTAAAACCCCGGAACTTGCTTGATACACTTCTCAGCAATCCCCTGCAGTATCTTTGTAGTTACGGTGTTCTAAAGGCAAAGATCAGTAGGGATACATGTTCAGCAAAAGATTTCCTATCTCCACGAAAATGATTTCACATACTGTAACGAGCTAGTTACACTGAAATGAAGGAGAAAGTTGTCAGAAGAGCTGCAAACAGCTCAGTTTGAGACATCTGCGGCAGAAGCCTTCCTTTTTTTCCTTGAATGGGCTTCAAAAGCCCGTAAGCTCCTCCAGGCGCTTTAGTCACCTTTCCACTGCAGAAGTTACGTAGTTACTGTGATTTAGAGCGAAAGATGTACGGGGATCCCAGATCACCTAAATATTTTCTATCTTCACTAAAGTGCATTCAAACACTCTAAAGAGATATTTACACATAAATGAACGAGAAACTTTGTAGAAAAGCTGCAAACAGCTCTGTTGGCGACACATGCGGCAGAAGCTTTCCTTTTTTTCGTTGAATGGGCTTCAATAGCCCGTAAGTTCCTCCAGGCGCTTTAGTCACCATTCCACTGCAGACGTTATGTAGCTACTGTGATTTAAAGCGAAAGATGTATGTGGAATCCCAGATCAGCTAAATATTTTCTATCTTCACTAATGTGCATTCAAACACTCTAACGAGATATTTACACTTAAATGAACGAGAAACTTCGTAGAGGAGCTGCAAACAGCTCAGTTGGAGACATCTGCGGCAGAAGCTTTCCTTTTTCCTCGACTGTGCTTAAAACCCCGTCACTTGCTTCATACACTTCTCACCAATCCCCTGCGGTAGGTTTGTAGTTAGGTGTTCTAAAGCCAAAGATATATAGGGATACATGTTCAGCAAAAGATTTCCTATCTCCACGAAACTGATTTCACATAGTGTAACCAGCTAGTTACACTGTAATGAAGGAGAATGTTGTCAGAAGAGCTGCAAACAGCTCAGTTTGAGACATCTGCGGCAGAAGCCTTCCTTTTTTTCCTTGAATGGGCTTTAAAAGCCCGTAAGTTCCTCCAGGCGCTTTAGTCACCATTCCACTGCAGAAGTTATGTAGTTACTGTGATTTAAAGCGAAAGATGTATGTGGAATCCCAGATCAGCTAAAGATTTACTATCTTCACTAAAGTGCTTTCAAACACTCTAACGAGATATTTACACTTAAATGAATGAGAAACTTCGTATACAAGCTGCAAACAGCTCAATTTGAGACATCTGCAGCAGAAGCTTTCCTTTTTTTCCTTGAATGGGCTTCAAAAGCCCGTAAGTTCCTCCAGGCGCTTTAGTCACCATTCCACTGCAGAAGTTATGTAGCTACTGTGATTTAAAGCGAAAGGTGTACGGGGATCCCAGATTACCTAAATATTTTCTATCTTCACTAATGTGCATTCAAACACTCTAACGAGATATTTACACTTAAATGAACGAGAAACTTTGTATAAAAGCTGCAAACAGCTCTGTTGGCGACACATGCGGCAGAAGCTTTCCTTTTTTTCCTTGAATGGGCTTCAAAAGCCCGTAAGTTCCTCCAGGCGCTTTAGTCACCATTCCACTGCAGAAGTTATGTAGTTACTGTGATTTAAAGCGAAAGATGTATGGGGATCCCAGATCAGCTAAAGATTTACTATCTTCACTAAAGTGCTTTCAAACACTCTAACGAGATATTTACACTTAAATGAATGAGAAACTTCGTATACAAGCTGCAAACAGCTCAATTTGAGACATCTGCGGCAGAAGCTTTCCTTTTTCCTCGACTGTGCTTAAAACCCCGTCACTTGCTTCATACACTTCTCACCAATCCCCTGCAGTAGGTTTGTAGTTAGGTGTTCTAAAGCCAAAGATATATAGGGATACATGTTCAGCAAAATATTTCCTATCTCCACGAAAATGATTTCACGTACTGTAACCAGCTAGTTACGCTGAAATGGAGGAGATAGTTGTCAGAAGAGCTGCAAACAGCTCAGTTTGAGACATCTGCGGCAGAAGCTTTCCTTTTTTCTCTTGAATGGGCTTCAAAAGCCCGTAAGTTCCGCCAGGCGCTTTAGTCACCATTCCACTGCAGAAGTTATGTAGTTACTGTGATTTAAAGCGAAAGGTGTACGGGGATCCCAGATTACCTAAATATTTTCTATCTTCACTAATGTGCATTCAAACACTCTAACGAGATATTTACACTTAAATGAACGAGAAACTTCGTAGAAGAGCTGCAAACAGCTCAGTTGGACACATCTGCGGCAGAAGCTTTCCTTTTTTCCTCGACTGTGCTTAAAACCCCGACACTTGCTTCATACACTTCTCACCAATCCCCTGCAGTAGGTTTGTAGTTAGGTGTTCTAAAGCCAAAGATATATAGGGATACATGTTCAGCAAAAGATTTCCTATCGCCACGAAACTGATTTTACATAGTGTAACCAGCTAGTTACACTGTAATGAAGGAGAATGTTGTCAGAAGAGCTGCAAACAGCTCAGTATGAGACATCTGCGGCAGAAGCCTTCCTTTTTTTCCTTGAATGGGCTTTAAGAGCCCGTAAGCTCCTCCAGGCGCTTTAGTCACCATTCCACTGCAGAAGTTATGTAGTTACTGTGATTTAAAGCGAAAGATGCATGGGGATCCCAGATCAGCTAAAGATTTACTATCTTCACTAATGTGCATTCAAACACTCTAACGACATATTTACACTTAAATGAACGAGAAACTTCGTATACAAGCTGCAAACAGCTCTGTTGGCGACACCTGCGGCAGAAGCTTTCCTTTTTTTCCTCGAATGTGCTTAAAACCCCGGAACTTGCTTGATACACTTCTCAGCAATCCCCTGCAGTATCTTTGTAGTTACGGTGTTCTAAAGGCAAAGATCAGTAGGGATACATGTTCAGCAAAAGATTTCCTATCTCCACGAAAATGATTTCACATACTGTAACCAGCTAGTTACACTGAAATGAAGGAGAAAGTTGTCAGAAGAGCTGCAAACAGCTCAATTTGAGACATCTGCGGCAGAAGCCTTCCTTTTTTTCCTTGAATGGGCTTCAAAAGCCCGTAAGCTCCTCCAGGCGCTTTAGTCACCTTTCCACTGCAGAAGTTACGTAGTTACTGTGATTTAGAGCGAAAGATGTACGGGGATCCCAGATCACCTAAATATTTTCTATCTTCACTAAAGTGCATTCAAACACTCTAACGAGATATTTACACTTAAATGAACGAGAAACTTTGTATAAAAGCTGCAAACAGCTCTGTTGGCGACACATGCGGCAGAAGCTTTCCTTTTTTTCCTTGAATGGGCTTCAAAAGCCCGTAAGTTCCTCCAGGCGCTTTAGTCACCATTCCACTGCAGAAGTTATGTAGTTACTGTGATTTAAAGCGAAAGATGTATGGGGATCCCAGATCAGCTAAAGATTTACTATCTTCACTAAAGTGCTTTCAAACACTCTAACGAGATATTTACACTTAAATGAATGAGAAACTTCGTATACAAGCTGCAAACAGCTCAATTTGAGACATCTGCGGCAGAAGCTTTCCTTTTTTCCTCGACTGTGCTTAAAACCCCGTCACTTGCTTCATACACTTCTCACCAATCCCCTGCAGTAGGTTTGTAGTTAGGTGTTCTAAAGCCAAAGATATATAGGGATACATGTTCAGCAAAATATTTCCTATCTCCACGAAAATGATTTCACGTACTGTAACCAGCTAGTTACGCTGAAATGGAGGAGATAGTTGTCAGAAGAGCTGCAAACAGCTCAGTTTGAGACATCTGCGGCAGAAGCTTTCCTTTTTTCTCTTGAATGGGCTTCAAAAGCCCGTAAGTTCCGCCAGGCGCTTTAGTCACCATTCCACTGCAGAAGTTATGTAGTTACTGTGATTTAAAGCGAAAGGTGTACGGGGATCCCAGATTACCTAAATATTTTCTATCTTCACTAATGTGCATTCAAACACTCTAACGAGATATTTACACTTAAATGAACGAGAAACTTCGTAGAAGAGCTGCAAACAGCTCAGTTGGACACATCTGCGGCAGAAGCTTTCCTTTTTTCCTCGACTGTGCTTAAAACCCCGACACTTGCTTCATACACTTCTCACCAATCCCCTGCAGTAGGTTTGTAGTTAGGTGTTCTAAAGCCAAAGATATATAGGGATACATGTTCAGCAAAAGATTTCCTATCGCCACGAAACTGATTTCACATAGTGTAACCAGCTAGTTACACTGTAATGAAGGAGAATGTTGTCAGAAGAGCTGCAAACAGCTCAGTATGAGACATCTGCGGCAGAAGCCTTCCTTTTTTTCCTTGAATGGGCTTTAAGAGCCCGTAAGCTCCTCCAGGCGCTTTAGTCACCATTCCACTGCAGAAGTTATGTAGTTACTGTGATTTAAAGCGCAAGATGCATGGGGATCCCAGATCAGCTAAAGATTTACTATCTTCACTAATGTGCATTCAAACACTCTAACGACATATTTACACTTAAATGAACGAGAAACTTCGTATACAAGCTGCAAACAGCTCTGTTGGCGACACCTGCGGCAGAAGCTTTCCTTTTTTTCCTCGAATGTGCTTAAAACCCCGGAACTTGCTTGATACACTTCTCAGCAATCCCCTGCAGTATCTTTGTAGTTACGGTGTTCTAAAGGCAAAGATCAGTAGGGATACATGTTCAGCAAAAGATTTCCTATCTCCACGAAAATGATTTCACATACTGTAACCAGCTAGTTACACTGAAATGAAGGAGAAAGTTGTCAGAAGAGCTGCAAACAGCTCAATTTGAGACATCTGCGGCAGAAGCCTTCCTTTTTTTCCTTGAAAGGGCTTCAAAAGCCCGTAAGCTCCTCCAGGCGCTTTAGTCACCTTTCCACTGCAGAAGTTACGTAGTTACTGTGATTTAGAGCGAAAGATGTACGGGGATCCCAGATCACCTAAATATTTTCTATCTTCACTAAAGTGCATTCAAACACTCTAACGAGATATTTACACTTAAATGAACGAGAAACTTTGTATAAAAGCTGCAAACAGCTCTGTTGGCGACACATGCGGCAGAAGCTTTCCTTTTTTTCCTTGAATGGGCTTCAAAAGCCCGTAAGTTCCTCCAGGCGCTTTAGTCACCATTCCACTGCAGAAGTTATGTAGTTACTGTGATTTAAAGCGAAAGATGTATGGGGATCCCAGATCAGCTAAAGATTTACTATCTTCACTAAAGTGCTTTCAAACACTCTAACGAGATATTTACACTTAAATGAATGAGAAACTTCGTATACAAGCTGCAAACAGCTCAATTTGACACATCTGCGGCAGAAGCTTTCCTTTTTTCCTCGACTGTGCTTAAAACCCCGTCACTTGCTTCATACACTTCTCACCAATCCCCTGCAGTAGGTTTGTAGTTAGGTGTTCTAAAGCCAAAGATATATAGGGATACATGTTCAGCAAAATATTTCCTATCTCCACGAAAATGATTTCACGTACTGTAACCAGCTAGTTACGCTGAAATGGAGGAGATAGTTGTCAGAAGAGCTGCAAACAGCTCAGTTTGAGACATCTGCGGCAGAAGCTTTCCTTTTTTCTCTTGAATGGGCTTCAAAAGCCCGTAAGTTCCGCCAGGCGCTTTAGTCACCATTCCACTGCAGAAGTTATGTAGTTACTGTGATTTAAAGCGAAAGGTGTACGGGGATCCCAGATTACCTAAATATTTTCTATCTTCACTAATGTGCATTCAAACACTCTAACGAGATATTTACACTTAAATGAACGAGAAACTTCGTAGAAGAGCTGCAAACAGCTCAGTTGGACACATCTGCGGCAGAAGCTTTCCTTTTTTCCTCGACTGTGCTTAAAACCCCGACACTTGCTTCATACACTTCTCACCAATCCCCTGCAGTAGGTTTGTAGTTAGGTGTTCTAAAGCCAAAGATATATAGGGATACATGTTCAGCAAAAGATTTCCTATCGCCACGAAACTGATTTCACATAGTGTATCCAGCTAGATACACTGTAATGAAGGAGAATGTTGTCAGAAGAGCTGCAAACAGCTCAGTATGAGACATCTGCGGCAGAAGCCTTCCTTTTTTTCCTTGAATGGGCTTTAAGAGCCCGTAAGCTCCTCCAGGCGCTTTAGTCACCATTCCACTGCAGAAGTTATGTAGTTACTGTGATTTAAAGCGAAAGATGCATGGGGATCCCAGATCAGCTAAAGATTTACTATCTTCACTAATGTGCATTCAAACACTCTAACGAGATATTTACACTTAAATGAATGAGAAACTTCGTATACAAGCTGCAAACAGCTCAATTTGAGACATCTGCAGCAGAAGCTTTCCTTTTTTTCCTTGAATGGGCTTCAAAAGCCCGTAAGTTCCTCCAGGCGCTTTAGTCACCATTCCACTCCAGAAGTTATGTAGCTACTGTGATTTAAAGCGAAAGATGTATGTGGAATCCCAGATCAGCTAAATATTTTCTATCTTCACTAATGTGCATTCAAACACTCTAACGAGATATTTACACTTAAATGAACGAGAAACTTCGTAGAAGAGCTGCAAACAGCTCAGTTGGACACATCTGCGGCAGAAGCTTTCCTTTTTTCCTCGACTGTGCTTAAAACCCCGTCACTTGCTTCATACGCTTCTCACCAATCCCCTGCAGTAGGTTTGTAGTTAGGTGTTCTAAAGCCCAAGATATATAGGGAAACATGTTCAGCAAAAGATTTCCTATCTCCACGAAAATGATTTCACATAGTGTAACCAGCTAATTAAGCTGAAATGAAGGAGAATGTTGACAGAAGAGCTGCAAACAGCTCAGTTTAAGTCATCTGCGGCAGAAGCTTTCCTTTTTTTCCTTGAATGGGCTTCAAAAGCCCGTAAGCTCCTCCAGGCGCTTTAGTCACCATTCCACTGCAGAAGTTATGTAGTTACTGTGATTTAAAGCGAAAGATGCATGGGGATCCCAGATCAGCTAAAGATTTACTATCTTCACTAATGTGCATTCAAACACTCTAACGACATATTTACACTTAAATGAACGAGAAACTTCGTATACAAGCTGCAAACAGCTCAGTTGGCGACACCTGCGGCAGAAGATTTCCTTTTTTTCCTCGAATGTGCTTAAAACCCCGGAACTTGCTTGATACACTTCTCAGCAATCCCCTGCAGTATCTTTGTAGTTACGGTGTTCTAAAGGCAAAGATCAGTAGGGATACATGTTCAGCAAAAGATTTCCTATCTCCACGAAAATGATTTCACATACTGTAACCAGCTAGTTACACTGAAATGAAGGAGAATGTTGTCAGAAGAGCTGCAAACAGCTCAGTTTGAGACATCTGCGGCAGAAGCCTTCCTTTTTTTCCTTGAATGGGCTTCAAAAGCCCGTAAGCTCCTCCAGGCGCTTTAGTCACCATTCTACTGCAGAAGTTATGTAGTTACTGTGATTTAAAGCGAAAGATGCATGGGGATCCCAGATCAGCTAAAGATTTACTATCTTCACTAATGTGCATTCAAACACTCTAACGACATATTTACACTTAAATGAACGAGAAACTTCGTATACAAGCTGCAAACAGCTCTGTTCGCGACACATGCGGCAGAAGCTTTCCTTTTTTTCCTTGAATGGGCTTCAAAAGCCCGTAAGTTCCTCCAGGCGCTTTAGTCACCATTCCACTGCAGAAGTTATGTAGTTACTGTGATTTAAAGCGAAAGATGTATGGGGATCCCAGATCAGCTAAAGATTTACTATCTTCACTAAAGTGCTTTCAAACACTCTAACGAGATATTTACACTTAAATGAATGAGAAACTTCGTATACAAGCTGCAAACAGCTCAATTTGAGACATCTGCAGCAGAAGCTTTCCTTTTTTTCCTTGAATGGGCTTCAAAAGCCCGTAAGTTCCTCCAGGCGCTTTAGTCACCATTCCACTGCAGAAGTTATGTAGCTACTGTGATTTAAAGCGAAAGATGTATGTGGAATCCCAGATCAGCTAAATATTTTCTATCTTCACTAATGTGCATTCAAACACTCTAACGAGATATTTACACTTAAATGAACGAGAAACTTCGTAGAGGAGCTGCAAACAGCTCAGTTGGAGACATCTGCGGCAGAAGCTTTCCTTTTTTCCTCGACTGTGCTTAAAACCCCGTCACTTGCTTCATACACTTCTCACCAATCCCCTGCAGTAGGTTTGTAGTTAGGTGTTCTAAAGCCAAAGATATATAGGGATACATGTTCAGCAAAATATTTCCTATCTCCACGAAAATGATTTCACGTACTGTAACCAGCTAGTTACGCTGAAATGGAGGAGATAGTTGTCAGAAGAGCTGCAAACAGCTCAGTTTGAGACATCTGCGTCAGAAGCTTTCCTTTTTTCTCTTGAATGGGCTTCAAAAGCCCGTAAGTTCCTCCAGGCGCTTTAGTCACCATTCCACTGCAGAAGTTATGTAGTTACTGTGATTTAAAGCGAAAGGTGTACGGGGATCCCAGATTACCTAAATATTTTCTATATTCACTAATGTGCATTCAAACACTGTAACCAGATATTTACACTTAAATGAACGAGCAACTTCGTAGAAGAGCTGCAAACAGCTCCGTTGGAGACATCTGCGGCAGAAGCTTTCCTTTTTTTCCTCGAATGTGCTTAAAACCCCGTAACTTGCTTCATACACCTATCTCCCCATTCTCCTCCAGTAAGTTTGTAGTTACGGTGTTCTAAAGCCAAAGATATATAGGGATACATGTTCAGCAAAAGATTTGCTATCTCCACGAAAATGATTTCACATACTATAACCAGCTAGTTACACTGAAATGAAGGAGAAAGTTGTCAGAAGAGCTGCAAACAGCTCAATTTGAGACATCTGCAGCAGAAGCTTCCCTTTTTTTCCTTGAATGGGCTTCAAAAGCCCGTAAGTTCCTCCAGGCGCTTTAGTCACCATTCCACTACTTATGTTATGTAGCTACTGTGATTTAAAGCGAAAGATGTATGTGGAATCCCAGATCAGCTAAATATTTTCTATCTTCACTAATGTGCATTCAAACACTCTAACGAGATATTTACACTTAAATGAACGAGGAACTTCGTATACAAGCTGCAAACAGCTCAGTTGGCGACATCTGCGGCAGAAGCTATCCTTTTTTTCTTTGAATGGGCTTCAATAGCCTGTAAGTTCCTCCAGGCGCTTTAGTCACCATTCCACTGCAGAAGTTATGTAGCTACTGTGATTTAAAGCGAAAGATGTATGTGGAATCCCAGATCAGCTAAATATTTTCTATCTTCACTAATGTGCATTCAAACACTCTAACGAGATATTTACACTTAAATGAACGAGAAACTTCGTAGAGGAGCTGCAAACAGCTCAGTTGGAGACATCTGCGGCAGAAGCTTTCCTTTTTTCTTCGACTGTGCTTAAAACCCCGTCACTTGCTTCATACACTTCTCACCAATCCCCTGCAGTAGGTTTGTAGTTAGGTGTTCTAAAGCCAAAGATATATAGGGATACATGTTCAGCAAAAGATTTCCTATCGCCACGAAACTGATTTCACATAGTGTAACCAGCTAGTTACACTGTAATGAAGGAGAATGTTGTCAGAAGAGCTGCAAACAGCTCAGTTTGAGACATCTGCGGCAGAAGCCTTCCTTTTTTTCCTTGAATGGGCTTTAAAAGCCCGTAAGCTCCTCCAGGCGCTTTAGTCACCATTCCACTGCAGAAGTTATGTAGTTACTGTGATTTAAAGCGAAAGATGCATGGGGATCCCAGATCAGCTAAAGATTTACTATCTTCACTAATGTGCATTCAAACACTCTAACGACATATTTACACTTAAATGAACGAGAAACTTCGTATACAAGCTGCAAACAGCTCAGTTGGCGACACCTGCGGCAGAAGCTTTCCTTTTTTTCCTCGAATCTGCTTAAAACCCCGGAACTTGCTTGATACACTTCTCAGCAATCCCCTGCAGTATCTTTGTAGTTACGGTATTCTAAAGGCAAAGATAAGTAGGGATACATGTTCAGCAAAAGATTTCCTATGTCCACGAAAATGATTTCACATACTGTAACCAGCTAGTTACACTGAAATGAAGGAGAATGTTGTCAGAAGAGCTGCAAACAGCTCAGTTTGAGACATCTGCGGCAGAAGCCTTCCTTTTTTTCCTTGAATGGGCTTTAAAAGCCCGTAAGTTCCTCCAGGCGCTTTAGTCACCATTCCACTGCAGAAGTTATGTAGTTACTGTGATTTAAAGCGAAAGATGTATGGGGATCCCAGATCAGCAAAAGATTTCCTATCTCCACGAAAATGATTTCACATACTGTAACCAGCTAGTTACACTGAAATGAAGGAGAATGTTGTCAGAAGAGCTGAAAACAGCTCAGTTTGAGACATCTGCGGCAGAAGCCTACCTTTTTTTCCTTGAATGGGCTTCAAAAGCCCGTAAGTTCCTCCAGGCGCTTTAGTCACCATTCCACTGCAGAAGTTATGTAGCTACTGTGATTTAAAGCGAAAGATGTATGTGGAATCCCAGATCAGCTAAATATTTTCTATCTTCACTAATGTGCATTCAAACACTCTAACGAGATATTTACACTTAAATAAACGAGAAACTTCGTAGAGGAGCTGCAAACAGCTCAGTTGGAGACATCTGCGGCAGAAGCTTTCCTTTTTCCTCGACTGTGCTTAAAACCCCGTCACTTGCTTCATACACTTCTCACCAATGCCCTGCAGTAGGTTTGTAGTTAGGTGTTCTAAAGCCAAAGATATATAGGGATAAATGTTCAGCAAAAGATTTGCTATCTCCACGAAAATGATTTCACATACTGTAACCAGCTAGTTACACTGAAATGAAGGAGAAAGTTGTCAGAAGAGCTGCAAACAGCTCAATTTGAGACATCTGCAGCAGAAGCTTTCCTTTTTTTCCTTGAATGGGCTTCAAAAGCCCGTAAGTTCCTCCAGGCGCTTTAGTCACCATTCCACTGCAGATGTTATGTAGCTACTGTGATTTAAAGCGAAAGATGTATGTGGAATCCCAGATCAGCTAAATATTTTCTATCTTCACTAATGTGCATTCAAACACTCTAACGAGATATTTACACTTAAATGAACGAGGAACTTCGTATACAAGCTGCAAACAGCTCAGTTGGCGACATCTGCGGCAGAAGCTATCCTTTTTTTCTTTGAATGGGCTTCAATAGCCTGTAAGTTCCTCCAGGCGCTTTAGTCACCATTCCACTGCAGAAGTTATGTAGCTACTGTGATTTAAAGAGAAAGATGTATGTGGAATCCCAGATCAGCTAAATATTTTCTATCTTCACTAATGTGCATTCAAACACTCTAACGAGATATTTACACTTAAATGAACGAGAAACTTCGTAGAAGAGCTGCAAACAGCTCAGTTGGACACATCTGCGGCAGAAGCTTTCCTTTTTCCTCGACTGTGCTTAAAACCCCGTCACTTGCTTCATACGCTTCTCACCAATCCCCTGCAGTAGGTTTGTAGTTAGGTGTTCTAAAGCCCAAGATATATAGGGAAACATGTTCAGCAAAAGATTTCCTATCTCCACGAAAATGATTTCACATAGTGTAACCAGCTAATTAAGCTGAAATGAAGGAGAATGTTGACAGAAGAGCTGCAAACAGCTCAGTTTAAGTCATCTGCGGCAGAAGCTTTCCTTTTTTTCCTTGAATGGGCTTCAAAAGCCCGTAAGCTCCTCCAGGCGCTTTAGTCACCATTCCACTGCAGAAGTTATGTAGTTACTGTGATTTAAAGCGAAAGATTCATAGGGATCCCAGATCAGCTAAAGATTTACTATCTTCACTAATGTGCATTCAAACACTCTAACGACATATTTACACTTAAATGAACGAGAAACTTCGTATACAAGCTGCAAACAGCTCAGTTGGCGACACCTGCGGCAGAAGCTTTCCTTTTTTTCCTCGAATCTGCTTAAAACCCCGGAACTTGCTTGATACACTTCTCAGCAATCCCCTGCAGTATCTTTGTAGTTACGGTGTTCTAAAGGCAAAGATAAGTAGGGATACATGTTCAGCAAAAGATTTCCTATCTCCACGAAAATGATTTCACATACTGTAACCAGCTAGTTACACTGAAATGAAGGAGAATGTTGTCAGAAGAGCTGCAAACAGCTCAGTTTGAGACATCTGCGGCAGAAGCCTTCCTTTTTTTCCTTGAATGGGCTTCAAAAGCCCGTAAGCTCCTCCAGGCGCTTTAGTCACCTTTCCACTGCAGAAGTTACGTAGTTACTGTGATTTAGAGCGAAAGATGTACGGGGATCCCAGATCACCTAAATATTTTCTATCTTCACTAAAGTGCATTCAAACACTCTAACGAGATATTTACACATAAATGAACGAGAAACTTTGTATAAAAGCTGCAAACAGCTCTGTTGGCGACACATGCGGCAGAAGCTTTCCTTTTTTTCCTTGAATGGGCTTCAAAAGCCCGTAAGTTCCTCCAGGCGCTTTAGTAACCGTTCCACTGCAGAAGTTATGTAGTTACTGTGATTTAAAGCGAAAGATGTATGGGGATCCCAGATCAGCTAAAGATTTACTATCTTCACTAAAGTGCTTTCAAACACTCTAACGAGATATTTACACTTAAATGAATGAGAAACTTCGTATACAAGCTGCAAACAGCTCAATTTGAGACATCTGCAGCAGAAGCTTTCCTTTTTTTCCTTGAATGGGCTTCAAAAGCCCGTAAGTTCCTCCAGGCGCTTTAGTCACCATTCCACTGCAGAAGTTATGTAGCTACTGTGATTTAAAGCGAAAGATGTATGTGGAATCCCAGATCAGCTAAATATTTTCTATCTTCACTAATGTGCATTCAAACACTCTAACGAGATATTTACACTTAAATGAACGAGAAACTTCGTAGAGGAGCTGCAAACAGCTCAGTTGGAGACATCTGCGGCAGAAGCTTTCCTTTTTTCCTCGACTGTGCTTAAAACCCCGTCACTTGCTTCATACACTTCTCACCAATGCCCTGCAGTAGGTTTGTAGTTAGGTGTTCTAAAGCCAAAGATATATAGGGATAAATGTTCAGCAAAATATTTCCTATCTCCACGAAAATGATTTCACATACTGTAACCAGCTAGTTACACTGAAATGAAGGAGAAAGTTGTCAGAAGAGCTGCAAACAGCTCAATTTGAGACATCTGCAGCAGAAGCTTTCCTTTTTTTCCTTGAATGGGCTTCAAAAGCCCGTAAGTTCCTCCAGGCGCTTTAGTCACCATTCCACTCCAGATGTTATGTAGCTACTGTGATTTAAAGCGAAAGATGTATGTGGAATCCCAGATCAGCTAAATATTTTCTATCTTCACTAATGTGCATTCAAACACTCTAACGAGATATTTACACTTAAATGACCGAGGAACTTCGTATACAAGCTGCAAACAGCTCAGTTGGCGACATCTCCGGCAGAAGCTATCCTTTTTTTCTTTGAATGGGCTTCAATAGCCTGTAAGTTCCTCCAGGCGCTTTAGTCACCATTCCACTGCAGAAGTTATGTAGCTACTGTGATTTAAAGCGAAAGATGTATGTGGAATCCCAGATCAGCTAAATATTTTCTATCTTCACTAATGTGCATTCAAACACTCTAACGAGATATTTACACTTAAATGAACGAGAAACTTCGTAGAAGAGCTGCAAACAGCTCAGTTGGACACATCTGCGGCAGAAGCTTTCCTTTTTTCCTCGACTGTGCTTAAAACCCCGTCACTTGCTTCATACGCTTCTCACCAATCCCCTGCAGTAGGTTTGTAGTTAGGTGTTCTAAAGCCCAAGATATATAGGGAAACATGTTCAGCAAAAGATTTCCTATCTCCACGAAAATGATTTCACATAGTGTAACCAGCTAATTAAGCTGAAATGAAGGAGAATGTTGACAGAAGAGCTGCAAACAGCTCAGTTTAAGTCATCTGCAACAGAAGCTTTCCTTTTTTTCCTTGAATGGGCTTCAAAAGCCCGTAAGCTCCTCCAGGCGCTTTAGTCACCATTCCACTGCAGAAGTTATGTAGTTACTGTGATTTAAAGCGAAAGATGCATGGGGATCCCAGATCAGCTAAAGATTTACTATCTTCACTAATGTGCATTCAAACACTCTAACGACATATTTACACT
Organism: Pelodiscus sinensis; assembly: GCF_052426305.1. NCBI lineage: Eukaryota > Metazoa > Chordata > Testudines > Trionychidae > Pelodiscus > Pelodiscus sinensis. Next base: position 18,894,600 of record NC_143073.1, read on the forward strand.
TAAATGAACGAGAAACTTCGTATACAAGCTGCAAACAGCTCAGTTGGCGACAACTGCGGCAGAAGCCTTCCTTTTTTTCCTTGAATGGGCTTTAAAAGCCCGTAAGTTCCTCCAGGCGCTTTAGTCACCATTCCACTGCAGAAGTTATGTAGTTACTGTGATTTAAAGCGAAAGATGTATGGGGATCCCAGATCAGCTAAAGATTTACTATCTTCACTAAAGTGCTTTCAAACACTCTAACGAGATATTTACACTTAAATGAATGAGAAACTTCGTATACAAGCTGCAAACAGCTCAATTTGAGACATCTGCAGCAGAAGCTTTCCTTTTTTTCCTTGAATGGGCTTCAAAAGCCCGTAAGTTCCTCCAGGCGCTTTAGTCACCATTCCACTGCAGAAGTTATGTAGCTACTGTGATTTAAAGCGAAAGATGTATGTGGAATCCCAGATCAGCTAAATATTTTCTATCTTCACTAATGTGCATTCAAACACTCTAACGAGATATTTACACTTAAATGAACGAGAAACTTCGTAGAGGAGCTGCAAACAGCTCAGTTGGAGACATCTGCGGCAGAAGCTTTCCTTTTTTCCTCGACTGTGCTTAAAACCCCGTCACTTGCTTCATACACTTCTCACCAATCCCCTGCAGTAGGTTTGTAGTTAGGTGTTCTAAAGCCAAAGATATATAGGGATACATGTTCAGCAAAATATTTCCTATCTCCACGAAAATGATTTCACGTACTGTAACCAGCTAGTTACGCTGAAATGGAGGAGATAGTTGTCAGAAGAGCTGCAAACAGCTCAGTTTGAGACATCTGCGGCAGAAGCTTTCCTTTTTTCTCTTGAATGGGCTTCAAAAGCCCGTAAGTTCCTCCAGGCGCTTTAGTCACCATTCCACTGCAGAAGTTATGTAGTTACTGTGATTTAAAGCGAAAGGTGTACGGGGATCCCAGATTACCTAAATATTTTCTATATTCACTAATGTGCATTCAAACACTGTAACCAGATATTTACACTTAAATCAACGAGCAACTTCGTAGAAGAGCTGCAAACAGCTCAGTTGGAGACATCTGCGGCAGAAGCTTTCCTTTTTTTCCTCGAATGTGCTTAAAACCCCGTAACTTGCTTCATACACCTATCTCCCCATTCTCCTCCAGTAAGTTTGTAGTTACGGTGTTCTAAAGACAAAGATATATAGGGATACATGTTCAGCAAAAGATTTGCTATCTCCACGAAAATGATTTCACATACTGTAACCAGCTAGTTACACTGAAATGAAGGAGAAAGTTGTCAGAAGAGCTGCAAACAGCTCAATTTGAGACATCTGCAGCAGAAGCTTTCCTTTTTTTCCTTGAATGGGCTTCAAAAGCCCGTAAGTTCCTCCAGGCGCTTTAGTCACCATTCCACTGCAGATGTTATGTAGCTACTGTGATTTAAAGCGAAAGATGTATGTGGAATCCCAGATCAGCTAAATATTTTCTATCTTCACTAATGTGTATTCAAACACTCTAACGAGATATTTACACTTAAATGAACGAGAAACTTCGTAGAAGAGCTGCAAACAGCTCAGTTGGACACATCTGCGGCAGAAGCTTTCCTTTTTTCCTCGACTGTGCTTAAAACCCCGTCACTTGCTTCATACGCTTCTCACCAATCCCCTGCAGTAGGTTTGTAGTTAGGTGTTCTAAAGCCCAAGATATATAGGGAAACATGTTCAGCAAAAGATTTCCTATCTCCACGAAAATGATTTCACATAGTGTAACCAGCTAATTAAGCTGAAATTAAGGAGAATGTTGACAGAAGAGCTGCAAACAGCTCAGTTTAAGTCATCTGCGGCAGAAGCTTTCCTTTTTTTCCTTGAATGGGCTTCAAAAGCCCGTAAGCTCCTCCAGGCGCCTTAGTCACCATTCCACTGCAGAAGTTATGTAGTTACTGTGATTTAAAGCGAAAGATGCATGGGGATCCCAGATCAGCTAAAGATTTACTATCTTCACTAATGTGCATTCAAACACTCTAACGACATATTTACACTTAAATGAACGAGAAACTTCGTATACAAGCTGCAAACAGCTCAGTTGGCGACACCTGCGGCAGAAGCTTTCCTTTTTTTCCTCGAATCTGCTTAAAACCCCGGAACTTGCTTGATACACTTCTCAGCAATCCCCTGCAGTATCTTTGTAGTTACGGTGTTCTAAAGGCAAAGATAAGTAGGGATACATGTTCAGCAAAAGATTTCCTATCTCCACGAAAATGATTTCACATACTGTAACCAGCTAGTTACACTGAAAAGAAGGAGAATGTTGTCAGAAGAGCTGCAAACAGCTCAGTTTGAGACATCTGCGGCAGAAGCCTTCCTTTTTTTCCTTGAATGGGCTTCAAAAGCCCGTAAGCTCCTCCAGGCGCTTTCGTCACCTTTCCACTGCAGAAGTTACGTAGTTACTGTGATTTAGAGCGAAAGATGTACGGGGATCCCAGAGCACCTAAATATTTTCTATCTTCACTAAAGTGCATTCAAACACTCTAACGAGATATTTACACATAAATGAACGAGAAACTTTGTATAAAAGCTGCAAACAGCTCTGTTGGCGACACATGCGGCAGAAGCTTTCCTTTTTTTCCTTGAATGGGCTTCAAAAGCCCGTAAGTTCCTCCAGGCGCTTTAGTCACCATTCCACTGCAGAAGTTATGTAGTTACTGTGATTTAAAGCGAAAGATGCATGGGGATCCCAGATCAGCTAAAGATTTACTATCTTCACTAATGTGCATTCAAACACTCTAACGACATATTTACACTTAAATGAACGAGAAACTTCGTATACAAGCTGCAAACAGCTCAGTTGGCGACACCTGCGGCAGAAGCTTTCCTTTTTTTCCTCGAATCTGCTTAAAACCCCGGAACTTGCTTGATACACTTCTCAGCAATCCCCTGCAGTATCTTTGTAGTTACGGTGTTCTAAAGGCAAAGATAAGTAGGGATACATGTTCAGCAAAAGATTTCCTATCTCCACGAAAATGATTTCACATACTGTAACCAGCTAGTTACACTGAAATGAAGGAGAATGTTGTCAGAAGAGCTGCAAACAGCTCAGTTTGAGACATCTGCGGCAGAAGCCTTCCTTTTTTTCCTTGAATGGGCTTCAAAAGCCCGTAAGCTCCTCCAGGCGCTTTAGTCACCTTTCCACTGCAGAATTTACGTAGTTACTGTGACTTAGAGCGAAAGATGTACGGGGATCCCAGAGCACCTAAATATTTTCTATCTTCACTAAAGTGCATTCAAACACTCTAACGAGATATTTACACATAAATGAACGAGAAACTTTGTATAAAAGCTGCAAACAGCTCTGTTGGCGACACATGCGGCAGAAGCCTTCCTTTTTTTCCTTGAATGGGCTTCAATAGCCCGTAAGTTCCTCCAGGCGCTTTAGTCACCATTCCACTGCAGAAGTTATGTAGCTACTGTGATTTAAAGCGAAAGATGTATGTGGAATCCCAGATCAGCTAAATATTTTCTATCTTCACTAATGTGCATTCAAACACTCTAACGAGATATTTACACTTAAATGAACGAGAAACTTCGTAGAGGAGCTGCAAACAGCTCAGTTGGAGACATCTGCGGCAGAAGCTTTCCTTTTTTCCTCGACTGTGCTTAAAACCCCGTCACTTGCTTCATACACTTCTCACCAATCCCCTGCAGTAGGTTTGTAGTTAGGTGTTCTAAAGCCAAAGATATATAGGGATACATGTTCAGCAAAAGATTTCCTATCTCCACGAAACTGATTTCACATAGTGTAACCAGCTAGTTACACTGTAATAAAGGAGAATGTTGTCAGAAGAGCTGCAAACAGCTCAGTTTGAGACATCTGCGGCAGAAGCCTTCCTTTTTTTCCTTGAATGGGCTTTAAAAGCCCGTAAGTTCCTCCAGGCGCTTTAGTCACCATTCCACTGCAGAAGTTATGTAGTTACTGTGATTTAAAGCGAAAGATGTATGGGGATCCCAGATCAGCTAAAGATTTACTATCTTCACTAAAGTGCTTTCAAACACTCTAACGAGATATTTACACTTAAATGAATGAGAAACTTCGTATACAAGCTGCAAACAGCTCAATTTGAGACATCTGCAGCAGAAGCTTTCCTTTTTTTCCTTGAATGGGCTTCAAAAGCCCGTAAGTTCCTCCAGGCGCTTTAGTCACCATTCCACTCCAGAAGTTATGTAGCTACTGTGATTTAAAGCGAAAGATGTATGTGGAATCCCAGATCAGCTAAATATTTTCTATCTTCACTAATGTGCATTCAAACACTCTAACGAGATATTTACACTTAAAAGAACGAGAAACTTCGTAGAGGAGCTGCAAACAGCTCAGTTGGAGACATCTGCGGCAGAAGCTTTCCTTTTTTCCTCGACTGTGCTTAAAACCCCGTCACTTGCTTCATACACTTCTCACCAATCCCCTGCAGTAGGTTTGTAGTTAGGTGTTCTAAAGCCCAAGATATATAGGGAAACATATTCAGCAAAAGATTTCCTATCTCCACGAAAATGATTTCACATAGTGTAACCAGCTAATTAAGCTGAAATGAAGGAGAATGTTGACAGAAGAGCTGCAAACAGCTCAGTTTAAGTCATCTGCGGCAGAAGCTTTCCTTTTTTTCCTTGAATGGGCTTCAAAAGCCCGTAAGCTCCTCCAGGCGCTTTAGTCACCATTCCACTGCAGAAGTTATGTAGTTACTGTGATTTAAAGCGAAAGGTTTACGGGGATCCCAGATTACCCAAATATTTTCTATCTTCACTAATGTGCATTCAAACACTCTAACGAGATATTTACACTTAAATGAACGAGGAACTTCGTATACAAGCTGCAAACAGCTCAGTTGGCGACATCTGCGGCAGAAGCTATCCTTTTTTTCTTTGAATGGGCTTCAATAGCCTGTAAGTTCCTCCAGGCGCTTTAGTCACCATTCCACTGCAGAAGTTATGTAGCTACTGTGATTTAAAGCGAAAGATGTATGTGGAATCCCAGATCAGCTAAATATTTTCTATCTTCACAAATGTGCATTCAAACACTCTAACGAGATATTTACACTTAAATGAACGAGAAACTTCGTAGAAGAGCTGCAAACAGCTCAGTTGGACACATCTGCGGCAGAAGCTTTCCTTTTTCCTCGACTGTGCTTAAAACCCCGTCACTTGCTTCATACGCTTCTCACCAATCCCCTGCAGTAGGTTTGTAGTTAGGTGTTCTAAAGCCCAAGATATATAGGGAAACATGTTCAGCAAAAGATTTCCTATCTCCACGAAAATGATTTCACATAGTGTAACCAGCTAATTAAGCTGAAATGAAGGAGAATGTTGACAGAAGAGCTGCAAACAGCTCAGTTTAAGTCATCTGCGGCAGAAGTTTTCCTTTTTTTCCTTGAATGGGCTTCAAAAGCCCGTAAGCTCCTCCAGGCGCTTTAGTCACCATTCCACTGCAGAAGTTATGTAGTTACTGTGATTTAAAGCGAAAGATGCATGGGGATCCCAGATCAGCTAAAGATTTACTATCTTCACTAATGTGCATTCAAACACTGTAACGACATATTTACACTTAAATGAACGAGAAACTTCGTATACAAGCTGCAAACAGCTCAGTTGGCGACACCTGCGGCAGAAGCTTTCCTTTTTTTCCTCGAATCTGCTTAAAACCCCGGAACTTGCTTGATACACTTCTCAGCAATCCCCTGCAGTATCTTTGTAGTTACGGTGTTCTAAAGGCAAAGATAAGTAGGGATACATGTTCAGCACAAGATTTCCTATCTCCACGAAAATGATTTCACATACTGTAACCAGCTAGTTACACTGAAATGAAGGAGAATGTTGTCAGAAGAGCTGCAAACAGCTCAGTTTGAGACATCTGCGGCAGAAGCCTTCCTTTTTTTCCTTGAATGGGCTTCAAAAGCCCGTAAGCTCCTCCAGGCGCTTTAGTCACCTTTCCACTGCAGAAGTTACGTAGTTACTGTGATTTAGAGCGAAAGATGTACGGGGATCCCAGATCACCTAAATATTTTCTATCTTCACTAAAGTGCATTCAAAGACTCTAACGAGATATTTACACATAAATGAACGAGAAACTTTGTATAAAAGCTGCAAACAGCTCTGTTGGCGACACATGCGGCAGAAGCTTTCCTTTTTTTCCTTGAATGGGCTTCAAAAGCCCGTAAGTTCCTCCAGGCGCTTTAGTCACCATTCCACTGCAGAAGTTATGTAGCTACTGTGATTTAAAGCGAAAGATGTATGTGGAATCCCAGATCAGCTAAATATTTTCTATCTTCACTAATGTGCATTCAAACACTCTAACGAGATATTTACACTTAAATGAACGAGAAACTTCGTAGAGGAGCTGCAAACAGCTCAGTTGGAGACATCTGCGGCAGAAGCTTTCCTTTTTTCCTCGACTGTGCTTAAAACCCCGTCACTTGCTTCATACACTTCTCACCAATCCCCTGCAGTAGGTTTGTAGTTAGGTGTTCTAAAGCCAAAGATATATAGGGATACATGTTCAGCAAAAGATTTCCTATCTCCACGAAAATGATTTCACATAGTGTAACCAGGTAGTTACACTGTAATGAAGGAGAATGTTGTCAGAGGAGCTGCAAACAGCTCAGTTTGAGACATCTGCGGCAGAAGCCTTCCTTTTTTTCCTTGAATGGGCTTTAAAAGCCCGTAAGTTCCTCCAGGCGCTTTAGTCACCATTCCACTGCAGAAGTTATGTAGTTACTGTGATTTAAAGCGAAAGATGTATGGGGATCCCAGATCAGCTAAAGATTTACTATCTTCACTAAAGTGCTTTCAAACACTCTAACGAGATATTTACACTTAAATGAATGAGAAACTTCGTATACAAGCTGCAAACAGCTCAATTTGAGACATCTGCAGCAGAAGCTTTCCTTTTTTTCCTTAAATGGGCTTCAAAAGCCCGTAAGTTCCTCCAGGCGCTTTAGTCACCATTCCACTGCAGAAGTTATGTAGCTACTGTGATTTAAAGCGAAAGATGTATGTGGAATCCCAGATCAGCTAAATATTTTCTATCTTCACTAATGTGCATTCAAACACTCTAACGAGATATTTACACTTAAATGAACGAGAAACTTCGTAGAGGAGCTGCAAACAGCTCAGTTGGCGACATCTGCGGCAGAAGCTATCCTTTTTTTCTTTGAATGGGCTTCAATAGCCTGTAAGTTCCTCCAGGCGCTTTAGTCACCATTCCACTGCTGAAGTTATGTAGCTACTGTGATTTAAAGCGAAAGATGTATGTGGAATCCCAGATCAGCTAAATATTTTCTATCTTCACTAATGTGCATTCAAACACTCTAACGAGATATTTACACTTAAATGAACGAGAAACTTCGTAGAAGAGCTGCAAACAGCTCAGTTGGACACATCTGCGGAAGAAGCTTTCCTTTTTTCCTCGACTGTGCTTAAAACCCCGTCACTTGCTTCATACGCTTCTCACCAATCCCCTGCAGTAGGTTTGTAGTTAGGTGTTCTAAAGCCCAAGATATATAGGGAAACATGTTCAGCAAAAGATTTCCTATCTCCACGAAAATGATTTCACATAGTGTAACCAGCTAATTAAGCTGAAATGAAGGAGAATGTTGACAGAAGAGCTGCAAACAGCTCAGTTTAAGTCATCTGCGGCAGAAGCTTTCCTTTTTTTCCTTGAATGGGCTTCAAAAGCCCGTAAGCTCCTCCAGGCGCTTTAGTCACCATTCCACTGCAGAAGTTATGTAGTTACTGTGATTTAAAGCGAAAGATGCATGGGGATCCCAGATCAGCTAAAGATTTACTATCTTCACTAATGTGCATTCAAACACTCTAACGACATATTTACACTTAAATGAACGAGAAACTTCGTATACAAGCTGCAAACAGCTCAGTTGGCGACACCTGCGGCAGAAGCTTTCCTTTTTTTCCTCGAATCTGCTTAAAACCCCGGAACTTGCTTGATACACTTCTCAGCAATCCCCTGCAGTATCTTTGTAGTTACGGTGTTCTAAAGGCAAAGATAAGTAGGGATACATGTTCAGCAAAAGATTTCCTATGTCCACGAAAATGATTTCACATACTGTAACCAGCTAGTTACACTGAAATGAAGGAGAATGTTGTCAGAAGAGCTGCAAACAGCTCAGTTTGAGACATCTGCGGCAGAAGCCTTCCTTTTTTTCCTTGAATGGGCTTCAAAAGCCCGTAAGCTCCTCCAGGCGCTTTAGTCACCTTTCCACTGCAGAAGTTACGTAGTTACTGTGATTTAGAGCGAAAGATGTACGGGGATCCCAGAGCACCTAAATATTTTCTATCTTCACTAAAGTGCATTCAAACACTCTAACGAGATATTTACACATAAATGAACGAGAAACTTTGTATAAAAGCTGCAAACAGCTCTGATGGCGACACATGCGGCAGAAGCTTTCCTTTTTTTCCTTGAATGGGCTTCAAAAGCCCGTAAGTTCCTCCAGGCGCTTTAGTCACCATTCCACTGCAGAAGTTATGTAGCTACTGTGATTTAAAGCGAAAGATGTATGTGGAATCCCAGATCAGCTAAATATTGTCTATCTTCACTAATGTGCATTCAAACACTCTAACGAGATATTTACACTTAAATGAACGAGAAACTTCGTAGAGGAGCTGCAAACAGCTCAGTTGGAGACATCTGCGGCAGAAGCTTTCCTTTTTCCTCGACTGTGCTTAAAACCCCGTCACTTGCTTCATACACTTCTCACCAATGCCCTGCAGTAGGTTTGTAGTTAGGTGTTCTAAAGCCAAAGATATATAGGGATACATGTTCAGCAAAATATTTCCTATCTCCACGAAAATGATTTCACATAGTGTAACCAGCTAGTTACACTGTAATGAAGGAGAATGTTGTCAGAAGAGCTGCAAACAGCTCAGTTTGAGACATCTGCGGCAGAAGCCTTCCTTTTTTTCCTTGAATGGGCTTTAAAAGCCCGTAAGTTCCTCCAGGCGCTTTAGTCACCATTCCACTGCAGAAGTTATGTAGTTACTGTGATTTAAAGCGAAAGATGTATGTGGAATCCCAGATCAGCTAAATATTTTCTATCTTCACTAATGTGCATTCAAACACTCTAACGAGATATTTACACTTAAATGAACGAGAAACTTCGTAGAGGAGCTGCAAACAGCTCAGTTGGAGACATCTGCGGCAGAAGCTTTCCTTTTTTCCTCGACTGTGCTTAAAACCCCGTCACTTGCTTCATACACTTCTCACCAATGCCCTGCAGTAGGTTTGTAGTTAGGTGTTCTAAAGCCAAAGATATATAGGGATACATGTTCAGCAAAATATTTCCTATCTCCACGAAAATGATTTCACATAGTGTAACCAGGTAGTTACACTGTAATGAAGGAGAATGTTGTCAGAGGAGCTGCAAACAGCTCAGTTTGAGACATCTGCGGCAGAAGCCTTCCTTTTTTTCCTTGAATGGGCTTTAAAAGCCCGTAAGTTCCTCCAGGCGCTTTAGTCACCATTCCACTGCAGAAGTTATGTAGTTACTGTGATTTAAAGCGAAAGATGTATGGGGATCCCAGATCAGCTAAAGATTTACTATCTTCACTAAAGTGCTTTCAAACACTCTAACGAGATATTTACACTTAAATGAATGAGAAACTTCGTATACAAGCTGCAAACAGCTCAATTTGAGACATCTGCAGCAGAAGCTTTCCTTTTTTTCCTTGAATGGGCTTCAAAAGCCCGTAAGTTCCTCCAGGCGCTTTAGTCACCATTCCACTGCAGAAGTTATGTAGCTACTGTGATTTAAAGCGAAAGATGTATGTGGAATCCCAGATCAGCTAAATATTTTCTATCTTCACTAATGTGCATTCAAACACTCTAACGAGATATTTACACTTAAATGAACGAGAAACTTCGTAGAGGAGCTGCAAACAGCTCAGTTGGCGACATCTGCGGCAGAAGCTATCCTTTTTTTCTTTGAATGGGCTTCAATAGCCTGTAAGTTCCTCCAGGCGCTTTAGTCACCATTCCACTGCAGAAGTTATGTAGCTACTGTGATTTAAAGCGAAAGATGTAAGTGGAATCCCAGATCAGCTAAATATTTTCTATCTTCACTAATGTGCATTCAAACACTCTAACGAGATATTTACACTTAAATGAACGAGAAACTTCGTAGAGGAGCTGCAAACAGCTCAGTTGGCGACATCTGCGGCAGAAGCTATCCTTTTTTTCTTTGAATGGGCTTCAATAGCCTGTAAGTTCCTCCAGGCGCTTTAGTCACCATTCCACTGCTGAAGTTATGTAGCTACTGTGATTTAAAGCGAAAGATGTATGTGGAATCCCAGATCAGCTAAATATTTTCTATCTTCACTAATGTGCATTCAAACACTCTAACGAGATATTTACACTTAAATGAACGAGAAACTTCGTAGAGGAGCTGCAAACAGCTCAGTTGGAGACATCTGCGGCAGAAGCTTTCCTTTTTCCTCGACTGTGCTTAAAACCCCGTCACTTGCTTCATACACTTCTCACCAATCCCCTGCAGTAGGTTTGTAGTTAGGTGTTCTAAAGCCAAAGATATATAGGGATACATGTTCAGCAAAAGATTTCCTATCTCCACGAAACTGATTTCACATAGTGTAACCAGCTAGTTACACTGTAATAAAGGAGAATGTTGTCAGAAGAGCTGCAAACAGCTCAGTTTGAGACATCTGCGGCAGAAGCCTTCCTTTTTTTCCTTGAATGGGCTTTAAAAGCCCGTAAGTTCCTCCAGGCGCTTTAGTCACCATTCCACTGCAGAAGTTATGTAGTTACTGTGATTTAAAGCGAAAGATGTATGGGGATCCCAGATCAGCTAAAGATTTACTATCTTCACTAAAGTGCTTTCAAACACTCTAACGAGATATTTACACTTAAATGAATGAGAAACTTCGTATACAAGCTGCAAACAGCTCAATTTGAGACATCTGCAGCAGAAGCTTTCCTTTTTTTCCTTGAATGGGCTTCAAAAGCCCGTAAGTTCCTCCAGGCGCTTTAGTCACCATTCCACTGCAGAAGTTATGTAGCTACTGTGATTTAAAGCGAAAGATGTATGTGGAATCCCAGATCAGCTAAATATTTTCTATCTTCACTAATGTGCATTCAAACACTCTAACGAGATATTTACACTTAAATGAACGAGAAACTTCGTAGAGGAGCTGCAAACAGCTCAGTTGGAGACATCTGCGGCAGAAGCTTTCCTTTTTTCCTCGACTGTGCTTAAAACCCCGTCACTTGCTTCATACACTTCTCACCAATGCCCTGCAGTAGGTTTGTAGTTAGGTGTTTTAAAGCCAAAGATATATAGGGATACATGTTCAGCAAAATATTTCCTATCTCCACGAAAATGATTTCACGTACTGTAACCAGCTAGTTACGCTGAAATGGAGGAGATAGTTGTCAGAAGAGCTGCAAACAGCTCAGTTTGAGACATCTGCGGCAGAAGCTTTCCTTTTTTCTCTTGAATGGGATTCAAAAGCCCGTAAGTTCCTCCAGGCGCTTTAGTCACCATTCCACTGCAGAAGTTATGTAGTTACTGTGATTTAAAGCGAAAGGTTTACGGGGATCCCAGATTACCCAAATATTTTCTATCTTCACTAATGTGCATTCAAACACTCTAACGAGATATTTACACTTAAATGAACGAGGAACTTCGTATACAAGCTGCAAACAGCTCAGTTGGCGACATCTGCGGCAGAAGCTATCCTTTTTTTCTTTGAATGGGCTTCAATAGCCTGTAAGTTCCTCCAGGCGCTTTAGTCACCATTCCACTGCAGAAGTTATGTAGCTACTGTGATTTAAAGCGAAAGATGTATGTGGAATCCCAGATCAGCTAAATATTTTCTATCTTCACAAATGTGCATTCAAACACTCTAACGAGATATTTACACTTAAATGAACGAGAAACTTCGTAGAAGAGCTGCAAACAGCTCAGTTGGACACATCTGCGGCAGAAGCTTTCCTTTTTTCCTCGACTGTGCTTAAAACCCCGTCACTTGCTTCATACGCTTCTCACCAATCCCCTGCAGTAGGTTTGTAGTTAGGTGTTCTAAAGCCCAAGATATATAGGGAAACATGTTCAGCAAAAGATTTCCTATCTCCACGAAAATGATTTCACATAGTGTAACCAGCTAATTAAGCTGAAATGAAGGAGAATGTTGACAGAAGAGCTGCAAACAGCTCAGTTTAAGTCATCTGCGGCAGAAGCTTTCCTTTTTTTCCTTGAATGGGCTTCAAAAGCCCGTAAGCTCCTCCAGGCGCTTTAGTCACCATTCCACTGCAGAAGTTATGTAGTTACTGTGATTTAAAGCGAAAGATGCATGGGGATCCCAGATCAGCTAAAGATTTACTATCTTCACTAATGTGCATTCAAACACTCTAACGACATATTTACACTTAAATGAACGAGAAACTTCGTATACAAGCTGCAAACAGCTCAGTTGGCGACACCTGCGGCAGAAGCTTTCCTTTTTTTCCTCGAATCTGCTTAAAACCCCGGAACTTGCTTGATACACTTCTCAGCAATCCCCTGCAGTATCTTTGTAGTTACGGTGTTCTAAAGGCAAAGATAAGTAGGGATACATGTTCAGCAAAAGATTTCCTATGTCCACGAAAATGATTTCACATACTGTAACCAGCTAGTTACACTGAAATGAAGGAGAATGTTGTCAGAAGAGCTGCAAACAGCTCAGTTTGAGACATCTGCGGCAGAAGCCTTCCTTTTTTTCCTTGAATGGGCTTCAAAAGCCCGTAAGCTCCTCCAGGCGCTTTAGTCACCTTTCCACTGCAGAAGTTACGTAGTTACTGTGATTTAGAGCGAAAGATGTACGGGGATCCCAGAGCACCTAAATATTTTCTATCTTCACTAAAGTGCATTCAAACACTCTAACGAGATATTTACACATAAATGAACGAGAAACTTTGTAGAAAAGCTGCAAACAGCTCTGTTGGCGACACATGCGGCAGAAGCTTTCCTTTTTCCTCGACTGTGCTTAAAACCCCGTCACTTGCTTCATACACTTCTCACCAATCCCCTGCAGTAGGTTTGTAGTTAGGTGTTCTAAAGCCAAAGATATATAGGGATACATGTTCAGCAAAAGATTTCCTATCTCCACGAAACTGATTTCACATAGTGTAACCAGCTAGTTACACTGTAATAAAGGAGAATGTTGTCAGAAGAGCTGCAAACAGCTCAGTTTGAGACATCTGCGGCAGAAGCCTTCCTTTTTTTCCTTGAATGGGCTTTAAAAGCCCGTAAGTTCCTCCAGGCGCTTTAGTCACCTTTCCACTGCAGAAGTTATGTAGTTACTGTGATTTAAAGCGAAAGATGTATGTGGAATCCCAGATCAGCTAAATATTTTATATCTTCACTAATGTGCATTCAAACACTCTAACGAGATATTTACACTTAAATGAACGAGAAACTTCGTAGAAGAGCTGCAAACAGCTCAGTTGGACACATCTGCGGCAGAAGCTTTCCTTTTTTCCTCGACTGTGCTTAAAACCCCGTCACTTGCTTCATACGCTTCTCACCAATCCCCTGCAGTAGGTTTGTAGTTAGGTGTTCTAAAGCCCAAGATATATAGGGAAACATGTTCAGCAAAAGATTTCCTATCTCCACGAAAATGATTTCACATAGTGTAACCAGCTAATTAAGCTGAAATGAAGGAGAATGTTGACAGAAGAGCTGCAAACAGCTCAGTTTAAGTCATCTGCGGCAGAAGTTTTCCTTTTTTTCCTTGAATGGGCTTCAAAAGCCCGTAAGCTCCTCCAGGCGCTTTAGTCACCATTCCACTGCAGAAGTTATGTAGTTACTGTGATTTAAAGCGAAAGATGCATGGGGATCCCAGATCAGCTAAAGATTTACTATCTTCACTAATGTGCATTCAAACACTGTAACGACATATTTACACTTAAATGAACGAGAAACTTCGTATACAAGCTGCAAACAGCTCAGTTGGCGACACCTGCGGCAGAAGCTTTCCTTTTTTTCCTCGAATCTGCTTAAAACCCCGGAACTTGCTTGATACACTTCTCAGCAATCCCCTGCAGTATCTTTGTAGTTACGGTGTTCTAAAGGCAAAGATAAGTAGGGATACATGTTCAGCACAAGATTTCCTATCTCCACGAAAATGATTTCACATACTGTAACCAGCTAGTTACACTGAAATGAAGGAGAATGTTGTCAGAAGAGCTGCAAACAGCTCAGTTTGAGACATCTGCGGCAGAAGCCTTCCTTTTTTTCCTTGAATGGGCTTCAAAAGCCCGTAAGCTCCTCCAGGCGCTTTAGTCACCATTCCACTGCAGAAGTTACGTAGTTACTGTGATTTAGAGCGAAAGATGTACGGGGATCCCAGATCACCTAAATATTTTCTGTCTTCACTAAAGTGCATTCAAAGACTCTAACGAGATATTTACACATAAATGAACGAGAAACTTTGTATAAAAGCTGCAAACAGCTCTGTTGGCGACACATGCGGCAGAAGCTTTCCTTTTTTTCCTTGAATGGGCTTCAAAAGCCCGTAAGTTCCTCCAGGCGCTTTAGTCACCATTCCACTGCAGAAGATATGTAGCTACTGTGATTTAAAGCGAAAGAAGTATGTGGAATCCCAGATCAGCTAAATATTTTCTATCTTCACTAATGTGCATTCAAACACTCTAACGAGATATTTACACTTAAATGAACGAGAAACTTCGTAGAGGAGCTGCAAACAGCTCAGTTGGAGACATCTGCGGCAGAAGCTTTCCTTTTTTCCTCGACTGTGCTTAAAACCCCGTCACTTCCTTCATACACTTCTCACCAATCCCCTGCAGTAGGTTTGTAGTTAGGTGTTCTAAAGCCAAAGATATATAGGGATACATGTTCAGCAAAAGATTTCCTATCGCCACGAAAATGATTTCACATAGTGTAACCAGCTAGTTACACTGTAATGAAGGAGAATGTTGTCAGAAGAGCTGCAAACAGCTCAGTTTGAGACATCTGCGGCAGAAGCCTTCCTTTTTTTCCTTGAATGGGCTTTAAAAGCCCGTAAGTTCCTCCAGGCGCTTTAGTCACCATTCCACTGCAGAAGTTATGTAGTTACTGTGATTTAAAGCGAAAGATGTATGTGGAATCCCAGATCAGCTAAATATTTTCTATCTTCACTAATGTGCATTCAAACACTCTAACGAGATATTTACACTTAAATGAACGAGAAACTTCGTAGAGGAGCTGCAAACAGCTCAGTTGGAGACATCTGCGGCAGAAGCTTTCCTTTTTTCCTCGACTGTGCTTAAAACCCCGTCACTTGCTTCATACACTTCTCACCAATGCCCTGCAGTAGGTTTCTAGTTAGGTGTTCTAAAGCCAAAGATATATAGGGATACATGTTCAGCAAAATATTTCCTATCTCCACGAAACTGATTTCACATAGTGTAACCAGCTAGTTACACTGTAATGAAGGAGAATGTTGTCAGAGGAGCTGCAAACAGCTCAGTTTGAGACATCTGCGGCAGAAGCCTTCCTTTTTTTCCTTGAATGGGCTTTAAAAGCCCGTAAGTTCCTCCAGGCGCTTTAGTCACCATTCCACTGCAGAAGTTATGTAGTTACTGTGATTTAAAGCGAAAGATGTATGGGGATCCCAGATCAGCTAAAGATTTACTATCTTCACTAAAGTGCTTTCAAACACTCTAACGAGATAATTACATTTAAATGAATGAGAAACTTCGTATACAAGCTGCAAACAGCTCAATTTGAGACATCTGCAGCAGAAGCTTTCCTTTTTTTCCTTGAATGGGCTTCAAAAGCCCGTAAGTTCCTCCAGGCGCTTTAGTCACCATTCCACTGCAGAAGTTATGTAGCTACTGTGATTTAAAGCGAAAGATGTATGTGGAATCCCAGATCAGCTAAATATTTTCTATCTTCACTAATGTGCATTCAAACACTCTAACGAGATATTTACACTTAAATGAACGAGAAACTTCGTAGAGGAGCTGCAAACAGCTCAGTTGGCGACATCTGCGGCAGAAGCTATCCTTTTTTTCTTTGAATGGGCTTCAATAGCCTGTAAGTTCCTCCAGGCGCTTTAGTCACCATTCCACTGCAGAAGTTATGTAGCTACTGTGATTTAAAGCGAAAGATGTATGTGGAATCCCAGATCAGCTAAATATTTTCTATCTTCACTAATGTGCATTCAAACACTCTAACGAGATATTTACACTTAAATGAACGAGAAACTTCGTAGAGGAGCTGCAAACAGCTCAGTTGGCGACATCTGCGGCAGAAGCTATCCTTTTTTTCTTTGAATGGGCTTCAATAGCCTGTAAGTTCCTCCAGGCGCTTTAGTCACCATTCCACTGCTGAAGTTATGTAGCTACTGTGATTTAAAGCGAAAGATGTATGTGGAATCCCAGATCAGCTAAATATTTTCTATCTTCACTAATGTGCATTCAAACACTCTAACGAGATATTTACACTTAAATGAACGAGAAACTTCGTAGAGGAGCTGCAAACAGCTCAGTTGGAGACATCTGCGGAAGAAGCTTTCCTTTTTTCCTCGACTGTGCTTAAAACCCCGTCACTTGCTTCATACACTTCTCACCAATCCCCTGCAGTAGGTTTGTAGTTAGGTGTTCTAAAGCCAAAGATATATAGGGATACATGTTCAGCAAAAGATTTCCTATCTCCACGAAACTGATTTCACATAGTGTAACCAGCTAGTTACACTGTAATAAAGGAGAATGTTGTCAGAAGAGCTGCAAACAGCTCAGTTTGAGACATCTGCGGCAGAAGCCTTCCTTTTTTTCCTTGAATGGGCTTTAAAAGCCCGTAAGTTCCTCCAGGCGCTTTAGTCACCATTCCACTGCAGAAGTTATGTAGTTACTGTGATTTAAAGCGAAAGATGCATGGGGATCCCAGATCAGCTAAATATTTTCTATCTTCACTAATGTGCATTCAAACACTCTAACGAGATATTTACACTTAAATGAACGAGAAACTTCGTATACAAGCTGCAAACAGCTCAGTTGGCGACACCTGCGGCAGAAGCTTTCCTTTTTTTCCTCGAATCTGCTTAAAACCCCGGAACTTGCTTGATACACTTCTCAGCAATCCCCTGCAGTATCTTTGTAGTTACGGTGTTCTAAAGGCAAAGATAAGTAGGGATACATGTTCAGCACAAGATTTCCTATCTCCACGAAAATGATTTCACATACTGTAACCAGCTAGTTACACTGAAATGAAGGAGAATGTTGTCAGAAGAGCTGCAAACAGCTCAGTTTGAGACATCTGCGGCAGAAGCCTTCCTTTTTTTCCTTGAATGGGCTTCAAAAGCCCGTAAGCTCCTCCAGGCGCTTTAGTCACCTTTCCACTGCAGAAGTTACGTAGTTACTGTGATTTAGAGCGAAAGATGTACGGGGATCCCAGATCACCTAAATATTTTCTATCTTCACTAAAGTGCATTCAAAGACTCTAACGAGATATTTACACATAAATGAACGAGAAACTTTGTATAAAAGCTGCAAACAGCTCTGTTGGCGACACATGCGGCAGAAGCTTTCCTTTTTTTCCTTGAATGGGCTTCAAAAGCCCGTAAGTTCCTCCAGGCGCTTTAGTCACCATTCCACTGCAGAAGTTATGTAGCTACTGTGATTTAAAGCGAAAGATGTATGTGGAATCCCAGATCAGCTAAATATTTTCTATCTTCACTAATGTGCATTCAAACACTCTAACGAGATATTTACACTTAAATGAACGAGAAACTTCGTAGAGGAACTGCAAACAGCTCAGTTGGCGACATCTGCGGCAGAAGCTTTCCTTTTTTCCTCGACTGTGCTTAAAACCCCGTCACTTGCTTCATACACTTCTCACCAATCCCCTGCAGTAGGTTTGTAGTTAGGTGTTCTAAAGCCAAAGATATATAGGGATACATGTTCAGCAAAAGATTTCCTATCGCCACGAAACTGATTTCACATAGTGTAACCAGCTAGTTACACTGTAATGAAGGAGAATGTTGTCAGAAGAGCTGCAAACAGCTCAGTTTGAGACATCTGCGGCAGAAGCCTTCCTTTTTTTCCTTGAATGGGCTTTAAAAGCCCGTAAGTTCCTCCAGGCGCTTTAGTCACCATTCCACTGCAGAAGTTATGTAGTTACTGTGATTTAAAGCGAAAGATGTATGTGGAATCCCAGATCAGCTAAATATTTTCTATCTTCACTAATGTGCATTCAAACACTCTAACGAGATATTTACACTTAAATGAACGAGAAACTTCGTAGAGGAGCTGCAAACAGCTCAGTTGGAGACATCTGCGGCAGAAGCTTTCCTTTTTTCCTCGACTGTGCTTAAAACCCCGTCACTTGCTTCATACACTTCTCACCAATGCCCTGCAGTAGGTTTGTAGTTAGGTGTTCTAAAGCCAAAGATATATAGGGATACATGTTCAGCAAAATATTTCCTATCTCCACGAAAATGATTTCACATAGTGTAACCAGGTAGTTACACTGTAATGAAGGAGAATGTTGTCAGAGGAGCTGCAAACAGCTCAGTTTGAGACATCTGCGGCAGAAGCCTTCCTTTTTTTCCTTGAATGGGCTTTAAAAGCCCGTAAGTTCCTCCAGGCGCTTTAGTCACCATTCCACTGCAGAAGTTATGTAGTTACTGTGATTTAAAGCGAAAGATGTATGGGGATCCCAGATCAGCTAAAGATTTACTATCTTCACTAAAGTGCTTTCAAACACTCTAACGAGATATTTACACTTAAATGAATGAGAAACTTCGTATACAAGCTGCAAACAGCTCAATTTGAGACATCTGCAGCAGAAGCTTTCCTTTTTTTCCTTGAATGGGCTTCAAAAGCCCGTAAGTTCCTCCAGGCGCTTTAGTCACCATTCCACTGCAGAAGTTATGTAGCTACTGTGATTTAAAGCGAAAGATGTATGTGGAATCCCAGATCAGCTAAATATTTTCTATCTTCACTAATGTGCATTCAAACACTCTAACGAGATATTTACACTTAAATGAACGAGAAACTTCGTAGAGGAGCTGCAAACAGCTCAGTTGGCGACATCTGCGGCAGAAGCTATCCTTTTTTTCTTTGAATGGGCTTCAATAGCCTGTAAGTTCCTCCAGGCGCTTTAGTCACCATTCCACTGCTGAAGTTATGTAGCTACTGCGATTTAAAGCGAAAGATGTATGTGGAATCCCAGATCAGCTAAATATTTTCTATCTTCACTAATGTGCATTCAAACACTCTAACGAGATATTTACACTTAAATGAACGAGAAACTTCGTAGAAGAGCTGCAAACAGCTCAGTTGGACACATCTGCGGAAGAAGCTTTCCTTTTTTCCTCGACTGTGCTTAAAACCCCGTCACTTGCTTCATACGCTTCTCACCAATCCCCTGCAGTAGGTTTGTAGTTAGGTGTTCTAAAGCCCAAGATATATAGGGAAACATGTTCAGCAAAAGATTTCCTATCTCCACGAAAATGATTTCACATAGTGTAACCAGCTAATTAAGCTGAAATGAAGGAGAATGTTGACAGAAGAGCTGCAAACAGCTCAGTTTAAGTCATCTGCGGCAGAAGCTTTCCTTTTTTTCCTTGAATGGGCTTCAAAAGCCCGTAAGCTCCTCCAGGCGCTTTAGTCACCATTCCACTGCAGAAGTTATGTAGTTACTGTGATTTAAAGCGAAAGATGCATGGGGATCCCAGATCAGCTAAAGATTTACTATCTTCACTAATGTGCATTCAAACACTCTAACGACATATTTACACTTAAATGAACGAGAAACTTCGTATACAAGCTGCAAACAGCTCAGTTGGCGACACCTGCGGCAGAAGCTTTCCTTTTTTTCCTCGAATCTGCTTAAAACCCCGGAACTTGCTTGATACACTTCTCAGCAATCCCCTGCAGTATCTTTGTAGTTACGGTGTTCTAAAGGCAAAGATAAGTAGGGATACATGTTCAGCAAAAGATTTCCTATCTCCACGAAAATGATTTCACATAGTGTAACCAGCTAGTTACACTGTAATGAAGGAGAATGTTGTCAGAGGAGCTGCAAACAGCTCAGTTTGAGACATCTGCGGCAGAAGCCTTCCTTTTTTTCCTTGAATGGGCTTTAAAAGCCCGTAAGTTCCTCCAGGCGCTTTAGTCACCATTCCACTGCAGAAGTTATGTAGTTACTGTGATTTAAAGCGAAAGATGTATGGGGATCCCAGATCAGCTAAAGATTTACTATCTTCACTAAAGTGCTTTCAAACACTCTAACGAGATAATTACATTTAAATGAATGAGAAACTTCGTATACAAGCTGCAAACAGCTCAATTTGAGACATCTGCAGCAGAAGCTTTCCTTTTTTTCCTTGAATGGGCTTCAAAAGCCCGTAAGTTCCTCCAGGCGCTTTAGTCACCATTCCACTGCAGAAGTTATGTAGCTACTGTGATTTAAAGCGAAAGATGTATGTGGAATCCCAGATCAGCTAAATATTTTCTATCTTCACTAATGTGCATTCAAACACTCTAACGAGATATTTACACTTAAATGAACGAGAAACTTCGTAGAGGAGCTGCAAACAGCTCAGTTGGCGACATCTGCGGCAGAAGCTATCCTTTTTTTCTTTGAATGGGCTTCAATAGCCTGTAAGTTCCTCCAGGCGCTTTAGTCACCATTCCACTGCAGAAGTTATGTAGCTACTGTGATTTAAAGCGAAAGATGTATGTGGAATCCCAGATCAGCTAAATATTTTCTATCTTCACTAATGTGCATTCAAACACTCTAACGAGATATTTACACTTAAATGAACGAGAAACTTCGTAGAGGAGCTGCAAACAGCTCAGTTGGCGACATCTGCGGCAGAAGCTATCCTTTTTTTCTTTGAATGGGCTTCAATAGCCTGTAAGTTCCTCCAGGCGCTTTAGTCACCATTCCACTGCTGAAGTTATGTAGCTACTGTGATTTAAAGCGAAAGATGTATGTGGAATCCCAGATCAGCTAAATATTTTCTATCTTCACTAATGTGCATTCAAACACTCTAACGAGATATTTACACTTAAATGAACGAGAAACTTCGTAGAGGAGCTGCAAACAGCTCAGTTGGAGACATCTGCGGAAGAAGCTTTCCTTTTTTCCTCGACTGTGCTTAAAACCCCGTCACTTGCTTCATACACTTCTCACCAATCCCCTGCAGTAGGTTTGTAGTTAGGTGTTCTAAAGCCAAAGATATATAGGGATACATGTTCAGCAAAAGATTTCCTATCTCCACGAAACTGATTTCACATAGTGTAACCAGCTAGTTACACTGTAATAAAGGAGAATGTTGTCAGAAGAGCTGCAAACAGCTCAGTTTGAGACATCTGCGGCAGAAGCCTTCCTTTTTTTCCTTGAATGGGCTTTAAAAGCCCGTAAGTTCCTCCAGGCGCTTTAGTCACCATTCCACTGCAGAAGTTATGTAGTTACTGTGATTTAAAGCGAAAGATGCATGGGGATCCCAGATCAGCTAAATATTTTCTATCTTCACTAATGTGCATTCAAACACTCTAACGAGATATTTACACTTAAATGAACGAGAAACTTCGTATACAAGCTGCAAACAGCTCAGTTGGCGACACCTGCGGCAGAAGCTTTCCTTTTTTTCCTCGAATCTGCTTAAAACCCCGGAACTTGCTTGATACACTTCTCAGCAATCCCCTGCAGTATCTTTGTAGTTACGGTGTTCTAAAGGCAAAGATAAGTAGGGATACATGTTCAGCACAAGATTTCCTATCTCCACGAAAATGATTTCACATACTGTAACCAGCTAGTTACACTGAAATGAAGGAGAATGTTGTCAGAAGAGCTGCAAACAGCTCAGTTTGAGACATCTGCGGCAGAAGCCTTCCTTTTTTTCCTTGAATGGGCTTCAAAAGCCCGTAAGCTCCTCCAGGCGCTTTAGTCACCTTTCCACTGCAGAAGTTACGTAGTTACTGTGATTTAGAGCGAAAGATGTACGGGGATCCCAGATCACCTAAATATTTTCTATCTTCACTAAAGTGCATTCAAAGACTCTAACGAGATATTTACACATAAATGAACGAGAAACTTTGTATAAAAGCTGCAAACAGCTCTGTTGGCGACACATGCGGCAGAAGCTTTCCTTTTTTTCCTTGAATGGGCTTCAAAAGCCCGTAAGTTCCTCCAGGCGCTTTAGTCACCATTCCACTGCAGAAGTTATGTAGCTACTGTGATTTAAAGCGAAAGATGTATGTGGAATCCCAGATCAGCTAAATATTTTCTATCTTCACTAATGTGCATTCAAACACTCTAACGAGATATTTACACTTAAATGAACGAGAAACTTCGTAGAGGAACTGCAAACAGCTCAGTTGGCGACATCTGCGGCAGAAGCTTTCCTTTTTTCCTCGACTGTGCTTAAAACCCCGTCACTTGCTTCATACACTTCTCACCAATCCCCTGCAGTAGGTTTGTAGTTAGGTGTTCTAAAGCCAAAGATATATAGGGATACATGTTCAGCAAAAGATTTCCTATCGCCACGAAACTGATTTCACATAGTGTAACCAGCTAGTTACACTGTAATGAAGGAGAATGTTGTCAGAAGAGCTGCAAACAGCTCAGTTTGAGACATCTGCGGCAGAAGCCTTCCTTTTTTTCCTTGAATGGGCTTTAAAAGCCCGTAAGTTCCTCCAGGCGCTTTAGTCACCATTCCACTGCAGAAGTTATGTAGTTACTGTGATTTAAAGCGAAAGATGTATGTGGAATCCCAGATCAGCTAAATATTTTCTATCTTCACTAATGTGCATTCAAACACTCTAACGAGATATTTACACTTAAATGAACGAGAAACTTCGTAGAGGAGCTGCAAACAGCTCAGTTGGAGACATCTGCGGCAGAAGCTTTCCTTTTTTCCTCGACTGTGCTTAAAACCCCGTCACTTGCTTCATACACTTCTCACCAATGCCCTGCAGTAGGTTTGTAGTTAGGTGTTCTAAAGCCAAAGATATATAGGGATACATGTTCAGCAAAATATTTCCTATCTCCACGAAAATGATTTCACATAGTGTAACCAGGTAGTTACACTGTAATGAAGGAGAATGTTGTCAGAGGAGCTGCAAACAGCTCAGTTTGAGACATCTGCGGCAGAAGCCTTCCTTTTTTTCCTTGAATGGGCTTTAAAAGCCCGTAAGTTCCTCCAGGCGCTTTAGTCACCATTCCACTGCAGAAGTTATGTAGTTACTGTGATTTAAAGCGAAAGATGTATGGGGATCCCAGATCAGCTAAAGATTTACTATCTTCACTAAAGTGCTTTCAAACACTCTAACGAGATATTTACACTTAAATGAATGAGAAACTTCGTATACAAGCTGCAAACAGCTCAATTTGAGACATCTGCAGCAGAAGCTTTCCTTTTTTTCCTTGAATGGGCTTCAAAAGCCCGTAAGTTCCTCCAGGCGCTTTAGTCACCATTCCACTGCAGAAGTTATGTATCTACTGTGATTTAAAGCGAAAGATGTATGTGGAATCCCAGATCAGCTAAATATTTTCTATCTTCACTAATGTGCATTCAAACACTCTAACGAGATATTTACACTTAAATGAACGAGAAACTTCGTAGAGGAGCTGCAAACAGCTCAGTTGGCGACATCTGCGGCAGAAGCTATCCTTTTTTTCTTTGAATGGGCTTCAATAGCCTGTAAGTTCCTCCAGGCGCTTTAGTCACCATTCCACTGCTGAAGTTATGTAGCTACTGTGATTTAAAGCGAAAGATGTATGTGGAATCCCAGATCAGCTAAATATTTTCTATCTTCACTAATGTGCATTCAAACACTCTAACGAGATATTTACACTTAAATGAACGAGAAACTTCGTAGAAGAGCTGCAAACAGCTCAGTTGGACACATCTGCGGAAGAAGCTTTCCTTTTTTCCTCGACTGTGCTTAAAACCCCGTCACTTGCTTCATACGCTTCTCACCAATCCCCTGCAGTAGGTTTGTAGTTAGGTGTTCTAAAGCCCAAGATATATAGGGAAACATGTTCAGCAAAAGATTTCCTATCTCCACGAAAATGATTTCACATAGTGTAACCAGCTAATTAAGCTGAAATGAAGGAGAATGTTGACAGAAGAGCTGCAAACAGCTCAGTTTAAGTCATCTGCGGCAGAAGCTTTCCTTTTTTTCCTTGAATGGGCTTCAAAAGCCCGTAAGCTCCTCCAGGCGCTTTAGTCACCATTCCACTGCAGAAGTTATGTAGTTACTGTGATTTAAAGCGAAAGATGCATGGGGATCCCAGATCAGCTAAAGATTTACTATCTTCACTAATGTGCATTCAAACACTCTAACGACATATTTACACTTAAATGAACGAGAAACTTCGTATACAAGCTGCAAACAGCTCAGTTGGCGACACCTGCGGCAGAAGCTTTCCTTTTTTTCCTCGAATCTGCTTAAAACCCCGGAACTTGCTTGATACACTTCTCAGCAATCCCCTGCAGTATCTTTGTAGTTACGGTGTTCTAAAGGCAAAGATAAGTAGGGATACATGTTCAGCAAAAGATTTCCTATCTCCACGAAAATGATTTCACATACTGTAACCAGCTAGTTACACTGAAATGAAGGAGAATGTTGTCAGAAGAGCTGCAAACAGCTCAGTTTGAGACATCTGCGGCAGAAGCCTTCCTTTTCTTCCTTGAATGGGCTTCAAAAGCCCGTAAGCTCCTCCAGGCGCTTTAGTCACCTTTCCACTGCAGAAGTTACGTAGTTACTGTGATTTAGAGCGAAAGATGTACGGGGATCCCAGATCACCTAAATATTTTCTATCTTCACTAAAGTGCATTCAAACACTCTAACGAGATATTTACACATAAATGAACGAGAAACTTTGTATAAAAGCTGCAAACAGCTCTGTTGGCGACACATGCGGCAGAAGCTTTCCTTTTTTTCCTTGAATGGGCTTCAATAGCCCGTAAGTTCCTCCAGGCGCTTTAGTCACCATTCCACTGCAGAAGTTATGTAGCTACTGTGATTTAAAGCGAAAGATGTATGTGGAATCCCAGATCAGCTAAATATTTTCTATCTTCACTAATGTGCATTCAAACACTCTAACGAGATATTTACACTTAAATGAACGAGAAACTTCGTAGAGGAGCTGCAAACAGCTCAGTTGGAGACATCTGCGGCAGAAGCTTTCCTTTTTTCCTCGACTGTGCTTAAAACCCCGTCACTTGCTTCATACACTTCTCACCAATCCCCTGCAGTAGGTTTGTAGTTAGGTGTTCTAAAGCCAAAGATATATAGGGATACATGTTCAGCAAAAGATTTCCTATCGCCACGAAACTGATTTCACATAGTGTAACCAGGTAGTTACACTGTAATGAAGGAGAATGTTGTCAGATGAGCTGCAAACAGCTCAGTTTGAGACATCTGCGGCAGAAGCCTTCCTTTTTTTCCTTGAATGGGCTTTAAAAGCCCGTAAGTTCCTCCAGGCGCTTTAGTCACCATTCCACTGCAGAAGTTATGTAGTTACTGTGATTTAAAGCGAAAGATGTATGGGGATCCCAGATCAGCTAAAGATTTACTATCTTCACTAAAGTGCTTTCAAACACTCTAACGAGATATTTACACTTAAATGAATGAGAAACTTCGTATACAAGCTGCAAACAGCTCAATTTGAGACATCTGCAGCAGAAGCTTTCCTTTTTTTCCTTGAATGGGCTTCAAAAGCCCGTAAGTTCCTCCAGGCGCTTTAGTCACCATTCCACTGCAGAAGTTATGTAGCTACTGTGATTTAAAGCGAAAGATGTATGTGGAATCCCAGATCAGCTAAATATTTTCTATCTTCACTAATGTGCATTCAAACACTCTAACGAGATATTTACACTTAAATGAACGAGAAACTTCGTAGAGGAGCTGCAAACAGCTCAGTTGGAGACATCTACGGCAGAAGCTTTCCTTTTTCCTCGACTGTGCTTAAAACCCCGTCACTTGCTTCATACACTTCTCACCAATCCCCTGCAGTAGGTTTGTAGTTAGGTGTTCTAAAGCCCAAGATATATAGGGAAACATGTTCAGCAAAAGATTTCCTATCTCCACGAAAATGATTTCACATAGTGTAACCAGCTAATTAAGCTGAAATGAAGGAGAATGTTGACAGAAGAGCTGCAAACAGCTCAGTTTAAGTCATCTGCGGCAGAAGCTTTCCTTTTTTTCCTTGAATGGGCTTCAAAAGCCCGTAAGCTCCTCCAGGCGCCTTAGTCACCATTCCACTGCAGAAGTTATGTAGTTACTGTGATTTAAAGCGAAAGATGCATGGGGATCCCAGATCAGCTAAAGATTTACTATCTTCACTAATGTGCATTCAAACACTCTAACGACATATTTACACTTAAATGAACGAGAAACTTCGTATACAAGCTGCAAACAGCTCAGTTGGCGACACCTGCGGCAGAAGCTTTCCTTTTTTTCCTCGAATCTGCTTAAAACCCCGGAACTTGCTTGATACACTTCTCAGCAATCCCCTGCAGTATCTTTGTAGTTACGGTGTTCTAAAGGCAAAGATAAGTAGGGATACATGTTCAGCAAAAGATTTCCTATCTCCACGAAAATGATTTCACATACTGTAACCAGCTAGTTACACTGAAATGAAGGAGAATGTTGTCAGAAGAGCTGCAAACAGCTCAGTTTGAGACATCTGCGGCAGAAGCCTTCCTTTTTTTCCTTGAATGAGCTTCAAAAGCCCGTAAGCTCCTCCAGGCGCTTTCGTCACCTTTCCACTGCAGAAGTTACGTAGTTACTGTGATTTAGAGCGAAAGATGTACGGGGATCCCAGAGCACCTAAATATTTTCTATCTTCACTAAAGTGCATTCAAACACTCTAACGAGATATTTACACTTAAATGAACGAGAAACTTTGTATAAAAGCTGCAAACAGCTCTGTTGGCGACACATGCGGCAGAAGCTTTCCTTTTTTTCCTTGAATGGGCTTCAAAAGCCCGTAAGTTCCTCCAGGCGCTTTAGTCACCATTCCACTGCAGAAGTTATGTAGCTACTGTGATTTAAAGCGAAAGATGTATGTGGAATCCCAGATCAGCTAAATATTTTCTATCTTCACTAATGTGCATTCAAACACTCTAACGAGATATTTACACTTAAATGAACGAGAAACTTCGTAGAGGAGCTGCAAACAGCTCAGTTGGAGACATCTGGGGCAGAAGCTTTCCTTTTTTCCTCGACTGTGCTTAAAACCCCGTCACTTGCTTCATACACTTCTCACCAATGCCCTGCAGTAGGTTTGTAGTTAGGTGTTTTAAAGCCAAAGATATATAGGGATACATGTTCAGCAAAAGATTTGCTATCTCCACGAAAATGATTTCACATAGTGTAACCAGCTAGTTACACTGAAATGAAGGAGAATGTTGTCAGAAGAGCTGCAAACAGCTCAATTTGAGACATCTGCAGCAGAAGCTTTCCTTTTTTTCCTTGAATGGGCTTCAAAAGCCCGTAAGTTCCTCCAGGCGCTTTAGTCACCAGTCCACTCCAGATGTTATGTAGCTACTGTGATTTAAAGCGAAAGATGTATGTGGAATCCCAGATCAGCTAAATATTTTCTATTTTCACTAATGTGCATTCAA
Organism: Pelodiscus sinensis; assembly: GCF_052426305.1. Lineage (NCBI taxonomy): Eukaryota > Metazoa > Chordata > Testudines > Trionychidae > Pelodiscus > Pelodiscus sinensis. The sequence goes on from NC_143073.1 coordinate 18,922,233, forward strand.
ACACTCTAACGAGATATTTACACTTAAATGAACGAGAAACTTCGTATACAAGCTGCAAACAGCTCAGTTGGCGACATCTGCGGCAGAAGCTATCCTTTTTTTCTTTGAATGGGCTTCAATAGCCTGTAAGTTCCTCCAGGCGCTTTAGTCACCATTCCACTGCAGAAGTTATGTAGCTACTGTGATTTAAAGCGAAAGATGTATGTGGAATCCCAGATCAGCTAAATATTTTCTATCTTCACTAATGTGCATTCAAACACTCTAACGAGATATTTACACTTAAATGAACGAGAAACTTCGTAGAGGAGCTGCAAACAGCTCAGTTGGAGACATCTGCGGCAGAAGCTTTCCTTTTTTCCTCGACTGTGCTTAAAACCCCGTCACTTGCTTCATACACTTCTCACCAATCCCCTGCAGTGGGTTTGTAGTTAGGTGTTCTAAAGCCAAAGATATATAGGGATACATGTTCAGCAAAAGATTTCCTATCTCCACGAAACTGATTTCACATAGTGTAACCAGCTAGTTACACTGTAATAAAGGAGAATGTTGTCAGAAGAGCTGCAAACAGCTCAGTTTGAGACATCTGCGGCAGAAGCCTTCCTTTTTTTCCTTGAATGGGCTTTAAAAGCCCGTAAGTTCCTCCAGGCGCTTTAGTCACCATTCCACTGCAGAAGTTATGTAGTTACTGTGATTTAAAGCGAAAGATGTATGGGGATCCCAGATCAGCTAAAGATTTACTATCTTCACTAAAGTGCTTTCAAACACTCTAACGAGATATTTACACTTAAATGAATGAGAAACTTCGTATACAAGCTGCAAACAGCTCAATTTGAGACATCTGCAGCAGAAGCTTTCCTTTTTTTCCTTGAATGGGCTTCAAAAGCCCGTAAGTTCCTCCAGGCGCTTTAGTCACCATTCCACTCCAGAAGTTATGTAGCTACTGTGATTTAAAGCGAAAGATGTATGTGGAATCCCAGATCAGCTAAATATTTTCTATCTTCACTAATGTGCATTCAAACACTCTAACGAGATATTTACACTTAAAAGAACGAGAAACTTCGTAGAGGAGCTGCAAACAGCTGAGTTGGAGACATCTGCGGCAGAAGCTTTCCTTTTTTCCTCGACTGTGCTTAAAACCCCGTCACTTGCTTCATACACTTCTCACCAATGCCCTGCAGTAGGTTTGTAGTTAGGTGTTCTAAAGCCCAAGATATATAGGGAAACATGTTCAGCAAAAGATTTCCTATCTCCACGAAAATGATTTCACATAGTGTAACCAGCTAATTAAGCTGAAATGAAGGAGAATGTTGACAGAAGAGCTGCAAACAGCTCAGTTTAAGTCATCTGCGGCAGAAGCTTTCCTTTTTTTCCTTGAATGGGCTTCAAAAGCCCGTAAGCTCCTCCAGGCGCTTTAGTCACCATTCCACTGCAGAAGTTATGTAGTTACTGTGATTTAAAGCGAAAGATGCATGGGGATCCCAGATCAGCTAAAGATTTACTATCTTCACTAATGTGCATTCAAACACTCTAACGACATATGTACACTTAAATGAACGAGAAACTTCGTATACAAGCTGCAAACAGCTCAGTTGGCGACACCTGCGGCAGAAGCTTTCCTTTTTTTCCTCGAATCTGCTTAAAACCCCGGAACTTGCTTGATACACTTCTCAGCAATCCCCTGCAGTATCTTTGTAGTTACGGTGTTCTAAAGGCAAAGATAAGTAGGGATACATGTTCAGAAAAAGATTTCCTATCTCCACGAAAATGATTTCACATACTGTAACCAGCTAGTTACACTGAAATGAAGGAGAATGTTGTCAGAAGAGCTGCAAACAGCTCAGTTTGAGACATCTGCGGCAGAAGCCTTCCTTTTTTTCCTTGAATGGGCTTCAAAAGCCCGTAAGCTCCTCCAGGCGCTTTAGTCACCTTTCCACTGCAGAAGTTACGTAGTTACTGTGATTTAGAGCGAAAGATGTACGGGGATCCCAGAGCACCTAAATATTTTCTATCTTCACTAAAGTGCATTCAAACACTCTAACGAGATATTTACACATAAATGAACGAGAAACTTTGTATAAAAGCTGCAAACAGCTCTGATGGCGACACATGCGGCAGAAGCTTTCCTTTTTTTCCTTGAATGGGCTTCAAAAGCCCGTAAGTTCCTCCAGGCGCTTTAGTCACCATTCCACTGCAGAAGTTATGTAGCTACTGTGATTTAAAGCGAAAGATGTATGTGGAATCCCAGATCAGCTAAATATTTTCTATCTTCACTAATGTGCATTCAAACACTCTAACGAGATATTTACACTTAAATGAACGAGAAACTTCGTAGAAGAGCTGCAAACAGCTCAGTTGGACACATCTGCGGAAGAAGCTTTCCTTTTTTCCTCGACTGTGCTTAAAACCCCGTCACTTGCTTCATACGCTTCTCACCAATCCCCTGCAGTAGGTTTGTAGTTAGGTGTTCTAAAGCCCAAGATATATAGGGAAACATATTCAGCAAAAGATTTCCTATCTCCACGAAAATGATTTCACATAGTGTAACCAGCTAATTAAGCTGAAATGAAGGAGAATGTTGACAGAAGAGCTGCAAACAGCTCAGTTTAAGTCATCTGCGGCAGAAGCTTTCCTTTTTTTCCTTGAATGGGCTTCAAAAGCCCGTAAGCTCCTCCAGGCGCTTTAGTCACCATTCCACTGCAGAAGTTATGTAGTTACTGTGATTTAAAGCGAAAGATGCATGGGGATCCCAGATCAGCTAAAGATTTACTATCTTCACTAATGTGCATTCAAACACTCTAACGACATATTTACACTTAAATGAACGAGAAACTTCGTATACAAGCTGCAAACAGCTCAGTTGGCGACACCTGCGGCAGAAGCTTTCCTTTTTTTCCTCGAATCTGCTTAAAACCCCGGAACTTGCTTGATACACTTCTCAGCAATCCCCTGCAGTATCTTTGTAGTTACGGTGTTCTAAAGGCAAAGATAAGTAGGGATACATGTTCAGCAAAAGATTTCCTATCTCCACGAAAATGATTTCACATACTGTAACCAGCTAGTTACACTGAAATGAAGGAGAATGTTGTCAGAAGAGCTGCAAACAGCTCAGTTTGAGACATCCGCGGCAGAAGTCTTCCTTTTTTTCCTTGAATGGGCTTCAAAAGCCCGTAAGCTCCTCCAGGCGCTTTAGTCACCTCTCCACTGCAGAAGTTACGTAGTTACTGTGATTTAGAGCGAAAGATGTACGGGGATCCCAGAGCACCTAAATATTTTCTATCTTCACTGAAGTGCATTCAAACACTCTAACGAGATATTTACACATAAATGAACGAGAAACTTTGTATAAAAGCTGCAAACAGCTCTGATGGCGACACATGCGGCAGAAGCTTTCCTTTTTTTCCTTGAATGGGCTTCAAAAGCCCGTAAGTTCCTCCAGGCGCTTTAGTCACCATTCCACTGCAGAAGTTATGTAGCTACTGTGATTTAAAGCGAAAGATGTATGTGGAATCCCAGATCAGCTAACTATTTTCTATCTTCACTAATGTGCATTCAAACACTCTAACGAGATATTTACACTTAAATGAACGAGAAACTTCGTAGAGGAGCTGCAAACAGCTCAGTTGGACACATCTGCGGCAGAAGCTTTCCTTTTTCCTCGACTGTGCTTAAAACCCCGTCACTTGCTTCATACACTTCTCACCAATGCCCTGCAGTAGGTTTGTAGTTAGGTGTTCTAAAGCCAAAGATATATAGGGATACATGTTCAGCAAAAGATTTCCTATCGCCACGAAACTGATTTCACATAGTGTAACCAGGTAGTTACACTGTAATGAAGGAGAATGTTGTCAGAAGAGCTGCAAACAGCTCAGTTTGAGACATCTGCGGCAGAAGCCTTCCTTTTTTTCCTTGAATGGGCTTTAAAAGCCCGTAAGTTCCTCCAGGCGCTTTAGTCACCATTCCACTGCAGAAGTTATGTAGTTACTGTGATTTAAAGCGAAAGATGTATGGGGATCCCAGATCAGCTAAAGATTTACTATCTTCACTAAAGTGCTTTCAAACACTCTAACGAGATATTTACACTTAAATGAATGAGAAACTTCGTATACAAGCTGCAAACAGCTCAATTTGAGACATCTGCAGCAGAAGCTTTCCTTTTTTTCCTTGAATGGGCTTCAAAAGCCCGTAAGTTCCTCCAGGCGCTTTAGTCACCATTCCACTGCAGAAGTTATGTAGCTACTGTGATTTAAAGCGAAAGATGTATGTGGAATCCCAGATCAGCTAAATATTTTCTATCTTCACTAATGTGCATTCAAACACTCTAACGAGATATTTACACTTAAATGAACGAGAAACTTCGTAGAGGAGCTGCAAACAGCTCAGTTGGAGACATCTGCGGCAGAAGCTTTCCTTTTTTCCTCGACTGTGCTTAAAACCCCGTCCCTTGCTTCATACACTTCTCACCAATGCCCTGCAGTAGGTTTGTAGTTAGGTGTTCTAAAGCCAAAGATATATAGGGATACATGTTCAGCAAAATATTTCCTATCTCCACGAAAATGATTTCACGTACTGTAACCAGCTAGTTACGCTGAAATGGAGGAGATAGTTGTCAGAAGAGCTGCAAACAGCTCAGTTTGAGACATCTGCGGCAGAAGCTTTCCTTTTTTCTCTTGAATGGGCTTCAAAAGCCCGTAAGTTCCTCCAGGCGCTTTAGTCACCATTCCACTGCAGAAGTTATGTAGTTACTGTGATTTAAAGCGAAAGGTGTACGGGGATCCCAGATTACCTAAATATTTTCTATATTCACTAATGTGCATTCAAACACTGTAACCAGATATTTACACTTAAATGAACGAGCAACTTCGTAGAAGAGCTGCAAACAGCTCCGTTGGAGACATCTGCGGCAGAAGCTTTCCTTTTTTTCCTCGAATGTGCTTAAAACCACGTAACTTGCTTCATACACCTATCTCCCCATTCTCCTCCAGTAAGTTTGTAGTTACGGTGTTCTAAAGCCAAAGATATATAGGGATACATGTTCAGCAAAAGATTTGCTATCTCCACGAAAATGATTTCACATACTGTAACCAGCTAGTTACACTGAAATGAAGGAGAAAGTTGTCAGAAGAGCTGCAAACAGCTCAGTTTAAGTCATCTGCGGCAGAAGCTTTCCTTTTTTTCCTTGAATGGGCTTCAAAAGCCCGTAAGTTCCTCCAGGCGCTTTAGTCACCATTCCACTCCAGAAGTTATGTAGCTACTGTGATTTAAAGCGAAAGATGTATGTGGAATCCCAGATCAGCTAAATATTTTCTATCTTCACTAATGTGCATTCAAACACTCTAACGAGATATTTACACTTAAATGAACGAGAAACTTCGTAGAAGAGCTGCAAACAGCTCAGTTGGACACATCTGCGGCAGAAGCTTTCCTTTTTTCCTCGACTGTGCTTAAAACCCCGTCACTTGCTTCATACGCTTCTCACCAATCCCCTGCAGTAGGTTTGTAGTTAGGTGTTCTAAAGCCCAAGATATATAGGGAAACATGTTCAGGAAAAGATTTCCTATCTCCACGAAAATGATTTCACATAGTGTAACCAGCTAATTAAGCTGAAATGAAGGAGAATGTTGACAGAAGAGCTGCAAACAGCTCAGTTTAAGTCATCTGCGGCAGAAGCTTTCCTTTTTTTCCTTGAATGGGCTTCAAAAGCCCGTAAGCTCCTCCAGGCGCTTTAGTCACCATTCCACTGCAGAAGTTATGTAGTTACTGTGATTTAAAGCGAAAGATGCATGGGGATCCCAGATCAGCTAAAGATTTACTATCTTCACTAATGTGCATTCAAACACTCTAACGACATATTTACACTTAAATGAACGAGAAACTTCGTATACAAGCTGCAAACAGCTCAGTTGGCGACACCTGCGGCAGAAGCTTTCCTTTTTTTCCTCGAATCTGCTTAAAACCCCGGAACTTGCTTGATACACTTCTCAGCAATCCCCTGCAGTATCTTTGTAGTTACGGTGTTCTAAAGGCAAAGATCAGTAGGGATACATGTTCAGCAAAAGATTTCCTATCTCCACGAAAATGATTTCACATACTGTAACCAGCTAGTTACACTGAAATGAAGGAGAATGTTGTCAGAAGAGCTGCAAACAGCTCAGTTTGAGACATCTGCGGCAGAAGCCTTCCTTTTTTTCCTTGAATGGGCTTCAAAAGCCCGTAAGCTCCTCCAGGCGCTTTAGTCACCTTTCCACTGCAGAAGTTACGTAGTTACTGTGATTTAGAGCGAAAGATGTACGGGGATCCCAGATCACCTAAATATTTTCTATCTTCACTAAAGTGCATTCAAACACTCTAACGAGATATTTACACATAAATGAACGAGAAACTTTGTATAAAAGCTGCAAACAGCTCTGTTGGCGACACATGTGGCAGAAGCTTTCCTTTTTTTCCTTGAATGGGCTTCAATAGCCCGTAAGTTCCTCCAGGCGCTTTAGTCACCATTCCACTGCAGAAGTTATGTAGCTACTGTGATTTAAAGCGAAAGATGTATGTGGAATCCCAGATCAGCTAAATATTTTCTATCTTCACTAATGTGCATTCAAACACTCTAACGAGATATTTACACTTAAATGAACGAGAAACTTCGTAGAGGAGCTGCAAACAGCTCAGTTGGAGACATCTGCGGCAGAAGCTTTCCTTTTTTCCTCGACTGTGCTTAAAACCCCGTCACTTGCTTCATACACTTCTCACCAATCCCCTGCAGTAGGTTTGTAGTTAGGTGTTCTAAAGCCAAAGATATATAGGGATACATGTTCAGCAAAAGATTTCCTATCTCCACGAAACTGATTTCACATAGTGTAACCAGCTAGTTACACTGTAATAAAGGAGAATGTTGTCAGAAGAGCTGCAAACAGCTCAGTTTGAGACATCTACGGCAGAAGCCTTCCTTTTTTTCCTTGAATGGGCTTTAAAAGCCCGTAAGTTCCTCCAGGCGCTTTAGTCACCATTCCACTGCAGAAGTTATGTAGCTACTGTGATTTAAAGCGAAAGATGTATGGGGATCCCAGATCAGCTAAAGATTTACTATCTTCACTAAAGTGCTTTCAAACACTCTAACGAGATATTTACACTTAAATGAATGAGAAACTTCGTATACAAGCTGCAAACAGCTCAATTTGAGACATCTGCAGCAGAAGCTTTCCTTTTTTTCCTTGAATGGGCTTCAAAAGCCCGTAAGTTCCTCCAGGCGCTTTAGTCACCATTCCACTGCAGAAGTTATGTAGCTACTGTGATTTAAAGCGAAAGATGTATGTGGAATCCCAGATCAGCTAAATATTTTCTATCTTCACTAATGTGCATTCAAACACTCTAACGAGATATTTACACTTAAATGAACGAGAAACTTCGTAGAGGAGCTGCAAACAGCTCAGTTGGAGACATCTGCGGCAGAAGCTTTCCTTTTTTCCTCGACTGTGCTTAAAACCCCGTCACTTGCTTCATACACTTCTCACCAATGCCCTGCAGTAGGTTTGTAGTTAGGTGTTTTAAAGCCAAAGATATATAGGGATACATGTTCAGCAAAATATTTCCTATCTCCACGAAAATGATTTCACGTACTGTAACCAGCTAGTTACGCTGAAATGGAGGAGATAGTTGTCAGAAGAGCTGCAAACAGCTCAGTTTGAGACATCTGCGGCAGAAGCTTTCCTTTTTTCTCTTGAATGGGCTTCAAAAGCCCGTAAGTTCCTCCAGGCGCTTTAGTCACCATTCCACTGCAGAAGTTATGTAGTTACTGTGATTTAAAGCGAAAGGTGTACGGGGATCCCAGATTACCCAAATATTTTCTATCTTCACTAATGTGCATTCAAACACTCTAACGAGATATTTACACTTAAATGAACGAGGAACTTCGTATACAAGCTGCAAACAGCTCAGTTGGCGACATCTGCGGCAGAAGCTATCCTTTTTTTCTTTGAATGGGCTTCAATAGCCTGTAAGTTCCTCCAGGCGCTTTAGTCACCATTCCACTGCAGAAGTTATGTAGCTACTGTGATTTAAAGCGAAAGATGTATGTGGAATCCCAGATCAGCTAAATATTTTCTATCTTCACTAATGTGCATTCAAACACTCTAACGAGATATTTACACTTAAATGAACGAGAAACTTCGTAGAAGAGCTGCAAACAGCTCAGTTGGACACATCTGCGGCAGAAGCTTTCCTTTTTCCTCGACTGTGCTTAAAACCCCGTCACTTGCTTCATACGCTTCTCACCAATCCCCTGCACTAGGTTTGTAGTTAGGTGTTCTAAAGCCCAAGATATATAGGGAAACATATTCAGCAAAAGATTTCCTATCTCCACGAAAATGATTTCACATAGTGTAACCAGCTAATTAAGCTGAAATGAAGGAGAATGTTGACAGAAGAGCTGCAAACAGCTCAGTTTAAGTCATCTGCGGCAGAAGCTTTCCTTTTTTTCCTTGAATGGGCTTCAAAAGCCCGTAAGCTCCTCCAGGCGCTTTAGTCACCATTCCACTGCAGAAGTTATGTAGTTACTGTGATTTAAAGCGAAAGATGCATGGGGATCCCAGATCAGCTAAAGATTTACTATCTTCACTAATGTGCATTCAAACACTCTAACGACATATTTACACTTAAATGAACGAGAAACTTCGTATACAAGCTGCAAACAGCTCAGTTGGCGACACCTGCGGCAGAAGCTTTCCTTTTTTTCCTCGAATCTGCTTAAAACCCCGGAACTTGCTTGATACACTTCTCAGCAATCCCCTGCAGTATCTTTGTAGTTACGGTGTTCTAAAGGCAAAGATAAGTAGGGATACATGTTCAGAAAAAGATTTCCTATCTCCACGAAAATGATTTCACGTACTGTAACCAGCTAGTTACGCTGAAATGGAGGAGATAGTTGTCAGAAGAGCTGCAAACAGCTCAGTTTGAGACATCTGCGGCAGAAGCTTTCCTTTTTTCTCTTGAATAGGTTTCAAAAGCCCGTAAGTTCCGCCAGGCGCTTTAGTCACCATTCCACTGCAGAAGTTATGTAGTTACTGTGATTTAAAGCGAAAGGTGTACGGGGATCCCAGATTACCTAAATATTTTCTATCTTCACTAATGTGCATTCAAACACTCTAACGAGATATTTACACTTAAATGAACGAGAAACTTCGTAGAAGAGCTGCAAACAGCTCAGTTGGACACATCTGCGGCAGAAGCTTTCCTTTTTCCTCGACTGTGCTTAAAACCCCGACACTTGCTTCATACACTTCTCACCAATCCCCTGCAGTAGGTTTGTAGTTAGGTGTTCTAAAGCCAAAGATATATAGGGATACATGTTCAGCAAAAGATTTCCTATCGCCACGAAACTGATTTCACATAGTGTATCCAGCTAGATACACTGTAATGAAGGAGAATGTTGTCAGAAGAGCTGCAAACAGCTCAGTATGAGACATCTGCGGCAGAAGCCTTCCTTTTTTTCCTTGAATGGGCTTTAAGAGCCCGTAAGCTCCTCCAGGCGCTTTAGTCACCATTCCACTGCAGAAGTTATGTAGTTACTGTGATTTAAAGCGAAAGATGCATGGGGATCCCAGATCAGCTAAAGATTTACTATCTTCACTAATGTGCATTCAAACACTCTAACGACATATTTACACTTAAATGAACGAGAAACTTCGTATACAAGCTGCAAACAGCTCTGTTGGCGACACCTGCGGCAGAAGCTTTCCTTTTTTTCCTCGAATGTGCTTAAAACCCCGGAACTTGCTTGATACACTTCTCAGCAATCCCCTGCAGTATCTTTGTAGTTACGGTGTTCTAAAGGCAAAGATCAGTAGGGATACATGTTCAGCAAAAGATTTCCTATCTCCACGAAAATGATTTCACATACTGTAACGAGCTAGTTACACTGAAATGAAGGAGAAAGTTGTCAGAAGAGCTGCAAACAGCTCAGTTTGAGACATCTGCGGCAGAAGCCTTCCTTTTTTTCCTTGAATGGGCTTCAAAAGCCCGTAAGCTCCTCCAGGCGCTTTAGTCACCTTTCCACTGCAGAAGTTACGTAGTTACTGTGATTTAGAGCGAAAGATGTACGGGGATCCCAGATCACCTAAATATTTTCTATCTTCACTAAAGTGCATTCAAACACTCTAAAGAGATATTTACACATAAATGAACGAGAAACTTTGTAGAAAAGCTGCAAACAGCTCTGTTGGCGACACATGCGGCAGAAGCTTTCCTTTTTTCCTCGACTGTGCTTAAAACCCCGTCACTTGCTTCATACACTTCTCACCAATCCCCTGCAGTAGGTTTGTAGTTAGGTGTTCTAAAGCCAAAGATATATAGGGATACATGTTCAGCAAAAGATTTCCTATCGCCACGAAACTGATTTCACATAGTGTAACCAGGTAGTTACACTGTAATGAAGGAGAATGTTGTCAGAAGAGCTGCAAACAGCTCAGTTTGAGACATCTGCGGCAGAAGCCTTCCTTTTTTTCCTTGAATGGGCTTTAAAAGCCCGTAAGTTCCTCCAGGCGCTTTAGTCACCATTCCACTGCAGAAGTTATGTAGTTACTGTGATTTAAAGCGAAAGATGTATGGGGATCCCAGATCAGCTAAAGATTTACTATCTTCACTAAAGTGCTTTCAAACACTCTAACGAGATATTTACACTTAAATGAATGAGAAACTTCGTATACAAGCTGCAAACAGCTCAATTTGAGACATCTGCAGCAGAAGCTTTCCTTTTTTTCCTTGAATGGGCTTCAAAAGCCCGTAAGTTCCTCCAGGCGCTTTAGTCACCATTCCACTGCAGAAGTTATGTAGCTACTGTGATTTAAAGCGAAAGATGTATGTGGAATCCCAGATCAGCTAAATATTTTCTATCTTCACTAATGTGCATTCAAACACTCTAACGAGATATTTACACTTAAATGAACGAGAAACTTTGTATAAAAGCTGCAAACAGCTCTGTTGGCGACACATGCGGCAGAAGCTTTCCTTTTTTTCCTTGAATGGGCTTCAAAAGCCCGTAAGTTCCTCCAGGCGCTTTAGTCACCATTCCACTGCAGAAGTTATGTAGTTACTGTGATTTAAAGCGAAAGATGCATGGGGATCCCAGATCAGCTAAAGATTTACTATCTTCACTAATGTGCATTCAAACACTCTAACGACATATTTACACTTAAATGAACGAGAAACTTCGTATACAAGCTGCAAACAGCTCAGTTGGCGACACCTGCGGCAGAAGCTTTCCTTTTTTTCCTCGAATCTGCTTAAAACCCCGGAACTTGCTTGATACACTTCTCAGCAATCCCCTGCAGTATCTTTGTAGTTACGGTGTTCTAAAGGCAAAGATAAGTAGGGATACATGTTCAGAAAAAGATTTCCTATCTCCACGAAAATGATTTCACATACTGTAACCAGCTAGTTACACTGAAATGAAGGAGAATGTTGTCAGAAGAGCTGCAAACAGCTCAGTTTGAGACATCTGCGGCAGAAGCTTTCCTTTTTTTCCTTGAATGGGCTTCAAAAGCCCGTAAGTTCCTCCAGGCGCTTTAGTCACCATTCCACTGCAGAAGTTATGTAGCTACTGTGATTTAAAGCGAAAGATGTATGTGGAATCCCAGATCAGCTAACTATTTTCTATCTTCACTAATGTGCATTCAAACACTCTAACGAGATATTTACACTTAAATGAACGAGAAACTTCGTAGAGGAGCTGCTAACAGCTCAGTTGGACACATCTGCGGCAGAAGCTTTCCTTTTTTCCTCGACTGTGCTTAAAACCCCGTCACTTGCTTCATACACTTCTCACCAATCCCCTGCAGTAGGTTTGTAGTTAGGTGTTCTAAAGCCAAAGATATATAGGGATACATGTTCAGCAAAAGATTTCCTATCGCCACGAAACTGATTTCACATAGTGTAACCAGGTAGTTACACTGTAATGAAGGAGAATGTTGTCAGAAGAGCTGCAAACAGCTCAGTTTGAGACATCTGCGGCAGAAGCCTTCCTTTTTTTCCTTGAATGGGCTTTAAAAGCCCGTAAGTTCCTCCAGGCGCTTTAGTCACCATTCCACTGCAGAAGTTATGTAGTTACTGTGATTTAAAGCGAAAGATGTATGGGGATCCCAGATCAGCTAAAGATTTACTATCTTCACTAAAGTGCTTTCAAACACTCTAACGAGATATTTACACTTAAATGAATGAGAAACTTCGTATACAAGCTGCAAACAGCTCAATTTGAGACATCTGCAGCAGAAGCTTTCCTTTTTTTCCTTGAATGGGCTTCAAAAGCCCGTAAGTTCCTCCAGGCGCTTTAGTCACCATTCCACTGCAGAAGTTATGTAGCTACTGTGATTTAAAGCGAAAGATGTATGTGGAATCCCAGATCAGCTAAATATTTTCTATCTTCACTAATGTGCATTCAAACACTCTAACGAGATATTTACACTTAAATGAACGAGAAACTTCGTAGAGGAGCTGCAAACAGCTCAGTTGGCGACATCTGCGGCAGAAGCTTTCCTTTTTTCCTCGACTGTGCTTAAAACCCCGTCCCTTGCTTCATACACTTCTCACCAATGCCCTGCAGTAGGTTTGTAGTTAGGTGTTCTAAAGCCAAAGATATATAGGGATACATGTTCAGCAAAATATTTCCTATCTCCACGAAAATGATTTCACGTACTGTAACCAGCTAGTTACGCTGAAATGGAGGAGATAGTTGTCAGAAGAGCTGCAAACAGCTCAGTTTGAGACATCTGCGGCAGAAGCTTTCCTTTTTTCTCTTGAATGGGCTTCAAAAGCCCGTAAGTTCCTCCAGGCGCTTTAGTCACCATTCCACTGCAGAAGTTATGTAGTTACTGTGATTTAAAGCGAAAGGTGTACGGGGATCCCAGATTACAGTGTGACGGCGCGTTGGGGGTTCCCCGTCTCCTGCACCCCGAAATGGCACAAACAGACTGCACCAGCCAGTGGAATTGAGGGTGGTTTATTGCTCCTCCAGCTCAGCGCAGCACCGATGTAGTCTGGTCACAGGAACTGGGCTAGGATGCCTCAGGCCCCCTTGGGATGGGGGAGACTGGGCCCCTAAACTCCAGCCCCTTCTCCTAGGCTCCCCTCCATGCCCTCCGACAGCCAGCAACCAACTCCCTCACTTCCAGCCATGCCCCCCAGCCAAGGCAGCATTCCACCTTCCTTTGTTCCTCTCCATGGGGGGTGTCTGGCCACTGGTTTGCATAGTGACTCATCCTGTTTTGCTGGGTCGTGGTACCCACGGCAGCCAGTGGGGGTTCCCCCAGAGCCAGCAGCATAGAAACCAGCCAGGTACCCCCACTACGTCACAGTTCTCCCCCCTCCGAGAGCGAACTGAGCAGGGTCACTCCGCTCGTGACCTAGGGAAGTTCGGGTCCTCTGCGTGGGAACCCGCCCCGGGGACATGGGTGCTCCCCTTGACTCGGGCCGGCCATGGCAAGGCCCCACATGAGTTGGTTTCCTCCGTCCACTCGCCGCCCCGCTCCAGGGCGACTGGCACAGGCCTGTCCTCGGGGGTCACACCCACCCTTCCACTGGCCTTGATCTCTGGCCAGGGTCTCTCGGGCTGGGGCCATGAGCCCAGCGAGCCTTCTCTGGACAGCCAGGGCGGCTTCCACCCCCGATGCTCCATCCAGGGAGGACTTCCCCTCCCATAACTCTCTCAGCAAGCCCAGAGGGTCTATCTGGGGTAGAGACCCCCAAGCCGCTTTCCTCCTGTCTTGGGCCTTCCCGCCCCTCTGGCAGGAGTCACAGGACCGGCAGTACCGCTGCACGGCTGTAAAGATTCCCGGCCAATAGAAGTGCTGGAGCAGCTTCAGCCGGGTGCTCCGGATCCCCCGGTGGCCCCCAACGGGGGAATCGTGGGCCAAATACAGCAGCTTGAGGCGATACTTTCGGGGGACGACCAGCTGCCGCTCTACCCTCCATGCCCTCGCCTTCCTGGGGGGGAGCCACTCACGGAACAGGAGCCCACGCTCCCGCAGGAATCTCTCCTGGCCACCTCTCCCCCGGGGCTGAGCTGCATGGAGGCCAGCCTGGTCCCTCAGCCTCTGCAAGGAGGGGTCTGCCTGCACCTCAGCCTGGAATTCAGCTGCTGAGGCAGGGATCGGGACCTGTCCCCCACCTCTGCCTAGGTCCGGAGTCCCAGCCTGGCTGGACCCCGTGTCCACTGGGATGGGACCCTGAGGACGCTGCCAGGAGTCCTTCCCTGGACCCACGTTGTCAGCCCCCCGCTGGCTCTGGCTCCGGGTAGTGACTAGAGCCCGCTGGGATTCATGGGGCCACTCCTCTAGGTCATTCCCCATCAGCACCTCGGTGGGCAAGTGCGGGTGCACCCCCACTTCCTTGAGGCCCTCCTTGGCCCCCCATTTCAGATGCACCCGGGCTACAGGCACCTTAAACGGGGACCCATCTATGCCCTTCAGGGTCAGCTGCGCGTGGGGTAGTATCCGCTCCGGGGCCACTATGTCGGATCGGGCCAGAGTCACCTCCGCCCCCGTGTCCCAGAAGCCCGTCACCTTCCTACCATCCACCTCCAGGGGTATGAGGCACTCGCTCCGCAGGGGCCGTCCTGCCCCCACCCGGTACACGGAGAAATCCGCCTCCTGAGAATCAGACCTCCCAGGGGAGGTGCACTGAGCATCCTTCCCCTCTCTCTGAGCTGAGGTTTGCCGGCCAGCCCCTGCCTCTGGGGCAGCCTGCCCTTCCTCCCGCCCCAGCCAGTTAACCCTGGAAAGTCCCCGGTCCTGGGACCTGGTGCACTGAGCCCTCTTGTGGCCCTTTTGCCCACAGCGATGGCAAGTTAGGCTTTGGGCTGTCTCTGTCCAGGCCCTGGCTGGTTCTCTGGGGCGCAGACGACCTGTTCCTTGGTCTCGCCCCGTAGTTGACTCCCTCCGTCGCTCATCCGAGATCCGGTCTCTGCGCGGTTCCCTCTCTCTCCGGGACTCCCGTTCACACCCGGACCGGCTCTCCGTGAACTCATCCGCCAGTCTCCCGGCCTCCTGGGGGTTCTCTGGTCTCCGGTCCTTGAGCCACAGCCTCAGTTTGGGTGGGCACGCTTCATAGAACTGCTCCATCATGACCAGCTTGAGCAGCTCCTCTGCGGTCTGGGCTCCGACTCCAGACACCCACTTGCGGCAGTATTGCGCCAGGCGGGAGGCCAGGTCCACATAGGTCTCCCGTGGCCCTTTCTGTACCCCCCGGAACTTCTTCCTGTACATCTCGGGGGTCAGCCCGAACTTGTGCAGCAGGGCCTCCTTGACTCGGTTGTAATCCCCTGGCTGTAGGTCCTCCAGCTGACTGAGCACTCCGGCCGCCTCCTGGTTCAGTGCGGGGATGAGCTCCTGCAGCCAGTCAGCTGGGGGAACCCGTTGCAGTCCACAGGCCCTCTCAAAGGAGCTGAGGAACCCGTCTATGTCGCCCACGTCCTTCAATTGGGCCACCACGAGCCTCTCCAAGCGTCTGGCAGTCCTGGGACCCTGGGGCCCATCCGCACTTGGCGCAGCCGGTGCCCCGCCGGTTCTCCGCTCTGCCATGGCCAGCTCATGCTGCCGCTGCCTCTCTCGGTCCTGGCGGTCCTTCTCTCGGTCCTCTACTTCCAATTCCCTGATCCGCAGCTGGATCTCCAGCCGCCGCAGCTCCGCTGGGCTGGCCCCTGCCCTAGATGGGCTACGGCTTGCAGGCCTCCCGGGAGACGCTGTCTCATCTCTCCGGTGGGTTCCAGCGCTCCTCCCCCTCTCTGAGCCTGACACACTCTCAGGGGGGGTCTGGCTGCTTCCCCTGGGGACAAGATCCTGGCCCTGTGGCTGGTCATTCTCTTCCAGCTGGGCAATCAGCTGGGCCTTGGTTGCTTTCTGCACAGGCAAGCCCCTCTCTCTGCACAGCCCCACCAGCTCTGCCTTCAAGAGTCGGGCGTAGGCCATCTGCCCGCTGGGCCCCTCGGTGCAGACTCACCAGTCTAGTGCTGCAGCGCCCCACGATTCCCAGGAACCGCTTTGCTCTGTCTCCAGCACGCCTGGCTCCAGGGCTCTTGCTTCTACTGCGCCTTGTCGCTTGCCGCTGGAAGCTCCATCCACGGGGTGCAGTGCATCCCACTTCTGACACCAGTGTGACGGCGCGTTGGGGGTTCCCCGTCTCCTGCACCCCGAAATGGCACAAACAGACTGCACCAGCCAGTGGAATTGAGGGTGGTTTATTGCTCCTCCAGCTCAGCGCAGCACCGATGTAGTCTGGTCACAGGAACTGGGCTAGGATGCCTCAGGCCCCCTTGGGATGGGGGAGACTGGGCCCCTAAACTCCAGCCCCTTCTCCTAGGCTCCCCTCCATGCCCTCCGACAGCCAGCAACCAACTCCCTCACTTCCAGCCCTGCCCCCCAGCCAAGGCAGCATTCCACCTTCCTTTGTTCCTCTCCATGGGGGGTGTCTGGCCACTGGTTTGCATAGTGACTCATCCTGTTTTGCTGGGTCGTGGTACCCACGGCAGCCAGTGGGGGTTCCCCCAGAGCCAGCAGCATAGAAACCAGCCAGGTACCCCCACTACGTCACACGGGGATCCCAGATTACCTAAATATTTTCTATATTCACTAATGTGCATTCAAACACTGTAACCAGATATTTACACTTAAATGAACGAGCAACTTCGTAGAAGAGCTGCAAACAGCTCCGTTGGAGACATCTGCGGCAGAAGCTTTCCTTTTTTTCCTCGAATGTGCTTAAAACCCCGTAACTTGCTTCATACACCTATCTCCCCATTCTCCTCCAGTAAGTTTGTAGTTACGGTGTTCTAAAGCCAAAGATATATAGGGATACATGTTCAGCAAAAGATTTGCTATCTCCACGAAAATGATTTCACATACTGTAACCAGCTAGTTACACTGAAATGAAGGAGAAAGTTGTCAGAAGAGCTGCAAACAGCTCAGTTTAAGTCATCTGCGGCAGAAGCTTTCCTTTTTTTCCTTGAATGGGCTTCAAAAGCCCGTAAGTTCCTCCAGGCGCTTTAGTCACCATTCCACTCCAGAAGTTATGTAGCTACTGTGATTTAAAGCGAAAGATGTATGTGGAATCCCAGATCAGCTAAATATTTTCTATCTTCACTAATGTGCATTCAAACACTCTAACGAGATATTTACACTTAAATGAACGAGAAACTTCGTAGAAGAGCTGCAAACAGCTCAGTTGGACACATCTGCGGCAGAAGCTTTCCTTTTTTCCTCGACTGTGCTTAAAACCCCGTCACTTGCTTCATACGCTTCTCACCAATCCCCTGCAGTAGGTTTGTAGTTAGGTGTTCTAAAGCCCAAGATATATAGGGAAACATGTTCAGCAAAAGATTTCCTATCTCCACGAAAATGATTTCACATAGTGTAACCAGCTAATTAAGCTGAAATGAAGGAGAATGTTGACAGAAGAGCTGCAAACAGCTCAGTTTAAGTCATCTGCGGCAGAAGCTTTCCTTTTTTTCCTTGAATGGGCTTCAAAAGCCCGTAAGCTCCTCCAGGCGCTTTAGTCACCATTCCACTGCAGAAGTTATGTAGTTACTGTGATTTAAAGCGAAAGATGCATGGGGATCCCAGATCAGCTAAAGATTTACTATCTTCACTAATGTGCATTCAAACACTGTAACGACATATTTACACTTAAATGAACGAGAAACTTCGTATACAAGCTGCAAACAGCTCAGTTGGCGACACCTGCGGCAGAAGCTTTCCTTTTTTTCCTCGAATCTGCTTAAAACCCCGGAACTTGCTTGATACACTTCTCAGCAATCCCCTGCAGTATCTTTGTAGTTACGGTGTTGTAAAGGCAAAGATCAGTAGGGATACATGTTCAGCAAAAGATTTCCTATCTCCACGAAAATGATTTCACATACTGTAACCAGCTAGTTACACTGAAATGAAGGAGAATGTTGTCAGAAGAGCTGCAAACAGCTCAGTTTGAGACATCTGCGGCAGAAGCCTTCCTTTTTTTCCTTGAATGGGCTTCAAAAGCCCGTAAGCTCCTCCAGGCGCTTTAGTCACCTTTCCACTGCAGAAGTTACGTAGTTACTGTGATTTAGAGCGAAAGATGTACGGGGATCCCAGATCACCTAAATATTTTCTATCTTCACTAAAGTGCATTCAAACACTCTAACGAGATATTTACAAATAAATGAACGAGAAACTTTGTATAAAAGCTGCAAACAGCTCTGTTGGCGACACATGTGGCAGAAGCTTTCCTTTTTTTCCTTGAATGGGCTTCAATAGCCCGTAAGTTCCTCCAGGCGCTTTAGTCACCATTCCACTGCAGAAGTTATTTAGCTACTGTGATTTAAAGCGAAAGGTGTACGGGGATCCCAGATTACCTAAATATTTTCTATCTTCACTAATGTGCATTCAAACACTCTAACGAGATATTTACATTTAAATGAACGAGAAACTTCGTAGAGGAGCTGCAAACAGCTCAGTTGGCGACACCTGCGGCAGAAGCTTTCCTTTTTTTCCTCGAATCTGCTTAAAACCCCGGAACTTGCTTGATACACTTCTCAGCAATCCCCTGCAGTATCTTTGTAGTTACGGTGTTCTAAAGGCAAAGATAAGTAGGGATACATGTTCAGAAAAAGATTTCCTATCTCCACGAAAATGATTTCACGTACTGTAACCAGCTAGTTACGCTTAAATGGAGGAGATAGTTGTCAGAAGAGCTGCAAACAGCTCAGTTTGAGACATCTGCGGCAGAAGCTTTCCTTTTTTCTCTTGAATAGGTTTCAAAAGCCCGTAAGTTCCGCCAGGCGCTTTAGTCACCATTCCACTGCAGAAGTTATGTAGTTACTGTGATTTAAAGCGAAAGGTGTACGGGGATCCCAGATTACCTAAATATTTTCTATCTTCACTAATGTGCATTCAAACACTCTAACGAGATATTTACACTTAAATGAACGAGAAACTTCGTAGAAGAGCTGCAAACAGCTCAGTTGGACACATCTGCGGCAGAAGCTTTCCTTTTTTCCTCGACTGTGCTTAAAACCCCGACACTTGCTTCATACACTTCTCACCAATCCCCTGCAGTAGGTTTGTAGTTAGGTGTTCTAAAGCCAAAGATATATAGGAATACATGTTCAGCAAAAGATTTCCTATCTCCACGAAACTGATTTCACATAGTGTAACCAGCTAGTTACACTGTAATGAAGGAGAATGTTGTCAGAAGAGCTGCAAACAGCTCAGTTTGAGACATCTGCGGCAGAAGCCTTCCTTTTTTTCCTTGAATGGGCTTTAAAAGCCCGTAAGTTCCTCCAGGCGCTTTAGTCACCATTCCACTGCAGAAGTTATGTAGTTACTGTGATTTAAAGCGAAAGATGTATGTGGAATCCCAGATCAGCTAAAGATTTACTATCTTCACTAAAGTGCTTTCAAACACTCTAACGAGATATTTACACTTAAATGAATGAGAAACTTCGTATACAAGCTGCAAACAGCTCAATTTGAGACATCTGCAGCAGAAGCTTTCCTTTTTTTCCTTGAATGGGCTTCAAAAGCCCGTAAGTTCCTCCAGGCGCTTTAGTCACCATTCCACTGCAGAAGTTATTTAGCTACTGTGATTTAAAGCGAAAGGTGTACGGGGATCCCAGATTACCTAAATATTTTCTATCTTCACTAATGTGCATTCAAACACTCTAACGAGATATTTACACTTAAATGAACGAGAAACTTCGTAGAGGAGCTGCAAACAGCTCAGTTGGAGACATCTGCGGCAGAAGCTTTCCTTTTTTCCTCGACTGTGCTTAAAACCCCGACACTTGCTTCATACACTTCTCACCAATCCCCTGCAGTAGGTTTGTAGTTAGGTGTTCTAAAGCCAAAGATATATAGGGATACATGTTCAGCAAAAGATTTCCTATCGCCACGAAACTGATTTCACATAGTGTAACCAGCTAGTTACACTGTAATGAAGGAGAATGTTGTCAGAAGAGCTGCAAACAGCTCAGTATGAGACATCTGCGGCAGAAGCCTTCCTTTTTTTCCTTGAATGGGCTTTAAGAGCCCGTAAGCTCCTCCAGGCGCTTTAGTCACCATTCCACTGCAGAAGTTATGTAGTTACTGTGATTTAAAGCGAAAGATGCATGGGGATCCCAGATCAGCTAAAGATTTACTATCTTCACTAATGTGCATTCAAACACTCTAACGACATATTTACACTTAAATGAACGAGAAACTTCGTATACAAGCTGCAAACAGCTCTGTTGGCGACACCTGCGGCAGAAGCTTTCCTTTTTTTCCTCGAATGTGCTTAAAACCCCGGAACTTGCTTGATACACTTCTCAGCAATCCCCTGCAGTATCTTTGTAGTTACGGTGTTCTAAAGGCAAAGATCAGTAGGGATACATGTTCAGCAAAAGATTTCCTATCTCCACGAAAATGATTTCACATACTGTAACCAGCTAGTTACACTGAAATGAAGGAGAAAGTTGTCAGAAGAGCTGCAAACAGCTCAATTTGAGACATCTGCGGCAGAAGCCTTCCTTTTTTTCCTTGAATGGGCTTCAAAAGCCCGTAAGCTCCTCCAGGCGCTTTAGTCACCTTTCCACTGCAGAAGTTACGTAGTTACTGTGATTTAGAGCGAAAGATGTACGGGGATCCCAGATCACCTAAATATTTTCTATCTTCACTAAAGTGCATTCAAACACTCTAACGAGATATTTACACTTAAATGAACGAGAAACTTTGTATAAAAGCTGCAAACAGCTCTGTTGGCGACACATGCGGCAGAAGCTTTCCTTTTTTTCCTTGAATGGGCTTCAAAAGCCCGTAAGTTCCTCCAGGCGCTTTAGTCACCATTCCACTGCAGAAGTTATGTAGTTACTGTGATTTAAAGCGAAAGATGTATGGGGATCCCAGATCAGCTAAAGATTTACTATCTTCACTAAAGTGCTTTCAAACACTCTAACGAGATATTTACACTTAAATGAATGAGAAACTTCGTATACAAGCTGCAAACAGCTCAATTTGAGACATCTGCGGCAGAAGCTTTCCTTTTTTCCTCGACTGTGCTTAAAACCCCGTCACTTGCTTCATACACTTCTCACCAATCCCCTGCAGTAGGTTTGTAGTTAGGTGTTCTAAAGCCAAAGATATATAGGGATACATGTTCAGCAAAATATTTCCTATCTCCACGAAAATGATTTCACGTACTGTAACCAGCTAGTTACGCTGAAATGGAGGAGATAGTTGTCAGAAGAGCTGCAAACAGCTCAGTTTGAGACATCTGCGGCAGAAGCTTTCCTTTTTTCTCTTGAATGGGCTTCAAAAGCCCGTAAGTTCCGCCAGGCGCTTTAGTCACCATTCCACTGCAGAAGTTATGTAGTTACTGTGATTTAAAGCGAAAGGTGTACGGGGATCCCAGATTACCTAAATATTTTCTATCTTCACTAATGTGCATTCAAACACTCTAACGAGATATTTACACTTAAATGAACGAGAAACTTCGTAGAAGAGCTGCAAACAGCTCAGTTGGACACATCTGCGGCAGAAGCTTTCCTTTTTTCCTCGACTGTGCTTAAAACCCCGACACTTGCTTCATACACTTCTCACCAATCCCCTGCAGTAGGTTTGTAGTTAGGTGTTCTAAAGCCAAAGATATATAGGGATACATGTTCAGCAAAAGATTTCCTATCGCCACGAAACTGATTTCACATAGTGTATCCAGCTAGATACACTGTAATGAAGGAGAATGTTGTCAGAAGAGCTGCAAACAGCTCAGTATGAGACATCTGCGGCAGAAGCCTTCCTTTTTTTCCTTGAATGGGCTTTAAGAGCCCGTAAGCTCCTCCAGGCGCTTTAGTCACCATTCCACTGCAGAAGTTATGTAGTTACTGTGATTTAAAGCGAAAGATGCATGGGGATCCCAGATCAGCTAAAGATTTACTATCTTCACTAATGTGCATTCAAACACTCTAACGAGATATTTACACTTAAATGAATGAGAAACTTCGTATACAAGCTGCAAACAGCTCAATTTGAGACATCTGCAGCAGAAGCTTTCCTTTTTTTCCTTGAATGGGGTTCAAAAGCCCGTAAGTTCCTCCAGGCGCTTTAGTCACCATTCCACTCCAGAAGTTATGTAGCTACTGTGATTTAAAGCGAAAGATGTATGTGGAATCCCAGATCAGCTAAATATTTTCTATCTTCACTAATGTGCATTCAAACACTCTAACGAGATATTTACACTTAAATGAACGAGAAACTTCGTAGAAGAGCTGCAAACAGCTCAGTTGGACACATCTGCGGCAGAAGCTTTCCTTTTTCCTCGACTGTGCTTAAAACCCCGTCACTTGCTTCATACGCTTCTCACCAATCCCCTGCAGTAGGTTTGTAGTTAGGTGTTCTAAAGCCCAAGATATATAGGGAAACATGTTCAGCAAAAGATTTCCTATCTCCACGAAAATGATTTCACATAGTGTAACCAGCTAATTAAGCTGAAATGAAGGAGAATGTTGACAGAAGAGCTGCAAACAGCTCAGTTTAAGTCATCTGCGGCAGAAGCTTTCCTTTTTTTCCTTGAATGGGCTTCAAAAGCCCGTAAGCTCCTCCAGGCGCTTTAGTCACCATTCCACTGCAGAAGTTATGTAGTTACTGTGATTTAAAGCGAAAGATGCATGGGGATCCCAGATCAGCTAAAGATTTACTATCTTCACTAATGTGCATTCAAACACTCTAACGACATATTTACACTTAAATGAACGAGAAACTTCGTATACAAGCTGCAAACAGCTCAGTTGGCGACACCTGCGGCAGAAGATTTCCTTTTTTTCCTCGAATGTGCTTAAAACCCCGGAACTTGCTTGATACACTTCTCAGCAATCCCCTGCAGTATCTTTGTAGTTACGGTGTTCTAAAGGCAAAGATCAGTAGGGATACATGTTCAGCAAAAGATTTCCTATCTCCACGAAAATGATTTCACATACTGTAACCAGCTAGTTACACTGAAATGAAGGAGAATGTTGTCAGAAGAGCTGCAAACAGCTCAGTTTGAGACATCTGCGGCAGAAGCCTTCCTTTTTTTCCTTGAATGGGCTTCAAAAGCCCGTAAGCTCCTCCAGGCGCTTTAGTCACCATTCTACTGCAGAAGTTATGTAGTTACTGTGATTTAAAGCGAAAGATGCATGGGGATCCCAGATCAGCTAAAGATTTACTATCTTCACTAATGTGCATTCAAACACTCTAACGACATATTTACACTTAAATGAACGAGAAACTTCGTATACAAGCTGCAAACAGCTCTGTTGGCGACACATGCGGCAGAAGCTTTCCTTTTTTTCCTTGAATGGGCTTCAAAAGCCCGTAAGTTCCTCCAGGCGCTTTAGTCACCATTCCACTGCAGAAGTTATGTAGTTACTGTGATTTAAAGCGAAAGATGTATGGGGATCCCAGATCAGCTAAAGATTTACTATCTTCACTAAAGTGCTTTCAAACACTCTAACGAGATATTTACACTTAAATGAATGAGAAACTTCGTATACAAGCTGCAAACAGCTCAATTTGAGACATCTGCAGCAGAAGCTTTCCTTTTTTTCCTTGAATGGGCTTCAAAAGCCCGTAAGTTCCTCCAGGCGCTTTAGTCACCATTCCACTGCAGAAGTTATGTAGCTACTGTGATTTAAAGCGAAAGATGTATGTGGAATCCCAGATCAGCTAAATATTTTCTATCTTCACTAATGTGCATTCAAACACTCTAACGAGATATTTACACTTAAATGAACGAGAAACTTCGTAGAGGAGCTGCAAACAGCTCAGTTGGAGACATCTGCGGCAGAAGCTTTCCTTTTTCCTCGACTGTGCTTAAAACCCCGTCACTTGCTTCATACACTTCTCACCAATCCCCTGCAGTAGGTTTGTAGTTAGGTGTTCTAAAGCCAAAGATATATAGGGATACATGTTCAGCAAAATATTTCCTATCTCCACGAAAATGATTTCACGTACTGTAACCAGCTAGTTACGCTGAAATGGAGGAGATAGTTGTCAGAAGAGCTGCAAACAGCTCAGTTTGAGACATCTGCGTCAGAAGCTTTCCTTTTTTCTCTTGAATGGGCTTCAAAAGCCCGTAAGTTCCTCCAGGCGCTTTAGTCACCATTCCACTGCAGAAGTTATGTAGTTACTGTGATTTAAAGCGAAAGGTGTACGGGGATCCCAGATTACCTAAATATTTTCTATATTCACTAATGTGCATTCAAACACTGTAACCAGATATTTACACTTAAATGAACGAGCAACTTCGTAGAAGAGCTGCAAACAGCTCCGTTGGAGACATCTGCGGCAGAAGCTTTCCTTTTTTTCCTCGAATGTGCTTAAAACCCCGTAACTTGCTTCATACACCTATCTCCCCGTTCTCCTCCAGTAAGTTTGTAGTTACGGTGTTCTAAAGCCAAAGATATATAGGGATACATGTTCAGCAAAAGATTTGCTATCTCCACGAAAATGATTTCACATACTATAACCAGCTAGTTACACTGAAATGAAGGAGAAAGTTGTCAGAAGAGCTGCAAACAGCTCAATTTGAGACATCTGCAGCAGAAGCTTCCCTTTTTTTCCTTGAATGGGCTTCAAAAGCCCGTAAGTTCCTCCAGGCGCTTTAGTCACCATTCCACTACTTATGTTATGTAGCTACTGTGATTTAAAGCGAAAGATGTATGTGGAATCCCAGATCAGCTAAATATTTTCTATCTTCACTAATGTGCATTCAAACACTCTAACGAGATATTTACACTTAAATGAACGAGGAACTTCGTATACAAGCTGCAAACAGCTCAGTTGGCGACATCTGCGGCAGAAGCTATCCTTTTTTTCTTTGAATGGGCTTCAATAGCCTGTAAGTTCCTCCAGGCGCTTTAGTCACCATTCCACTGCAGAAGTTATGTAGCTACTGTGATTTAAAGCGAAAGATGTATGTGGAATCCCAGATCAGCTAAATATTTTCTATCT
Organism: Pelodiscus sinensis; assembly: GCF_052426305.1. Lineage (NCBI taxonomy): Eukaryota > Metazoa > Chordata > Testudines > Trionychidae > Pelodiscus > Pelodiscus sinensis. The sequence continues at coordinate 18,947,207 of NC_143073.1, forward strand.
TCACTAATGTGCATTCAAACACTCTAACGAGATATTTACACTTAAATGAACGAGAAACTTCGTAGAGGAGCTGCAAACAGCTCAGTTGGAGACATCTGCGGCAGAAGCTTTCCTTTTTTCTTCGACTGTGCTTAAAACCCCGTCACTTGCTTCATACACTTCTCACCAATCCCCTGCAGTAGGTTTGTAGTTAGGTGTTCTAAAGCCAAAGATATATAGGGATACATGTTCAGCAAAAGATTTCCTATCGCCACGAAACTGATTTCACATAGTGTAACCAGCTAGTTACACTGTAATGAAGGAGAATGTTGTCAGAAGAGCTGCAAACAGCTCAGTTTGAGACATCTGCGGCAGAAGCCTTCCTTTTTTTCCTTGAATGGGCTTTAAAAGCCCGTAAGCTCCTCCAGGCGCTTTAGTCACCATTCCACTGCAGAAGTTATGTAGTTACTGTGATTTAAAGCGAAAGATGCATGGGGATCCCAGATCAGCTAAAGATTTACTATCTTCACTAATGTGCATTCAAACACTCTAACGACATATTTACACTTAAATGAACGAGAAACTTCGTATACAAGCTGCAAACAGCTCAGTTGGCGACACCTGCGGCAGAAGCTTTCCTTTTTTTCCTCGAATCTGCTTAAAACCCCGGAACTTGCTTGATACACTTCTCAGCAATCCCCTGCAGTATCTTTGTAGTTACGGTGTTCTAAAGGCAAAGATAAGTAGGGATACATGTTCAGCAAAAGATTTCCTATGTCCACGAAAATGATTTCACATACTGTAACCAGCTAGTTACACTGAAATGAAGGAGAATGTTGTCAGAAGAGCTGCAAACAGCTCAGTTTGAGACATCTGCGGCAGAAGCCTTCCTTTTTTTCCTTGAATGGGCTTTAAAAGCCCGTAAGTTCCTCCAGGCGCTTTAGTCACCATTCCACTGCAGAAGTTATGTAGTTACTGTGATTTAAAGCGAAAGATGTATGGGGATCCCAGATCAGCAAAAGATTTCCTATCTCCACGAAAATGATTTCACATACTGTAACCAGCTAGTTACACTGAAATGAAGGAGAATGTTGTCAGAAGAGCTGAAAACAGCTCAGTTTGAGACATCTGCGGCAGAAGCCTACCTTTTTTTCCTTGAATGGGCTTCAAAAGCCCGTAAGTTCCTCCAGGCGCTTTAGTCACCATTCCACTGCAGAAGTTATGTAGCTACTGTGATTTAAAGCGAAAGATGTATGTGGAATCCCAGATCAGCTAAATATTTTCTATCTTCACTAATGTGCATTCAAACACTCTAACGAGATATTTACACTTAAATAAACGAGAAACTTCGTAGAGGAGCTGCAAACAGCTCAGTTGGAGACATCTGCGGCAGAAGCTTTCCTTTTTCCTCGACTGTGCTTAAAACCCCGTCACTTGCTTCATACACTTCTCACCAATGCCCTGCAGTAGGTTTGTAGTTAGGTGTTCTAAAGCCAAAGATATATAGGGATAAATGTTCAGCAAAAGATTTGCTTTCTCCACGAAAATGATTTCACATACTGTAACCAGCTAGTTACACTGAAAAGAAGGAGAATGTTGTCAGAAGAGCTGCAAACAGCTCAGTTTGAGACATCTGCGGCAGAAGCCTTCCTTTTTTTCCTTGAATGGGCTTCAAAAGCCCGTAAGCTCCTCCAGGCGCTTTCGTCACCTTTCCACTGCAGAAGTTACGTAGTTACTGTGATTTAGAGCGAAAGATGTACGGGGATCCCAGAGCACCTAAATATTTTCTATCTTCACTAAAGTGCATTCAAACACTCTAACGAGATATTTACACATAAATGAACGAGAAACTTTGTATAAAAGCTGCAAACAGCTCTGTTGGCGACACATGCGGCAGAAGCTTTCCTTTTTTTCCTTGAATGGGCTTCAAAAGCCCGTAAGTTCCTCCAGGCGCTTTAGTCACCATTCCACTGCAGAAGTTATGTAGTTACTGTGATTTAAAGCGAAAGGTGTACGGGGATCCCAGATTACCTAAATATTTTCTATCTTCACTAATGTGCATTCAAACACTCTAACGAGATATTTACACTTAAATGAACGAGAAACTTCGTAGAAGAGCTGCAAACAGCTCAGTTGGACACATCTGCGGCAGAAGCTTTCCTTTTTCCTCGACTGTGCTTAAAACCCCGACACTTGCTTCATACACTTCTCACCAATCCCCTGCAGTAGGTTTGTAGTTAGGTGTTCTAAAGCCAAAGATATATAGGGATACATGTTCAGCAAAAGATTTCCTATCGCCACGAAACTGATTTCACATAGTGTAACCAGCTAGTTACACTGTAATGAAGGAGAATGTTGTCAGAAGAGCTGCAAACAGCTCAGTATGAGACATCTGCGGCAGAAGCCTTCCTTTTTTTCCTTGAATGGGCTTTAAGAGCCCGTAAGCTCCTCCAGGCGCTTTAGTCACCATTCCACTGCAGAAGTTATGTAGTTACTGTGATTTAAAGCGAAAGATGCATGGGGATCCCAGATCAGCTAAAGATTTACTATCTTCACTAATGTGCATTCAAACACTCTAACGACATATTTACACTTAAATGAACGAGAAACTTCGTATACAAGCTGCAAACAGCTCTGTTGGCGACACCTGCGGCAGAAGCTTTCCTTTTTTTCCTCGAATGTGCTTAAAACCCCGGAACTTGCTTGATACACTTCTCAGCAATCCCCTGCAGTATCTTTGTAGTTACGGTGTTCTAAAGGCAAAGATCAGTAGGGATACATGTTCAGCAAAAGATTTCCTATCTCCACGAAAATGATTTCACATACTGTAACCAGCTAGTTACACTGAAATGAAGGAGAAAGTTGTCAGAAGAGCTGCAAACAGCTCAATTTGAGACATCTGCGGCAGAAGCCTTCCTTTTTTTCCTTGAATGGGCTTCAAAAGCCCGTAAGCTCCTCCAGGCGCTTTAGTCACCTTTCCACTGCAGAAGTTACGTAGTTACTGTGATTTAGAGCGAAAGATGTACGGGGATCCCAGATCACCTAAATATTTTCTATCTTCACTAAAGTGCATTCAAACACTCTAACGAGATATTTACACTTAAATGAACGAGAAACTTTGTATAAAAGCTGCAAACAGCTCTGTTGGCGACACATGCGGCAGAAGCTTTCCTTTTTTTCCTTGAATGGGCTTCAAAAGCCCGTAAGTTCCTCCAGGCGCTTTAGTCACCATTCCACTGCAGAAGTTATGTAGTTACTGTGATTTAAAGCGAAAGATGTATGGGGATCCCAGATCAGCTAAAGATTTACTATCTTCACTAAAGTGCTTTCAAACACTCTAACGAGATATTTACACTTAAATGAATGAGAAACTTCGTATACAAGCTGCAAACAGCTCAATTTGAGACATCTGCGGCAGAAGCTTTCCTTTTTTCCTCGACTGTGCTTAAAACCCCGTCACTTGCTTCATACACTTCTCACCAATCCCCTGCAGTAGGTTTGTAGTTAGGTGTTCTAAAGCCAAAGATATATAGGGATACATGTTCAGCAAAATATTTCCTATCTCCACGAAAATGATTTCACGTACTGTAACCAGCTAGTTACGCTGAAATGGAGGAGATAGTTGTCAGAAGAGCTGCAAACAGCTCAGTTTGAGACATCTGCGGCAGAAGCTTTCCTTTTTTCTCTTGAATGGGCTTCAAAAGCCCGTAAGTTCCGCCAGGCGCTTTAGTCACCATTCCACTGCAGAAGTTATGTAGTTACTGTGATTTAAAGCGAAAGGTGTACGGGGATCCCAGATTACCTAAATATTTTCTATCTTCACTAATGTGCATTCAAACACTCTAACGAGATATTTACACTTAAATGAACGAGAAACTTCGTAGAAGAGCTGCAAACAGCTCAGTTGGACACATCTGCGGCAGAAGCTTTCCTTTTTTCCTCGACTGTGCTTAAAACCCCGACACTTGCTTCATACACTTCTCACCAATCCCCTGCAGTAGGTTTGTAGTTAGGTGTTCTAAAGCCAAAGATATATAGGGATACATGTTCAGCAAAAGATTTCCTATCGCCACGAAACTGATTTCACATAGTGTATCCAGCTAGATACACTGTAATGAAGGAGAATGTTGTCAGAAGAGCTGCAAACAGCTCAGTATGAGACATCTGCGGCAGAAGCCTTCCTTTTTTTCCTTGAATGGGCTTTAAGAGCCCGTAAGCTCCTCCAGGCGCTTTAGTCACCATTCCACTGCAGAAGTTATGTAGTTACTGTGATTTAAAGCGAAAGATGCATGGGGATCCCAGATCAGCTAAAGATTTACTATCTTCACTAATGTGCATTCAAACACTCTAACGAGATATTTACACTTAAATGAATGAGAAACTTCGTATACAAGCTGCAAACAGCTCAATTTGAGACATCTGCAGCAGAAGCTTTCCTTTTTTTCCTTGAATGGGCTTCAAAAGCCCGTAAGTTCCTCCAGGCGCTTTAGTCACCATTCCACTCCAGAAGTTATGTAGCTACTGTGATTTAAAGCGAAAGATGTATGTGGAATCCCAGATCAGCTAAATATTTTCTATCTTCACTAATGTGCATTCAAACACTCTAACGAGATATTTACACTTAAATGAACGAGAAACTTCGTAGAAGAGCTGCAAACAGCTCAGTTGGACACATCTGCGGCAGAAGCTTTCCTTTTTTCCTCGACTGTGCTTAAAACCCCGTCACTTGCTTCATACGCTTCTCACCAATCCCCTGCAGTAGGTTTGTAGTTAGGTGTTCTAAAGCCCAAGATATATAGGGAAACATGTTCAGCAAAAGATTTCCTATCTCCACGAAAATGATTTCACATAGTGTAACCAGCTAATTAAGCTGAAATGAAGGAGAATGTTGACAGAAGAGCTGCAAACAGCTCAGTTTAAGTCATCTGCGGCAGAAGCTTTCCTTTTTTTCCTTGAATGGGCTTCAAAAGCCCGTAAGCTCCTCCAGGCGCTTTAGTCACCATTCCACTGCAGAAGTTATGTAGTTACTGTGATTTAAAGCGAAAGATGCATGGGGATCCCAGATCAGCTAAAGATTTACTATCTTCACTAATGTGCATTCAAACACTCTAACGACATATTTACACTTAAATGAACGAGAAACTTCGTATACAAGCTGCAAACAGCTCAGTTGGCGACACCTGCGGCAGAAGATTTCCTTTTTTTCCTCGAATGTGCTTAAAACCCCGGAACTTGCTTGATACACTTCTCAGCAATCCCCTGCAGTATCTTTGTAGTTACGGTGTTCTAAAGGCAAAGATCAGTAGGGATACATGTTCAGCAAAAGATTTCCTATCTCCACGAAAATGATTTCACATACTGTAACCAGCTAGTTACACTGAAATGAAGGAGAATGTTGTCAGAAGAGCTGCAAACAGCTCAGTTTGAGACATCTGCGGCAGAAGCCTTCCTTTTTTTCCTTGAATGGGCTTCAAAAGCCCGTAAGCTCCTCCAGGCGCTTTAGTCACCATTCCACTGCAGAAGTTATGTAGTTACTGTGATTTAAAGCGAAAGATGCATGGGGATCCCAGATCAGCTAAAGATTTACTATCTTCACTAATGTGCATTCAAACACTCTAACGACATATTTACACTTAAATGAACGAGAAACTTCGTATACAAGCTGCAAACAGCTCTGTTGGCGACACATGCGGCAGAAGCTTTCCTTTTTTTCCTTGAATGGGCTTCAAAAGCCCGTAAGTTCCTCCAGGCGCTTTAGTCACCATTCCACTGCAGAAGTTATGTAGTTACTGTGATTTAAAGCGAAAGATGTATGGGGATCCCAGATCAGCTAAAGATTTACTATCTTCACTAAAGTGCTTTCAAACACTCTAACGAGATATTTACACTTAAATGAATGAGAAACTTCGTATACAAGCTGCAAACAGCTCAATTTGAGACATCTGCAGCAGAAGCTTTCCTTTTTTTCCTTGAATGGGCTTCAAAAGCCCGTAAGTTCCTCCAGGCGCTTTAGTCACCATTCCACTGCAGAAGTTATGTAGCTACTGTGATTTAAAGCGAAAGATGTATGTGGAATCCCAGATCAGCTAAATATTTTCTATCTTCACTAATGTGCATTCAAACACTCTAACGAGATATTTACACTTAAATGAACGAGAAACTTCGTAGAGGAGCTGCAAACAGCTCAGTTGGAGACATCTGCGGCAGAAGCTTTCCTTTTTTCCTCGACTGTGCTTAAAACCCCGTCACTTGCTTCATACACTTCTCACCAATCCCCTGCAGTAGGTTTGTAGTTAGGTGTTCTAAAGCCAAAGATATATAGGGATACATGTTCAGCAAAATATTTCCTATCTCCACGAAAATGATTTCACGTACTGTAACCAGCTAGTTACGCTGAAATGGAGGAGATAGTTGTCAGAAGAGCTGCAAACAGCTCAGTTTGAGACATCTGCGTCAGAAGCTTTCCTTTTTTCTCTTGAATGGGCTTCAAAAGCCCGTAAGTTCCTCCAGGCGCTTTAGTCACCATTCCACTGCAGAAGTTATGTAGTTACTGTGATTTAAAGCGAAAGGTGTACGGGGATCCCAGATTACCTAAATATTTTCTATATTCACTAATGTGCATTCAAACACTGTAACCAGATATTTACACTTAAATGAACGAGCAACTTCGTAGAAGAGCTGCAAACAGCTCCGTTGGAGACATCTGCGGCAGAAGCTTTCCTTTTTTTCCTCGAATGTGCTTAAAACCCCGTAACTTGCTTCATACACCTATCTCCCCATTCTCCTCCAGTAAGTTTGTAGTTACGGTGTTCTAAAGCCAAAGATATATAGGGATACATGTTCAGCAAAAGATTTGCTATCTCCACGAAAATGATTTCACATACTATAACCAGCTAGTTACACTGAAATGAAGGAGAAAGTTGTCAGAAGAGCTGCAAACAGCTCAATTTGAGACATCTGCAGCAGAAGCTTCCCTTTTTTTCCTTGAATGGGCTTCAAAAGCCCGTAAGTTCCTCCAGGCGCTTTAGTCACCATTCCACTACTTATGTTATGTAGCTACTGTGATTTAAAGCGAAAGATGTATGTGGAATCCCAGATCAGCTAAATATTTTCTATCTTCACTAATGTGCATTCAAACACTCTAACGAGATATTTACACTTAAATGAACGAGGAACTTCGTATACAAGCTGCAAACAGCTCAGTTGGCGACATCTGCGGCAGAAGCTATCCTTTTTTTCTTTGAATGGGCTTCAATAGCCTGTAAGTTCCTCCAGGCGCTTTAGTCACCATTCCACTGCAGAAGTTATGTAGCTACTGTGATTTAAAGCGAAAGATGTATGTGGAATCCCAGATCAGCTAAATATTTTCTATCTTCACTAATGTGCATTCAAACACTCTAACGAGATATTTACACTTAAATGAACGAGAAACTTCGTAGAGGAGCTGCAAACAGCTCAGTTGGAGACATCTGCGGCAGAAGCTTTCCTTTTTTCTTCGACTGTGCTTAAAACCCCGTCACTTGCTTCATACACTTCTCACCAATCCCCTGCAGTAGGTTTGTAGTTAGGTGTTCTAAAGCCAAAGATATATAGGGATACATGTTCAGCAAAAGATTTCCTATCGCCACGAAACTGATTTCACATAGTGTAACCAGCTAGTTACACTGTAATGAAGGAGAATGTTGTCAGAAGAGCTGCAAACAGCTCAGTTTGAGACATCTGCGGCAGAAGCCTTCCTTTTTTTCCTTGAATGGGCTTTAAAAGCCCGTAAGCTCCTCCAGGCGCTTTAGTCACCATTCCACTGCAGAAGTTATGTAGTTACTGTGATTTAAAGCGAAAGATGCATGGGGATCCCAGATCAGCTAAAGATTTACTATCTTCACTAATGTGCATTCAAACACTCTAACGACATATTTACACTTAAATGAACGAGAAACTTCGTATACAAGCTGCAAACAGCTCAGTTGGCGACACCTGCGGCAGAAGCTTTCCTTTTTTTCCTCGAATCTGCTTAAAACCCCGGAACTTGCTTGATACACTTCTCAGCAATCCCCTGCAGTATCTTTGTAGTTACGGTGTTCTAAAGGCAAAGATAAGTAGGGATACATGTTCAGCAAAAGATTTCCTATGTCCACGAAAATGATTTCACATACTGTAACCAGCTAGTTACACTGAAATGAAGGAGAATGTTGTCAGAAGAGCTGCAAACAGCTCAGTTTGAGACATCTGCGGCAGAAGCCTTCCTTTTTTTCCTTGAATGGGCTTTAAAAGCCCGTAAGTTCCTCCAGGCGCTTTAGTCACCATTCCACTGCAGAAGTTATGTAGTTACTGTGATTTAAAGCGAAAGATGTATGGGGATCCCAGATCAGCAAAAGATTTCCTATCTCCACGAAAATGATTTCACATACTGTAACCAGCTAGTTACACTGAAATGAAGGAGAATGTTGTCAGAAGAGCTGAAAACAGCTCAGTTTGAGACATCTGCGGCAGAAGCCTACCTTTTTTTCCTTGAATGGGCTTCAAAAGCCCGTAAGTTCCTCCAGGCGCTTTAGTCACCATTCCACTGCAGAAGTTATGTAGCTACTGTGATTTAAAGCGAAAGATGTATGTGGAATCCCAGATCAGCTAAATATTTTCTATCTTCACTAATGTGCATTCAAACACTCTAACGAGATATTTACACTTAAATAAACGAGAAACTTCGTAGAGGAGCTGCAAACAGCTCAGTTGGAGACATCTGCGGCAGAAGCTTTCCTTTTTCCTCGACTGTGCTTAAAACCCCGTCACTTGCTTCATACACTTCTCACCAATGCCCTGCAGTAGGTTTGTAGTTAGGTGTTCTAAAGCCAAAGATATATAGGGATAAATGTTCAGCAAAAGATTTGCTATCTCCACGAAAATGATTTCACATACTGTAACCAGCTAGTTACACTGAAATGAAGGAGAAAGTTGTCAGAAGAGCTGCAAACAGCTCAATTTGAGACATCTGCAGCAGAAGCTTTCCTTTTTTTCCTTGAATGGGCTTCAAAAGCCCGTAAGTTCCTCCAGGCGCTTTAGTCACCATTCCACTGCAGATGTTATGTAGCTACTGTGATTTAAAGCGAAAGATGTATGTGGAATCCCAGATCAGCTAAATATTTTCTATCTTCACTAATGTGCATTCAAACACTCTAACGAGATATTTACACTTAAATGAACGAGGAACTTCGTATACAAGCTGCAAACAGCTCAGTTGGCGACATCTGCGGCAGAAGCTATCCTTTTTTTCTTTGAATGGGCTTCAATAGCCTGTAAGTTCCTCCAGGCGCTTTAGTCACCATTCCACTGCAGAAGTTATGTAGCTACTGTGATTTAAAGCGAAAGATGTATGTGGAATCCCAGATCAGCTAAATATTTTCTATCTTCACTAATGTGCATTCAAACACTCTAACGAGATATTTACACTTAAATGAACGAGAAACTTCGTAGAAGAGCTGCAAACAGCTCAGTTGGACACATCTGCGGCAGAAGCTTTCCTTTTTTCCTCGACTGTGCTTAAAACCCCGTCACTTGCTTCATACGCTTCTCACCAATCCCCTGCAGTAGGTTTGTAGTTAGGTGTTCTAAAGCCCAAGATATATAGGGAAACATGTTCAGCAAAAGATTTCCTATCTCCACGAAAATGATTTCACATAGTGTAACCAGCTAATTAAGCTGAAATGAAGGAGAATGTTGACAGAAGAGCTGCAAACAGCTCAGTTTAAGTCATCTGCGGCAGAAGCTTTCCTTTTTTTCCTTGAATGGGCTTCAAAAGCCCGTAAGCTCCTCCAGGCGCTTTAGTCACCATTCCACTGCAGAAGTTATGTAGTTACTGTGATTTAAAGCGAAAGATTCATAGGGATCCCAGATCAGCTAAAGATTTACTATCTTCACTAATGTGCATTCAAACACTCTAACGACATATTTACACTTAAATGAACGAGAAACTTCGTATACAAGCTGCAAACAGCTCAGTTGGCGACACCTGCGGCAGAAGCTTTCCTTTTTTTTCCTCGAATCTGCTTAAAACCCCGGAACTTGCTTGATACACTTCTCAGCAATCCCCTGCAGTATCTTTGTAGTTACGGTGTTCTAAAGGCAAAGATAAGTAGGGATACATGTTCAGCAAAAGATTTCCTATCTCCACGAAAATGATTTCACATACTGTAACCAGCTAGTTACACTGAAATGAAGGAGAATGTTGTCAGAAGAGCTGCAAACAGCTCAGTTTGAGACATCTGCGGCAGAAGCCTTCCTTTTTTTCCTTGAATGGGCTTCAAAAGCCCGTAAGCTCCTCCAGGCGCTTTAGTCACCTTTCCACTGCAGAAGTTACGTAGTTACTGTGATTTAGAGCGAAAGATGTACGGGGATCCCAGATCACCTAAATATTTTCTATCTTCACTAAAGTGCATTCAAACACTCTAACGAGATATTTACACATAAATGAACGAGAAACTTTGTATAAAAGCTGCAAACAGCTCTGTTGGCGACACATGCGGCAGAAGCTTTCCTTTTTTTCCTTGAATGGGCTTCAAAAGCCCGTAAGTTCCTCCAGGCGCTTTAGTAACCGTTCCACTGCAGAAGTTATGTAGTTACTGTGATTTAAAGCGAAAGATGTATGGGGATCCCAGATCAGCTAAAGATTTACTATCTTCACTAAAGTGCTTTCAAACACTCTAACGAGATATTTACACTTAAATGAATGAGAAACTTCGTATACAAGCTGCAAACAGCTCAATTTGAGACATCTGCAGCAGAAGCTTTCCTTTTTTTCCTTGAATGGGCTTCAAAAGCCCGTAAGTTCCTCCAGGCGCTTTAGTCACCATTCCACTGCAGAAGTTATGTAGCTACTGTGATTTAAAGCGAAAGATGTATGTGGAATCCCAGATCAGCTAAATATTTTCTATCTTCACTAATGTGCATTCAAACACTCTAACGAGATATTTACACTTAAATGAACGAGAAACTTCGTAGAGGAGCTGCAAACAGCTCAGTTGGAGACATCTGCGGCAGAAGCTTTCCTTTTTCCTCGACTGTGCTTAAAACCCCGTCACTTGCTTCATACACTTCTCACCAATGCCCTGCAGTAGGTTTGTAGTTAGGTGTTCTAAAGCCAAAGATATATAGGGATAAATGTTCAGCAAAATATTTCCTATCTCCACGAAAATGATTTCACATACTGTAACCAGCTAGTTACACTGAAATGAAGGAGAAAGTTGTCAGAAGAGCTGCAAACAGCTCAATTTGAGACATCTGCAGCAGAAGCTTTCCTTTTTTTCCTTGAATGGGCTTCAAAAGCCCGTAAGTTCCTCCAGGCGCTTTAGTCACCATTCCACTCCAGATGTTATGTAGCTACTGTGATTTAAATCGAAAGATGTATGTGGAATCCCAGATCAGCTAAATATTTTCTATCTTCACTAATGTGCATTCAAACACTCTAACGAGATATTTACACTTAAATGAACGAGGAACTTCGTATACAAGCTGCAAACAGCTCAGTTGGCGACATCTCCGGCAGAAGCTATCCTTTTTTTCTTTGAATGGGCTTCAATAGCCTGTAAGTTCCTCCAGGCGCTTTAGTCACCATTCCACTGCAGAAGTTATGTAGCTACTGTGATTTAAAGCGAAAGATGTATGTGGAATCCCAGATCAGCTAAATATTTTCTATCTTCACTAATGTGCATTCAAACACTCTAACGAGATATTTACACTTAAATGAACGAGAAACTTCGTAGAAGAGCTGCAAACAGCTCAGTTGGACACATCTGCGGCAGAAGCTTTCCTTTTTTCCTCGACTGTGCTTAAAACCCCGTCACTTGCTTCATACGCTTCTCACCAATCCCCTGCAGTAGGTTTGTAGTTAGGTGTTCTAAAGCCCAAGATATATAGGGAAACATGTTCAGCAAAAGATTTCCTATCTCCACGAAAATGATTTCACATAGTGTAACCAGCTAATTAAGCTGAAATGAAGGAGAATGTTGACAGAAGAGCTGCAAACAGCTCAGTTTAAGTCATCTGCGGCAGAAGCTTTCCTTTTTTTCCTTGAATGGGCTTCAAAAGCCCGTAAGCTCCTCCAGGCGCTTTAGTCACCATTCCACTGCAGAAGTTATGTAGTTACTGTGATTTAAAGCGAAAGATGCATGGGGATCCCAGATCAGCTAAAGATTTACTATCTTCACTAATGTGCATTCAAACACTCTAACGACATATTTACACTTAAATGAACGAGAAACTTCGTATACAAGCTGCAAACAGCTCAGTTGGCGACAACTGCGGCAGAAGCCTTCCTTTTTTTCCTTGAATGGGCTTTAAAAGCCCGTAAGTTCCTCCAGGCGCTTTAGTCACCATTCCACTGCAGAAGTTATGTAGTTACTGTGATTTAAAGCGAAAGATGTATGGGGATCCCAGATCAGCTAAAGATTTACTATCTTCACTAAAGTGCTTTCAAACACTCTAACGAGATATTTACACTTAAATGAATGAGAAACTTCGTATACAAGCTGCAAACAGCTCAATTTGAGACATCTGCAGCAGAAGCTTTCCTTTTTTTCCTTGAATGGGCTTCAAAAGCCCGTAAGTTCCTCCAGGCGCTTTAGTCACCATTCCACTGCAGAAGTTATGTAGCTACTGTGATTTAAAGCGAAAGATGTATGTGGAATCCCAGATCAGCTAAATATTTTCTATCTTCACTAATGTGCATTCAAACACTCTAACGAGATATTTACACTTAAATGAACGAGAAACTTCGTAGAGGAGCTGCAAACAGCTCAGTTGGAGACATCTGCGGCAGAAGCTTTCCTTTTTTCCTCGACTGTGCTTAAAACCCCGTCACTTGCTTCATACACTTCTCACCAATCCCCTGCAGTAGGTTTGTAGTTAGGTGTTCTAAAGCCAAAGATATATAGGGATACATGTTCAGCAAAATATTTCCTATCTCCACGAAAATGATTTCACGTACTGTAACCAGCTAGTTACGCTGAAATGGAGGAGATAGTTGTCAGAAGAGCTGCAAACAGCTCAGTTTGAGACATCTGCGGCAGAAGCTTTCCTTTTTTCTCTTGAATGGGCTTCAAAAGCCCGTAAGTTCCTCCAGGCGCTTTAGTCACCATTCCACTGCAGAAGTTATGTAGTTACTGTGATTTAAAGCGAAAGGTGTACGGGGATCCCAGATTACCTAAATATTTTCTATATTCACTAATGTGCATTCAAACACTGTAACCAGATATTTACACTTAAATCAACGAGCAACTTCGTAGAAGAGCTGCAAACAGCTCAGTTGGAGACATCTGCGGCAGAAGCTTTCCTTTTTTTCCTCGAATGTGCTTAAAACCCCGTAACTTGCTTCATACACCTATCTCCCCATTCTCCTCCAGTAAGTTTGTAGTTACGGTGTTCTAAAGACAAAGATATATAGGGATACATGTTCAGCAAAAGATTTGCTATCTCCACGAAAATGATTTCACATACTGTAACCAGCTAGTTACACTGAAATGAAGGAGAAAGTTGTCAGAAGAGCTGCAAACAGCTCAATTTGAGACATCTGCAGCAGAAGCTTTCCTTTTTTTCCTTGAATGGGCTTCAAAAGCCCGTAAGTTCCTCCAGGCGCTTTAGTCACCATTCCACTGCAGATGTTATGTAGCTACTGTGATTTAAAGCGAAAGATGTATGTGGAATCCCAGATCAGCTAAATATTTTCTATCTTCACTAATGTGTATTCAAACACTCTAACGAGATATTTACACTTAAATGAACGAGAAACTTCGTAGAAGAGCTGCAAACAGCTCAGTTGGACACATCTGCGGCAGAAGCTTTCCTTTTTTCCTCGACTGTGCTTAAAACCCCGTCACTTGCTTCATACGCTTCTCACCAATCCCCTGCAGTAGGTTTGTAGTTAGGTGTTCTAAAGCCCAAGATATATAGGGAAACATGTTCAGCAAAAGATTTCCTATCTCCACGAAAATGATTTCACATAGTGTAACCAGCTAATTAAGCTGAAATTAAGGAGAATGTTGACAGAAGAGCTGCAAACAGCTCAGTTTAAGTCATCTGCGGCAGAAGCTTTCCTTTTTTTCCTTGAATGGGCTTCAAAGCCCGTAAGCTCCTCCAGGCGCCTTAGTCACCATTCCACTGCAGAAGTTATGTAGTTACTGTGATTTAAAGCGAAAGATGCATGGGGATCCCAGATCAGCTAAAGATTTACTATCTTCACTAATGTGCATTCAAACACTCTAACGACATATTTACACTTAAATGAACGAGAAACTTCGTATACAAGCTGCAAACAGCTCAGTTGGCGACACCTGCGGCAGAAGCTTTCCTTTTTTTCCTCGAATCTGCTTAAAACCCCGGAACTTGCTTGATACACTTCTCAGCAATCCCCTGCAGTATCTTTGTAGTTACGGTGTTCTAAAGGCAAAGATAAGTAGGGATACATGTTCAGCAAAAGATTTCCTATCTCCACGAAAATGATTTCACATACTGTAACCAGCTAGTTACACTGAAAAGAAGGAGAATGTTGTCAGAAGAGCTGCAAACAGCTCAGTTTGAGACATCTGCGGCAGAAGCCTTCCTTTTTTTCCTTGAATGGGCTTCAAAAGCCCGTAAGCTCCTCCAGGCGCTTTCGTCACCTTTCCACTGCAGAAGTTACGTAGTTACTGTGATTTAGAGCGAAAGATGTACGGGGATCCCAGAGCACCTAAATATTTTCTATCTTCACTAAAGTGCATTCAAACACTCTAACGAGATATTTACACATAAATGAACGAGAAACTTTGTATAAAAGCTGCAAACAGCTCTGTTGGCGACACATGCGGCAGAAGCTTTCCTTTTTTTCCTTGAATGGGCTTCAAAAGCCCGTAAGTTCCTCCAGGCGCTTTAGTCACCATTCCACTGCAGAAGTTATGTAGTTACTGTGATTTAAAGCGAAAGATGCATGGGGATCCCAGATCAGCTAAAGATTTACTATCTTCACTAATGTGCATTCAAACACTCTAACGACATATTTACACTTAAATGAACGAGAAACTTCGTATACAAGCTGCAAACAGCTCAGTTGGCGACACCTGCGGCAGAAGCTTTCCTTTTTTTCCTCGAATCTGCTTAAAACCCCGGAACTTGCTTGATACACTTCTCAGCAATCCCCTGCAGTATCTTTGTAGTTACGGTGTTCTAAAGGCAAAGATAAGTAGGGATACATGTTCAGCAAAAGATTTCCTATCTCCACGAAAATGATTTCACATACTGTAACCAGCTAGTTACACTGAAATGAAGGAGAATGTTGTCAGAAGAGCTGCAAACAGCTCAGTTTGAGACATCTGCGGCAGAAGCCTTCCTTTTTTTCCTTGAATGGGCTTCAAAAGCCCGTAAGCTCCTCCAGGCGCTTTAGTCACCTTTCCACTGCAGAATTTACGTAGTTACTGTGACTTAGAGCGAAAGATGTACGGGGATCCCAGAGCACCTAAATATTTTCTATCTTCACTAAAGTGCATTCAAACACTCTAACGAGATATTTACACATAAATGAACGAGAAACTTTGTATAAAAGCTGCAAACAGCTCTGTTGGCGACACATGCGGCAGAAGCCTTCCTTTTTTTCCTTGAATGGGCTTCAATAGCCCGTAAGTTCCTCCAGGCGCTTTAGTCACCATTCCACTGCAGAAGTTATGTAGCTACTGTGATTTAAAGCGAAAGATGTATGTGGAATCCCAGATCAGCTAAATATTTTCTATCTTCACTAATGTGCATTCAAACACTCTAACGAGATATTTACACTTAAATGAACGAGAAACTTCGTAGAGGAGCTGCAAACAGCTCAGTTGGAGACATCTGCGGCAGAAGCTTTCCTTTTTCCTCGACTGTGCTTAAAACCCTGTCACTTGCTTCATACACTTCTCACCAATCCCCTGCAGTAGGTTTGTAGTTAGGTGTTCTAAAGCCAAAGATATATAGGGATACATGTTCAGCAAAAGATTTCCTATCTCCACGAAACTGATTTCACATAGTGTAACCAGCTAGTTACACTGTAATAAAGGAGAATGTTGTCAGAAGAGCTGCAAACAGCTCAGTTTGAGACATCTGCGGCAGAAGCCTTCCTTTTTTTCCTTGAATGGGCTTTAAAAGCCCGTAAGTTCCTCCAGGCGCTTTAGTCACCATTCCACTGCAGAAGTTATGTAGTTACTGTGATTTAAAGCGAAAGATGTATGGGGATCCCAGATCAGCTAAAGATTTACTATCTTCACTAAAGTGCTTTCAAACACTCTAACGAGATATTTACACTTAAATGAATGAGAAACTTCGTATACAAGCTGCAAACAGCTCAATTTGAGACATCTGCAGCAGAAGCTTTCCTTTTTTTCCTTGAATGGGCTTCAAAAGCCCGTAAGTTCCTCCAGGCGCTTTAGTCACCATTCCACTCCAGAAGTTATGTAGCTACTGTGATTTAAAGCGAAAGATGTATGTGGAATCCCAGATCAGCTAAATATTTTCTATCTTCACTAATGTGCATTCAAACACTCTAACGAGATATTTACACTTAAAAGAACGAGAAACTTCGTAGAGGAGCTGCAAACAGCTCAGTTGGAGACATCTGCGGCAGAAGCTTTCCTTTTTTCCTCGACTGTGCTTAAAACCCCGTCACTTGCTTCATACACTTCTCACCAATGCCCTGCAGTAGGTTTGTAGTTAGGTGTTCTAAAGCCCAAGATATATAGGGAAACATGTTCAGCAAAAGATTTCCTATCTCCACGAAAATGATTTCACATAGTGTAACCAGCTAATTAAGCTGAAATGAAGGAGAATGTTGACAGAAGAGCTGCAAACAACTCAGTTTAAGTCATCTGCGGCAGAAGCTTTCCTTTTTTTCCTTGAATGGGCTTCAAAAGCCCGTAAGCTCCTCCAGGCGCTTTAGTCACCATTCCACTGCAGAAGTTATGTAGTTACTGTGATTTAAAGCGAAAGATGCATGGGGATCCCAGATCAGCTAAAGATTTACTATCTTCACTAATGTGCATTCAAACACTCTAACGACATATTTACACTTAAATGAACGAGAAACTTCGTATACAAGCTGCAAACAGCTCAGTTGGCGACACCTGCGGCAGAAGCTTTCCTTTTTTTCCTCGAATCTGCTTAAAACCCCGGAACTTGCTTGATACACTTCTCAGCAATCCCCTGCAGTATCTTTGTAGTTACGGTGTTCTAAAGGCAAAGATAAGTAGGGATACATGTTCAGAAAAAGATTTCCTATCTCCACGAAAATGATTTCACATACTGTAACCAGCTAGTTACACTGAAATGAAGGAGAATGTTGTCAGAAGAGCTGCAAACAGCTCAGTTTGAGACATCTGCGGCAGAAGCCTTCCTTTTTTTCCTTGAATGGGCTTCAAAAGCCCGTAAGCTCCTCCAGGCGCTTTAGTCACCTTTCCACTGCAGAAGTTACGTAGTTACTGTGATTTAGAGCGAAAGATGTACGGGGATCCCAGAGCACCTAAATATTTTCTATCTTCACTAAAGTGCATTCAAACACTCTAACGAGATATTTACACATAAATGAACGAGAAACTTTGTATAAAAGCTGCAAACAGCTCTGATGGCGACACATGCGGCAGAAGCTTTCCTTTTTTTCCTTGAATGGGCTTCAAAAGCCCGTAAGTTCCTCCAGGCGCTTTAGTCACCATTCCACTGCAGAAGTTATGTAGCTACTGTGATTTAAAGCGAAAGATGTATGTGGAATCCCAGATCAGCTAAATATTTTCTATCTTCACTAATGTGCATTCAAACACTCTAACGAGATATTTACACTTAAATGAACGAGAAACTTCGTAGAAGAGCTGCAAACAGCTCAGTTGGACACATCTGCGGAAGAAGCTTTCCTTTTTTCCTCGACTGTGCTTAAAACCCCGTCACTTGCTTCATACGCTTCTCACCAATCCCCTGCAGTAGGTTTGTAGTTAGGTGTTCTAAAGCCCAAGATATATAGGGAAACATATTCAGCAAAAGATTTCCTATCTCCACGAAAATGATTTCACATAGTGTAACCAGCTAATTAAGCTGAAATGAAGGAGAATGTTGACAGAAGAGCTGCAAACAGCTCAGTTTAAGTCATCTGCGGCAGAAGCTTTCCTTTTTTTCCTTGAATGGGCTTCAAAAGCCCGTAAGCTCCTCCAGGCGCTTTAGTCACCATTCCACTGCAGAAGTTATGTAGTTACTGTGATTTAAAGCGAAAGGTTTACGGGGATCCCAGATTACCCAAATATTTTCTATCTTCACTAATGTGCATTCAAACACTCTAACGAGATATTTACACTTAAATGAACGAGGAACTTGGTATACAAGCTGCAAACAGCTCAGTTGGCGACATCTGCGGCAGAAGCTATCCTTTTTTTCTTTGAATGGGCTTCAATAGCCTGTAAGTTCCTCCAGGCGCTTTAGTCACCATTCCACTGCAGAAGTTATGTAGCTACTGTGATTTAAAGCGAAAGATGTATGTGGAATCCCAGATCAGCTAAATATTTTCTATCTTCACAAATGTGCATTCAAACACTCTAACGAGATATTTACACTTAAATGAACGAGAAACTTCGTAGAAGAGCTGCAAACAGCTCAGTTGGACACATCTGCGGCAGAAGCTTTCCTTTTTTCCTCGACTGTGCTTAAAACCCCGTCACTTGCTTCATACGCTTCTCACCAATCCCCTGCAGTAGGTTTGTAGTTAGGTGTTCTAAAGCCCAAGATATATAGGGAAACATGTTCAGCAAAAGATTTCCTATCTCCACGAAAATGATTTCACATAGTGTAACCAGCTAATTAAGCTGAAATGAAGGAGAATGTTGACAGAAGAGCTGCAAACAGCTCAGTTTAAGTCATCTGCGGCAGAAGCTTTCCTTTTTTTCCTTGAATGGGCTTCAAAAGCCCGTAAGCTCCTCCAGGCGCTTTAGTCACCATTCCACTGCAGAAGTTATGTAGTTACTGTGATTTAAAGCGAAAGATGCATGGGGATCCCAGATCAGCTAAAGATTTACTATCTTCACTAATGTGCATTCAAACACTCTAACGACATATTTACACTTAAATGAACGAGAAACTTCGTATACAAGCTGCAAACAGCTCAGTTGGCGACACCTGCGGCAGAAGCTTTCCTTTTTTTCCTCGAATCTGCTTAAAACCCCGGAACTTGCTTGATACACTTCTCAGCAATCCCCTGCAGTATCTTTGTAGTTACGGTGTTCTAAAGGCAAAGATAAGTAGGGATACATGTTCAGCAAAAGATTTCCTATGTCCACGAAAATGATTTCACATACTGTAACCAGCTAGTTACACTGAAATGAAGGAGAATGTTGTCAGAAGAGCTGCAAACAGCTCAGTTTGAGACATCTGCGGCAGAAGCCTTCCTTTTTTTCCTTGAATGGGCTTCAAAAGCCCGTAAGCTCCTCCAGGCGCTTTAGTCACCTTTCCACTGCAGAAGTTACGTAGTTACTGTGATTTAGAGCGAAAGATGTACGGGGATCCCAGAGCACCTAAATATTTTCTATCTTCACTAAAGTGCATTCAAACACTCTAACGAGATATTTACACATAAATGAACGAGAAACTTTGTAGAAAAGCTGCAAACAGCTCTGTTGGCGACACATGCGGCAGAAGCTTTCCTTTTTTCCTCGACTGTGCTTAAAACCCCGTCACTTGCTTCATACACTTCTCACCAATCCCCTGCAGTAGGTTTGTAGTTAGGTGTTCTAAAGCCCAAGATATATAGGGAAACATGTTCAGCAAAAGATTTCCTATCTCCACGAAAATGATTTCACATAGTGTAACCAGCTAATTAAGCTGAAATGAAGGAGAATGTTGACAGAAGAGCTGCAAACAGCTCAGTTTAAGTCATCTGCGGCAGAAGTTTTCCTTTTTTTCCTTGAATGGGCTTCAAAAGCCCGTAAGCTCCTCCAGGCGCTTTAGTCACCATTCCACTGCAGAAGTTATGTAGTTACTGTGATTTAAAGCGAAAGATGCATGGGGATCCCAGATCAGCTAAAGATTTACTATCTTCACTAATGTGCATTCAAACACTGTAACGACATATTTACACTTAAATGAACGAGAAACTTCGTATACAAGCTGCAAACAGCTCAGTTGGCGACACCTGCGGCAGAAGCTTTCCTTTTTTTCCTCGAATCTGCTTAAAACCCCGGAACTTGCTTGATACACTTCTCAGCAATCCCCTGCAGTATCTTTGTAGTTACGGTGTTCTAAAGGCAAAAATAAGTAGGGATACATGTTCAGCAAAAGATTTCCTATCTCCACGAAAATGATTTCACATACTGTAACCAGCTAGTTACACTGAAATGAAGGAGAATGTTGTCAGAAGAGCTGCAAACAGCTCAGTTTGAGACATCTGCGGCAGAAGCCTTCCTTTTTTTCCTTGAATGGGCTTCAAAAGCCCGTAAGCTCCTCCAGGCGCTTTAGTCACCATTCCACTGCAGAAGTTACGTAGTTACTGTGATTTAGAGCGAAAGATGTATGGGGATCCCAGATCACCTAAATATTTTCTGTCTTCACTAAAGTGCATTCAAAGACTCTAACGAGATATTTACACATAAATGAACGAGAAACTTTGTATAAAAGCTGCAAACAGCTCTGTTGGCGACACATGCGGCAGAAGCTTTCCTTTTTTTCCTTGAATGGGCTTCAAAAGCCCGTAAGTTCCTCCAGGCGCTTTAGTCACCATTCCACTGCAGAAGTTATGTAGCTACTGTGATTTAAAGCGAAAGAAGTATGTGGAATCCCAGATCAGCTAAATATTTTCTATCTTCACTAATGTGCATTCAAACACTCTAACGAGATATTTACACTTAAATGAACGAGAAACTTCGTAGAGGAGCTGCAAACAGCTCAGTTGGAGACATCTGCGGCAGAAGCTTTCCTTTTTTCCTCGACTGTGCTTAAAACCCCGTCACTTGCTTCATACACTTCTCACCAATCCCCTGCAGTAGGTTTGTAGTTAGGTGTTCTAAAGCCAAAGATATATAGGGATACATGTTCAGCAAAAGATTTCCTATCGCCACGAAACTGATTTCACATAGTGTAACCAGCTAGTTACACTGTAATGAAGGAGAATGTTGTCAGAAGAGCTGCAAACAGCTCAGTTTGAGACATCTGCGGCAGAAGCCTTCCTTTTTTTCCTTGAATGGGCTTTAAAAGCCCGTAAGTTCCTCCAGGCGCTTTAGTCACCATTCCACTGCAGAAGTTATGTAGTTACTGTGATTTAAAGCGAAAGATGTATGGGGATCCCAGATCAGCTAAAGATTTACTATCTTCACTAAAGTGCTTTCAAACACTCTAACGAGATATTTACACTTAAATGAATGAGAAACTTCGTATACAAGCTGCAAACAGCTCAATTTGAGACATCTGCGGCAGAAGCTTTCCTTTTTTCCTCGACTGTGCTTAAAACCCCGTCACTTGCTTCATACACTTCTCACCAATCCCCTGCAGTAGGTTTGTAGTTAGGTGTTCTAAAGCCAAAGATATATAGGGATACATGTTCAGCAAAATATTTCCTATCTCCACGAAAATGATTTCACGTACTGTAACCAGCTAGTTACGCTGAAATGGAGGAGATAGTTGTCAGAAGAGCTGCAAACAGCTCAGTTTGAGACATCTGCGGCAGAAGCTTTCCTTTTTTCTCTTGAATGGGCTTCAAAAGCCCGTAAGTTCCGCCAGGCGCTTTAGTCACCATTCCACTGCAGAAGTTATGTAGTTACTGTGATTTAAAGCGAAAGGTGTACGGGGATCCCAGATTACCTAAATATTTTCTATCTTCACTAATGTGCATTCAAACACTCTAACGAGATATTTACACTTAAATGAACGAGAAACTTCGTAGAAGAGCTGCAAACAGCTCAGTTGGACACATCTGCGGCAGAAGCTTTCCTTTTTTCCTCGACTGTGCTTAAAACCCCGACACTTGCTTCATACACTTCTCACCAATCCCCTGCAGTAGGTTTGTAGTTAGGTGTTCTAAAGCCAAAGATATATAGGGATACATGTTCAGCAAAAGATTTCCTATCGCCACGAAACTGATTTCACATAGTGTATCCAGCTAGATACACTGTAATGAAGGAGAATGTTTTCAGAAGAGCTGCAAACAGCTCAGTATGAGACATCTGCGGCAGAAGCCTTCCTTTTTTTCCTTGAATGGGCTTTAAGAGCCCGTAAGCTCCTCCAGGCGCTTTAGTCACCATTCCACTGCAGAAGTTATGTAGTTACTGTGATTTAAAGCGAAAGATGCATGGGGATCCCAGATCAGCTAAAGATTTACTATCTTCACTAATGTGCATTCAAACACTCTAACGAGATATTTACACTTAAATGAATGAGAAACTTCGTATACAAGCTGCAAACAGCTCAATTTGAGACATCTGCAGCAGAAGCTTTCCTTTTTTTCCTTGAATGGGCTTCAAAAGCCCGTAAGTTCCTCCAGGCGCTTTAGTCACCATTCCACTCCAGAAGTTATGTAGCTACTGTGATTTAAAGCGAAAGATGTATGTGGAATCCCAGATCAGCTAAATATTTTCTATCTTCACTAATGTGCATTCAAACACTCTAACGAGATATTTACACTTAAATGAACGAGAAACTTCGTAGAAGAGCTGCAAACAGCTCAGTTGGACACATCTGCGGCAGAAGCTTTCCTTTTTTCCTCGACTGTGCTTAAAACCCCGTCACTTGCTTCATACGCTTCTCACCAATCCCCTGCAGTAGGTTTGTAGTTAGGTGTTCTAAAGCCCAAGATATATAGGGAAACATGTTCAGCAAAAGATTTCCTATCTCCACGAAAATGATTTCACATAGTGTAACCAGCTAATTAAGCTGAAATGAAGGAGAATGTTGACAGAAGAGCTGCAAACAGCTCAGTTTAAGTCATCTGCGGCAGAAGCTTTCCTTTTTTTCCTTGAATGGGCTTCAAAAGCCCGTAAGCTCCTCCAGGCGCTTTAGTCACCATTCCACTGCAGAAGTTATGTAGTTACTGTGATTTAAAGCGAAAGATGCATGGGGATCCCAGATCAGCTAAAGATTTACTATCTTCACTAATGTGCATTCAAACACTCTAACGACATATTTACACTTAAATGAACGAGAAACTTCGTATACAAGCTGCAAACAGCTCAGTTGGCGACACCTGCGGCAGAAGATTTCCTTTTTTTCCTCGAATGTGCTTAAAACCCCGGAACTTGCTTGATACACTTCTCAGCAATCCCCTGCAGTATCTTTGTAGTTACGGTGTTCTAAAGGCAAAGATCAGTAGGGATACATGTTCAGCAAAAGATTTCCTATCTCCACGAAAATGATTTCACATACTGTAACCAGCTAGTTACACTGAAATGAAGGAGAATGTTGTCAGAAGAGCTGCAAACAGCTCAGTTTGAGACATCTGCGGCAGAAGCCTTCCTTTTTTTCCTTGAATGGGCTTCAAAAGCCCGTAAGCTCCTCCAGGCGCTTTAGTCACCATTCTACTGCAGAAGTTATGTAGTTACTGTGATTTAAAGCGAAAGATGCATGGGGATCCCAGATCAGCTAAAGATTTACTATCTTCACTAATGTGCATTCAAACACTCTAACGACATATTTACACTTAAATGAACGAGAAACTTCGTATACAAGCTGCAAACAGCTCTGTTGGCGACACATGCGGCAGAAGCTTTCCTTTTTTTCCTTGAATGGGCTTCAAAAGCCCGTAAGTTCCTCCAGGCGCTTTAGTCACCATTCCACTGCAGAAGTTATGTAGTTACTGTGATTTAAAGCGAAAGATGTATGGGGATCCCAGATCAGCTAAAGATTTACTATCTTCACTAAAGTGCTTTCAAACACTCTAACGAGATATTTACACTTAAATGAATGAGAAACTTCGTATACAAGCTGCAAACAGCTCAATTTGAGACATCTGCAGCAGAAGCTTTCCTTTTTTTCCTTGAATGGGCTTCAAAAGCCCGTAAGTTCCTCCAGGCGCTTTAGTCACCATTCCACTGCAGAAGTTATGTAGCTACTGTGATTTAAAGCGAAAGATGTATGTGGAATCCCAGATCAGCTAAATATTTTCTATCTTCACTAATGTGCATTCAAACACTCTAACGAGATATTTACACTTAAATGAACGAGAAACTTCGTAGAGGAGCTGCAAACAGCTCAGTTGGAGACATCTGCGGCAGAAGCTTTCCTTTTTTCCTCGACTGTGCTTAAAACCCCGTCACTTGCTTCATACACTTCTCACCAATCCCCTGCAGTAGGTTTGTAGTTAGGTGTTCTAAAGCCAAAGATATATAGGGATACATGTTCAGCAAAATATTTCCTATCTCCACGAAAATGATTTCACGTACTGTAACCAGCTAGTTACGCTGAAATGGAGGAGATAGTTGTCAGAAGAGCTGCAAACAGCTCAGTTTGAGACATCTGCGTCAGAAGCTTTCCTTTTTTCTCTTGAATGGGCTTCAAAAGCCCGTAAGTTCCTCCAGGCGCTTTAGTCACCATTCCACTGCAGAAGTTATGTAGTTACTGTGATTTAAAGCGAAAGGTGTACGGGGATCCCAGATTACCTAAATATTTTCTATATTCACTAATGTGCATTCAAACACTGTAACCAGATATTTACACTTAAATGAACGAGCAACTTCGTAGAAGAGCTGCAAACAGCTCCGTTGGAGACATCTGCGGCAGAAGCTTTCCTTTTTTTCCTCGAATGTGCTTAAAACCCCGTAACTTGCTTCATACACCTATCTCCCCATTCTCCTCCAGTAAGTTTGTAGTTACGGTGTTCTAAAGCCAAAGATATATAGGGATACATGTTCAGCAAAAGATTTGCTATCTCCACGAAAATGATTTCACATACTATAACCAGCTAGTTACACTGAAATGAAGGAGAAAGTTGTCAGAAGAGCTGCAAACAGCTCAATTTGAGACATCTGCAGCAGAAGCTTCCCTTTTTTTCCTTGAATGGGCTTCAAAAGCCCGTAAGTTCCTCCAGGCGCTTTAGTCACCATTCCACTACTTATGTTATGTAGCTACTGTGATTTAAAGCGAAAGATGTATGTGGAATCCCAGATCAGCTAAATATTTTCTATCTTCACTAATGTGCATTCAAACACTCTAACGAGATATTTACACTTAAATGAACGAGGAACTTCGTATACAAGCTGCAAACAGCTCAGTTGGCGACATCTGCGGCAGAAGCTATCCTTTTTTTCTTTGAATGGGCTTCAATAGCCTGTAAGTTCCTCCAGGCGCTTTAGTCACCATTCCACTGCAGAAGTTATGTAGCTACTGTGATTTAAAGCGAAAGATGTATGTGGAATCCCAGATCAGCTAAATATTTTCTATCTTCACTAATGTGCATTCAAACACTCTAACGAGATATTTACACTTAAATGAACGAGAAACTTCGTAGAGGAGCTGCAAACAGCTCAGTTGGAGACATCTGCGGCAGAAGCTTTCCTTTTTTCTTCGACTGTGCTTAAAACCCCGTCACTTGCTTCATACACTTCTCACCAATCCCCTGCAGTAGGTTTGTAGTTAGGTGTTCTAAAGCCAAAGATATATAGGGATACATGTTCAGCAAAAGATTTCCTATCGCCACGAAACTGATTTCACATAGTGTAACCAGGTAGTTACACTGTAATGAAGGAGAATGTTGTCAGAAGAGCTGCAAACAGCTCAGTTTGAGACATCTGCGGCAGAAGCCTTCCTTTTTTTCCTTGAATGGGCTTTAAAAGCCCGTAAGCTCCTCCAGGCGCTTTAGTCACCATTCCACTGCAGAAGTTATGTAGTTACTGTGATTTAAAGCGAAAGATGCATGGGGATCCCAGATCAGCTAAAGATTTACTATCTTCACTAATGTGCATTCAAACACTCTAACGACATATTTACACTTAAATGAACGAGAAACTTCGTATACAAGCTGCAAACAGCTCAGTTGGCGACACCTGCGGCAGAAGCTTTCCTTTTTTTCCTCGAATCTGCTTAAAACCCCGGAACTTGCTTGATACACTTCTCAGCAATCCCCTGCAGTATCTTTGTAGTTACGGTGTTCTAAAGGCAAAGATAAGTAGGGATACATGTTCAGCAAAAGATTTCCTATGTCCACGAAAATGATTTCACATACTGTAACCAGCTAGTTACACTGAAATGAAGGAGAATGTTGTCAGAAGAGCTGCAAACAGCTCAGTTTGAGACATCTGCGGCAGAAGCCTTCCTTTTTTTCCTTGAATGGGCTTTAAAAGCCCGTAAGTTCCTCCAGGCGCTTTAGTCACCATTCCACTGCAGAAGTTATGTAGTTACTGTGATTTAAAGCGAAAGATGTATGGGGATCCCAGATCAGCAAAAGATTTCCTATCTCCACGAAAATGATTTCACATACTGTAACCAGCTAGTTACACTGAAATGAAGGAGAATGTTGTCAGAAGAGCTGAAAACAGCTCAGTTTGAGACATCTGCGGCAGAAGCCTACCTTTTTTTCCTTGAATGGGCTTCAAAAGCCCGTAAGTTCCTCCAGGCGCTTTAGTCACCATTCCACTGCAGAAGTTATGTAGCTACTGTGATTTAAAGCGAAAGATGTATGTGGAATCCCAGATCAGCTAAATATTTTCTATCTTCACTAATGTGCATTCAAACACTCTAACGAGATATTTACACTTAAATAAACGAGAAACTTCGTAGAGGAGCTGCAAACAGCTCAGTTGGAGACATCTGCGGCAGAAGCTTTCCTTTTTCCTCGACTGTGCTTAAAACCCCGTCACTTGCTTCATACACTTCTCACCAATGCCCTGCAGTAGGTTTGTAGTTAGGTGTTCTAAAGCCAAAGATATATAGGGATAAATGTTCAGCAAAAGATTTGCTATCTCCACGAAAATGATTTCACATACTGTAACCAGCTAGTTACACTGAAATGAAGGAGAAAGTTGTCAGAAGAGCTGCAAACAGCTCAATTTGAGACATCTGCAGCAGAAGCTTTCCTTTTTTTCCTTGAATGGGCTTCAAAAGCCCGTAAGTTCCTCCAGGCGCTTTAGTCACCATTCCACTGCAGATGTTATGTAGCTACTGTGATTTAAAGCGAAAGATGTATGTGGAATCCCAGATCAGCTAAATATTTTCTATCTTCACTAATGTGCATTCAAACACTCTAACGAGATATTTACACTTAAATGAACGAGGAACTTCGTATACAAGCTGCAAACAGCTCAGTTGGCGACATCTGCGGCAGAAGCTATCCTTTTTTTCTTTGAATGGGCTTCAATAGCCTGTAAGTTCCTCCAGGCGCTTTAGTCACCATTCCACTGCAGAAGTTATGTAGCTACTGTGATTTAAAGCGAAAGATTCATAGGGATCCCAGATCAGCTAAAGATTTACTATCTTCACTAATGTGCATTCAAACACTCTAACGACATATTTACACTTAAATGAACGAGAAACTTCGTAGAAGAGCTGCAAACAGCTCAGTTGGACACATCTGCGGCAGAAGCTTTCCTTTTTTCCTCGACTGTGCTTAAAACCCCGTCACTTGCTTCATACGCTTCTCACCAATCCCCTGCAGTAGGTTTGTAGTTAGGTGTTCTAAAGCCCAAGATATATAGGGAAACATGTTCAGCAAAAGATTTCCTATCTCCACGAAAATGATTTCACATAGTGTAACCAGCTAATTAAGCTGAAATGAAGGAGAATGTTGACAGAAGAGCTGCAAACAGCTCAGTTTAAGTCATCTGCGGCAGAAGCTTTCCTTTTTTTCCTTGAATGGGCTTCAAAAGCCCGTAAGCTCCTCCAGGCGCTTTAGTCACCATTCCACTGCAGAAGTTATGTAGTTACTGTGATTTAAAGCGAAAGATTCATAGGGATCCCAGATCAGCTAAAGATTTACTATCTTCACTAATGTGCATTCAAACACTCTAACGACATATTTACACTTAAATGAACGAGAAACTTCGTATACAAGCTGCAAACAGCTCAGTTGGCGACACCTGCGGCAGAAGCTTTCCTTTTTTTTCCTCGAATCTGCTTAAAACCCCGGAACTTGCTTGATACACTTCTCAGCAATCCCCTGCAGTATCTTTGTAGTTACGGTGTTCTAAAGGCAAAGATAAGTAGGGATACATGTTCAGCAAAAGATTTCCTATCTCCACGAAAATGATTTCACATACTGTAACCAGCTAGTTACACTGAAATGAAGGAGAATGTTGTCAGAAGAGCTGCAAACAGCTCAGTTTGAGACATCTGCGGCAGAAGCCTTCCTTTTTTTCCTTGAATGGGCTTCAAAAGCCCGTAAGCTCCTCCAGGCGCTTTAGTCACCTTTCCACTGCAGAAGTTACGTAGTTACTGTGATTTAGAGCGAAAGATGTACGGGGATCCCAGATCACCTAAATATTTTCTATCTTCACTAAAGTGCATTCAAACACTCTAACGAGATATTTACACATAAATGAACGAGAAACTTTGTATAAAAGCTGCAAACAGCTCTGTTGGCGACACATGCGGCAGAAGCTTTCCTTTTTTTCCTTGAATGGGCTTCAAAAGCCCGTAAGTTCCTCCAGGCGCTTTAGTAACCGTTCCACTGCAGAAGTTATGTAGTTACTGTGATTTAAAGCGAAAGATGTATGGGGATCCCAGATCAGCTAAAGATTTACTATCTTCACTAAAGTGCTTTCAAACACTCTAACGAGATATTTACACTTAAATGAATGAGAAACTTCGTATACAAGCTGCAAACAGCTCAATTTGAGACATCTGCAGCAGAAGCTTTCCTTTTTTTCCTTGAATGGGCTTCAAAAGCCCGTAAGTTCCTCCAGGCGCTTTAGTCACCATTCCACTGCAGAAGTTATGTAGCTACTGTGATTTAAAGCGAAAGATGTATGTGGAATCCCAGATCAGCTAAATATTTTCTATCTTCACTAATGTGCATTCAAACACTCTAACGAGATATTTACACTTAAATGAACGAGAAACTTCGTAGAGGAGCTGCAAACAGCTCAGTTGGAGACATCTGCGGCAGAAGCTTTCCTTTTTTCCTCGACTGTGCTTAAAACCCCGTCACTTGCTTCATACACTTCTCACCAATGCCCTGCAGTAGGTTTGTAGTTAGGTGTTCTAAAGCCAAAGATATATAGGGATAAATGTTCAGCAAAATATTTCCTATCTCCACGAAAATGATTTCACATACTGTAACCAGCTAGTTACACTGAAATGAAGGAGAAAGTTGTCAGAAGAGCTGCAAACAGCTCAATTTGAGACATCTGCAGCAGAAGCTTTCCTTTTTTTCCTTGAATGGGATTCAAAAGCACGTAAGTTCCTCCAGGCGCTTTAGTCACCATTCCACTCCAGATGTTATGTAGCTACTGTGATTTAAAGCGAAAGATGTATGTGGAATCCCAGATCAGCTAAATATTTTCTATCTTCACTAATGTGCATTCAAACACTCTAACGAGATATTTACACTTAAATGAACGAGGAACTTCGTATACAAGCTGCAAACAGCTCAGTTGGCGACATCTCCGGCAGAAGCTATCCTTTTTTTCTTTGAATGGGCTTCAATAGCCTGTAAGTTCCTCCAGGCGCTTTAGTCACCATTCCACTGCAGAAGTTATGTAGCTACTGTGATTTAAAGCGAAAGATGTATGTGGAATCCCAGATCAGCTAAATATTTTCTATCTTCACTAATGTGCATTCAAACACTCTAACGAGATATTTACACTTAAATGAACGAGAAACTTCGTAGAAGAGCTGCAAACAGCTCAGTTGGACACATCTGCGGCAGAAGCTTTCCTTTTTCCTCGACTGTGCTTAAAACCCCGTCACTTGCTTCATACGCTTCTCACCAATCCCCTGCAGTAGGTTTGTAGTTAGGTGTTCTAAAGCCCAAGATATATAGGGAAACATGTTCAGCAAAAGATTTCCTATCTCCACGAAAATGATTTCACATAGTGTAACCAGCTAATTAAGCTGAAATGAAGGAGAATGTTGACAGAAGAGCTGCAAACAGCTCAGTTTAAGTCATCTGCGGCAGAAGCTTTCCTTTTTTTCCTTGAATGGGCTTCAAAAGCCCGTAAGCTCCTCCAGGCGCTTTAGTCACCATTCCACTGCAGAAGTTATGTAGTTACTGTGATTTAAAGCGAAAGATGCATGGGGATCCCAGATCAGCTAAAGATTTACTATCTTCACTAATGTGCATTCAAACACTCTAACGACATATTTACACTTAAATGAACGAGAAACTTCGTATACAAGCTGCAAACAGCTCAGTTGGCGACAACTGCGGCAGAAGCCTTCCTTTTTTTCCTTGAATGGGCTTTAAAAGCCCGTAAGTTCCTCCAGGCGCTTTAGTCACCATTCCACTGCAGAAGTTATGTAGTTACTGTGATTTAAAGCGAAAGATGTATGGGGATCCCAGATCAGCTAAAGATTTACTATCTTCACTAAAGTGCTTTCAAACACTCTAACGAGATATTTACACTTAAATGAATGAGAAACTTCGTATACAAGCTGCAAACAGCTCAATTTGAGACATCTGCAGCAGAAGCTTTCCTTTTTTTCCTTGAATGGGCTTCAAAAGCCCGTAAGTTCCTCCAGGCGCTTTAGTCACCATTCCACTGCAGAAGTTATGTAGCTACTGTGATTTAAAGCGAAAGATGTATGTGGAATCCCAGATCAGCTAAATATTTTCTATCTTCACTAATGTGCATTCAAACACTCTAACGAGATATTTACACTTAAATGAACGAGAAACTTCGTAGAGGAGCTGCAAACAGCTCAGTTGGAGACATCTGCGGCAGAAGCTTTCCTTTTTTCCTCGACTGTGCTTAAAACCCCGTCACTTGCTTCATACACTTCTCACCAATCCCCTGCAGTAGGTTTGTAGTTAGGTGTTCTAAAGCCAAAGATATATAGGGATACATGTTCAGCAAAATATTTCCTATCTCCACGAAAATGATTTCACGTACTGTAACCAGCTAGTTACGCTGAAATGGAGGAGATAGTTGTCAGAAGAGCTGCAAACAGCTCAGTTTGAGACATCTGCGGCAGAAGCTTTCCTTTTTTCTCTTGAATGGGCTTCAAAAGCCCGTAAGTTCCTCCAGGCGCTTTAGTCACCATTCCACTGCAGAAGTTATGTAGTTACTGTGATTTAAAGCGAAAGGTGTACGGGGATCCCAGATTACCTAAATATTTTCTATATTCACTAATGTGCATTCAAACACTGTAACCAGATATTTACACTTAAATCAACGAGCAACTTCGTAGAAGAGCTGCAAACAGCTCAGTTGGAGACATCTGCGGCAGAAGCTTTCCTTTTTTTCCTCGAATGTGCTTAAAACCCCGTAACTTGCTTCATACACCTATCTCCCCATTCTCCTCCAGTAAGTTTGTAGTTACGGTGTTCTAAAGACAAAGATATATAGGGATACATGTTCAGCAAAAGATTTGCTATCTCCACGAAAATGATTTCACATACTGTAACCAGCTAGTTACACTGAAATGAAGGAGAAAGTTGTCAGAAGAGCTGCAAACAGCTCAATTTGAGACATCTGCAGCAGAAGCTTTCCTTTTTTTCCTTGAATGGGCTTCAAAAGCCCGTAAGTTCCTCCAGGCGCTTTAGTCACCATTCCACTGCAGATGTTATGTAGCTACTGTGATTTAAAGCGAAAGATGTATGTGGAATCCCAGATCAGCTAAATATTTTCTATCTTCACTAATGTGTATTCAAACACTCTAACGAGATATTTACACTTAAATGAACGAGAAACTTCGTAGAAGAGCTGCAAACAGCTCAGTTGGACACATCTGCGGCAGAAGCTTTCCTTTTTTCCTCGACTGTGCTTAAAACCCCGTCACTTGCTTCATACGCTTCTCACCAATCCCCTGCAGTAGGTTTGTAGTTAGGTGTTCTAAAGCCCAAGATATATAGGGAAACATGTTCAGCAAAAGATTTCCTATCTCCACGAAAATGATTTCACATAGTGTAACCAGCTAATTAAGCTGAAATTAAGGAGAATGTTGACAGAAGAGCTGCAAACAGCTCAGTTTAAGTCATCTGCGGCAGAAGCTTTCCTTTTTTTCCTTGAATGGGCTTCAAAAGCCCGTAAGCTCCTCCAGGCGCCTTAGTCACCATTCCACTGCAGAAGTTATGTAGTTACTGTGATTTAAAGCGAAAGATGCATGGGGATCCCAGATCAGCTAAAGATTTACTATCTTCACTAATGTGCATTCAAACACTCTAACGACATATTTACACTTAAATGAACGAGAAACTTCGTATACAAGCTGCAAACAGCTCAGTTGGCGACACCTGCGGCAGAAGCTTTCCTTTTTTTCCTCGAATCTGCTTAAAACCCCGGAACTTGCTTGATACACTTCTCAGCAATCCCCTGCAGTATCTTTGTAGTTACGGTGTTCTAAAGGCAAAGATAAGTAGGGATACATGTTCAGCAAAAGATTTCCTATCTCCACGAAAATGATTTCACATACTGTAACCAGCTAGTTACACTGAAAAGAAGGAGAATGTTGTCAGAAGAGCTGCAAACAGCTCAGTTTGAGACATCTGCGGCAGAAGCCTTCCTTTTTTTCCTTGAATGGGCTTCAAAAGCCCGTAAGCTCCTCCAGGCGCTTTCGTCACCTTTCCACTGCAGAAGTTACGTAGTTACTGTGATTTAGAGCGAAAGATGTACGGGGATCCCAGAGCACCTAAATATTTTCTATCTTCACTAAAGTGCATTCAAACACTCTAACGAGATATTTACACATAAATGAACGAGAAACTTTGTATAAAAGCTGCAAACAGCTCTGTTGGCGACACATGCGGCAGAAGCTTTCCTTTTTTTCCTTGAATGGGCTTCAAAAGCCCGTAAGTTCCTCCAGGCGCTTTAGTCACCATTCCACTGCAGAAGTTATGTAGTTACTGTGATTTAAAGCGAAAGATGCATGGGGATCCCAGATCAGCTAAAGATTTACTATCTTCACTAATGTGCATTCAAACACTCTAACGACATATTTACACTTAAATGAACGAGAAACTTCGTATACAAGCTGCAAACAGCTCAGTTGGCGACACCTGCGGCAGAAGCTTTCCTTTTTTTCCTCGAATCTGCTTAAAACCCCGGAACTTGCTTGATACACTTCTCAGCAATCCCCTGCAGTATCTTTGTAGTTACG
This sequence comes from Pelodiscus sinensis, assembly GCF_052426305.1. Classification (NCBI taxonomy): domain Eukaryota; kingdom Metazoa; phylum Chordata; order Testudines; family Trionychidae; genus Pelodiscus; species Pelodiscus sinensis. The sequence goes on from NC_143073.1 coordinate 18,980,375, forward strand.
GTGTTCTAAAGGCAAAGATAAGTAGGGATACATGTTCAGCAAAAGATTTCCTATCTCCACGAAAATGATTTCACATACTGTAACCAGCTAGTTACACTGAAATGAAGGAGAATGTTGTCAGAAGAGCTGCAAACAGCTCAGTTTGAGACATCTGCGGCAGAAGCCTTCCTTTTTTTCCTTGAATGGGCTTCAAAAGCCCGTAAGCTCCTCCAGGCGCTTTAGTCACCTTTCCACTGCAGAATTTACGTAGTTACTGTGACTTAGAGCGAAAGATGTACGGGGATCCCAGAGCACCTAAATATTTTCTATCTTCACTAAAGTGCATTCAAACACTCTAACGAGATATTTACACATAAATGAACGAGAAACTTTGTATAAAAGCTGCAAACAGCTCTGTTGGCGACACATGCGGCAGAAGCCTTCCTTTTTTCCTTGAATGGGCTTCAATAGCCCGTAAGTTCCTCCAGGCGCTTTAGTCACCATTCCACTGCAGAAGTTATGTAGCTACTGTGATTTAAAGCGAAAGATGTATGTGGAATCCCAGATCAGCTAAATATTTTCTATCTTCACTAATGTGCATTCAAACACTCTAACGAGATATTTACACTTAAATGAACGAGAAACTTCGTAGAGGAGCTGCAAACAGCTCAGTTGGAGACATCTGCGGCAGAAGCTTTCCTTTTTTCCTCGACTGTGCTTAAAACCCCGTCACTTGCTTCATACACTTCTCACCAATCCCCTGCAGTAGGTTTGTAGTTAGGTGTTCTAAAGCCAAAGATATATAGGGATACATGTTCAGCAAAAGATTTCCTATCTCCACGAAACTGATTTCACATAGTGTAACCAGCTAGTTACACTGTAATAAAGGAGAATGTTGTCAGAAGAGCTGCAAACAGCTCAGTTTGAGACATCTGCGGCAGAAGCCTTCCTTTTTTTCCTTGAATGGGCTTTAAAAGCCCGTAAGTTCCTCCAGGCGCTTTAGTCACCATTCCACTGCAGAAGTTATGTAGTTACTGTGATTTAAAGCGAAAGATGTATGGGGATCCCAGATCAGCTAAAGATTTACTATCTTCACTAAAGTGCTTTCAAACACTCTAACGAGATATTTACACTTAAATGAATGAGAAACTTCGTATACAAGCTGCAAACAGCTCAATTTGAGACATCTGCAGCAGAAGCTTTCCTTTTTTTCCTTGAATGGGCTTCAAAAGCCCGTAAGTTCCTCCAGGCGCTTTAGTCACCATTCCACTCCAGAAGTTATGTAGCTACTGTGATTTAAAGCGAAAGATGTATGTGGAATCCCAGATCAGCTAAATATTTTCTATCTTCACTAATGTGCATTCAAACACTCTAACGAGATATTTACACTTAAAAGAACGAGAAACTTCGTAGAGGAGCTGCAAACAGCTCAGTTGGAGACATCTGCGGCAGAAGCTTTCCTTTTTTCCTCGACTGTGCTTAAAACCCCGTCACTTGCTTCATACACTTCTCACCAATGCCCTGCAGTAGGTTTGTAGTTAGGTGTTCTAAAGCCCAAGATATATAGGGAAACATGTTCAGCAAAAGATTTCCTATCTCCACGAAAATGATTTCACATAGTGTAACCAGCTAATTAAGCTGAAATGAAGGAGAATGTTGACAGAAGAGCTGCAAACAACTCAGTTTAAGTCATCTGCGGCAGAAGCTTTCCTTTTTTTCCTTGAATGGGCTTCAAAAGCCCGTAAGCTCCTCCAGGCGCTTTAGTCACCATTCCACTGCAGAAGTTATGTAGTTACTGTGATTTAAAGCGAAAGATGCATGGGGATCCCAGATCAGCTAAAGATTTACTATCTTCACTAATGTGCATTCAAACACTCTAACGACATATTTACACTTAAATGAACGAGAAACTTCGTATACAAGCTGCAAACAGCTCAGTTGGCGACACCTGCGGCAGAAGCTTTCCTTTTTTTCCTCGAATCTGCTTAAAACCCCGGAACTTGCTTGATACACTTCTCAGCAATCCCCTGCAGTATCTTTGTAGTTACGGTGTTCTAAAGGCAAAGATAAGTAGGGATACATGTTCAGAAAAAGATTTCCTATCTCCACGAAAATGATTTCACATACTGTAACCAGCTAATTAAGCTGAAATGAAGGAGAATGTTGTCAGAAGAGCTGCAAACAGCTCAGTTTGAGACATCTGCGGCAGAAGCCTTCCTTTTTTTCCTTGAATGGGCTTCAAAAGCCCGTAAGCTCCTCCAGGCGCTTTAGTCACCTTTCCACTGCAGAAGTTACGTAGTTACTGTGATTTAGAGCGAAAGATGTACGGGGATCCCAGAGCACCCAAATATTTTCTATCTTCACTAATGTGCATTCAAACACTCTAACGAGATATTTACACTTAAATGAACGAGGAACTTCGTATACAAGCTGCAAACAGCTCAGTTGGCGACATCTGCGGCAGAAGCTATCCTTTTTTTCTTTGAATGGGCTTCAAAAGCCCGTAAGTTCCTCCAGGCGCTTTAGTCACCATTCCACTGCAGAAGTTATGTAGCTACTGTGATTTAAAGCGAAAGATGTATGTGGAATCCCAGATCAGCTAAATATTTTCTATCTTCACTAATGTGCATTCAAACACTCTAACGAGATATTTACACTTAAATGAACGAGAAACTTCGTAGAAGAGCTGCAAACAGCTCAGTTGGACACATCTGCGGCAGAAGCTTTCCTTTTTTCCTCGACTGTGCTTAAAACCCCGTCACTTGCTTCATACGCTTCTCACCAATCCCCTGCAGTAGGTTTGTAGTTAGGTGTTCTAAAGCCCAAGATATATAGGGAAACATATTCAGCAAAAGATTTCCTATCTCCACGAAAATGATTTCACATAGTGTAACCAGCTAATTAAGCTGAAATGAAGGAGAATGTTGACAGAAGAGCTGCAAACAGCTCAGTTTAAGTCATCTGCGGCAGAAGCTTTCCTTTTTTTCCTTGAATGGGCTTCAAAAGCCCGTAAGCTCCTCCAGGCGCTTTAGTCACCATTCCACTGCAGAAGTTATGTAGTTACTGTGATTTAAAGCGAAAGATGCATGGGGATCCCAGATCAGCTAAAGATTTACTATCTTCACTAATGTGCATTCAAACACTCTAACGACATATTTACACTTAAATGAACGAGAAACTTCGTATACAAGCTGCAAACAGCTCAGTTGGCGACACCTGCGGCAGAAGCTTTCCTTTTTTTCCTCGAATCTGCTTAAAACCCCGGAACTTGCTTGATACACTTCTCAGCAATCCCCTGCAGTATCTTTGTAGTTACGGTGTTCTAAAGGCAAAGATAAGTAGGGATACATGTTCAGCAAAAGATTTCCTATGTCCACGAAAATGATTTCACATACTGTAACCAGCTAGTTACACTGAAATGAAGGAGAATGTTGTCAGAAGAGCTGCAAACAGCTCAGTTTGAGACATCTGCGGCAGAAGCCTTCCTTTTTTTCCTTGAATGGGCTTCAAAAGCCCGTAAGCTCCTCCAGGCGCTTTAGTCACCTTTCCACTGCAGAAGTTACGTAGTTACTGTGATTTAGAGCGAAAGATGTACGGGGATCCCAGAGCACCTAAATATTTTCTATCTTCACTAAAGTGCATTCAAACACTCTAACGAGATATTTACACATAAATGAACGAGAAACTTTGTAGAAAAGCTGCAAACAGCTCTGTTGGCGACACATGCGGCAGAAGCTTTCCTTTTTCCTCGACTGTGCTTAAAACCCCGTCACTTGCTTCATACACTTCTCACCAATCCCCTGCAGTAGGTTTGTAGTTAGGTGTTCTAAAGCCCAAGATATATAGGGAAACATGTTCAGCAAAAGATTTCCTATCTCCACGAAAATGATTTCACATAGTGTAACCAGCTAATTAAGCTGAAATGAAGGAGAATGTTGACAGAAGAGCTGCAAACAGCTCAGTTTAAGTCATCTGCGGCAGAAGTTTTCCTTTTTTTCCTTGAATGGGCTTCAAAAGCCCGTAAGCTCCTCCAGGCGCTTTAGTCACCATTCCACTGCAGAAGTTATGTAGTTACTGTGATTTAAAGCGAAAGATGCATGGGGATCCCAGATCAGCTAAAGATTTACTATCTTCACTAATGTGCATTCAAACACTGTAACGACATATTTACACTTAAATGAACGAGAAACTTCGTATACAAGCTGCAAACAGCTCAGTTGGCGACACCTGCGGCAGAAGCTTTCCTTTTTTTCCTCGAATCTGCTTAAAACCCCGGAACTTGCTTGATACACTTCTCAGCAATCCCCTGCAGTATCTTTGTAGTTACGGTGTTCTAAAGGCAAAAATAAGTAGGGATACATGTTCAGCAAAAGATTTCCTATCTCCACGAAAATGATTTCACATACTGTAACCAGCTAGTTACACTGAAATGAAGGAGAATGTTGTCAGAAGAGCTGCAAACAGCTCAGTTTGAGACATCTGCGGCAGAAGCCTTCCTTTTTTTCCTTGAATGGGCTTCAAAAGCCCGTATGCTCCTCCAGGAGCTTTAGTCACCATTCCACTGCAGAAGTTACGTAGTTACTGTGATTTAGAGCGAAAGATGTATGGGGATCCCAGATCACCTAAATATTTTCTGTCTTCACTAAAGTGCATTCAAAGACTCTAACGAGATATTTACACATAAATGAACGAGAAACTTTGTATAAAAGCTGCAAACAGCTCTGTTGGCGACACATGCGGCAGAAGCTTTCCTTTTTTTCCTTGAATGGGCTTCAAAAGCCCGTAAGTTCCTCCAGGCGCTTTAGTCACCATTCCACTGCAGAAGTTATGTAGCTACTGTGATTTAAAGCGAAAGAAGTATGTGGAATCCCAGATCAGCTAAATATTTTCTATCTTCACTAATGTGCATTCAAACACTCTAACGAGATATTTACACTTAAATGAACGAGAAACTTCGTAGAGGAGCTGCAAACAGCTCAGTTGGAGACATCTGCGGCAGAAGCTTTCCTTTTTCCTCGACTGTGCTTAAAACCCCGTCACTTGCTTCATACACTTCTCACCAATCCCCTGCAGTAGGTTTGTAGTTAGGTGTTCTAAAGCCAAAGATATATAGGGATACATGTTCAGCAAAAGATTTCCTATCGCCACGAAACTGATTTCACATAGTGTAACCAGCTAGTTACACTGTAATGAAGGAGAATGTTGTCAGAAGAGCTGCAAACAGCTCAGTTTGAGACATCTGCGGCAGAAGCCTTCCTTTTTTTCCTTGAATGGGCTTTAAAAGCACGTAAGTTCCTCCAGGCGCTTTAGTCACCATTCCACTGCAGAAGTTATGTAGTTACTGTGATTTAAAGCGAAAGATGTATGTGGAATCCCAGATCAGCTAAATATTTTCTATCTTCACTAATGTGCATTCAAACACTCTAACGAGATATTTACACTTAAATGAACGAGAAACTTCGTAGAGGAGCTGCAAACAGCTCAGTTGGAGACATCTGCGGCAGAAGCTTTCCTTTTTTCCTCGACTGTGCTTAAAACCCCGTCACTTGCTTCATACACTTCTCACCAATGCCCTGCAGTAGGTTTGTAGTTAGGTGTTCTAAAGCCAAAGATATATAGGGATACATGTTCAGCAAAATATTTCCTATCTCCACGAAACTGATTTCACATAGTGTAACCAGCTAGTTACACTGTAATGAAGGAGAATGTTGTCAGAGGAGCTGCAAACAGCTCAGTTTGAGACATCTGCGGCAGAAGCCTTCCTTTTTTTCCTTGAATGGGCTTTAAAAGCCCGTAAGTGCCTCCAGGCGCTTTAGTCACCATTCCACTGCAGAAGTTATGTAGTTACTGTGATTTAAAGCGAAAGATGTATGGGGATCCCAGATCAGCTAAAGATTTACTATCTTCACTAAAGTGCTTTCAAACACTCTAACGAGATAATTACACTTAAATGAATGAGAAACTTCGTATACAAGCTGCAAACAGCTCAATTTGAGACATCTGCAGCAGAAGCTTTCCTTTTTTTCCTTGAATGGGCTTCAAAAGCCCGTAAGTTCCTCCAGGCGCTTTAGTCACCATTCCACTGCAGAAGTTATGTAGCTACTGTGATTTAAAGCGAAAGATGTATGTGGAATCCCAGATCAGCTAAATATTTTCTATCTTCACTAATGTGCATTCAAACACTCTAACGAGATATTTACACTTAAATGAACGAGAAACTTCGTAGAGGAGCTGCAAACAGCTCAGTTGGCGACATCTGCGGCAGAAGCTATCCTTTTTTTCTTTGAATGGGCTTCAATAGCCTGTAAGTTCCTCCAGGCGCTTTAGTCACCATTCCACTGCAGAAGTTATGTAGCTACTGTGATTTAAAGCGAAAGATGTATGTGGAATCCCAGATCAGCTAAATATTTTCTATCTTCACTAATGTGCATTCAAACACTCTAACGAGATATTTACACTTAAATGAACGAGAAACTTCGTAGAGGAGCTGCAAACAGCTCAGTTGGCGTCATCTGCGGCAGAAGTTTTCCTTTTTTTCCTTGAATGGGCTTCAAAAGCCCGTAAGCTCCTCCAGGCGCTTTAGTCACCATTCCACTGCAGAAGTTATGTAGTTACTGTGATTTAAAGCGAAAGATGCATGGGGATCCCAGATCAGCTAAAGATTTACTATCTTCACTAATGTGCATTCAAACACTCTAACGACATATTTACACTTAAATGAACGAGAAACTTCGTATACAAGCTGCAAACAGCTCAGTTGGCGACACCTGCGGCAGAAGCTTTCCTTTTTTTCCTCGAATCTGCTTAAAACCCCGGAACTTGCTTGATACACTTCTCAGCAATCCCCTGCAGTATCTTTGTAGTTACGGTGTTCTAAAGGCAAAGATAAGTAGGGATACATGTTCAGCACAAGATTTCCTATCTCCACGAAAATGATTTCACATACTGTAACCAGCTAGTTACACTGAAATGAAGGAGAATGTTGTCAGAAGAGCTGCAAACAGCTCAGTTTGAGACATCTGCGGCAGAAGCCTTCCTTTTTTTCCTTGAATGGGCTTCAAAAGCCCGTAAGCTCCTCCAGGCGCTTTAGTCACCTTTCCACTGCAGAAGTTACGTAGTTACTGTGATTTAGAGCGAAAGATGTACGGGGATCCCAGATCACCTAAATATTTTCTATCTTCACTAAAGTGCATTCAAAGACTCTAACGAGATATTTACACATAAATGAACGAGAAACTTTGTATAAAAGCTGCAAACAGCTCTGTTGGCGACACATGCGGCAGAAGCTTTCCTTTTTTTCCTTGAATGGGCTTCAAAAGCCCGTAAGTTCCTCCAGGCGCTTTAGTCACCATTCCACTGCAGAAGTTATGTAGCTACTGTGATTTAAAGCGAAAGATGTATGTGGAATCCCAGATCAGCTAAATATTTTCTATCTTCACTAATGTGCATTCAAACACTCTAACGAGATATTTACACTTAAATGAACGAGAAACTTCGTAGAGGAGCTGCAAACAGCTCAGTTGGAGACATCTGCGGCAGAAGCTTTCCTTTTTTCCTCGACTGTGCTTAAAACCCCGTCACTTGCTTCATACACTTCTCACCAATCCCCTGCAGTAGGTTTGTAGTTAGGTGTTCTAAAGCCAAAGATATATAGGGATACATGTTCAGCAAAATATTTCCTATCTCCACGAAAATGATTTCACATAGTGTAACCAGGTAGTTACACTGTAATGAAGGAGAATGTTGTCAGAGGAGCTGCAAACAGCTCAGTTTGAGACATCTGCGGCAGAAGCCTTCCTTTTTTTCCTTGAATGGGCTTTAAAAGCCCGTAAGTTCCTCCAGGCGCTTTAGTCACCATTCCACTGCAGAAGTTATGTAGTTACTGTGATTTAAAGCGAAAGATGTATGGGGATCCCAGATCAGCTAAAGATTTACTATCTTCACTAAAGTGCTTTCAAACACTCTAACGAGATATTTACACTTAAATGAATGAGAAACTTCGTATACAAGCTGCAAACAGCTCAATTTGAGACATCTGCAGCAGAAGCTTTCCTTTTTTTCCTTGAATGGGCTTCAAAAGCCCGTAAGTTCCTCCAGGCGCTTTAGTCACCATTCCACTGCAGAAGTTATGTAGCTACTGTGATTTAAAGCGAAAGATGTATGTGGAATCCCAGATCAGCTAAATATTTTCTATCTTCACTAATGTGCATTCAAACACTCTAACGAGATATTTACACTTAAATGAACGAGAAACTTCGTAGAGGAGCTGCAAACAGCTCAGTTGGCGACATCTGCGGCAGAAGCTATCCTTTTTTTCTTTGAATGGGCTTCAATAGCCTGTAAGTTCCTCCAGGCGCTTTAGTCACCATTCCACTGCTGATGTTATGTAGCTACTGTGATTTAAAGCGAAAGATGTATGTGGAATCCCAGATCAGCTAAATATTTTCTATCTTCACTAATGTGCATTCAAACACTCTAACGAGATATTTACACTTAAATGAACGAGAAACTTCGTAGAAGAGCTGCAAACAGCTCAGTTGGACACATCTGCGGAAGAAGCTTTCCTTTTTTCCTCGACTGTGCTTAAAACCCCGTCACTTGCTTCATACGCTTCTCACCAATCCCCTGCAGTAGGTTTGTAGTTAGGTGTTCTAAAGCCCAAGATATATAGGGAAACATGTTCAGCAAAAGATTTCCTATCTCCACGAAAATGATTTCACATAGTGTAACCAGCTAATTAAGCTGAAATGAAGGAGAATGTTGACAGAAGAGCTGCAAACAGCTCAGTTTAAGTCATCTGCGGCAGAAGCTTTCCTTTTTTTCCTTGAATGGGCTTCAAAAGCCCGTAAGCTCCTCCAGGCGCTTTAGTCACCATTCCACTGCAGAAGTTATGTAGTTACTGTGATTTAAAGCGAAAGATGCATGGGGATCCCAGATCAGCTAAAGATTTACTATCTTCACTAATGTGCATTCAAACACTCTAACGACATATTTACACTTAAATGAACGAGAAACTTCGTATACAAGCTGCAAACAGCTCAGTTGGCGACACCTGCGGCAGAAGCTTTCCTTTTTTTCCTCGAATCTGCTTAAAACCCCGGAACTTGCTTGATACACTTCTCAGCAATCCCCTGCAGTATCTTTGTAGTTACGGTGTTCTAAAGGCAAAGATAAGTAGGGATACATGTTCAGCAAAAGATTTCCTATGTCCACGAAAATGATTTCACATACTGTAACCAGCTAGTTACACTGAAATGAAGGAGAATGTTGTCAGAAGAGCTGCAAACAGCTCAGTTTGAGACATCTGCGGCAGAAGCCTTCCTTTTCTTCCTTGAATGGGCTTCAAAAGCCCGTAAGCTCCTCCAGGCGCTTTAGTCACCTTTCCACTGCAGAAGTTACGTAGTTACTGTGATTTAGAGCGAAAGATGTACGGGGATCCCAGATCACCTAAATATTTTCTATCTTCACTAAAGTGCATTCAAACACTCTAACGAGATATTTACACATAAATGAACGAGAAACTTTGTATAAAAGCTGCAAACAGCTCTGTTGGCGACACATGCGGCAGAAGCTTTCCTTTTTTTCCTTGAATGGGCTTCAATAGCCCGTAAGTTCCTCCAGGCGCTTTAGTCACCATTCCACTGCAGAAGTTATGTAGCTACTGTGATTTAAAGCGAAAGATGTATGTGGAATCCCAGATCAGCTAAATATTTTCTATCTTCACTAATGTGCATTCAAACACTCTAACGAGATATTTACACTTAAATGAACGAGAAACTTCGTAGAGGAGCTGCAAACAGCTCAGTTGGAGACATCTGCGGCAGAAGCTTTCCTTTTTTCCTCGACTGTGCTTAAAACCCCGTCACTTGCTTCATACACTTCTCACCAATCCCCTGCAGTAGGTTTGTAGTTAGGTGTTCTAAAGCCAAAGATATATAGGGATACATGTTCAGCAAAAGATTTCCTATCGCCACGAAACTGATTTCACATAGTGTAACCAGGTAGTTACACTGTAATGAAGGAGAATGTTGTCAGATGAGCTGCAAACAGCTCAGTTTGAGACATCTGCGGCAGAAGCCTTCCTTTTTTTCCTTGAATGGGCTTTAAAAGCCCGTAAGTTCCTCCAGGCGCTTTAGTCACCATTCCACTGCAGAAGTTATGTAATTACTGTGATTTAAAGCGAAAGATGTATGGGGATCCCAGATCAGCTAAAGATTTACTATCTTCACTAAAGTGCTTTCAAACACTCTAACGAGATATTTACACTTAAATGAATGAGAAACTTCGTATACAAGCTGCAAACAGCTCAATTTGAGACATCTGCAGCAGAAGCTTTCCTTTTTTTCCTTGAATGGGCTTCAAAAGCCCGTAAGTTCCTCCAGGCGCTTTAGTCACCATTCCACTGCAGAAGTTATGTAGCTACTGTGATTTAAAGCGAAAGATGTATGTGGAATCCCAGATCAGCTAAATATTTTCTATCTTCACTAATGTGCATTCAAACACTCTAACGAGATATTTACACTTAAATGAACGAGAAACTTCGTAGAAGAGCTGCAAACAGCTCAGTTGGACACATCTGCGGCAGAAGCTTTCCTTTTTCCTCGACTGTGCTTAAAACCCCGTCACTTGCTTCATACACTTCTCACCAATGCCCTGCAGTAGGTTTGTAGTTAGGTGTTCTAAAGCCCAAGATATATAGGGAAACATGTTCAGCAAAAGATTTCCTATCTCCACGAAAATGATTTCACATAGTGTAACCAGCTAATTAAGCTGAAATGAAGGAGAATGTTGACAGAAGAGCTGCAAACAGCTCAGTTTAAGTCATCTGCGGCAGAAGCTTTCCTTTTTTTCCTTGAATGGGCTTCAAAAGCCCGTAAGCTCCTCCAGGCGCTTTAGTCACCATTCCACTGCAGAAGTTATGTAGTTACTGTGATTTAAAGCGAAAGATGCATGGGGATCCCAGATCAGCTAAAGATTTACTATCTTCACTAATGTGCATTCAAACACTCTAACGACATATTTACACTTAAATGAACGAGAAACTTCGTATACAAGCTGCAAACAGCTCAGTTGGCGACACCTGCGGCAGAAGCTTTCCTTTTTTTCCTCGAATCTGCTTAAAACCCCGGAACTTGCTTGATACACTTCTCAGCAATCCCCTGCAGTATCTTTGTAGTTACGGTGTTCTAAAGGCAAAGATAAGTAGGGATACATGTTCAGCAAAAGATTTCCTATCTCCACGAAAATGATTTCACATACTGTAACCAGCTAGTTACACTGAAATGAAGGAGAATGTTGTCAGAAGAGCTGCAAACAGCTCAGTTTGAGACATCTGCGGCAGAAGCCTTCCTTTTTTTCCTTGAATGGGCTTCAAAAGCCCGTAAGCTCCTCCAGGCGCTTTAGTCACCTTTCCACTGCAGAAGTTACGTAGTTACTGTGATTTAGAGCGAAAGATGTACGGGGATCCCAGAGCACCTAAATATTTTCTATCTTCACTAAAGTGCATTCAAACACTCTAACGAGATATTTACACATAAATGAACGAGAAACTTTGTATAAAAGCTGCAAACAGCTCTGATGGCGACACATGCGGCAGAAGCTTTCCTTTTTTTCCTTGAATGGGCTTCAAAAGCCCGTAAGTTCCTCCAGGCGCTTTAGTCACCATTCCACTGCAGAAGTTATGTAGCTACTGTGATTTAAAGCGAAAGATGTATGTGGAATCCCAGATCAGCTAACTATTTTCTATCTTCACTAATGTGCATTCAAACACTCTAACGAGATATTTACACTTAAATGAACGAGAAACTTCGTAGAGGAGCTGCAAACAGCTCAGTTGGACACATCTGCGGCAGAAGCTTTCCTTTTTTCCTCGACTGTGCTTAAAACCCCGTCACTTGCTTCATACACTTCTCACCAATCCCCTGCAGTAGGTTTGTAGTTAGGTGTTCTAAAGCCAAAGATATATAGGGATACATGTTCAGCAAAAGATTTCCTATCGCCACGAAACTGATTTCACATAGTGTAACCAGGTAGTTACACTGTAATGAAGGAGAATGTTGACAGAAGAGCTGCAAACAGCTCAGTTTGAGACATCTGCGGCAGAAGCCTTCCTTTTTTTCCTTGAATGGGCTTTAAAAGCCCGTAAGTTCCTCCAGGCGCTTTAGTCACCATTCCACTGCAGAAGTTATGTAGTTACTGTGATTTAAAGCGAAAGATGTATGGGGATCCCAGATCAGCTAAAGATTTACTATCTTCACTAAAGTGCTTTCAAACACTCTAACGAGATATTTACACTTAAATGAATGAGAAACTTCGTATACAAGCTGCAAACAGCTCAATTTGAGACATCTGCAGCAGAAGCTTTCCTTTTTTTCCTTGAATGGGCTTCAAAAGCCCGTAAGTTCCTCCAGGCGCTTTAGTCACCATTCCACTGCAGAAGTTATGTAGCTACTGTGATTTAAAGCGAAAGATGTATGTGGAATCCCAGATCAGCTAAATATTGTCTATCTTCACTAATGTGCATTCAAACACTCTAACGAGATATTTACACTTAAATGAACGAGAAACTTCGTAGAGGAGCTGCAAACAGCTCAGTTGGAGACATCTGCGGCAGAAGCTTTCCTTTTTCCTCGACTGTGCTTAAAACCCCGTCACTTGCTTCATACACTTCTCACCAATCCCCTGCAGTAGGTTTGTAGTTAGGTGTTCTAAAGCCAAAGATATATAGGGATACATGTTCAGCAAAAGATTTCCTATCGCCACGAAACTGATTTCACATAGTGTAACCAGGTAGTTACACTGTAATGAAGGAGAATGTTGTCAGATGAGCTGCAAACAGCTCAGTTTGAGACATCTGCGGCAGAAGCCTTCCTTTTTTTCCTTGAATGGGCTTTAAAAGCCCGTAAGTTCCTCCAGGCGCTTTAGTCACCATTCCACTGCAGAAGTTATGTAATTACTGTGATTTAAAGCGAAAGATGTATGGGGATCCCAGATCAGCTAAAGATTTACTATCTTCACTAAAGTGCTTTCAAACACTCTAACGAGATATTTACACTTAAATGAATGAGAAACTTCGTATACAAGCTGCAAACAGCTCAATTTGAGACATCTGCAGCAGAAGCTTTCCTTTTTTTCCTTGAATGGGCTTCAAAAGCCCGTAAGTTCCTCCAGGCGCTTTAGTCACCATTCCACTGCAGAAGTTATGTAGCTACTGTGATTTAAAGCGAAAGATGTATGTGGAATCCCAGATCAGCTAAATATTTTCTATCTTCACTAATGTGCATTCAAACACTCTAACGAGATATTTACACTTAAATGAACGAGAAACTTCGTAGAAGAGCTGCAAACAGCTCAGTTGGACACATCTGCGGCAGAAGCTTTCCTTTTTCCTCGACTGTGCTTAAAACCCCGTCACTTGCTTCATACACTTCTCACCAATGCCCTGCAGTAGGTTTGTAGTTAGGTGTTCTAAAGCCCAAGATATATAGGGAAACATGTTCAGCAAAAGATTTCCTATCTCCACGAAAATGATTTCACATAGTGTAACCAGCTAATTAAGCTGAAATGAAGGAGAATGTTGACAGAAGAGCTGCAAACAGCTCAGTTTAAGTCATCTGCGGCAGAAGCTTTCCTTTTTTTCCTTGAATGGGCTTCAAAAGCCCGTAAGCTCCTCCAGGCGCTTTAGTCACCATTCCACTGCAGAAGTTATGTAGTTACTGTGATTTAAAGCGAAAGATGCATGGGGATCCCAGATCAGCTAAAGATTTACTATCTTCACTAATGTGCATTCAAACACTCTAACGACATATTTACACTTAAATGAACGAGAAACTTCGTATACAAGCTGCAAACAGCTCAGTTGGCGACACCTGCGGCAGAAGCTTTCCTTTTTTTCCTCGAATCTGCTTAAAACCCCGGAACTTGCTTGATACACTTCTCAGCAATCCCCTGCAGTATCTTTGTAGTTACGGTGTTCTAAAGGCAAAGATAAGTAGGGATACATGTTCAGCAAAAGATTTCCTATCTCCACGAAAATGATTTCACATACTGTAACCAGCTAGTTACACTGAAATGAAGGAGAATGTTGTCAGAAGAGCTGCAAACAGCTCAGTTTGAGACATCTGCGGCAGAAGCCTTCCTTTTTTTCCTTGAATGGGCTTCAAAAGCCCGTAAGCTCCTCCAGGCGCTTTAGTCACCTTTCCACTGCAGAAGTTACGTAGTTACTGTGATTTAGAGCGAAAGATGTACGGGGATCCCAGAGCACCTAAATATTTTCTATCTTCACTAAAGTGCATTCAAACACTCTAACGAGATATTTACACATAAATGAACGAGAAACTTTGTATAAAAGCTGCAAACAGCTCTGATGGCGACACATGCGGCAGAAGCTTTCCTTTTTTTCCTTGAATGGGCTTCAAAAGCCCGTAAGTTCCTCCAGGCGCTTTAGTCACCATTCCACTGCAGAAGTTATGTAGCTACTGTGATTTAAAGCGAAAGATGTATGTGGAATCCCAGATCAGCTAACTATTTTCTATCTTCACTAATGTGCATTCAAACACTCTAACGAGATATTTACACTTAAATGAACGAGAAACTTCGTAGAGGAGCTGCAAACAGCTCAGTTGGACACATCTGCGGCAGAAGCTTTCCTTTTTCCTCGACTGTGCTTAAAACCCCGTCACTTGCTTCATACACTTCTCACCAATCCCCTGCAGTAGGTTTGTAGTTAGGTGTTCTAAAGCCAAAGATATATAGGGATACATGTTCAGCAAAAGATTTCCTATCGCCACGAAACTGATTTCACATAGTGTAACCAGGTAGTTACACTGTAATGAAGGAGAATGTTGACAGAAGAGCTGCAAACAGCTCAGTTTGAGACATCTGCGGCAGAAGCCTTCCTTTTTTTCCTTGAATGGGCTTTAAAAGCCCGTAAGTTCCTCCAGGCGCTTTAGTCACCATTCCACTGCAGAAGTTATGTAGTTACTGTGATTTAAAGCGAAAGATGTATGGGGATCCCAGATCAGCTAAAGATTTACTATCTTCACTAAAGTGCTTTCAAACACTCTAACGAGATATTTACACTTAAATGAATGAGAAACTTCGTATACAAGCTGCAAACAGCTCAATTTGAGACATCTGCAGCAGAAGCTTTCCTTTTTTTCCTTGAATGGGCTTCAAAAGCCCGTAAGTTCCTCCAGGCGCTTTAGTCACCATTCCACTGCAGAAATTATGTAGCTACTGTGATTTAAAGCGAAAGATGTATGTGGAATCCCAGATCAGCTAAATATTGTCTATCTTCACTAATGTGCATTCAAACACTCTAACGAGATATTTACACTTAAATGAACGAGAAACTTCGTAGAGGAGCTGCAAACAGCTCAGTTGGAGACATCTGCGGCAGAAGCTTTCCTTTTTTCCTCGACTGTGCTTAAAAACCCGTCACTTGCTTCATACACTTCTCACCAATCCCCTGCAGTAGGTTTGTAGTTAGGTGTTCTAAAGCCAAAGATATATAGGGATACATGTTCAGCAAAAGATTTCCTATCGCCACGAAACTGATTTCACATAGTGTAACCAGCTAGTTACACTGTAATGAAGGAGAATGTTGTCAGAAGAGCTGCAAACAGCTCAGTTTGAGACATCTGCGGCAGAAGCCTTCCTTTTTTTCCTTGAATGGGCTTTAAAAGCCCGTAAGTTCCTCCAGGCGCTTTAGTCACCATTCCACTGCAGAAGTTATGTAGTTACTGTGATTTAAAGCGAAAGATGTATGTGGAATCCCAGATCAGCTAAATATTTTCTATCTTCACTAATGTGCATTCAAACACTCTAACGAGATATTTACACTTAAATGAACGAGAAACTTCGTAGAGGAGCTGCAAACAGCTCAGTTGGAGACATCTGCGGCAGAAGCTTTCCTTTTTTCCTCGACTGTGCTTAAAACCCCGTCACTTGCTTCATACACTTCTCACCAATGCCCTGCAGTAGGTTTGTAGTTAGGTGTTCTAAAGCCAAAGATATATAGGGATACATGTTCAGCAAAATATTTCCTATCTCCACGAAAATGATTTCACATAGTGTAACCAGGTAGTTACACTGTAATGAAGGAGAATGTTGTCAGAGGAGCTGCAAACAGCTCAGTTTGAGACATCTGCGGCAGAAGCCTTCCTTTTTTTCCTTGAATGGGCTTTAAAAGCCCGTAAGTTCCTCCAGGCGCTTTAGTCACCATTCCACTGCAGAAGTTATGTAGTTACTGTGATTTAAAGCGAAAGATGTATGGGGATCCCAGATCAGCTAAAGATTTACTATCTTCACTAAAGTGCTTTCAAACACTCTAACGAGATATTTACACTTAAATGAATGAGAAACTTCGTATACAAGCTGCAAACAGCTCAATTTGAGACATCTGCAGCAGAAGCTTTCCTTTTTTTCCTTGAATGGGCTTCAAAAGCCCGTAAGTTCCTCCAGGCGCTTTAGTCACCATTCCACTGCAGAAGTTATGTAGCTACTGTGATTTAAAGCGAAAGATGTATGTGGAATCCCAGATCAGCTAAATATTTTCTATCTTCACTAATGTGCATTCAAACACTCTAACGAGATATTTACACTTAAATGAACGAGAAACTTCGTAGAGGAGCTGCAAACAGCTCAGTTGGCGACATCTGCGGCAGAAGCTATCCTTTTTTTCTTTGAATGGGCTTCAATAGCCTGTAAGTTCCTCCAGGCGCTTTAGTCACCATTCCACTGCAGAAGTTATGTAGCTACTGTGATTTAAAGCGAAAGATGTAAGTGGAATCCCAGATCAGCTAAATATTTTCTATCTTCACTAATGTGCATTCAAACACTCTAACGAGATATTTACACTTAAATGAACGAGAAACTTCGTAGAGGAGCTGCAAACAGCTCAGTTGGCGACATCTGCGGCAGAAGCTATCCTTTTTTTCTTTGAATGGGCTTCAATAGCCTGTAAGTTCCTCCAGGCGCTTTAGTCACCATTCCACTGCTGAAGTTATGTAGCTACTGTGATTTAAAGCGAAAGATGTATGTGGAATCCCAGATCAGCTAAATATTTTCTATCTTCACTAATGTGCATTCAAACACTCTAACGAGATATTTACACTTAAATGAACGAGAAACTTCGTAGAGGAGCTGCAAACAGCTCAGTTGGAGACATCTGCGGCAGAAGCTTTCCTTTTTTCCTCGACTGTGCTTAAAACCCCGTCACTTGCTTCATACACTTCTCACCAATCCCCTGCAGTAGGTTTGTAGTTAGGTGTTCTAAAGCCAAAGATATATAGGGATACATGTTCAGCAAAAGATTTCCTATCTCCACGAAACTGATTTCACATAGTGTAACCAGCTAGTTACACTGTAATAAAGGAGAATGTTGTCAGAAGAGCTGCAAACAGCTCAGTTTGAGACATCTGCGGCAGAAGCCTTCCTTTTTTTCCTTGAATGGGCTTTAAAAGCCCGTAAGTTCCTCCAGGCGCTTTAGTCACCATTCCACTGCAGAAGTTATGTAGTTACTGTGATTTAAAGCGAAAGATGTATGGGGATCCCAGATCAGCTAAAGATTTACTATCTTCACTAAAGTGCTTTCAAACACTCTAACGAGATATTTACACTTAAATGAATGAGAAACTTCGTATACAAGCTGCAAACAGCTCAATTTGAGACATCTGCAGCAGAAGCTTTCCTTTTTTCCCTTGAATGGGCTTCAAAAGCCCGTAAGTTCCTCCAGGCGCTTTAGTCACCATTCCACTGCAGAAGTTATGTAGCTACTGTGATTTAAAGCGAAAGATGTATGTGGAATCCCAGATCAGCTAAATATTTTCTATCTTCACTAATGTGCATTCAAACACTCTAACGAGATATTTACACTTAAATGAACGAGAAACTTCGTAGAGGAGCTGCAAACAGCTCAGTTGGAGACATCTGCGGCAGAAGCTTTCCTTTTTCCTCGACTGTGCTTAAAACCCCGTCACTTGCTTCATACACTTCTCACCAATGCCCTGCAGTAGGTTTGTAGTTAGGTGTTTGTGACGTAGTGGGGGTACCTGGCTGGTTTCTATGCTGCTGGCTCTGGGGTAACCCCCACTGGCTGTCGTGGGGACCACGACCCAGCAAAACAGGATGAGTCATTATGCAAACCAGTGGCCAGACACCCCCCATGGAGAGGAACAAAGGAAGGTGGAATGCTGCCTTGGCTGGGGGGCAGGGCTGGAAGTTAGTGAGTTGGTTGCTGGCTGTCGGAGGGCATGGAGGAGAGCCTAGGGGAAGGGGCTGGAGTTTAGGGGCCCAGTCTCCCCCATCTCAAGGGGGCCTGAGGCATCCTAGCCCAGTTCCTGTAACCAGATTACATCTGTGCTGCGCTGTGCTGGAGGAGCAATAAACCACCCTCAATTCCACTGGCTGGTGCAGTCTGTTTGTGCCATTTCGGGGTGCAGGAGACGGGGAACCCCCAACGCGCCGTCACACTGGTGTCAGAAGTGGGATGCACTGCACCCCGTGGATGGAGCTTCCAGCGGTGAGCGACAAGGCGCAGTAGAAGCAAGAGCCCTGGAGCCAGGCGTGCTGGAGACAGAGCGAAGCGGTTCCTGGGAATCGTGGGGCGCTGCAGCACTAGACTGGTGAGTCTGCACCGAGGGGCCCAGCGGGCAGATGGCCTACGCCCGACTCTTGAAGGCAGAGCTGGTGGGGCTGTGCAGAGAGAGGGGCTTGCCTGTGCAGAAAGCAACCAAGGCCCAGCTGATTGCCCAGCTGGAAGATAATGACCAGCCACAGGGCCAGGATCTTGTCCCCAGGGGAAGCAGCCAGACCCCCCCTGAGAGTGTGTCAGGCTCAGAGAGGGGGAGGAGCGCTGGAACCCAACGGAGAGATGAGACAGCGTCTCCCGGGAGGCCTGCAAGCCGTAGCCCATCTAGGGCAGGGGACAGCCCAGCGGAGCTGCGGCGCCTGGAGATCCAGCTGCGGATCAGGGAATTGGAAGTAGAGGACCGAGAGAAGGACCGCCAGGACCGAGAGAGGGAGCGCCAAGATCGAGAGAGGCAGCGGCAGCATGAGCTGGCCATGGCAGAGCGGAGAACCGGCGGGGCACCGGCTGCGCCAAGTGCGGATGGGCCCCAGGGTCCCAGGACTGCCAGATGCTTGGAGAGGCCCGTGGTGGCCCAATTGAAGGACATGGGTGACATAGACGGGTTCCTCAGTACCTTTGAGAGGGCCTGTGGACTGCAACGGGTTCCCCCAGCTGACTGGCTGCAGGAGCTCATCCCCGCACTGAGCCAGGAGGCGGCCGGAGTGCTCAGTCAGCTGGAGGACCTACAGCCAGGGGATTACAACCGAGTCAAGGAGGCCCTGCTGCACAAGTTCGGGCTGACCCCCGAGATGTACAGGAAGAAGTTCCGGGGGGTACAGAAAGGGCCACGGGAGACCTATGTGGACCTGGCCTCCCGCCTGGCGCAATACTGCCGCAAGTGGGTGTCTGGAGTCGGAGCCCAGACCGCAGAGGAGCTGCTCAAGCTGGTCATGATGGAGCAGTTCTATGAAGCGTGCCCACCCAAACTGAAGCTGTGGCTCAAGGACCGGAGACCAGAGAACCCCCAGGAGGCCGGGAGACTGGCGGATGAGTTCACGGAGAGCCGGTCCGGGTGTGAACGGGAGTCCCGGAGAGAGAGGGAACCGCGCAGAGACCGGATCTCGGCTGAGCGACGGAGGGAGTCAACTACGGGGCGAGACCAAGGAACAGGTCATCTGTGCCCCAGAGAACCAGCCAGGTACCCCCACTACGTCACAGTGTTTTAAAGCCAAAGATATATAGGGATACATGTTCAGCAAAATATTTCCTATCTCCACGAAAATGATTTCACGTACTGTAACCAGCTAGTTACGCTGAAATGGAGGAGATAGTTGTCAGAAGAGCTGCAAACAGCTCAGTTTGAGACATCTGCGGCAGAAGCTTTCCTTTTTTCTCTTGAATGGGATTCAAAAGCCCGTAAGTTCCTCCAGGCGCTTTAGTCACCATTCCACTGCAGAAGTTATGTAGTTACTGTGATTTAAAGCGAAAGGTTTACGGGGATCCCAGATTACCCAAATATTTTCTATCTTCACTAATGTGCATTCAAACACTCTAACGAGATATTTACACTTAAATGAACGAGGAACTTCGTATACAAGCTGCAAACAGCTCAGTTGGCGACATCTGCGGCAGAAGCTATCCTTTTTTTCTTTGAATGGGCTTCAATAGCCTGTAAGTTCCTCCAGGCGCTTTAGTCACCATTCCACTGCAGAAGTTATGTAGCTACTGTGATTTAAAGCGAAAGATGTATGTGGAATCCCAGATCAGCTAAATATTTTCTATCTTCACAAATGTGCATTCAAACACTCTAACGAGATATTTACACTTAAATGAACGAGAAACTTCGTAGAAGAGCTGCAAACAGCTCAGTTGGACACATCTGCGGCAGAAGCTTTCCTTTTTTCCTCGACTGTGCTTAAAACCCCGTCACTTGCTTCATACGCTTCTCACCAATCCCCTGCAGTAGGTTTGTAGTTAGGTGTTCTAAAGCCCAAGATATATAGGGAAACATGTTCAGCAAAAGATTTCCTATCTCCACGAAAATGATTTCACATAGTGTAACCAGCTAATTAAGCTGAAATGAAGGAGAATGTTGACAGAAGAGCTGCAAACAGCTCAGTTTAAGTCATCTGCGGCAGAAGCTTTCCTTTTTTTCCTTGAATGGGCTTCAAAAGCCCGTAAGCTCCTCCAGGCGCTTTAGTCACCATTCCACTGCAGAAGTTATGTAGTTACTGTGATTTAAAGCGAAAGATGCATGGGGATCCCAGATCAGCTAAAGATTTACTATCTTCACTAATGTGCATTCAAACACTCTAACGACATATTTACACTTAAATGAACGAGAAACTTCGTATACAAGCTGCAAACAGCTCAGTTGGCGACACCTGCGGCAGAAGATTTCCTTTTTTTCCTCGAATGTGCTTAAAACCCCGGAACTTGCTTGATACACTTCTCAGCAATCCCCTGCAGTATCTTTGTAGTTACGGTGTTCTAAAGGCAAAGATCAGTAGGGATACATGTTCAGCAAAAGATTTCCTATCTCCACGAAAATGATTTCACATACTGTAACCAGCTAGTTACACTGAAATGAAGGAGAATGTTGTCAGAAGAGCTGCAAACAGCTCAGTTTGAGACATCTGCGGCAGAAGCCTTCCTTTTTTTCCTTGAATGGGCTTCAAAAGCCCGTAAGCTCCTCCAGGCGCTTTAGTCACCTTTCCACTGCAGAAGTTACGTAGTTACTGTGATTTAGAGCGAAAGATGTACGGGGATCCCAGAGCACCTAAATATTTTCTATCTTCACTAAAGTGCATTCAAACACTCTAACGAGATATTTACACATAAATGAACGAGAAACTTTGTAGAAAAGCTGCAAACAGCTCTGTTGGCGACACATGCGGCAGAAGCTTTCCTTTTTTCCTCGACTGTGCTTAAAACCCCGTCACTTGCTTCATACACTTCTCACCAATCCCCTGCAGTAGGTTTGTAGTTAGGTGTTCTAAAGCCAAAGATATATAGGGATACATGTGTGACGTAGTGGGGGTACCTGGCTGGTTTCTATGCTGCTGGCTCTGGGGAAACCCCCACTGGCTGCTGTGGGTACCACGACCCAGCAAAACAGGATGAGTCACTATGCAAACCAGTGGCCAGACACCCCCCATGGAGAGGAACAAAGGAAGGTGGAATGCTGCCTTGGCTGGGGGGCAGGGCTGGAAGTGAGGGAGTTGGTGGCTGGCTGTCGGAGGGCATGGATGAGACAGCCTAGGGAGAGGAGCTGGAGTTTAGGGGCCCAGTCTCCCCCATCTCAAGGGGGCCTGAGGCATCCTAGCCCAGTTCCTGTGACCAGATTACATCTGTGCTGCGCTGTGCTGGAGGAGCAATAAACCACCCTCAATTCCACTGGCTGGTGCAGTCTGTTTGTGCCATTTCGGGGTGCAGGAGACGGGGAACCCCCAACGTGCCGTCACACTGGTGTCAGGAGTGGGATGCACTGCACCCCGTGGATGAAGCTTCCAGCGGTGAGCGACAAGGCGCTGTAGAAGCAAGAGCCCTGGAGCCAGGCGTGCTGGAGACAGAGCGAAGCGGTTCCTGGGAATCGTGGGGCGCTGCAGCACTAGACTGGTGAGTCTGCACCGAGGGGCCCAGCGGGCAGATGGCCTACGCCCGACTCTTGAAGGCAGAGCTGGTGGGGCTGTGCAGAGAGAGGGGCTTGCCGGTGCGGAAAGCAACCAAGGCCCAGCTGATTACCCAGCTGGAAGAGAATGACCAGCCACGGGGCCAGGATCTTGTCCCCAGGGGAAGCAGCCAGACCCCCCCTGAGAGTGTGTCAGGCTCAGAGAGGGGGAGGAGCGCTGGAACCCACCGGAGAGATGAGACAGCGTCTCCCGGGAGGCCTGCAAGCCGTAGCCCATCTAGGGCAGGGGCCAGCCCAGCGGAGCTGCGGCGGCTGGAGATCCAGCTGCGGATGAAGGAATTGGAAGTACAGGACAGAGAGAAGGAACGCCAGGACCGAGAGAAGGACCGCCAGGACCGAGAGAGGGAGCGCCAGGACCGAGAGAGGCAGCGACAGCATGAGCTGGCCATGGCAGAGCGGAGAACCTGCGGGGCCCCGGCTGCGCCAAGAGTGGATGGGCCCCAGAGTCCCGGGGATGCCAGGCGCTTGGAGAGGCTCACAGTGGCCCAATTGAAGGACGTGGGCGACATAGACGGGTTCCTCAGCTCCTTTGAGAGGGCCTGTGGGCTGCAACAGGTCCCCCCAGCTGACTGGCTGCAGGAGCTCGTCCCCGCACTGAACCAGGAGGCGGCCGGAGTGCTCAGTCAGCTGGAGGACCTACAGCCAGGGGATTACAACCGAGTCAAGGAGGCCCTGCTGCACAAGTTCGGGCTGACCCCCGAGATATACAGGAAGAAGTTCCGGGGGGTACAGAAAGGGCCACGGGAGACCTATGTGGACCTGGCCTCCCGCCTGGCGCAATACTGCCGCAAGTGGGTGTCTGGAGTTGGAGCCCAGACCGCAGAGGAGCTGCTCAAGCTGGTCATGATGGAGCAGTTCTATGAAGCGTGCCCACCCAAACTGAGGCTGTGGCTCAAGGACCGGAGACCAGAGAACCCCCAGGAGGCCGGGAGACTGGCGGATGAGTTCACGGAGAGCCGGTCCGGGTGTGAACGGGAGTCCCGGAGAGAAAGGGAACCGCGCAGAGACCGGATCTCGGCTGAGCGACGGAGGGAGTCAACTACGGGGCGAGACCAAGGAACAGGTCGTCTGCGCCCCAGAGAACCAGCCAGGGCCTGGACAGAGACAGCCCAAAGCCTAACTTGCCATCGCTGTGGGCAAAAAGGCCACAAGAGGGCTCAGTGCACCAGGTCCCAGGACCGGGGACTGTCCAGGGTTAACTGGCTGGGGCGGGAGGAAGGGCAGGCTGCCCCAGAGGCAGGGGCTGGCAGGCAAACCTCAGCTCAGAGAGGGGGGAAGGATGCTCAGTGCACCTCCCCTGGGAGGTCTGATTCTCAGGAGGCGGATTTCTCCGTGTACCGGGTGGGGGCAGGACGGCCCCTGCGGAGCGAGTGCCTCATACCCCTGGAGGTGGATGGTAGGAAGGTGACGGGCTTCTGGGACACGGGGGCGGAGGTGACTCTGGCCCGATCTGACATAGTGGCCCAGGAGCGGATACTACCCCACGCGCAGCTGACCCTGAAGGGCATAGACGGGTCCCCGTTTAAGGTGCCTGTAGCCAGGGTGCATCTGAAATGGGGGGCGAAGGAAGGCCTCAAGGAAGTGGGGGTGCACCCGCACTTGCCCACCGAGGTGCTGATGGGGAACGACCTAGAGGAGTGGCCCCATGAATCCCAGCGGGCTCTAGTCACTACCCGGAGCCAGAGCCAGCGGGGGGCTGACAACGTGGGTCCAGGGAAGGACTCCTGGCAGCGTCCTCAGGGTCCCATCCCAGTGGACACGGGGTCCAGCCAGGCTGGGACTCCGGACCTAGGCAGAGGTGGGGGACAGGTCCCGATCCCTGCCTCAGCAGCTGAATTCCAGGCTGAGGTGCAGGCAGACCCCTCCTTGCAGAGGCTGAGGGACCAGGCTGGCCTCCGTGCAGCTCAGCCCCGGGGGAGAGGTGGCCAGGAGAGATTCCTGCGGGAGCGTGGGCTCCTGTTCCGTGAGTGGCTCCCCCCCAGGAAGGCGAGGGCATGGAGGGTAGAGCGGCAGCTGGTCGTCCCCCGAAAGTATCGCCTCAAGCTGCTGTATTTGGCCCACGATGTCCCCGTTGGGGGCCACCGGGGGATCCGGAGCACCCGGCTGAAGCTGCTCCAGCACTTCTATTGGCCGGGAATCTTTACAGCCGTGCGGCGGTACTGCCGGTCCTGTGACTCCTGCCAGAGGGGCGGGAAGGCCCAAGACAGGAGGAACGCGGCTTGGGGGTCTCTACCCCAGATAGAGGACCCTCTGGGCTTGCTGAGAGAGTTATGGGAGGGGAAGTCCTCCCTGGATGGAGCATCGGGGGTGGAAGCCGCCCTGGCTGTCCAGAGAAGGCTCGCTGGGCTCATGGCCCTGGCCCGAGAGACCCCGGCCAGAGATCAAGGCCAGCGGAAGGGTGGGTGTGACCCCCGAGGACAGGCCTGCGCCAGTCGCCCTGGAGCGGGGCGGCGAGTGGACAGAGGGAAGCCAATTCATGTGGGGCCTCGCCACGGCCGGCCCGAGTCAAGGGGAGCACCCATGTCCCCAGGGCGGGTTCCCACGCAGAGGACCCGAACTTCCCTAGGTCACGAGCGGAGTGACCCTGCTCAGTTCGCTCTCGGAGGGGGGAGAACTGTGACGTAGTGGGGGTACCTGGCTGGTTTCTATGCTGCTGGCTCTGGGGAAACCCCCACTGGCTGCTGTGGGTACCACGACCCAGCAAAACAGGATGAGTCACTATGCAAACCAGTGGCCAGACACCCCCCATGGAGAGGAACAAAGGAAGGTGGAATGCTGCCTTGGCTGGGGGGCAGGGCTGGAAGTGAGGGAGTTGGTGGCTGGCTGTCGGAGGGCATGGATGAGACAGCCTAGGGAGAGGAGCTGGAGTTTAGGGGCCCAGTCTCCCCCATCTCAAGGGGGCCTGAGGCATCCTAGCCCAGTTCCTGTGACCAGATTACATCTGTGCTGCGCTGTGCTGGAGGAGCAATAAACCACCCTCAATTCCACTGGCTGGTGCAGTCTGTTTGTGCCATTTCGGGGTGCAGGAGACGGGGAACCCCCAACGTGCCGTCACAACATGTTCAGCAAAAGATTTCCTATCTCCACGAAACTGATTTCACATAGTGTAACCAGCTAGTTACACTGTAATAAAGGAGAATGTTGTCAGAAGAGCTGCAAACAGCTCAGTTTGAGACATCTGCGGCAGAAGCCTTCCTTTTTTTCCTTGAATGGGCTTTAAAAGCCCGTAAGTTCCTCCAGGCGCTTTAGTCACCATTCCACTGCAGAAGTTATGTAGTTACTGTGATTTAAAGCGAAAGATGTATGTGGAATCCCAGATCAGCTAAATATTTTATATCTTCACTAATGTGCATTCAAACACTCTAACGAGATATTTACACTTAAATGAACGAGAAACTTCGTAGAAGAGCTGCAAACAGCTCAGTTGGACACATCTGCGGCAGAAGCTTTCCTTTTTTCCTCGACTGTGCTTAAAACCCCGTCACTTGCTTCATACGCTTCTCACCAATCCCCTGCAGTAGGTTTGTAGTTAGGTGTTCTAAAGCCCAAGATATATAGGGAAACATGTTCAGCAAAAGATTTCCTATCTCCACGAAAATGATTTCACATAGTGTAACCAGCTAATTAAGCTGAAATGAAGGAGAATGTTGACAGAAGAGCTGCAAACAGCTCAGTTTAAGTCATCTGCGGCAGAAGTTTTCCTTTTTTTCCTTGAATGGGCTTCAAAAGCCCGTAAGCTCCTCCAGGCGCTTTAGTCACCATTCCACTGCAGAAGTTATGTAGTTACTGTGATTTAAAGCGAAAGATGCATGGGGATCCCAGATCAGCTAAAGATTTACTATCTTCACTAATGTGCATTCAAACACTGTAACGACATATTTACACTTAAATGAACGAGAAACTTCGTATACAAGCTGCAAACAGCTCAGTTGGCGACACCTGCGGCAGAAGCTTTCCTTTTTTTCCTCGAATCTGCTTAAAACCCCGGAATTTGCTTGATACACTTCTCAGCAATCCCCTGCAGTATCTTTGTAGTTACGGTGTTCTAAAGGCAAAGATAAGTAGGGATACATGTTCAGCAAAAGATTTCCTATCTCCACGAAAATGATTTCACATACTGTAACCAGCTAGTTACACTGAAATGAAGGAGAATGTTGTCAGAAGAGCTGCAAACAGCTCAGTTTGAGACATCTGCGGCAGAAGCCTTCCTTTTTTTCCTTGAATGGGCTTCAAAGCCCGTAAGCTCCTCCAGGCGCTTTAGTCACCATTCCACTGCAGAAGTTACGTAGTTACTGTGATTTAGAGCGAAAGATGTACGGGGATCCCAGATCACCTAAATATTTTCTGTCTTCACTAAAGTGCATTCAAAGACTCTAACGAGATATTTACACATAAATGAACGAGAAACTTTGTATAAAAGCTGCAAACAGCTCTGTTGGCGACACATGCGGCAGAAGCTTTCCTTTTTTTCCTTGAATGGGCTTCAAAAGCCCGTAAGTTCCTCCAGGCGCTTTAGTCACCATTCCACTGCAGAAGATATGTAGCTACTGTGATTTAAAGCGAAAGAAGTATGTGGAATCCCAGATCAGCTAAATATTTTCTATCTTCACTAATGTGCATTCAAACACTCTAACGAGATATTTACACTTAAATGAACGAGAAACTTCGTAGAGGAGCTGCAAACAGCTCAGTTGGAGACATCTGCGGCAGAAGCTTTCCTTTTTCCTCGACTGTGCTTAAAACCCCGTCACTTGCTTCATACACTTCTCACCAATCCCCTGCAGTAGGTTTGTAGTTAGGTGTTCTAAAGCCAAAGATATATAGGGATACATGTTCAGCAAAAGATTTCCTATCGCCACGAAACTGATTTCACATAGTGTAACCAGCTAGTTACACTGTAATGAAGGAGAATGTTGTCAGAAGAGCTGCAAACAGCTCAGTTTGAGACATCTGCGGCAGAAGCCTTCCTTTTTTTCCTTGAATGGGCTTTAAAAGCCCGTAAGTTCCTCCAGGCGCTTTAGTCACCATTCCACTGCAGAAGTTATGTAGTTACTGTGATTTAAAGCGAAAGATGTATGTGGAATCCCAGATCAGCTAAATATTTTCTATCTTCACTAATGTGCATTCAAACACTCTAACGAGATATTTACACTTAAATGAACGAGAAACTTCGTAGAGGAGCTGCAAACAGCTCAGTTGGAGACATCTGCGGCAGAAGCTTTCCTTTTTTCCTCGACTGTGCTTAAAACCCCGTCACTTGCTTCATACACTTCTCACCAATGCCCTGCAGTAGGTTTCTAGTTAGGTGTTCTAAAGCCAAAGATATATAGGGATACATGTTCAGCAAAATATTTCCTATCTCCACGAAACTGATTTCACATAGTGTAACCAGCTAGTTACACTGTAATGAAGGAGAATGTTGTCAGAGGAGCTGCAAACAGCTCAGTTTGAGACATCTGCGGCAGAAGCCTTCCTTTTTTTCCTTGAATGGGCTTTAAAAGCCCGTAAGTTCCTCCAGGCGCTTTAGTCACCATTCCACTGCAGAAGTTATGTAGTTACTGTGATTTAAAGCGAAAGATGTATGGGGATCCCAGATCAGCTAAAGATTTACTATCTTCACTAAAGTGCTTTCAAACACTCTAACGAGATAATTACACTTAAATGAATGAGAAACTTCGTATACAAGCTGCAAACAGCTCAATTTGAGACATCTGCAGCAGAAGCTTTCCTTTTTTTCCTTGAATGGGCTTCAAAAGCCCGTAAGTTCCTCCAGGCGCTTTAGTCACCATTCCACTGCAGAAGTTATGTAGCTACTGTGATTTAAAGCGAAAGATGTATGTGGAATCCCAGATCAGCTAAATATTTTCTATCTTCACTAATGTGCATTCAAACACTCTAACGAGATATTTACACTTAAATGAACGAGAAACTTCGTAGAGGAGCTGCAAACAGCTCAGTTGGCGACATCTGCGGCAGAAGCTATCCTTTTTTTCTTTGAATGGGCTTCAATAGCCTGTAAGTTCCTCCAGGCGCTTTAGTCACCATTCCACTGCAGAAGTTATGTAGCTACTGTGATTTAAAGCGAAAGATGTATGTGGAATCCCAGATCAGCTAAATATTTTCTATCTTCACTAATGTGCATTCAAACACTCTAACGAGATATTTACACTTAAATGAACGAGAAACTTCGTAGAGGAGCTGCAAACAGCTCAGTTGGCGACATCTGCGGCAGAAGCTATCCTTTTTTTCTTTGAATGGGCTTCAATAGCCTGTAAGTTCCTCCAGGCGCTTTAGTCACCATTCCACTGCTGAAGTTATGTAGCTACTGTGATTTAAAGCGAAAGATGTATGTGGAATCCCAGATCAGCTAAATATTTTCTATCTTCACTAATGTGCATTCAAACACTCTAACGAGATATTTACACTTAAATGAACGAGAAACTTCGTAGAGGAGCTGCAAACAGCTCAGTTGGAGACATCTGCGGAAGAAGCTTTCCTTTTTTCCTCGACTGTGCTTAAAACCCCGTCACTTGCTTCATACACTTCTCACCAATCCCCTGCAGTAGGTTTGTAGTTAGGTGTTCTAAAGCCAAAGATATATAGGGATACATGTTCAGCAAAAGATTTCCTATCTCCACGAAACTGATTTCACATAGTGTAACCAGCTAGTTACACTGTAATAAAGGAGAATGTTGTCAGAAGAGCTGCAAACAGCTCAGTTTGAGACATCTGCGGCAGAAGCCTTCCTTTTTTTCCTTGAATGGGCTTTAAAAGCCCGTAAGTTCCTCCAGGCGCTTTAGTCACCATTCCACTGCAGAAGTTATGTAGTTACTGTGATTTAAAGCGAAAGATGCATGGGGATCCCAGATCAGCTAAATATTTTCTATCTTCACTAATGTGCATTCAAACACTCTAACGAGATATTTACACTTAAATGAACGAGAAACTTCGTATACAAGCTGCAAACAGCTCAGTTGGCGACACCTGCGGCAGAAGCTTTCCTTTTTTTCCTCGAATCTGCTTAAAACCCCGGAACTTGCTTGATACACTTCTCAGCAATCCCCTGCAGTATCTTTGTAGTTACGGTGTTCTAAAGGCAAAGATAAGTAGGGATACATGTTCAGCACAAGATTTCCTATCTCCACGAAAATGATTTCACATACTGTAACCAGCTAGTTACACTGAAATGAAGGAGAATGTTGTCAGAAGAGCTGCAAACAGCTCAGTTTGAGACATCTGCGGCAGAAGCCTTCCTTTTTTTTCCTTGAATGGGCTTCAAAAGCCCGTAAGCTCCTCCAGGCGCTTTAGTCACCTTTCCACTGCAGAAGTTACGTAGTTACTGTGATTTAGAGCGAAAGATGTACGGGGATCCCAGATCACCTAAATATTTTCTATCTTCACTAAAGTGCATTCAAAGACTCTAACGAGATATTTACACATAAATGAACGAGAAACTTTGTATAAAAGCTGCAAACAGCTCTGTTGGCGACACATGCGGCAGAAGCTTTCCTTTTTTTCCTTGAATGGGCTTCAAAAGCCCGTAAGTTCCTCCAGGCGCTTTAGTCACCATTCCACTGCAGAAGTTATGTAGCTACTGTGATTTAAAGCGAAAGATGTATGTGGAATCCCAGATCAGCTAAATATTTTCTATCTTCACTAATGTGCATTCAAACACTCTAACGAGATATTTACACTTAAATGAACGAGAAACTTCGTAGAGGAGCTGCAAACAGCTCAGTTGGAGACATCTGGGGCAGAAGCTTTCCTTTTTTCCTCGACTGTGCTTAAAACCCCGTCACTTGCTTCATACACTTCTCACCAATGCCCTGCAGTAGGTTTGTAGTTAGGTGTTTTAAAGCCAAAGATATATAGGGATACATGTTCAGCAAAAGATTTGCTATCTCCACGAAAATGATTTCACATAGTGTAACCAGCTAGTTACACTGAAATGAAGGAGAATGTTGTCAGAAGAGCTGCAAACAGCTCAATTTGAGACATCTGCAGCAGAAGCTTTCCTTTTTTTCCTTGAATGGGCTTCAAAAGCCCGTAAGTTCCTCCAGGCGCTTTAGTCACCATTCCACTCCAGATGTTATGTAGCTACTGTGATTTAAAGCGAAAGATGTATGTGGAATCCCAGATCAGCTAAATATTTTCTATTTTCACTAATGTGCATTCAAACACTCTAACGAGATATTTACACTTAAATGAACGAGAAACTTCGTATACAAGCTGCAAACAGCTCAGTTGGCGACATCTGCGGCAGAAGCTATCCTTTTTTTCTTTGAATGGGCTTCAATAGCCTGTAAGTTCCTCCAGGCGCTTTAGTCACCATTCCACTGCAGAAGTTATGTAGCTACTGTGATTTAAAGCGAAAGATGTATGTGGAATCCCAGATCAGCTAAATATTTTCTATCTTCACTAATGTGCATTCAAACACTCTAACGAGATATTTACACTTAAATGAACGAGAAACTTCGTAGAGGAGCTGCAAACAGCTCAGTTGGAGACATCTGCGGCAGAAGCTTTCCTTTTTTCCTCGACTGTGCTTAAAACCCCGTCACTTGCTTCATACACTTCTCACCAATCCCCTGCAGTGGGTTTGTAGTTAGGTGTTCTAAAGCCAAAGATATATAGGGATACATGTTCAGCAAAAGATTTCCTATCTCCACGAAACTGATTTCACATAGTGTAACCAGCTAGTTACACTGTAATAAAGGAGAATGTTGTCAGAAGAGCTGCAAACAGCTCAGTTTGAGACATCTGCGGCAGAAGCCTTCCTTTTTTTCCTTGAATGGGCTTTAAAAGCCCGTAAGTTCCTCCAGGCGCTTTAGTCACCATTCCACTGCAGAAGTTATGTAGTTACTGTGATTTAAAGCGAAAGATGTATGGGGATCCCAGATCAGCTAAAGATTTACTATCTTCACTAAAGTGCTTTCAAACACTCTAACGAGATATTTACACTTAAATGAATGAGAAACTTCGTATACAAGCTGCAAACACCTCAATTTGAGACATCTGCAGCAGAAGCTTTCCTTTTTTTCCTTGAATGGGCTTCAAAAGCCCGTAAGTTCCTCCAGGCGCTTTAGTCACCATTCCACTCCAGAAGTTATGTAGCTACTGTGATTTAAAGCGAAAGATGTATGTGGAATCCCAGATCAGCTAAATATTTTCTATCTTCACTAATGTGCATTCAAACACTCTAACGAGATATTTACACTTAAAAGAACGAGAAACTTCGTAGAGGAGCTGCAAACAGCTGAGTTGGAGACATCTGCGGCAGAAGCTTTCCTTTTTTCCTCGACTGTGCTTAAAACCCCGTCACTTGCTTCATACACTTCTCACCAATGCCCTGCAGTAGGTTTGTAGTTAGGTGTTCTAAAGCCCAAGATATATAGGGAAACATGTTCAGCAAAAGATTTCCTATCTCCACGAAAATGATTTCACATAGTGTAACCAGCTAATTAAGCTGAAATGAAGGAGAATGTTGACAGAAGAGCTGCAAACAGCTCAGTTTAAGTCATCTGCGGCAGAAGCTTTCCTTTTTTTCCTTGAATGGGCTTCAAAAGCCCGTAAGCTCCTCCAGGCGCTTTAGTCACCATTCCACTGCAGAAGTTATGTAGTTACTGTGATTTAAAGCGAAAGATGCATGGGGATCCCAGATCAGCTAAAGATTTACTATCTTCACTAATGTGCATTCAAACACTCTAACGACATATTTACACTTAAATGAACGAGAAACTTCGTATACAAGCTGCAAACAGCTCAGTTGGCGACACCTGCGGCAGAAGCTTTCCTTTTTTTCCTCGAATCTGCTTAAAACCCCGGAACTTGCTTGATACACTTCTCAGCAATCCCCTGCAGTATCTTTGTAGTTACGGTGTTCTAAAGGCAAAGATAAGTAGGGATACATGTTCAGAAAAAGATTTCCTATCTCCACGAAAATGATTTCACATACTGTAACCAGCTAGTTACACTGAAATGAAGGAGAATGTTGTCAGAAGAGCTGCAAACAGCTCAGTTTGAGACATCTGCGGCAGAAGCCTTCCTTTTTTTCCTTGAATGGGCTTCAAAAGCCCGTAAGCTCCTCCAGGCGCTTTAGTCACCTTTCCACTGCAGAACTTACGTAGTTACTGTGATTTAGAGCGAAAGATGTACGGGGATCCCAGAGCACCTAAATATTTTCTATCTTCACTAAAGTGCATTCAAACACTCTAACGAGATATTTACACATAAATGAACGAGAAACTTTGTATAAAAGCTGCAAACAGCTCTGATGGCGACACATGCGGCAGAAGCTTTCCTTTTTTTCCTTGAATGGGCTTCAAAAGCCCGTAAGTTCCTCCAGGCGCTTTAGTCACCATTCCACTGCAGAAGTTATGTAGCTACTGTGATTTAGAGCGAAAGATGTACGGGGATCCCAGATCAGCTAAATATTTTCTATCTTCACTAATGTGCATTCAAACACTCTAACGAGATATTTACACTTAAATGAACGAGAAACTTCGTAGAAGAGCTGCAAACAGCTCAGTTGGACACATCTGCGGAAGAAGCTTTCCTTTTTTTCCTCGACTGTGCTTAAAACCCCGTCACTTGCTTCATACGCTTCTCACCAATCCCCTGCAGTAGGTTTGTAGTTAGGTGTTCTAAAGCCCAAGATATATAGGGAAACATATTCAGCAAAAGATTTCCTATCTCCACGAAAATGATTTCACATAGTGTAACCAGCTAATTAAGCTGAAATGAAGGAGAATGTTGACAGAAGAGCTGCAAACAGCTCAGTTTAAGTCATCTGCGGCAGAAGCTTTCCTTTTTTTCCTTGAATGGGCTTCAAAAGCCCGTAAGCTCCTCCAGGCGCTTTAGTCACCATTCCACTGCAGAAGTTATGTAGTTACTGTGATTTAAAGCGAAAGATGCATGGGGATCCCAGATCAGCTAAAGATTTACTATCTTCACTAATGTGCATTCAAACACTCTAACGACATATTTACACTTAAATGAACGAGAAACTTCGTATACAAGCTGCAAACAGCTCAGTTGGCGACACCTGCGGCAGAAGCTTTCCTTTTTTTCCTCGAATCTGCTTAAAACCCCGGAACTTGCTTGATACACTTCTCAGCAATCCCCTGCAGTATCTTTGTAGTTACGGTGTTCTAAAGGCAAAGATAAGTAGGGATACATGTTCAGCAAAAGATTTCCTATCTCCACGAAAATGATTTCACATACTGTAACCAGCTAGTTACACTGAAATGAAGGAGAATGTTGTCAGAAGAGCTGCAAACAGCTCAGTTTGAGACATCCGCGGCAGAAGTCTTCCTTTTTTTCCTTGAATGGGCTTCAAAAGCCCGTAAGCTCCTCCAGGCGCTTTAGTCACCTCTCCACTGCAGAAGTTACGTAGTTACTGTGATTTAGAGCGAAAGATGTACGGGGATCCCAGAGCACCTAAATATTTTCTATCTTCACTGAAGTGCATTCAAACACTCTAACGAGATATTTACACATAAATGAACGAGAAACTTTGTATAAAAGCTGCAAACAGCTCTGATGGCGACACATGCGGCAGAAGCTTTCCTTTTTTTCCTTGAATGGGCTTCAAAAGCCCGTAAGTTCCTCCAGGCGCTTTAGTCACCATTCCACTGCAGAAGTTATGTAGCTACTGTGATTTAAAGCGAAAGATGTATGTGGAATCCCAGATCAGCTAACTATTTTCTATCTTCACTAATGTGCATTCAAACACTCTAACGAGATATTTACACTTAAATGAACGAGAAACTTCGTAGAGGAGCTGCAAACAGCTCAGTTGGACACATCTGCGGCAGAAGCTTTCCTTTTTTCCTCGACTGTGCTTAAAACCCCGTCACTTGCTTCATACACTTCTCACCAATGCCCTGCAGTAGGTTTGTAGTTAGGTGTTCTAAAGCCAAAGATATATAGGGATACATGTTCAGCAAAAGATTTCCTATCGCCACGAAACTGATTTCACATAGTGTAACCAGGTAGTTACACTGTAATGAAGGAGAATGTTGTCAGAAGAGCTGCAAACAGCTCAGTTTGAGACATCTGCGGCAGAAGCCTTCCTTTTTATCCTTGAATGGGCTTTAAAAGCCCGTAAGTTCCTCCAGGCGCTTTAGTCACCATTCCACTGCAGAAGTTATGTAGTTACTGTGATTTAAAGCGAAAGATGTATGGGGATCCCAGATCAGCTAAAGATTTACTATCTTCACTAAAGTGCTTTCAAACACTCTAACGAGATATTTACACTTAAATGAATGAGAAACTTCGTATACAAGCTGCAAACAGCTCAATTTGAGACATCTGCAGCAGAAGCTTTCCTTTTTTTCCTTGAATGGGCTTCAAAAGCCCGTAAGTTCCTCCAGGCGCTTTAGTCACCATTCCACTGCAGAAGTTATGTAGCTACTGTGATTTAAAGCGAAAGATGTATGTGGAATCCCAGATCAGCTAAATATTTTCTATCTTCACTAATGTGCATTCAAACACTCTAACGAGATATTTACACTTAAATGAACGAGAAACTTCGTAGAGGAGCTGCAAACAGCTCAGTTGGAGACATCTGCGGCAGAAGCTTTCCTTTTTCCTCGACTGTGCTTAAAACCCCGTCCCTTGCTTCATACACTTCTCACCAATGCCCTGCAGTAGGTTTGTAGTTAGGTGTTCTAAAGCCAAAGATATATAGGGATACATGTTCAGCAAAATATTTCCTATCTCCACGAAAATGATTTCACGTACTGTAACCAGCTAGTTACGCTGAAATGGAGGAGATAGTTGTCAGAAGAGCTGCAAACAGCTCAGTTTGAGACATCTGCGGCAGAAGCTTTCCTTTTTTCTCTTGAATGGGCTTCAAAAGCCCGTAAGTTCCTCCAGGCGCTTTAGTCACCATTCCACTGCAGAAGTTATGTAGTTACTGTGATTTAAAGCGAAAGGTGTACGGGGATCCCAGATTACCTAAATATTTTCTATATTCACTAATGTGCATTCAAACACTGTAACCAGATATTTACACTTAAATGAACGAGCAACTTCGTAGAAGAGCTGCAAACAGCTCCGTTGGAGACATCTGCGGCAGAAGCTTTCCTTTTTTTCCTCGAATGTGCTTAAAACCCCGTAACTTGCTTCATACACCTATCTCCCCATTCTCCTCCAGTAAGTTTGTAGTTACGGTGTTCTAAAGCCAAAGATATATAGGGATACATGTTCAGCAAAAGATTTGCTATCTCCACGAAAATGATTTCACATACTGTAACCAGCTAGTTACACTGAAATGAAGGAGAAAGTTGTCAGAAGAGCTGCAAACAGCTCAGTTTAAGTCATCTGCGGCAGAAGCTTTCCTTTTTTTCCTTGAATGGGCTTCAAAAGCCCGTAAGTTCCTCCAGGCGCTTTAGTCACCATTCCACTCCAGAAGTTATGTAGCTACTGTGATTTAAAGCGAAAGATGTATGTGGAATCCCAGATCAGCTAAATATTTTCTATCTTCACTAATGTGCATTCAAACACTCTAACGAGATATTTACACTTAAATGAACGAGAAACTTCGTAGAAGAGCTGCAAACAGCTCAGTTGGACACATCTGCGGCAGAAGCTTTCCTTTTTTCCTCGACTGTGCTTAAAACCCCGTCACTTGCTTCATACGCTTCTCACCAATCCCCTGCAGTAGGTTTGTAGTTAGGTGTTCTAAAGCCCAAGATATATAGGGAAACATGTTCAGCAAAAGATTTCCTATCTCCACGAAAATGATTTCACATAGTGTAACCAGCTAATTAAGCTGAAATGAAGGAGAATGTTGACAGAAGAGCTGCAAACAGCTCAGTTTAAGTCATCTGCGGCAGAAGCTTTCCTTTTTTTCCTTGAATGGGCTTCAAAAGCCCGTAAGCTCCTCCAGGCGCTTTAGTCACCATTCCACTGCAGAAGTTATGTAGTTACTGTGATTTAAAGCGAAAGATGCATGGGGATCCCAGATCAGCTAAAGATTTACTATCTTCACTAATGTGCATTCAAACACTCTAACGACATATTTACACTTAAATGAACGAGAAACTTCGTATACAAGCTGCAAACAGCTCAGTTGGCGACACCTGCGGCAGAAGCTTTCCTTTTTTTCCTCGAATCTGCTTAAAACCCCGGAACTTGCTTGATACACTTCTCAGCAATCCCCTGCAGTATCTTTGTAGTTACGGTGTTCTAAAGGCAAAGATCAGTAGGGATACATGTTCAGCAAAAGATTTCCTATCTCCACGAAAATGATTTCACATACTGTAACCAGCTAGTTACACTGAAATGAAGGAGAATGTTGTCAGAAGAGCTGCAAACAGCTCAGTTTGAGACATCTGCGGCAGAAGCCTTCCTTTTTTTCCTTGAATGGGCTTCAAAGCCCGTAAGCTCCTCCAGGCGCTTTAGTCACCTTTCCACTGCAGAAGTTACGTAGTTACTGTGATTTAGAGCGAAAGATGTACGGGGATCCCAGATCACCTAAATATTTTCTATCTTCACTAAAGTGCATTCAAACACTCTAACGAGATATTTACACATAAATGAACGAGAAACTTTGTATAAAAGCTGCAAACAGCTCTGTTGGCGACACATGTGGCAGAAGCTTTCCTTTTTTTCCTTGAATGGGCTTCAATAGCCCGTAAGTTCCTCCAGGCGCTTTAGTCACCATTCCACTGCAGAAGTTATGTAGCTACTGTGATTTAAAGCGAAAGATGTGTGTGGAATCCCAGATCAGCTAAATATTTTCTATCTTCACTAATGTGCATTCAAACACTCTAACGAGATATTTACACTTAAATGAACGAGAAACTTCGTAGAGGAGCTGCAAACAGCTCAGTTGGAGACATCTGCGGCAGAAGCTTTCCTTTTTTCCTCGACTGTGCTTAAAACCCCGTCACTTGCTTCATACGCTTCTCACCAATCCCCTGCAGTAGGTTTGTAGTTAGGTGTTCTAAAGCCAAAGATATATAGGGATACATGTTCAGCAAAAGATTTCCTATCTCCACGAAACTGATTTCACATAGTGTAACCAGCTAGTTACACTGTAATAAAGGAGAATGTTGTCAGAAGAGCTGCAAACACCTCAGTTTGAGACATCTGCGGCAGAAGCCTTCCTTTTTTTCCTTGAATGGGCTTTAAAAGCCCGTAAGTTCCTCCAGGCGCTTTAGTCACCATTCCACTGCAGAAGTTATGTAGCTACTGTGATTTAAAGCGAAAGATGTATGGGGATCCCAGATCAGCTAAAGATTTACTATCTTCACTAAAGTGCTTTCAAACACTCTAACGAGATATTTACACTTAAATGAATGAGAAACTTCGTATACAAGCTGCAAACAGCTCAATTTGAGACATCTGCAGCAGAAGCTTTCCTTTTTTTCCTTGAATGGGCTTCAAAAGCCCGTAAGTTCCTCCAGGCGCTTTAGTCACCATTCCACTGCAGAAGTTATGTAGCTACTGTGATTTAAAGCGAAAGATGTATGTGGAATCCCAGATCAGCTAAATATTTTCTATCTTCACTAATGTGCATTCAAACACTCTAACGAGATATTTACACTTAAATGAACGAGAAACTTCGTAGAGGAGCTGCAAACAGCTCAGTTGGAGACATCTGCGGCAGAAGCTTTCCTTTTTTCCTCGACTGTGCTTAAAACCCCGTCACTTGCTTCATACACTTCTCACCAATGCCCTGCAGTAGGTTTGTAGTTAGGTGTTTTAAAGCCAAAGATATATAGGGATACATGTTCAGCAAAATATTTCCTATCTCCACGAAAATGATTTCACGTACTGTAACCAGCTAGTTACGCTGAAATGGAGGAGATAGTTGTCAGAAGAGCTGCAAACAGCTCAGTTTGAGACATCTGCGGCAGAAGCTTTCCTTTTTTCTCTTGAATGGGCTTCAAAAGCCCGTAAGTTCCTCCAGGCGCTTTAGTCACCATTCCACTGCAGAAGTTATGTAGTTACTGTGATTTAAAGCGAAAGGTGTACGGGGATCCCAGATTACCCAAATATTTTCTATCTTCACTAATGTGCATTCAAACACTCTAACGAGATATTTACACTTAAATGAACGAGGAACTTCGTATACAAGCTGCAAACAGCTCAGTTGGCGACATCTGCGGCAGAAGCTATCCTTTTTTTCTTTGAATGGGCTTCAATAGCCTGTAAGTTCCTCCAGGCGCTTTAGTCACCATTCCACTGCAGAAGTTATGTAGCTACTGTGATTTAAAGCGAAAGATGTATGTGGAATCCCAGATCAGCTAAATATTTTCTATCTTCACTAATGTGCATTCAAACACTCTAACGAGATATTTACACTTAAATGAACGAGAAACTTCGTAGAAGAGCTGCAAACAGCTCAGTTGGACACATCTGCGGCAGAAGCTTTCCTTTTTTCCTCGACTGTGCTTAAAACCCCGTCACTTGCTTCATACGCTTCTCACCAATCCCCTGCACTAGGTTTGTAGTTAGGTGTTCTAAAGCCCAAGATATATAGGGAAACATATTCAGCAAAAGATTTCCTATCTCCACGAAAATGATTTCACATAGTGTAACCAGCTAATTAAGCTGAAATGAAGGAGAATGTTGACAGAAGAGCTGCAAACAGCTCAGTTTAAGTCATCTGCGGCAGAAGCTTTCCTTTTTTTCCTTGAATGGGCTTCAAAAGCCCGTAAGCTCCTCCAGGCGCTTTAGTCACCATTCCACTGCAGAAGTTATGTAGTTACTGTGATTTAAAGCGAAAGATGCATGGGGATCCCAGATCAGCTAAAGATTTACTATCTTCACTAATGTGCATTCAAACACTCTAACGACATATTTACACTTAAATGAACGAGAAACTTCGTATACAAGCTGCAAACAGCTCAGTTGGCGACACCTGCGGCAGAAGCTTTCCTTTTTTTCCTCGAATCTGCTTAAAACCCCGGAACTTGCTTGATACACTTCTCAGCAATCCCCTGCAGTATCTTTGTAGTTACGGTGTTCTAAAGGCAAAGATCAGTAGGGATACATGTTCAGCAAAAGATTTCCTATCTCCACGAAAATGATTTCACGTACTGTAACCAGCTAGTTACGCTGAAATGGAGGAGATAGTTGTCAGAAGAGCTGCAAACAGCTCAGTTTGAGACATCTGCGGCAGAAGCTTTCCTTTTTTCTCTTGAATAGGTTTCAAAAGCCCGTAAGTTCCGCCAGGCGCTTTAGTCACCATTCCACTGCAGAAGTTATGTAGTTACTGTGATTTAAAGCGAAAGGTGTACGGGGATCCCAGATTACCTAAATATTTTCTATCTTCACTAATGTGCATTCAAACACTCTAACGAGATATTTACACTTAAATGAACGAGAAACTTCGTAGAAGAGCTGCAAACAGCTCAGTTGGACACATCTGCGGCAGAAGCTTTCCTTTTTCCTCGACTGTGCTTAAAACCCCGACACTTGCTTCATACACTTCTCACCAATCCCCTGCAGTAGGTTTGTAGTTAGGTGTTCTAAAGCCAAAGATATATAGGGATACATGTTCAGCAAAAGATTTCCTATCGCCACGAAACTGATTTCACATAGTGTATCCAGCTAGATACACTGTAATGAAGGAGAATGTTGTCAGAAGAGCTGCAAACAGCTCAGTATGAGACATCTGCGGCAGAAGCCTTCCCTTTTTTCCTTGAATGGGCTTTAAGAGCCCGTAAGCTCCTCCAGGCGCTTTAGTCACCATTCCACTGCAGAAGTTATGTAGTTACTGTGATTTAAAGCGAAAGATGCATGGGGATCCCAGATCAGCTAAAGATTTACTATCTTCACTAATGTGCATTCAAACACTCTAACGACATATTTACACTTAAATGAACGAGAAACTTCGTATACAAGCTGCAAACAGCTCTGTTGGCGACACCTGCGGCAGAAGCTTTCCTTTTTTTCCTCGAATGTGCTTAAAACCCCGGAACTTGCTTGATACACTTCTCAGCAATCCCCTGCAGTATCTTTGTAGTTACGGTGTTCTAAAGGCAAAGATCAGTAGGGATACATGTTCAGCAAAAGATTTCCTATCTCCACGAAAATGATTTCACATACTGTAACGAGCTAGTTACACTGAAATGAAGGAGAAAGTTGTCAGAAGAGCTGCAAACAGCTCAGTTTGAGACATCTGCGGCAGAAGCCTTCCTTTTTTTCCTTGAATGGGCTTCAAAAGCCCGTAAGCTCCTCCAGGCGCTTTAGTCACCTTTCCACTGCAGAAGTTACGTAGTTACTGTGATTTAGAGCGAAAGATGTACGGGGATCCCAGATCACCTAAATATTTTCTATCTTCACTAAAGTGCATTCAAACACTCTAAAGAGATATTTACACATAAATGAACGAGAAACTTTGTAGAAAAGCTGCAAACAGCTCTGTTGGCGACACATGCGGCAGAAGCTTTCCTTTTTTTCGTTGAATGGGCTTCAATAGCCCGTAAGTTCCTCCAGGCGCTTTAGTCACCATTCCACTGCAGACGTTATGTAGCTACTGTGATTTAAAGCGAAAGATGTATGTGGAATCCCAGATCAGCTAAATATTTTCTATCTTCACTAATGTGCATTCAAACACTCTAACGAGATATTTACACTTAAATGAACGAGAAACTTCGTAGAGGAGCTGCAAACAGCTCAGTTGGAGACATCTGCGGCAGAAGCTTTCCTTTTTTCCTCGACTGTGCTTAAAACCCCGTCACTTGCTTCATACACTTCTCACCAATCCCCTGCAGTAGGTTTGTAGTTAGGTGTTCTAAAGCCAAAGATATATAGGGATACATGTTCAGCAAAAGATTTCCTATCGCCACGAAACTGATTTCACATAGTGTAACCAGGTAGTTACACTGTAATGAAGGAGAATGTTGTCAGAAGAGCTGCAAACAGCTCAGTTTGAGACATCTGCGGCAGAAGCCTTCCTTTTTTTCCTTGAATGGGCTTTAAAAGCCCGTAAGTTCCTCCAGGCGCTTTAGTCACCATTCCACTGCAGAAGTTATGTAGTTACTGTGATTTAAAGCGAAAGATGTATGGGGATCCCAGATCAGCTAAAGATTTACTATCTTCACTAAAGTGCTTTCAAACACTCTAACGAGATATTTACACTTAAATGAATGAGAAACTTCGTATACAAGCTGCAAACAGCTCAATTTGAGACATCTGCAGCAGAAGCTTTCCTTTTTTTCCTTGAATGGGCTTCAAAAGCCCGTAAGTTCCTCCAGGCGCTTTAGTCACCATTCCACTGCAGAAGTTATGTAGCTACTGTGATTTAAAGCGAAAGATGTATGTGGAATCCCAGATCAGCTAAATATTTTCTATCTTCACTAATGTGCATTCAAACACTCTAACGAGATATTTACACTTAAATGAACGAGAAACTTTGTATAAAAGCTGCAAACAGCTCTGTTGGCGACACATGCGGCAGAAGCTTTCCTTTTTTTCCTTGAATGGGCTTCAAAAGCCCGTAAGTTCCTCCAGGCGCTTTAGTCACCATTCCACTGCAGAAGTTATGTAGTTACTGTGATTTAAAGCGAAAGATGCATGGGGATCCCAGATCAGCTAAAGATTTACTATCTTCACTAATGTGCATTCAAACACTCTAACGACATATTTACACTTAAATGAACGAGAAACTTCGTATACAAGCTGCAAACAGCTCAGTTGGCGACACCTGCGGCAGAAGCTTTCCTTTTTTTCCTCGAATCTGCTTAAAACCCCGGAACTTGCTTGATACACTTCTCAGCAATCCCCTGCAGTATCTTTGTAGTTACGGTGTTCTAAAGGCAAAGATAAGTAGGGATACATGTTCAGAAAAAGATTTCCTATCTCCACGAAAATGATTTCACATACTGTAACCAGCTAGTTACACTGAAATGAAGGAGAATGTTGTCAGAAGAGCTGCAAACAGCTCAGTTTGAGACATCTGCGGCAGAAGCCTTCCTTTTTTTCCTTGAATGGGCTTCAAAAGCCCGTAAGCTCCTCCAGGCGCTTTAGTCACCTTTCCACTGCAGAAGTTACGTAGTTACTGTGATTTAGAGCGAAAGATGTACGGGGATCCCAGATCACCTAAATATTTTCTATCTTCACTAAAGTGCATTCAAACACTCTAACGAGATATTTACACATAAATGAACGAGAAACTTTGTAGAAAAGCTGCAAACAGCTCTGTTGGCGACACATGCGGCAGAAGCTTTCCTTTTTTTCGTTGAATAGGCTTCAATAGCCCGTAAGTTCCTCCAGGCGCTTTAGTCACCATTCCACTGCAGACGTTATGTAGCTACTGTGATTTAAAGCGAAAGATGTATGTGGAATCCCAGATCAGCTAAATATTTTCTATCTTCACTAATGTGCATTCAAACACTCTAACGAGATATTTACACTTAAATGAACGAGAAACTTCGTAGAGGAGCTGCAAACAGCTCAGTTGGAGACATCTCCGGCAGAAGCTTTCCTTTTTTCCTCGACTGTGCTTAAAACCCCGTCACTTGCTTCATACACTTCTCACCAATCCCCTGCAGTAGGTTTGTAGTTAGGTGTTCTAAAGCCAAAGATATATAGGGATACATGTTCAGCAAAAGATTTCCTATCGCCACGAAACTGATTTCACATAGTGTAACCAGGTAGTTACACTGTAATGAAGGAGAATGTTGTCAGAAGAGCTGCAAACAGCTCAGTTTGAGACATCTGCGGCAGAAGCCTTCCTTTTTTTCCTTGAATGGGCTTTAAAAGCCCGTAAGTTCCTCCAGGCGCTTTAGTCACCATTCCACTGCAGAAGTTATGTAGTTACTGTGATTTAAAGCGAAAGATGTATGGGGATCCCAGATCAGCTAAAGATTTACTATCTTCACTAAAGTGCTTTCAAACACTCTAACGAGATATTTACACTTAAATGAATGAGAAACTTCGTATACAAGCTGCAAACAGCTCAATTTGAGACATCTGCAGCAGAAGCTTTCCTTTTTTTCCTTGAATGGGCTTCAAAAGCCCGTAAGTTCCTCCAGGCGCTTTAGTCACCATTCCACTGCAGAAGTTATGTAGCTACTGTGATTTAAAGCGAAAGATGTATGTGGAATCCCAGATCAGCTAAATATTTTCTATCTTCACTAATGTGCATTCAAACACTCTAACGAGATATTTACACTTAAATGAACGAGAAACTTTGTATAAAAGCTGCAAACAGCTCTGTTGGCGACACATGCGGCAGAAGCTTTCCTTTTTTTCCTTGAATGGGCTTCAAAAGCCCGTAAGTTCCTCCAGGCGCTTTAGTCACCATTCCACTGCAGAAGTTATGTAGTTACTGTGATTTAAAGCGAAAGATGCATGGGGATCCCAGATCAGCTAAAGATTTACTATCTTCACTAATGTGCATTCAAACACTCTAACGACATATTTACACTTAAATGAACGAGAAACTTCGTATACAAGCTGCAAACAGCTCAGTTGGCGACACCTGCGGCAGAAGCTTTCCTTTTTTTCCTCGAATCTGCTTAAAACCCCGGAACTTGCTTGATACACTTCTCAGCAATCCCCTGCAGTATCTTTGTAGTTACGGTGTTCTAAAGGCAAAGATAAGTAGGGATACATGTTCAGCAAAAGATTTCCTATCTCCACGAAAATGATTTCACATACTGTAACCAGCTAGTTACACTGAAATGAAGGAGAATGTTGTCAGAAGAGCTGCAAACAGCTCAGTTTGAGACATCTGCGGCAGAAGCCTTCCTTTTTTTCCTTGAATGGGCTTCAAAAGCCCGTAAGCTCCTCCAGGCGCTTTAGTCACCTTTCCACTGCAGCAGTTACGTAGTTACTGTGATTTAGAGCGAAAGATGTACGGGGATCCCAGAGCACCTAAATATTTTCTATCTTCACTAAAGTGCATTCAAACACTCTAACGAGATATTTACACATAAATGAACGAGAAACTTTGTATAAAAGCTGCAAACAGCTCTGATGGCGACACATGCGGCAGAAGCTTTCCTTTTTTTCCTTGAATGGGCTTCAAAAGCCCGTAAGTTCCTCCAGGCGCTTTAGTCACCATTCCACTGCAGAAGTTATGTAGCTACTGTGATTTAAAGCGAAAGATGTATGTGGAATCCCAGATCAGCTAACTATTTTCTATCTTCACTAATGTGCATTCAAACAC
Organism: Pelodiscus sinensis; assembly: GCF_052426305.1. Lineage (NCBI taxonomy): Eukaryota > Metazoa > Chordata > Testudines > Trionychidae > Pelodiscus > Pelodiscus sinensis. The sequence continues at coordinate 19,024,751 of NC_143073.1, forward strand.
TCTAACGAGATATTTACACTTAAATGAACGAGAAACTTCGTAGAGGAGCTGCAAACAGCTCAGTTGGACACATCTGCGGCAGAAGCTTTCCTTTTTTCCTCGACTGTGCTTAAAACCCCGTCACTTGCTTCATACACTTCTCACCAATCCCCTGCAGTAGGTTTGTAGTTAGGTGTTCTAAAGCCAAAGATATATAGGGATACATGTTCAGCAAAAGATTTCCTATCGCCACGAAACTGATTTCACATAGTGTAACCAGGTAGTTACACTGTAATGAAGGAGAATGTTGTCAGAAGAGCTGCAAACAGCTCAGTTTGAGACATCTGCGGCAGAAGCCTTCCTTTTTTTCCTTGAATGGGCTTTAAAAGCCCGTAAGTTCCTCCAGGCGCTTTAGTCACCATTCCACTGCAGAAGTTATGTAGTTACTGTGATTTAAAGCGAAAGATGTATGGGGATCCCAGATCAGCTAAAGATTTACTATCTTCACTAAAGTGCTTTCAAACACTCTAACGAGATATTTACACTTAAATGAATGAGAAACTTCGTATACAAGCTGCAAACAGCTCAATTTGAGACATCTGCAGCAGAAGCTTTCCTTTTTTTCCTTGAATGGGCTTCAAAAGCCCGTAAGTTCCTCCAGGCGCTTTAGTCACCATTCCACTGCAGAAGTTATGTAGCTACTGTGATTTAAAGCGAAAGATGTATGTGGAATCCCAGATCAGCTAAATATTTTCTATCTTCACTAATGTGCATTCAAACACTCTAACGAGATATTTACACTTAAATGAACGAGAAACTTCGTAGAGGAGCTGCAAACAGCTCAGTTGGAGACATCTGCGGCAGAAGCTTTCCTTTTTCCTCGACTGTGCTTAAAACCCCGTCCCTTGCTTCATACACTTCTCACCAATGCCCTGCAGTAGGTTTGTAGTTAGGTGTTCTAAAGCCAAAGATATATAGGGATACATGTTCAGCAAAATATTTCCTATCTCCACGAAAATGATTTCACGTACTGTAACCAGCTAGTTACGCTGAAATGGAGGAGATAGTTGTCAGAAGAGCTGCAAACAGCTCAGTTTGAGACATCTGCGGCAGAAGCTTTCCTTTTTTCTCTTGAATGGGCTTCAAAAGCCCGTAAGTTCCTCCAGGCGCTTTAGTCACCATTCCACTGCAGAAGTTATGTAGTTACTGTGATTTAAAGCGAAAGGTGTACGGGGATCCCAGATTACCTAAATATTTTCTATATTCACTAATGTGCATTCAAACACTGTAACCAGATATTTACACTTAAATGAACGAGCAACTTCGTAGAAGAGCTGCAAACAGCTCCGTTGGAGACATCTGCGGCAGAAGCTTTCCTTTTTTTCCTCGAATGTGCTTAAAACCCCGTAACTTGCTTCATACACCTATCTCCCCATTCTCCTCCAGTAAGTTTGTAGTTACGGTGTTCTAAAGCCAAAGATATATAGGGATACATGTTCAGCAAAAGATTTGCTATCTCCACGAAAATGATTTCACATACTGTAACCAGCTAGTTACACTGAAATGAAGGAGAAAGTTGTCAGAAGAGCTGCAAACAGCTCAGTTTAAGTCATCTGCGGCAGAAGCTTTCCTTTTTTTCCTTGAATGGGCTTCAAAAGCCCGTAAGTTCCTCCAGGCGCTTTAGTCACCATTCCACTCCAGAAGTTATGTAGCTACTGTGATTTAAAGCGAAAGATGTATGTGGAATCCCAGATCAGCTAAATATTTTCTATCTTCACTAATGTGCATTCAAACACTCTAACGAGATATTTACACTTAAATGAACGAGAAACTTCGTAGAAGAGCTGCAAACAGCTCAGTTGGACACATCTGCGGCAGAAGCTTTCCTTTTTTCCTCGACTGTGCTTAAAACCCCGTCACTTGCTTCATACGCTTCTCACCAATCCCCTGCAGTAGGTTTGTAGTTAGGTGTTCTAAAGCCCAAGATATATAGGGAAACATGTTCAGCAAAAGATTTCCTATCTCCACGAAAATGATTTCACATAGTGTAACCAGCTAATTAAGCTGAAATGAAGGAGAATGTTGACAGAAGAGCTGCAAACAGCTCAGTTTAAGTCATCTGCGGCAGAAGCTTTCCTTTTTTTCCTTGAATGGGCTTCAAAAGCCCGTAAGCTCCTCCAGGCGCTTTAGTCACCATTCCACTGCAGAAGTTATGTAGTTACTGTGATTTAAAGCGAAAGATGCATGGGGATCCCAGATCAGCTAAAGATTTACTATCTTCACTAATGTGCATTCAAACACTCTAACGACATATTTACACTTAAATGAACGAGAAACTTCGTATACAAGCTGCAAACAGCTCAGTTGGCGACACCTGCGGCAGAAGCTTTCCTTTTTTTCCTCGAATCTGCTTAAAACCCCGGAACTTGCTTGATACACTTCTCAGCAATCCCCTGCAGTATCTTTGTAGTTACGGTGTTGTAAAGGCAAAGATCAGTAGGGATACATGTTCAGCAAAAGATTTCCTATCTCCACGAAAATGATTTCACATACTGTAACCAGCTAGTTACACTGAAATGAAGGAGAATGTTGTCAGAAGAGCTGCAAACAGCTCAGTTTGAGACATCTGCGGCAGAAGCCTTCCTTTTTTTCCTTGAATGGGCTTCAAAAGCCCGTAAGCTCCTCCAGGCGCTTTAGTCACCTTTCCACTGCAGAAGTTACGTAGTTACTGTGATTTAGAGCGAAAGATGTACGGGGATCCCAGAGCACCTAAATATTTTCTATCTTCACTAAAGTGCATTCAAACACTCTAACGAGATATTTACAAATAAATGAACGAGAAACTTTGTATAAAAGCTGCAAACAGCTCTGTTGGCGACACATGTGGCAGAAGCTTTCCTTTTTTTCCTTGAATGGGCTTCAATAGCCCGTAAGTTCCTCCAGGCGCTTTAGTCACCATTCCACTGCAGAAGTTATGTAGCTACTGTGATTTAAAGCGAAAGATGTATGTGGAATCCCAGATCAGCTAAATATTTTCTATCTTCACTAATGTGCATTCAAACACTCTAACGAGATATTTACACTTAAATGAACGAGAAACTTCGTAGAGGAGCTGCAAACAGCTCAGTTGGAGACATCTGCGGCAGAAGCTTTCCTTTTTTCCTCGACTGTGCTTAAAACCCCGTCACTTGCTTCATACACTTCTCACCAATCCCCTGCAGTAGGTTTGTAGTTAGGTGTTCTAAAGCCAAATATATATAGGGATACATGTTCAGCAAAAGATTTCCTATCTCCACGAAACTGATTTCACATAGTGTAACCAGCTAGTTACACTGTAATAAAGGAGAATGTTGTCAGAAGAGCTGCAAACAGCTCAGTTTGAGACATCTGCGGCAGAAGCCTTCCTTTTTTTCCTTGAATGGGCTTTAAAAGCCCGTAAGTTCCTCCAGGCGCTTTAGTCACCATTCCACTGCAGAAGTTATGTAGCTACTGTGATTTAAAGCGAAAGATGTATGGGAATCCCAGATCAGCTATAGATTTACTATCTTCACTAATGTGCATTCAAACACTCTAACGAGATATTTACACTTAAATGAACGAGAAACTTCGTAGAGGAGCTGCAAACAGCTCAGTTGGAGACATCTGCGGCAGAAGCTTTCCTTTTTTCCTCGACTGTGCTTAAAACCCCGTCACTTGCTTCATACACTTCTCACCAATGCCCTGCAGTAGGTTTGTAGTTAGGTGTTTTAAAGCCAAAGATATATAGGGATACATGTTCAGCAAAATATTTCCTATCTCCACGAAAATGATTTCACGTACTGTAACCAGCTAGTTACGCTGAAATGGAGGAGATAGTTGTCAGAAGAGCTGCAAACAGCTCAGTTTGAGACATCTGCGGCAGAAGCTTTCCTTTTTTCTCTTGAATGGGCTTCAAAAGCCCGTAAGTTCCTCCAGGCGCTTTAGTCACCATTCCACTGCAGAAGTTATGTAGTTACTGTGATTTAAAGCGAAAGGTGTACGGGGATCCCAGATTACCCAAATATTTTCTATCTTCACTAATGTGCATTCAAACACTCTAACGAGATATTTACACTTAAATGAACGAGGAACTTCGTATACAAGCTGCAAACAGCTCAGTTGGCGACATCTGCGGCAGAAGCTATCCTTTTTTTCTTTGAATGGGCTTCAATAGCCTGTAAGTTCCTCCAGGCGCTTTAGTCACCATTCCACTGCAGAAGTTATGTAGCTACTGTGATTTAAAGCGAAAGATGTATGTGGAATCCCAGATCAGCTAAATATTTTCTATCTTCACTAATGTGCATTCAAACACTCTAACGAGATATTTACACTTAAATGAACGAGAAACTTCGTAGAAGAGCTGCAAACAGCTCAGTTGGACACATCTGCGGCAGAAGCTTTCCTTTTTTCCTCGACTGTGCTTAAAACCCCGTCACTTGCTTCATACGCTTCTCACCAATCCCCTGCACTAGGTTTGTAGTTAGGTGTTCTAAAGCCCAAGATATATAGGGAAACATATTCAGCAAAAGATTTCCTATCTCCACGAAAATGATTTCACATAGTGTAACCAGCTAATTAAGCTGAAATGAAGGAGAATGTTGACAGAAGAGCTGCAAACAGCTCAGTTTAAGTCATCTGCGGCAGAAGCTTTCCTTTTTTTCCTTGAATGGGCTTCAAAAGCCCGTAAGCTCCTCCAGGCGCTTTAGTCACCATTCCACTGCAGAAGTTATGTAGTTACTGTGATTTAAAGCGAAAGATGCATGGGGATCCCAGATCAGCTAAAGATTTACTATCTTCACTAATGTGCATTCAAACACTCTAACGACATATTTACACTTAAATGAACGAGAAACTTCGTATACAAGCTGCAAACAGCTCAGTTGGAGACATCTGCGGCAGAAGCTTTCCTTTTTCCTCGACTGTGCTTAAAACCCTGTCACTTGCTTCATACACTTCTCACCAATCCCCTGCAGTAGGTTTGTAGTTAGGTGTTCCAAAGCCAAAGATATATAGGGATACATGTTCAGCAAAATATTTCCTATCTCCACGAAAATGATTTCACGTACTGTAACCAGCTAGTTACGCTGAAATGGAGGAGATAGTTGTCAGAAGAGCTGCAAACAGCTCAGTTTGAGACATCTGCGGCAGAAGCTTTCCTTTTTTCTCTTGAATGGGCTTCAAAAGCCCGTAAGTTCCGCCAGGCGCTTTAGTCACCATTCCACTGCAGAAGTTATGTAGTTACTGTGATTTAAAGCGAAAGGTGTACGGGGATCCCAGATTACCTAAATATTTTCTATCTTCACTAATGTGCATTCAAACACTCTAACGAGATATTTACACTTAAATGAACGAGAAACTTCGTAGAAGAGCTGCAAACAGCTCAGTTGGACACATCTGCGGCAGAAGCTTTCCTTTTTTCCTCGACTGTGCTTAAAACCCCGACACTTGCTTCATACACTTCTCACCAATCCCCTGCAGTAGGTTTGTAGTTAGGTTTTCTAAAGCCAAAGATATATAGGGATACATGTTCAGCAAAAGATTTCCTATCGCCACGAAACTGATTTCACATAGTGTATCCAGCTAGATACACTGTAATGAAGGAGAATGTTGTCAGAAGAGCTGCAAACAGCTCAGTATGAGACATCTGCGGCAGAAGCCTTCCTTTTTTTCCTTGAATGGGCTTTAAGAGCCCGTAAGCTCCTCCAGGCGCTTTAGTCACCATTCCACTGCAGAAGTTATGTAGTTACTGTGATTTAAAGCGAAAGATGCATGGGGATCCCAGATCAGCTAAAGATTTACTATCTTCACTAATGTGCATTCAAACACTCTAACGACATATTTACACTTAAATGAACGAGAAACTTCGTATACAAGCTGCAAACAGCTCTGTTGGCGACACCTGCGGCAGAAGCTTTCCTTTTTTTCCTCGAATGTGCTTAAAACCCCGGAACTTGCTTGATACACTTCTCAGCAATCCCCTGCAGTATCTTTGTAGTTACGGTGTTCTAAAGGCAAAGATCAGTAGGGATACATGTTCAGCAAAAGATTTCCTATCTCCACGAAAATGATTTCACATACTGTAACGAGCTAGTTACACTGAAATGAAGGAGAAAGTTGTCAGAAGAGCTGCAAACAGCTCAGTTTGAGACACCTGCGGCAGAAGCCTTCCTTTTTTTCCTTGAATGGGCTTCAAAAGCCCGTAAGCTCCTCCAGGCGCTTTAGTCACCTTTCCACTGCAGAAGTTACGTAGTTACTGTGATTTAGAGCGAAAGATGTACGGGGATCCCAGATCACCTAAATATTTTCTATCTTCACTAAAGTGCATTCAAACACTCTAAAGAGATATTTACACATAAATGAACGAGAAACTTTGTAGAAAAGCTGCAAACAGCTCTGTTGGCGACACATGCGGCAGAAGCTTTCCTTTTTTTCGTTGAATGGGCTTCAATAGCCCGTAAGTTCCTCCAGGCGCTTTAGTCACCATTCCACTGCAGACGTTATGTAGCTACTGTGATTTAAAGCGAAAGATGTATGTGGAATCCCAGATCAGCTAAATATTTTCTATCTTCACTAATGTGCATTCAAACACTCTAACGAGATATTTACACTTAAATGAACGAGAAACTTCGTAGAGGAGCTGCAAACAGCTCAGTTGGAGACATCTGCGGCAGAAGCTTTCCTTTTTTCCTCGACTGTGCTTAAACCCCGTCACTTGCTTCATACACTTCTCACCAATCCCCTGCAGTAGGTTTGTAGTTAGGTGTTCTAAAGCCAAAGATATATAGGGATACATGTTCAGCAAAAGATTTCCTATCTCCACGAAACTGATTTCACATAGTGTAACCAGCTAGTTACACTGTAATGAAGGAGAATGTTGTCAGAAGAGCTGCAAACAGCTCAGTTTGAGACATCTGCGGCAGAAGCCTTCCTTTTTTTCCTTGAATGGGCTTTAAAAGCCCGTAAGTTCCTCCAGGCGCTTTAGTCACCATTCCACTGCAGAAGTTATGTAGTTACTGTGATTTAAAGCGAAAGATGTATGTGGAATCCCAGATCAGCTAAAGATTTACTATCTTCACTAAAGTGCTTTCAAACACTCTAACGAGATATTTACACTTAAATGAATGAGAAACTTCGTATACAAGCTGCAAACAGCTCAATTTGAGACATCTGCAGCAGAAGCTTTCCTTTTTTTCCTTGAATGGGCTTCAAAAGCCCGTAAGTTCCTCCAGGCGCTTTAGTCACCATTCCACTGCAGAAGTTATGTAGCTACTGTGATTTAAAGCGAAAGGTGTACGGGGATCCCAGATTACCTAAATATTTTCTATCTTCACTAATGTGCATTCAAACACTCTAACGAGATATTTACACTTAAATGAACGAGAAACTTTGTATAAAAGCTGCAAACAGCTCTGTTGGCGACACATGCGGCAGAAGCTTTCCTTTTTTTCCTTGAATGGGCTTCAAAAGCCCGTAAGTTCCTCCAGGCGCTTTAGTCACCATTCCACTGCAGAAGTTATGTAGTTACTGTGATTTAAAGCGAAAGATGTATGGGGATCCCAGATCAGCTAAAGATTTACTATCTTCACTAAAGTGCTTTCAAACACTCTAACGAGATATTTACACTTAAATGAATGAGAAACTTCGTATACAAGCTGCAAACAGCTCAATTTGAGACATCTGCGGCAGAAGCTTTCCTTTTTTCCTCGACTGTGCTTAAAACCCCGTCACTTGCTTCATACACTTCTCACCAATCCCCTGCAGTAGGTTTGTAGTTAGGTGTTCTAAAGCCAAAGATATATAGGGATACATGTTCAGCAAAATATTTCCTATCTCCACGAAAATGATTTCACGTACTGTAACCAGCTAGTTACGCTGAAATGGAGGAGATAGTTGTCAGAAGAGCTGCAAACAGCTCAGTTTGAGACATCTGCGGCAGAAGCTTTCCTTTTTTCTCTTGAATGGGCTTCAAAAGCCCGTAAGTTCCGCCAGGCGCTTTAGTCACCATTCCACTGCAGAAGTTGTGTAGTTACTGTGATTTAAAGCGAAAGGTGTACGGGGATCCCAGATTACCTAAATATTTTCTATCTTCACTAATGTGCATTCAAACACTCTAACGAGATATTTACACTTAAATGAACGAGAAACTTCGTAGAAGAGCTGCAAACAGCTCAGTTGGACACATCTGCGGCAGAAGCTTTCCTTTTTTCCTCGACTGTGCTTAAAACCCCGACACTTGCTTCATACACTTCTCACCAATCCCCTGCAGTAGGTTTGTAGTTAGGTGTTCTAAAGCCAAAGATATATAGGGATACATGTTCAGCAAAAGATTTCCTATCGCCACGAAACTGATTTCACATAGTGTATCCAGCTAGATACACTGTAATGAAGGAGAATGTTGTCAGAAGAGCTGCAAACAGCTCAGTATGAGACATCTGCGGCAGAAGCCTTCCTTTTTTTCCTTGAATGGGCTTTAAGAGCCCGTAAGCTCCTCCAGGCGCTTTAGTCACCATTCCACTGCAGAAGTTATGTAGTTACTGTGATTTAAAGCGAAAGATGCATGGGGATCCCAGATCAGCTAAAGATTTACTATCTTCACTAATGTGCATTCAAACACTCTAACGACATATTTACACTTAAATGAACGAGAAACTTCGTATACAAGCTGCAAACAGCTCTGTTGGCGACACCTGCGGCAGAAGCTTTCCTTTTTTTCCTCGAATGTGCTTAAAACCCCGGAACTTGCTTGATACACTTCTCAGCAATCCCCTGCAGTATCTTTGTAGTTACGGTGTTCTAAAGGCAAAGATCAGTAGGGATACATGTTCAGCAAAAGATTTCCTATCTCCACGAAAATGATTTCACATACTGTAACGAGCTAGTTACACTGAAATGAAGGAGAAAGTTGTCAGAAGAGCTGCAAACAGCTCAGTTTGAGACATCTGCGGCAGAAGCCTTCCTTTTTTTCCTTGAATGGGCTTCAAAAGCCCGTAAGCTCCTCCAGGCGCTTTAGTCACCTTTCCACTGCAGAAGTTACGTAGTTACTGTGATTTAGAGCGAAAGATGTACGGGGATCCCAGATCACCTAAATATTTTCTATCTTCACTAAAGTGCATTCAAACACTCTAAAGAGATATTTACACATAAATGAACGAGAAACTTTGTAGAAAAGCTGCAAACAGCTCTGTTGGCGACACATGCGGCAGAAGCTTTCCTTTTTTTCGTTGAATGGGCTTCAATAGCCCGTAAGTTCCTCCAGGCGCTTTAGTCACCATTCCACTGCAGACGTTATGTAGCTACTGTGATTTAAAGCGAAAGATGTATGTGGAATCCCAGATCAGCTAAATATTTTCTATCTTCACTAATGTGCATTCAAACACTCTAACGAGATATTTACACTTAAATGAACGAGAAACTTCGTAGAGGAGCTGCAAACAGCTCAGTTGGAGACATCTGCGGCAGAAGCTTTCCTTTTTTCCTCGACTGTGCTTAAAACCCCGTCACTTGCTTCATACACTTCTCACCAATCCCCTGCAGTAGGTTTGTAGTTAGGTGTTCTAAAGCCAAAGATATATAGGGATACATGTTCAGCAAAAGATTTCCTATCTCCACGAAACTGATTTCACATAGTGTAACCAGCTAGTTACACTGTAATGAAGGAGAATGTTGTCAGAAGAGCTGCAAACAGCTCAGTTTGAGATATCTGCGGCAGAAGCCTTCCTTTTTTTCCTTGAATGGGCTTTAAAAGCCCGTAAGTTCCTCCAGGCGCTTTAGTCACCATTCCACTGCAGAAGTTATGTAGTTACTGTGATTTAAAGCGAAAGATGTATGTGGAATCCCAGATCAGCTAAAGATTTACTATCTTCACTAAAGTGCTTTCAAACACTCTAACGAGATATTTACACTTAAATGAATGAGAAACTTCGTATACAAGCTGCAAACAGCTCAATTTGAGACATCTGCAGCAGAAGCTTTCCTTTTTTTCCTTGAATGGGCTTCAAAAGCCCGTAAGTTCCTCCAGGCGCTTTAGTCACCATTCCACTGCAGAAGTTATTTAGCTACTGTGATTTAAAGCGAAAGGTGTACGGGGATCCCAGATTACCTAAATATTTTCTATCTTCACTAATGTGCATTCAAACACTCTAACGAGATATTTACACTTAAATGAACGAGAAACTTCGTAGAGGAGCTGCAAACAGCTCAGTTGGAGACATCTGCGGCAGAAGCTTTCCTTTTTTCCTCGACTGTGCTTAAAACCCCGACACTTGCTTCATACACTTCTCACCAATCCCCTGCAGTAGGTTTGTAGTTAGGTGTTCTAAAGCCAAAGATATATAGGGATACATGTTCAGCAAAAGATTTCCTATCGCCACGAAACTGATTTCACATAGTGTAACCAGCTAGTTACACTGTAATGAAGGAGAATGTTGTCAGAAGAGCTGCAAACAGCTCAGTATGAGACATCTGCGGCAGAAGCCTTCCTTTTTTTCCTTGAATGGGCTTTAAGAGCCCGTAAGCTCCTCCAGGCGCTTTAGTCACCATTCCACTGCAGAAGTTATGTAGTTACTGTGATTTAAAGCGAAAGATGCATGGGGATCCCAGATCAGCTAAAGATTTACTATCTTCACTAATGTGCATTCAAACACTCTAACGACATATTTACACTTAAATGAACGAGAAACTTCGTATACAAGCTGCAAACAGCTCTGTTGGCGACACCTGCGGCAGAAGCTTTCCTTTTTTTCCTCGAATGTGCTTAAAACCCCGGAACTTGCTTGATACACTTCTCAGCAATCCCCTGCAGTATCTTTGTAGTTACGGTGTTCTAAAGGCAAAGATCAGTAGGGATACATGTTCAGCAAAAGATTTCCTATCTCCACGAAAATGATTTCACATACTGTAACCAGCTAGTTACACTGAAATGAAGGAGAAAGTTGTCAGAAGAGCTGCAAACAGCTCAATTTGAGACATCTGCGGCAGAAGCCTTCCTTTTTTTCCTTGAATGGGCTTCAAAAGCCCGTAAGCTCCTCCAGGCGCTTTAGTCACCTTTCCACTGCAGAAGTTACGTAGTTACTGTGATTTAGAGCGAAAGATGTACGGGGATCCCAGATCACCTAAATATTTTCTATCTTCACTAAAGTGCATTCAAACACTCTAACGAGATATTTACACTTAAATGAACGAGAAACTTTGTATAAAAGCTGCAAACAGCTCTGTTGGCGACACATGCGGCAGAAGCTTTCCTTTTTTTCCTTGAATGGGCTTCAAAAGCCCGTAAGTTCCTCCAGGCGCTTTAGTCACCATTCCACTGCAGAAGTTATGTAGTTACTGTGATTTAAAGCGAAAGATGTATGGGGATCCCAGATCAGCTAAAGATTTACTATCTTCACTAAAGTGCTTTCAAACACTCTAACGAGATATTTACACTTAAATGAATGAGAAACTTCGTATACAAGCTGCAAACAGCTCAATTTGAGACATCTGCGGCAGAAGCTTTCCTTTTTTCCTCGACTGTGCTTAAAACCCCGTCACTTGCTTCATACACTTCTCACCAATCCCCTGCAGTAGGTTTGTAGTTAGGTGTTCTAAAGCCAAAGATATATAGGGATACATGTTCAGCAAAATATTTCCTATCTCCACGAAAATGATTTCACGTACTGTAACCAGCTAGTTACGCTGAAATGGAGGAGATAGTTGTCAGAAGAGCTGCAAACAGCTCAGTTTGAGACATCTGCGGCAGAAGCTTTCCTTTTTTCTCTTGAATAGGTTTCAAAAGCCCGTAAGTTCCGCCAGGCGCTTTAGTCACCATTCCACTGCAGAAGTTATGTAGTTACTGTGATTTAAAGCGAAAGGTGTACGGGGATCCCAGATTACCTAAATATTTTCTATCTTCACTAATGTGCATTCAAACACTCTAACGAGATATTTACACTTAAATGAACGAGAAACTTCGTAGAAGAGCTGTAAACAGCTCAGTTGGACACATCTGCGGCAGAAGCTTTCCTTTTTTCCTCGACTGTGCTTAAAACCCCGACACTTGCTTCATACACTTCTCACCAATCCCCTGCAGTAGGTTTGTAGTTAGGTGTTCTAAAGCCAAAGATATATAGGGATACATGTTCAGCAAAAGATTTCCTATCGCCACGAAACTGATTTCACATAGTGTATCCAGCTAGATACACTGTAATGAAGGAGAATGTTGTCAGAAGAGCTGCAAACAGCTCAGTATGAGACATCTGCGGCAGAAGCCTTCCTTTTTTTCCTTGAATGGGCTTTAAGAGCCCGTAAGCTCCTCCAGGCGCTTTAGTCACCATTCCACTGCAGAAGTTATGTAGTTACTGTGATTTAAAGCGAAAGATGCATGGGGATCCCAGATCAGCTAAAGATTTACTATCTTCACTAATGTGCATTCAAACACTCTAACGAGATATTTACACTTAAATGAATGAGAAACTTCGTATACAAGCTGCAAACAGCTCAATTTGAGACATCTGCAGCAGAAGCTTTCCTTTTTTTCCTTGAATGGGCTTCAAAAGCCCGTAAGTTCCTCCAGGCGCTTTAGTCACCATTCCACTGCAGAAGTTATGTAGCTACTGTGATTTAAAGCGAAAGATGTATGTGGAATCCCAGATCAGCTAAATATTTTCTATCTTCACTAATGTGCATTCAAACACTCTAACGAGATATTTACACTTAAATGAACGAGAAACTTCGTAGAAGAGCTGCAAACAGCTCAGTTGGACACATCTGCGGCAGAAGCTTTCCTTTTTTCCTCGACTGTGCTTAAAACCCCGTCACTTGCTTCATACGCTTCTCACCAATCCCCTGCAGTAGGTTTGTAGTTAGGTGTTCTAAAGCCCAAGATATATAGGGAAACATGTTCAGCAAAATATTTCCTATCTCCACGAAAATGATTTCACATAGTGTAACCAGCTAATTAAGCTGAAATGAAGGAGAATGTTGACAGAAGAGCTGCAAACAGCTCAGTTTAAGTCATCTGCGGCAGAAGCTTTCCTTTTTTTCCTTGAATGGGCTTCAAAAGCCCGTAAGCTCCTCCAGGCGCTTTAGTCACCATTCCACTGCAGAAGTTATGTAGTTACTGTGATTTAAAGCGAAAGATGCATGGGGATCCCAGATCAGCTAAAGATTTACTATCTTCACTAATGTGCATTCAAACACTCTAACGACATATTTACACTTAAATGAACGAGAAACTTCGTATACAAGCTGCAAACAGCTCAGTTGGACACATCTGCGGCAGAAGCTTTCCTTTTTTCCTCGACTGTGCTTAAAACCCCGTCACTTGCTTCATACACTTCTCACCAATGCCCTGCAGTAGGTTTGTAGTTAGGTGTTCTAAAGCCAAAGATATATAGGGATACATGTTCAGCAAAATATTTCCTATCTCCACGAAAATGATTTCACGTACTGTAACCAGCTAGTTACGCTGAAATGGAGGAGATAGTTGTCAGAAGAGCTGCAAACAGCTCAGTTTGAGACATCTGCGGCAGAAGCTTTCCTTTTTTCTCTTGAATGGGCTTCAAAAGCCCGTAAGTTCCTCCAGGCGCTTTAGTCACCATTCCACTGCAGAAGTTATGTAGTTACTGTGATTTAAAGCGAAAGGTGTACGGGGATCCCAGATTACCTAAATATTTTCTATATTCACTAATGTGCATTCAAACACTGTAACCAGATATTTACACTTAAATGAACGAGAAACTTCGTAGAGGAGCTGCAAACAGCTCAGTTGGAGACATCTGCGGCAGAAGCTTTCCTTTTTTCCTCGACTGTGCTTAAAACCCCGACACTTGCTTCATACACTTCTCACCAATCCCCTGCAGTAGGTTTGTAGTTAGGTGTTCTAAAGCCAAAGATATATAGGGATACATGTTCAGCAAAAGATTTCCTATCGCCACGAAACTGATTTCACATAGTGTAACCAGCTAGTTACACTGTAATGAAGGAGAATGTTGTCAGAAGAGCTGCAAACAGCTCAGTATGAGACATCTGCGGCAGAAGCCTTCCTTTTTTTCCTTGAATGGGCTTTAAGAGCCCGTAAGCTCCTCCAGGCGCTTTAGTCACCATTCCACTGCAGAAGTTATGTAGTTACTGTGATTTAAAGCGAAAGATGCATGGGGATCCCAGATCAGCTAAAGATTTACTATCTTCACTAATGTGCATTCAAACACTCTAACGACATATTTACACTTAAATGAACGAGAAACTTCGTATACAAGCTGCAAACAGCTCTGTTGGCGACACCTGCGGCAGAAGCTTTCCTTTTTTTCCTCGAATGTGCTTAAAACCCCGGAACTTGCTTGATACACTTCTCAGCAATCCCCTGCAGTATCTTTGTAGTTACGGTGTTCTAAAGGCAAAGATCAGTAGGGATACATGTTCAGCAAAAGATTTCCTATCTCCACGAAAATGATTTCACATACTGTAACCAGCTAGTTACACTGAAATGAAGGAGAAAGTTGTCAGAAGAGCTGCAAACAGCTCAATTTGAGACATCTGCGGCAGAAGCCTTCCTTTTTTTCCTTGAATGGGCTTCAAAAGCCCGTAAGCTCCTCCAGGCGCTTTAGTCACCTTTCCACTGCAGAAGTTACGTAGTTACTGTGATTTAGAGCGAAAGATGTACGGGGATCCCAGATCACCTAAATATTTTCTATCTTCACTAAAGTGCATTCAAACACTCTAACGAGATATTTACACTTAAATGAACGAGAAACTTTGTATAAAAGCTGCAAACAGCTCTGTTGGCGACACATGCGGCAGAAGCTTTCCTTTTTTTCCTTGAATGGGCTTCAAAAGCCCGTAAGTTCCTCCAGGCGCTTTAGTCACCATTCCACTGCAGAAGTTATGTAGTTACTGTGATTTAAAGCGAAAGATGTATGGGGATCCCAGATCAGCTAAAGATTTACTATCTTCACTAAAGTGCTTTCAAACACTCTAACGAGATATTTACACTTAAATGAATGAGAAACTTCGTATACAAGCTGCAAACAGCTCAATTTGAGACATCTGCAGCAGAAGCTTTCCTTTTTTTCCTTGAATGGGCTTCAAAAGCCCGTAAGTTCCTCCAGGCGCTTTAGTCACCATTCCACTGCAGAAGTTATGTAGCTACTGTGATTTAAAGCGAAAGATGTATGTGGAATCCCAGATCAGCTAAATATTTTCTATCTTCACTAATGTGCATTCAAACACTCTAACGAGATATTTACACTTAAATGAACGAGAAACTTCGTAGAGGAGCTGCAAACAGCTCAGTTGGCGACATCTGCGGCAGAAGCTATCCTTTTTTTCTTTGAATGGGCTTCAATAGCCTGTAAGTTCCTCCAGGCGCTTTAGTCACCATTCCACTGCAGAAGTTATGTAGCTACTGTGATTTAAAGCGAAAGATGTAAGTGGAATCCCAGATCAGCTAAATATTTTCTATCTTCACTAATGTGCATTCAAACACTCTAACGAGATATTTACACTTAAATGAACGAGAAACTTCGTAGAGGAGCTGCAAACAGCTCAGTTGGCGACATCTGCGGCAGAAGCTATCCTTTTTTTCTTTGAATGGGCTTCAATAGCCTGTAAGTTCCTCCAGGCGCTTTAGTCACCATTCCACTGCTGAAGTTATGTAGCTACTGTGATTTAAAGCGAAAGATGTATGTGGAATCCCAGATCAGCTAAATATTTTCTATCTTCACTAATGTGCATTCAAACACTCTAACGAGATATTTACACTTAAATGAACGAGAAACTTCGTAGAGGAGCTGCAAACAGCTCAGTTGGAGACATCTGCGGCAGAAGCTTTCCTTTTTTCCTCGACTGTGCTTAAAACCCCGTCACTTGCTTCATACACTTCTCACCAATCCCCTGCAGTAGGTTTGTAGTTAGGTGTTCTAAAGCCAAAGATATATAGGGATACATGTTCAGCAAAAGATTTCCTATCTCCACGAAACTGATTTCACATAGTGTAACCAGCTAGTTACACTGTAATGAAGGAGAATGTTGTCAGAAGAGCTGCAAACAGCTCAGTTTGAGACATCTGCGGCAGAAGCCTTCCTTTTTTTCCTTGAATGGGCTTTAAAAGCCCGTAAGTTCCTCCAGGCGCTTTAGTCACCATTCCACTGCAGAAGTTATGTAGTTACTGTGATTTAAAGCGAAAGATGTATGTGGAATCCCAGATCAGCTAAAGATTTACTATCTTCACTAAAGTGCTTTCAAACACTCTAACGAGATATTTACACTTAAATGAATGAGAAACTTCGTATACAAGCTGCAAACAGCTCAATTTGAGACATCTGCAGCAGAAGCTTTCCTTTTTTTCCTTGAATGGGCTTCAAAAGCCCGTAAGTTCCTCCAGGCGCTTTAGTCACCATTCCACTGCAGAAGTTATGTAGCTACTGTGATTTAAAGCGAAAGGTGTACGGGGATCCCAGATTACCTAAATATTTTCTATCTTCACTAATGTGCATTCAAACACTCTAACGAGATATTTACACTTAAATGAACGAGAAACTTTGTATAAAAGCTGCAAACAGCTCTGTTGGCGACACATGCGGCAGAAGCTTTCCTTTTTTTCCTTGAATGGGCTTCAAAAGCCCGTAAGTTCCTCCAGGCGCTTTAGTCACCATTCCACTGCAGAAGTTATGTAGTTACTGTGATTTAAAGCGAAAGATGTATGGGGATCCCAGATCAGCTAAAGATTTACTATCTTCACTAAAGTGCTTTCAAACACTCTAACGAGATATTTACACTTAAATGAATGAGAAACTTCGTATACAAGCTGCAAACAGCTCAATTTGAGACATCTGCGGCAGAAGCTTTCCTTTTTCCTCGACTGTGCTTAAAACCCCGTCACTTGCTTCATACACTTCTCACCAATCCCCTGCAGTAGGTTTGTAGTTAGGTGTTCTAAAGCCAAAGATATATAGGGATACATGTTCAGCAAAATATTTCCTATCTCCACGAAAATGATTTCACGTACTGTAACCAGCTAGTTACGCTGAAATGGAGGAGATAGTTGTCAGAAGAGCTGCAAACAGCTCAGTTTGAGACATCTGCGGCAGAAGCTTTCCTTTTTTCTCTTGAATGGGCTTCAAAAGCCCGTAAGTTCCGCCAGGCGCTTTAGTCACCATTCCACTGCAGAAGTTGTGTAGTTACTGTGATTTAAAGCGAAAGGTGTACGGGGATCCCAGATTACCTAAATATTTTCTATCTTCACTAATGTGCATTCAAACACTCTAACGAGATATTTACACTTAAATGAACGAGAAACTTCGTAGAAGAGCTGCAAACAGCTCAGTTGGACACATCTGCGGCAGAAGCTTTCCTTTTTTCCTCGACTGTGCTTAAAACCCCGACACTTGCTTCATACACTTCTCACCAATCCCCTGCAGTAGGTTTGTAGTTAGGTGTTCTAAAGCCAAAGATATATAGGGATACATGTTCAGCAAAAGATTTCCTATCGCCACGAAACTGATTTCACATAGTGTATCCAGCTAGATACACTGTAATGAAGGAGAATGTTGTCAGAAGAGCTGCAAACAGCTCAGTATGAGACATCTGCGGCAGAAGCCTTCCTTTTTTTCCTTGAATGGGCTTTAAGAGCCCGTAAGCTCCTCCAGGCGCTTTAGTCACCATTCCACTGCAGAAGTTATGTAGTTACTGTGATTTAAAGCGAAAGATGCATGGGGATCCCAGATCAGCTAAAGATTTACTATCTTCACTAATGTGCATTCAAACACTCTAACGACATATTTACACTTAAATGAACGAGAAACTTCGTATACAAGCTGCAAACAGCTCTGTTGGCGACACCTGCGGCAGAAGCTTTCCTTTTTTTCCTCGAATGTGCTTAAAACCCCGGAACTTGCTTGATACACTTCTCAGCAATCCCCTGCAGTATCTTTGTAGTTACGGTGTTCTAAAGGCAAAGATCAGTAGGGATACATGTTCAGCAAAAGATTTCCTATCTCCACGAAAATGATTTCACATACTGTAACGAGCTAGTTACACTGAAATGAAGGAGAAAGTTGTCAGAAGAGCTGCAAACAGCTCAGTTTGAGACATCTGCGGCAGAAGCCTTCCTTTTTTTCCTTGAATGGGCTTCAAAAGCCCGTAAGCTCCTCCAGGCGCTTTAGTCACCTTTCCACTGCAGAAGTTACGTAGTTACTGTGATTTAGAGCGAAAGATGTACGGGGATCCCAGATCACCTAAATATTTTCTATCTTCACTAAAGTGCATTCAAACACTCTAAAGAGATATTTACACATAAATGAACGAGAAACTTTGTAGAAAAGCTGCAAACAGCTCTGTTGGCGACACATGCGGCAGAAGCTTTCCTTTTTTTCGTTGAATGGGCTTCAATAGCCCGTAAGTTCCTCCAGGCGCTTTAGTCACCATTCCACTGCAGACGTTATGTAGCTACTGTGATTTAAAGCGAAAGATGTATGTGGAATCCCAGATCAGCTAAATATTTTCTATCTTCACTAATGTGCATTCAAACACTCTAACGAGATATTTACACTTAAATGAACGAGAAACTTCGTAGAGGAGCTGCAAACAGCTCAGTTGGAGACATCTGCGGCAGAAGCTTTCCTTTTTTCCTCGACTGTGCTTAAAACCCCGTCACTTGCTTCATACACTTCTCACCAATCCCCTGCAGTAGGTTTGTAGTTAGGTGTTCTAAAGCCAAAGATATATAGGGATACATGTTCAGCAAAAGATTTCCTATCTCCACGAAACTGATTTCACATAGTGTAACCAGCTAGTTACACTGTAATGAAGGAGAATGTTGTCAGAAGAGCTGCAAACAGCTCAGTTTGAGATATCTGCGGCAGAAGCCTTCCTTTTTTTCCTTGAATGGGCTTTAAAAGCCCGTAAGTTCCTCCAGGCGCTTTAGTCACCATTCCACTGCAGAAGTTATGTAGTTACTGTGATTTAAAGCGAAAGATGTATGTGGAATCCCAGATCAGCTAAAGATTTACTATCTTCACTAAAGTGCTTTCAAACACTCTAACGAGATATTTACACTTAAATGAATGAGAAACTTCGTATACAAGCTGCAAACAGCTCAATTTGAGACATCTGCAGCAGAAGCTTTCCTTTTTTTCCTTGAATGGGCTTCAAAAGCCCGTAAGTTCCTCCAGGCGCTTTAGTCACCATTCCACTGCAGAAGTTATTTAGCTACTGTGATTTAAAGCGAAAGGTGTACGGGGATCCCAGATTACCTAAATATTTTCTATCTTCACTAATGTGCATTCAAACACTCTAACGAGATATTTACACTTAAATGAACGAGAAACTTCGTAGAGGAGCTGCAAACAGCTCAGTTGGAGACATCTGCGGCAGAAGCTTTCCTTTTTTCCTCGACTGTGCTTAAAACCCCGACACTTGCTTCATACACTTCTCACCAATCCCCTGCAGTAGGTTTGTAGTTAGGTGTTCTAAAGCCAAAGATATATAGGGATACATGTTCAGCAAAAGATTTCCTATCGCCACGAAACTGATTTCACATAGTGTAACCAGCTAGTTACACTGTAATGAAGGAGAATGTTGTCAGAAGAGCTGCAAACAGCTCAGTATGAGACATCTGCGGCAGAAGCCTTCCTTTTTTTCCTTGAATGGGCTTTAAGAGCCCGTAAGCTCCTCCAGGCGCTTTAGTCACCATTCCACTGCAGAAGTTATGTAGTTACTGTGATTTAAAGCGAAAGATGCATGGGGATCCCAGATCAGCTAAAGATTTACTATCTTCACTAATGTGCATTCAAACACTCTAACGACATATTTACACTTAAATGAACGAGAAACTTCGTATACAAGCTGCAAACAGCTCTGTTGGCGACACCTGCGGCAGAAGCTTTCCTTTTTTTCCTCGAATGTGCTTAAAACCCCGGAACTTGCTTGATACACTTCTCAGCAATCCCCTGCAGTATCTTTGTAGTTACGGTGTTCTAAAGGCAAAGATCAGTAGGGATACATGTTCAGCAAAAGATTTCCTATCTCCACGAAAATGATTTCACATACTGTAACCAGCTAGTTACACTGAAATGAAGGAGAAAGTTGTCAGAAGAGCTGCAAACAGCTCAATTTGAGACATCTGCGGCAGAAGCCTTCCTTTTTTTCCTTGAATGGGCTTCAAAAGCCCGTAAGCTCCTCCAGGCGCTTTAGTCACCTTTCCACTGCAGAAGTTACGTAGTTACTGTGATTTAGAGCGAAAGATGTACGGGGATCCCAGATCACCTAAATATTTTCTATCTTCACTAAAGTGCATTCAAACACTCTAACGAGATATTTACACTTAAATGAACGAGAAACTTTGTATAAAAGCTGCAAACAGCTCTGTTGGCGACACATGCGGCAGAAGCTTTCCTTTTTTTCCTTGAATGGGCTTCAAAAGCCCGTAAGTTCCTCCAGGCGCTTTAGTCACCATTCCACTGCAGAAGTTATGTAGTTACTGTGATTTAAAGCGAAAGATGTATGGGGATCCCAGATCAGCTAAAGATTTACTATCTTCACTAAAGTGCTTTCAAACACTCTAACGAGATATTTACACTTAAATGAATGAGAAACTTCGTATACAAGCTGCAAACAGCTCAATTTGAGACATCTGCGGCAGAAGCTTTCCTTTTTTCCTCGACTGTGCTTAAAACCCCGTCACTTGCTTCATACACTTCTCACCAATCCCCTGCAGTAGGTTTGTAGTTAGGTGTTCTAAAGCCAAAGATATATAGGGATACATGTTCAGCAAAATATTTCCTATCTCCACGAAAATGATTTCACGTACTGTAACCAGCTAGTTACGCTGAAATGGAGGAGATAGTTGTCAGAAGAGCTGCAAACAGCTCAGTTTGAGACATCTGCGGCAGAAGCTTTCCTTTTTTCTCTTGAATAGGTTTCAAAAGCCCGTAAGTTCCGCCAGGCGCTTTAGTCACCATTCCACTGCAGAAGTTATGTAGTTACTGTGATTTAAAGCGAAAGGTGTACGGGGATCCCAGATTACCTAAATATTTTCTATCTTCACTAATGTGCATTCAAACACTCTAACGAGATATTTACACTTAAATGAACGAGAAACTTCGTAGAAGAGCTGTAAACAGCTCAGTTGGACACATCTGCGGCAGAAGCTTTCCTTTTTTCCTCGACTGTGCTTAAAACCCCGACACTTGCTTCATACACTTCTCACCAATCCCCTGCAGTAGGTTTGTAGTTAGGTGTTCTAAAGCCAAAGATATATAGGGATACATGTTCAGCAAAAGATTTCCTATCGCCACGAAACTGATTTCACATAGTGTATCCAGCTAGATACACTGTAATGAAGGAGAATGTTGTCAGAAGAGCTGCAAACAGCTCAGTATGAGACATCTGCGGCAGAAGCCTTCCTTTTTTTCCTTGAATGGGCTTTAAGAGCCCGTAAGCTCCTCCAGGCGCTTTAGTCACCATTCCACTGCAGAAGTTATGTAGTTACTGTGATTTAAAGCGAAAGATGCATGGGGATCCCAGATCAGCTAAAGATTTACTATCTTCACTAATGTGCATTCAAACACTCTAACGAGATATTTACACTTAAATGAATGAGAAACTTCGTATACAAGCTGCAAACAGCTCAATTTGAGACATCTGCAGCAGAAGCTTTCCTTTTTTTCCTTGAATGGGCTTCAAAAGCCCGTAAGTTCCTCCAGGCGCTTTAGTCACCATTCCACTGCAGAAGTTATGTAGCTACTGTGATTTAAAGCGAAAGATGTATGTGGAATCCCAGATCAGCTAAATATTTTCTATCTTCACTAATGTGCATTCAAACACTCTAACGAGATATTTACACTTAAATGAACGAGAAACTTCGTAGAAGAGCTGCAAACAGCTCAGTTGGACACATCTGCGGCAGAAGCTTTCCTTTTTTCCTCGACTGTGCTTAAAACCCCGTCACTTGCTTCATACGCTTCTCACCAATCCCCTGCAGTAGGTTTGTAGTTAGGTGTTCTAAAGCCCAAGATATATAGGGAAACATGTTCAGCAAAATATTTCCTATCTCCACGAAAATGATTTCACATAGTGTAACCAGCTAATTAAGCTGAAATGAAGGAGAATGTTGACAGAAGAGCTGCAAACAGCTCAGTTTAAGTCATCTGCGGCAGAAGCTTTCCTTTTTTTCCTTGAATGGGCTTCAAAAGCCCGTAAGCTCCTCCAGGCGCTTTAGTCACCATTCCACTGCAGAAGTTATGTAGTTACTGTGATTTAAAGCGAAAGATGCATGGGGATCCCAGATCAGCTAAAGATTTACTATCTTCACTAATGTGCATTCAAACACTCTAACGACATATTTACACTTAAATGAACGAGAAACTTCGTATACAAGCTGCAAACAGCTCAGTTGGACACATCTGCGGCAGAAGCTTTCCTTTTTTCCTCGACTGTGCTTAAAACCCCGTCACTTGCTTCATACACTTCTCACCAATGCCCTGCAGTAGGTTTGTAGTTAGGTGTTCTAAAGCCAAAGATATATAGGGATACATGTTCAGCAAAATATTTCCTATCTCCACGAAAATGATTTCACGTACTGTAACCAGCTAGTTACGCTGAAATGGAGGAGATAGTTGTCAGAAGAGCTGCAAACAGCTCAGTTTGAGACATCTGCGGCAGAAGCTTTCCTTTTTTCTCTTGAATGGGCTTCAAAAGCCCGTAAGTTCCTCCAGGCGCTTTAGTCACCATTCCACTGCAGAAGTTATGTAGTTACTGTGATTTAAAGCGAAAGGTGTACGGGGATCCCAGATTACCTAAATATTTTCTATATTCACTAATGTGCATTCAAACACTGTAACCAGATATTTACACTTAAATGAACGAGCAACTTCGTAGAAGAGCTGCAAACAGCTCCGTTGGAGACATCTGCGGCAGAAGCTTTCCTTTTTTTCCTCGAATGTGCTTAAAACCCCGTAACTTGCTTCATACACCTATCTCCCCATTCTCCTCCAGTAAGTTTGTAGTTACGGTGTTCTAAAGCCAAAGATATATAGGGATACATGTTCAGCAAAAGATTTGCTATCTCCACGAAAATGATTTCACATACTATAACCAGCTAGTTACACTGAAATGAAGGAGAAAGTTGTCAGAAGAGCTGCAAACAGCTCAATTTGAGACATCTGCAGCAGAAGCTTCCCTTTTTTTCCTTGAATGGGCTTCAAAAGCCCGTAAGTTCCTCCAGGCGCTTTAGTCACCATTCCACTACTTATGTTATGTAGCTACTGTGATTTAAAGCGAAAGATGTATGTGGAATCCCAGATCAGCTAAATATTTTCTATCTTCACTAATGTGCATTCAAACACTCTAACGAGATATTTACACTTAAATGAACGAGGAACTTCGTATACAAGCTGCAAACAGCTCAGTTGGCGACATCTGCGGCAGAAGCTATCCTTTTTTTCTTTGAATGGGCTTCAATAGCCTGTAAGTTCCTCCAGGCGCTTTAGTCACCATTCCACTGCAGAAGTTATGTAGCTACTGTGATTTAAAGCGAAAGATGTATGTGGAATCCCAGATCAGCTAAATATTTTCTATCTTCACTAATGTGCATTCAAACACTCTAACGAGATATTTACACTTAAATGAACGAGAAACTTCGTAGAGGAGCTGCAAACAGCTCAGTTGGAGACATCTGCGGCAGAAGCTTTCCTTTTTTCTTCGACTGTGCTTAAAACCCCGTCACTTGCTTCATACACTTCTCACCAATCCCCTGCAGTAGGTTTGTAGTTAGGTGTTCTAAAGCCAAAGATATATAGGGATACATGTTCAGCAAAAGATTTCCTATCGCCACGAAACTGATTTCACATAGTGTAACCAGCTAGTTACACTGTAATGAAGGAGAATGTTGTCAGAAGAGCTGCAAACAGCTCAGTTTGAGACATCTGCGGCAGAAGCCTTCCTTTTTTTCCTTGAATGGGCTTTAAAAGCCCGTAAGCTCCTCCAGGCGCTTTAGTCACCATTCCACTGCAGAAGTTATGTAGTTACTGTGATTTAAAGCGAAAGATGCATGGGGATCCCAGATCAGCTAAAGATTTACTATCTTCACTAATGTGCATTCAAACACTCTAACGACATATTTACACTTAAATGAAAGAGAAACTTCGTATACAAGCTGCAAACAGCTCAGTTGGCGACACCTGCGGCAGAAGCTTTCCTTTTTTTCCTCGAATCTGCTTAAAACCCCGGAACTTGCTTGATACACTTCTCAGCAATCCCCTGCAGTATCTTTGTAGTTACGGTGTTCTAAAGGCAAAGATAAGTAGGGATACATGTTCAGCAAAAGATTTCCTATCTCCACGAAAATGATTTCACATACTGTAACCAGCTAGTTACACTGAAATGAAGGAGAAAGTTGTCAGAAGAGCTGCAAACAGCTCAATTTGAGACATCTGCAGCAGAAGCTTCCCTTTTTTTCCTTGAATGGGCTTCAAAAGCCCGTAAGTTCCTCCAGGCGCTTTAGTCACCATTCCACTGCAGAAGTTATGTAGCTACTGTGATTTAAAGCGAAAGATGTATGTGGAATCCCAGATCAGCTAAATATTTTCTATCTTCACTAATGTGCATTCAAACACTCTAACGACATATTTACACTTAAATGAACGAGAAACTTCGTAGAGGAGCTGCAAACAGCTCAGTTGGAGACATCTGCGGCAGAAGCTTTCCTTTTTTCTTCGACTGTGCTTAAAACCCCGTCACTTGCTTCATACACTTCTCACCAATCCCCTGCAGTAGGTTTGTAGTTAGGTGTTCTAAAGCCAAAGATATATAGGGATACATGTTCAGCAAAAGATTTCCTATCGCCACGAAACTGATTTCACATAGTGTAACCAGCTAGTTACACTGTAATGAAGGAGAATGTTGTCAGAAGAGCTGCAAACAGCTCAGTTTGAGACATCTGCGGCAGAAGCCTTCCTTTTTTTCCTTGAATGGGCTTTAAAAGCCCGTAAGCTCCTCCAGGCGCTTTAGTCACCATTCCACTGCAGAAGTTATGTAGTTACTGTGATTTAAAGCGAAAGATGCATGGCGATCCCAGATCAGCTAAAGATTTACTATCTTCACTAATGTGCATTCAAACACTCTAACGACATATTTACACTTAAATGAACGAGAAACTTCGTATACAAGCTGCAAACAGCTCAGTTGGCGACACCTGCGGCAGAAGCTTTCCTTTTTTTCCTCGAATCTGCTTAAAACCCCGGAACTTGCTTGATACACTTCTCAGCAATCCCCTGCAGTATCTTTGTAGTTACGGTGTTCTAAAGGCAAAGATAAGTAGGGATACATGTTCAGCAAAAGATTTCCTATGTCCACGAAAATGATTTCACATACTGTAACCAGCTAGTTACACTGAAATGAAGGAGAATGTTGTCAGAAGAGCTGCAAACAGCTCAGTTTGAGACATCTGCGGCAGAAGCCTTCCTTTTTTTCCTTGAATGGGCTTTAAAAGCCCGTAAGTTCCTCCAGGCGCTTTAGTCACCATTCCACTGCAGAAGTTATGTAGTTACTGTGATTTAAAGCGAAAGATGTATGGGGATCCCAGATCAGCAAAAGATTTCCTATCTCCACGAAAATGATTTCACATACTGTAACCAGCTAGTTACACTGAAATGAAGGAGAATGTTGTCAGAAGAGCTGAAAACAGCTCAGTTTGAGACATCTGCGGCAGAAGCCTTCCTTTTTTTCCTTGAATGGGCTTCAAAAGCCCGTAAGCTCCTCCAGGCGCTTTAGTCACCTTTCCACTGCAGAAGTTACGTAGTTACTGTGATTTAGAGCGAAAGATGTACGGGGATCCCAGATCACCTAAATATTTTCTATCTTCACTAAAGTGCATTCAAACACTCTAACGAGATATTTACACATAAATGAACGAGAAACTTTGTATAAAAGCTGCAAACAGCTCTGTTGGCGACACATGCGGCAGAAGCTTTCCTTTTTTTCCTTGAATGGGCTTCAAAAGCCCGTAAGTTCCTCCAGGCGCTTTAGTAAACGTTCCACTGCAGAAGTTATGTAGTTACTTTGATTTAAAGCGAAAGATGTATGGGGATCCCAGATCAGCTAAAGATTTACTATCTTCACTAAAGTGCTTTCAAACACTCTAACGAGATATTTACACTTAAATGAATGAGAAACTTCGTATACAAGCTGCAAACAGCTCAATTTGAGACATCTGCAGCAGAAGCTTTCCTTTTTTTCCTTGAATGGGCTTCAAAAGCCCGTAAGTTCCTCCAGGCGCTTTAGTCACCATTCCACTGCAGAAGTTATGTAGCTACTGTGATTTAAAGCGAAAGATGTATGTGGAATCCCAGATCAGCTAAATATTTTCTATCTTCACTAATGTGCATTCAAACACTCTAACGAGATATTTACACTTAAATGAACGAGAAACTTCGTAGAGGAGCTGCAAACAGCTCAGTTGGAGACATCTGCGGCAGAAGCTTTCCTTTTTCCTCGACTGTGCTTAAAACCCCGTCACTTGCTTCATACACTTCTCACCAATGCCCTGCAGTAGTTTTGTAGTTAGGTGTTCTAAAGCCAAAGATATATAGGGATAAATGTTCAGCAAAATATTTCCTATCTCCACGAAAATGATTTCACATACTGTAACCAGCTAGTTACACTGAAATGAAGGAGAAAGTTGTCAGAAGAGCTGCAAACAGCTCAATTTGAGACATCTGCAGCAGAAGCTTTCCTTTTTTTCCTTGAATGGGCTTCAAAAGCCCGTAAGTTCCTCCAGGCGCTTTAGTCACCATTCCACTCCAGATGTTATGTAGCTACTGTGATTTAAAGCGAAAGATGTATGTGGAATCCCAGATCAGCTAAATATTTTCTATCTTCACTAATGTGCATTCAAACACTCTAACGAGATATTTACACTTAAATGAACGAGGAACTTCGTATACAAGCTGCAAACAGCTCAGTTGGCGACATCTCCGGCAGAAGCTATCCTTTTTTTCTTTGAATGGGCTTCAATAGCCTGTAAGTTCCTCCAGGCGCTTTAGTCACCATTCCACTGCAGAAGTTATGTAGCTACTGTGATTTAAAGCGAAAGATGTATGTGGAATCCCAGATCAGCTAAATATTTTCTATCTTCACTAATGTGCATTCAAACACTCTAACGAGATATTTACACTTAAATGAACGAGAAACTTCGTAGAAGAGCTGCAAACAGCTCAGTTGGACACATCTGCGGCAGAAGCTTTCCTTTTTTCCTCGACTGTGCTTAAAACCCCGTCACTTGCTTCATACGCTTCTCACCAATCCCCTGCAGTAGGTTTGTAGTTAGGTGTTCTAAAGCCCAAGATATATAGGGAAACATGTTCAGCAAAAGATTTCCTATCTCCACGAAAATGATTTCACATAGTGTAACCAGCTAATTAAGCTGAAATGAAGGAGAATGTTGACAGAAGAGCTGCAAACAGCTCAGTTTAAGTCATCTGCGGCAGAAGCTTTCCTTTTTTTCCTTGAATGGGCTTCAAAAGCCCGTAAGCTCCTCCAGGCGCTTTAGTCACCATTCCACTGCAGAAGTTATGTAGTTACTGTGATTTAAAGCGAAAGATGCATGGGGATCCCAGATCAGCTAAAGATTTACTATCTTCACTAATGTGCATTCAAACACTCTAACGACATATTTACACTTAAATGAACGAGAAACTTCGTATACAAGCTGCAAACAGCTCAGTTGGCGACAACTGCGGCAGAAGCTTTCCTTTTTTTCCTCGAATCTGCTTAAAACCCCGGAACTTGCTTGATACACTTCTCAGCAATCCCCTGCAGTATCTTTGTAGTTACGGTGTTCTAAAGGCAAAGATAAGTAGGGATACATGTTCAGCAAAAGATTTCCTATGTCCACGAAAATGATTTCACATACTGTAACCAGCTAGTTACACTGAAATGAAGGAGAATGTTGTCAGAAGAGCTGCAAACAGCTCAGTTTGAGACATCTGCGGCAGAAGCCTTCCTTTTTTTCCTTGAATGGGCTTCAAAAGCCCGTAAGCTCCTCCAGGCGCTTTAGTCACCTTTCCACTGCAGAAGTTACGTAGTTACTGTGATTTAGAGCGAAAGATGTACGGGGATCCCAGATCACCTAAATATTTTCTATCTTCACTAAAGTGCATTCAAACACTCTAACGAGATATTTACACATAAATGAACGAGAAACTTTGTAGAAAAGCTGCAAACAGCTCTGTTGGCGACACATGCGGCAGAAGCTTTCCTTTTTTTCGTTGAATGGGCTTCAATAGCCCGTAAGTTCCTCCAGGCGCTTTAGTCACCGTTCCACTGCAGAAGTTATGTAGCTACTGTGATTTAAAGCGAAAGATGTATGTGGAATCCCAGATCAGCTAAATATTTTCTATCTTCACTAATGTGCATTCAAACACTCTAACGAGATATTTACACTTAAATGAACGAGAAACTTCGTAGAGGAGCTGCAAACAGCTCAGTTGGAGACATCTGCGGCAGAAGCTTTCCTTTTTTCCTCGACTGTGCTTAAAACCCCGTCACTTGCTTCATACACTTCTCACCAATCCCCTGCAGTAGGTTTGTAGTTAGGTGTTCTAAAGCCAAAGATATATAGGGATACATGTTCAGCAAAAGATTTCCTATCTCCACGAAACTGATTTCACATAGTGTAACCAGCTAGTTACACTGTAATAAAGGAGAATGTTGTCAGAAGAGCTGCAAACAGCTCAGTTTGAGACATCTGCGGCAGAAGCCTTCCTTTTTTTCCTTGAATGGGCTTCAAAAGCCCGTAAGTTCCTCCAGGCGCTTTAGTCACCATTCCACTGCAGAAGTTATGTAGCTACTGTGATTTAAAGCGAAAGATGTATGTGGAATCCCAGATCAGCTAAATATTTTCTATCTTCACTAATGTGCATTCAAACACTCTAACGAGATATTTACACTTAAATAAACGAGAAACTTCGTAGAGGAGCTGCAAACAGCTCAGTTGGAGACATCTGCGGCAGAAGCTTTCCTTTTTCCTCGACTGTGCTTAAAACCCCGTCACTTGCTTCATACACTTCTCACCAATGCCCTGCAGTAGGTTTGTAGTTAGGTGTTCTAAAGCCAAAGATATATAGGGATAAATGTTCAGCAAAAGATTTGCTATCTCCACGAAAATGATTTCACATACTGTAACCAGCTAGTTACACTGAAATGAAGGAGAAAGTTGTCAGAAGAGCTGCAAACAGCTCAATTTGAGACATCTGCAGCAGAAGCTTTCCTTTTTTTCCTTGAATGGGCTTCAAAAGCCCGTAAGTTCCTCCAGGCGCTTTAGTCACCATTCCACTCCAGATGTTATGTAGCTACTGTGATTTAAAGCGAAAGATGTATGTGGAATCCCAGATCAGCTAAATATTTTCAATCTTCACTAATGTGCATTCAAACACTCTAACGAGATATTTACACTTAAATGAACGAGGAACTTCGTATACAAGCTGCAAACAGCTCAGTTGGCGACATCTGCGGCAGAAGCTTTCCTTTTTTTCTTTGAATGGGCTTCAATAGCCTGTAGGTTCCTCCAGGCGCTTTAGTCACCATTCCACTGCAGAAGTTATGTAGCTACTGTGATTTAAAGCGAAAGATGTATGTGGAATCCCAGATCAGCTAAATATTTTCTATCTTCACTAATGTGCATTCAAACACTCTAACGAGATATTTACACTTAAATGAACGAGAAACTTCGTAGAAGAGCTGCAAACAGCTCAGTTGGACACATCTGCGGCAGAAGCTTTCCTTTTTTCCTCGACTGTGCTTAAAACCCCGTCACTTGCTTCATACGCTTCTCACCAATCCCCTGCAGTAGGTTTGTAGTTAGGTGTTCTAAAGCCCAAGATATATAGGGAAACATGTTCAGCAAAAGATTTCCTATCTCCACGAAAATGATTTCACATAGTGTAACCAGCTAATTAAGCTGAAATGAAGGAGAATGTTGACAGAAGAGCTGCAAACAGCTCAGTTTAAGTCATCTGCGGCAGAAGCTTTCCTTTTTTTCCTTGAATGGGCTTCAAAAGCCCGTAAGCTCCTCCAGGCGCTTTAGTCACCATTCCACTGCAGAAGTTATGTAGTTACTGTGATTTAAAGCGAAAGATGCATGGGGATCCCAGATCAGCTAAAGATTTACTATCTTCACTAATGTGCATTCAAACACTCTAACGACATATTTACACTTAAATGAACGAGAAACTTCGTATACAAGCTGCAAACAGCTCAGTTGGCGACAACTGCGGCAGAAGCTTTCCTTTTTTTCCTCGAATCTGCTTAAAACCCCGGAACTTGCTTGATACACTTCTCAGCAATCCCCTGCAGTATCTTTGTAGTTACGGTGTTCTAAAGGCAAAGATAAGTAGGGATACATGTTCAGCAAAAGATTTCCTATGTCCACGAAAATGATTTCACATACTGTAACCAGCTAGTTACACTGAAATGAAGGAGAATGTTGTCAGAAGAGCTGCAAACAGCTCAGTTTGAGACATCTGCGGCAGAAGCCTTCCTTTTTTTCCTTGAATGGGCTTCAAAAGCCCGTAAGCTCCTCCAGGCGCTTTAGTCACCTTTCCACTGCAGAAGTTACGTAGTTACTGTGATTTAGAGCGAAAGATGTACGGGGATCCCAGATCACCTAAATATTTTCTATCTTCACTAAAGTGCATTCAAACACTCTAACGAGATATTTACACATAAATGAACGAGAAACTTTGTAGAAAAGCTGCAAACAGCTCTGTTGGCGACACATGCGGCAGAAGCTTTCCTTTTTTTCGTTGAATGGGCTTCAATAGCCCGTAAGTTCCTCCAGGCGCTTTAGTCACCGTTCCACTGCAGAAGTTATGTAGCTACTGTGATTTAAAGCGAAAGATGTATGTGGAATCCCAGATCAGCTAAATATTTTCTATCTTCACTAATGTGCATTCAAACACTCTAACGAGATATTTACACTTAAATGAACGAGGAACTTCGTATACAAGCTGCAAACAGCTCAGTTGGCGACATCTCCGGCAGAAGCTATCCTTTTTTTCTTTGAATGGGCTTCAATAGCCTGTAAGTTCCTCCAGGCGCTTTAGTCACCATTCCACTGCAGAAGTTATGTAGCTACTGTGATTTAAAGCGAAAGATGTATGTGGAATCCCAGATCAGCTAAATATTTTCTATCTTCACTAATGTGCATTCAAACACTCTAACGAGATATTTACACTTAAATGAACGAGAAACTTCGTAGAAGAGCTGCAAACAGCTCAGTTGGACACATCTGCGGCAGAAGCTTTCCTTTTTTCCTCGACTGTGCTTAAAACCCCGTCACTTGCTTCATACGCTTCTCACCAATCCCCTGCAGTAGGTTTGTAGTTAGGTGTTCTAAAGCCCAAGATATATAGGGAAACATGTTCAGCAAAAGATTTCCTATCTCCACGAAAATGATTTCACATAGTGTAACCAGCTAATTAAGCTGAAATGAAGGAGAATGTTGACAGAAGAGCTGCAAACAGCTCAGTTTAAGTCATCTGCGGCAGAAGCTTTCCTTTTTTTCCTTGAATGGGCTTCAAAAGCCCGTAAGCTCCTCCAGGCGCTTTAGTCACCATTCCACTGCAGAAGTTATGTAGTTACTGTGATTTAAAGCGAAAGATGCATGGGGATCCCAGATCAGCTAAAGATTTACTATCTTCACTAATGTGCATTCAAACACTCTAACGACATATTTACACTTAAATGAACGAGAAACTTCGTATACAAGCTGCAAACAGCTCAGTTGGCGACAACTGCGGCAGAAGCTTTCCTTTTTTTCCTCGAATCTGCTTAAAACCCCGGAACTTGCTTGATACACTTCTCAGCAATCCCCTGCAGTATCTTTGTAGTTACGGTGTTCTAAAGGCAAAGATAAGTAGGGATACATGTTCAGCAAAAGATTTCCTATGTCCACGAAAATGATTTCACATACTGTAACCAGCTAGTTACACTGAAATGAAGGAGAATGTTGTCAGAAGAGCTGCAAACAGCTCAGTTTGAGACATCTGCGGCAGAAGCCTTCCTTTTTTTCCTTGAATGGGCTTCAAAAGCCCGTAAGCTCCTCCAGGCGCTTTAGTCACCTTTCCACTGCAGAAGTTACGTAGTTACTGTGATTTAGAGCGAAAGATGTACGGGGATCCCAGATCACCTAAATATTTTCTATCTTCACTAAAGTGCATTCAAACACTCTAACGAGATATTTACACATAAATGAACGAGAAACTTTGTAGAAAAGCTGCAAACAGCTCTGTTGGCGACACATGCGGCAGAAGCTTTCCTTTTTTTCGTTGAATGGGCTTCAATAGCCCGTAAGTTCCTCCAGGCGCTTTAGTCACCGTTCCACTGCAGAAGTTATGTAGCTACTGTGATTTAAAGCGAAAGATGTATGTGGAATCCCAGATCAGCTAAATATTTTCTATCTTCACTAATGTGCATTCAAACACTCTAACGAGATATTTACACTTAAATGAACGAGAAACTTCGTAGAGGAGCTGCAAACAGCTCAGTTGGAGACATCTGCGGCAGAAGCTTTCCTTTTTTCCTCGACTGTGCTTAAAACCCCGTCACTTGCTTCATACACTTCTCACCAATCCCCTGCAGTAGGTTTGTAGTTAGGTGTTCTAAAGCCAAAGATATATAGGGATACATGTTCAGCAAAAGATTTCCTATCTCCACGAAACTGATTTCACATAGTGTAACCAGCTAGTTACACTGTAATAAAGGAGAATGTTGTCAGAAGAGCTGCAAACAGCTCAGTTTGAGACATCTGCGGCAGAAGCCTTCCTTTTTTTCCTTGAATGGGCTTCAAAAGCCCGTAAGTTCCTCCAGGCGCTTTAGTCACCATTCCACTGCAGAAGTTATGTAGCTACTGTGATTTAAAG
The DNA here is from genome assembly GCF_052426305.1 of Pelodiscus sinensis. NCBI lineage: Eukaryota > Metazoa > Chordata > Testudines > Trionychidae > Pelodiscus > Pelodiscus sinensis. The sequence continues at coordinate 19,057,639 of NC_143073.1, forward strand.
CGAAAGATGTATGTGGAATCCCAGATCAGCTAAATATTTTCTATCTTCACTAATGTGCATTCAAACACTCTAACGAGATATTTACACTTAAATAAACGAGAAACTTCGTAGAGGAGCTGCAAACAGCTCAGTTGGAGACATCTGCGGCAGAAGCTTTCCTTTTTTCCTCGACTGTGCTTAAAACCCCGTCACTTGCTTCATACACTTCTCACCAATGCCCTGCAGTAGGTTTGTAGTTAGGTGTTCTAAAGCCAAAGATATATAGGGATAAATGTTCAGCAAAAGATTTGCTATCTCCACGAAAATGATTTCACATACTGTAACCAGCTAGTTACACTGAAATGAAGGAGAAAGTTGTCAGAAGAGCTGCAAACAGCTCAATTTGAGACATCTGCAGCAGAAGCTTTCCTTTTTTTCCTTGAATGGGCTTCAAAAGCCCGTAAGTTCCTCCAGGCGCTTTAGTCACCATTCCACTCCAGATGTTATGTAGCTACTGTGATTTAAAGCGAAAGATGTATGTGGAATCCCAGATCAGCTAAATATTTTCAATCTTCACTAATGTGCATTCAAACACTCTAACGAGATATTTACACTTAAATGAACGAGGAACTTCGTATACAAGCTGCAAACAGCTCAGTTGGCGACATCTGCGGCAGAAGCTTTCCTTTTTTTCTTTGAATGGGCTTCAATAGCCTGTAGGTTCCTCCAGGCGCTTTAGTCACCATTCCACTGCAGAAGTTATGTAGCTACTGTGATTTAAAGCGAAAGATGTATGTGGAATCCCAGATCAGCTAAATATTTTCTATCTTCACTAATGTGCATTCAAACACTCTAACGAGATATTTACACTTAAATGAACGAGAAACTTCGTAGAAGAGCTGCAAACAGCTCAGTTGGACACATCTGCGGCAGAAGCTTTCCTTTTTTCCTCGACTGTGCTTAAAACCCCGTCACTTGCTTCATACGCTTCTCACCAATCCCCTGCAGTAGGTTTGTAGTTAGGTGTTCTAAAGCCCAAGATATATAGGGAAACATGTTCAGCAAAAGATTTCCTATCTCCACGAAAATGATTTCACATAGTGTAACCAGCTAATTAAGCTGAAATGAAGGAGAATGTTGACAGAAGAGCTGCAAACAGCTCAGTTTAAGTCATCTGCGGCAGAAGCTTTCCTTTTTTTCCTTGAATGGGCTTCAAAAGCCCGTAAGCTCCTCCAGGCGCTTTAGTCACCATTCCACTGCAGAAGTTATGTAGTTACTGTGATTTAAAGCGAAAGATGCATGGGGATCCCAGATCAGCTAAAGATTTACTATCTTCACTAATGTGCATTCAAACACTCTAACGACATATTTACACTTAAATGAACGAGAAACTTCGTATACAAGCTGCAAACAGCTCAGTTGGCGACAACTGCGGCAGAAGCTTTCCTTTTTTTCCTCGAATCTGCTTAAAACCCCGGAACTTGCTTGATACACTTCTCAGCAATCCCCTGCAGTATCTTTGTAGTTACGGTGTTCTAAAGGCAAAGATAAGTAGGGATACATGTTCAGCAAAAGATTTCCTATGTCCACGAAAATGATTTCACATACTGTAACCAGCTAGTTACACTGAAATGAAGGAGAATGTTGTCAGAAGAGCTGCAAACAGCTCAGTTTGAGACATCTGCGGCAGAAGCCTTCCTTTTTTTCCTTGAATGGGCTTCAAAAGCCCGTAAGCTCCTCCAGGCGCTTTAGTCACCTTTCCACTGCAGAAGTTACGTAGTTACTGTGATTTAGAGCGAAAGATGTACGGGGATCCCAGATCACCTAAATATTTTCTATCTTCACTAAAGTGCATTCAAACACTCTAACGAGATATTTACACATAAATGAACGAGAAACTTTGTAGAAAAGCTGCAAACAGCTCTGTTGGCGACACATGCGGCAGAAGCTTTCCTTTTTTTCGTTGAATGGGCTTCAATAGCCCGTAAGTTCCTCCAGGCGCTTTAGTCACCGTTCCACTGCAGAAGTTATGTAGCTACTGTGATTTAAAGCGAAAGATGTATGTGGAATCCCAGATCAGCTAAATATTTTCTATCTTCACTAATGTGCATTCAAACACTCTAACGAGATATTTACACTTAAATGAACGAGAAACTTCGTAGAGGAGCTGCAAACAGCTCAGTTGGAGACATCTGCGGCAGAAGCTTTCCTTTTTTCCTCGACTGTGCTTAAAACCCCGTCACTTGCTTCATACACTTCTCACCAATCCCCTGCAGTAGGTTTGTAGTTAGGTGTTCTAAAGCCAAAGATATATAGGGATACATGTTCAGCAAAAGATTTCCTATCTCCACGAAACTGATTTCACATAGTGTAACCAGCTAGTTACACTGTAATAAAGGAGAATGTTGTCAGAAGAGCTGCAAACAGCTCAGTTTGAGACATCTGCGGCAGAAGCCTTCCTTTTTTTCCTTGAATGGGCTTCAAAAGCCCGTAAGTTCCTCCAGGCGCTTTAGTCACCATTCCACTGCAGAAGTTATGTAGCTACTGTGATTTAAAGCGAAAGATGTATGTGGAATCCCAGATCAGCTAAATATTTTCTATCTTCACTAATGTGCATTCAAACACTCTAACGAGATATTTACACTTAAATAAACGAGAAACTTCGTAGAGGAGCTGCAAACAGCTCAGTTGGAGACATCTGCGGCAGAAGCTTTCCTTTTTTCCTCGACTGTGCTTAAAACCCCGTCACTTGCTTCATACACTTCTCACCAATGCCCTGCAGTAGGTTTGTAGTTAGGTGTTCTAAAGCCAAAGATATATAGGGATAAATGTTCAGCAAAAGATTTGCTATCTCCACGAAAATGATTTCACATACTGTAACCAGCTAGTTACACTGAAATGAAGGAGAAAGTTGTCAGAAGAGCTGCAAACAGCTCAATTTGAGACATCTGCAGCAGAAGCTTTCCTTTTTTTCCTTGAATGGGCTTCAAAAGCCCGTAAGTTCCTCCAGGCGCTTTAGTCACCATTCCACTGCAGATGTTATGTAGCTACTGTGATTTAAAGCGAAAGATGTATGTGGAATCCCAGATCAGCTAAATATTTTCTATCTTCACTAATGTGCATTCAAACACTCTAACGAGATATTTACACTTAAATGAACGAGGAACTTCGTATACAAGCTGCAAACAGCTCAGTTGGCGACATCTGCGGCAGAAGCTTTCCTTTTTTTCTTTGAATGGGCTTCAATAGCCTGTAAGTTCCTCCAGGCGCTTTAGTCACCATTCCACTGCAGAAGTTATGTAGCTACTGTGATTTAAAGCGAAAGATGTATGTGGAATCCCAGATCAGCTAAATATTTTCTATCTTCACTAATGTGCATTCAAACACTCTAACGAGATATTTACACTTAAATGAACGAGAAACTTCGTAGAAGAGCTGCAAACAGCTCAGTTGGACACATCTGCGGCAGAAGCTTTCCTTTTTCCTCGACTGTGCTTAAAACCCCGTCACTTGCTTCATACGCTTCTCACCAATCCCCTGCAGTAGGTTTGTAGTTAGGTGTTCTAAAGCCCAAGATATATAGGGAAACATGTTCAGCAAAAGATTTCCTATCTCCACGAAAATGATTTCACATAGTGTAACCAGCTAATTAAGCTGAAATGAAGGAGAATGTTGACAGAAGAGCTGCAAACAGCTCAGTTTAAGTCATCTGCGGCAGAAGCTTTCCTTTTTTTCCTTGAATGGGCTTCAAAAGCCCGTAAGCTCCTCCAGGCGCTTTAGTCACCATTCCACTGCAGAAGTTATGTAGTTACTGTGATTTAAAGCGAAAGATGCATCGGGATCCCAGATCAGCTAAAGATTTACTATCTTCACTAATGTGCATTCAAACACTCTAACGACATATTTACACTTAAATGAACGAGAAACTTCGTATACAAGCTGCAAACAGCTCAGTTGGCGACACCTGCGGCAGAAGCTTTCCTTTTTTTCCTCGAATCTGCTTAAAACCCCGGAACTTGCTTGATACACTTCTCAGCAATCCCCTGCAGTATCTTTGTAGTTACGGTGTTCTAAAGGCAAAGATAAGTAGGGATACATGTTCAGCAAAAGATTTCCTATCTCCACGAAAATGATTTCACATACTGTAACCAGCTAGTTACACTGAAATGAAGGAGAATGTTGTCAGAAGAGCTGCAAACAGCTCAGTTTGAGACATCTGCGGCAGAAGCCTTCCTTTTTTTCCTTGAATGGGCTTCAAAAGCCCGTAAGCTCCTCCAGGCGCTTTAGTCACCTTTCCACTGCAGAAGTTACGTAGTTACTGTGATTTAGAGCGAAAGATGTACGGGGATCCCAGATCACCTAAATATTTTCTATCTTCACTAAAGTGCATTCAAACACTCTAACGAGATATTTACACATAAATGAACGAGAAACTTTGTATAAAAGCTGCAAACAGCTCTGTTGGCGACACATGCGGCAGAAGCTTTCCTTTTTTTCCTTGAATGGGCTTCAAAAGCCCGTAAGTTCCTCCAGGCGCTTTAGTAACCGTTCCACTGCAGAAGTTATGTAGTTACTGTGATTTAAAGCGAAAGATGTATGGGGATCCCAGATCAGCTAAAGATTTACTATCTTCACTAAAGTGCTTTCAAACACTCTAACGAGATATTTACACTTAAATGAATGAGAAACTTCGTATACAAGCTGCAAACAGCTCAATTTGAGACATCTGCAGCAGAAGCTTTCCTTTTTTTCCTTGAATGGGCTTCAAAAGCCCGTAAGTTCCTCCAGGCGCTTTAGTCACCATTCCACTGCAGAAGTTATGTAGCTACTGTGATTTAAAGCGAAAGATGTATGTGGAATCCCAGATCAGCTAAATATTTTCTATCTTCACTAATGTGCATTCAAACACTCTAACGAGATATTTACACTTAAATGAACGAGAAACTTCGTAGAGGAGCTGCAAACAGCTCAGTTGGAGACATCTGCGGCAGAAGCTTTCCTTTTTCCTCGACTGTGCTTAAAACCCCGTCACTTGCTTCATACACTTCTCACCAATCCCCTGCAGTAGGTTTGTAGTTAGGTGTTCTAAAGCCAAAGATATATAGGGATACATGTTCAGCAAAAGATTTCCTATCTCCACGAAACTGATTTCACATAGTGTAACCAGCTAGTTACACTGTAATAAAGGAGAATGTTGTCAGAAGAGCTGCAAACAGCTCAGTTTGAGACATCTGCGGCAGAAGCCTTCCTTTTTTTCCTTGAATGGGCTTCAAAAGCCCGTAAGTTCCTCCAGGCGCTTTAGTCACCATTCCACTGCAGAAGTTATGTAGCTACTGTGATTTAAAGCGAAAGATGTATGTGGAATCCCAGATCAGCTAAATATTTTCTATCTTCACTAATGTGCATTCAAACACTCTAACGAGATATTTACACTTAAATAAACGAGAAACTTCGTAGAGGAGCTGCAAACAGCTCAGTTGGAGACATCTGCGGCAGAAGCTTTCCTTTTTTCCTCGACTGTGCTTAAAACCCCGTCACTTGCTTCATACACTTCTCACCAATGCCCTGCAGTAGGTTTGTAGTTAGGTGTTCTAAAGCCAAAGATATATAGGGATAAATGTTCAGCAAAAGATTTGCTATCTCCACGAAAATGATTTCACATACTGTAACCAGCTAGTTACACTGAAATGAAGGAGAAAGTTGTCAGAAGAGCTGCAAACAGCTCAATTTGAGACATCTGCAGCAGAAGCTTTCCTTTTTTTCCTTGAATGGGCTTCAAAAGCCCGTAAGTTCCTCCAGGCGCTTTAGTCACCATTCCACTGCAGATGTTATGTAGCTACTGTGATTTAAAGCGAAAGATGTATGTGGAATCCCAGATCAGCTAAATATTTTCTATCTTCACTAATGTGCATTCAAACACTCTAACGAGATATTTACACTTAAATGAACGAGGAACTTCGTATACAAGCTGCAAACAGCTCAGTTGGCGACATCTGCGGCAGAAGCTTTCCTTTTTTTCTTTGAATGGGCTTCAATAGCCTGTAAGTTCCTCCAGGCGCTTTAGTCACCATTCCACTGCAGAAGTTATGTAGCTACTGTGATTTAAAGCGAAAGATGTATGTGGAATCCCAGATCAGCTAAATATTTTCTATCTTCACTAATGTGCATTCAAACACTCTAACGAGATATTTACACTTAAATGAACGAGAAACTTCGTAGAAGAGCTGCAAACAGCTCAGTTGGACACATCTGCGGCAGAAGCTTTCCTTTTTTCCTCGACTGTGCTTAAAACCCCGTCACTTGCTTCATACGCTTCTCACCAATCCCCTGCAGTAGGTTTGTAGTTAGGTGTTCTAAAGCCCAAGATATATAGGGAAACATGTTCAGCAAACGATTTCCTATCTCCACGAAAATGATTTCACATAGTGTAACCAGCTAATTAAGCTGAAATGAAGGAGAATGTTGACAGAAGAGCTGCAAACAGCTCAGTTTAAGTCATCTGCGGCAGAAGCTTTCCTTTTTTTCCTTGAATGGGCTTCAAAAGCCCGTAAGCTCCTCCAGGCGCTTTAGTCACCATTCCACTGCAGAAGTTATGTAGTTACTGTGATTTAAAGCGAAAGATGCATGGGGATCCCAGATCAGCTAAAGATTTACTATCTTCACTAATGTGCATTCAAACACTCTAACGACATATTTACACTTAAATGAACGAGAAACTTCGTATACAAGCTGCAAACAGCTCAGTTGGCGACACCTGCGGCAGAAGCTTTCCTTTTTTTCCTCGAATCTGCTTAAAACCCCGTCACTTGCTTCATACGCTTCTCACCAATCCCCTGCAGTAGGTTTGTAGTTAGGTGTTCTAAAGCCCAAGATATATAGGGAAACATGTTCAGCAAAAGATTTCCTATCTCCACGAAAATGATTTCACATAGTGTAACCAGCTAATTAAGCTGAAATGAAGGAGAATGTTGACAGAAGAGCTGCAAACAGCTCAGTTTAAGTCATCTGCGGCAGAAGCTTTCCTTTTTTTCCTTGAATGGGCTTCAAAAGCCCGTAAGCTCCTCCAGGCGCTTTAGTCACCATTCCACTGCAGAAGTTATGTAGTTACTGTGATTTAAAGCGAAAGATGCATGGGGATCCCAGATCAGCTAAAGATTTACTATCTTCACTAATGTGCATTCAAACACTCTAACGACATATTTACACTTAAATGAACGAGAAACTTCGTATACAAGCTGCAAACAGCTCAGTTGGCGACACCTGCGGCAGAAGCTTTCCTTTTTTTCCTCGAATCTGCTTAAAACCCCGGAACTTGCTTGATACACTTCTCAGCAATCCCCTGCAGTATCTTTGTAGTTACGGTGTTCTAAAGGCAAAGATAAGTAGGGATACATGTTCAGCAAAAGATTTCCTATCTCCACGAAAATGATTTCACATACTGTAACCAGCTAGTTACACTGAAATGAAGGAGAATGTTGTCAGAAGAGCTGCAAACAGCTCAGTTTGAGACATCTGCGGCAGAAGCCTTCCTTTTTTTCCTTGAATGGGCTTCAAAAGCCCGTAAGCTCCTCCAGGCGCTTTAGTCACCTTTCCACTGCAGAAGTTACGTAGTTACTGTGATTTAGAGCGAAAGATGTACGGGGATCCCAGATCACCTAAATATTTTCTATCTTCACTAAAGTGCATTCAAACACTCTAACGAGATATTTACACATAAATGAACGAGAAACTTTGTATAAAAGCTGCAAACAGCTCTGTTGGCGACACATGCGGCAGAAGCTTTCCTTTTTTTCCTTGAATGGGCTTCAAAAGCCCGTAAGTTCCTCCAGGCGCTTTAGTAACCGTTCCACTGCAGAAGTTATGTAGTTACTGTGATTTAAAGCGAAAGATGTATGGGGATCCCAGATCAGCTAAAGATTTACTATCTTCACTAAAGTGCTTTCAAACACTCTAACGAGATATTTACACTTAAATGAATGAGAAACTTCGTATACAAGCTGCAAACAGCTCAATTTGAGACATCTGCAGCAGAAGCTTTCCTTTTTTTCCTTGAATGGGCTTCAAAAGCCCGTAAGTTCCTCCAGGCGCTTTAGTCACCATTCCACTGCAGAAGTTATGTAGCTACTGTGATTTAAAGCGAAAGATGTATGTGGAATCCCAGATCAGCTAAATATTTTCTATCTTCACTAATGTGCATTCAAACACTCTAACGAGATATTTACACTTAAATGAACGAGAAACTTCGTAGAGGAGCTGCAAACAGCTCAGTTGGAGACATCTGCGGCAGAAGCTTTCCTTTTTCCTCGACTGTGCTTAAAACCCCGTCACTTGCTTCATACACTTCTCACCAATCCCCTGCAGTAGGTTTGTAGTTAGGTGTTCTAAAGCCAAAGATATATAGGGATAAATGTTCAGCAAAAGATTTGCTATCTCCACGAAAATGATTTCACATACTGTAACCAGCTAGTTACACTGAAATGAAGGAGAAAGTTGTCAGAAGAGCTGCAAACAGCTCAATTTGAGACATCTGCAGCAGAAGCTTTCCTTTTTTTCCTTGAATGGGCTTCAAAAGCCCGTAAGTTCCTCCAGGCGCTTTAGTCACCATTCCACTCCAGATGTTATGTAGCTACTGTGATTTAAAGCGAAAGATGTATGTGGAATCCCAGATCAGCTAAATATTTTCTATCTTCACTAATGTGCATTCAAACACTCTAACGAGATATTTACACTTAAATGAACGAGGAACTTCGTATACAAGCTGCAAACAGCTCAGTTGGCGACATCTCCGGCAGAAGCTATCCTTTTTTTCTTTGAATGGGCTTCAATAGCCTGTAAGTTCCTCCAGGCGCTTTAGTCACCATTCCACTGCAGAAGTTATGTAGCTACTGTGATTTAAAGCGAAAGATGTATGTGGAATCCCAGATCAGCTAAATATTTTCTATCTTCACTAATGTGCATTCAAACACTCTAACGAGATATTTACACTTAAATGAACGAGAAACTTCGTAGAAGAGCTGCAAACAGCTCAGTTGGACACATCTGCGGCAGAAGCTTTCCTTTTTTCCTCGACTGTGCTTAAAACCCCGTCACTTGCTTCATACGCTTCTCACCAATCCCCTGCAGTAGGTTTGTAGTTAGGTGTTCTAAAGCCCAAGATATATAGGGAAACATGTTCAGCAAAAGATTTCCTATCTCCACGAAAATGATTTCACATAGTGTAACCAGCTAATTAAGCTGAAATGAAGGAGAATGTTGACAGAAGAGCTGCAAACAGCTCAGTTTAAGTCATCTGCGGCAGAAGCTTTCCTTTTTTTCCTTGAATGGGCTTCAAAAGCCCGTAAGCTCCTCCAGGCGCTTTAGTCACCATTCCACTGCAGAAGTTATGTAGTTACTGTGATTTAAAGCGAAAGATGCATGGGGATCCCAGATCAGCTAAAGATTTACTATCTTCACTAATGTGCATTCAAACACTCTAACGACATATTTACACTTAAATGAACGAGAAACTTCGTATACAAGCTGCAAACAGCTCAGTTGGCGACAACTGCGGCAGAAGCTTTCCTTTTTTTCCTCGAATCTGCTTAAAACCCCGGAACTTGCTTGATACACTTCTCAGCAATCCCCTGCAGTATCTTTGTAGTTACGGTGTTCTAAAGGCAAAGATAAGTAGGGATACATGTTCAGCAAAAGATTTCCTATGTCCACGAAAATGATTTCACATACTGTAACCAGCTAGTTACACTGAAATGAAGGAGAATGTTGTCAGAAGAGCTGCAAACAGCTCAGTTTGAGACATCTGCGGCAGAAGCCTTCCTTTTTTTCCTTGAATGGGCTTCAAAAGCCCGTAAGCTCCTCCAGGCGCTTTAGTCACCTTTCCACTGCAGAAGTTACGTAGTTACTGTGATTTAGAGCGAAAGATGTACGGGGATCCCAGATCACCTAAATATTTTCTATCTTCACTAAAGTGCATTCAAACACTCTAACGAGATATTTACACATAAATGAACGAGAAACTTTGTAGAAAAGCTGCAAACAGCTCTGTTGGCGACACATGCGGCAGAAGCTTTCCTTTTTTTCGTTGAATGGGCTTCAATAGCCCGTAAGTTCCTCCAGGCGCTTTAGTCACCGTTCCACTGCAGAAGTTATGTAGCTACTGTGATTTAAAGCGAAAGATGTATGTGGAATCCCAGATCAGCTAAATATTTTCTATCTTCACTAATGTGCATTCAAACACTCTAACGAGATATTTACACTTAAATGAACGAGAAACTTCGTAGAGGAGCTGCAAACAGCTCAGTTGGAGACATCTGCGGCAGAAGCTTTCCTTTTTTCCTCGACTGTGCTTAAAACCCCGTCACTTGCTTCATACACTTCTCACCAATGCCCTGCAGTAGGTTTGTAGTTAGGTGTTCTAAAGCCAAAGATATATAGGGATAAATGTTCAGCAAAAGATTTGCTATCTCCACGAAAATGATTTCACATACTGTAACCAGCTAGTTACACTAAAATGAAGGAGAAAGTTGTCAGAAGAGCTGCAAACAGCTCAATTTGAGACATCTGCAGCAGAAGCTTTCCTTTTTTTCCTTGAATGGGCTTCAAAAGCCCGTAAGTTCCTCCAGGCGCTTTAGTCACCATTCCACTCCAGATGTTATGTAGCTACTGTGATTTAAAGCGAAAGATGTATGTGGAATCCCAGATCAGCTAAATATTTTCTATCTTCACTAATGTGCATTCAAACACTCTAACGAGATATTTACACTTAAATGAACGAGGAACTTCGTATACAAGCTGCAAACAGCTCAATTTGAGACATCTGCAGCAGAAGCTTTCCTTTTTTTCCTTGAATGGGCTTCAAAAGCCCGTAAGTTCCTCCAGGCGCTTTAGTCACCATTCCACTGCAGAAGTTATGTAGCTACTGTGATTTAAAGCGAAAGATGTATGTGGAATCCCAGATCAGCTAAATATTTTCTATCTTCACTAATGTGCATTCAAACACTCTAACGAGATATTTACACTTAAATGAACGAGAAACTTCGTAGAGGAGCTGCAAACAGCTCAGTTGGAGACATCTGCGGCAGAAGCTTTCCTTTTTTCCTCGACTGTGCTTAAAACCCCGTCACTTGCTTCATACACTTCTCACCAATCCCCTGCAGTAGGTTTGTAGTTAGGTGTTCTAAAGCCAAAGATATATAGGGATACATGTTCAGCAAAAGATTTCCTATCTCCACGAAACTGATTTCACATAGTGTAACCAGCTAGTTACACTGTAATAAAGGAGAATGTTGTCAGAAGAGCTGCAAACAGCTCAGTTTGAGACATCTGCGGCAGAAGCCTTCCTTTTTTTCCTTGAATGGGCTTCAAAAGCCCGTAAGTTCCTCCAGGCGCTTTAGTCACCATTCCACTGCAGAAGTTATGTAGCTACTGTGATTTAAAGCGAAAGATGTATGTGGAATCCCAGATCAGCTAAATATTTTCTATCTTCACTAATGTGCATTCAAACACTCTAACGAGATATTTACACTTAAATGAACGAGGAACTTCGTAGAGGAGCTGCAAACAGCTCAGTTGGAGACATCTGCGGCAGAAGCTTTCCTTTTTTCCTCGACTGTGCTTAAAACCCCGTCACTTGCTTCATACACTTCTCACCAATGCCCTGCAGTAGGTTTGTAGTTAGGTGTTCTAAAGCCAAAGATATATAGGGATAAATGTTCAGCAAAAGATTTGCTATCTCCACGAAAATGATTTCACATACTGTAACCAGCTAGTTACACTGAAATGAAGGAGAAAGTTGTCAGAAGAGCTGCAAACAGCTCAATTTGAGACATCTGCAGCAGAAGCTTTCCTTTTTTTCCTTGAATGGGCTTCAAAAGCCCGTAAGTTCCTCCAGGCGCTTTAGTCACCATTCCACTGCAGATGTTATGTAGCTACTGTGATTTAAAGCGAAAGATGTATGTGGAATCCCAGATCAGCTAAATATTTTCTATCTTCACTAATGTGCATTCAAACACTCTAACGAGATATTTACACTTAAATGAACGAGGAACTTCGTATACAAGCTGCAAACAGCTCAGTTGGCGACATCTGCGGCAGAAGCTTTCCTTTTTTTCTTTGAATGGGCTTCAATAGCCTGTAAGTTCCTCCAGGCGCTTTAGTCACCATTCCACTGCAGAAGTTATGTAGCTACTGTGATTTAAAGCGAAAGATGTATGTGGAATCCCAGATCAGCTAAATATTTTCTATCTTCACTAATGTGCATTCAAACACTCTAACGAGATATTTACACTTAAATGAACGAGAAACTTCGTAGAAGAGCTGCAAACAGCTCAGTTGGACACATCTGCGGCAGAAGCTTTCCTTTTTTCCTCGACTGTGCTTAAAACCCCGTCACTTGCTTCATACGCTTCTCACCAATCCCCTGCAGTAGGTTTGTAGTTAGGTGTTCTAAAGCCCAAGATATATAGGGAAACATGTTCAGCAAAAGATTTCCTATCTCCACGAAAATGATTTCACATAGTGTAACCAGCTAATTAAGCTGAAATGAAGGAGAATGTTGACAGAAGAGCTGCAAACAGCTCAGTTTAAGTCATCTGCGGCAGAAGCTTTCCTTTTTTTCCTTGAATGGGCTTCAAAAGCCCGTAAGCTCCTCCAGGCGCTTTAGTCACCATTCCACTGCAGAAGTTATGTAGTTACTGTGATTTAAAGCGAAAGATGCATGGGGATCCCAGATCAGCTAAAGATTTACTATCTTCACTAATGTGCATTCAAACACTCTAACGACATATTTACACTTAAATGAACGAGAAACTTCGTATACAAGCTGCAAACAGCTCAGTTGGCGACACCTGCGGCAGAAGCTTTCCTTTTTTTCCTCGAATCTGCTTAAAACCCCGGAACTTGCTTGATACACTTCTCAGCAATCCCCTGCAGTATCTTTGTAGTTACGGTGTTCTAAAGGCAAAGATAAGTAGGGATACATGTTCAGCAAAAGATTTCCTATCTCCACGAAAATGATTTCACATACTGTAACCAGCTAGTTACACTGAAATGAAGGAGAATGTTGTCAGAAGAGCTGCAAACAGCTCAGTTTGAGACATCTGCGGCAGAAGCCTTCCTTTTTTTCCTTGAATGGGCTTCAAAAGCCCGTAAGCTCCTCCAGGCGCTTTAGTCACCTTTCCACTGCAGAAGTTACGTAGTTACTGTGATTTAGAGCGAAAGATGTACGGGGATCCCAGATCACCTAAATATTTTCTATCTTCACTAAAGTGCATTCAAACACTCTAACGAGATATTTACACATAAATGAACGAGAAACTTTGTATAAAAGCTGCAAACAGCTCTGTTGGCGACACATGCGGCAGAAGCTTTCCTTTTTTTCCTTGAATGGGCTTCAAAAGCCCGTAAGTTCCTCCAGGCGCTTTAGTAACCGTTCCACTGCAGAAGTTATGTAGTTACTGTGATTTAAAGCGAAAGATGTATGGGGATCCCAGATCAGCTAAAGATTTACTATCTTCACTAAAGTGCTTTCAAACACTCTAACGAGATATTTACACTTAAATGAATGAGAAACTTCGTATACAAGCTGCAAACAGCTCAATTTGAGACATCTGCAGCAGAAGCTTTCCTTTTTTTCCTTGAATGGGCTTCAAAAGCCCGTAAGTTCCTCCAGGCGCTTTAGTCACCATTCCACTGCAGAAGTTATGTAGCTACTGTGATTTAAAGCGAAAGATGTATGTGGAATCCCAGATCAGCTAAATATTTTCTATCTTCACTAATGTGCATTCAAACACTCTAACGAGATATTTACACTTAAATGAACGAGAAACTTCGTAGAGGAGCTGCAAACAGCTCAGTTGGAGACATCTGCGGCAGAAGCTTTCCTTTTTTCCTCGACTGTGCTTAAAACCCCGTCACTTGCTTCATACACTTCTCACCAATCCCCTGCAGTAGGTTTGTAGTTAGGTGTTCTAAAGCCAAAGATATATAGGGATACATGTTCAGCAAAAGATTTCCTATCTCCACGAAACTGATTTCACATAGTGTAACCAGCTAGTTACACTGTAATAAAGGAGAATGTTGTCAGAAGAGCTGCAAACAGCTCAGTTTGAGACATCTGCGGCAGAAGCCTTCCTTTTTTTCCTTGAATGGGCTTCAAAAGCCCGTAAGTTCCTCCAGGCGCTTTAGTCACCATTCCACTGCAGAAGTTATGTAGCTACTGTGATTTAAAGCGAAAGATGTATGTGGAATCCCAGATCAGCTAAATATTTTCTATCTTCACTAATGTGCATTCAAACACTCTAACGAGATATTTACACTTAAATAAACGAGAAACTTCGTAGAGGAGCTGCAAACAGCTCAGTTGGAGACATCTGCGGCAGAAGCTTTCCTTTTTTCCTCGACTGTGCTTAAAACCCCGTCACTTGCTTCATACACTTCTCACCAATGCCCTGCAGTAGGTTTGTAGTTAGGTGTTCTAAAGCCAAAGATATATAGGGATAAATGTTCAGCAAAAGATTTGCTATCTCCACGAAAATGATTTCACATACTGTAACCAGCTAGTTACACTGAAATGAAGGAGAAAGTTGTCAGAAGAGCTGCAAACAGCTCAATTTGAGACATCTGCAGCAGAAGCTTTCCTTTTTTTCCTTGAATGGGCTTCAAAAGCCCGTAAGTTCCTCCAGGCGCTTTAGTCACCATTCCACTGCAGATGTTATGTAGCTACTGTGATTTAAAGCGAAAGATGTATGTGGAATCCCAGATCAGCTAAATATTTTCTATCTTCACTAATGTGCATTCAAACACTCTAACGAGATATTTACACTTAAATGAACGAGGAACTTCGTATACAAGCTGCAAACAGCTCAGTTGGCGACATCTGCGGCAGAAGCTTTCCTTTTTTTCTTTGAATGGGCTTCAATAGCCTGTAAGTTCCTCCAGGCGCTTTAGTCACCATTCCACTGCAGAAGTTATGTAGCTACTGTGATTTAAAGCGAAAGATGTATGTGGAATCCCAGATCAGCTAAATATTTTCTATCTTCACTAATGTGCATTCAAACACTCTAACGAGATATTTACACTTAAATGAACGAGAAACTTCGTAGAAGAGCTGCAAACAGCTCAGTTGGACACATCTGCGGCAGAAGCTTTCCTTTTTTCCTCGACTGTGCTTAAAACCCCGTCACTTGCTTCATACGCTTCTCACCAATCCCCTGCAGTAGGTTTGTAGTTAGGTGTTCTAAAGCCCAAGATATATAGGGAAACATGTTCAGCAAAAGATTTGCTATCTCCACGAAAATGATTTCACATAGTGTAACCAGCTAATTAAGCTGAAATGAAGGAGAATGTTGACAGAAGAGCTGCAAACAGCTCAGTTTAAGTCATCTGCGGCAGAAGCTTTCCTTTTTTTCCTTGAATGGGCTTCAAAAGCCCGTAAGCTCCTCCAGGCGCTTTAGTCACCATTCCACTGCAGAAGTTATGTAGTTACTGTGATTTAAAGCGAAAGATGCATGGGGATCCCAGATCAGCTAAAGATTTACTATCTTCACTAATGTGCATTCAAACACTCTAACGACATATTTACACTTAAATGAACGAGAAACTTCGTATACAAGCTGCAAACAGCTCAGTTGGCGACACCTGCGGCAGAAGCTTTCCTTTTTTTCCTCGAATCTGCTTAAAACCCCGTCACTTGCTTCATACGCTTCTCACCAATCCCCTGCAGTAGGTTTGTAGTTAGGTGTTCTAAAGCCCAAGATATATAGGGAAACATGTTCAGCAAAAGATTTCCTATCTCCACGAAAATGATTTCACATAGTGTAACCAGCTAATTAAGCTGAAATGAAGGAGAATGTTGACAGAAGAGCTGCAAACAGCTCAGTTTAAGTCATCTGCGGCAGAAGCTTTCCTTTTTTTCCTTGAATGGGCTTCAAAAGCCCGTAAGCTCCTCCAGGCGCTTTAGTCACCATTCCACTGCAGAAGTTATGTAGTTACTGTGATTTAAAGCGAAAGATGCATGGGGATCCCAGATCAGCTAAAGATTTACTATCTTCACTAATGTGCATTCAAACACTCTAACGACATATTTACACTTAAATGAACGAGAAACTTCGTATACAAGCTGCAAACAGCTCAGTTGGCGACACCTGCGGCAGAAGCTTTCCTTTTTTTCCTCGAATCTGCTTAAAACCCCGGAACTTGCTTGATACACTTCTCAGCAATCCCCTGCAGTATCTTTGTAGTTACGGTGTTCTAAAGGCAAAGATAAGTAGGGATACATGTTCAGCAAAAGATTTCCTATCTCCACGAAAATGATTTCACATACTGTAACCAGCTAGTTACACTGAAATGAAGGAGAATGTTGTCAGAAGAGCTGCAAACAGCTCAGTTTGAGACATCTGCGGCAGAAGCCTTCCTTTTTTTCCTTGAATGGGCTTCAAAAGCCCGTAAGCTCCTCCAGGCGCTTTAGTCACCTTTCCACTGCAGAAGTTACGTAGTTACTGTGATTTAGAGCGAAAGATGTACGGGGATCCCAGATCACCTAAATATTTTCTATCTTCACTAAAGTGCATTCAAACACTCTAACGAGATATTTACACATAAATGAACGAGAAACTTTGTATAAAAGCTGCAAACAGCTCTGTTGGCGACACATGCGGCAGAAGCTTTCCTTTTTTTCCTTGAATGGGCTTCAAAAGCCCGTAAGTTCCTCCAGGCGCTTTAGTAACCGTTCCACTGCAGAAGTTATGTAGTTACTGTGATTTAAAGCGAAAGATGTATGGGGATCCCAGATCAGCTAAAGATTTACTATCTTCACTAAAGTGCTTTCAAACACTCTAACGAGATATTTACACTTAAATGAATGAGAAACTTCGTATACAAGCTGCAAACAGCTCAATTTGAGACATCTGCAGCAGAAGCTTTCCTTTTTTTCCTTGAATGGGCTTCAAAAGCCCGTAAGTTCCTCCAGGCGCTTTAGTCACCATTCCACTGCAGAAGTTATGTAGCTACTGTGATTTAAAGCGAAAGATGTATGTGGAATCCCAGATCAGCTAAATATTTTCTATCTTCACTAATGTGCATTCAAACACTCTAACGAGATATTTACACTTAAATGAACGAGAAACTTCGTAGAGGAGCTGCAAACAGCTCAGTTGGAGACATCTGCGGCAGAAGCTTTCCTTTTTTCCTCGACTGTGCTTAAAACCCCGTCACTTGCTTCATACACTTCTCACCAATCCCCTGCAGTAGGTTTGTAGTTAGGTGTTCTAAAGCCAAAGATATATAGGGATAAATGTTCAGCAAAAGATTTGCTATCTCCACGAAAATGATTTCACATACTGTAACCAGCTAGTTACACTGAAATGAAGGAGAAAGTTGTCAGAAGAGCTGCAAACAGCTCAATTTGAGACATCTGCAGCAGAAGCTTTCCTTTTTTTCCTTGAATGGGCTTCAAAAGCCCGTAAGTTCCTCCAGGCGCTTTAGTCACCATTCCACTCCAGATGTTATGTAGCTACTGTGATTTAAAGCGAAAGATGTATGTGGAATCCCAGATCAGCTAAATATTTTCTATCTTCACTAATGTGCATTCAAACACTCTAACGAGATATTTACACTTAAATGAACGAGGAACTTCGTATACAAGCTGCAAACAGCTCAGTTGGCGACATCTCCGGCAGAAGCTATCCTTTTTTTCTTTGAATGGGCTTCAATAGCCTGTAAGTTCCTCCAGGCGCTTTAGTCACCATTCCACTGCAGAAGTTATGTAGCTACTGTGATTTAAAGCGAAAGATGTATGTGGAATCCCAGATCAGCTAAATATTTTCTATCTTCACTAATGTGCATTCAAACACTCTAACGAGATATTTACACTTAAATGAACGAGAAACTTCGTAGAAGAGCTGCAAACAGCTCAGTTGGACACATCTGCGGCAGAAGCTTTCCTTTTTCCTCGACTGTGCTTAAAACCCCGTCACTTGCTTCATACGCTTCTCACCAATCCCCTGCAGTAGGTTTGTAGTTAGGTGTTCTAAAGCCCAAGATATATAGGGAAACATGTTCAGCAAAAGATTTCCTATCTCCACGAAAATGATTTCACATAGTGTAACCAGCTAATTAAGCTGAAATGAAGGAGAATGTTGACAGAAGAGCTGCAAACAGCTCAGTTTAAGTCATCTGCGGCAGAAGCTTTCCTTTTTTTCCTTGAATGGGCTTCAAAAGCCCGTAAGCTCCTCCAGGCGCTTTAGTCACCATTCCACTGCAGAAGTTATGTAGTTACTGTGATTTAAAGCGAAAGATGCATGGGGATCCCAGATCAGCTAAAGATTTACTATCTTCACTAATGTGCATTCAAACACTCTAACGACATATTTACACTTAAATGAACGAGAAACTTCGTATACAAGCTGCAAACAGCTCAGTTGGCGACACCTGCGGCAGAAGCTTTCCTTTTTTTCCTCGAATCTGCTTAAAACCCCGGAACTTGCTTGATACACTTCTCAGCAATCCCCTGCAGTATCTTTGTAGTTACGGTGTTCTAAAGGCAAAGATAAGTAGGGATACATGTTCAGCAAAAGATTTCCTATCTCCACGAAAATGATTTCACATACTGTAACCAGCTAGTTACACTGAAATGAAGGAGAATGTTGTCAGAAGAGCTGCAAACAGCTCAGTTTGAGACATCTGCGGCAGAAGCCTTCCTTTTTTTCCTTGAATGGGCTTCAAAAGCCCGTAAGCTCCTCCAGGCGCTTTAGTCACCTTTCCACTGCAGAAGTTACGTAGTTACTGTGATTTAGAGCGAAAGATGTACGGGGATCCCAGATCACCTAAATATTTTCTATCTTCACTAAAGTGCATTCAAACACTCTAACGAGATATTTACACATAAATGAACGAGAAACTTTGTATAAAAGCTGCAAACAGCTCTGTTGGCGACACATGCGGCAGAAGCTTTCCTTTTTTTCCTTGAATGGGCTTCAAAAGCCCGTAAGTTCCTCCAGGCGCTTTAGTAACCGTTCCACTGCAGAAGTTATGTAGTTACTGTGATTTAAAGCGAAAGATGTATGGGGATCCCAGATCAGCTAAAGATTTACTATCTTCACTAAAGTGCTTTCAAACACTCTAACGAGATATTTACACTTAAATGAATGAGAAACTTCGTATACAAGCTGCAAACAGCTCAATTTGAGACATCTGCAGCAGAAGCTTTCCTTTTTTTCCTTGAATGGGCTTCAAAAGCCCGTAAGTTCCTCCAGGCGCTTTAGTCACCATTCCACTGCAGAAGTTATGTAGCTACTGTGATTTAAAGCGAAAGATGTATGTGGAATCCCAGATCAGCTAAATATTTTCTATCTTCACTAATGTGCATTCAAACACTCTAACGAGATATTTACACTTAAATGAACGAGAAACTTCGTAGAAGAGCTGCAAACAGCTCAGTTGGACACATCTGCGGCAGAAGCTTTCCTTTTTTCCTCGACTGTGCTTAAAAGCCCGTCACTTGCTTCATACGCTTCTCACCAATCCCCTGCAGTAGGTTTGTAGTTAGGTGTTCTAAAGCCCAAGATATATAGGGAAACATGTTCAGCAAAAGATTTCCTATCTCCACGAAAATGATTTCACATAGTGTAACCAGCTAATTAAGCTGAAATGAAGGAGAATGTTGACAGAAGAGCTGCAAACAGCTCAGTTTAAGTCATCTGCGGCAGAAGCTTTCCTTTTTTTCATTGAATGGGCTTCAAAAGCCCGTAAGCTCCTCCAGGCGCTTTAGTCACCATTCCACTGCAGAAGTTATGTAGTTATTGTGATTTAAAGCGAAAGATGCATGGGGATCTCAGATCAGCTAAAGATTTACTATCTTCACTAATGTGCATTCAAACACTCTAACGACATATTTACACTTAAATGAACGAGAAACTTCGTATACAAGCTGCAAACAGCTCAGTTGGCGACACCTGCGGCAGAAGATTTCCTTTTTTTCCTCGAATCTGCTTAAAACCCCGGAACTTGCTTGATACACTTCTCAGCAATCCCCTGCAGTATCTTTGTAGTTACGGTGTTCTAAAGGCAAAGATCAGTAGGGATACATGTTCAGCAAAAGATTTCCTATCTCCACGAAAATGATTTCACATACTGTAACCAGCTAGTTACACTGAAATGAAGGAGAATGTTGTCAGAAGAGCTGCAAACAGCTCAGTTTGAGACATCTGCGGCAGAAGCCTTCCTTTTTTTCCTTGAATGGGCTTCAAAAGCCCGTAAGCTCCTCCAGGCGCTTTAGTCACCTTTCCGCTGCAGAAGTTACGTAGTTACTGTGATTTAGAGCGAAAGATGTACGGGGATCCCAGATCACCTAAATATTTTCTATCTTCACTAAAGTGCATTCAAACACTCTAACGAGATATTTACACATAAATGAACGAGAAACTTTGTATAAAAGCTGCAAACAGCTCTGTTGGCGACACATGCGGCAGAAGCTTTCCTTTTTTTCCTTGAATGGGCTTCAAAAGCCCGTAAGTTCCTCCAGGCGCTTTAGTCACCATTCCACTGCAGAAGTTATGTAGCTACTGTGATTTAAAGCGAAAGATGTATGTGGAATCCCAGATCAGCTAAATATTTTCTATCTTCACTAATGTGCATTCAAACACTCTAACGAGATATTTACACTTAAATGAACGAGAAACTTCGTATACAAGCTGCAAACAGCTCAGTTGGCGACATCTGCGGCAGAAGCTATCCTTTTTTTCTTTGAATGGGCTTCAATAGCCTGTAAGTTCCTCCAGGCGCTTTAGTCATCATTCCACTGCAGAAGTTATGTAGCTACTGTGATTTAAAGCGAAAGATGTTTGTGGAATCCCAGATCAGCTAAATATTTTCTATCTTCACTAATGTGCATTCAAACACTCTAACGAGATATTTACACTTAAATGAACGAGAAACTTCGTAGAAGAGCTGCAAACAGCTCAGTTGGACACATCTGCGGCAGAAGCTTTCCTTTTTTCCTCGACTGTGCTTAAAACCCCGTCACTTGCTTCATACGCTTCTCACCAATCCCCTGCAGTAGGTTTGTAGTTAGGTGTTCTAAAGCCCAAGATATATAGGGAAACATGTTCAGCAAAAGATTTCCTATCTCCACGAAAATGATTTCACATAGTGTAACCAGCTAATTAAGCTGAAATGAAGGAGAATGTTGACAGAAGAGCTGCAAACAGCTCAGTTTAAGTCATCTGCGGCAGAAGCTTTCCTTTTTTTCCTTGAATGGGCTTCAAAAGCCCGTAAGCTCCTCCAGGCGCTTTAGTCACCATTCTACTGCAGAAGTTATGTAGTTACTGTGATTTAAAGCGAAAGATGTACGGGGATCCCAGATCAGCTAAAGATTTACTATCTTCACTAATGTGCATTCAAACACTCTAACGACATATTTACACTTAAATGAACGAGAAACTTCGTATACAAGCTGCAAACAGCTCTGTTGGCGACACATGCGGCAGAAGCTTTCCTTTTTTTCCTTGAATGGGCTCCAAAAGCCCGTAAGTTCCTCCAGGCGCTTTAGTCACCATTCCACTGCAGAAGTTATGTAGTTACTGTGATTTAAAGCGAAAGATGTATGGGGATCCCAGATCAGCTAAAGATTTACTATCTTCACTAAAGTGCTTTCAAACACTCTAACGAGATATTTACACTTAAATGAATGAGAAACTTCGTATACAAGCTGCAAACAGCTCAATTTGAGACATCTGCAGCAGAAGCTTTCCTTTTTTTCCTTCAATGGGCTTCAAAAGCCCGTAAGTTCCTCCAGGCGCTTTAGTCACCATTCCACTGCAGAAGTTATGTAGCTACTGTGATTTAAAGCGAAAGATGTATGTGGAATCCCAGATCAGCTAAATATTTTCTATCTTCACTAATGTGCATTCAAACACTCTAACGAGATATTTACACTTAAATGAACGAGAAACTTCGTAGAGGAGCTGCAAACAGCTCAGTTGGAGACATCTGCGGCAGAAGCTTTCCTTTTTTCCTCGACTGTGCTTAAAACCCCGTCACTTGCTTCATACACTTCTCACCAATGCCCTGCAGTAGGTTTGTAGTTAGGTGTTCTAAAGCCAAAGATATATAGGGATACATGTTCAGCAAAATATTTCCTATCTCCACGAAAATGATTTCACGTACTGTAACCAGCTAGTTACGCTGAAATGGAGGAGATAGTTGTCAGAAGAGCTGCAAACAGCTCAGTTTGAGACATCTGCGTCAGAAGCTTTCCTTTTTTCTCTTGAATGGGCTTCAAAAGCCCGTAAGTTCCTCCAGGCGCTTTAGTCACCATTCCACTGCAGAAGTTATGTAGTTACTGTGATTTAAAGCGAAAGGTGTACGGGGATCCCAGATTACCTAAATATTTTCTATATTCACTAATGTGCATTCAAACACTGTAACCAGATATTTACACTTAAATGAACGAGCAACTTCGTAGAAGAGCTGCAAACAGCTCCGTTGGAGACATCTGCGGCAGAAGCTTTCCTTTTTTTCCTCGAATGTGCTTAAAACCCCGTAACTTGCTTCATACACCTATCTCCCCATTCTCCTCCAGTAAGTTTGTAGTTACGGTGTTCTAAAGCCAAAGATATATAGGGATACATGTTCAGCAAAAGATTTGCTATCTCCACGAAAATGATTTCACATACTGTAACCAGCTAGTTACACTGAAATGAAGGAGAAAGTTGTCAGAAGAGCTGCAAACAGCTCAATTTGAGACATCTGCAGCAGAAGCTTCCCTTTTTTTCCTTGAATGGGCTTCAAAAGCCCGTAAGTTCCTCCAGGCGCTTTAGTCAACATTCCACTGCAGATGTTATGTAGCTACTGTGATTTAAAGCGAAAGATGTATGTGGAATCCCAGATCAGCTAAATATTTTCTATCTTCACTAATGTGCATTCAAACACTCTAACGAGATATTTACACTTAAATGAACGAGAAACTTCGTAGAGGAGCTGCAAACAGCTCAGTTGGCGACATCTGCGGCAGAAGCTATCCTTTTTTTTTTTGAATGGGCTTCAATAGCCTGTAATTTCCTCCAGGCGCTTTAGTCACCATTCCACTGCAGAAGTTATGTAGCTACTGTGATTTAAAGCGAAAGATGTATGTGGAATCCCAGATCAGCTAAATATTTTCTATCTTCACTAATGTGCATTCAAACACTCTAACGAGATATTTACACTTAAATGAACGAGAAACTTCGTAGAGGAGCTGCAAACAGCTCAGTTGGAGACATCTGCGGCAGAAGCTTTCCTTTTTTCTTCGACTGTGCTTAAAACCCCGTCACTTGCTTCATACACTTCTCACCAATCCCCTGCAGTAGGTTTGTAGTTAGGTGTTCTAAAGCCAAAGATATATAGGGATACATGTTCAGCAAAAGATTTCCTATCGCCACGAAACTGATTTCACATAGTGTAACCAGCTAGTTACACTGTAATGAAGGAGAATGTTGTCAGAAGAGCTGCAAACAGCTCAGTTTGAGACATCTGCGGCAGAAGCCTTCCTTTTTTTCCTTGAATGGGCTTTAAAAGCCCGTAAGCTCCTCCAGGCGCTTTAGTCACCATTCCACTGCAGATGTTATGTAGCTACTGTGATTTAAAGCGAAAGATGCATGGGGATCCCAGATCAGCTAAAGATTTACTATCTTCACTAATGTGCATTCAAACACTCTAACGACATATTTACACTTAAATGAACGAGAAACTTCGTAGAGGAGCTGCAAACAGCTCAGTTGGAGACATCTGCGGCAGAAGCTTTCCTTTTTTCCTCGACTGTGCTTAAAACCCCGTCACTTGCTTCATACACTTCTCACCAATCCCCTGCAGTATCTTTGTAGTTACGGTGTTCTAAAGGCAAAGATCAGTAGGGATACATGTTCAGCAAAAGATTTCCTATCTCCACGAAAATGATTTCACATACTGTAACCAGCTAGTTACACTGAAATGAAGGAGAAAGTTGTCAGAAGAGCTGCAAACAGCTCAATTTGAGACATCTGCAGCAGAAGCTTCCCTTTTTTTCCTTGAATGGGCTTCAAAAGCCCGTAAGTTCCTCCAGGCGCTTTAGTCACCATTCCACTGCAGATGTTATGTAGCTACTGTGATTTAAAGCGAAAGATGTATGTGGAATCCCAGATCAGCTAAATATTTTCTATCTTCACTAATGTGCATTCAAACACTCTAACGAGATATTTACACTTAAATGAACGAGGAACTTCGTATACAAGCTGCAAACAGCTCAGTTGGCGACATCTGCGGCAGAAGCTATCCTTTTTTTCTTTGAATGGGCTTCAATAGCCAGTAAGTTCCTCCAGGCGCTTTAGTCACCATTCCACTGCAGAAGTTATGTAGCTACTGTGATTTAAAGCGAAAGATGTATGTGGAATCCCAGATCAGCTAAATATTTTCTATCTTCACTAATGTGCATTCAAACACTCTAACGAGATATTTACACTTAAATGAACGAGAATCTTCGTAGAGGAGCTGCAAACAGCTCAGTTGGACACATCTGCGGCAGAAGCTTTCCTTTTTTCCTCGACTGTGCTTAAAACCCCGTCACTTGCTTCATACACTTCTCACCAATCCCCTGCAGTAGGTTTGTAGTTAGGTGTTCTAAAGCCAAAGATATATAGGGATACATGTTCAGCAAAAGATTTCCTATCGCCACGAAACTGATTTCACATAGTGTAACCAGGTAGTTACACTGTAATGAAGGAGAATGTTGTCAGAAGAGCTGCAAACAGCTCAGTTTGAGACATCTGCGGCAGAAGCCTTCCTTTTTTTCCTTGAATGGGCTTTAAAAGCCCGTAAGTTCCTCCAGGCGCTTTAGTCACCATTCCACTGCAGAAGTTATGTAGTTACTGTGATTTAAAGCGAAAGATGTATGGGGATCCAAGATCAGCTAAAGATTTACTATCTTCACTAAAGTGCTTTCAAACACTCTAACGAGATATTTACACTTAAATGAATGAGAAACTTCGTATACAAGCTGCAAACAGCTCAATTTGAGACATCTGCAGCAGAAGCTTTCCTTTTTTTCCTTGAATGGGCTTCAAAAGCCCGTAAGTTCCTCCAGGCGCTTTAGTCACCATTCCACTGCAGAAGTTATGTAGCTACTGTGATTTAAAGCGAAAGATGTATGTGGAATCCCAGATCAGCTAAATATTTTCTATCTTCACTAATGTGCATTCAAACACTCTAACGAGATATTTACACTTAAATGAACGAGAAACTTCGTAGAGGAGCTGCAAACAGCTCAGTTGGAGACATCTGCGGCAGAAGCTTTCCTTTTTTCCTCGACTGTGCTTAAAACCCCGTCCCTTGCTTCATACACTTCTCACCAATGCCCTGCAGTAGGTTTGTAGTTAGGTGTTCTAAAGCCAAAGATATATAGGGATACATGTTCAGCAAAATATTTCCTATCTCCACGAAAATGATTTCACGTACTGTAACCAGCTAGTTACGCTGAAATGGAGGAGATAGTTGTCAGAAGAGCTGCAAACAGCTCAGTTTGAGACATCTGCGGCAGAAGCTTTCCTTTTTTCTCTTGAATGGGCTTCAAAAGCCCGTAAGTTCCTCCAGGCGCTTTAGTCACCATTCCACTGCAGAAGTTATGTAGTTACTGTGATTTAAAGCGAAAGGTGTACGGGGATCCCAGATTACCTAAATATTTTCTATATTCACTAATGTGCATTCAAACACTGTAACCAGATATTTACACTTAAATGAACGAGCAACTTCGTAGAAGAGCTGCAAACAGCTCCGTTGGAGACATCTGCGGCAGAAGCTTTCCTTTTTTTCCTCGAATGGGCTTCAAAAGCCCGTAAGTTCCTCCAGGCGCTTTAGTCACCATTCCACTCCAGAAGTTATGTAGCTACTGTGATTTAAAGCGAAAGATGTATGTGGAATCCCAGATCAGCTAAATATTTTCTATCTTCACTAATGTGCATTCAAACACTCTAACGAGATATTTACACTTAAATGAACGAGAAACTTCGTAGAAGAGCTGCAAACAGCTCAGTTGGACACATCTGCGGCAGAAGCTTTCCTTTTTTCCTCGACTGTGCTTAAAACCCCGTCACTTGCTTCATACGCTTCTCACCAATCCCCTGCAGTAGGTTTGTAGTTAGGTGTTCTAAAGCCCAAGATATATAGGGAAACATGTTCAGCAAAAGATTTCCTATCTCCACGAAAATGATTTCACATAGTGTAACCAGCTAATTAAGCTGAAATGAAGGAGAATGTTGACAGAAGAGCTGCAAACAGCTCAGTTTAAGTCATCTGCGGCAGAAGCTTTCCTTTTTTTCCTTGAATGGGCTTCAAAAGCCCGTAAGCTCCTCCAGGCGCTTTAGTCACCATTCCACTGCAGAAGTTATGTAGTTACTGTGATTTAAAGCGAAAGATGCATGGGGATCCCAGATCAGCTAAAGATTTACTATCTTCACTAATGTGCATTCAAACACTCTAACGACATATTTACACTTAAATGAACGAGAAACTTCGTATACAAGCTGCAAACAGCTCAGTTGGCGACACCTGCGGCAGAAGCTTTCCTTTTTTTCCTCGAATCTGCTTAAAACCCCGGAACTTGCTTGATACACTTCTCAGCAATCCCCTGCAGTATCTTTGTAGTTACGGTGTTCTAAAGGCAAAGATCAGTAGGGATACATTTTCAGCAAAAGATTTCCTATCTCCACGAAAATGATTTCACATACTGTAACCAGCTAGTTACACTGAAATGAAGGAGAATGTTGTCAGAAGAGCTGCAAACTGCTCAGTTTGAGACATCTGCGGGAGAAGCCTTCCTTTTTTTCCTTGAATGGGCTTCAAAAGCCCGTAAGCTCCTCCAGGCGCTTTAGTCACCTTTCCACTGCAGAAGTTACGTAGTTACTGTGATTTAGAGCGAAAGATGTACGGGGATCCCAGATCACCTAAATATTTTCTATCTTCACTAAAGTGCATTCAAACACTCTAACGAGATATTTACACATAAATGAACGAGAAACTTTGTATAAAAGCTGCAAACAGCTCTGTTGGCGACACATGTGGCAGAAGCTTTCCTTTTTTTCCTTGAATGGGCTTCAATAGCCCGTAAGTTCCTCCAGGCGCTTTAGTCACCATTCCACTGCAGAAGTTATGTAGCTACTGTGATTTAAAGCGAAAGATGTGTGTGGAATCCCAGATCAGCTAAATATTTTCTATCTTCACTAATGTGCATTCAAACACTCTAACGAGATATTTACACTTAAATGAACGAGAAACTTCGTAGAGGAGCTGCAAACAGCTCAGTTGGAGACATCTGCGGCAGAAGCTTTCCTTTTTTCCTCGACTGTGCTTAAAACCCCGTCACTTGCTTCATACACTTCTCACCAATCCCCTGCAGTAGGTTTGTAGTTAGGTGTTCTAAAGCCAAAGATATATAGGGATACATGTTCAGCAAAAGATTTCCTATCTCCACGAAACTGATTTCACATAGTGTAACCAGCTAGTTACACTGTAATAAAGGAGAATGTTGTCAGAAGAGCTGCAAACAGCTCAGTTTGAGACATCTGCGGCAGAAGCCTTCCTTTTTTTCCTTGAATGGGCTTTAAAAGCCCGTAAGTTCCTCCAGGCGCTTTAGTCACCATTCCACTGCAGAAGTTATGTAGTTACTGTGATTTAAAGCGAAAGATGCATGGGGATCCCAGATCAGCTAAAGATTTACTATCTTCACTAAAGTGCTTTCAAACACTCTAACGAGATATTTACACTTAAATGAATGAGAAACTTCGTATACAAGCTGCAAACAGCTCAATTTGAGACATCTGCAGCAGAAGCTTTCCTTTTTTTCCTTGAATGGGCTTCAAAAGCCCGTAAGTTCCTCCAGGCGCTTTAGTCACCATTCCACTGCAGAAGTTATGTAGCTACTGTGATTTAAAGCGAAAGATGTACGGGGATCCCAGATCACCTAAATATTTTCTATCTTCACTAAAGTGCATTCAAACACTCTAACGAGATATTTACACTTAAATGAACGAGAAACTTCGTATACAAGCTGCAAACAGCTCAGTTGGACACATCTGCGGCAGAAGCTTTCCTTTTTTCCTCGACTGTGCTTAAAACCCCGTCACTTGCTTCATACGCTTCTCACCAATCCCCTGCAGTAGGTTTGTAGTTAGGTGTTCTAAAGCCCAAGATATATAGGGAAACATGTTCAGCAAAAGATTTCCTATCTCCACGAAAATGATTTCACATAGTGTAACCAGCTAATTAAGCTGAAATGAAGGAGAATGTTGACAGAAGAGCTGCAAACAGCTCAGTTTAAGTCATCTGCGGCAGAAGCTTTCCTTTTTTTCCTTGAATGGGCTTCAAAAGCCCGTAAGCTCCTCCAGGCGCTTTAGTCACCATTCCACTGCAGAAGTTATGTAGTTACTGTGATTTAAAGCGAAAGATGCATGGGGATCCCAGATCAGCTAAAGATTTACTATCTTCACTAATGTGCATTCAAACACTCTAACGACATATTTACACTTAAATGAACGAGAAACTTCGTAGAGGAGCTGCAAACAGCTCAGTTGGACACATCTGCGGCAGAAGCTTTCCTTTTTTCCTCGACTGTGCTTAAAACCCCGTCACTTGCTTCATACACTTCTCACCAATCCCTGCAGTAGGTTTGTAGTTAGGTGTTCTAAAGCCAAAGATATATAGGGATACATGTTCAGCAAAATATTTCCTATCTCCACGAAAATGATTTCACGTACTGTAACCAGCTAGTTACGCTGAAATGGAGGAGATAGTTGTCAGAAGAGCTGCAAACAGCTCAGTATGAGACATCTGCGGCAGAAGCCTTCCTTTTTTTCCTTGAATGGGCTTTAAAAGCCCGTAAGTTCCGCCAGGCGCTTTAGTCACCATTCCACTGCAGAAGTTATGTAGTTACTGTGATTTAAAGCGAAAGGTGTACGGGGATCCCAGATCAGCTAAAGATTTACTATCTTCACTAATGTGCATTCAAACACTCTAACGACATATTTACACTTAAATGAACGAGAAACTTCGTAGAAGAGCTGCAAACAGCTCAGTTGGACACATCTGCGGCAGAAGCTTTCCTTTTTTCCTCGACTGTGCTTAAAACCCCGACACTTGCTTCATACACTTCTCACCAATCCCCTGCAGTAGGTTTGTAGTTAGGTGTTCTAAAGCCCAAGATATATAGGGAAACATGTTCAGCAAAAGATTTCCTATCTCCACGAAAATGATTTCACATAGTGTAACCAGCTAATTAAGCTGAAATGAAGGAGAATGTTGACAGAAGAGCTGCAAACAGCTCAGTTTAAGTCATCTGCGGCAGAAGCTTTCCTTTTTTTCCTTGAATGGGCTTCAAAAGCCCGTAAGTTCCTCCAGGCGCTTTAGTCACCATTCCACTGCAGAAGTTATGTAGTTACTGTGATTTCACATAGTGTATCCAGCTAGATACACTCTAATGAAGGAGAATGTTGTCAGAAGAGCTGCAAACAGCTCAGTATGAGACATCTGCGGCAGAAGCCTTCCTTTTTTTCCTTGAATGGGCTTTAAGAGCCCGTAAGCTCCTCCAGGCGCTTTAGTCACCATTCCACTGCAGAAGTTATGTAGTTACTGTGATTTAAAGCGAAAGATGCATGGGGATCCCAGATCAGCTAAAGATTTACTATCTTCACTAATGTGCATTCAAACACTCTAACGACATATTTACACTTAAATGAACGAGAAACTTCGTATACAAGCTGCAAACAGCTCTGTTGGCGACACCTGCGGCAGAAGCTTTCCTTTTTTTCCTCGAATGTGCTTAAAACCCCGGAACTTGCTTGATACACTTCTCAGCAATCCCCTGCAGTATCTTTGTAGTTACGGTGTTCTAAAGGCAAAGATCAGTAGGGATACATGTTCAGCAAAAGATTTCCTATCTCCACGAAAATGATTTCACATACTGTAACCAGCTAGTTACACTGAAATGAAGGAGAAAGTTGTCAGAAGAGCTGCAAACAGCTCAATTTGAGACATCTGCGGCAGAAGCCTTCCTTTTTTTCCTTGAATGGGCTTCAAAAGCCCGTAAGCTCCTCCAGGCGCTTTAGTCACCTTTCCACTGCAGAAGTTACATAGTTACTGTGATTTAGAGCGAAAGATGTACGGGGATCCCAGATCACCTAAATATTTTCTATCTTCACTAAAGTGCATTCAAACACTCTAACGAGATATTTACACTTAAATGAACGAGAAACTTTGTATAAAAGCTGCAAACAGCTCTGTTGGCGACACATGCGGCAGAAGCTTTCCTTTTTTTCCTTGAATGGGCTTCAAAAGCCCGTAAGTTCCTCCAGGCGCTTTAGTCACCATTCCACTGCAGAAGTTATGTAGTTACTGTGATTTAAAGCGAAAGATGTATGGGGATCCCAGATCAGCTAAAGATTTACTATCTTCACTAAAGTGCTTTCAAACACTCTAACGAGATATTTACACTTAAATGAATGAGAAACTTCGTATACAAGCTGCAAACAGCTCAATTTGAGACATCTGCGGCAGAAGCTTTCCTTTTTTCCTCGACTGTGCTTAAAACCCCGTCACTTGCTTCATACACTTCTCACCAATCCCCTGCAGTAGGTTTGTAGTTAGGTGTTCTAAAGCCAAAGATATATAGGGATACATGTTCAGCAAAATATTTCCTATCTCCACGAAAATGATTTCACGTACTGTAACCAGCTAGTTACGCTGAAATGGAGGAGATAGTTGTCAGAAGAGCTGCAAACAGCTCAGTTTGAGACATCTGCGGCAGAAGCTTTCCTTTTTTCTCTTGAATGGGCTTCAAAAGCCCGTAAGTTCCGCCAGGCGCTTTAGTCACCATTCCACTGCAGAAGTTATGTAGTTACTGTGATTTAAAGCGAAAGGTGTACGGGGATCCCAGATTACCTAAATATTTTCTATCTTCACTAATGTGCATTTGTGACGGCACGTTGGGGGTTCCCCGTCTCCTGCACCCCGAAATGGCACAAACAGACTGCACCAGCCAGTGGAATTGAGGGTGGTTTATTGCTCCTCCAGCACAGCGCAGCACAGATGTAATCTGGTTACAGGAACTGGGCTAGGATGCCTCAGGCCCCCTTGAGATGGGGGAGACTGGGCCCCTAAACTCCAGCCCCTTCCCCTAGGCTCTCCTCCATGCCCTCCGACAGCCAGCAACCAACTCACTAACTTCCAGCCCTGCCCCCCAGCCAAGGCAGCATTCCACCTTCCTTTGTTCCTCTCCATGGGGGGTGTCTGGCCACTGGTTTGCATAGTGACTCATCCTGTTTTGCTGGGTCGTGGTACCCACGACAGCCAGTGGGGGTTCCCCCAGAGCCAGCAGCATAGAAACCAGCCAGGTACCCCCACTACGTCACAGTTCTCCCCCCTCCGAGAGCGAACTGAGCAGGGTCACTCCGCTCGTGACCTAGGGAAGTTCGGGTCCTCTGCGTGGGAACCCGCCCCGGGGACATGGGTGCTCCCCTTGACTCGGGCCGGCCGTGGCGAGGCCCCACATGAATTGGCTTCCCTCTGTCCACTCGCCGCCCCGCTCCAGGGCGACTGGCACAGGCCTGTCCTCGGGGGTCACACCCACCCTTCCACTGGCCTTGATCTCTGGCCAGGGTCTCTCGGGCCGGGGCCATGAGCCCAGCGAGCCTTCTCTGGACAGCCAGGGCGGCTTCCACCCCCGATGCTCCATCCAGGGAGGACTTCCCCTCCCATAACTCTCTCAGCAAGCCCAGAGGGTCCTCTATCTGGGGTAGAGACCCCCAAGCCGCTTTCCTCCTGTCTTGGGCCTTCCCGCCCCTCTGGCAGGAGTCACAGGACCGGCAGTACCGCTGCACGGCTGTAAAGATTCCCGGCCAATAGAAGTGCTGGAGCAGCCTCAGCCGGGTGCTCCGGATCCCCCGGTGGCCCCCAACGGGGGAATCGTGGGCCAAATACAGCAGCTTGAGGCGATACTTTCGGGGGACGACCAGCTGCCGCTCTACCCTCCATGCCCTCGCCTTCCTGGGGGGAAGCCATTCACGGAATAGGAGCCCACGCTCCCGCAGGAATCTCTCCTGGCCACCTCTCCCCCAGGGCTGAGCTGCACAGAGGCCAGCCTGGTCCCTCAGCCTCTGCAAGGAGGGGTCTGCCTGCACCTCAGCCTGGAATTCAGCTGCTGAGGCAGGGATCGGGACCTGTCCCCCACCTCTGCCTAGGTCCGGAGTCCCAGCCTGGCTGGACCCCGTGTCCACTGGGATGGGACCCTGAGGACGCTGCCAGGAGTCCTTCCCTGGACCCACGTTGTCAGCCCCCCGCTGGCTCTGGCTCCAGGTAGTGACTAGAGCCCGCTGGGATTCATGGGGCCACTCCTCTAGGTCATTCCCCATCAGCACCTCGGTGGGCAAGTGCGGGTGCACCCCCACTTCCTTGAGGCCTTCCTTCGCCCCCCATTTCAGATGCACCCGGGCTACAGGCACCTTAAACGGGGACCCGTCTATGCCCTTCAGGGTCAGCTGCGCGTGGGGTAGTATCCGCTCCGGGGCCACTATGTCGGATCGGGCCAGAGTCACCTCCGCCCCCGTGTCCCAGAAGCCCGTCACCTTCCTACCATCCACCTCCAGGGGTATGAGGCACTCGCTCCGCAGGGGCCGTCCTGCGCCCACCCGGTACACGGAGAAATCCGCCTCCTGAGAATCAGACCTCCCAGGGGAGGTGCACTGAGCATCCTTCCCCTCTCTCTGAGCTGAGGTTTGCCTGCCAGCCCCTGCCTCTGGGGCAGCCTGCCCTTCCTCCCGCCCCAGCCAGTTAACCCTGGAAAGTCCCCGGTCCTGGGACCTGGTGCACTGAGCCCTCTTGTGGCCTTTTTGCCCACAGCGATGGCAAGTTAGGCTTTGGGCTGTCTCTGTCCCGGCCCTGGCTGGTTCTCTGGGGCACAGATGACCTATTCCTTGGTCTCGCCCCGTAGTTGACTCCCTCCGTCGCTCAGCCGAGATCCGGTCTCTGCGCGGTTCCCTCTCTCTCCGGGACTCCCGTTCACACCCGGACCGGCTCTCCGTGAACTCATCCGCCAGTCTCCCGGCCTCCTGGGGGTTCTCTGGTCTCCGGTCCTTGAGCCACAGCCTCAGTTTGGGTGGGCACGCTTCATAGAACTGCTCCATCATGACCAGCTTGAGCAGCTCCTCTGCGGTCTGGGCTCCGACTCCAGACACCCACTTGCGGCAGTATTGCGCCAGGCGGGAGGCCAGGTCCACATAGGTCTCCCGTGGCCCTTTCTGTACCCCCCGGAACTTCTTCCTGTACATCTCGGGGGTCAGCCCGAACTTGTGCAGCAGGGCCTCCTTGACTCGGTTGTAATCCCCTGGCTGTAGGTCCTCCAGCTGACTGAGCACTCCGGCCGCCTCCTGGCTCACTGCGGGGATGAGCTCCTGCAGCCAGTCAGCTGGGGGGACCCGTTGCAGTCCACAGGCCCTCTCAAAGGTACTGAGGAACCCGTCTATGTCACCCATGTCCTTCAATTGGGCCACCACGGGCCTCTCCAAGCATCTGGCAGTCCTGGGACCCTGGGGCCCATCCGCACTTGGCGCAGCCGGTGCCCCGCCGGTTCTCCGCTCTGCCATGGCCAGCTCATGCTGCCGCTGCCTCTCTCGATCTTGGCGCTCCCTCTCTCGGTCCTGGCGCTCCTTCTCTCGGTCCTCTACTTCCAATTCCCTGATCCGCAGCTGGATCTCCAGGCGCCGCAGCTCCGCTGGGCTGTCCCCTGCCCTAGATGGGCTACGGCTTGCAGGCCTCCCGGGAGACGCTGTCTCATCTCTCCGTTGGGTTCCAGCGCTCCTCCCCCTCTCTGAGCCTGACACACTCTCAGGGGGGGTCTGGCTGCTTCCCCTGGGGACAAGATCCTGGCCCTGTGGCTGGTCATTATCTTCCAGCTGGGCAATCAGCTGGGCCTTGGTTGCTTTCTGCACAGGCAAGCCCCTCTCTCTGCACAGCCCCACCAGCTCTGCCTTCAAGAGTCGGGCGTAGGCCATCTGCCCGCTGGGCCCCTCGGTGCAGACTCACCAGTCTAGTGCTGCAGCGCCCCACGATTCCCAGGAACCGCTTCGCTCTGTCTCCAGCACGCCTGGCTCCAGGGCTCTTGCTTCTACAGCGCCTTGTCGCTTGCCGCTGGAAGCTCCATCCACGGGGTGCAGTGCATCCCACTCCTGACACCAGTGTGACGGCACGTTGGGGGTTCCCCGTCTCCTGCACCCCGAAATGGCACAAACAGACTGCACCAGCCAGTGGAATTGAGGGTGGTTTATTGCTCCTCCAGCACAGCGCAGCACAGATGTAATCTGGTTACAGGAACTGGGCTAGGATGCCTCAGGCCCCCTTGAGATGGGGGAGACTGGGCCCCTAAACTCCAGCCCCTTCCCCTAGGCTCTCCTCCATGCCCTCCGACAGCCAGCAACCAACTCACTAACTTCCAGCCCTGCCCCCCAGCCAAGGCAGCATTCCACCTTCCTTTGTTCCTCTCCATGGGGGGTGTCTGGCCACTGGTTTGCATAGTGACTCATCCTGTTTTGCTGGGTCGTGGTACCCACGACAGCCAGTGGGGGTTCCCCCAGAGCCAGCAGCATAGAAACCAGCCAGGTACCCCCACTACGTCACAGCATTCAAACACTCTAACGAGATATTTACACTTAAATGAACGAGAAACTTCGTAGAAGAGCTGCAAACAGCTCAGTTGGACACATCTGCGGCAGAAGCTTTCCTTTTTCCTCGACTGTGCTTAAAACCCCGTCACTTGCTTCATACACTTCTCACCAATCCCCTGCAGTAGGTTTGTAGTTAGGTGTTCTAAAGCCCAAGATATATAGGGAAACATGTTCAGCAAAAGATTTCCTATCTCCACGAAAATGATTTCACATAGTGTAACCAGCTAATTAAGCTGAAATGAAGGAGAATGTTGACAGAAGAGCTGCAAACAGCTCAGTTTAAGTCATCTGCGGCAGAAGCTTTCCTTTTTTTCCTTGAATGGGCTTCAAAAGCCCGTAAGCTCCTCCAGGCGCTTTAGTCACCATTCTACTGCAGAAGTTATGTAGTTACTGTGATTTAAAGCGAAAGATGCATGGGGATCCCAGATCAGCTAAAGATTTACTATCTTCACTAATGTGCATTCAAACACTCTAACGACATATTTACACTTAAATGAACGAGAAACTTCGTATACAAGCTGCAAACAGCTCTGTTGGCGACACATGCGGCAGAAGCTTTCCTTTTTTTCCTTGAATGGGCTTCAAAAGCCCGTAAGTTCCTCCAGGCGCTTCAGTCACCATTCCACTGCAGAAGTTATGTAGTTACTGTGATTTAAAGCGAAAGATGTATGGGGATCCCAGATCAGCTAAAGATTTACTATCTTCACTAAAGTGCTTTCAAACACTCTAACGAGATATTTACACTTAAATGAATGAGAAACTTCGTATACAAGCTGCAAACAGCTCAATTTGAGACATCTGCAGCAGAAGCTTTCCTTTTTTTCCTTGAATGGGCTTCAAAAGCCCGTAAGTTCCTCCAGGCGCTTTAGTCACCATTCCACTGCAGAAGTTATGTAGCTACTGTGATTTAAAGCGAAAGATGTATGTGGAATCCCAGATCAGCTAAATATTTTCTATCTTCACTAATGTGCATTCAAACACTCTAACGAGATATTTACACTTAAATGAACGAGAAACTTCGTAGAGGAGCTGCAAACAGCTCAGTTGGAGACATCTGCGGCAGAAGCTTTCCTTTTTTCCTCGACTGTGCTTAAAACCCCGACACTTGCTTCATACACTTCTCACCAATCCCCTGCAGTAGGTTTGTAGTTAGGTGTTCTAAAGCCAAAGATATATAGGGATACATGTTCAGCAAAATATTTCCTATCTCCACGAAAATGATTTCACGTACTGTAACCAGCTAGTTACGCTGAAATGGAGGAGATAGTTGTCAGAAGAGCTGCAAACAGCTCAGTTTGAGACATCTGCGTCAGAAGCTTTCCTTTTTTCTCTTGAATGGGCTTCAAAAGCCCGTAAGTTCCTCCAGGCGCTTTAGTCACCATTCCACTGCAGAAGTTATGTAGTTACTGTGATTTAAAGCGAAAGGTGTACGGGGATCCCAGATTACCTAAATATTTTCTATATTCACTAATGTGCATTCAAACACTGTAACCAGATATTTACACTTAAATGAACGAGCAACTTCGTAGAAGAGCTGCAAACAGCTCCGTTGGAGACATCTGCGGCAGAAGCTTTCCTTTTTTTTCTCGAATGTGCTTAAAACCCCGTAACTTGCTTCATACACCTATCTCCCCATTCTCCTCCAGTAAGTTTGTAGTTACGGTGTTCTAAAGCCAAAGATATATAGGGATACATGTTCAGCAAAAGATTTGCTATCTCCACGAAAATGATTTCACATACTATAACCAGCTAGTTACACTGAAATGAAGGAGAAAGTTGTCAGAAGAGCTGCAAACAGCTCAATTTGAGACATCTGCAGCAGAAGCTTCCCTTTTTTTCCTTGAATGGGCTTCAAAAGCCCGTAAGTTCCTCCAGGCGCTTTAGTCACCGTTCCACTGCAGAAGTTATGTAGTTACTGTGATTTAAAGCGAAAGATGTATGGGGATCCCAGATCAGCTAAAGATTTACTATCTTCACTAAAGTGCTTTCAAACACTCTAACGAGATATTTACACTTAAATGAATGAGAAACTTCGTATACAAGCTGCAAACAGCTCAATTTGAGACATCTGCGGCAGAAGCTTTCCTTTTTCCTCGACTGTGCTTAAAACCCCGTCACTTGCTTCATACACTTCTCACCAATCCCCTGCAGTAGGTTTGTAGTTAGGTGTTCTAAAGCCAAAGATATATAGGGATACATGTTCAGCAAAATATTTCCTATCTCCACGAAAATGATTTCACGTACTGTAACCAGCTAGTTACGCTGAAATGGAGGAGATAGTTGTCAGAAGAGCTGCAAACAGCTCAGTTTGAGACATCTGCGGCAGAAGCTTTCCTTTTTTCTCTTGAATGGGCTTCAAAAGCCCGTAAGTTCCGCCAGGCGCTTTAGTCACCATTCCACTGCAGAAGTTATGTAGTTACTGTGATTTAAAGCGAAAGGTGTACGGGGATCCCAGATTACCTAAATATTTTCTATCTTCACTAATGTGCATTCAAACACTCTAACGAGATATTTACACTTAAATGAACGAGAAACTTCGTAGAAGAGCTGCAAACAGCTCAGTTGGACACATCTGCGGCAGAAGCTTTCCTTTTTTCCTCGACTGTGCTTAAAACCCCGACACTTGCTTCATACACTTCTCACCAATCCCCTGCAGTAGGTTTGTAGTTAGGTGTTCTAAAGCCAAAGATATATAGGGATACATGTTCAGCAAAAGATTTCCTATCGCCACGAAACTGATTTCACATAGTGTATCCAGCTAGATACACTCTAATGAAGGAGAATGTTGTCAGAAGAGCTGCAAACAGCTCAGTATGAGACATCTGCGGCAGAAGCCTTCCTTTTTTTCCTTGAATGGGCTTTAAGAGCCCGTAAGCTCCTCCAGGCGCTTTAGTCACCATTCCACTGCAGAAGTTATGTAGTTACTGTGATTTAAAGCGAAAGATGCATGGGGATCCCAGATCAGCTAAAGATTTACTATCTTCACTAATGTGCATTCAAACACTCTAACGACATATTTACACTTAAATGAACGAGAAACTTCGTATACAAGCTGCAAACAGCTCTGTTGGCGACACCTGCGGCAGAAGCTTTCCTTTTTTTCCTCGAATGTGCTTAAAACCCCGGAACTTGCTTGATACACTTCTCAGCAATCCCCTGCAGTATCTTTGTAGTTACGGTGTTCTAAAGGCAAAGATCAGTAGGGATACATGTTCAGCAAAAGATTTCCTATCTCCACGAAAATGATTTCACATACTGTAACCAGCTATTTACACTGAAATGAAGGAGAAAGTTGTCAGAAGAGCTGCAAACAGCTCAATTTGAGACATCTGCGGCAGAAGCCTTCCTTTTTTTCCTTGAATGGGCTTCAAAAGCCCGTAAGCTCCTCCAGGCGCTTTAGTCACCTTTCCACTGCAGAAGTTACGTAGTTACTGTGATTTAGAGCGAAAGATGTACGGGGATCCCAGATCACCTAAATATTTTCTATCTTCACTAAAGTGCATTCAAACACTCTAACGAGATATTTACACTTAAATGAACGAGAAACTTTGTATAAAAGCTGCAAACAGCTCTGTTGGCGACACATGCGGCAGAAGCTTTCCTTTTTTTCCTTGAATGGGCTTCAAAAGCCCGTAAGTTCCTCCAGGCGCTTTAGTCACCATTCCACTGCAGAAGTTATGTAGTTACTGTGATTTAAAGCGAAAGATGTATGGGGATCCCAGATCAGCTAAAGATTTACTATCTTCACTAAAGTGCTTTCAAACACTCTAACGAGATATTTACACTTAAATGAATGAGAAACTTCGTATACAAGCTGCAAACAGCTCAATTTGAGACATCTGCGGCAGAAGCTTTCCTTTTTTCCTCGACTGTGCTTAAAACCCCGTCACTTGCTTCATACACTTCTCACCAATCCCCTGCAGTAGGTTTGTAGTTAGGTGTTCTAAAGCCAAAGATATATAGGGATACATGTTCAGCAAAATATTTCCTATCTCCACGAAAATGATTTCACGTACTGTAACCAGCTAGTTACGCTGAAATGGAGGAGATAGTTGTCAGAAGAGCTGCAAACAGCTCAGATTGAGACATCTGCGGCAGAAGCTTTCCTTTTTTCTCTTGAATGGGCTTCAAAAGCCCGTAAGTTCCGCCAGGCGCTTTAGTCACCATTCCACTGCAGAAGTTATGTAGTTACTGTGATTTAAAGCGAAAGGTGTACGGGGATCCCAGATTACCTAAATATTTTCTATCTTCACTAATGTGCATTTGTGACGGCACGTTGGGGGTTCCCCGTCTCCTGCACCCCGAAATGGCACAAACAGACTGCACCAGCCAGTGGAATTGAGGGTGGTTTATTGCTCCTCCAGCACAGCGCAGCACAGATGTAATCTGGTTACAGGAACTGGGCTAGGATGCCTCAGGCCCCCTTGAGATGGGGGAGACTGGGCCCCTAAACTCCAGCCCCTTCCCCTAGGCTCTCCTCCATGCCCTCCGACAGCCAGCAACCAACTCACTAACTTCCAGCCCTGCCCCCCAGCCAAGGCAGCATTCCACCTTCCTTTGTTCCTCTCCATGGGGGGTGTCTGGCCACTGGTTTGCATAGTGACTCATCCTGTTTTGCTGGGTCGTGGTACCCACGACAGCCAGTGGGG
Source organism: Pelodiscus sinensis (assembly GCF_052426305.1). Taxonomy (NCBI): domain Eukaryota; kingdom Metazoa; phylum Chordata; order Testudines; family Trionychidae; genus Pelodiscus; species Pelodiscus sinensis. Next base: position 19,096,973 of record NC_143073.1, read on the forward strand.
GTTCCCCCAGAGCCAGCAGCATAGAAACCAGCCAGGTACCCCCACTACGTCACAGTTCTCCCCCCTCCGAGAGCGAACTGAGCAGGGTCACTCCGCTCGTGACCTAGGGAAGTTCGGGTCCTCTGCGTGGGAACCCGCCCCGGGGACATGGGTGCTCCCCTTGACTCGGGCCGGCCATGGCGAGGCCCCACATGAATTGGCTTCCCTCTGTCCACTCGCCGCCCCGCTCCAGGGCGACTGGCACAGGCCTGTCCTCGGGGGTCACACCCACCCTTCCACTGGCCTTGATCTCTGGCCAGGGTCTCTCGGGCCGGGGCCATGAGCCCAGCGAGCCTTCTCTGGACAGCCAGGGCGGCTTCCACCCCCGATGCTCCATCCAGGGAGGACTTCCCCTCCCATAACTCTCTCAGCAAGCCCAGAGGGTCCTCTATCTGGGGTAGAGACCCCCAAGCCGCTTTCCTCCTGTCTTGGGCCTTCCCGCCCCTCTGGCAGGAGTCACAGGACCGGCAGTACCGCTGCACGGCTGTAAAGATTCCCGGCCAATAGAAGTGCTGGAGCAGCCTCAGCCGGGTGCTCCGGATCCCCCGGTGGCCCCCAACGGGGGAATCGTGGGCCAAATACAGCAGCTTGAGGCGATACTTTCGGGGGACGACCAGCTGCCGCTCTACCCTCCATGCCCTCGCCTTCCTGGGGGGAAGCCATTCACGGAATAGGAGCCCACGCTCCCGCAGGAATCTCTCCTGGCCACCTCTCCCCCAGGGCTGAGCTGCACAGAGGCCAGCCTGGTCCCTCAGCCTCTGCAAGGAGGGGTCTGCCTGCACCTCAGCCTGGAATTCAGCTGCTGAGGCAGGGATCGGGACCTGTCCCCCACCTCTGCCTAGGTCCGGAGTCCCAGCCTGGCTGGACCCCGTGTCCACTGGGATGGGACCCTGAGGCTGCTGCCAGGAGTCCTTCCCTGGACCCACGTTGTCAGCCCCCCGCTGGCTCTGGCTCCAGGTAGTGACTAGAGCCCGCTGGGATTCATGGGGCCACTCCTCTAGGTCATTCCCCATCAGCACCTCGGTGGGCAAGTGCGGGTGCACCCCCACTTCCTTGAGGCCTTCCTTCGCCCCCCATTTCAGATGCACCCGGGCTACAGGCACCTTAAACGGGGACCCGTCTATGCCCTTCAGGGTCAGCTGCGCGTGGGGTAGTATCCGCTCCGGGGCCACTATGTCGGATCGGGCCAGAGTCACCTCCGCCCCCGTGTCCCAGAAGCCCGTCACCTTCCTACCATCCACCTCCAGGGGTATGAGGCACTCGCTCCGCAGGGGCCGTCCTGCGCCCACCCGGTACATGGAGAAATCCGCCTCCTGAGAATCAGACCTCCCAGGGGAGGTGCACTGAGCATCCTTCCCCTCTCTCTGAGCTGAGGTTTGCCTGCCAGCCCCTGCCTCTGGGGCAGCCTGCCCTTCCTCCCGCCCCAGCCAGTTAACCCTGGAAAGTCCCCGGTCCTGGGACCTGGTGCACTGAGCCCTCTTGTGGCCTTTTTGCCCACAGCGATGGCAAGTTAGGCTTTGGGCTGTCTCTGTCCCGGCCCTGGCTGGTTCTCTGGGGCACAGATGACCTATTCCTTGGTCTCGCCCCGTAGTTGACTCCCTCCGTCGCTCAGCCGAGATCCGGTCTCTGCGCGGTTCCCTCTCTCTCCGGGACTCCCGTTCACACCCGGACCGGCTCTCCGTGAACTCATCCGCCAGTCTCCCGGCCTCCTGGGGGTTCTCTGGTCTCCGGTCCTTGAGCCACAGCCTCAGTTTGGGTGGGCACGCTTCATAGAACTGCTCCATCATGACCAGCTTGAGCAGCTCCTCTGCGGTCTGGGCTCCGACTCCAGACACCCACTTGCGGCAGTATTGCGCCAGGCGGGAGGCCAGGTCCACATAGGTCTCCCGTGGCCCTTTCTGTACCCCCCGGAACTTCTTCCTGTACATCTCGGGGGTCAGCCCGAACTTGTGCAGCAGGGCCTCCTTGACTCGGTTGTAATCCCCTGGCTGTAGGTCCTCCAGCTGACTGAGCACTCCGGCCGCCTCCTGGCTCACTGCGGGGATGAGCTCCTGCAGCCAGTCAGCTGGGGGGACCCGTTGCAGTCCACAGGCCCTCTCAAAGGTACTGAGGAACCCGTCTATGTCACCCATGTCCTTCAATTGGGCCACCACGGGCCTCTCCAAGCATCTGGCAGTCCTGGGACCCTGGGGCCCATCCGCACTTGGCGCAGCCGGTGCCCCGCTCTGCCATGGCCAGCTCATGCTGCCGCTGCCTCTCTCGATCTTGGCGCTCCCTCTCTCGGTCCTGGCGCTCCTTCTCTCGGTCCTCTACTTCCAATTCCCTGATCCGCAGCTGGATCTCCAGGCGCCGCAGCTCCGCTGGGCTGTCCCCTGCCCTAGATGGGCTACGGCTTGCAGGCCTCCCGGGAGACGCTGTCTCATCTCTCCGTTGGGTTCCAGCGCTCCTCCCCCTCTCTGAGCCTGACACACTCTCAGGGGGGGTCTGGCTGCTTCCCCTGGGGACAAGATCCTGGCCCTGTGGCTGGTCATTATCTTCCAGCTGGGCAATCAGCTGGGCCTTGGTTGCTTTCTGCACAGGCAAGCCCCTCTCTCTGCACAGCCCCACCAGCTCTGCCTTCAAGAGTCGGGCGTAGGCCATCTGCCCGCTGGGCCCCTCGGTGCAGACTCACCAGTCTAGTGCTGCAGCGCCCCACGATTCCCAGGAACCGCTTCGCTCTGTCTCCAGCACGCCTGGCTCCAGGGCTCTTGCTTCTACAGCGCCTTGTCGCTTGCCGCTGGAAGCTCCATCCACGGGGTGCAGTGCATCCCACTCCTGACACCAGTGTGACGGCACGTTGGGGGTTCCCCGTCTCCTGCACCCCGAAATGGCACAAACAGACTGCACCAGCCAGTGGAATTGAGGGTGGTTTATTGCTCCTCCAGCACAGCGCAGCACAGATGTAATCTGGTTACAGGAACTGGGCTAGGATGCCTCAGGCCCCCTTGAGATGGGGGAGACTGGGCCCCTAAACTCCAGCCCCTTCCCCTAGGCTCTCCTCCATGCCCTCCGACAGCCAGCAACCAACTCACTAACTTCCAGCCCTGCCCCCCAGCCAAGGCAGCATTCCACCTTCCTTTGTTCCTCTCCATGGGGGGTGTCTGGCCACTGGTTTGCATAGTGACTCATCCTGTTTTGCTGGGTCGTGGTACCCACGACAGCCAGTGGGGGTTCCCCCAGAGCCAGCAGCATAGAAACCAGCCAGGTACCCCCACTACGTCACAGCATTCAAACACTCTAACGAGATATTTACACTTAAATGAACGAGAAACTTCGTAGAAGAGCTGCAAACAGCTCAGTTGGACACATCTGCGGCAGAAGCTTTCCTTTTTCCTCGACTGTGCTTAAAACCCCGTCACTTGCTTCATACACTTCTCACCAATCCCCTGCAGTAGGTTTGTAGTTAGGTGTTCTAAAGCCCAAGATATATAGGGAAACATGTTCAGCAAAAGATTTCCTATCTCCACGAAAATGATTTCACATAGTGTAACCAGCTAATTAAGCTGAAATGAAGGAGAATGTTGACAGAAGAGCTGCAAACAGCTCAGTTTAAGTCATCTGCGGCAGAAGCTTTCCTTTTTTTCCTTGAATGGGCTTCAAAAGCCCGTAAGCTCCTCCAGGCGCTTTAGTCACCATTCTACTGCAGAAGTTATGTAGTTACTGTGATTTAAAGCGAAAGATGCATGGGGATCCCAGATCAGCTAAAGATTTACTATCTTCACTAATGTGCATTCAAACACTCTAACGACATATTTACACTTAAATGAACGAGAAACTTCGTATACAAGCTGCAAACAGCTCTGTTGGCGACACATGCGGCAGAAGCTTTCCTTTTTTTCCTTGAATGGGCTTCAAAAGCCCGTAAGTTCCTCCAGGCGCTTCAGTCACCATTCCACTGCAGAAGTTATGTAGTTACTGTGATTTAAAGCGAAAGATGTATGGGGATCCCAGATCAGCTAAAGATTTACTATCTTCACTAAAGTGCTTTCAAACACTCTAACGAGATATTTACACTTAAATGAATGAGAAACTTCGTATACAAGCTGCAAACAGCTCAATTTGAGACATCTGCAGCAGAAGCTTTCCTTTTTTTCCTTGAATGGGCTTCAAAAGCCCGTAAGTTCCTCCAGGCGCTTTAGTCACCATTCCACTGCAGAAGTTATGTAGCTACTGTGATTTAAAGCGAAAGATGTATGGGGATCCCAGATCAGCTAAAGATTTTCTATCTTCACTAAAGTGCATTCAAACACTCTAACGAGATATTTACACTTAAATGAACGAGAAACTTCGTAGAGGAGCTGCAAACAGCTCAGTTGGAGACATCTGCGGCAGAAGCTTTCCTTTTTTCCTCGACTGTGCTTAAAACCCCGACACTTGCTTCATACACTTCTCACCAATCCCCTGCAGTAGGTTTGTAGTTAGGTGTTCTAAAGCCAAAGATATATAGGGATACATGTTCAGCAAAATATTTCCTATCTCCACGAAAATGATTTCACGTACTGTAACCAGCTAGTTACGCTGAAATGGAGGAGATAGTTGTCAGAAGAGCTGCAAACAGCTCAGTTTGAGACATCTGCGTCAGAAGCCTTCCTTTTTTCTCTTGAATGGGCTTCAAAAGCCCGTAAGTTCCTCCAGGCGCTTTAGTCACCATTCCACTGCAGAAGTTATGTAGTTACTGTGATTTAAAGCGAAAGGTGTACGGGGATCCCAGATTACCTAAATATTTTCTATATTCACTAATGTGCATTCAAACACTGTAACCAGATATTTACACTTAAATGAACGAGCAACTTCGTAGAAGAGCTGCAAACAGCTCCGTTGGAGACATCTGCGGCAGAAGCTTTCCTTTTTTTTCTCGAATGTGCTTAAAACCCCGTAACTTGCTTCATACACCTATCTCCCCATTCTCCTCCAGTAAGTTTGTAGTTACGGTGTTCTAAAGACAAAGATATATAGGGATACATGTTCAGCAAAAGATTTGCTATCTCCACGAAAATGATTTCACATACTATAACCAGCTAGTTACACTGAAATGAAGGAGAAAGTTGTCAGAAGAGCTGCAAACAGCTCAATTTGAGACATCTGCAGCAGAAGCTTCCCTTTTTTTCCTTGAATGGGCTTCAAAAGCCCGTAAGTTCCTCCAGGCGCTTTAGTCACCATTCCACTGCAGATGTTATGTAGCTACTGTGATTTAAAGCGAAAGATGTATGTGGAATCCCAGATCAGCTAAATATTTTCTATCTTCACTAATGTGCATTCAAACACTCTAACGAGATATTTACACTTAAATGAACGAGGAACTTCGTATACAAGCTGCAAACAGCTCAGTTGGCGACATCTGCGGCAGAAGCTATCCTTTTTTTCTTTGAATGGGCTTCAATAGCCTGTAAGTTCCTCCAGGCGCTTTAGTCACCATTCCACTGCAGAAGTTATGTAGCTACTGTGATTTAAAGCGAAAGATGTATGTGGAATCCCAGATCAGCTAAATATTTTCTATCTTCACTAATGTGCATTCAAACACTCTAACGAGATATTTACACTTAAATGAACGAGAAACTTCGTAGAGGAGCTGCAAACAGCTCAGTTGGAGACATCTGCGGCAGAAGCTTTCCTTTTTTCTTCGACTGTGCTTAAAACCCCGTCACTTGCTTCATACGCTTCTCACCAATCCCCTGCAGTAGGTTTGTAGTTAGGTGTTCTAAAGCCAAAGATATATAGGGATACATGTTCAGCAAAAGATTTCCTATCGCCACGAAACTGATTTCACATAGTGTAACCAGCTAGTTACACTGTAATGAAGGAGAATGTTGTCAGAAGAGCTGCAAACAGCTCATTTGAGACATCTGCGGCAGAAGCCTTCCTTTTTTTCCTTGAATGGGCTTTAAAAGCCCGTAAGCTCCTCCAGGCGCTTTAGTCACCATTCCACTGCAGAAGTTATGTAGTTACTGTGATTTAAAGCGAAAGATGCATGGGGATCCCAGATCAGCTAAAGATTTACTATCTTCACTAATGTGCATTCAAACACTCTAACGACATATTTACACTTAAATGAACGAGAAACTTCGTATACAAGCTGCAAACAGCTCAGTTGGCGACACCTGCGGCAGAAGCTTTCCTTTTTTTCCTCGAATCTGCTTAAAACCCCGGAACTTGCTTGATACACTTCTCAGCAATCCCCTGCAGTATCTTTGTAGTTACGGTGTTCTAAAGGCAAAGATAAGTAGGGATACATGTTCAGCAAAAGATTTCCTATCTCCACGAAAATGATTTCACATACTGTAACCAGCTAGTTACACTGAAATGAAGGAGAAAGTTGTCAGAAGAGCTGCAAACAGCTCAATTTGAGACATCTGCAGCAGAAGCTTCCCTTTTTTTCCTTGAATGGGCTTCAAAAGCCCGTAAGTTCCTCCAGGCGCTTTAGTCACCATTCCACTGCAGATGTTATGCAGCTACTGTGATTTAAAGCGAAAGATGTATGTGGAATCCCAGATCAGCTAAATATTTTCTATCTTCACTAATGTGCATTCAAACACTCTAACGAGATATTTACACTTAAGTGAACGAGGAACTTCGTATACAAGCTGCAAACAGCTCAGTTGGCGACATCTGCGGCAGAAGCTATCCTTTTTTTCTTTGAATGGGCTTCAATAGCCTGTAAGTTCCTCCAGGCGCTTTAGTCACCATTCCACTGCAGAAGTTATGTAGCTACTGTGATTTAAAGCGAAAGATGTATGTGGAATCCCAGATCAGCTAAATATTTTCTATCTTCGCTAATGTGCATTCAAACACTCTAACGAGATATTTACACTTAAATAAACGAGAAACTTCGTAGAGGAGCTGCAAACAGCTCAGTAGGAGACATCTGCGGCAGAAGCTTTCCTTTTTTCTTCGACTGTGCTTAAAACCCCGTCACTTGCTTCATACACTTCTCACCAATCCCCTGCAGTAGGTTTGTAGTTAGGTGTTCTAAAGCCAAAGATATATAGGGAAACATGTTCAGCAAAAGATTTCCTATCTCCACGAAAATGATTTCACATAGTGTAACCAGCTAATTAAGCTGAAATGAAGGAGAATGTTGACAGAAGAGCTGCAAACAGCTCAGTTTAAGTCATCTGCGGCAGAAGCTTTCCTTTTTTTCCTTGAATGGGCTTCAAAAGCCCGTAAGCTCCTCCAGGCGCTTTAGTCACCATTCCACTGCAGAAGTTATGTAGTTACTGTGATTTAAAGCGAAAGATGCATGGGGATCCCAGATCAGCTAAAGATTTACTATCTTCACTAATGTGCATTCAAACACTCTAACGACATATTTACACTTAAATGAACGAGAAACTTCGTATACAAGCTGCAAACAGCTCAGTTGGCGACACCTGCGGCAGAAGCTTTCCTTTTTTTCCTCGAATCTGCTTAAAACCCCGGAACTTGCTTGATACACTTCTCAGCAATCCCCTGCAGTATCTTTGTAGTTACGGTGTTCTAAAGGCAAAGATAAGTAGGGATACATGTTCAGCAAAAGATTTCCTATCTCCACGAAAATGATTTCACATACTGTAACCAGCTAGTTACACTGAAATGAAGGAGAATGTTGTCAGAAGAGCTGCAAACAGCTCAGTTTGAGACATCTGCGGCAGAAGCCTTCCTTTTTTTCCTTGAATGGGCTTCAAAAGCCCGTAAGCTCCTCCAGGCGCTTTAGTCACCTTTCCACTGCAGAAGTTACGTAGTTACTGTGATTTAGAGCGAAAGATGTACGGGGATCCCAGATCACCTAAATATTTTCTATCTTCACTAAAGTGCATTCAAACACTCTAACGAGATATTTACACATAAATGAACGAGAAACTTTGTAGAAAAGCTGCAAACAGCTCTGTTGGCGACACATGCGGCAGAAGCTTTCCTTTTTTTCCTTGAATGGGCTTCAAAAGCCCGTAAGTTCCTCCAGGCGCTTTAGTCACCGTTCCACTGCAGAAGTTATGTAGTTACTGTGATTTAAAGCGAAAGATGTATGGGGATCCCAGATCAGCTAAAGATTTACTATCTTCACTAAAGTGCTTTCAAACACTCTAACGAGATATTTACACTTAAATGAATGAGAAACTTCGTATACAAGCTGCAAACAGCTCAATTTGAGACATCTGCGGCAGAAGCCTTCCTTTTTTTCCTTGAATGGGCTTTAAAAGCCCGTAAGTTCCTCCAGGCGCTTTAGTCACCATTCCACTGCAGAAGTTATGTAGCTACTGTGATTTAAAGCGAAAGATGTATGTGGAATCCCAGATCAGCTAAATATTTTCTATCTTCACTAATGTACATTCAAACACTCTAACGAGATATTTACACTTAAATGAACGAGAAACTTCGTAGAAGAGCTGCAAACAGCTCAGTTGGACACATCTGCGGCAGAAGCTTTCCTTTTTTCCTCGACTGTGCTTAAAACCCCGTCACTTGCTTCATACGCTTCTCACCAATCCCCTGCAGTAGGTTTGTAGTTAGGTGTTCTAAAGCCCAAGATATATAGGGAAACATGTTCAGCAAAAGATTTCCTATCTCCACGAAAATGATTTCACATAGTGTAACCAGCTAATTAAGCTGAAATGAAGGAGAATGTTGACAGAAGAGCTGCAAACAGCTCAGTTTAAGTCATCTGCGGCAGAAGCTTTCCTTTTTTTCCTTGAATGGGCTTCAAAAGCCCGTAAGCTCCTCCAGGCGCTTTAGTCACCATTCCACTGCAGAAGTTATGTAGTTACTGTGATTTAAAGCGAAAGATTCATGGGGATCCCAGATCAGCTAAAGATTTACTATCTTCACTAATGTGCATTCAAACACTCTAACGACATATTTACACTTAAATGAACGAGAAACTTCGTATACAAGCTGCAAACAGCTCTGTTGGCGACACATGCGGCAGAAGCTTTCCTTTTTTTCCTTGAATGGGCTTCAAAAGCCCGTAAGTTCCTCCAGGCGCTTTAGTCACCATTCCACTGCAGAAGTTATGTAGTTACTGTGATTTAAAGCGAAAGATGCATGGGGATCCCAGATCAGCTAAAGATTTACTATCTTCACTAATGTGCATTCAAACACTCTAACGACATATTTACACTTAAATGAACGAGAAACTTCGTATACAAGCTGCAAACAGCTCAGTTGGCGACACCTGCGGCAGAAGCTTTCCTTTTTTTCCTCGAATCTGCTTAAAACCCCGGAACTTGCTTGATACACTTCTCAGCAATCCCCTGCAGTATCTTTGTAGTTACGGTGTTCTAAAGGCAAAGATAAGTAGGGATACATGTTCAGCAAAAGATTTGCTATCTCCACGAAAATGATTTCACATACTGTAACCAGCTAGTTACACTGAAATGAAGGAGAATGTTGTCAGAAGAGCTGAAAACAGCTCAGTTTGAGACATCTGCGGCAGAAGCCTTCCTTTTTTTCCTTGAATGGGCTTCAAAAGCCCGTAAGTTCCTCCAGGCGCTTTAGTCACCATTCCACTGCAGAAGTTATGTAGCTACTGTGATTTAAAGCGAAAGATGTATGTGGAATCCCAGATCAGCTAAATATTTTCTATCTTCACTAATGTGCATTCAAACACTCTAACGAGATATTTACACTTAAATGAACGAGAAACTTCGTAGAGGAGCTGCAAACAGCTCAGTTGGAGACATCTGCGGCAGAAGCTTTCCTTTTTCCTCGACTGTGCTTAAAACCCCGTCACTTGCTTCATACACTTCTCACCAATGCCCTGCAGTAGGTTTGTAGTTAGGTGTTCTAAAGCCAAAGATATATAGGGATACATGTTCAGCAAAAGATTTGCTATCTCCACGAAAATGATTTCACATACTGTAACCAGCTAGTTACACTGAAATGAAGGAGAAAGTTGTCAGAAGAGCTGCAAACAGCTCAATTTGAGACATCTGCAGCAGAAGCTTTCCTTTTTTTCCTTGAATGGGCTTCAAAAGCCCGTAAGTTCCTCCAGGCGCTTTAGTCACCATTCCACTGCAGATGTTATGTAGCTACTGTGATTTAAAGCGAAAGATGTATGTGGAATCCCAGATCAGCTAAATATTTTCTATCTTCACTAATGTGCATTCAAACACTCTAACGAGATATTTACACTTAAATGAACGAGGAACTTCGTATACAAGCTGCAAACAGCTCAGTTGGCGACATCTGCGGCAGAAGCTATCCTTTTTTTCTTTGAATGGGCTTCAATAGCCTGTAAGTTCCTCCAGGCGCTTTAGTCACCATTCCACTGCAGAAGTTATGTAGCTACTGTGATTTAAAGCGAAAGATGTATGTGGAATCCCAGATCAGCTAAATATTTTCTATCTTCACTAATGTGCATTCAAACACTCTAACGAGATATTTACACTTAAATGAACGAGATACTTCGTAGAAGAGCTGCAAACAGCTCAGTTGGACACATCTGCGGCAGAAGCTTTCCTTTTTTCCTCGACTGTGCTTAAAACCCCGTCACTTGCTTCATACGCTTCTCACCAATCCCCTGCAGTAGGTTTGTAGTTAGGTGTTCTAAAGCCCAAGATATATAGGGAAACATGTTCAGCAAAAGATTTCCTATCTCCACGAAAATGATTTCACATAGTGTAACCAGCTAATTAAGCTGAAATGAAGGAGAATGTTGACAGAAGAGCTGCAAACAGCTCAGTTTAAGTCATCTGCGGCAGAAGCTTTCCTTTTTTTCCTTGAATGGGCTTCAAAAGCCCGTAAGCTCCTCCAGGCGCTTTAGTCACCATTCCACTGCAGAAGTTATGTAGTTACTGTGATTTAAAGCGAAAGATGCATGGGGATCCCAGATCAGCTAAATATTTTCTATCTTCACTAATGTGCATTCAAACACTCTAACGACATATTTACACTTAAATGAACGAGAAACTTCGTATACAAGCTGCAAACAGCTCAGTTGGCGACAACTGCGGCAGAAGCTTTCCTTTTTTTCCTCGAATCTGCTTAAAACCCCGGAACTTGCTTGATACACTTCTCAGCAATCCCCTGCAGTATCTTTGTAGTTACGGTGTTCTAAAGGCAAAGATAAGTAGGGATACATGTTCAGCAAAAGATTTGCTATCTCCACGAAAATGATTTCACATACTGTAACCAGCTAGTTACACTGAAATGAAGGAGAATGTTGTCAGAAGAGCTGAAAACAGCTCAGTTGGCGACATCTGCGGCAGAAGCCTTCCTTTTTTTCCTTGAATGGGCTTCAAAAGCCCGTAAGTTCCTCCAGGCGCTTTAGTCACCATTCCACTGCAGAAGTTATGTAGCTACTGTGATTTAAAGCGAAAGATGTATGTGGAATCCCAGATCAGCTAAATATTTTCTATCTTCACTAATGTGCATTCAAACACTCTAACGAGATATTTACACTTAAATGAACGAGAAACTTCGTAGAGGAGCTGCAAACAGCTCAGTTGGAGACATCTGCGGCAGAAGCTTTCCTTTTTTCCTCGACTGTGCTTAAAACCCCGTCACTTGCTTCATACACTTCTCACCAATGCCCTGCAGTAGGTTTGTAGTTAGGTGTTCTAAAGCCAAAGATATATAGGGATACATGTTCAGCAAAAGATTTGCTATCTCCACGAAAATGATTTCACATACTGTAACCAGCTAGTTACACTGAAATGAAGGAGAAAGTTGTCAGAAGAGCTGCAAACAGCTCAATTTGAGACATCTGCAGCAGAAGCTTTCCTTTTTTTCCTTGAATGGGCTTCAAAAGCCCGTAAGTTCCTCCAGGCGCTTTAGTCACCATTCCACTGCAGATGTTATGTAGCTACTGTGATTTAAAGCGAAAGATGTATGTGGAATCCCAGATCAGCTAAATATTTTCTATCTTCACTAATGTGCATTCAAACACTCTAACGAGATATTTACACTTAAATGAACGAGGAACTTCGTATACAAGCTGCAAACAGCTCAGTTGGCGACATCTGCGGCAGAAGCTATCCTTTTTTTCTTTGAATGGGCTTCAATAGCCTGTAAGTTCCTCCAGGCGCTTTAGTCACCATTCCACTGCAGAAGTTATGTAGCTACTGTGATTTAAAGCGAAAGATGTATGTGGAATCCCAGATCAGCTAAATATTTTCTATCTTCACTAATGTGCATTCAAACACTCTAACGAGATATTTACACTTAAATGAACGAGATACTTCGTAGAAGAGCTGCAAACAGCTCAGTTGGACACATCTGCGGCAGAAGCTTTCCTTTTTTCCTCGACTGTGCTTAAAACCCCGTCACTTGCTTCATACGCTTCTCACCAATCCCCTGCAGTAGGTTTGTAGTTAGGTGTTCTAAAGCCCAAGATATATAGGGAAACATGTTCAGCAAAAGATTTCCTATCTCCACGAAAATGATTTCACATAGTGTAACCAGCTAATTAAGCTGAAATGAAGGAGAATGTTGACAGAAGAGCTGCAAACAGCTCAGTTTAAGTCATCTGCGGCAGAAGCTTTCCTTTTTTTCCTTGAATGGGCTTCAAAAGCCCGTAAGCTCCTCCAGGCGCTTTAGTCACCATTCCACTGCAGAAGTTATGTAGTTACTGTGATTTAAAGCGAAAGATGCATGGGGATCCCAGATCAGCTAAAGATTTACTATCTTCACTAATGTGCATTCAAACACTCTAACGACATATTTACACTTAAATGAACGAGAAACTTCGTATACAAGCTGCAAACAGCTCTGTTGGCGACACATGCGGCAGAAGCTTTCCTTTTTTTCCTTGAATGGGCTTCAAAAGCCCGTAAGTTCCTCCAGGCGCTTTAGTCACCATTCCACTGCAGAAGTTATGTAGTTACTGTGATTTAAAGCGAAAGATGCATGGGGATCCCAGATCAGCTAAAGATTTACTATCTTCACTAATGTGCATTCAAACACTCTAACGACATATTTACACTTAAATGAACGAGAAACTTCGTATACAAGCTGCAAACAGCTCAGTTGGCGACACCTGCGGCAGAAGCTTTCCTTTTTTTCCTCGAATCTGCTTAAAACCCCGGAACTTGCTTGATACACTTCTCAGCAATCCCCTGCAGTATCTTTGTAGTTACGGTGTTCTAAAGGCAAAGATAAGTAGGGATACATGTTCAGCAAAAGATTTGCTATCTCCACGAAAATGATTTCACATACTGTAACCAGCTAGTTACACTGAAATGAAGGAGAATGTTGTCAGAAGAGCTGAAAACAGCTCAGTTTGAGACATCTGCGGCAGAAGCCTTCCTTTTTTTCCTTGAATGGGCTTCAAAAGCCCGTAAGTTCCTCCAGGCGCTTTAGTCACCATTCCACTGCAGAAGTTATGTAGCTACTGTGATTTAAAGCGAAAGATGTATGTGGAATCCCAGATCAGCTAAATATTTTCTATCTTCACTAATGTGCATTCAAACACTCTAACGAGATATTTACACTTAAATGAACGAGAAACTTCGTAGAGGAGCTGCAAACAGCTCAGTTGGAGACATCTGCGGCAGAAGCTTTCCTTTTTTCCTCGACTGTGCTTAAAACCCCGTCACTTGCTTCATACACTTCTCACCAATGCCCTGCAGTAGGTTTGTAGTTAGGTGTTCTAAAGCCAAAGATATATAGGGATACATGTTCAGCAAAAGATTTGCTATCTCCACGAAAATGATTTCACATACTGTAACCAGCTAGTTACACTGAAATGAAGGAGAAAGTTGTCAGAAGAGCTGCAAACAGCTCAATTTGAGACATCTGCAGCAGAAGCTTTCCTTTTTTTCCTTGAATGGGCTTCAAAAGCCCGTAAGTTCCTCCAGGCGCTTTAGTCACCATTCCACTGCAGATGTTATGTAGCTACTGTGATTTAAAGCGAAAGATGTATGTGGAATCCCAGATCAGCTAAATATTTTCTATCTTCACTAATGTGCATTCAAACACTCTAACGAGATATTTACACTTAAATGAACGAGGAACTTCGTATACAAGCTGCAAACAGCTCAGTTGGCGACATCTGCGGCAGAAGCTATCCTTTTTTTCTTTGAATGGGCTTCAATAGCCTGTAAGTTCCTCCAGGCGCTTTAGTCACCATTCCACTGCAGAAGTTATGTAGCTACTGTGATTTAAAGCGAAAGATGTATGTGGAATCCCAGATCAGCTAAATATTTTCTATCTTCACTAATGTGCATTCAAACACTCTAACGAGATATTTACACTTAAATGAACGAGATACTTCGTAGAAGAGCTGCAAACAGCTCAGTTGGACACATCTGCGGCAGAAGCTTTCCTTTTTTCCTCGACTGTGCTTAAAACCCCGTCACTTGCTTCATACGCTTCTCACCAATCCCCTGCAGTAGGTTTGTAGTTAGGTGTTCTAAAGCCCAAGATATATAGGGAAACATGTTCAGCAAAAGATTTCCTATCTCCACGAAAATGATTTCACATAGTGTAACCAGCTAATTAAGCTGAAATGAAGGAGAATGTTGACAGAAGAGCTGCAAACAGCTCAGTTTAAGTCATCTGCGGCAGAAGCTTTCCTTTTTTTCCTTGAATGGGCTTCAAAAGCCCGTAAGCTCCTCCAGGCGCTTTAGTCACCATTCCACTGCAGAAGTTATGTAGTTACTGTGATTTAAAGCGAAAGATGCATGGGGATCCCAGATCAGCTAAAGATTTACTATCTTCACTAATGTGCATTCAAACACTCTAACGACATATTTACACTTAAATGAACGAGAAACTTCGTATACAAGCTGCAAACAGCTCTGTTGGCGACACATGCGGCAGAAGCTTTCCTTTTTTTCCTTGAATGGGCTTCAAAAGCCCGTAAGTTCCTCCAGGCGCTTTAGTCACCATTCCACTGCAGAAGTTATGTAGTTACTGTGATTTAAAGCGAAAGATGCATGGGGATCCCAGATCAGCTAAAGATTTACTATCTTCACTAATGTGCATTCAAACACTCTAACGACATATTTACACTTAAATGAACGAGAAACTTCGTATACAAGCTGCAAACAGCTCAGTTGGCGACACCTGCGGCAGAAGCTTTCCTTTTTTTCCTCGAATCTGCTTAAAACCCCGGAACTTGCTTGATACACTTCTCAGCAATCCCCTGCAGTATCTTTGTAGTTACGGTGTTCTAAAGGCAAAGATAAGTAGGGATACATGTTCAGCAAAAGATTTGCTATCTCCACGAAAATGATTTCACATACTGTAACCAGCTAGTTACACTGAAATGAAGGAGAATGTTGTCAGAAGAGCTGAAAACAGCTCAGTTGGCGACATCTGCGGCAGAAGCCTTCCTTTTTTTCCTTGAATGGGCTTCAAAAGCCCGTAAGTTCCTCCAGGCGCTTTAGTCACCATTCCACTGCAGAAGTTATGTAGCTACTGTGATTTAAAGCGAAAGATGTATGTGGAATCCCAGATCAGCTAAATATTTTCTATCTTCACTAATGTGCATTCAAACACTCTAACGAGATATTTACACTTAAATGAACGAGAAACTTCGTAGAGGAGCTGCAAACAGCTCAGTTGGAGACATCTGCGGCAGAAGCTTTCCTTTTTTCCTCGACTGTGCTTAAAACCCCGTCACTTGCTTCATACACTTCTCACCAATGCCCTGCAGTAGGTTTGTAGTTAGGTGTTCTAAAGCCAAAGATATATAGGGATACATGTTCAGCAAAAGATTTGCTATCTCCACGAAAATGATTTCACATACTGTAACCAGCTAGTTACACTGAAATGAAGGAGAAAGTTGTCAGAAGAGCTGCAAACAGCTCAATTTGAGACATCTGCAGCAGAAGCTTTCCTTTTTTTCCTTGAATGGGCTTCAAAAGCCCGTAAGTTCCTCCAGGCGCTTTAGTCACCATTCCACTGCAGAAGTTATGTAGCTACTGTGATTTAAAGCGAAAGATGTATGTGGAATCCCAGATCAGCTAAATATTTTCTATCTTCACTAATGTGCATTCAAACACTCTAACGAGATATTTACACTTAAATGAACGAGAAACTTCGTAGAAGAGCTGCAAACAGCTCAGTTGGACACATCTGCGGCAGAAGCTTTCCTTTTTTCCTCGACTGTGCTTAAAACCCCGTCACTTGCTTCATACGCTTCTCACCAATCCCCTGCAGTAGGTTTGTAGTTAGGTGTTCTAAAGCCCAAGATATATAGGGAAACATGTTCAGCAAAAGATTTCCTATCTCCACGAAAATGATTTCACATAGTGTAACCAGCTAATTAAGCTGAAATGAAGGAGAATGTTGACAGAAGAGCTGCACACAGCTCAGTTTAAGTCATCTGCGGCAGAAGCTTTCCTTTTTTTCCTTGAATGGGCTTCAAAAGCCCGTAAGCTCCTCCAGGCGCTTTAGTCACCATTCCACTGCAGAAGTTATGTAGTTACTGTGATTTAAAGCGAAAGATGCATGGGGATCTCAGATCAGCTAAAGATTTACTATCTTCACTAATGTGCATTCAAACACTCTAACGACATATTTACACTTAAATGAACGAGAAACTTCGTATACAAGCTGCAAACAGCTCAGTTGGCGACACCTGCGGCAGAAGATTTCCTTTTTTTCCTCGAATGTGCTTAAAACCCCGGAACTTGCTTGATACACTTCTCAGCAATCCCCTGCAGTATCTTTGTAGTTACGGTGTTCTAAAGGCAAAGATCAGTAGGGATACATGTTCAGCAAAAGATTTCCTATCTCCACGAAAATGATTTCACATACTGTAACCAGCTAGTTACACTGAAATGAAGGAGAATGTTGTCAGAAGAGCTGCAAACAGCTCAGTTTGAGACATCTGCGGCAGAAGCCTTCCTTTTTTTCCTTGAATGGGCTTCAAAAGCCCGTAAGCTCCTCCAGGCGCTTTAGTCACCTTTCCGCTGCAGAAGTTACGTAGTTACTGTGATTTAGAGCGAAAGATGTACGGGGATCCCAGATCACCTAAATATTTTCTATCTTCACTAAAGTGCATTCAAACACTCTAACGAGATATTTACACATAAATGAACGAGAAACTTTGTCTAAAAGCTGCAAACAGCTCTGTTGGCGACACATGCGGCAGAAGCTTTCCTTTTTTTCCTTGAATGGGCTTCAAAAGCCCGTAAGTTCCTCCAGGCGCTTTAGTCACCATTCCACTGCAGAAGTTATGTAGCTACTGTGATTTAAAGCGAAAGATGTATGTGGAATCCCAGATCAGCTAAATATTTACTATCTTCACTAATGTGCATTCAAACACTCTAACGACATATTTACACTTAAATGAACGAGAAACTTCGTATACAAGCTGCAAACAGCTCTGTTGGCGACACATGCGGCAGAAGCTTTCCTTTTTTTCCTTGAATGGGCTTCAAAAGCCCGTAAGTTCCTCCAGGCGCTTTAGTCACCATTCCACTGCAGAAGTTATGTAGTTACTGTGATTTAAAGCGAAAGATGTATGGGGATCCCAGATCAGCTAAAGATTTACTATCTTCACTAAAGTGCTTTCAAACACTCTAACGAGATATTTACACTTAAATGAATGAGAAACTTCGTATACAAGCTGCAAACAGCTCAATTTGAGACATCTGCAGCAGAAGCTTTCCTTTTTTTCCTTCAATGGGCTTCAAAAGCCCGTAAGTTCCTCCAGGCGCTTTAGTCACCATTCCACTGCAGAAGTTATGTAGTTACTGTGATTTAAAGCGAAAGATGTATGGGGATCCCAGATCAGCTAAAGATTTACTATCTTCACTAAAGTGCTTTCAAACACTCTAACGAGATATTTACACTTAAATGAACGAGCAACTTCGTAGAAGAGCTGCAAACAGCTCCGTTGGAGACATCTGCGGCAGAAGCTTTCCTTTTTTTCCTCGAATGTGCTTAAAACCCCGTAACTTGCTTCATACACCTATCTCCCCATTCTCCTCCAGTAAGTTTGTAGTTACGGTGTTCTAAAGCCAAAGATATATAGGGATACATGTTCAGGAAAAGATTTGCTATCTCCACGAAAATGATTTCACATACTGTAACCAGCTAGTTACACTGAAATGAAGGAGAAAGTTGTCAGAAGAGCTGCAAACAGCTCAATTTGAGACATCTGCAGCAGAAGCTTCCCTTTTTTTCCTTGAATGGGCTTCAAAAGCCCGTAAGTTCCTCCAGGCGCTTTAGTCAACATTCCACTGCAGATGTTATGTAGCTACTGTGATTTAAACCGAAAGATGTATGTGGAATCCCAGATCAGCTAAATATTTTCTATCTTCACTAATGTGCATTCAAACACTCTAACGAGATATTTACACTTAAATGAACGAGGAACTTCGTATACAAGCTGCAAACAGCTCAGTTGGCGACATCTGCGGCAGAAGCTATCCTTTTTTTCTTTGAATGGGCTTCAATAGCCTGTAATTTCCTCCAGGCGCTTTAGTCACCATTCCACTGCAGAAGTTATGTAGCTACTGTGATTTAAAGCGAAAGATGTATGTGGAATCCCAGATCAGCTAAATATTTTCTATCTTCACTAATGTGCATTCAAACACTCTAACGAGATATTTACACTTAAATGAACGAGAAACTTCGTAGAGGAGCTGCAAACAGCTCAGTTGGAGACATCTGCGGCAGAAGCTTTCCTTTTTTCTTCGACTGTCCTTAAAACCCCGTCACTTGCTTCATACACTTCTCACCAATCCCCTGCAGTAGGTTTGTAGTTAGGTGTTCTAAAGCCAAAGATATATAGGGATACATGTTCAGCAAAAGATTTCCTATCGCCACGAAACTGATTTCACATAGTGTAACCAGCTAGTTACACTGTAATGAAGGAGAATGTTGTCAGAAGAGCTGCAAACAGCTCAGTTTGAGACATCTGCGGCAGAAGCCTTCCTTTTTTTCCTTGAATGGGCTTTAAAAGCCCGTAAGCTCCTCCAGGCGCTTTAGTCACCATTCCACTGCAGAAGTTATGTAGTTACTGTGATTTAAAGCGAAAGATGCATGGGGATCCCAGATCAGCTAAAG
The DNA here is from genome assembly GCF_052426305.1 of Pelodiscus sinensis. Taxonomy (NCBI): domain Eukaryota; kingdom Metazoa; phylum Chordata; order Testudines; family Trionychidae; genus Pelodiscus; species Pelodiscus sinensis. Next base: position 19,115,987 of record NC_143073.1, read on the forward strand.
ATTTACTATCTTCACTAATGTGCATTCAAACACTCTAACGACATATTTACACTTAAATGAACGAGAAACTTCGTATACAAGCTGCAAACAGCTCAGTTGGCGACACCTGCGGCAGAAGCTTTCCTTTTTTCCCTCGAATCTGCTTAAAACCCCGGAACTTGCTTGATACACTTCTCAGCAATCCCCTGCAGTATCTTTGTAGTTACGGTGTTCTAAAGGCAAAGATAAGTAGGGATACATGTTCAGCAAAAGATTTCCTATCTCCACGAAAATGATTTCACATACTGTAACCAGCTAGTTACACTGAAATGAAGGAGAAAGTTGTCAGAAGAGCTGCAAACAGCTCAATTTGAGACATCTGCAGCAGAAGCTTCCCTTTTTTTCCTTGAATGGGCTTCAAAAGCCCGTAAGTTCCTCCAGGCGCTTTAGTCACCATTCCACTGCAGATGTTATGTAGCTACTGTGATTTAAAGCGAAAGATGTATGTGGAATCCCAGATCAGCTAAATATTTTCTATCTTCACTAATGTGCATTCAAACACTCTAACGAGATATTTACACTTAAATGAACGAGGAACTTCGTATACAAGCTGCAAACAGCTCAGTTGGCGACATCTGCGGCAGAAGCTATCCTTTTTTTCTTTGAATGGGCTTCAATAGCCTGTAAGTTCCTCCAGGCGCTTTAGTCACCATTCCACTGCAGAAGTTATGTAGCTACTGTGATTTAAAGCGAAAGATGTATGTGGAATCCCAGATCAGCTAAATATTTTCTATCTTCACTAATGTGCATTCAAACACTCTAACGAGATATTTACACTTAAATGAACGAGAAACTTCGTAGAGGAGCTGCAAACAGCTCAGTTGGAGACATCTGCGGCAGAAGCTTTCCTTTTTTCTTCGACTGTGCTTAAAACCCCGTCACTTGCTTCATACACTTCTCACCAATCCCCTGCAGTAGGTTTGTAGTTAGGTGTTCTAAAGCCAAAGATATATAGGGATACATGTTCAGCAAAAGATTTCCTATCGCCACGAAACTGATTTCACATAGTGTAACCAGCTAGTTACACTGTAATGAAGGAGAATGTTGTCAGAAGAGCTGCAAACAGCTCAGTTTGAGACATCTGCGGCAGAAGCCTTCCTTTTTTTCCTTGAATGGGCTTTAAAAGCCCGTAAGCTCCTCCAGGCGCTTTAGTCACCATTCCACTGCAGAAGTTATGTAGTTACTGTGATGTAAAGCGAAAGGTGTACGGGGATCCCAGATTACCTAAATATTTTCTATATTCACTAATGTGCATTCAAACACTGTAACCAGATATTTACACTTAAATGAACGAGGAACTTCGTATACAAGCTGCAAACAGCTCAGTTGGCGACATCTGCGGCAGAAGCTATCCTTTTTTTCTTTGAATGGGCTTCAATAGCCTGTAAGTTCCTCCAGGCGCTTTAGTCACCATTCCACTGCAGAAGTTATGTAGCTACTGTGATTTAAAGCGAAAGATGTATGTGGAATCCCAGATCAGCTAAATATTTTCTATCTTCACTAATGTGCATTCAAACACTCTAACGAGATATTTACACTTAAATGAACGAGAAACTTCGTAGAGGAGCTGCAAACAGCTTAGTTGGCGACATCTGCGGCAGAAGCTTTCCCTTTTTTCCGTGAATGTGTTTAAAACCCCGTAACTTGCTTCATACACTTTTCTCAAAATTCCCCTCCAGAAGGTTTGTAGTTAGGTGTTCTAAAGCCAAAGATATATAGGGATACATGTTCAGCAAAAGATTTGCTATCTCCACGAAAATGATTTCACAAACTGTAACCAGCTAGTTACACTGAAATGAAGGAGAAAGTTGTCAGAAGAGCTGCAAACAGCTCAATTTGAGACATCTGCAGCAGAAGCTTTCCTTTTTTTCCTTGAATCGGCTTCAAAAGCCCGTAAGTTCCTCCAGGCGCTTTAGTCACCATTCCACTGCAGATGTTATGTAGCTACTGTGATTTAAAGCGAAAGATGTATGTGGAATCCCAGATCAGCTAAATATTTTCTATCTTCACTAATGTGCATTCAAACACTCTAACGAGATATTTACACTTAAATGAACGAGGAACTTCGTATACAAGCTGCAAACAGCTCAGTTGGCGACATCTGCGGCAGAAGCAATCCTTTTTTTCTTTGAATGGGCTTCAATAGCCTGTAAGTTCCTCCAGGCGCTTTAGTCACCATTCCACTGCAGAAGTTATGTAGCTACTGTGATTTAAAGCGAAAGATGTATGTGGAATCCCAGATCAGCTAAATATTTTCTATCTTCACTAATGTGCATTCAAACACTCTAACGAGATATTTACACTTAAATGAACGAGAAACTTCGTAGAGGAGCTGCAAACAGCTCAGTTGGCGACATCTGCGGCAGAAGCTTTCCTTTTTTCCTCGACTGTGCTTAAAACCCCGTCACTTGCTTCATACACTTCTCACCAATGCCCTGCAGTAGGTTTGTAGTTAGGTGTTCTAAAGCCAAAGATATATAGGGATACATGTTCAGCAAAAGATTTGCTATCTCCACGAAAATGATTTCACATACTGTAACCAGCTAGTTACACTGAAATGAAGGAGAAAGTTGTCAGAAGAGCTGCAAACAGCTCAATTTGAGACATCTGCAGCAGAAGCTTTCCTTTTTTTCCTTGAATGGGCTTCAAAAGCCCGTAAGTTCCTCCAGGCGCTTTAGTCACCATTCCACTGCAGATGTTATGTAGCTACTGTGATTTAAAGCGAAAGATGTATGTGGAATCCCAGATCAGCTAAATATTTTCTATCTTCACTAATGTGCATTCAAACACTCTAACGAGATATTTACACTTAAATGAACGAGGAACTTCGTATACAAGCTGCAAACAGCTCAGTTGGCGACATCTGCGGCAGAAGCTATCCTTTTTTTCTTTGAATGGGCTTCAATAGCCTGTAAGTTCCTCCAGGCGCTTTAGTCACCATTCCACTGCAGAAGTTATGTAGCTACTGTGATTTAAAGCGAAAGATGTATGTGGAATCCCAGATCAGCTAAATATTTTCTATCTTCACTAATGTGCATTCAAACACTCTAACGAGATATTTACACTTAAATGAACGAGATACTTCGTAGAAGAGCTGCAAACAGCTCAGTTGGACACATCTGCGGCAGAAGCTTTCCTTTTTTCCTCGACTGTGCTTAAAACCCCGTCACTTGCTTCATACGCTTCTCACCAATCCCCTGCAGTAGGTTTGTAGTTAGGTGTTCTAAAGCCCAAGATATATAGGGAAACATGTTCAGCAAAAGATTTCCTATCTCCACGAAAATGATTTCACATAGTGTAACCAGCTAATTAAGCTGAAATGAAGGAGAATGTTGACAGAAGAGCTGCAAACAGCTCAGTTTAAGTCATCTGCGGCAGAAGCTTTCCTTTTTTTCCTTGAATGGGCTTCAAAAGCCCGTAAGCTCCTCCAGGCGCTTTAGTCACCATTCCACTGCAGAAGTTATGTAGTTACTGTGATTTAAAGCGAAAGATGCATGGGGATCCCAGATCAGCTACATATTTTCTATCTTCACTAATGTGCATTCAAACACTCTAACGACATATTTACACTTAAATGAACGAGAAACTTCGTATACAAGCTGCAAACAGCTCAGTTGGCGACAACTGCGGCAGAAGCTTTCCTTTTTTTCCTCGAATCTGCTTAAAACCCCGGAACTTGCTTGATACACTTCTCAGCAATCCCCTGCAGTATCTTTGTAGTTACGGTGTTCTAAAGGCAAAGATAAGTAGGGATACATGTTCAGCAAAAGATTTGCTATCTCCACGAAAATGATTTCACATACTGTAACCAGCTAGTTACACTGAAATGAAGGAGAATGTTGTCAGAAGAGCTGAAAACAGCTCAGTTGGCGACATCTGCGGCAGAAGCCTTCCTTTTTTTCCTTGAATGGGCTTCAAAAGCCCGTAAGTTCCTCCAGGCGCTTTAGTCACCATTCCACTGCAGAAGTTATGTAGCTACTGTGATTTAAAGCGAAAGATGTATGTGGAATCCCAGATCAGCTAAATATTTTCTATCTTCACTAATGTGCATTCAAACACTCTAACGAGATATTTACACTTAAATGAACGAGAAACTTCGTAGAGGAGCTGCAAACAGCTCAGTTGGAGACATCTGCGGCAGAAGCTTTCCTTTTTCCTCGACTGTGCTTAAAACCCCGTCACTTGCTTCATACACTTCTCACCAATGCCCTGCAGTAGGTTTGTAGTTAGGTGTTCTAAAGCCAAAGATATATAGGGATACATGTTCAGCAAAAGATTTGCTATCTCCACGAAAATGATTTCACATACTGTAACCAGCTAGTTACACTGAAATGAAGGAGAAAGTTGTCAGAAGAGCTGCAAACAGCTCAATTTGAGACATCTGCAGCAGAAGCTTTCCTTTTTTTCCTTGAATGGGCTTCAAAAGCCCGTAAGTTCCTCCAGGCGCTTTAGTCACCATTCCACTGCAGAAGTTATGTAGCTACTGTGATTTAAAGCGAAAGATGTATGTGGAATCCCAGATCAGCTAAATATTTTCTATCTTCACTAATGTGCATTCAAACACTCTAACGAGATATTTACACTTAAATGAACGAGAAACTTCGTAGAAGAGCTGCAAACAGCTCAGTTGGACACATCTGCGGCAGAAGCTTTCCTTTTTTCCTCGACTGTGCTTAAAACCCCGTCACTTGCTTCATACGCTTCTCACCAATCCCCTGCAGTAGGTTTGTAGTTAGGTGTTCTAAAGCCCAAGATATATAGGGAAACATGTTCAGCAAAAGATTTCCTATCTCCACGAAAATGATTTCACATAGTGTAACCAGCTAATTAAGCTGAAATGAAGGAGAATGTTGACAGAAGAGCTGCACACAGCTCAGTTTAAGTCATCTGCGGCAGAAGCTTTCCTTTTTTTCCTTGAATGGGCTTCAAAAGCCCGTAAGCTCCTCCAGGCGCTTTAGTCACCATTCCACTGCAGAAGTTATGTAGTTACTGTGATTTAAAGCGAAAGATGCATGGGGATCTCAGATCAGCTAAAGATTTACTATCTTCACTAATGTGCATTCAAACACTCTAACGACATATTTACACTTAAATGAACGAGAAACTTCGTATACAAGCTGCAAACAGCTCAGTTGGCGACACCTGCGGCAGAAGATTTCCTTTTTTTCCTCGAATGTGCTTAAAACCCCGGAACTTGCTTGATACACTTCTCAGCAATCCCCTGCAGTATCTTTGTAGTTACGGTGTTCTAAAGGCAAAGATCAGTAGGGATACATGTTCAGCAAAAGATTTCCTATCTCCACGAAAATGATTTCACATACTGTAACCAGCTAGTTACACTGAAATGAAGGAGAATGTTGTCAGAAGAGCTGCAAACAGCTCAGTTTGAGACATCTGCGGCAGAAGCCTTCCTTTTTTTCCTTGAATGGGCTTCAAAAGCCCGTAAGCTCCTCCAGGCGCTTTAGTCACCTTTCCGCTGCAGAAGTTACGTAGTTACTGTGATTTAGAGCGAAAGATGTACGGGGATCCCAGATCACCTAAATATTTTCTATCTTCACTAAAGTGCATTCAAACACTCTAACGAGATATTTACACATAAATGAACGAGAAACTTTGTCTAAAAGCTGCAAACAGCTCTGTTGGCGACACATGCGGCAGAAGCTTTCCTTTTTTTCCTTGAATGGGCTTCAAAAGCCCGTAAGTTCCTCCAGGCGCTTTAGTCACCATTCCACTGCAGAAGTTATGTAGCTACTGTGATTTAAAGCGAAAGATGTATGTGGAATCCCAGATCAGCTAAATATTTACTATCTTCACTAATGTGCATTCAAACACTCTAACGACATATTTACACTTAAATGAACGAGAAACTTCGTATACAAGCTGCAAACAGCTCTGTTGGCGACACATGCGGCAGAAGCTTTCCTTTTTTTCCTTGAATGGGCTTCAAAAGCCCGTAAGTTCCTCCAGGCGCTTTAGTCACCATTCCACTGCAGAAGTTATGTAGTTACTGTGATTTAAAGCGAAAGATGTATGGGGATCCCAGATCAGCTAAAGATTTACTATCTTCACTAAAGTGCTTTCAAACACTCTAACGAGATATTTACACTTAAATGAATGAGAAACTTCGTATACAAGCTGCAAACAGCTCAATTTGAGACATCTGCAGCAGAAGCTTTCCTTTTTTTCCTTCAATGGGCTTCAAAAGCCCGTAAGTTCCTCCAGGCGCTTTAGTCACCATTCCACTGCAGAAGTTATGTAGTTACTGTGATTTAAAGCGAAAGGTGTACGGGGATCCCAGATTACCTAAATATTTTCTATATTCACTAATGTGCATTCAAACACTGTAACCAGATATTTACACTTAAATGAACGAGCAACTTCGTAGAAGAGCTGCAAACAGCTCCGTTGGAGACATCTGCGGCAGAAGCTTTCCTTTTTTTCCTCGAATGTGCTTAAAACCCCGTAACTTGCTTCATACACCTATCTCCCCATTCTCCTCCAGTAAGTTTGTAGTTACGGTGTTCTAAAGCCAAAGATATATAGGGATACATGTTCAGGAAAAGATTTGCTATCTCCACGAAAATGATTTCACATACTGTAACCAGCTAGTTACACTGAAATGAAGGAGAAAGTTGTCAGAAGAGCTGCAAACAGCTCAATTTGAGACATCTGCAGCAGAAGCTTCCCTTTTTTTCCTTGAATGGGCTTCAAAAGCCCGTAAGTTCCTCCAGGCGCTTTAGTCAACATTCCACTGCAGATGTTATGTAGCTACTGTGATTTAAACCGAAAGATGTATGTGGAATCCCAGATCAGCTAAATATTTTCTATCTTCACTAATGTGCATTCAAACACTCTAACGAGATATTTACACTTAAATGAACGAGGAACTTCGTATACAAGCTGCAAACAGCTCAGTTGGCGACATCTGCGGCAGAAGCTATCCTTTTTTTCTTTGAATGGGCTTCAATAGCCTGTAATTTCCTCCAGGCGCTTTAGTCACCATTCCACTGCAGAAGTTATGTAGCTACTGTGATTTAAAGCGAAAGATGTATGTGGAATCCCAGATCAGCTAAATATTTTCTATCTTCACTAATGTGCATTCAAACACTCTAACGAGATATTTACACTTAAATGAACGAGAAACTTCGTAGAGGAGCTGCAAACAGCTCAGTTGGAGACATCTGCGGCAGAAGCTTTCCTTTTTTCTTCGACTGTCCTTAAAACCCCGTCACTTGCTTCACACACTTCTCACCAATCCCCTGCAGTAGGTTTGTAGTTAGGTGTTCTAAAGCCAAAGATATATAGGGATACATGTTCAGCAAAAGATTTCCTATCGCCACGAAACTGATTTCACATAGTGTAACCAGCTAGTTACACTGTAATGAAGGAGAATGTTGTCAGAAGAGCTGCAAACAGCTCAGTTTGAGACATCTGCGGCAGAAGCCTTCCTTTTTTTCCTTGAATGGGCTTTAAAAGCCCGTAAGCTCCTCCAGGCGCTTTAGTCACCATTCCACTGCAGAAGTTATGTAGTTACTGTGATTTAAAGCGAAAGATGCATGGGGATCCCAGATCAGCTAAAGATTTACTATCTTCACTAATGTGCATTCAAACACTCTAACGACATATTTACACTTAAATGAACGAGAAACTTCGTATACAAGCTGCAAACAGCTCAGTTGGCGACACCTGCGGCAGAAGCTTTCCTTTTTTCCCTCGAATCTGCTTAAAACCCCGGAACTTGCTTGATACACTTCTCAGCAATCCCCTGCAGTATCTTTGTAGTTACGGTGTTCTAAAGGCAAAGATAAGTAGGGATACATGTTCAGCAAAAGATTTCCTATCTCCACGAAAATGATTTCACATACTGTAACCAGCTAGTTACACTGAAATGAAGGAGAAAGTTGTCAGAAGAGCTGCAAACAGCTCAATTTGAGACATCTGCAGCAGAAGCTTCCCTTTTTTTCCTTGAATGGGCTTCAAAAGCCCGTAAGTTCCTCCAGGCGCTTTAGTCACCATTCCACTGCAGATGTTATGTAGCTACTGTGATTTAAAGCGAAAGATGTATGTGGAATCCCAGATCAGCTAAATATTTTCTATCTTCACTAATGTGCATTCAAACACTCTAACGAGATATTTACACTTAAATGAACGAGGAACTTCGTATACAAGCTGCAAACAGCTCAGTTGGCGACATCTGCGGCAGAAGCTATCCTTTTTTTCTTTGAATGGGCTTCAATAGCCTGTAAGTTCCTCCAGGCGCTTTAGTCACCATTCCACTGCAGAAGTTATGTAGCTACTGTGATTTAAAGCGAAAGATGTATGTGGAATCCCAGATCAGCTAAATATTTTCTATCTTCACTAATGTGCATTCAAACACTCTAACGAGATATTTACACTTAAATGAACGAGAAACTTCGTAGAGGAGCTGCAAACAGCTCAGTTGGAGACATCTGCGGCAGAAGCTTTCCTTTTTTCTTCGACTGTGCTTAAAACCCCGTCACTTGCTTCATACACTTCTCACCAATCCCCTGCAGTAGGTTTGTAGTTAGGTGTTCTAAAGCCAAAGATATATAGGGATACATGTTCAGCAAAAGATTTCCTATCGCCACGAAACTGATTTCACATAGTGTAACCAGCTAGTTACACTGTAATGAAGGAGAATGTTGTCAGAAGAGCTGCAAACAGCTCAGTTTGAGACATCTGCGGCAGAAGCCTTCCTTTTTTTCCTTGAATGGGCTTTAAAAGCCCGTAAGCTCCTCCAGGCGCTTTAGTCACCATTCCACTGCAGAAGTTATGTAGTTACTGTGATTTAAAGCGAAAGATGCATGGGGATCCCAGATCAGCTAAAGATTTACTATCTTCACTAATGTGCATTCAAACACTCTAACGACATATTTACACTTAAATGAACGAGAAACTTCGTATACAAGCTGCAAACAGCTCAGTTGGCGACACCTGCGGCAGAAGCTTTCCTTTTTTTCCTCGAATCTGCTTAAAACCCCGGAACTTGCTTGATACACTTCTCAGCAATCCCCTGCAGTATCTTTGTAGTTACGGTGTTCTAAAGGCAAAGATAAGTAGGGATACATGTTCAGCAAAAGATTTCCTATCTCCACGAAAATGATTTCACATACTGTAACCAGCTAGTTACACTGAAATGAAGGAGAATGTTGTCAGAAGAGCTGCAAACAGCTCAGTTTGAGACATCTGCGGCAGAAGCCTTCCTTTTTTTCCTTGAATGGGCTGCAAAAGCCCGTAAGCTCCTCCAGGCGCTTTAGTCACCTTTCCACTGCAGAAGTTACGTAGTTACTGTGATTTAGAGCGAAAGATGTACGGGGATCCCAGATCACCTAAATATTTTCTATCTTCACTAAAGTGCATTCAAACACTCTAACGAGATATTTACACATAAATGAACGAGAAACTTTGTAGAAAAGCTGCAAACAGCTCTGTTGGCGACACATGCGGCAGAAGCTTTCCTTTTTTTCCTTGAATGGGCTTCAATAGCCCGTAAGTTCCTCCAGGCGCTTTAGTCACCATTCCACTGCAGAAGTTATGTAGTTACTGTGATTTAAAGCGAAAGATGTATGGGGATCCCAGATCAGCAAAAGATTTCCTATCTCCACGAAAATGATTTCACATACTGTAACCAGCTAGTTACACTGAAATGAAGGAGAATGTTGTCAGAAGAGCTGAAAACAGCTCAGTTTGAGACATCTGCGGCAGAAGCCTTCCTTTTTTTCCTTGAATGGGCTTCAAAAGCCCGTAAGTTCCTCCAGGCGCTTTAGTCACCATTCCACTGCAGAAGTTATGTAGCTACTGTGATTTAAAGCGAAAGATGTATGTGGAATCCCAGATCAGCTAAATATTTTCTATCTTCACTAATGTGCATTCAAACACTCTAACGAGATATTTACACTTAAATGAACGAGAAACTTCGTAGAGGAGCTGCAAACAGCTCAGTTGGAGACATCTGCGGCAGAAGCTTTCCTTTTTTCCTCGACTGTGCTTAAAACCCCGTCACTTGCTTCATACACTTCTCACCAATGCCCTGCAGTAGGTTTGTAGTTAGGTGTTCTAAAGCCAAAGATATATAGGGATAAATGTTCAGCAAAAGATTTGCTATCTCCACGAAAATGATTTCACATACTGTAACCAGCTAGTTACACTGAAATGAAGGAGAAAGTTGTCAGAAGAGCTGCAAACAGCTCAATTTGAGACATCTGTAGCAGAAGCTTTCCTTTTTTTCCTTGAATGGGCTTCAATAGCCTGTAAGTTCCTCCAGGCGCTTTAGTCACCATTCCACTGCAGAAGTTATGTAGCTACTGTGATTTAAAGCGAAAGATGTATGTGGAATCCCAGATCAGCTAAATATTTTCTATCTTCACTAATGTGCATTCAAACACTCTAACGAGATATTTACACATAAATGAACGAGAAACTTTGTAGAAAAGCTGCAAACAGCTCAGTTGGACACATCTGCGGCAGAAGCTTTCCTTTTTTCCTCGACTGTGCTTAAAACCCCGTCACTTGCTTCATACGCTTCTCACCAATCCCCTGCAGTAGGTTTGTAGATGGTGTTCTAAAGCCCAAGATATATAGGGAAACATGTTCAGCAAAAGATTTCCTATCTCCACGAAAATGATTTCACATAGTGTAACCAGCTAATTAAGCTGAAATGAAGGAGAATGTTGACAGAAGAGCTGCAAACAGCTCAGTTTAAGTCATCTGCGGCAGAAGCTTTCCTTTTTTTCCTTGAATGGGCTTCAAAAGCCCGTAAGCTCCTCCAGGCGCTTTAGTCACCATTCCACTGCAGAAGTTATGTAGTTACTGTGATTTAAAGCGAAAGATGCATGGGGATCCCAGATCAGCTAAAGATTTACTATCTTCACTAATGTGCATTCAAACACTCTAACGACATATTTACACTTAAATGAACGAGAAACTTCGTATACAAGCTGCAAACAGCTCAGTTGGCGACAACTGCGGCAGAAGCTTTCCTTTTTTTCCTCGAATCTGCTTAAAACCCCGGAACTTGCTTGATACACTTCTCAGCAATCCCCTGCAGTATCTTTGTAGTTACGGTGTTCTAAAGGCAAAGATAAGTAGGGATACATGTTCAGCAAAAGATTTCCTATCTCCACGAAAATGATTTCACATACTGTAACCAGCTAGTTACACTGAAATGAAGGAGAATGTTGTCAGAAGAGCTGCAAACAGCTCAGTTTGAGACATCTGCGGCAGAAGCCTTCCTTTTTTTCCTTGAATGGGCTTCAAAAGCCCGTAAGCTCCTCCAGGCGCTTTAGTCACCTTTCCACTGCAGAAGTTACGTAGTTACTGTGATTTAGAGCGAAAGATGTACGGGGATCCCAGATCACCTAAATATTTTCTATCTTCACTAAAGTGAATTCAAACACTCTAACGAGATATTTACACATAAATGAACGAGAAACTTTGTATAAAAGCTGCAAACAGCTCTGTTGGCGACACATGCGGCAGAAGCTTTCCTTTTTTTCCTTGAATGGGCTTCAAAAGCCCGTAAGTTCCTCCAGGCGCTTTAGTCACCCTTCCACTGCAGAAGTTATGTAGTTACTGTGATTTAAAGCGAAAGATGTATGGGGATCCCAGATCAGCTAAAGATTTACTATCTTCACTAAAGTGCTTTCAAACACTCTAACGAGATATTTACACTTAAATGAATGAGAAACTTCGTATACAAGCTGAAAACAGCTCAGTTTGAGACATCTGCGGCAGAAGCCTTCCTTTTTTTCCTTGAATGGGCTTCAAAAGCCCGTAAGTTCCTCCAGGCGCTTTAGTCACCATTCCACTGCAGAAGTTATGTAGCTACTGTGATTTAAAGCGAAAGATGTATGTGGAATCCCAGATCAGCTAAATATTTTCTATCTTCACTAATGTGCATTCAAACACTCTAACGAGATATTTACACTTAAATGAACGAGGAACTTCGTATACAAGCTGCAAACAGCTCAGTTGGAGACATCTGCGGCAGAAGCTTTCCTTTTTTTCTTTGAATGGGCTTCAATAGCCTGTAAGTTCCTCCAGGCGCTTTAGTCACCATTCCACTGCAGAAGTTATGTAGCTACTGTGATTTAAAGCGAAAGATGTATGTGGAATCCCAGATCAGCTAAATATTTTCTATCTTCACTAATGTGCATTCAAACACTCTAACGAGATATTTACACGTAAATGAACGAGAAACTTCGTAGAGGAGCTGCAAACAGCTCAGTTGGAGACATCTGCGGCAGAAGCTTTCCTTTTTTCCTCGACTGTGCTTAAAACCCCGTCACTTGCTTCATACACTTCTCACCAATCCCCTGCAGTAGGTTTGTAGTTAGGTGTTCTAAAGCCAAAGATATATAGGGATACATGTTCAGCAAAAGATTTCCTATCGCCACGAAACTGATTTCACATAGTGTAACCAGCTAGTTACACTGTAATGAAGGAGAATGTTGTCAGAAGAGCTGCAAACAGCTCAGTTTGAGACATCTGCGGCAGAAGCCTTCCTTTTTTTCCTTGAATGGGCTTTAAAAGCCCGTAAGCTCCTCCAGGCGCTTTAGTCACCACTCCACTGCAGAAGTTATGTAGTTACTGTGATTTAAAGCGAAAGGTGTACGGGGATCCCAGATCAGCTAAAGATATACTATCTTCACTAATGTGCATTCAAACACTCTAACGACATATTTACACTTAAATGAACGAGAAACTTCGTATACAAGCTGCAAACAGCTCAGTTGGCGACACCTGCGGCAGAAGCTTTCCTTTTTTTCCTCGAATGTGCTTAAAACCCCGCAACTTGCTTGATACACTTCTCAGCAATCCCCTGCAGTATCTTTGTAGTTACGGTGTTCTAAAGGCAAAGATAAGTAGGGATACATGTTCAGCAAAAGATTTCCTATCTCCACGAAAATGATTTCACATACTGTAACCAGCTAGTTACACTGAAATGAAGGAGAAAGTTGTCAGAAGAGCTGCAAACAGCTCAGTTTGAGACATCTGCGGCAGAAGCCTTCCTTTTTTTCCTTGAATGGGCTTCAAAAGCCCGTAAGCTCCTCCAGGCGCTTTAGTCACCTTTCCACTGCAGAAGTTACGTAGTTACTGTGATTTAGAGCGAAAGATGTACGGGGATCCCAGATCACCTAAATATTTTCTATCTTCACTAAAGTGCATTCAAACACTCTAACGAGATATTTACACTTAAATGAACGAGAAACTTTGTATAAAAGCTGCAAACAGCTCAGTTGGACACATCTGCGGCAGAAGCTTTCCTTTTTTCCTCGACTGTGCTTAAAACCCCGTCACTTGCTTCATACGCTTCTCACCAATCCCCTGCAGTAGGTTTGTAGTTAGGTGTTCTAAAGCCCAAGATATATAGGGAAACATGTTCAGCAAAAGATTTCTTATCTCCTCGAAAATGATTTCACATAGTGTAACCAGCTAATTAAGCTGAAATGAAGGAGAATGTTGACAGAAGAGCTGCAAACAGCTCAGTTTAAGTCATCTGCGGCAGAAGCTTTCCTTTTTTTCCTTGAATGGGCTTCAAAAGCCCGTAAGTTCTTCCAGGCGCTTTAGTCACCATTCCACTGCAGAAGTTATGTAGCTACCGTGATTTAAAGCAAAAGATGTATGTGGAATCCCAGATCAGCTAAATATTTTCTATCTTCACTAATGTGCAGTCAAACACTCTAACGAGATATTTACACTTAAATGAACGAGAAACTTCGTAGAGGAGCTGCAAACAGCTCAGTTGGCGACATCTGCGGCAGAAGCTTTCCCTTTTTTCCGTGATTGGGCTTTAAGAGCCCGTAACTTCCGCCGGGCGCTTTAGTCACCATTCCAGTACAGAAGTTCTGTAGTTACTGTGATTTAAAGCGAAAGATGTATGGGGATCCCAGATCAGCTAAAGATTTACTATCTTCGCTAAAGTGCATTCAAACACTCTAACGAGATATTTACACTTAAATGAACGAGAAACTTCGTATAAAAACTGCAAACAGCTCATTTGGCGACACCTGCGGCAGAAGCTTTCCTTTTTTTCCTTGAATGGGCTTCAATAGCCCGTAAGGTCCTCCAGGCGCTTTAGTCACCATTCCATTGCAGAAGTTATGTAGTTACTGTGATTTAAAGCGAAAGATGTATGGGGATCCCAGATCAGCTAAAGATTTACTATCTTCACTAAAGTGCCTTCAAACACTCTAACGAGATATTTACACTTAAATGAACGAGAAACTTCGTATACAAGCTGCAAACAGCACAGTTGGCGAAATCTGTGGCAGAAGCTATCCTTTTTTTCTTTGAATGGGCTTCAATAGCCCGTAAGTTCCTCCAGGAGCTTTAGTCACCATTCCACTGCAGAAGTTATGTAGCTACTGTGATTTAAAGCGAAAGATGTATGTGGAATCCCAGATCAGCTAAATATTTTCTATCTTCACTAAAGTGCTTTCAAACACTCTAACGAGATATTTACACTTAAATGAACGAGAAACTTCGTAGAGGAGCTGCAAACAGCACAGTTGGCGAAATCTGTGGCAGAAGCTTTCCTTTTTTTCTTTGAATGGGCTTCAATAGCCCGTAAGTTCCTCCAGGCGCTTTAGTCACCATTCCACTGCAGAAGTTATGTAGCTACTGTGATTTAAAGCGAAAGATGTATGGGGATCCCAGATCAGCTACATATTTTCTGTCTTCACTAATGTGCATTCAAACACTCTAACGAGATATCTACACTTAAATGAACGAGAAACTTTGTAGAGGAGCTGCAAACAGGTCAGTTGGAGACATCTGCGGCAGAATCTTTCCTTTTTTCCTCGACCGTGCTTAAAACCGCGTCACTTGCTTCATACACTTCTCACCAATCCCCTGCAGTAGGTTTGTTGTTAGGTGTTCTAAAGCCAAAGATATATAGGGATACCTGGTCAGCAAAAGATTTCCTATCTCCACGTAAATGATTTCACATAGTGTAACCAGCTAGTTACACTGAAATGAAGGGGAAAGTTGTCAGAAGAGCTGCAAACAGCTCAGTTTGAGACATCTGCGGCAGAAGCTTTCCTTTTTTTCCTTGAATGGGCTTCAAAAGCCCGTAAGTTCCTCCAGGAGCTTGAGTCACCATTCCACTGCAGAAGTTATGTAGTTACTGTGATTTAAAGCGAAAGATGTATGGGGATCCCAGATCAGCTAAAGATTTTCTATCTTCACTAAAGTGCATTCAAACACTCTAACGAGATATTTACACTTAAATGAACGAGAAACTTCGTATAAAAGCTGCAAACAGATCAGTTGGCGACACCTGAGGCAGAAGCTTTCCTTTTTTGTCTCGACCGTGCTTAAAACCCCGTCCCTTGCTTCACACACTTCTCACGAATCCCCTGCAGTAGGATTGTAGTTACGGTGTTCTAAAGCCAAAGATATATAGCGATACATGTTCAGCAAAAGATTTCCTATCTCCACGAAAATGATTTCACATACTGTAACCAGCTAATTACACTGAAATGAAGGAGAAAGTTGTCAGAAGAGCTGCAAACAGCTCAGTTTGAGACATCTGCGGCAGAAGCTATCCTTTTTTTCCTGAATGGGGTTCAATAGCCCGTAAGTTCCTCCAGGCGCTTTAGTCACCATTCCACTGCAGGCGTTATGTAGCTACTGTGATTTAAAGCGAAAGATGTATGTGGAATCCCAGATCAGCTAAGTATTTGCTATCTTCACTAATGTGCATTCAAACACTCTAACGAGATATTTACACTGAAATGAAAGAGAAACTTCGTAGAAGAGCTGCAAACAGCTCAGTTGGCGACATCTGCGGCAGAAGCTTTCCTTTTTTTCCTGAATGGGGTTCAATAGCCCGTAAATTCCTCCAGGCGCTTTAGTCACCATTCCACTGCAGAAGTTATGCAGTTACTGTGATTTAAAGCGAAAGATGTATGTGGAATTCCAGATCAGCTAAATATTTTCTATCTTCACTAAAGTGCATTCAAACACTCTAACGAGATATTTACACTTAAATGAACGAGAAACTTCGTATAAAAGCTGCAAACAGCTCAGTTGGCGACATCTGCGGCAGAAGCTTTCCTTTTTTTCCGGAATGGGGTTCAATAGCCCGTAAGTTCCTTCAGGCGCTTTAGTCACCATTCCACTGCAGAAGTTATGTAGTTACTGTGATTTAAAGCGAAAGATGTATGGGGATCCCAGATCAGCTAAAGATTTACTATCTTCACTAAAGTGCATTCAAACACTCTAACGAGATATTTACACTTAAATGAACGAAAAACTTCGTAGAAGAGATGCAAACAGAAACCTCGTAGAAGAGCCCTGCAAACGCAGGGCTGTGTGCCGCGGTTCTCCTGCCTACCCCGTAAGCAGCCCAGGAGGGGCAAGTGTCATAGCTGCACCTCATTCCACTCTGGACAGCCGCTAAGGGGTGCTCGGGGCCGTCTCCGTAGGGCAGTAATGCAGCTACTCTGTGCAGCCAGGGCACTTGCCCAACATGGGCTTGAGACTTCTGAGGATCGCACCTGCCAAAAGTGCCACACCTGAACCGGCCAGAGGCACCGACTCCAAGTTTGCCTTTTCCCTAAGAGCAGACCTGGGTGCCCGACTGGTCTGGCCAACCCATGCAGTGCGGCTCCCCTCGCACAGAGTCGACAGACCTTGGGAACCTGGGAGCCTGGCTCGCTTCCGCTACAGGAATTTAAGGAGCTCCTAAAGCAGGTTTCCCTCCTTCCTCGGGGAATGTCAGCGGGTGAAACCGGGAGGGAGCTTGACGATGTTGCCTGAGCGCTGCAGGACCCAGCACAGCAGGCCCCCTGAGCTCAGTGTTAACCATGCGAGGTCTCAAGGCGACAAAGAACGAACGCGCAAAATGATTACACAATGGAAAGAAAAACAAAACCTAACTCGCTGGGCATTGAGAAACCAGGGTCCCTACGGGTTGAAATACAAAGCTGCGTGCTGCTACTCATCAGCAGCAACAAATTGAACAAAGGTAAAAAAGATCAACGCACTTCCAGCACTATCCACAGGGTTGCCCGCTTGAAAATCCCACAAACCCGATCACGCCTATCCCCCCCGTCATCAAAGCCCAGGTCCCATTTCCTCCATACCCCGCATCCGACTCGTGAAAAGTTGGGCCAAGGGTTGCTGTGTTGGAGGGGGTAAGAACTAGGGAGGCTCCGTGGGCTGCCACAGGTGCCATCCTCGCAGATGCCATTGGTTGGGGATCCTAGCGTGGGTGTTCGTGTGTGTGTGGGCGGGGGGCCTCGCTCTAGCCTACTATGTGCCGTCCCGAGGTGCAGGAACCGGAGAGCTGATTCTCATATCCACAGCAGTTAGGGGAGGCAGGGACACTTTGTGTTGTTTTACTTGAGAAAGGGGGCGAGAGCGACTGGGAGGTGGATGGACGTGTGTGAGGGAGCGTGGGTGTTGGGAGCGTCGGAGATGGGTGTGGGAGAGTTTTGGTTGAATGCGTGAAGATTGTGTGCATGCGAGGGTGTGGGAGCGAGTGGTCTTTTCATGCCTGTGAATTCATGGAGGTTTGGATGCAAAGAGGCACGCCTCCGTTCTTGGACTCCGTTCTTTTTTTTTCTGTTTAACTGGCTCAAGAGCTGAAAACTTCGGTCATCTGAAGACGTGGGTTTTTCCTACGAACGCTCCTGATAACCGTCTACATGGTTTTTGTTAGCCTGTACCATGCTACCAGATCTTTTACTACGATTTTAAGTTTCTGCTTTCTAGAATTTCTTGTCTACTTCTAAAGCGTCATAGCTGAAATTTATAAGGCAAAGACTTGGTAACTCAGCTTGCATTCAGAGCCGCAGACGTCTTTTCGCCCGCTTGCTCTCTGGCAAAAGTGTTTGCCCTCCTTCCGCCGTGTCCTCAGCATGCAAGCGGTTTCACAGGCAGGCAAGATAAGCCTTCCCTTCCTAGTTCTTTAACGGCCAGGGCTACTAAGTGTAAAAGGAACACAACAGAACAGTACTATACCCAATTCAGACAGAGTTCCTACAGCCCAGGCCTAGATGGATTCCCTTTATTAGCATGGATTCATGACAATTGAATGTTTGTTTAAAGCGCCTGAAGAAGTACATTCAAGTAGGAGGGTATTTCAGAAGAGGTGTAAAAATTTGAAAAGCACGTTACAGACTAAGAAAACCTGTAGCTGCGTTTCCGTGCGCACAAGCCACCTCTTCCGTTGAAGGAAGAGGTGACAGACTATAGCCAAGAATAAAAGAGAGCAGAGCGACACTCTTAGTTTTAAATTGTGCAAGAACCGAAAGTAACATGCCACGACAATAGCGTATGGGCTAGAGTGTCACACACGATGTCTTCAACGGAATGTGCCAACTGCGATTACTCTAGACCACGCTGTGAGGGTAGCCGCACTGAAGTAGACGAGAAATTCTAGAGTAGGAGCGGCAGAGTCGACTGCTAACAAAGGAGTCTACTTCCCCTCATACTGAAGTGAAGGAGAATGTTGTCAGAAGAGCTGCAAACAGCTCAGTTGGCGACACCTGCGGCAGAAGCTTTCCTTTTTTTCCTCGAATGTGCTTAAAACCCCGTAACTTGCTTCATACACTTATCTCAACATTCCCCTCCAGAAGGTTTGTAGTTACGGTGTTCTAAAGCCAAAGATAGATAGGGATACCTGGTCAGCAAAAGATTTCCTATCTCCACGTAAATGATTTCACATACTGTAACCAGCTAGTTACACTGAAATGAAGGGGAAAGTTGTCAGAAGAGCTGCAAACAGCTCAATTTGAGACATCTGCAGCAGAAGCTTTCCTTTTTTTCCTTGAATGGGCTTCAAAAGCCCGTAAGTTCCTCCAGGAGCTTGAGTCACCATTCCACTGCAGAAGTTATGTAGTTACTGTGATTTAAAGCGAAAGATGTATGGGGATCCCAGATCAGCTAAAGATTTTCTATCTTCACTAAAGTGCATTCAAACACTCTAACGAGATGTTTACACTTAAATGAACGAGAAACTTCGTAGAGGAGCTGCAAACAGCACAGTTGGCGAAATCTGTGGCAGAAGCTTTCCTTTTTTTCTTTGAATGGGCTTCAATAGCCCGTAAGTTCCTCCAGGCGCTTTAGTCACCATTCCACTGCAGAAGTTATGTAGTTACTGTGATTTAAAGCGAAAGCTGTATGGGGATCCCAGATCAGCTAAAGATTTACTATCTTCACTAAAGTGCATTCAAACACTCTAACGAGATATTTACACTTAAATGAACGAAAAACTTCGTAGAAGAGATGCAAACAGAAACCTCGTAGAAGAGCCCTGCAAACGCAGGGCTGTGTGCCGCGGTTCTCCTGCCTACCCCGTAAGCAGCCCAGGAGGGGCAAGTGTCATAGCTGCACCTCATTCCACTCTGGACAGCCGCTAAGGGGTGCTCGGGGCCGTCTCCGTAGGGCAGTAATGCAGCTACTCTGTGCAGCCAGGGCACTTGCCCAACATGGGCTTGAGACTTCTGAGGATCGCACCTGCCAAAAGTGCCACACCTGAACCGGCCAGAGGCACCGACTCCAAGTTTGCCTTTTCCCTAAGAGCAGACCTGGGTGCCCGACTGGTCTGGCCAACCCATGCAGTGCGGCTCCCCTCGCACAGAGTCGACAGACCTTGGGAACCTGGGAGCCTGGCTCGCTTCCGCTACAGGAATTTAAGGAGCTCCTAAAGCAGGTTTCCCTCCTTCCTCGGGGAATGTCAGCGGGTGAAACCGGGAGGGAGCTTGACGATGTTGCCTGAGCGCTGCAGGACCCAGCACAGCAGGCCCCCTGAGCTCAGTGTTAACCATGCGAGGTCTCAAGGCGACAAAGAACGAACGCGCAAAATGATTACACAATGGAAAGAAAAACAAAACCTAACTCGCTGGGCATTGAGAAACCAGGGTCCCTACGGGTTGAAATACAAAGCTGCGTGCTGCTACTCATCAGCAGCAACAAATTGAACAAAGGTAAAAAAGATCAACGCACTTCCAGCACTATCCACAGGGTTGCCCGCTTGAAAATCCCACAAACCCGATCACGCCTATCCCGCCCCGTCATCAAAGCCCAGGTCCCATTTCCTCCATACCCCGCATCCGACTCGTGAAAAGTTGGGCCAAGGGTTGCTGTGTTGGAGGGGGTAAGAACTAGGGAGGCTCCGTGGGCTGCCACAGGTGCCATCCTCGCAGATGCCATTGGTTGGGGATCCTAGCGTGGGTGTTCGTGTGTGTGTGGGCGGGGGGCCTCGCTCTAGCCTACTATGTGCCGTCCCGAGGTGCAGGAACCGGAGAGCTGATTCTCATATCCACAGCAGTTAGGGGAGGCAGGGACACTTTGTGTTGTTTTACTTGAGAAAGGGGGCGAGAGCGACTGGGAGGTGGATGGACGTGTGTGAGGGAGCGTGGGTGTTGGGAGCGTCGGAGATGGGTGTGGGAGAGTTTTGGTTGAATGCGTGAAGATTGTGTGCATGCGAGGGTGTGGGAGCGAGTGGTCTTTTCATGCCTGTGAATTCATGGAGGTTTGGATGCAAAGAGGCACGCCTCCGTTCTTGGACTCCGTTCTTTTTTTTTCTGTTTAACTGGCTCAAGAGCTGAAAACTTCGGTCATCTGAAGACGTGGGTTTTTCCTACGAACGCTCCTGATAACCGTCTACATGGTTTTTGTTAGCCTGTACCATGCTACCAGATCTTTTACTACGATTTTAAGTTTCTGCTTTCTAGAATTTCTCGTCTACTTCTAAAGCGTCATAGCTGAAATTTATAAGGCAAAGACTTGGTAACTCAGCTTGCATTCAGAGCCGCAGACGTCTTTTCGCCCGCTTGCTCTCTGGCAAAAGTGTTTGCCCTCCTTCCGCCGTGTCCTCAGCATGCAAGCGGTTTCACAGGCAGGCAAGATAAGCCTTCCCTTCCTAGTTCTTTAACGGCCAGGGCTACTAAGTGTAAAAGGAACACAACAGAACAGTACTATACCCAATTCAGACAGAGTTCCTACAGCCCAGGCCTAGATGGATTCCCTTTATTAGCATGGATTCATGACAATTGAATGTTTGTTTAAAGCGCCTGAAGAAGTACATTCAAGTAGGAGGGTATTTCAGAAGAGGTGTAAAAATTTGAAAAGCACGTTACAGACTAAGAAAACCTGTAGCTGCGTTTCCGTGCGCACAAGCCACCTCTTCCGTTGAAGGAAGAGGTGACAGACTATAGCCAAGAATAAAAGAGAGCAGAGCGACACTCTTAGTTTTAAATTGTGCAAGAACCGAAAGTAACATGCCACGACAATAGCGTATGGGCTAGAGTGTCACACACGATGTCTTCAACGGAATGTGCCAACTGCGATTACTCTAGACCACGCTGTGAGGGTAGCCGCACTGAAGTAGACGAGAAATTCTAGAGTAGGAGCGGCAGAGTCGACTGCTAACAAAGGAGTCTACTTCCCCTCATACTGAAGTGAAGGAGAATGTTGTCAGAAGAGCTGCAAACAGCTCAGTTGGCGACACCTGCGGCAGAAGCTTTCCTTTTTTTCCTCGAATGTGCTTAAAACCCCGTAACTTGCTTCATACACTTATCTCAACATTCCCCTCCAGAAGGTTTGTAGTTACGGTGTTCTAAAGCCAAAGATAGATAGGGATACCTGGTCAGCAAAAGATTTCCTATCTCCACGTAAATGATTTCACATACTGTAACCAGCTAGTTACACTGAAATGAAGGGGAAAGTTGTCAGAAGAGCTGCAAACAGCTCAATTTGAGACATCTGCAGCAGAAGCTTTCCTTTTTTTCCTTGACTGGGCTTCAAAAGCCCGTAAGTTCCTCCAGGAGCTTGAGTCACCATTCCACTGCAGAAGTTATGTAGTTACTGTGATTTAAAGCGAAAGATGTATGGGGATCCCAGATCAGCTAAAGATTTTCTATCTTCACTAAAGTGCATTCAAACACTCTAACGAGATATTTACACTTAAATGAACGAGAAACTTCGTATAAAAGCTGCAAACAGATCAGTTGGCGACACCTGAGGCAGAAGCTTTCCTTTTTTTCTTCGACCGTGCTTAAAACCCCGTCACTTGCTTCATACACTTCTCACGAATCCCCTGCAGTAGGTTTGTAGTTAGGTGTTCTAAAGCCAAAGATATATAGGGATACATGTTCAGCAAAAGATTTCCTATCTCCACGAAAATGATTTCACATACTGTAACCAGCTAATTATACTGAAATGAAGGAGAAAGTTGTCAGAAGAGCTGCAAACAGCTCAGTTGGAGACATCTGCGGCAGAAGCTTTCCTTTTTTTCCTCGACCGTGCTTAAAACCCCGTCACTTGCTTCATACACTTCTCACGATTCTCCTGCATTAGGTTTGTAGTTAGGTGTTCTAAAGCCAAAGATATATAGGGATAAATGTTCAGCAAAAGATTTCCTATCTCCACGAAAATGATTTCACATACTGTAACCAGCTAGTTACACTGAAATGAAGGAGAAAGTTGTCAGAAGAGCTGCAAACAGCTCAATTTGAGACATCTGCAGCAGAAGCTTTCCTTTTTTTCCTTGAATGGGCTTCAAAAGCCCGTAAGTTCCTCCAGGCGCTTTAGTCACCATTCCACTGCAGATGTTATGTAGCTACTGTGATTTAAAGCGAAAGATGTATGTGGAATCCCAGATCACCTAAATATTTTCTATCTTCACTAATGTGCATTCAAACACTCTAACGAGATATTTACACTTAAATGAACGAGGAACTTCGTATACAAGCTGCAAACAGCTCAGTTGGCGACATCTGCGGCAGAAGCTATCCTTTTTTTCTTTGAATGGGCTTCAATAGCCTGTAAGTTCCTCCAGGCGCTTTAGTCACCATTCCACTGCAGAAGTTATGTAGCTACTGTGATTTAAAGCGAAAGATGTATGTGGAATCCCAGATCAGCTAAATATTTTCTATCTTCACTAATGTGCATTCAAACACTCTAACGAGATATTTACACTTAAATGAACGAGAAACTTCGTAGAAGAGCTGCAAACAGCTCAGTTGGACACATCTGCGGCAGAAGCTTTCCTTTTTTCCTCGACTGTGCTTAAAACCCCGTCACTTGCTTCATACGCTTCTCACCAATCCCCTGCAGTAGGTTTGTAGTTAGGTGTTCTAAAGCCCAAGATATATAGGGAAACATGTTCAGCAAAAGATTTCCTATCTCCACGAAAATGATTTCACATAGTGTAACCAGCTAATTAAGCTGAAATGAAGGAGAATGTTGACAGAAGAGCTGCAAACAGCTCAGTTTAAGTCATCTGCGGCAGAAGCTTTCCTTTTTTTCATTGAATGGGCTTCAAAAGCCCGTAAGCTCCTCCAGGCGCTTTAGTCACCATTCCACTGCAGAAGTTATGTAGTTACTGTGATTTAAAGCGAAAGATGCATGGGGATCCCAGATCAGCTAAAGATTTACTATCTTCACTAATGTGCATTCAAACACTCTAACGAGATATTTACACTTAAATGAACGAGAAACTTCGTATACAAGCTGCAAACAGATCAGTTGGCGACACCTGAGGCAGAAGCTTTCCTTTTTTTCCTCGAATCTGCTTAAAACCCCGGAACTTGCTTGATACACTTCTCAGCAATCCCCTGCAGTATCTTTGTAGTTAGGTGTTCTAAAGGCAAAGATAAGTAGGGATACATGTTCAGCAAAAGATTTCCTATCTCCACGAAAATGATTTCACATACTGTAACCAGCTAGTTACACTGAAATGAAGGAGAATGTTGTCAGAAGAGCTGCAAAAAGCTCAGTTTGAGACATCTGCGGCAGAAGCCTTCCTTTTTTTCCTTGAATGGGCTTCAAAAGCCCGTAAGCTCCTCCAGGCGCTTTAGTCACCTTTCCACTGCAGAAGTTACGTAGTTACTGTGATTTAGAGCGAAAGATGTACGGGGATCCCAGATCACCTAAATATTTTCTATCTTCACTAAAGTGCATTCAAACACTCTAACGAGATATTTACACATAAATGAACGAGAAACTTTGTATAAAAGCTGCAAACAGCTCTGTTGGCGACACATGCGGCAGAAGCTTTCCTTTTTTTCCTTGAATGGGCTTCAAAAGCCCGTAAGTTCCTCCAGGCGCTTTAGTCACCGTTCCACTGCAGAAGTTATGTAGTTACTGTGATTTAAAGCGAAAGATGTATGGGGATCCCAGATCAGCTAAAGATTTACTATCTTCACTAAACTGCTTTCAAACACTCTAACGAGATATTTACACTTAAATGAATGAGAAACGTCGTATACAAGCTGCAAACAGCTCAATTTGAGACATCTGCAGCAGAAGCTTTCCTTTTTTTCCTTGAATGGGCTTCAAAAGCCCGTAAGTTCCTCCAGGCGCTTTAGTCACCATTCCACTGCAGAAGTTATGTAGCTACTGTGATTTAAAGCGAAAGATGTATGTGGAATCCCAGATCAGCTAAATATTTTCTATCTTCACTAATGTGCATTCAAACACTCTAACGAGATATTTACACTTAAGTGAACGAGAAACTTCGTATAAAAACTGCAAACAGCTCATTTGGCGACACCTGCGGCAGAAGCATTCCTTTTTTTTCCTTGAATGGGCTTCAATAGCCCGTAAGGTCCTCCAGGCGCTTTAGTCACCATTCCACTGCAGAAGTTATGTAGTTACTGTGATTTAAAGCGAAAGATGTATGGGGATCCCAGATCAGCTAAAGATTTACTATCTTCACTAAAGTGCATTCAAACATTCTAACGAGATATTTACACTTAAATGAACGAGAAACTTCGCATAAAAACTGCAAACAGCTCAGTTGGCGACACCTGCGGGAGAAGCTTTCCTCTTTTTCGTTGAATGGGCTTTAATAGCCCGTAAGGTCCACCAGACGCTTTAGTCACCATTCCGCTGCAGAAGTTATGTAGCTACTGTGATTTAAAGCGAAAGATGTATGTGGAATCCCAGATCAGCTAAATATTTTCTATCTTCAATAATGTGCATTCAAACACTCTAACGAGATATTTACACTTAACTGAACGAGAAACTTCGTATAAAAGCTGCAAACAGCTCAGTTGGGGATACCTGCGGCAGAAGCTTTCCTTTTTTTCCTCGAATGTGCTTAAAACCCCGTAACTTGCTTCATACACTTATCTCAACATTCACCTCCAGAAGATTTGTAGTTACGGTGCTCTAAAGCAAAAGATATATAGGGATACCTGTTCAGCAAAAGATTTCCTAGCTCCACGAAAATGATTTCACATACTGTAACCAGCTAGTTACACTGAAATGAAGGAGAATGTTGTCAGAAGAGCTGCAAACAGCTCAGTTTGAGACATCTGCGGCAGAATCTTTCCTTTTTTTCCTTGAATGGGCTTCAAAAGCCCGTAAGTTCCTCCAGGCCCTTTGGTCACCATAGCACTGCAGAAGTTATGTAGTTACTGTGATCTAAAGCGAAAGGTGTACGGGGATCCCAGATTACCTAAATATTTTCTATATTCACTAATGTGCATTCAAACACTGTAACCAGATATTTACACTTAAATGAACGAGCAACTTCGTAGAAGAGCTGCAAACAGCTCCGTTGGAGACATCTGCGGCAGAAGCTTTCCTTTTTTTCCTCGAATGTGCTTAAAACCCCGTAACTTGCTTCATACACCTATCTCCCCATTCCCCTGCAGTAGGTTTGTAGTTAGGGTGTTCTAAAGCCAAAGATATATAGGGATACATGTTCAGCAAAAGATTTGGTATCTCCACGAAAATGATTTCACATACTGTAACCAGATAGTTACACTGAAATGAAGGAGAAAGTTGTCAAAAGAGCTGCAAACAGCTCAATTTGAGACATCTGCGGCAGAAGCTTTCCTTTTTTCCCTTGAATGGGCTTCAAAAGCCCGTAAGTTCTTCCAGGCGCTTTAGTCACCATTCCACTGCAGAAGTTATGTAGCTACTGTGATTTAAAGCGAAAGAGGTATGTGGAATCCCAGATCAGCTAAATATTTTCTATCTTCACTAATGTGCAGTCAAACACTCTAACGAGATATTTACACTTAAATGAACGAGAAACTTCGTAGAGGAACTGCAAACAGCTCAGTTGGCGACATCTGCGGCAGAAGCTTTCCCTTTTTTCCGTGATTGGGCTTAAAAGGCCCGTAACTTCCGCCGGGCGCTTTAGTCACCATTCCAGTACAGAAGTTCTGTAGTTACTGTGATTTAAAGCGAAAGATGCATGGGGATCCCAGATCAGCTAAAGATTTACTATCTTCGCTAAAGTGCATTCAAACACTCTAACGAGATATTTACACTTAAATGAACGAGAAACTTCGTATAAAAACTGCAAACAGCTCATTTGGCGACACCTGCGGCAGAAGCATTCCTTTTTTTCCTTGAATGGGCTTCAATAGCCCGTAAGGTCCTCCAGGCGCTTTAGTCACCATTCCACTGCAGAAGTTATGTAGTTACTGTGATTTAAAGCGAAAGATGTATGGGGATCCCAGATCAGCTAAAGATTTTCTATCTTCACTAAAGTGCATTCAAACACTCTAACGAGATATTTACACTTAAATGAACGAGAAACTTCGTATAAAAGCTGCAAACAGATCAGTTGGCGACACCTGAGGCAGAAGCTTTCCTTTTTTTCTTCGACCGTGCTTAAAACCCCGTCACTTGCTTCATACACTTCTCACGAATCCCCTGCAGTAGGTTTGTAGTTAGGTGTTCTAAAGCCAAAGATATATAGGGATACATGTTCAGCAAAAGATTTCCTATCTCCACGAAAATGATTTCACATACTGTAACCAGCTAATTATACTGAAATGAAGGAGAAAGTTGTCAGAAGAGCTGCAAACAGCTCAGTTGGAGACATCTGCGGCAGAAGCTTTCCTTTTTTTCCTCGACCGTGCTTAAAACCCCGTCACTTGCTTCATACACTTCTCACGATTCTCCTGCATTAGGTTTGTAGTTAGGTGTTCTAAAGCCAAAGATATATAGGGATAAATGTTCAGCAAAAGATTTCCTATCTCCACGAAAATGATTTCACATACTGTAACCAGCTAGTTACACTGAAATGAAGGAGAAAGTTGTCAGAAGAGCTGCAAACAGCTCAATTTGAGACATCTGCAGCAGAAGCTTTCCTTTTTTTCCTTGAATGGGCTTCAAAAGCCCGTAAGTTCCTCCAGGCGCTTTAGTCACCATTCCACTGCAGATGTTATGTAGCTACTGTGATTTAAAGCGAAAGATGTATGTGGAATCCCAGATCACCTAAATATTTTCTATCTTCACTAATGTGCATTCAAACACTCTAACGAGATATTTACACTTAAATGAACGAGGAACTTCGTATACAAGCTGCAAACAGCTCAGTTGGCGACATCTGCAGCAGAAGCTATCCTTTTTTTCTTTGAATGGGCTTCAATAGCCTGTAAGTTCCTCCAGGCGCTTTAGTCACCATTCCACTGCAGAAGTTATGTAGCTACTGTGATTTAAAGCGAAAGATGTATGTGGAATCCCAGATCAGCTAAATATTTTCTATCTTCACTAATGTGCATTCAAACACTCTAACGAGATATTTACACTTAAATGAACGAGAAACTTCGTAGAAGAGCTGCAAACAGCTCAGTTGGACACATCTGCGGCAGAAGCTTTCCTTTTTTCCTCGACTGTGCTTAAAACCCCGTCACTTGCTTCATACGCTTCTCACCAATCCCCTGCAGTAGGTTTGTAGTTAGGTGTTCTAAAGCCCAAGATATATAGGGAAACATGTTCAGCAAAAGATTTCCTATCTCCACGAAAATGATTTCACATAGTGTAACCAGCTAATTAAGCTGAAATGAAGGAGAATGTTGACAGAAGAGCTGCAAACAGCTCAGTTTAAGTCATCTGCGGCAGAAGCTTTCCTTTTTTTCATTGAATGGGCTTCAAAAGCCCGTAAGCTCCTCCAGGCGCTTTAGTCACCATTCCACTGCAGAAGTTATGTAGTTACTGTGATTTAAAGCGAAAGATGTATGGGGATCCCAGATCAGCTAAAGATTTTCTATCTTCACTAAAGTGCATTCAAACACTCTAACGAGATATTTACACTTAAATGAACGAGAAACTTCGTATAAAAGCTGCAAACAGATCAGTTGGCGACACCTGAGGCAGAAGCTTTCCTTTTTTTCTTCGACCGTGCTTAAAACCCCGTCACTTGCTTCATACACTTCTCACGAATCCCCTGCAGTAGGTTTGTAGTTAGGTGTTCTAAAGCCAAAGATATATAGGGATACATGTTCAGCAAAAGATTTCCTATCTCCACGAAAATGATTTCACATACTGTAACCAGCTAATTATACTGAAATGAAGGAGAAAGTTGTCAGAAGAGCTGCAAACAGCTCAGTTGGAGACATCTGCGGCAGAAGCTTTCCTTTTTTTCCTCGACCGTGCTTAAAACCCCGTCACTTGCTTCATACACTTCTCACGATTCTCCTGCATTAGGTTTGTAGTTAGGTGCTCTAAAGCCAAAGATATATAGGGATACATGTTCAGCAAAAGATTTCCTATCTCCACGAAAATGATTTCACATACTGTAACCAGCTAATTACGCTGAAATGAAGGAGAAAGTTGTCAGAAGAGCTGCAAACAGCTCAGTTTGAGACATCTGCGGCAGAAGCTTTCCTTTTTTTCCTTGAATGGGCTTCAAAAGTCCGTAAGCTCCTCCAGGCGCTTTAGTCACCATTCCACTGCAGAAGTTATGTAGCTACTGTGATTTAAAGCGAAAGATGTATGTGGAATCCCAGATCACCTAAATATTTTCTATCTTCACTAAAGTGCATTCAAACACTCTAACGAGATATTTACACTTAACTGAACGAGAAACTTCGTATAAAAGCTGCAAACAGATCAGTTGGCGACACCTGAGGCAGAAGCTTTCCTTTTTTGTCTCGACCGTGCTTAAAACCCCGTCCCTTGCTTCACACACTTCTCACGAATCCCCTGCAGTAGGTTTGTAGTTACGGTGTTCTAAAGCCAAAGATATATAGCGATCCATGTTCAGCAAAAGATTTCCTATCTCCACGAAAATGATTTCACATACTGTAACCAACTAATTACACTGAAATGAAGGAGAAAGTTGTCAGAAGAGCTGCAAACAGCTCAGTTTGAGACATCTGCGGCAGAAGCTATCCTTTTTTTCCTGAATGGGGTTCAATAGCCCGTAAATTCCTCCAGGCGCTTTAGTCACCATTCCACTGCAGAAGTTATGCAGTTACTGTGATTTAAAGCGAAAGATGTATGTGGAATTCCAGATCAGCTAAATATTTTCTATCTTCACTAAAGTGCATTCAAACACTCTAACGAGATATTTACACTTAAATGAACGAGAAACTTCGTATAAAAGCTGCAAACAGCTCAGTTGGCGACATCTGCGGCAGAAGCTATCCTTTTTTTCCGGAATGGGGTTCAATAGCCCGTAAGTTCCTTCAGGCGCTTTAGTCACAATTCCACTGCAGAAGTTATGTAGTTACTGTGATTTAAAGCGAAAGCTGTATGGGGATCCCAGATCAGCTAAAGATTTACTATCTTCACTAAAGTGCATTCAAACACTCTAACGAGATATTTACACTTAAATGAACGAAAAACTTCGTAGAAGAGATGCAAACAGAAACCTCGTAGAAGAGCCCTGCAAACGCAGGGCTGTGTGCCGCGGTTCTCCTGCCTACCCCGTAAGCAGCCCAGGAGGGGCAAGTGTCATAGCTGCACCTCATTCCACTCTGGACAGCCGCTAAGGGGTGCTCGGGGCCGTCTCCGTAGGGCAGTAATGCAGCTACTCTGTGCAGCCAGGGCACTTGCCCAACATGGGCTTGAGACTTCTGAGGATCGCACCTGCCAAAAGTGCCACACCTGAACCGGCCAGAGGCACCGACTCCAAGTTTGCCTTTTCCCTAAGAGCAGACCTGGGTGCCCGACTGGTCTGGCCAACCCATGCAGTGCGGCTCCCCTCGCACAGAGTCGACAGACCTTGGGAACCTGGGAGCCTGGCTCGCTTCCGCTACAGGAATTTAAGGAGCTCCTAAAGCAGGTTTCCCTCCTTCCTCGGGGAATGTCAGCGGGTGAAACCGGGAGGGAGCTTGACGATGTTGCCTGAGCGCTGCAGGACCCAGCACAGCAGGCCCCCTGAGCTCAGTGTTAACCATGCGAGGTCTCAAGGCGACAAAGAACGAACGCGCAAAATGATTACACAATGGAAAGAAAAACAAAACCTAACTCGCTGGGCATTGAGAAACCAGGGTCCCTACGGGTTGAAATACAAAGCTGCGTGCTGCTACTCATCAGCAGCAACAAATTGAACAAAGGTAAAAAAGATCAACGCACTTCCAGCACTATCCACAGGGTTGCCCGCTTGAAAATCCCACAAACCCGATCACGCCTATCCCGCCCCGTCATCAAAGCCCAGGTCCCATTTCCTCCATACCCCGCATCCGACTCGTGAAAAGTTGGGCCAAGGGTTGCTGTGTTGGAGGGGGTAAGAACTAGGGAGGCTCCGTGGGCTGCCACAGGTGCCATCCTCGCAGATGCCATTGGTTGGGGATCCTAGCGTGGGTGTTCGTGTGTGTGTGGGCGGGGGGCCTCGCTCTAGCCTACTATGTGCCGTCCCGAGGTGCAGGAACCGGAGAGCTGATTCTCATATCCACAGCAGTTAGGGGAGGCAGGGACACTTTGTGTTGTTTTACTTGAGAAAGGGGGCGAGAGCGACTGGGAGGTGGATGGACGTGTGTGAGGGAGCGTGGGTGTTGGGAGCGTCGGAGATGGGTGTGGGAGAGTTTTGGTTGAATGCGTGAAGATTGTGTGCATGCGAGGGTGTGGGAGCGAGTGGTCTTTTCATGCCTGTGAATTCATGGAGGTTTGGATGCAAAGAGGCACGCCTCCGTTCTTGGACTCCGTTCTTTTTTTTTCTGTTTAACTGGCTCAAGAGCTGAAAACTTCGGTCATCTGAAGACGTGGGTTTTTCCTACGAACGCTCCTGATAACCGTCTACATGGTTTTTGTTAGCCTGTACCATGCTACCAGATCTTTTACTACGATTTTAAGTTTCTGCTTTCTAGAATTTCTCGTCTACTTCTAAAGCGTCATAGCTGAAATTTATAAGGCAAAGACTTGGTAACTCAGCTTGCATTCAGAGCCGCAGACGTCTTTTCGCCCGCTTGCTCTCTGGCAAAAGTGTTTGCCCTCCTTCCGCCGTGTCCTCAGCATGCAAGCGGTTTCACAGGCAGGCAAGATAAGCCTTCCCTTCCTAGTTCTTTAACGGCCAGGGCTACTAAGTGTAAAAGGAACACAACAGCACAGTACTATACCCAATTCAGACAGAGTTCCTACAGCCCAGGCCTAGATGGATTCCCTTTATTAGCATGGATTCATGACAATTGAATGTTTGTTTAAAGCGCCTGAAGAAGTACATTCAAGTAGGAGGGTATTTCAGAAGAGGTGTAAAAATTTGAAAAGCACGTTACAGACTAAGAAAACCTGTAGCTGCGTTTCCGTGCGCACAAGCCACCTCTTCCGTTGAAGGAAGAGGTGACAGACTATAGCCAAGAATAAAAGAGAGCAGAGCGACACTCTTAGTTTTAAATTGTGCAAGAACCGAAAGTAACATGCCACATCAATAGCGTATGGGCTAGAGTGTCACACACGATGTCTTCAACGGAATGTGCCAACTGCGATTACTCTAGACCACGCT
The DNA here is from genome assembly GCF_052426305.1 of Pelodiscus sinensis. Taxonomy (NCBI): domain Eukaryota; kingdom Metazoa; phylum Chordata; order Testudines; family Trionychidae; genus Pelodiscus; species Pelodiscus sinensis. The sequence continues at coordinate 19,147,692 of NC_143073.1, forward strand.
GTGAGGGTAGCCGCACTGAAGTAGACGAGAAATTCTAGAGTAGGAGCGGCAGAGTCGACTGCTAACAAAGGAGTCTACTTCCCCTCATACTGAAGTGAAGGAGAATGTTGTCAGAAGAGCTGCAAACAGCTCAGTTGGCGACACCTGCGGCAGAAGCTTTCCTTTTTTTCCTCGAATGTGCTTAAAACCCCGTAACTTGCTTCATACACTTATCTCAACATTCCCCTCCAGAAGGTTTGTAGTTACGGTGTTCTAAAGCCAAAGATAGATAGGGATACCTGGTCAGCAAAAGATTTCCTATCTCCACGTAAATGATTTCACATACTGTAACCAGCTAGTTACACTGAAATGAAGGGGAAAGTTGTCAGAAGAGCTGCAAACAGCTCAATTTGAGACATCTGCAGCAGAAGCTTTCCTTTTTTTCCTTGAATGGGCTTCAAAAGCCCGTAAGTTCCTCCAGGAGCTTGAGTCACCATTCCACTGCAGAAGTTATGTAGTTACTGTGATTTAAAGTGAAAGATGTATGGGGATCCCAGATCAGCTAAAGATTTTCTATCTTCACTAAAGTGCATTCAAACACTCTAACGAGATATTTACACTTAAATGAACGAGAAACTTCGTATAAAAGCTGCAAACAGATCAGTTGGCGACACCTGAGGCAGAAGCTTTCCTTTTTTTCTTCGACCGTGCTTAAAACCCCGTCACTTGCTTCATACACTTCTCACGAATCCCCTGCAGTAGGTTTGTAGTTAGGTGTTCTAAAGCCAAAGATATATAGGGATACATGTTCAGCAAAAGATTTCCTATCTCCACGAAAATGATTTCACATACTGTAACCAGCTAATTATACTGAAATGAAGGAGAAAGTTGTCAGAAGAGCTGCAAACAGCTCAGTTGGAGACATCTGCGGCAGAAGCTTTCCTTTTTTTCCTCGACCGTGCTTAAAACCCCGTCACTTGCTTCATACACTTCTCACGATTCTCCTGCATTAGGTTTGTAGTTAGGTGCTCTAAAGCCAAAGATATATAGGGATACATGTTCAGCAAAAGATTTCCTATCTCCACGAAAATGATTTCACATACTGTAACCAGCTAATTACGCTGAAATGAAGGAGAAAGTTGTCAGAAGAGCTGCAAACAGCTCAGTTTGAGACATCTGCGGCAGAAGCTTTCCTTTTTTTCCTTGAATGGGCTTCAAAAGCCCGTAAGCTCCTCCAGGCGCTTTAGTCACCATTCCACTGCAGAAGTTATGTAGCTACTGTGATTTAAAGCGAAAGATGTATGTGGAATCCCAGATCACCTAAATATTTTCTATCTTCACTAAAGTGCATTCAAACACTCTAACGAGATATTTACACTTAACTGAACGAGAAACTTCGTATAAAAGCTGCAAACAGATCAGTTGGCGACACCTGAGGCAGAAGCTTTCCTTTTTTGTCTCGACCGTGCTTAAAACCCCGTCCCTTGCTTCACACACTTCTCACGAATCCCCTGCAGTAGGTTTGTAGTTACGGTGTTCTAAAGCCAAAGATATATAGCGATACATGTTCAGCAAAAGATTTCCTATCTCCACGAAAATGATTTCACATACTGTAACCAGCTAATTACACTGAAATGAAGGAGAAAGTTGTCAGAAGAGCTGCAAACAGCTCAGTTTGAGACATCTGCGGCAGAAGCTATCCTTTTTTTCCTGAATGGGGTTCAATAGCCCGTAAGTTCCTCCAGGCGCTTTAGTCACCATTCCACTGCAGGAGTTATGTAGCTACTGTGATTTAAAGCGAAAGATGTATGTGGAATCCCAGATCAGCTAAATATTTTCTATCTTCACTAAAGTGCATTCAAACACTCTAACGAGATATTTACACTTAAATGAACGAGAAACTTCGTATAAAAGCTGCAAACAGCTCAGTTGGCGACATCTGCGGCAGAAGCTATCCTTTTTTTCCGGAATGGGGTTCAATAGCCCGTAAGTTCCTTCAGGCGCTTTAGTCACCATTCCACTGCAGAAGTTATGTAGTTACTGTGATTTAAAGCGAAAGCTGTATGGGGATCCCAGATCAGCTAAAGATTTACTATCTTCACTAAAGTGCATTCAAACACTCTAACGAGATATTTACACTTAAATGAACGAAAAACTTCGTAGAAGAGATGCAAACAGAAACCTCGTAGAAGAGCCCTGCAAACGCAGGGCTGTGTGCCGCGGTTCTCCTGCCTACCCCGTAAGCAGCCCAGGAGGGGCAAGTGTCATAGCTGCACCTCATTCCACTCTGGACAGCCGCTAAGGGGTGCTCGGGGCCGTCTCCGTAGGGCAGTAATGCAGCTACTCTGTGCAGCCAGGGCACTTGCCCAACATGGGCTTGAGACTTCTGAGGATCGCACCTGCCAAAAGTGCCACACCTGAACCGGCCAGAGGCACCGACTCCAAGTTTGCCTTTTCCCTAAGAGCAGACCTGGGTGCCCGACTGGTCTGGCCAACCCATGCAGTGCGGCTCCCCTCGCACAGAGTCGACAGACCTTGGGAACCTGGGAGCCTGGCTCGCTTCCGCTACAGGAATTTAAGGAGCTCCTAAAGCAGGTTTCCCTCCTTCCTCGGGGAATGTCAGCGGGTGAAACCGGGAGGGAGCTTGACGATGTTGCCTGAGCGCTGCAGGACCCAGCACAGCAGGCCCCCTGAGCTCAGTGTTAACCATGCGAGGTCTCAAGGCGACAAAGAACGAACGCGCAAAATGATTACACAATGGAAAGAAAAACAAAACCTAACTCGCTGGGCATTGAGAAACCAGGGTCCCTACGGGTTGAAATACAAAGCTGCGTGCTGCTACTCATCAGCAGCAACAAATTGAACAAAGGTAAAAAAGATCAACGCACTTCCAGCACTATCCACAGGGTTGCCCGCTTGAAAATCCCACAAACCCGATCACGCCTATCCCGCCCCGTCATCAAAGCCCAGGTCCCATTTCCTCCATACCCCGCATCCGACTCGTGAAAAGTTGGGCCAAGGGTTGCTGTGTTGGAGGGGGTAAGAACTAGGGAGGCTCCGTGGGCTGCCACAGGTGCCATCCTCGCAGATGCCATTGGTTGGGGATCCTAGCGTGGGTGTTCGTGTGTGTGTGGGCGGGGGGCCTCGCTCTAGCCTACTATGTGCCGTCCCGAGGTGCAGGAACCGGAGAGCTGATTCTCATATCCACAGCAGTTAGGGGAGGCAGGGACACTTTGTGTTGTTTTACTTGAGAAAGGGGGCGAGAGCGACTGGGAGGTGGATGGACGTGTGTGAGGGAGCGTGGGTGTTGGGAGCGTCGGAGATGGGTGTGGGAGAGTTTTGGTTGAATGCGTGAAGATTGTGTGCATGCGAGGGTGTGGGAGCGAGTGGTCTTTTCATGCCTGTGAATTCATGGAGGTTTGGATGCAAAGAGGCACGCCTCCGTTCTTGGACTCCGTTCTTTTTTTTTCTGTTTAACTGGCTCAAGAGCTGAAAACTTCGGTCATCTGAAGACGTGGGTTTTTCCTACGAACGCTCCTGATAACCGTCTACATGGTTTTTGTTAGCCTGTACCATGCTACCAGATCTTTTACTACGATTTTAAGTTTCTGCTTTCTAGAATTTCTCGTCTACTTCTAAAGCGTCATAGCTGAAATTTATAAGGCAAAGACTTGGTAACTCAGCTTGCATTCAGAGCCGCAGACGTCTTTTCGCCCGCTTGCTCTCTGGCAAAAGTGTTTGCCCTCCTTCCGCCGTGTCCTCAGCATGCAAGCGGTTTCACAGGCAGGCAAGATAAGCCTTCCCTTCCTAGTTCTTTAACGGCCAGGGCTACTAAGTGTAAAAGGAACACAACAGAACAGTACTATACCCAATTCAGACAGAGTTCCTACAGCCCAGGCCTAGATGGATTCCCTTTATTAGCATGGATTCATGACAATTGAATGTTTGTTTAAAGCGCCTGAAGAAGTACATTCAAGTAGGAGGGTATTTCAGAAGAGGTGTAAAAATTTGAAAAGCACGTTACAGACTAAGAAAACCTGTAGCTGCGTTTCCGTGCGCACAAGCCACCTCTTCCGTTGAAGGAAGAGGTGACAGACTATAGCCAAGAATAAAAGAGAGCAGAGCGACACTCTTAGTTTTAAATTGTGCAAGAACCGAAAGTAACATGCCACGACAATAGCGTATGGGCTAGAGTGTCACACACGATGTCTTCAACGGAATGTGCCAACTGCGATTACTCTAGACCACGCTGTGAGGGTAGCCGCACTGAAGTAGACGAGAAATTCTAGAGTAGGAGCGGCAGAGTCGACTGCTAACAAAGGAGTCTACTTCCCCTCATACTGAAGTGAAGGAGAATGTTGTCAGAAGAGCTGCAAACAGCTCAGTTGGCGACACCTGCGGCAGAAGCTTTCCTTTTTTTCCTCGAATGTGCTTAAAACCCCGTAACTTGCTTCATACACTTATCTCAACATTCCCCTCCAGAAGGTTTGTAGTTACGGTGTTCTAAAGCCAAAGATAGATAGGGATACCTGGTCAGCAAAAGATTTCCTATCTCCACGTAAATGATTTCACATACTGTAACCAGCTAGTTACACTGAAATGAAGGGGAAAGTTGTCAGAAGAGCTGCAAACAGCTCAATTTGAGACATCTGCAGCAGAAGCTTTCCTTTTTTTCCTTGAATGGGCTTCAAAAGCCCGTAAGTTCCTCCAGGAGCTTGAGTCACCATTCCACTGCAGAAGTTATGTAGTTACTGTGATTTAAAGCGAAAGATGTATGGGGATCCCAGATCAGCTAAAGATTTTCTATCTTCACTAAAGTGCATTCAAACACTCTAACGAGATATTTACACTTAAATGAACGAGAAACTTCGTATAAAAGCTGCAAACAGATCAGTTGGCGACACCTGAGGCAGAAGCTTTCCTTTTTTTCTTCGACCGTGCTTAAAACCCCGTCACTTGCTTCATACACTTCTCACGAATCCCCTGCAGTAGGTTTGTAGTTAGGTGTTCTAAAGCCAAAGATATATAGGGATACATGTTCAGCAAAAGATTTCCTATCTCCACGAAAATGATTTCACATACTGTAACCAGCTAATTATACTGAAATGAAGGAGAAAGTTGTCAGAAGAGCTGCAAACAGCTCAGTTGGAGACATCTGCGGCAGAAGCTTTCCTTTTTTTCCTCGACCGTGCTTAAAACCCCGTCACTTGCTTCATACACTTCTCACGATTCTCCTGCATTAGGTTTGTAGTTAGGTGTTCTAAAGCCAAAGATATATAGGGATACATGTTCAGCAAAAGATTTCCTATCTCCACGAAAATGATTTCACATACTGTAACCAGCTAATTACACTGAAATGAAGGAGAAAGTTGTCAGAAGAGCTGCAAACAGCTCAGTTTGAGACATCTGCGGCAGAAGCTTTCCTTTTTTTCCTTGAATGGGCTTCAAAAGCCCGTAAGCTCCTCCAGGCGCTTTAGTCACCATTCCACTGCAGAAGTTATGTAGCTACTGTGATTTAAAGCGAAAGATGTATGTGGAATCCCAGATCACCTAAATATTTTCTATCTTCACTAAAGTGCATTCAAACACTCTAACGAGATATTTACACTTAACTGAACGAGAAACTTCGTATAAAAGCTGCAAACAGATCAGTTGGCGACACCTGAGGCAGAAGCTTTCCTTTTTTGTCTCGACCGTGCTTAAAACCCCGTCCCTTGCTTCACACACTTCTCACGAATCCCCTGCAGTAGGTTTGTAGTTACGGTGTTCTAAAGCCAAAGATATATAGCGATACATGTTCAGCAAAAGATTTCCTATCTCCACGAAAATGATTTCACATACTGTAACCAGCTAATTACACTGAAATGAAGGAGAAAGTTGTCAGAAGAGCTGCAAACAGCTCAGTTTGAGACATCTGCGGCAGAAGCTATCCTTTTTTTCCTGAATGGGGTTCAATAGCCCGTAAGTTCCTCCAGGCGCTTTAGTCACCATTCCACTGCAGGAGTTATGTAGCTACTGTGATTTAAAGCGAAAGATGTATGTGGAATCCCAGATCAGCTAAGTATTTGCTATCTTCACTAATGTGCATTCAAACACTCTAACGAGATATTTACACTTAAATGAAAGAGAAACTTCGTAGAAGAGCTGCAAACAGCTCAGTTGGCGACATCTGCGGCAGAAGCTATCCTTTTTTTCCTGAATGGGGTTCAATAGCCCGTAAATTCCTCCAGGCGCTTTAGTCACCATTCCACTGCAGAAGTTATGCAGTTACTGTGATTTAAAGCGAAAGATGTATGTGGAATTCCAGATCAGCTAAATATTTTCTATCTTCACTAAAGTGCATTCAAACACTCTAACGAGATATTTACACTTAAATGAACGAGAAACTTCGTATAAAAGCTGCAAACAGCTCAGTTGGCGACATCTGCGGCAGAAGCTATCCTTTTTTTCCGGAATGGGGTTCAATAGCCCGTAAGTTCCTTCAGGCGCTTTAGTCACCATTCCACTGCAGAAGTTATGTAGTTACTGTGATTTAAAGCGAAAGCTGTATGGGGATCCCAGATCAGCTAAAGATTTACTATCTTCACTAAAGTGCATTCAAACACTCTAACGAGATATTTACACTTAAATGAACGAAAAACTTCGTAGAAGAGATGCAAACAGAAACCTCGTAGAAGAGCCCTGCAAACGCAGGGCTGTGTGCCGCGGTTCTCCTGCCTACCCCGTAAGCAGCCCAGGAGGGGCAAGTGTCATAGCTGCACCTCATTCCACTCTGGACAGCCGCTAAGGGGTGCTCGGGGCCGTCTCCGTAGGGCAGTAATGCAGCTACTCTGTGCAGCCAGGGCACTTGCCCAACATGGGCTTGAGACTTCTGAGGATCGCACCTGCCAAAAGTGCCACACCTGAACCGGCCAGAGGCACCGACTCCAAGTTTGCCTTTTCCCTAAGAGCAGACCTGGGTGCCCGACTGGTCTGGCCAACCCATGCAGTGCGGCTCCCCTCGCACAGAGTCGACAGACCTTGGGAACCTGGGAGCCTGGCTCGCTTCCGCTACAGGAATTTAAGGAGCTCCTAAAGCAGGTTTCCCTCCTTCCTCGGGGAATGTCAGCGGGTGAAACCGGGAGGGAGCTTGACGATGTTGCCTGAGCGCTGCAGGACCCAGCACAGCAGGCCCCCTGAGCTCAGTGTTAACCATGCGAGGTCTCAAGGCGACAAAGAACGAACGCGCAAAATGATTACACAATGGAAAGAAAAACAAAACCTAACTCGCTGGGCATTGAGAAACCAGGGTCCCTACGGGTTGAAATACAAAGCTGCGTGCTGCTACTCATCAGCAGCAACAAATTGAACAAAGGTAAAAAAGATCAACGCACTTCCAGCACTATCCACAGGGTTGCCCGCTTGAAAATCCCACAAACCCGATCACGCCTATCCCGCCCCGTCATCAAAGCCCAGGTCCCATTTCCTCCATACCCCGCATCCGACTCGTGAAAAGTTGGGCCAAGGGTTGCTGTGTTGGAGGGGGTAAGAACTAGGGAGGCTCCGTGGGCTGCCACAGGTGCCATCCTCGCAGATGCCATTGGTTGGGGATCCTAGCGTGGGTGTTCGTGTGTGTGTGGGCGGGGGGCCTCGCTCTAGCCTACTATGTGCCGTCCCGAGGTGCAGGAACCGGAGAGCTGATTCTCATATCCACAGCAGTTAGGGGAGGCAGGGACACTTTGTGTTGTTTTACTTGAGAAAGGGGGCGAGAGCGACTGGGAGGTGGATGGACGTGTGTGAGGGAGCGTGGGTGTTGGGAGCGTCGGAGATGGGTGTGGGAGAGTTTTGGTTGAATGCGTGAAGATTGTGTGCATGCGAGGGTGTGGGAGCGAGTGGTCTTTTCATGCCTGTGAATTCATGGAGGTTTGGATGCAAAGAGGCACGCCTCCGTTCTTGGACTCCGTTCTTTTTTTTTCTGTTTAACTGGCTCAAGAGCTGAAAACTTCGGTCATCTGAAGACGTGGGTTTTTCCTACGAACGCTCCTGATAACCGTCTACATGGTTTTTGTTAGCCTGTACCATGCTACCAGATCTTTTACTACGATTTTAAGTTTCTGCTTTCTAGAATTTCTCGTCTACTTCTAAAGCGTCATAGCTGAAATTTATAAGGCAAAGACTTGGTAACTCAGCTTGCATTCAGAGCCGCAGACGTCTTTTCGCCCGCTTGCTCTCTGGCAAAAGTGTTTGCCCTCCTTCCGCCGTGTCCTCAGCATGCAAGCGGTTTCACAGGCAGGCAAGATAAGCCTTCCCTTCCTAGTTCTTTAACGGCCAGGGCTACTAAGTGTAAAAGGAACACAACAGCACAGTACTATACCCAATTCAGACAGAGTTCCTACAGCCCAGGCCTAGATGGATTCCCTTTATTAGCATGGATTCATGACAATTGAATGTTTGTTTAAAGCGCCTGAAGAAGTACATTCAAGTAGGAGGGTATTTCAGAAGAGGTGTAAAAATTTGAAAAGCACGTTACAGACTAAGAAAACCTGTAGCTGCGTTTCCGTGCGCACAAGCCACCTCTTCCGTTGAAGGAAGAGGTGACAGACTATAGCCAAGAATAAAAGAGAGCAGAGCGACACTCTTAGTTTTAAATTGTGCAAGAACCGAAAGTAACATGCCACGAAAATAGCGTATGGGCTAGAGTGTCACACACGATGTCTTCAACGGAATGTGCCAACTGCGATTACTCTAGACCACGCTGTGAGGGTAGCCGCACTGAAGTAGACGAGAAATTCTAGAGTAGGAGCGGCAGAGTCGACTGCTAACAAAGGAGTCTACTTCCCCTCATACTGAAGTGAAGGAGAATGTTGTCAGAAGAGCTGCAAACAGCTCAGTTGGCGACACCTGCGGCAGAAGCTTTCCTTTTTTTCCTCGAATGTGCTTAAAACCCCGTAACTTGCTTCATACACTTATCTCAACATTCCCCTCCAGAAGGTTTGTAGTTACGGTGTTCTAAAGCCAAAGATAGATAGGGATACCTGGTCAGCAAAAGATTTCCTATCTCCACGTAAATGATTTCACATACTGTAACCAGCTAGTTACACTGAAATGAAGGGGAAAGTTGTCAGAAGAGCTGCAAACAGCTCAATTTGAGACCTCTGCAGCAGAAGCTTTCCTTTTTTTCCTTGAATGGGCTTCAAAAGCCCGTAAGTTCCTCCAGGAGCTTGAGTCACCATTCCACTGCAGAAGTTATGTAGTTACTGTGATTTAAAGCGAAAGATGTATGGGGATCCCAGATCAGCTAAAGATTTTCTATCTTCACTAAAGTGCATTCAAACACTCTAACGAGATATTTACACTTAAATGAACGAGAAACTTCGTATAAAAGCTGCAAACAGATCAGTTGGCGACACCTGAGGCAGAAGCTTTCCTTTTTTTCTTCGACCGTGCTTAAAACCCCGTCACTTGCTTCATACACTTCTCACGAATCCCCTGCAGTAGGTTTGTAGTTAGGTGTTCTAAAGCCAAAGATATATAGGGATACATGTTCAGCAAAAGATTTCCTATCTCCACGAAAATGATTTCACATACTGTAACCAGCTAATTATACTGAAATGAAGGAGAAAGTTGTCAGAAGAGCTGCAAACAGCTCAGTTGGAGACATCTGCGGCAGAAGCTTTCCTTTTTTTCCTCGACCGTGCTTAAAACCCCGTCACTTGCTTCATACACTTCTCACGATTCTCCTGCATTAGGTTTGTAGTTAGGTGTTCTAAAGCCAAAGATATATAGGGATACATGTTCAGCAAAAGATTTCCTATCTCCACGAAAATGATTTCACATACTGTAACCAGCTAATTACACTGAAATGAAGGAGAAAGTTGTCAGAAGAGCTGCAAACAGCTCAGTTTGAGACATCTGCGGCAGAAGCTTTCCTTTTTTTCCTTGAATGGGCTTCAAAAGCCCGTAAGCTCCTCCAGGCGCTTTAGTCACCATTCCACTGCAGAAGTTATGTAGCTACTGTGATTTAAAGCGAAAGATGTATGTGGAATCCCAGATCAGCTAAGTATTTGCTATCTTCACTAATGTGCATTCAAACACTCTAACGAGATATTTACACTTAACTGAACGAGAAACTTCGTATAAAAGCTGCAAACAGCTCATTTGGCGACACCTGCGGCAGAAGCATTCCTTTTTTTCCTTGAATGGGCTTCAATAGCCCGTAAGGTCCTCCAGGCGCTTTAGTCACCATTCCACTGCAGAAGTTATGTAGTTACTGTGATTTAAAGCGAAAGATGTATGGGGATCCCAGATCAGCTAAAGATTTACTATCTTCACTAAAGTGCATTCAAACACTCTAACGAGATATTTACACTTAAATGAACGAAAAACTTCGTAGAAGAGATGCAAACAGAAACCTCGTAGAAGAGCCCTGCAAACGCAGGGCTGTGTGCCGCGGTTCTCCTGCCTACCCCGTAAGCAGCCCAGGAGGGGCAAGTGTCATAGCTGCACCTCATTCCACTCTGGACAGCCGCTAAGGGGTGCTCGGGGCCGTCTCCGTAGGGCAGTAATGCAGCTACTCTGTGCAGCCAGGGCACTTGCCCAACATGGGCTTGAGACTTCTGAGGATCGCACCTGCGAAAAGTGCCACACCTGAACCGGCCAGAGGCACCGACTCCAAGTTTGCCTTTTCCCTAAGAGCAGACCTGGGTGCCCGACTGGTCTGGCCAACCCATGCAGTGCGGCTCCCCTCGCACAGAGTCGACAGACCTTGGGAACCTGGGAGCCTGGCTCGCTTCCGCTACAGGAATTTAAGGAGCTCCTAAAGCAGGTTTCCCTCCTTCCTCGGGGAATGTCAGCGGGTGAAACCGGGAGGGAGCTTGACGATGTTGCCTGAGCGCTGCAGGACCCAGCACAGCAGGCCCCCTGAGCTCAGTGTTAACCATGCGAGGTCTCAAGGCGACAAAGAACGAACGCGCAAAATGATTACACAATGGAAAGAAAAACAAAACCTAACTCGCTGGGCATTGAGAAACCAGGGTCCCTACGGGTTGAAATACAAAGCTGCGTGCTGCTACTCATCAGCAGCAACAAATTGAACAAAGGTAAAAAAGATCAACGCACTTCCAGCACTATCCACAGGGTTGCCCGCTTGAAAATCCCACAAACCCGATCACGCCTATCCCGCCCCGTCATCAAAGCCCAGGTCCCATTTCCTCCATACCCCGCATCCGACTCGTGAAAAGTTGGGCCAAGGGTTGCTGTGTTGGAGGGGGTAAGAGCTAGGGAGGCTCCGTGGGCTGCCACAGGTGCCATCCTCGCAGATGCCATTGGTTGGGGATCCTAGCGTGGGTGTTCGTGTGTGTGTGGGCGGGGGGCCTCGCTCTAGCCTACTATGTGCCGTCCCGAGGTGCAGGAACCGGAGAGCTGATTCTCATATCCACAGCAGTTAGGGGAGGCAGGGACACTTTGTGTTGTTTTACTTGAGAAAGGGGGCGAGAGCGACTGGGAGGTGGATGGACGTGTGTGAGGGAGCGTGGGTGTTGGGAGCGTCGGAGATGGGTGTGGGAGAGTTTTGGTTGAATGCGTGAAGATTGTGTGCATGCGAGGGTGTGGGAGCGAGTGGTCTTTTCATGCCTGTGAATTCATGGAGGTTTGGATGCAAAGAGGCACGCCTCCGTTCTTGGACTCCGTTCTTTTTTTTTCTGTTTAACTGGCTCAAGAGCTGAAAACTTCGGTCATCTGAAGACGTGGGTTTTTCCTACGAACGCTCCTGATAACCGTCTACATGGTTTTTGTTAGCCTGTACCATGCTACCAGATCTTTTACTACGATTTTAAGTTTCTGCTTTCTAGAATTTCTCGTCTACTTCTAAAGCGTCATAGCTGAAATTTATAAGGCAAAGACTTGGTAACTCAGCTTGCATTCAGAGCCGCAGACGTCTTTTCGCCCGCTTGCTCTCTGGCAAAAGTGTTTGCCCTCCTTCCGCCGTGTCCTCAGCATGCAAGCGGTTTCACAGGCAGGCAAGATAAGCCTTCCCTTCCTAGTTCTTTAACGGCCAGGGCTACTAAGTGTAAAAGGAACACAACAGAACAGTACTATACCCAATTCAGACAGAGTTCCTACAGCCCAGGCCTAGATGGATTCCCTTTATTAGCATGGATTCATGACAATTGAATGTTTGTTTAAAGCGCCTGAAGAAGTACATTCAAGTAGGAGGGTATTTCAGAAGAGGTGTAAAAATTTGAAAAGCACGTTACAGACTAAGAAAACCTGTAGCTGCGTTTCCGTGCGCACAAGCCACCTCTTCCGTTGAAGGAAGAGGTGACAGACTATAGCCAAGAATAAAAGAGAGCAGAGCGACACTCTTAGTTTTAAATTGTGCAAGAACCGAAAGTAACATGCCACGACAATAGCGTATGGGCTAGAGTGTCACACACGATGTCTTCAACGGAATGTGCCAACTGCGATTACTCTAGACCACGCTGTGAGGGTAGCCGCACTGAAGTAGACGAGAAATTCTAGAGTAGGAGCGGCAGAGTCGACTGCTAACAAAGGAGTCTACTTCCCCTCATACTGAAGTGAAGGAGAATGTTGTCAGAAGAGCTGCAAACAGCTCAGTTGGCGACACCTGCGGCAGAAGCTTTCCTTTTTTTCCTCGAATGTGCTTAAAACCCCGTAACTTGCTTCATACACTTATCTCAACATTCCCCTCCAGAAGGTTTGTAGTTACGGTGTTCTAAAGCCAAAGATAGATAGGGATACCTGGTCAGCAAAAGATTTCCTATCTCCACGTAAATGATTTCACATACTGTAACCAGCTAGATACACTGAAATGAAGGGGAAAGTTGTCAGAAGAGCTGCAAACAGCTCAATTTGAGACATCTGCAGCAGAAGCTTTCCTTTTTTTCCTTGAATGGGCTTCAAAAGCCCGTAAGTTCCTCCAGGAGCTTGAGTCACCATTCCACTGCAGAAGTTATGTAGTTACTGTGATTTAAAGCGAAAGATGTATGGGGATCCCAGATCAGCTAAAGATTTTCTATCTTCACTAAAGTGCATTCAAACACTCTAACGAGATGTTTACACTTAAATGAACGAGAAACTTCGTATAAAAGCTGCAAACAGATCAGTTGGCGACACCTGAGGCAGAAGCTTTCCTTTTTTTCTTCGACCGTGCTTAAAACCCCGTCACTTGCTTCATACACTTCTCACGAATCCCCTGCAGTAGGTTTGTAGTTAGGTGTTCTAAAGCCAAAGATATATAGGGATACATGTTCAGCAAAAGATTTCCTATCTCCACGAAAATGATTTCACATACTGTAACCAGCTAATTATACTGAAATGAAGGAGAAAGTTGTCAGAAGAGCTGCAAACAGCTCAGTTGGAGACATCTGCGGCAGAAGCTTTCCTTTTTTTCCTCGACCGTGCTTAAAACCCCGTCACTTGCTTCATACACTTCTCACGATTCTCCTGCATTAGGTTTGTAGTTAGGTGTTCTAAAGCCAAAGATATATAGGGATACATGTTCAGCAAAAGATTTCCTATCTCCACGAAAATGATTTCACATACTGTAACCAGCTAATTACACTGAAATGAAGGAGAAAGTTGTCAGAAGAGCTGCAAACAGCTCAGTTTGAGACATCTGCGGCAGAAGCTATCCTTTTTTTCCTGAATGGGGTTCAATAGCCCGTAAATTCCTCCAGGCGCTTTAGTCACCATTCCACTGCAGAAGTTATGCAGTTACTGTGATTTAAAGCGAAAGATGTATGTGGAATTCCAGATCAGCTAAATATTTTCTATCTTCACTAAAGTGCATTCAAACACTCTAACGAGATATTTACACTTAAATGAACGAGAAACTTCGTATAAAAGCTGCAAACAGCTCAGTTGGCGACATCTGCGGCAGAAGCTATCCTTTTTTTCCGGAATGGGGTTCAATAGCCCGTAAGTTCCTTCAGGCGCTTTAGTCACCATTCCACTGCAGAAGTTATGTAGTTACTGTGATTTAAAGCGAAAGCTGTATGGGGATCCCAGATCAGCTAAAGATTTACTATCTTCACTAAAGTGCATTCAAACACTCTAACGAGATATTTACACTTAAATGAACGAAAAACTTCGTAGAAGAGATGCAAACAGAAACCTCGTAGAAGAGCCCTGCAAACGCAGGGCTGTGTGCCGCGGTTCTCCTGCCTACCCCGTAAGCAGCCCAGGAGGGGCAAGTGTCATAGCTGCACCTCATTCCACTCTGGACAGCCGCTAAGGGGTGCTCGGGGCCGTCTCCGTAGGGCAGTAATGCAGCTACTCTGTGCAGCCAGGGCACTTGCCCAACATGGGCTTGAGACTTCTGAGGATCGCACCTGCCAAAAGTGCCACACCTGAACCGGCCAGAGGCACCGACTCCAAGTTTGCCTTTTCCCTAAGAGCAGACCTGGGTGCCCGACTGGTCTGGCCAACCCATGCAGTGCGGCTCCCCTCGCACAGAGTCGACAGACCTTGGGAACCTGGGAGCCTGGCTCGCTTCCGCTACAGGAATTTAAGGAGCTCCTAAAGCAGGTTTCCCTCCTTCCTCGGGGAATGTCAGCGGGTGAAACCGGGAGGGAGCTTGACGATGTTGCCTGAGCGCTGCAGGACCCAGCACAGCAGGCCCCCTGAGCTCAGTGTTAACCATGCGAGGTCTCAAGGCGACAAAGAACGAACGCGCAAAATGATTACACAATGGAAAGAAAAACAAAACCTAACTCGCTGGGCATTGAGAAACCAGGGTCCCTACGGGTTGAAATACAAAGCTGCGTGCTGCTACTCATCAGCAGCAACAAATTGAACAAAGGTAAAAAAGATCAACGCACTTCCAGCACTATCCACAGGGTTGCCCGCTTGAAAATCCCACAAACCCGATCACGCCTATCCCGCCCCGTCATCAAAGCCCAGGTCCCATTTCCTCCATACCCCGCATCCGACTCGTGAAAAGTTGGGCCAAGGGTTGCTGTGTTGGAGGGGGTAAGAACTAGGGAGGCTCCGTGGGCTGCCACAGGTGCCATCCTCGCAGATGCCATTGGTTGGGGATCCTAGCGTGGGTGTTCGTGTGTGTGTGGGCGGGGGGCCTCGCTCTAGCCTACTATGTGCCGTCCCGAGGTGCAGGAACCGGAGAGCTGATTCTCATATCCACAGCAGTTAGGGGAGGCAGGGACACTTTGTGTTGTTTTACTTGAGAAAGGGGGCGAGAGCGACTGGGAGGTGGATGGACGTGTGTGAGGGAGCGTGGGTGTTGGGAGCGTCGGAGATGGGTGTGGGAGAGTTTTGGTTGAATGCGTGAAGATTGTGTGCATGCGAGGGTGTGGGAGCGAGTGGTCTTTTCATGCCTGTGAATTCATGGAGGTTTGGATGCAAAGAGGCACGCCTCCGTTCTTGGACTCCGTTCTTTTTTTTTCTGTTTAACTGGCTCAAGAGCTGAAAACTTCGGTCATCTGAAGACGTGGGTTTTTCCTACGAACGCTCCTGATAACCGTCTACATGGTTTTTGTTAGCCTGTACCATGCTACCAGATCTTTTACTACGATTTTAAGTTTCTGCTTTCTAGAATTTCTCGTCTACTTCTAAAGCGTCATAGCTGAAATTTATAAGGCAAAGACTTGGTAACTCAGCTTGCATTCAGAGCCGCAGACGTCTTTTCGCCCGCTTGCTCTCTGGCAAAAGTGTTTGCCCTCCTTCCGCCGTGTCCTCAGCATGCAAGCGGTTTCACAGGCAGGCAAGATAAGCCTTCCCTTCCTAGTTCTTTAACGGCCAGGGCTACTAAGTGTAAAAGGAACACAACAGCACAGTACTATACCCAATTCAGACAGAGTTCCTACAGCCCAGGCCTAGATGGATTCCCTTTATTAGCATGGATTCATGACAATTGAATGTTTGTTTAAAGCGCCTGAAGAAGTACATTCAAGTAGGAGGGTATTTCAGAAGAGGTGTAAAAATTTGAAAAGCACGTTACAGACTAAGAAAACCTGTAGCTGCGTTTCCGTGCGCACAAGCCACCTCTTCCGTTGAAGGAAGAGGTGACAGACTATAGCCAAGAATAAAAGAGAGCAGAGCGACACTCTTAGTTTTAAATTGTGCAAGAACCGAAAGTAACATGCCACGACAATAGCGTATGGGCTAGAGTGTCACACACGATGTCTTCAACGGAATGTGCCAACTGCGATTACTCTAGACCACGCTGTGAGGGTAGCCGCACTGAAGTAGACGAGAAATTCTAGAGTAGGAGCGGCAGAGTCGACTGCTAACAAAGGAGTCTACTTCCCCTCATACTGAAGTGAAGGAGAATGTTGTCAGAAGAGCTGCAAACAGCTCAGTTGGCGACACCTGCGGCAGAAGCTTTCCTTTTTTTCCTCGAATGTGCTTAAAACCCCGTAACTTGCTTCATACACTTATCTCAACATTCCCCTCCAGAAGGTTTGTAGTTACGGTGTTCTAAAGCCAAAGATAGATAGGGATACCTGGTCAGCAAAAGATTTCCTATCTCCACGTAAATGATTTCACATACTGTAACCAGCTAGTTACACTGAAATGAAGGGGAAAGTTGTCAGAAGAGCTGCAAACAGCTCAATTTGAGACATCTGCAGCAGAAGCTTTCCTTTTTTTCCTTGAATGGGCTTCAAAAGCCCGTAAGTTCCTCCAGGAGCTTGAGTCACCATTCCACTGCAGAAGTTATGTAGTTACTGTGATTTAAAGCGAAAGATGTATGGGGATCCCAGATCAGCTAAAGATTTTCTATCTTCACTAAAGTGCATTCAAACACTCTAACGAGATGTTTACACTTAAATGAACGAGAAACTTCGTATAAAAGCTGCAAACAGATCAGTTGGCGACACCTGAGGCAGAAGCTTTCCTTTTTTTCTTCGACCGTGCTTAAAACCCCGTCACTTGCTTCATACACTTCTCACGAATCCCCTGCAGTAGGTTTGTAGTTAGGTGTTCTAAAGCCAAAGATATATAGGGATACATGTTCAGCAAAAGATTTCCTATCTCCACGAAAATGATTTCACATACTGTAACCAGCTAATTATACTGAAATGAAGGAGAAAGTTGTCAGAAGAGCTGCAAACAGATCAGTTGGAGACATCTGCGGCAGAAGCTTTCCTTTTTTTCCTCGACCGTGCTTAAAACCCCGTCACTTGCTTCATACACTTCTCACGATTCTCCTGCATTAGGTTTGTAGTTAGGTGTTCTAAAGCCAAAGATATATAGGGATACATGTTCAGCAAAAGATTTCCTATCTCCACGAAAATGATTTCACATACTGTAACCAGCTAATTACACTGAAATGAAGGAGAAAGTTGTCAGAAGAGCTGCAAACAGCTCAGTTTGAGACATCTGCGGCAGAAGCTTTCCTTTTTTTCCTTGAATGGGCTTCAAAAGCCCGTAAGCTCCTCCAGGCGCTTTAGTCACCATTCCACTGCAGAAGTTATGTAGCTACTGTGATTTAAAGCGAAAGATGTATGTGGAATCCCAGATCAGCTAAGTATTTGCTATCTTCACTAATGTGCATTCAAACACTCTAACGAGATATTTACACTTAACTGAACGAGAAACTTCGTATAAAAGCTGCAAACAGCTCATTTGGCGACACCTGCGGCAGAAGCATTCCTTTTTTTCCTTGAATGGGCTTCAATAGCCCGTAAGGTCCTCCAGGCGCTTTAGTCACCATTCCACTGCAGAAGTTATGTAGTTACTGTGATTTAAAGCGAAAGATGTATGGGGATCCCAGATCAGCTAAAGATTTACTATCTTCACTAAAGTGCATTCAAACACTCTAACGAGATATTTACACTTAAATGAACGAAAAACTTCGTAGAAGAGATGCAAACAGAAACCTCGTAGAAGAGCCCTGCAAACGCAGGGCTGTGTGCCGCGGTTCTCCTGCCTACCCCGTAAGCAGCCCAGGAGGGGCAAGTGTCATAGCTGCACCTCATTCCACTCTGGACAGCCGCTAAGGGGTGCTCGGGGCCGTCTCCGTAGGGCAGTAATGCAGCTACTCTGTGCAGCCAGGGCACTTGCCCAACATGGGCTTGAGACTTCTGAGGATCGCACCTGCCAAAAGTGCCACACCTGAACCGGCCAGAGGCACCGACTCCAAGTTTGCCTTTTCCCTAAGAGCAGACCTGGGTGCCCGACTGGTCTGGCCAACCCATGCAGTGCGGCTCCCCTCGCACAGAGTCGACAGACCTTGGGAACCTGGGAGCCTGGCTCGCTTCCGCTACAGGAATTTAAGGAGCTCCTAAAGCAGGTTTCCCTCCTTCCTCGGGGAATGTCAGCGGGTGAAACCGGGAGGGAGCTTGACGATGTTGCCTGAGCGCTGCAGGACCCAGCACAGCAGGCCCCCTGAGCTCAGTGTTAACCATGCGAGGTCTCAAGGCGACAAAGAACGAACGCGCAAAATGATTACACAATGGAAAGAAAAACAAAACCTAACTCGCTGGGCATTGAGAAACCAGGGTCCCTACGGGCTGAAATACAAAGCTGCGTGCTGCTACTCATCAGCAGCAACAAATTGAACAAAGGTAAAAAAGATCAACGCACTTCCAGCACTATCCACAGGGTTGCCCGCTTGAAAATCCCACAAACCCGATCACGCCTATCCCGCCCCGTCATCAAAGCCCAGGTCCCATTTCCTCCATACCCCGCATCCGACTCGTGAAAAGTTGGGCCAAGGGTTGCTGTGTTGGAGGGGGTAAGAACTAGGGAGGCTCCGTGGGCTGCCACAGGTGCCATCCTCGCAGATGCCATTGGTTGGGGATCCTAGCGTGGGTGTTCGTGTGTGTGTGGGCGGGGGGCCTCGCTCTAGCCTACTATGTGCCGTCCCGAGGTGCAGGAACCGGAGAGCTGATTCTCATATCCACAGCAGTTAGGGGAGGCAGGGACACTTTGTGTTGTTTTACTTGAGAAAGGGGGCGAGAGCGACTGGGAGGTGGATGGACGTGTGTGAGGGAGCGTGGGTGTTGGGAGCGTCGGAGATGGGTGTGGGAGAGTTTTGGTTGAATGCGTGAAGATTGTGTGCATGCGAGGGTGTGGGAGCGAGTGGTCTTTTTATGCCTGTGAATTCATGGAGGTTTGGATGCAAAGAGGCACGCCTCCGTTCTTGGACTCCGTTCTTTTTTTTTCTGTTTAACTGGCTCAAGAGCTGAAAACTTCGGTCATCTGAAGACGTGGGTTTTTCCTACGAACGCTCCTGATAACCGTCTACATGGTTTTTGTTAGCCTGTACCATGCTACCAGATCTTTTACTACGATTTTAAGTTTCTGCTTTCTAGAATTTCTCGTCTACTTCTAAAGCGTCATAGCTGAAATTTATAAGGCAAAGACTTGGTAACTCAGCTTGCATTCAGAGCCGCAGACGTCTTTTCGCCCGCTTGCTCTCTGGCAAAAGTGTTTGCCCTCCTTCCGCCGTGTCCTCAGCATGCAAGCGGTTTCACAGGCAGGCAAGATAAGCCTTCCCTTCCTAGTTCTTTAACGGCCAGGGCTACTAAGTGTAAAAGGAACACAACAGAACAGTACTATACCCAATTCAGACAGAGTTCCTACAGCCCAGGCCTAGATGGATTCCCTTTATTAGCATGGATTCATGACAATTGAATGTTTGTTTAAAGCGCCTGAAGAAGTACATTCAAGTAGGAGGGTATTTCAGAAGAGGTGTAAAAATTTGAAAAGCACGTTACAGACTAAGAAAACCTGTAGCTGCGTTTCCGTGCGCACAAGCCACCTCTTCCGTTGAAGGAAGAGGTGACAGACTATAGCCAAGAATAAAAGAGAGCAGAGCGACACTCTTAGTTTTAAATTGTGCAAGAACCGAAAGTAACATGCCACGACAATAGCGTATGGGCTAGAGTGTCACACACGATGTCTTCAACGGAATGTGCCAACTGCGATTACTCTAGACCACGCTGTGAGGGTAGCCGCACTGAAGTAGACGAGAAATTCCAGAGTAGGAGCGGCAGAGTCGACTGCTAACAAAGGAGTCTACTTCCCCTCATACTGAAGTGAAGGAGAATGTTGTCAGAAGAGCTGCAAACAGCTCAGTTGGCGACACCTGCGGCAGAAGCTTTCCTTTTTTCCCTCGAATGTGCTTAAAACCCCGTAACTTGCTTCATACACTTATCTCAACATTCCCCTCCAGAAGGTTTGTAGTTACGGTGTTCTAAAGCCAAAGATAGATAGGGATACCTGGTCAGCAAAAGATTTCCTATCTCCACGTAAATGATTTCACATACTGTAACCAGCTAGTTACACTGAAATGAAGGGGAAAGTTGTCAGAAGAGCTGCAAACAGCTCAATTTGAGACATCTGCAGCAGAAGCTTTCCTTTTTTTCCTTGAATGGGCTTCAAAAGCCCGTAAGTTCCTCCAGGAGCTTGAGTCACCATTCCACTGCAGAAGTTATGTAGTTACTGTGATTTAAAGCGAAAGATGTATGGGGATCCCAGATCAGCTAAAGATTTTCTATCTTCACTAAAGTGCATTCAAACACTCTAACGAGATGTTTACACTTAAATGAACGAGAAACTTCGTATAAAAGCTGCAAACAGATCAGTTGGCGACACCTGAGGCAGAAGCTTTCCTTTTTTTCTTCGACCGTGCTTAAAACCCCGTCACTTGCTTCATACACTTCTCACGAATCCCCTGCAGTAGGTTTGTAGTTAGGTGTTCTAAAGCCAAAGATATATAGGGATACATGTTCAGCAAAAGATTTCCTATCTCCACGAAAATGATTTCACATACTGTAACCAGCTAATTATACTGAAATGAAGGAGAAAGTTGTCAGAAGAGCTGCAAACAGCTCAGTTGGAGACATCTGCGGCAGAAGCTTTCCTTTTTTTCCTCGACCGTGCTTAAAACCCCGTCACTTGCTTCATACACTTCTCACGATTCTCCTGCATTAGGTTTGTAGTTAGGTGCTCTAAAGCCAAAGATATATAGGGATACATGTTCAGCAAAAGATTTCCTATCTCCACGAAAATGATTTCACATACTGTAACCAGCTAATTACACTGAAATGAAGGAGAAAGTTGTCAGAAGAGCTGCAAACAGCTCAGTTTGAGACATCTGCGGCAGAAGCTTTCCTTTTTTTCCTTGAATGGGCTTCAAAAGCCCGTAAGCTCCTCCAGGCGCTTTAGTCACCATTCCACTGCAGAAGTTATGTAGCTACTGTGATTTAAAGCGAAAGATGTATGTGGAATCCCAGATCAGCTAAATATTTTCTATCTTCAATAATGTGCATTCAAACACTCTAACGAGATATTTACACTTAACTGAACGAGAAACTTCGTATAAAAGCTGCAAACAGCTCATTTGGCGACACCTGCGGCAGAAGCTTTCCTTTTTTTCCTTGAATGGGCTTCAATAGCCCGTAAGCTCCTCCAGGCGCTTTAGTCACCATTCCACTGCAGAAGTTATGCAGTTACTGTGATTTAAAGCGAAAGATGTATGTGGAATTCCAGATCAGCTAAATATTTTCTATCTTCACTAAAGTGCATTCAAACACTCTAACGAGATATTTACACTTAAATGAACGAGAAACTTCGTATAAAAGCTGCAAACAGCTCAGTTGGCGACATCTGCGGCAGAAGCTATCCTTTTTTTCCGGAATGGGGTTCAATAGCCCGTAAGTTCCTTCAGGCGCTTTAGTCACCATTCCACTGCAGAAGTTATGTAGTTACTGTGATTTAAAGCGAAAGCTGTATGGGGATCCCAGATCAGCTAAAGATTTACTATCTTCACTAAAGTGCATTCAAACACTCTAACGAGATATTTACACTTAAATGAACGAAAAACTTCGTAGAAGAGATGCAAACAGAAACCTCGTAGAAGAGCCCTGCAAACGCAGGGCTGTGTGCCGCGGTTCTCCTGCCTACCCCGTAAGCAGCCCAGGAGGGGCAAGTGTCATAGCTGCACCTCATTCCACTCTGGACAGCCGCTAAGGGGTGCTCGGGGCCGTCTCCGTAGGGCAGTAATGCAGCTACTCTGTGCAGCCAGGGCACTTGCCCAACATGGGCTTGAGACTTCTGAGGATCGCACCTGCCAAAAGTGCCACACCTGAACCGGCCAGAGGCACCGACTCCAAGTTTGCCTTTTCCCTAAGAGCAGACCTGGGTGCCCGACTGGTCTGGCCAACCCATGCAGTGCGGCTCCCCTCGCACAGAGTCGACAGACCTTGGGAACCTGGGAGCCTGGCTCGCTTCCGCTACAGGAATTTAAGGAGCTCCTAAAGCAGGTTTCCCTCCTTCCTCGGGGAATGTCAGCGGGTGAAACCGGGAGGGAGCTTGACGATGTTGCCTGAGCGCTGCAGGACCCAGCACAGCAGGCCCCCTGAGCTCAGTGTTAACCATGCGAGGTCTCAAGGCGACAAAGAACGAACGCGCAAAATGATTACACAATGGAAAGAAAAACAAAACCTAACTCGCTGGGCATTGAGAAACCAGGGTCCCTACGGGTTGAAATACAAAGCTGCGTGCTGCTACTCATCAGCAGCAACAAATTGAACAAAGGTAAAAAAGAT
This sequence comes from Pelodiscus sinensis, assembly GCF_052426305.1. NCBI lineage: Eukaryota > Metazoa > Chordata > Testudines > Trionychidae > Pelodiscus > Pelodiscus sinensis. The sequence continues at coordinate 19,170,185 of NC_143073.1, forward strand.
CAACGCACTTCCAGCACTATCCACAGGGTTGCCCGCTTGAAAATCCCACAAACCCGATCACGCCTATCCCGCCCCGTCATCAAAGCCCAGGTCCCATTTCCTCCATACCCCGCATCCGACTCGTGAAAAGTTGGGCCAAGGGTTGCTGTGTTGGAGGGGGTAAGAACTAGGGAGGCTCCGTGGGCTGCCACAGGTGCCATCCTCGCAGATGCCATTGGTTGGGGATCCTAGCGTGGGTGTTCGTGTGTGTGTGGGCGGGGGGCCTCGCTCTAGCCTACTATGTGCCGTCCCGAGGTGCAGGAACCGGAGAGCTGATTCTCATATCCACAGCAGTTAGGGGAGGCAGGGACACTTTGTGTTGTTTTACTTGAGAAAGGGGGCGAGAGCGACTGGGAGGTGGATGGACGTGTGTGAGGGAGCGTGGGTGTTGGGAGCGTCGGAGATGGGTGTGGGAGAGTTTTGGTTGAATGCGTGAAGATTGTGTGCATGCGAGGGTGTGGGAGCGAGTGGTCTTTTCATGCCTGTGAATTCATGGAGGTTTGGATGCAAAGAGGCACGCCTCCGTTCTTGGACTCCGTTCTTTTTTTTTCTGTTTAACTGGCTCAAGAGCTGAAAACTTCGGTCATCTGAAGACGTGGGTTTTTCCTACGAACGCTCCTGATAACCGTCTACATGGTTTTTGTTAGCCTGTACCATGCTACCAGATCTTTTACTACGATTTTAAGTTTCTGCTTTCTAGAATTTCTCGTCTACTTCTAAAGCGTCATAGCTGAAATTTATAAGGCAAAGACTTGGTAACTCAGCTTGCATTCAGAGCCGCAGACGTCTTTTCGCCCGCTTGCTCTCTGGCAAAAGTGTTTGCCCTCCTTCCGCCGTGTCCTCAGCATGCAAGCGGTTTCACAGGCAGGCAAGATAAGCCTTCCCTTCCTAGTTCTTTAACGGCCAGGGCTACTAAGTGTAAAAGGAACACAACAGAACAGTACTATACCCAATTCAGACAGAGTTCCTACAGCCCAGGCCTAGATGGATTCCCTTTATTAGCATGGATTCATGACAATTGAATGTTTGTTTAAAGCGCCTGAAGAAGTACATTCAAGTAGGAGGGTATTTCAGAAGAGGTGTAAAAATTTGAAAAGCACGTTACAGACTAAGAAAACCTGTAGCTGCGTTTCCGTGCGCACAAGCCACCTCTTCCGTTGAAGGAAGAGGTGACAGACTATAGCCAAGAATAAAAGAGAGCAGAGCGACACTCTTAGTTTTAAATTGTGCAAGAACCGAAAGTAACATGCCACGACAATAGCGTATGGGCTAGAGTGTCACACACGATGTCTTCAACGGAATGTGCCAACTGCGATTACTCTAGACCACGCTGTGAGGGTAGCCGCACTGAAGTAGACGAGAAATTCTAGAGTAGGAGCGGCAGAGTCGACTGCTAACAAAGGAGTCTACTTCCCCTCATACTGAAGTGAAGGAGAATGTTGTCAGAAGAGCTGCAAACAGCTCAGTTGGCGACACCTGCGGCAGAAGCTTTCCTTTTTTTCCTCGAATGTGCTTAAAACCCCGTAACTTGCTTCATACACTTATCTCAACATTCCCCTCCAGAAGGTTTGTAGTTACGGTGTTCTAAAGCCAAAGATAGATAGGGATACCTGGTCAGCAAAAGATTTCCTATCTCCACGTAAATGATTTCACATACTGTAACCAGCTAGTTACACTGAAATGAAGGGGAAAGTTGTCAGAAGAGCTGCAAACAGCTCAATTTGAGACATCTGCAGCAGAAGCTTTCCTTTTTTTCCTTGAATGGGCTTCAAAAGCCCGTAAGTTCCTCCAGGAGCTTGAGTCACCATTCCACTGCAGAAGTTATGTAGTTACTGTGATTTAAAGCGAAAGATGTATGGGGATCCCAGATCAGCTAAAGATTTTCTATCTTCACTAAAGTGCATTCAAACACTCTAACGAGATGTTTACACTTAAATGAACGAGAAACTTCGTATAAAAGCTGCAAACAGATCAGTTGGCGACACCTGAGGCAGAAGCTTTCCTTTTTTTCTTCGACCGTGCTTAAAACCCCGTCACTTGCTTCATACACTTCTCACGAATCCCCTGCAGTAGGTTTGTAGTTAGGTGTTCTAAAGCCAAAGATATATAGGGATACATGTTCAGCAAAAGATTTCCTATCTCCACGAAAATGATTTCACATACTGTAACCAGCTAATTATACTGAAATGAAGGAGAAAGTTGTCAGAAGAGCTGCAAACAGCTCAGTTGGAGACATCTGCGGCAGAAGCTTTCCTTTTTTTCCTCGACCGTGCTTAAAACCCCGTCACTTGCTTCATACACTTCTCACGATTCTCCTGCATTAGGTTTGTAGTTAGGTGCTCTAAAGCCAAAGATATATAGGGATACATGTTCAGCAAAAGATTTCCTATCTCCACGAAAATGATTTCACATACTGTAACCAGCTAATTACACTGAAATGAAGGAGAAAGTTGTCAGAAGAGCTGCAAACAGCTCAGTTTGAGACATCTGCGGCAGAAGCTTTCCTTTTTTTCCTTGAATGGGCTTCAAAAGCCCGTAAGCTCCTCCAGGCGCTTTAGTCACCATTCCACTGCAGAAGTTATGTAGCTACTGTGATTTAAAGCGAAAGATGTATGTGGAATCCCAGATCAGCTAAATATTTTCTATCTTCAATAATGTGCATTCAAACACTCTAACGAGATATTTACACTTAACTGAACGAGAAACTTCGTATAAAAGCTGCAAACAGCTCATTTGGCGACACCTGCGGCAGAAGCTTTCCTTTTTTTCCTTGAATGGGCTTCAATAGCCCGTAAGCTCCTCCAGGCGCTTTAGTCACCATTCCACTGCAGAAGTTATGCAGTTACTGTGATTTAAAGCGAAAGATGTATGTGGAATTCCAGATCAGCTAAATATTTTCTATCTTCACTAAAGTGCATTCAAACACTCTAACGAGATATTTACACTTAAATGAACGAGAAACTTCGTATAAAAGCTGCAAACAGCTCAGTTGGCGACATCTGCGGCAGAAGCTATCCTTTTTTTCCGGAATGGGGTTCAATAGCCCGTAAGTTCCTTCAGGCGCTTTAGTCACCATTCCACTGCAGAAGTTATGTAGTTACTGTGATTTAAAGCGAAAGCTGTATGGGGATCCCAGATCAGCTAAAGATTTACTATCTTCACTAAAGTGCATTCAAACACTCTAACGAGATATTTACACTTAAATGAACGAAAAACTTCGTAGAAGAGATGCAAACAGAAACCTCGTAGAAGAGCCCTGCAAACGCAGGGCTGTGTGCCGCGGTTCTCCTGCCTACCCCGTAAGCAGCCCAGGAGGGGCAAGTGTCATAGCTGCACCTCATTCCACTCTGGACAGCCGCTAAGGGGTGCTCGGGGCCGTCTCCGTAGGGCAGTAATGCAGCTACTCTGTGCAGCCAGGGCACTTGCCCAACATGGGCTTGAGACTTCTGAGGATCGCACCTGCCAAAAGTGCCACACCTGAACCGGCCAGAGGCACCGACTCCAAGTTTGCCTTTTCCCTAAGAGCAGACCTGGGTGCCCGACTGGTCTGGCCAACCCATGCAGTGCGGCTCCCCTCGCACAGAGTCGACAGACCTTGGGAACCTGGGAGCCTGGCTCGCTTCCGCTACAGGAATTTAAGGAGCTCCTAAAGCAGGTTTCCCTCCTTCCTCGGGGAATGTCAGCGGGTGAAACCGGGAGGGAGCTTGACGATGTTGCCTGAGCGCTGCAGGACCCAGCACAGCAGGCCCCCTGAGCTCAGTGTTAACCATGCGAGGTCTCAAGGCGACAAAGAACGAACGCGCAAAATGATTACACAATGGAAAGAAAAACAAAACCTAACTCGCTGGGCATTGAGAAACCAGGGTCCCTACGGGTTGAAATACAAAGCTGCGTGCTGCTACTCATCAGCAGCAACAAATTGAACAAAGGTAAAAAAGATCAACGCACTTCCAGCACTATCCACAGGGTTGCCCGCTTGAAAATCCCACAAACCCGATCACGCCTATCCCGCCCCGTCATCAAAGCCCAGGTCCCATTTCCTCCATACCCCGCATCCGACTCGTGAAAAGTTGGGCCAAGGGTTGCTGTGTTGGAGGGGGTAAGAACTAGGGAGGCTCCGTGGGCTGCCACAGGTGCCATCCTCGCAGATGCCATTGGTTGGGGATCCTAGCGTGGGTGTTCGTGTGTGTGTGGGCGGGGGGCCTCGCTCTAGCCTACTATGTGCCGTCCCGAGGTGCAGGAACCGGAGAGCTGATTCTCATATCCACAGCAGTTAGGGGAGGCAGGGACACTTTGTGTTGTTTTACTTGAGAAAGGGGGCGAGAGCGACTGGGAGGTGGATGGACGTGTGTGAGGGAGCGTGGGTGTTGGGAGCGTCGGAGATGGGTGTGGGAGAGTTTTGGTTGAATGCGTGAAGATTGTGTGCATGCGAGGGTGTGGGAGCGAGTGGTCTTTTCATGCCTGTGAATTCATGGAGGTTTGGATGCAAAGAGGCACGCCTCCGTTCTTGGACTCCGTTCTTTTTTTTTCTGTTTAACTGGCTCAAGAGCTGAAAACTTCGGTCATCTGAAGACGTGGGTTTTTCCTACGAACGCTCCTGATAACCGTCTACATGGTTTTTGTTAGCCTGTACCATGCTACCAGATCTTTTACTACGATTTTAAGTTTCTGCTTTCTAGAATTTCTCGTCTACTTCTAAAGCGTCATAGCTGAAATTTATAAGGCAAAGACTTGGTAACTCAGCTTGCATTCAGAGCCGCAGACGTCTTTTCGCCCGCTTGCTCTCTGGCAAAAGTGTTTGCCCTCCTTCCGCCGTGTCCTCAGCATGCAAGCGGTTTCACAGGCAGGCAAGATAAGCCTTCCCTTCCTAGTTCTTTAACGGCCAGGGCTACTAAGTGTAAAAGGAACACAACAGAACAGTACTATACCCAATTCAGACAGAGTTCCTACAGCCCAGGCCTAGATGGATTCCCTTTATTAGCATGGATTCATGACAATTGAATGTTTGTTTAAAGCGCCTGAAGAAGTACATTCAAGTAGGAGGGTATTTCAGAAGAGGTGTAAAAATTTGAAAAGCACGTTACAGACTAAGAAAACCTGTAGCTGCGTTTCCGTGCGCACAAGCCACCTCTTCCGTTGAAGGAAGAGGTGACAGACTATAGCCAAGAATAAAAGAGAGCAGAGCGACACTCTTAGTTTTAAATTGTGCAAGAACCGAAAGTAACATGCCACGACAATAGCGTATGGGCTAGAGTGTCACACACGATGTCTTCAACGGAATGTGCCAACTGCGATTACTCTAGACCACGCTGTGAGGGTAGCCGCACTGAAGTAGACGAGAAATTCTAGAGTAGGAGCGGCAGAGTCGACTGCTAACAAAGGAGTCTACTTCCCCTCATACTGAAGTGAAGGAGAATGTTGTCAGAAGAGCTGCAAACAGCTCAGTTGGCGACACCTGCGGCAGAAGCTTTCCTTTTTTTCCTCGAATGTGCTTAAAACCCCGTAACTTGCTTCATACACTTATCTCAACATTCCCCTCCAGAAGGTTTGTAGTTACGGTGTTCTAAAGCCAAAGATAGATAGGGATACCTGGTCAGCAAAAGATTTCCTATCTCCACGTAAATGATTTCACATACTGTAACCAGCTAGTTACACTGAAATGAAGGGGAAAGTTGTCAGAAGAGCTGCAAACAGCTCAATTTGAGACATCTGCAGCAGAAGCTTTCCTTTTTTTCCTTGAATGGGCTTCAAAAGCCCGTAAGTTCCTCCAGGAGCTTGAGTCACCATTCCACTGCAGAAGTTATGTAGTTACTGTGATTTAAAGCGAAAGATGTATGGGGATCCCAGATCAGCTAAAGATTTTCTATCTTCACTAAAGTGCATTCAAACACTCTAACGAGATGTTTACACTTAAATGAACGAGAAACTTCGTATAAAAGCTGCAAACAGATCAGTTGGCGACACCTGAGGCAGAAGCTTTCCTTTTTTTCTTCGACCGTGCTTAAAACCCCGTCACTTGCTTCATACACTTCTCACGAATCCCCTGCAGTAGGTTTGTAGTTAGGTGTTCTAAAGCCAAAGATATATAGGGATACATGTTCAGCAAAAGATTTCCTATCTCCACGAAAATGATTTCACATACTGTAACCAGCTAATTATACTGAAATGAAGGAGAAAGTTGTCAGAAGAGCTGCAAACAGCTCAGTTGGAGACATCTGCGGCAGAAGCTTTCCTTTTTTTCCTCGACCGTGCTTAAAACCCCGTCACTTGCTTCATACACTTCTCACGATTCTCCTGCATTAGGTTTGTAGTTAGGTGCTCTAAAGCCAAAGATATATAGGGATACATGTTCAGCAAAAGATTTCCTATCTCCACGAAAATGATTTCACATACTGTAACCAGCTAATTACACTGAAATGAAGGAGAAAGTTGTCAGAAGAGCTGCAAACAGCTCAGTTTGAGACATCTGCGGCAGAAGCTTTCCTTTTTTTCCTTGAATGGGCTTCAAAAGCCCGTAAGCTCCTCCAGGCGCTTTAGTCACCATTCCACTGCAGAAGTTATGTAGCTACTGTGATTTAAAGCGAAAGATGTATGTGGAATCCCAGATCAGCTAAATATTTTCTATCTTCAATAATGTGCATTCAAACACTCTAACGAGATATTTACACTTAACTGAACGAGAAACTTCGTATAAAAGCTGCAAACAGCTCATTTGGCGACACCTGCGGCAGAAGCTTTCCTTTTTTTCCTTGAATGGGCTTCAATAGCCCGTAAGCTCCTCCAGGCGCTTTAGTCACCATTCCACTGCAGAAGTTATGCAGTTACTGTGATTTAAAGCGAAAGATGTATGTGGAATTCCAGATCAGCTAAATATTTTCTATCTTCACTAAAGTGCATTCAAACACTCTAACGAGATATTTACACTTAAATGAACGAGAAACTTCGTATAAAAGCTGCAAACAGCTCAGTTGGCGACATCTGCGGCAGAAGCTATCCTTTTTTTCCGGAATGGGGTTCAATAGCCCGTAAGTTCCTTCAGGCGCTTTAGTCACCATTCCACTGCAGAAGTTATGTAGTTACTGTGATTTAAAGCGAAAGCTGTATGGGGATCCCAGATCAGCTAAAGATTTACTATCTTCACTAAAGTGCATTCAAACACTCTAACGAGATATTTACACTTAAATGAACGAAAAACTTCGTAGAAGAGATGCAAACAGAAACCTCGTAGAAGAGCCCTGCAAACGCAGGGCTGTGTGCCGCGGTTCTCCTGCCTACCCCGTAAGCAGCCCAGGAGGGGCAAGTGTCATAGCTGCACCTCATTCCACTCTGGACAGCCGCTAAGGGGTGCTCGGGGCCGTCTCCGTAGGGCAGTAATGCAGCTACTCTGTGCAGCCAGGGCACTTGCCCAACATGGGCTTGAGACTTCTGAGGATCGCACCTGCCAAAAGTGCCACACCTGAACCGGCCAGAGGCACCGACTCCAAGTTTGCCTTTTCCCTAAGAGCAGACCTGGGTGCCCGACTGGTCTGGCCAACCCATGCAGTGCGGCTCCCCTCGCACAGAGTCGACAGACCTTGGGAACCTGGGAGCCTGGCTCGCTTCCGCTACAGGAATTTAAGGAGCTCCTAAAGCAGGTTTCCCTCCTTCCTCGGGGAATGTCAGCGGGTGAAACCGGGAGGGAGCTTGACGATGTTGCCTGAGCGCTGCAGGACCCAGCACAGCAGGCCCCCTGAGCTCAGTGTTAACCATGCGAGGTCTCAAGGCGACAAAGAACGAACGCGCAAAATGATTACACAATGGAAAGAAAAACAAAACCTAACTCGCTGGGCATTGAGAAACCAGGGTCCCTACGGGTTGAAATACAAAGCTGCGTGCTGCTACTCATCAGCAGCAACAAATTGAACAAAGGTAAAAAAGATCAACGCACTTCCAGCACTATCCACAGGGTTGCCCGCTTGAAAATCCCACAAACCCGATCACGCCTATCCCGCCCCGTCATCAAAGCCCAGGTCCCATTTCCTCCATACCCCGCATCCGACTCGTGAAAAGTTGGGCCAAGGGTTGCTGTGTTGGAGGGGGTAAGAACTAGGGAGGCTCCGTGGGCTGCCACAGGTGCCATCCTCGCAGATGCCATTGGTTGGGGATCCTAGCGTGGGTGTTCGTGTGTGTGTGGGCGGGGGGCCTCGCTCTAGCCTACTATGTGCCGTCCCGAGGTGCAGGAACCGGAGAGCTGATTCTCATATCCACAGCAGTTAGGGGAGGCAGGGACACTTTGTGTTGTTTTACTTGAGAAAGGGGGCGAGAGCGACTGGGAGGTGGATGGACGTGTGTGAGGGAGCGTGGGTGTTGGGAGCGTCGGAGATGGGTGTGGGAGAGTTTTGGTTGAATGCGTGAAGATTGTGTGCATGCGAGGGTGTGGGAGCGAGTGGTCTTTTCATGCCTGTGAATTCATGGAGGTTTGGATGCAAAGAGGCACGCCTCCGTTCTTGGACTCCGTTCTTTTTTTTTCTGTTTAACTGGCTCAAGAGCTGAAAACTTCGGTCATCTGAAGACGTGGGTTTTTCCTACGAACGCTCCTGATAACCGTCTACATGGTTTTTGTTAGCCTGTACCATGCTACCAGATCTTTTACTACGATTTTAAGTTTCTGCTTTCTAGAATTTCTCGTCTACTTCTAAAGCGTCATAGCTGAAATTTATAAGGCAAAGACTTGGTAACTCAGCTTGCATTCAGAGCCGCAGACGTCTTTTCGCCCGCTTGCTCTCTGGCAAAAGTGTTTGCCCTCCTTCCGCCGTGTCCTCAGCATGCAAGCGGTTTCACAGGCAGGCAAGATAAGCCTTCCCTTCCTAGTTCTTTAACGGCCAGGGCTACTAAGTGTAAAAGGAACACAACAGAACAGTACTATACCCAATTCAGACAGAGTTCCTACAGCCCAGGCCTAGATGGATTCCCTTTATTAGCATGGATTCATGACAATTGAATGTTTGTTTAAAGCGCCTGAAGAAGTACATTCAAGTAGGAGGGTATTTCAGAAGAGGTGTAAAAATTTGAAAAGCACGTTACAGACTAAGAAAACCTGTAGCTGCGTTTCCGTGCGCACAAGCCACCTCTTCCGTTGAAGGAAGAGGTGACAGACTATAGCCAAGAATAAAAGAGAGCAGAGCGACACTCTTAGTTTTAAATTGTGCAAGAACCGAAAGTAACATGCCACGACAATAGCGTATGGGCTAGAGTGTCACACACGATGTCTTCAACGGAATGTGCCAACTGCGATTACTCTAGACCACGCTGTGAGGGTAGCCGCACTGAAGTAGACGAGAAATTCTAGAGTAGGAGCGGCAGAGTCGACTGCTAACAAAGGAGTCTACTTCCCCTCATACTGAAGTGAAGGAGAATGTTGTCAGAAGAGCTGCAAACAGCTCAGTTGGCGACACCTGCGGCAGAAGCTTTCCTTTTTTTCCTCGAATGTGCTTAAAACCCCGTAACTTGCTTCATACACTTATCTCAACATTCCCCTCCAGAAGGTTTGTAGTTACGGTGTTCTAAAGCCAAAGATAGATAGGGATACCTGGTCAGCAAAAGATTTCCTATCTCCACGTAAATGATTTCACATACTGTAACCAGCTAGTTACACTGAAATGAAGGGGAAAGTTGTCAGAAGAGCTGCAAACAGCTCAATTTGAGACATCTGCAGCAGAAGCTTTCCTTTTTTTCCTTGAATGGGCTTCAAAAGCCCGTAAGTTCCTCCAGGAGCTTGAGTCACCATTCCACTGCAGAAGTTATGTAGTTACTGTGATTTAAAGCGAAAGATGTATGGGGATCCCAGATCAGCTAAAGATTTTCTATCTTCACTAAAGTGCATTCAAACACTCTCACGAGATATTTACACTTAAATGAACGAGAAACTTCGTATAAAAGCTGCAAACAGATCAGTTGGCGACACCTGAGGCAGAAGCTTTCCTTTTTTTCTTCGACCGTGCTTAAAACCCCGTCACTTGCTTCATACACTTCTCACGAATCCCCTGCAGTAGGTTTGTAGTTAGGTGTTCTAAAGCCAAAGATATATAGGGATACATGTTCAGCAAAAGATTTCCTATCTCCACGAAAATGATTTCACATACTGTAACCAGGTAATTATACTGAAATGAAGGAGAAAGTTGTCAGAAGAGCTGCAAACAGCTCAGTTGGAGACATCTGCGGCAGAAGCTTTCCTTTTTTTCCTCGACCGTGCTTAAAACCCCGTCACTTGCTTCATACACTTCTCACGATTCTCCTGCATTAGGTTTGTAGTTAGGTGTTCTAAAGCCAAAGATATATAGGGATACATGATCAGCAAAAGATTTCCTATCTCCACGAAAATGATTTCACATACTGTAACCAGCTAATTACACTGAAATGAAGGAGAAAGTTGTCAGAAGAGCTGCAAACAGCTCAGTTTGAGACATCTGCGGCAGAAGCTTTCCTTTTTTTCCTTGAATGGGCTTCAAAAGCCCGTAAGCTCCTCCAGGCGCTTTAGTCACCATTCCACTGCAGAAGTTATGTAGCTACTGTGATTTAAAGCGAAAGATGTATGTGGAATCCCAGATCAGCTAAATATTTTCTATCTTCAATAATGTGCATTCAAACACTCTAACGAGATATTTACACTTAACTGAACGAGAAACTTCGTATAAAAGCTGCAAACAGATCAGTTGGCGACACCTGAGGCAGAAGCTTTCCTTTTTTGTCTCGACCGTGCTTAAAACCCCGTCCCTTGCTTCACACACTTCTCACGAATCCCCTGCAGTAGGTTTGTAGTTACGGTGTTCTAAAGCCAAAGATATATAGCGATACATGTTCAGCAAAAGATTTCCTATCTCCACGAAAATGATTTCACATACTGTAACCAGCTAATTACACTGAAATGAAGGAGAAAGTTGTCAGAAGAGCTGCAAACAGCTCAGTTTGAGACATCTGCGGCAGAAGCTATCCTTTTTTTCCTGAATGGGGTTCAATAGCCCGTAAATTCCTCCAGGCGCTTTAGTCACCATTCCACTGCAGAAGTTATGCAGTTACTGTGATTTAAAGCGAAAGATGTATGTGGAATTCCAGATCAGCTAAATATTTTCTATCTTCACTAAAGTGCATTCAAACACTCTAACGAGATATTTACACTTAAATGAACGAGAAACTTCGTATAAAAGCTGCAAACAGCTCAGTTGGCGACATCTGCGGCAGAAGCTATCCTTTTTTTCCGGAATGGGGTTCAATAGCCCGTAAGTTCCTTCAGGCGCTTTAGTCACCATTCCACTGCAGAAGTTATGTAGTTACTGTGATTTAAAGCGAAAGCTGTATGGGGATCCCAGATCAGCTAAAGATTTACTATCTTCACTAAAGTGCATTCAAACACTCTAACGAGATATTTACACTTAAATGAACGAAAAACTTCGTAGAAGAGATGCAAACAGAAACCTCGTAGAAGAGCCCTGCAAACGCAGGGCTGTGTGCCGCGGTTCTCCTGCCTACCCCGTAAGCAGCCCAGGAGGGGCAAGTGTCATAGCTGCACCTCATTCCACTCTGGACAGCCGCTAAGGGGTGCTCGGGGCCGTCTCCGTAGGGCAGTAATGCAGCTACTCTGTGCAGCCAGGGCACTTGCCCAACATGGGCTTGAGACTTCTGAGGATCGCACCTGCCAAAAGTGCCACACCTGAACCGGCCAGAGGCACCGACTCCAAGTTTGCCTTTTCCCTAAGAGCAGACCTGGGTGCCCGACTGGTCTGGCCAACCCATGCAGTGCGGCTCCCCTCGCACAGAGTCGACAGACCTTGGGAACCTGGGAGCCTGGCTCGCTTCCGCTACAGGAATTTAAGGAGCTCCTAAAGCAGGTTTCCCTCCTTCCTCGGGGAATGTCAGCGGGTGAAACCGGGAGGGAGCTTGACGATGTTGCCTGAGCGCTGCAGGACCCAGCACAGCAGGCCCCCTGAGCTCAGTGTTAACCATGCGAGGTCTCAAGGCGACAAAGAACGAACGCGCAAAATGATTACACAATGGAAAGAAAAACAAAACCTAACTCGCTGGGCATTGAGAAACCAGGGTCCCTACGGGTTGAAATACAAAGCTGCGTGCTGCTACTCATCAGCAGCAACAAATTGAACAAAGGTAAAAAAGATCAACGCACTTCCAGCACTATCCACAGGGTTGCCCGCTTGAAAATCCCACAAACCCGATCACGCCTATCCCGCCCCGTCATCAAAGCCCAGGTCCCATTTCCTCCATACCCCGCATCCGACTCGTGAAAAGTTGGGCCAAGGGTTGCTGTGTTGGAGGGGGTAAGAACTAGGGAGGCTCCGTGGGCTGCCACAGGTGCCATCCTCGCAGATGCCATTGGTTGGGGATCCTAGCGTGGGTGTTCGTGTGTGTGTGGGCGGGGGGCCTCGCTCTAGCCTACTATGTGCCGTCCCGAGGTGCAGGAACCGGAGAGCTGATTCTCATATCCACAGCAGTTAGGGGAGGCAGGGACACTTTGTGTTGTTTTACTTGAGAAAGGGGGCGAGAGCGACTGGGAGGTGGATGGACGTGTGTGAGGGAGCGTGGGTGTTGGGAGCGTCGGAGATGGGTGTGGGAGAGTTTTGGTTGAATGCGTGAAGATTGTGTGCATGCGAGGGTGTGGGAGCGAGTGGTCTTTTCATGCCTGTGAATTCATGGAGGTTTGGATGCAAAGAGGCACGCCTCCGTTCTTGGACTCCGTTCTTTTTTTTTCTGTTTAACTGGCTCAAGAGCTGAAAACTTCGGTCATCTGAAGACGTGGGTTTTTCCTACGAACGCTCCTGATAACCGTCTACATGGTTTTTGTTAGCCTGTACCATGCTACCAGATCTTTTACTACGATTTTAAGTTTCTGCTTTCTAGAATTTCTCGTCTACTTCTAAAGCGTCATAGCTGAAATTTATAAGGCAAAGACTTGGTAACTCAGCTTGCATTCAGAGCCGCAGACGTCTTTTCGCCCGCTTGCTCTCTGGCAAAAGTGTTTGCCCTCCTTCCGCCGTGTCCTCAGCATGCAAGCGGTTTCACAGGCAGGCAAGATAAGCCTTCCCTTCCTAGTTCTTTAACGGCCAGGGCTACTAAGTTGTGACGGCGCGTTGGGGTCCCCCGTCTCCTGCACCCCGAAATGGCGCAAACAGACTGCACCAGCCAGTGGAATTGAGGGTGGTTTACTGCTCCTCCAGCACAGCGCAGCACAGATGTAATCTGGTCACAGGAACTGGGCTAGGATGCCTCAGGCCCCCTTGAGATGGGGGAGACTGGGCCCCTAAACTCCAGCTCCTCTCCCTAGGCTGTCTCATCCATGCCCTCCGACAGCCAGCAACCAACTCACTCACTTCCAGCCCTGCCCCCCAGCCAAGGCAGCATTCCACCTTCCTTTGTTCCTCTCCATGGGGGGTGTCTGGCCACTGGTTTGCATAGTGACTCATCCTGTTTTGCTGGGTCGTGGTACCCACGGCAGCCAGTGGGGGTTCCCCCAGAGCCAGCAGCATAGAAACCAGCCAGGTACCCCCACTACGTCACAGTTCTCCCCCCTCCGAGAGCGAACTGAGCAGGGTCACTCCGCTCGTGACCTAGGGAAGTTCGGGTCCTCTGCGTGGGAACCCGCCCTGGGGACATGGGTGCTCCCCTTGACTCGGGCCGGCCGTGGCGAGGCCCCACATGAATTGGCTTCCCTCTGTCCACTCGCCGCCCCGCTCCAGGGTGACTGGCCCAGGCCTGTCCTCGGGGGTCACACCCACCCTTCCGCTGGCCTTGATCTCTGGCCGGGGTCTCTCGGGCCAGGGCCATGAGCCCAGCGAGCCTTCTCTGGACAGCCAGGGCGGCTTCCACCCCCGATGCTCCATCCAGGGAGGACTTCCCCTCCCATAACTCTCTCAGCAAGCCCAGAGGGTCCTCTATCTGGGGTAGAGACCCCCAAGCCGCGTTCCTCCTGTCTTGGGCCTTCCCGCCCCTCTGGCAGGAGTCACAGGACCGGCAGTACCGCTGCACGGCTGTAAAGATTCCCGGCCAATAGAAGTGCTGGAGCAGCTTCAGCCGGGTGCTCCGGATCCCCCGGTGGCCCCCAACGGGGACATCGTGGGCCAAATACAGCAGCTTGAGGCGATACTTTCGGGGGACGACCAGCTGCCGCTCTACCCTCCATGCCCTCGCCTTCCTGGGGGGGAGCCACTCACGGAACAGGAGCCCACGCTCCCGCAGGAATCTCTCCTGGCCACTTCTCCCCCGGGGCTGAGCTGCACGGAGGCCAGCCTGGTCCCTCAGCCTCTGCAAGGAGGGGTCTGCCTGCACCTCAGCCTGGAATTCAGCTGCTGAGGCAGGGATCGGGACCTGTCCCCCACCTCTGCCTAGGTCCGGAGTCCCAGCCTGGCTGGACCCCGTGTCCACTGGGATGGGACCCTGAGGACGCTGCCAGGAGTCCTTCCCTGGACCCACGTTGTCAGCCCCCCGCTGGCTCTGGCTCCGGGTAGTGACTAGAGCCCGCTGGGATTCATGGGGCCACTCCTCTAGGTCGTTCCCCATCAGCACCTCGGTGGGCAAGTGCGGGTGCACCCCCACTTCCTTGAGGCCTTCCTTCGCCCCCCATTTCAGATGCACCCTGGCTACAGGCACCTTAAACGGGGACCCGTCTATGCCCTTCAGGGTCAGCTGCGCGTGGGGTAGTATCCGCTCCTGGGCCACTATGTCAGATCGGGCCAGAGTCACCTCCGCCCCCGTGTCCCAGAAGCCCGTCACCTTCCTACCATCCACCTCCAGGGGTATGAGGCACTCGCTCCGCAGGGGCCGTCCTGCCCCCACCCGGTACACGGAGAAATCCGCCTCCTGAGAATCAGACCTCCCAGGGGAGGTGCACTGAGCATCCTTCCCCTCTCTCTGAGCTGAGGTTTGCCTGCCAGCCCCTGCCTCTGGGGCAGCCTGCCCTTCCTCCCGCCCCAGCCAGTTAACCCTGGACAGTCCCCGGTCCTGGGACCTGGTGCACTGAGCCCTCTTGTGGCCTTTTTGCCCACAGCGATGGCAAGTTAGGCTTTGGGCTGTCTCTGTCCAGGCCCTGGCTGGTTCTCTGGGGCGCAGACGACCTGTTCCTTGGTCTCGCCCCGTAGTTGACTCCCTCCGTCGCTCAGCCGAGATCCGGTCTCTGCGCGGTTCCCTTTCTCTCCGGGACTCCCGTTCACACCCGGACCGGCTCTCCGTGAACTCATCCGCCAGTCTCCCGGCCTCCTGGGGGTTCTCTGGTCTCCGGTCCTTGAGCCACAGCCTCAGTTTGGGTGGGCACGCTTCATAGAACTGCTCCATCATGACCAGCTTGAGCAGCTCCTCTGCGGTCTGGGCTCCAACTCCAGACACCCACTTGCGGCAGTATTGCGCCAGGCGGGAGGCCAGGTCCACATAGGTCTCCCGTGGCCCTTTCTGTACCCCCCGGAACTTCTTCCTGTATATCTCGGGGGTCAGCCCGAACTTGTGCAGCAGGGCCTCCTTGACTCGGTTGTAATCCCCTGGCTGTAGGTCCTCCAGCTGACTGAGCACTCCGGCCGCCTCCTGGCTCAGTGCGGGGATGAGCTCCTGCAGCCAGTCAGCTGGGGGAACCCGTTGCAGTCCACAGGCCCTCTCAAAGGAGCTGAGGAACCCGTCTATGTCACCCATGTCCTTCAATTGGGCCACCACGAGCCTCTCCAAGTGGCTGGCAGCCCTGGGACCTTGGGGCCCATCCGCACTTGGCGCAGCCGGTGCCCCGCCGGTTCTCCGCTCTGCCATGGCCAGCTCATGCTGTCGCTGCCTCTCTCGATCTTGGCGCTCCTTCTCTCGGTCCTCTACTTCCAATTCCCTGATCCGCAGCTGGATCTCCAGCCGCCGCAGCTCTGCTTGGCTGGCCCCTGCCCTAGATGGGCTGCAGCTTGCAGGCCTCCTGGGGGAAGCTGTCTCATCTCTCCTGTGGGTTCCAGCGCTCCTCCCCCTCTCTGAGCCTGACACACTCTCAGGGGGGGTCTGGCTGCTTCCCCTGGGGACAAGATCCTGGCCCTGTGGCTGGTCGTTCTCTTCTAGCTGAGCAATCAGCTGGGCCTTGGTTGCTTTCTGCACAGGCAAGCCCCTCTCTCTGCACAGCCCCACCAGCTCTGCCTTCAAGAGTCGGGCGTAGGCCATCTGCCCGCTGGGCCCCTCGGTGCAGACTCACCAGTCTAGTGCTGCAGCGCCCCACGATTCCCAGGAACCGCTTCGCTCTGTCTCCAGCATGCCTGGCTCCAGGGCTCTTGCTTCTACTGCGCCTCGTCGCTTGCCGCTGGAAGCTCCATCCACGGGGTGCAGTGCATCCCACCCCTGACACCAGTGTGACGGCGCGTTGGGGTCCCCCGTCTCCTGCACCCCGAAATGGCGCAAACAGACTGCACCAGCCAGTGGAATTGAGGGTGGTTTACTGCTCCTCCAGCACAGCGCAGCACAGATGTAATCTGGTCACAGGAACTGGGCTAGGATGCCTCAGGCCCCCTTGAGATGGGGGAGACTGGGCCCCTAAACTCCAGCTCCTCTCCCTAGGCTGTCTCATCCATGCCCTCCGACAGCCAGCAACCAACTCACTCACTTCCAGCCCTGCCCCCCAGCCAAGGCAGCATTCCACCTTCCTTTGTTCCTCTCCATGGGGGGTGTCTGGCCACTGGTTTGCATAGTGACTCATCCTGTTTTGCTGGGTCGTGGTACCCACGGCAGCCAGTGGGGGTTCCCCCAGAGCCAGCAGCATAGAAACCAGCCAGGTACCCCCACTACGTCACAGTGTAAAAGGAACACAACAGAACAGTACTATACCCAATTCAGACAGAGTTCCTACAGCCCAGGCCTAGATGGATTCCCTTTATTAGCATGGATTCATGACAATTGAATGTTTGTTTAAAGCGCCTGAAGAAGTACATTCAAGTAGGAGGGTATTTCAGAAGAGGTGTAAAAATTTGAAAAGCACGTTACAGACTAAGAAAACCTGTAGCTGCGTTTCCGTGCGCACAAGCCACCTCTTCCGTTGAAGGAAGAGGTGACAGACTATAGCCAAGAATAAAAGAGAGCAGAGCGACACTCTTAGTTTTAAATTGTGCAAGAACCGAAAGTAACATGCCACGACAATAGCGTATGGGCTAGAGTGTCACACACGATGTCTTCAACGGAATGTGCCAACTGCGATTACTCTAGACCACGCTGTGAGGGTAGCCGCACTGAAGTAGACGAGAAATTCTAGAGTAGGAGCGGCAGAGTCGACTGCTAACAAAGGAGTCTACTTCCCCTCATACTGAAGTGAAGGAGAATGTTGTCAGAAGAGCTGCAAACAGCTCAGTTGGCGACACCTGCGGCAGAAGCTTTCCTTTTTTTCCTCGAATGTGCTTAAAACCCCGTAACTTGCTTCATACACTTATCTCAACATTCCCCTCCAGAAGGTTTGTAGTTACGGTGTTCTAAAGCCAAAGATAGATAGGGATACCTGGTCAGCAAAAGATTTCCTATCTCCACGTAAATGATTTCACATACTGTAACCAGCTAGTTACACTGAAATGAAGGGGAAAGTTGTCAGAAGAGCTGCAAACAGCTCAATTTGAGACATCTGCAGCAGAAGCTTTCCTTTTTTTCCTTGAATGGGCTTCAAAAGCCCGTAAGTTCCTCCAGGAGCTTGAGTCACCATTCCACTGCAGAAGTTATGTAGTTACTGTGATTTAAAGCGAAAGATGTATGGGGATCCCAGATCAGCTAAAGATTTTCTATCTTCACTAAAGTGCATTCAAACACTCTCACGAGATATTTACACTTAAATGAACGAGAAACTTCGTATAAAAGCTGCAAACAGATCAGTTGGCGACACCTGAGGCAGAAGCTTTCCTTTTTTTCTTCGACCGTGCTTAAAACCCCGTCACTTGCTTCATACACTTCTCACGAATCCCCTGCAGTAGGTTTGTAGTTAGGTGTTCTAAAGCCAAAGATATATAGGGATACATGTTCAGCAAAAGATTTCCTATCTCCACGAAAATGATTTCACATACTGTAACCAGGTAATTATACTGAAATGAAGGAGAAAGTTGTCAGAAGAGCTGCAAACAGCTCAGTTGGAGACATCTGCGGCAGAAGCTTTCCTTTTTTTCCTCGACCGTGCTTAAAACCCCGTCACTTGCTTCATACACTTCTCACGATTCTCCTGCATTAGGTTTGTAGTTAGGTGTTCTAAAGCCAAAGATATATAGGGATACATGATCAGCAAAAGATTTCCTATCTCCACGAAAATGATTTCACATACTGTAACCAGCTAATTACACTGAAATGAAGGAGAAAGTTGTCAGAAGAGCTGCAAACAGCTCAGTTTGAGACATCTGCGGCAGAAGCTTTCCTTTTTTTCCTTGAATGGGCTTCAAAAGCCCGTAAGCTCCTCCAGGCGCTTTAGTCACCATTCCACTGCAGAAGTTATGTAGCTACTGTGATTTAAAGCGAAAGATGTATGTGGAATCCCAGATCAGCTAAATATTTTCTATCTTCAATAATGTGCATTCAAACACTCTAACGAGATATTTACACTTAACTGAACGAGAAACTTCGTATAAAAGCTGCAAACAGATCAGTTGGCGACACCTGAGGCAGAAGCTTTCCTTTTTTGTCTCGACCGTGCTTAAAACCCCGTCCCTTGCTTCACACACTTCTCACGAATCCCCTGCAGTAGGTTTGTAGTTACGGTGTTCTAAAGCCAAAGATATATAGCGATACATGTTCAGCAAAAGATTTCCTATCTCCACGAAAATGATTTCACATACTGTAACCAGCTAATTACACTGAAATGAAGGAGAAAGTTGTCAGAAGAGCTGCAAACAGCTCAGTTTGAGACATCTGCGGCAGAAGCTATCCTTTTTTTCCTGAATGGGGTTCAATAGCCCGTAAATTCCTCCAGGCGCTTTAGTCACCATTCCACTGCAGAAGTTATGCAGTTACTGTGATTTAAAGCGAAAGATGTATGTGGAATTCCAGATCAGCTAAATATTTTCTATCTTCACTAAAGTGCATTCAAACACTCTAACGAGATATTTACACTTAAATGAACGAGAAACTTCGTATAAAAGCTGCAAACAGCTCAGTTGGCGACATCTGCGGCAGAAGCTATCCTTTTTTTCCGGAATGGGGTTCAATAGCCCGTAAGTTCCTTCAGGCGCTTTAGTCACCATTCCACTGCAGAAGTTATGTAGTTACTGTGATTTAAAGCGAAAGCTGTATGGGGATCCCAGATCAGCTAAAGATTTACTATCTTCACTAAAGTGCATTCAAACACTCTAACGAGATATTTACACTTAAATGAACGAAAAACTTCGTAGAAGAGATGCAAACAGAAACCTCGTAGAAGAGCCCTGCAAACGCAGGGCTGTGTGCCGCGGTTCTCCTGCCTACCCCGTAAGCAGCCCAGGAGGGGCAAGTGTCATAGCTGCACCTCATTCCACTCTGGACAGCCGCTAAGGGGTGCTCGGGGCCGTCTCCGTAGGGCAGTAATGCAGCTACTCTGTGCAGCCAGGGCACTTGCCCAACATGGGCTTGAGACTTCTGAGGATCGCACCTGCCAAAAGTGCCACACCTGAACCGGCCAGAGGCACCGACTCCAAGTTTGCCTTTTCCCTAAGAGCAGACCTGGGTGCCCGACTGGTCTGGCCAACCCATGCAGTGCGGCTCCCCTCGCACAGAGTCGACAGACCTTGGGAACCTGGGAGCCTGGCTCGCTTCCGCTACAGGAATTTAAGGAGCTCCTAAAGCAGGTTTCCCTCCTTCCTCGGGGAATGTCAGCGGGTGAAACCGGGAGGGAGCTTGACGATGTTGCCTGAGCGCTGCAGGACCCAGCACAGCAGGCCCCCTGAGCTCAGTGTTAACCATGCGAGGTCTCAAGGCGACAAAGAACGAACGCGCAAAATGATTACACAATGGAAAGAAAAACAAAACCTAACTCGCTGGGCATTGAGAAACCAGGGTCCCTACGGGTTGAAATACAAAGCTGCGTGCTGCTACTCATCAGCAGCAACAAATTGAACAAAGGTAAAAAAGATCAACGCACTTCCAGCACTATCCACAGGGTTGCCCGCTTGAAAATCCCACAAACCCGATCACGCCTATCCCGCCCCGTCATCAAAGCCCAGGTCCCATTTCCTCCATACCCCGCATCCGACTCGTGAAAAGTTGGGCCAAGGGTTGCTGTGTTGGAGGGGGTAAGAACTAGGGAGGCTCCGTGGGCTGCCACAGGTGCCATCCTCGCAGATGCCATTGGTTGGGGATCCTAGCGTGGGTGTTCGTGTGTGTGTGGGCGGGGGGCCTCGCTCTAGCCTACTATGTGCCGTCCCGAGGTGCAGGAACCGGAGAGCTGATTCTCATATCCACAGCAGTTAGGGGAGGCAGGGACACTTTGTGTTGTTTTACTTGAGAAAGGGGGCGAGAGCGACTGGGAGGTGGATGGACGTGTGTGAGGGAGCGTGGGTGTTGGGAGCGTCGGAGATGGGTGTGGGAGAGTTTTGGTTGAATGCGTGAAGATTGTGTGCATGCGAGGGTGTGGGAGCGAGTGGTCTTTTCATGCCTGTGAATTCATGGAGGTTTGGATGCAAAGAGGCACGCCTCCGTTCTTGGACTCCGTTCTTTTTTTTTCTGTTTAACTGGCTCAAGAGCTGAAAACTTCGGTCATCTGAAGACGTGGGTTTTTCCTACGAACGCTCCTGATAACCGTCTACATGGTTTTTGTTAGCCTGTACCATGCTACCAGATCTTTTACTACGATTTTAAGTTTCTGCTTTCTAGAATTTCTCGTCTACTTCTAAAGCGTCATAGCTGAAATTTATAAGGCAAAGACTTGGTAACTCAGCTTGCATTCAGAGCCGCAGACGTCTTTTCGCCCGCTTGCTCTCTGGCAAAAGTGTTTGCCCTCCTTCCGCCGTGTCCTCAGCATGCAAGCGGTTTCACAGGCAGGCAAGATAAGCCTTCCCTTCCTAGTTCTTTAACGGCCAGGGCTACTAAGTGTAAAAGGAACACAACAGAACAGTACTATACCCAATTCAGACAGAGTTCCTACAGCCCAGGCCTAGATGGATTCCCTTTATTAGCATGGATTCATGACAATTGAATGTTTGTTTAAAGCGCCTGAAGAAGTACATTCAAGTAGGAGGGTATTTCAGAAGAGGTGTAAAAATTTGAAAAGCACGTTACAGACTAAGAAAACCTGTAGCTGCGTTTCCGTGCGCACAAGCCACCTCTTCCGTTGAAGGAAGAGGTGACAGACTATAGCCAAGAATAAAAGAGAGCAGAGCGACACTCTTAGTTTTAAATTGTGCAAGAACCGAAAGTAACATGCCACGACAATAGCGTATGGGCTAGAGTGTCACACACGATGTCTTCAACGGAATGTGCCAACTGCGATTACTCTAGACCACGCTGTGAGGGTAGCCGCACTGAAGTAGACGAGAAATTCTAGAGTAGGAGCGGCAGAGTCGACTGCTAACAAAGGAGTCTACTTCCCCTCATACTGAAGTGAAGGAGAATGTTGTCAGAAGAGCTGCAAACAGCTCAGTTGGCGACACCTGCGGCAGAAGCTTTCCTTTTTTTCCTCGAATGTGCTTAAAACCCCGTAACTTGCTTCATACACTTATCTCAACATTCCCCTCCAGAAGGTTTGTAGTTACGGTGTTCTAAAGCCAAAGATAGATAGGGATACCTGGTCAGCAAAAGATTTCCTATCTCCACGTAAATGATTTCACATACTGTAACCAGCTAGTTACACTGAAATGAAGGGGAAAGTTGTCAGAAGAGCTGCAAACAGCTCAATTTGAGACATCTGCAGCAGAAGCTTTCCTTTTTTTCCTTGAATGGGCTTCAAAAGCCCGTAAGCTCCTCCAGGAGCTTGAGTCACCATTCCACTGCAGAAGTTATGTAGTTACTGTGATTTAAAGCGAAAGATGTATGTGGAATTCCAGATCAGCTAAAGATTTTCTATCTTCACTAAAGTGCATTCAAACACTCTAACGAGATATTTACACTTAAATGAACGAGAAACTTCGTATAAAAGCTGCAAACAGATCAGTTGGCGACACCTGAGGCAGAAGCTTTCCTTTTTTTCTTCGACCGTGCTTAAAACCCCGTCACTTGCTTCATACACTTCTCACGAATCCCCTGCAGTAGGTTTGTAGTTAGGTGTTCTAAAGCCAAAGATATATAGGGATACATGTTCAGCAAAAGATTTCCTATCTCCACGAAAATGATTTCACATACTGTAACCAGCTAATTATACTGAAATGAAGGAGAAAGTTGTCAGAAGAGCTGCAAACAGCTCAGTTGGAGACATCTGCGGCAGAAGCTTTCCTTTTTTTCCTCGACCGTGCTTAAAACCCCGTCACTTGCTTCATACACTTCTCACGATTCTCCTGCATTAGGTTTGTAGTTAGGTGTTCTAAAGCCAAAGATATATAGGGATACATGTTCAGCAAAAGATTTCCTATCTCCACGAAAATGATTTCACATACTGTAACCAGCTAATTACACTGAAATGAAGGAGAAAGTTGTCAGAAGAGCTGCAAACAGCTCAGTTTGAGACATCTGCGGCAGAAGCTTTCCTTTTTTTCCTTGAATGGGCTTCAAAAGCCCGTAAGCTCCTCCAGGCGCTTTAGTCACCATTCCACTGCAGAAGTTATGTAGCTACTGTGATTTAAAGCGAAAGATGTATGTGGAATCCCAGATCAGCTAAATATTTTCTATCTTCAATAATGTGCATTCAAACACTCTAACGAGATATTTACACTTAACTGAACGAGAAACTTCGTATAAAAGCTGCAAACAGATCAGTTGGCGACACCTGAGGCAGAAGCTTTCCTTTTTTGTCTCGACCGTGCTTAAAACCCCGTCCCTTGCTTCACACACTTCTCACGAATCCCCTGCAGTAGGTTTGTAGTTACGGTGTTCTAAAGCCAAAGATATATAGCGATACATGTTCAGCAAAAGATTTCCTATCTCCACGAAAATGATTTCACATACTGTAACCAGCTAATTACACTGAAATGAAGGAGAAAGTTGTCAGAAGAGCTGCAAACAGCTCAGTTTGAGACATCTGCGGCAGAAGCTATCCTTTTTTTCCTGAATGGGGTTCAATAGCCCGTAAATTCCTCCAGGCGCTTTAGTCACCATTCCACTGCAGAAGTTATGCAGTTACTGTGATTTAAAGCGAAAGATGTATGTGGAATTCCAGATCAGCTAAATATTTTCTATCTTCACTAAAGTGCATTCAAACACTCTAACGAGATATTTACACTTAAATGAACGAGAAACTTCGTATAAAAGCTGCAAACAGCTCAGTTGGCGACATCTGCGGCAGAAGCTATCCTTTTTTTCCGGAATGGGGTTCAATAGCCCGTAAGTTCCTTCAGGCGCTTTAGTCACCATTCCACTGCAGAAGTTATGTAGTTACTGTGATTTAAAGCGAAAGCTGTATGGGGATCCCAGATCAGCTAAAGATTTACTATCTTCACTAAAGTGCATTCAAACACTCTAACGAGATATTTACACTTAAATGAACGAAAAACTTCGTAGAAGAGATGCAAACAGAAACCTCGTAGAAGAGCCCTGCAAACGCAGGGCTGTGTGCCGCGGTTCTCCTGCCTACCCCGTAAGCAGCCCAGGAGGGGCAAGTGTCATAGCTGCACCTCATTCCACTCTGGACAGCCGCTAAGGGGTGCTCGGGGCCGTCTCCGTAGGGCAGTAATGCAGCTACTCTGTGCAGCCAGGGCACTTGCCCAACATGGGCTTGAGACTTCTGAGGATCGCACCTGCCAAAAGTGCCACACCTGAACCGGCCAGAGGCACCGACTCCAAGTTTGCCTTTTCCCTAAGAGCAGACCTGGGTGCCCGACTGGTCTGGCCAACCCATGCAGTGCGGCTCCCCTCGCACAGAGTCGACAGACCTTGGGAACCTGGGAGCCTGGCTCGCTTCCGCTACAGGAATTTAAGGAGCTCCTAAAGCAGGTTTCCCTCCTTCCTCGGGGAATGTCAGCGGGTGAAACCGGGAGGGAGCTTGACGATGTTGCCTGAGCGCTGCAGGACCCAGCACAGCAGGCCCCCTGAGCTCAGTGTTAACCATGCGAGGTCTCAAGGCGACAAAGAACGAACGCGCAAAATGATTACACAATGGAAAGAAAAACAAAACCTAACTCGCTGGGCATTGAGAAACCAGGGTCCCTACGGGTTGAAATACAAAGCTGCGTGCTGCTACTCATCAGCAGCAACAAATTGAACAAAGGTAAAAAAGATCAACGCACTTCCAGCACTATCCACAGGGTTGCCCGCTTGAAAATCCCACAAACCCGATCACGCCTATCCCGCCCCGTCATCAAAGCCCAGGTCCCATTTCCTCCATACCCCGCATCCGACTCGTGAAAAGTTGGGCCAAGGGTTGCTGTGTTGGAGGGGGTAAGAACTAGGGAGGCTCCGTGGGCTGCCACAGGTGCCATCCTCGCAGATGCCATTGGTTGGGGATCCTAGCGTGGGTGTTCGTGTGTGTGTGGGCGGGGGGCCTCGCTCTAGCCTACTATGTGCCGTCCCGAGGTGCAGGAACCGGAGAGCTGATTCTCATATCCACAGCAGTTAGGGGAGGCAGGGACACTTTGTGTTGTTTTACTTGAGAAAGGGGGCGAGAGCGACTGGGAGGTGGATGGACGTGTGTGAGGGAGCGTGGGTGTTGGGAGCGTCGGAGATGGGTGTGGGAGAGTTTTGGTTGAATGCGTGAAGATTGTGTGCATGCGAGGGTGTGGGAGCGAGTGGTCTTTTCATGCCTGTGAATTCATGGAGGTTTGGATGCAAAGAGGCACGCCTCCGTTCTTGGACTCCGTTCTTTTTTTTTCTGTTTAACTGGCTCAAGAGCTGAAAACTTCGGTCATCTGAAGACGTGGGTTTTTCCTACGAACGCTCCTGATAACCGTCTACATGGTTTTTGTTAGCCTGTACCATGCTACCAGATCTTTTACTACGATTTTAAGTTTCTGCTTTCTAGAATTTCTCGTCTACTTCTAAAGCGTCATAGCTGAAATTTATAAGGCAAAGACTTGGTAACTCAGCTTGCATTCAGAGCCGCAGACGTCTTTTCGCCCGCTTGCTCTCTGGCAAAAGTGTTTGCCCTCCTTCCGCCGTGTCCTCAGCATGCAAGCGGTTTCACAGGCAGGCAAGATAAGCCTTCCCTTCCTAGTTCTTTAACGGCCAGGGCTACTAAGTGTAAAAGGAACACAACAGAACAGTACTATACCCAATTCAGACAGAGTTCCTACAGCCCAGGCCTAGATGGATTCCCTTTATTAGCATGGATTCATGACAATTGAATGTTTGTTTAAAGCGCCTGAAGAAGTACATTCAAGTAGGAGGGTATTTCAGAAGAGGTGTAAAAATTTGAAAAGCACGTTACAGACTAAGAAAACCTGTAGCTGCGTTTCCGTGCGCACAAGCCACCTCTTCCGTTGAAGGAAGAGGTGACAGACTATAGCCAAGAATAAAAGAGAGCAGAGCGACACTCTTAGTTTTAAATTGTGCAAGAACCGAAAGTAACATGCCACGACAATAGCGTATGGGCTAGAGTGTCACACACGATGTCTTCAACGGAATGTGCCAACTGCGATTACTCTAGACCACGCTGTGAGGGTAGCCGCACTGAAGTAGACGAGAAATTCTAGAGTAGGAGCGGCAGAGTCGACTGCTAACAAAGGAGTCTACTTCCCCTCATACTGAAGTGAAGGAGAATGTTGTCAGAAGAGCTGCAAACAGCTCAGTTGGCGACACCTGCGGCAGAAGCTTTCCTTTTTTTCCTCGAATGTGCTTAAAACCCCGTAACTTGCTTCATACACTTATCTCAACATTCCCCTCCAGAAGGTTTGTAGTTACGGTGTTCTAAAGCCAAAGATAGATAGGGATACCTGGTCAGCAAAAGATTTCCTATCTCCACGTAAATGATTTCACATACTGTAACCAGCTAGTTACACTGAAATGAAGGGGAAAGTTGTCAGAAGAGCTGCAAACAGCTCAATTTGAGACATCTGCAGCAGAAGCTTTCCTTTTTTTCCTTGAATGGGCTTCAAAGCCCGTAAGCTCCTCCAGGAGCTTGAGTCACCATTCCACTGCAGAAGTTATGTAGTTACTGTGATTTAAAGCGAAAGATGTATGTGGAATTCCAGATCAGCTAAAGATTTTCTATCTTCACTAAAGTGCATTCAAACACTCTAACGAGATATTTACACTTAAATGAACGAGAAACTTCGTATAAAAGCTGCAAACAGATCAGTTGGCGACACCTGAGGCAGAAGCTTTCCTTTTTTTCTTCGACCGTGCTTAAAACCCCGTCACTTGCTTCATACACTTCTCACGAATCCCCTGCAGTAGGTTTGTAGTTAGGTGTTCTAAAGCCAAAGATATATAGGGATACATGTTCAGCAAAAGATTTCCTATCTCCACGAAAATGATTTCACATACTGTAACCAGCTAATTATACTGAAATGAAGGAGAAAGTTGTCAGAAGAGCTGCAAACAGCTCAGTTGGAGACATCTGCGGCAGAAGCTTTCCTTTTTTTCCTCGACCGTGCTTAAAACCCCGTCACTTGCTTCATACACTTCTCACGATTCTCCTGCATTAGGTTTGTAGTTAGGTGTTCTAAAGCCAAAGATATATAGGGATACATGTTCAGCAAAAGATTTCCTATCTCCACGAAAATGATTTCACATACTGTAACCAGCTAATTACACTGAAATGAAGGAGAAAGTTGTCAGAAGAGCTGCAAACAGCTCAGTTTGAGACATCTGCGGCAGAAGCTTTCCTTTTTTTCCTTGAATGGGCTTCAAAAGCCCGTAAGCTCCTCCAGGCGCTTTAGTCACCATTCCACTGCAGAAGTTATGTAGCTACTGTGATTTAAAGCGAAAGATGTATGTGGAATCCCAGATCAGCTAAATATTTTCTATCTTCAATAATGTGCATTCAAACACTCTAACGAGATATTTACACTTAACTGAACGAGAAACTTCGTATAAAAGCTGCAAACAGATCAGTTGGCGACACCTGAGGCAGAAGCTTTCCTTTTTTGTCTCGACCGTGCTTAAAACCCCGTCCCTTGCTTCACACACTTCTCACGAATCCCCTGCAGTAGGTTTGTAGTTACGGTGTTCTAAAGCCAAAGATATATAGCGATACATGTTCAGCAAAAGATTTCCTATCTCCACGAAAATGATTTCACATACTGTAACCAGCTAATTACACTGAAATGAAGGAGAAAGTTGTCAGAAGAGCTGCAAACAGCTCAGTTTGAGACATCTGCGGCAGAAGCTATCCTTTTTTTCCTGAATGGGGTTCAATAGCCCGTAAATTCCTCCAGGCGCTTTAGTCACCATTCCACTGCAGAAGTTATGCAGTTACTGTGATTTAAAGCGAAAGATGTATGTGGAATTCCAGATCAGCTAAATATTTTCTATCTTCACTAAAGTGCATTCAAACACTCTAACGAGATATTTACACTTAAATGAACGAGAAACTTCGTATAAAAGCTGCAAACAGCTCAGTTGGCGACATCTGCGGCAGAAGCTATCCTTTTTTTCCGGAATGGGGTTCAATAGCCCGTAAGTTCCTTCAGGCGCTTTAGTCACCATTCCACTGCAGAAGTTATGTAGTTACTGTGATTTAAAGCGAAAGCTGTATGGGGATCCCAGATCAGCTAAAGATTTACTATCTTCACTAAAGTGCATTCAAACACTCTAACGAGATATTTACACTTAAATGAACGAAAAACTTCGTAGAAGAGATGCAAACAGAAACCTCGTAGAAGAGCCCTGCAAACGCAGGGCTGTGTGCCGCGGTTCTCCTGCCTACCCCGTAAGCAGCCCAGGAGGGGCAAGTGTCATAGCTGCACCTCATTCCACTCTGGACAGCCGCTAAGGGGTGCTCGGGGCCGTCTCCGTAGGGCAGTAATGCAGCTACTCTGTGCAGCCAGGGCACTTGCCCAACATGGGCTTGAGACTTCTGAGGATCGCACCTGCCAAAAGTGCCACACCTGAACCGGCCAGAGGCACCGACTCCAAGTTTGCCTTTTCCCTAAGAGCAGACCTGGGTGCCCGACTGGTCTGGCCAACCCATGCAGTGCGGCTCCCCTCGCACAGAGTCGACAGACCTTGGGAACCTGGGAGCCTGGCTCGCTTCCGCTACAGGAATTTAAGGAGCTCCTAAAGCAGGTTTCCCTCCTTCCTCGGGGAATGTCAGCGGGTGAAACCGGGAGGGAGCTTGACGATGTTGCCTGAGCGCTGCAGGACCCAGCACAGCAGGCCCCCTGAGCTCAGTGTTAACCATGCGAGGTCTCAAGGCGACAAAGAACGAACGCGCAAAATGATTACACAATGGAAAGAAAAACAAAACCTAACTCGCTGGGCATTGAGAAACCAGGGTCCCTACGGGTTGAAATACAAAGCTGCGTGCTGCTACTCATCAGCAGCAACAAATTGAACAAAGGTAAAAAAGATCAACGCACTTCCAGCACTATCCACAGGGTTGCCCGCTTGAAAATCCCACAAACCCGATCACGCCTATCCCGCCCCGTCATCAAAGCCCAGGTCCCATTTCCTCCATACCCCGCATCCGACTCGTGAAAAGTTGGGCCAAGGGTTGCTGTGTTGGAGGGGGTAAGAACTAGGGAGGCTCCGTGGGCTGCCACAGGTGCCATCCTCGCAGATGCCATTGGTTGGGGATCCTAGCGTGGGTGTTCGTGTGTGTGTGGGCGGGGGGCCTCGCTCTAGCCTACTATGTGCCGTCCCGAGGTGCAGGAACCGGAGAGCTGATTCTCATATCCACAGCAGTTAGGGGAGGCAGGGACACTTTGTGTTGTTTTACTTGAGAAAGGGGGCGAGAGCGACTGGGAGGTGGATGGACGTGTGTGAGGGAGCGTGGGTGTTGGGAGCGTCGGAGATGGGTGTGGGAGAGTTTTGGTTGAATGCGTGAAGATTGTGTGCATGCGAGGGTGTGGGAGCGAGTGGTCTTTTCATGCCTGTGAATTCATGGAGGTTTGGATGCAAAGAGGCACGCCTCCGTTCTTGGACTCCGTTCTTTTTTTTTCTGTTTAACTGGCTCAAGAGCTGAAAACTTCGGTCATCTGAAGACGTGGGTTTTTCCTACGAACGCTCCTGATAACCGTCTACATGGTTTTTGTTAGCCTGTACCATGCTACCAGATCTTTTACTACGATTTTAAGTTTCTGCTTTCTAGAATTTCTCGTCTACTTCTAAAGCGTCATAGCTGAAATTTATAAGGCAAAGACTTGGTAACTCAGCTTGCATTCAGAGCCGCAGACGTCTTTTCGCCCGCTTGCTCTCTGGCAAAAGTGTTTGCCCTCCTTCCGCCGTGTCCTCAGCATGCAAGCGGTTTCACAGGCAGGCAAGATAAGCCTTCCCTTCCTAGTTCTTTAACGGCCAGGGCTACTAAGTGTAAAAGGAACACAACAGAACAGTACTATACCCAATTCAGACAGAGTTCCTACAGCCCAGGCCTAGATGGATTCCCTTTATTAGCATGGATTCATGACAATTGAATGTTTGTTTAAAGCGCCTGAAGAAGTACATTCAAGTAGGAGGGTATTTCAGAAGAGGTGTAAAAATTTGAAAAGCACGTTACAGACTAAGAAAACCTGTAGCTGCGTTTCCGTGCGCACAAGCCACCTCTTCCGTTGAAGGAAGAGGTGACAGACTATAGCCAAGAATAAAAGAGAGCAGAGCGACACTCTTAGTTTTAAATTGTGCAAGAACCGAAAGTAACATGCCACGACAATAGCGTATGGGCTAGAGTGTCACACACGATGTCTTCAACGGAATGTGCCAACTGCGATTACTCTAGACCACGCTGTGAGGGTAGCCGCACTGAAGTAGACGAGAAATTCTAGAGTAGGAGCGGCAGAGTCGACTGCTAACAAAGGAGTCTACTTCCCCTCATACTGAAGTGAAGGAGAATGTTGTCAGAAGAGCTGCAAACAGCTCAGTTGGCGACACCTGCGGCAGAAGCTTTCCTTTTTTTCCTCGAATGTGCTTAAAACCCCGTAACTTGCTTCATACACTTATCTCAACATTCCCCTCCAGAAGGTTTGTAGTTACGGTGTTCTAAAGCCAAAGATAGATAGGGATACCTGGTCAGCAAAAGATTTCCTATCTCCACGTAAATGATTTCACATACTGTAACCAGCTAGTTACACTGAAATGAAGGGGAAAGTTGTCAGAAGAGCTGCAAACAGCTCAATTTGAGACATCTGCAGCAGAAGCTTTCCTTTTTTTCCTTGAATGGGCTTCAAAAGCCCGTAAGTTCCTCCAGGAGCTTGAGTCACCATTCCACTGCAGAAGTTATGTAGTTACTGTGATTTAAAGCGAAAGATGTATGGGGATCCCAGATCAGCTAAAGATTTTCTATCTTCACTAAAGTGCATTCAAACACTCTCACGAGATATTTACACTTAAATGAACGAGAAACTTCGTATAAAAGCTGCAAACAGATCAGTTGGCGACACCTGAGGCAGAAGCTTTCCTTTTTTTCTTCGACCGTGCTTAAAACCCCGTCACTTGCTTCATACACTTCTCACGAATCCCCTGCAGTAGGTTTGTAGTTAGGTGTTCTAAAGCCAAAGATATATAGGGATACATGTTCAGCAAAAGATTTCCTATCTCCACGAAAATGATTTCACATACTGTAACCAGGTAATTATACTGAAATGAAGGAGAAAGTTGTCAGAAGAGCTGCAAACAGCTCAGTTGGAGACATCTGCGGCAGAAGCTTTCCTTTTTTTCCTCGACCGTGCTTAAAACCCCGTCACTTGCTTCATACACTTCTCACGATTCTCCTGCATTAGGTTTGTAGTTAGGTGTTCTAAAGCCAAAGATATATAGGGATACATGATCAGCAAAAGATTTCCTATCTCCACGAAAATGATTTCACATACTGTAACCAGCTAATTACACTGAAATGAAGGAGAAAGTTGTCAGAAGAGCTGCAAACAGCTCAGTTTGAGACATCTGCGGCAGAAGCTTTCCTTTTTTTCCTTGAATGGGCTTCAAAAGCCCGTAAGCTCCTCCAGGCGCTTTAGTCACCATTCCACTGCAGAAGTTATGTAGCTACTGTGATTTAAAGCGAAAGATGTATGTGGAATCCCAGATCAGCTAAATATTTTCTATCTTCAATAATGTGCATTCAAACACTCTAACGAGATATTTACACTTAACTGAACGAGAAACTTCGTATAAAAGCTGCAAACAGATCAGTTGGCGACACCTGAGGCAGAAGCTTTCCTTTTTTGTCTCGACCGTGCTTAAAACCCCGTCCCTTGCTTCACACACTTCTCACGAATCCCCTGCAGTAGGTTTGTAGTTACGGTGTTCTAAAGCCAAAGATATATAGCGATACATGTTCAGCAAAAGATTTCCTATCTCCACGAAAATGATTTCACATACTGTAACCAGCTAATTACACTGAAATGAAGGAGAAAGTTGTCAGAAGAGCTGCAAACAGCTCAGTTTGAGACATCTGCGGCAGAAGCTATCCTTTTTTTCCTGAATGGGGTTCAATAGCCCGTAAATTCCTCCAGGCGCTTTAGTCACCATTCCACTGCAGAAGTTATGCAGTTACTGTGATTTAAAGCGAAAGATGTATGTGGAATTCCAGATCAGCTAAATATTTTCTATCTTCACTAAAGTGCATTCAAACACTCTAACGAGATATTTACACTTAAATGAACGAGAAACTTCGTATAAAAGCTGCAAACAGCTCAGTTGGCGACATCTGCGGCAGAAGCTATCCTTTTTTTCCGGAATGGGGTTCAATAGCCCGTAAGTTCCTTCAGGCGCTTTAGTCACCATTCCACTGCAGAAGTTATGTAGTTACTGTGATTTAAAGCGAAAGCTGTATGGGGATCCCAGATCAGCTAAAGATTTACTATCTTCACTAAAGTGCATTCAAACACTCTAACGAGATATTTACACTTAAATGAACGAAAAACTTCGTAGAAGAGATGCAAACAGAAACCTCGTAGAAGAGCCCTGCAAACGCAGGGCTGTGTGCCGCGGTTCTCCTGCCTACCCCGTAAGCAGCCCAGGAGGGGCAAGTGTCATAGCTGCACCTCATTCCACTCTGGACAGCCGCTAAGGGGTGCTCGGGGCCGTCTCCGTAGGGCAGTAATGCAGCTACTCTGTGCAGCCAGGGCACTTGCCCAACATGGGCTTGAGACTTCTGAGGATCGCACCTGCCAAAAGTGCCACACCTGAACCGGCCAGAGGCACCGACTCCAAGTTTGCCTTTTCCCTAAGAGCAGACCTGGGTGCCCGACTGGTCTGGCCAACCCATGCAGTGCGGCTCCCCTCGCACAGAGTCGACAGACCTTGGGAACCTGGGAGCCTGGCTCGCTTCCGCTACAGGAATTTAAGGAGCTCCTAAAGCAGGTTTCCCTCCTTCCTCGGGGAATGTCAGCGGGTGAAACCGGGAGGGAGCTTGACGATGTTGCCTGAGCGCTGCAGGACCCAGCACAGCAGGCCCCCTGAGCTCAGTGTTAACCATGCGAGGTCTCAAGGCGACAAAGAACGAACGCGCAAAATGATTACACAATGGAAAGAAAAACAAAACCTAACTCGCTGGGCATTGAGAAACCAGGGTCCCTACGGGTTGAAATACAAAGCTGCGTGCTGCTACTCATCAGCAGCAACAAATTGAACAAAGGTAAAAAAGATCAACGCACTTCCAGCACTATCCACAGGGTTGCCCGCTTGAAAATCCCACAAACCCGATCACGCCTATCCCGCCCCGTCATCAAAGCCCAGGTCCCATTTCCTCCATACCCCGCATCCGACTCGTGAAAAGTTGGGCCAAGGGTTGCTGTGTTGGAGGGGGTAAGAACTAGGGAGGCTCCGTGGGCTGCCACAGGTGCCATCCTCGCAGATGCCATTGGTTGGGGATCCTAGCGTGGGTGTTCGTGTGTGTGTGGGCGGGGGGCCTCGCTCTAGCCTACTATGTGCCGTCCCGAGGTGCAGGAACCGGAGAGCTGATTCTCATATCCACAGCAGTTAGGGGAGGCAGGGACACTTTGTGTTGTTTTACTTGAGAAAGGGGGCGAGAGCGACTGGGAGGTGGATGGACGTGTGTGAGGGAGCGTGGGTGTTGGGAGCGTCGGAGATGGGTGTGGGAGAGTTTTGGTTGAATGCGTGAAGATTGTGTGCATGCGAGGGTGTGGGAGCGAGTGGTCTTTTCATGCCTGTGAATTCATGGAGGTTTGGATGCAAAGAGGCACGCCTCCGTTCTTGGACTCCGTTCTTTTTTTTTCTGTTTAACTGGCTCAAGAGCTGAAAACTTCGGTCATCTGAAGACGTGGGTTTTTCCTACGAACGCTCCTGATAACCGTCTACATGGTTTTTGTTAGCCTGTACCATGCTACCAGATCTTTTACTACGATTTTAAGTTTCTGCTTTCTAGAATTTCTCGTCTACTTCTAAAGCGTCATAGCTGAAATTTATAAGGCAAAGACTTGGTAACTCAGCTTGCATTCAGAGCCGCAGACGTCTTTTCGCCCGCTTGCTCTCTGGCAAAAGTGTTTGCCCTCCTTCCGCCGTGTCCTCAGCATGCAAGCGGTTTCACAGGCAGGCAAGATAAGCCTTCCCTTCCTAGTTCTTTAACGGCCAGGGCTACTAAGTGTAAAAGGAACACAACAGAACAGTACTATACCCAATTCAGACAGAGTTCCTACAGCCCAGGCCTAGATGGATTCCCTTTATTAGCATGGATTCATGACAATTGAATGTTTGTTTAAAGCGCCTGAAGAAGTACATTCAAGTAGGAGGGTATTTCAGAAGAGGTGTAAAAATTTGAAAAGCACGTTACAGACTAAGAAAACCTGTAGCTGCGTTTCCGTGCGCACAAGCCACCTCTTCCGTTGAAGGAAGAGGTGACAGACTATAGCCAAGAATAAAAGAGAGCAGAGCGACACTCTTAGTTTTAAATTGTGCAAGAACCGAAAGTAACATGCCACGACAATAGCGTATGGGCTAGAGTGTCACACACGATGTCTTCAACGGAATGTGCCAACTGCGATTACTCTAGACCACGCTGTGAGGGTAGCCGCACTGAAGTAGACGAGAAATTCTAGAGTAGGAGCGGCAGAGTCGACTGCTAACAAAGGAGTCTACTTCCCCTCATACTGAAGTGAAGGAGAATGTTGTCAGAAGAGCTGCAAACAGCTCAGTTGGCGACACCTGCGGCAGAAGCTTTCCTTTTTTTCCTCGAATGTGCTTAAAACCCCGTAACTTGCTTCATACACTTATCTCAACATTCCCCTCCAGAAGGTTTGTAGTTACGGTGTTCTAAAGCCAAAGATAGATAGGGATACCTGGTCAGCAAAAGATTTCCTATCTCCACGTAAATGATTTCACATACTGTAACCAGCTAGTTACACTGAAATGAAGGGGAAAGTTGTCAGAAGAGCTGCAAACAGCTCAATTTGAGACATCTGCAGCAGAAGCTTTCCTTTTTTTCCTTGAATGGGCTTCAAAAGCCCGTAAGTTCCTCCAGGAGCTTGAGTCACCATTCCACTGCAGAAGTTATGTAGTTACTGTGATTTAAAGCGAAAGATGTATGGGGATCCCAGATCAGCTAAAGATTTTCTATCTTCACTAAAGTGCATTCAAACACTCTCACGAGATATTTACACTTAAATGAACGAGAAACTTCGTATAAAAGCTGCAAACAGATCAGTTGGCGACACCTGAGGCAGAAGCTTTCCTTTTTTTCTTCGACCGTGCTTAAAACCCCGTCACTTGCTTCATACACTTCTCACGAATCCCCTGCAGTAGGTTTGTAGTTAGGTGTTCTAAAGCCAAAGATATATAGGGATACATGTTCAGCAAAAGATTTCCTATCTCCACGAAAATGATTTCACATACTGTAACCAGCTAATTATACTGAAATGAAGGAGAAAGTTGTCAGAAGAGCTGCAAACAGCTCAGTTGGAGACATCTGCGGCAGAAGCTTTCCTTTTTTTCCTCGACCGTGCTTAAAACCCCGTCACTTGCTTCATACACTTCTCACGATTCTCCTGCATTAGGTTTGTAGTTAGGTGTTCTAAAGCCAAAGATATATAGGGATACATGTTCAGCAAAAGATTTCCTATCTCCACGAAAATGATTTCACATACTGTAACCAGCTAATTACACTGAAATGAAGGAGAAAGTTGTCAGAAGAGCTGCAAACAGCTCAGTTTGAGACATCTGCGGCAGAAGCTTTCCTTTTTTTCCTTGAATGGGCTTCAAAAGCCCGTAAGCTCCTCCAGGCGCTTTAGTCACCATTCCACTGCAGAAGTTATGTAGCTACTGTGATTTAAAGCGAAAGATGTATGTGGAATCCCAGATCAGCTAAGTATTTGCTATCTTCACTAATGTGCATTCAAACACTCTAACGAGATATTTACACTTAAATGAACGAGAAACTTCGTATAAAAGCTGCAAACAGATCAGTTGGCGACACCTGAGGCAGAAGCTTTCCTTTTTTGTCTCGACCGTGCTTAAAACCCCGTCCCTTGCTTCACACACTTCTCACGAATCCCCTGCAGTAGGTTTGTAGTTACGGTGTTCTAAAGCCAAAGATATATAGCGATACATGTTCAGCAAAAGATTTCCTATCTCCACGAAAATGATTTCACATACTGTAACCAGCTAATTACACTGAAATGAAGGAGAAAGTTGTCAGAAGAGCTGCAAACAGCTCAGTTTGAGACATCTGCGGCAGAAGCTATCCTTTTTTTCCTGAATGGGGTTCAATAGCCCGTAAGTTCCTCCAGGCGCTTTAGTCACCATTCCACTGCAGGAGTTATGTAGCTACTGTGATTTAAAGCGAAAGATGTATGTGGAATCCCAGATCAGCTAAGTATTTGCTATCTTCACTAATGTGCATTCAAACACTCTAACGAGATATTTACACTTAAATGAACGAGAAACTTCGTATAAAAGCTGCAAACAGATCAGTTGGCGACACCTGAGGCAGAAGCTTTCCTTTTTTGTCTCGACCGTGCTTAAAACCCCGTCCCTTGCTTCACACACTTCTCACGAATCCCCTGCAGTAGGTTTGTAGTTACGGTGTTCTAAAGCCAAAGATATATAGCGATACATGTTCAGCAAAAGATTTCCTATCTCCACGAAAATGATTTCACATACTGTAACCAGCTAATTACACTGAAATGAAGGAGAAAGTTGTCAGAAGAGCTGCAAGCAGCTCAGTTTGAGACATCTGCGGCAGAAGCTATCCTTTTTTTCCTGAATGGGGTTCAATAGCCCGTAAATTCCTCCAGGCGCTTTAGTCACCATTCCACTGCAGAAGTTATGCAGTTACTGTGATTTAAAGCGAAAGATGTATGTGGAATTCCAGATCAGCTAAATATTTTCTATCTTCACTAAAGTGCATTCAAACACTCTAACGAGATATTTACACTTAAATGAACGAGAAACTTCGTATAAAAGCTGCAAACAGCTCAGTTGGCGACATCTGCGGCAGAAGCTATCCTTTTTTTCCGGAATGGGGTTCAATAGCCCGTAAGTTCCTTCAGGCGCTTTAGTCACCATTCCACTGCAGAAGTTATGTAGTTACTGTGATTTAAAGCGAAAGATGTATGGGGATCCCAGATCAGCTAAAGATTTACTATCTTCACTAAAGTGCATTCAAACACTCTAACGAGATATTTACACTTAAATGAACGAAAAACTTCGTAGAAGAGATGCAAACAGAAACCTCGTAGAAGAGCCCTGCAAACGCAGGGCTGTGTGCCGCGGTTCTCCTGCCTACCCCGTAAGCAGCCCAGGAGGGGCAAGTGTCATAGCTGCACCTCATTCCACTCTGGACAGCCGCTAAGGGGTGCTCGGGGCCGTCTCCGTAGGGCAGTAATGCAGCTACTCTGTGCAGCCAGGGCACTTGCCCAACATGGGCTTGAGACTTCTGAGGATCGCACCTGCCAAAAGTGCCACACCTGAACCGGCCAGAGGCACCGACTCCAAGTTTGCCTTTTCCCTAAGAGCAGACCTGGGTGCCCGACTGGTCT
This sequence comes from Pelodiscus sinensis, assembly GCF_052426305.1. Taxonomy (NCBI): domain Eukaryota; kingdom Metazoa; phylum Chordata; order Testudines; family Trionychidae; genus Pelodiscus; species Pelodiscus sinensis. The sequence goes on from NC_143073.1 coordinate 19,207,321, forward strand.
GGCCAACCCATGCAGTGCGGCTCCCCTCGCACAGAGTCGACAGACCTTGGGAACCTGGGAGCCTGGCTCGCTTCCGCTACAGGAATTTAAGGAGCTCCTAAAGCAGGTTTCCCTCCTTCCTCGGGGAATGTCAGCGGGTGAAACCGGGAGGGAGCTTGACGATGTTGCCTGAGCGCTGCAGGACCCAGCACAGCAGGCCCCCTGAGCTCAGTGTTAACCATGCGAGGTCTCAAGGCGACAAAGAACGAACGCGCAAAATGATTACACAATGGAAAGAAAAACAAAACCTAACTCGCTGGGCATTGAGAAACCAGGGTCCCTACGGGTTGAAATACAAAGCTGCGTGCTGCTACTCATCAGCAGCAACAAATTGAACAAAGGTAAAAAAGATCAACGCACTTCCAGCACTATCCACAGGGTTGCCCGCTTGAAAATCCCACAAACCCGATCACGCCTATCCCGCCCCGTCATCAAAGCCCAGGTCCCATTTCCTCCATACCCCGCATCCGACTCGTGAAAAGTTGGGCCAAGGGTTGCTGTGTTGGAGGGGGTAAGAACTAGGGAGGCTCCGTGGGCTGCCACAGGTGCCATCCTCGCAGTTGCCATTGGTTGGGGATCCTAGCGTGGGTGTTCGTGTGTGTGTGGGCGGGGGGCCTCGCTCTAGCCTACTATGTGCCGTCCCGAGGTGCAGGAACCGGAGAGCTGATTCTCATATCCACAGCAGTTAGGGGAGGCAGGGACACTTTGTGTTGTTTTACTTGAGAAAGGGGGCGAGAGCGACTGGGAGGTGGATGGACGTGTGTGAGGGAGCGTGGGTGTTGGGAGCGTCGGAGATGGGTGTGGGAGAGTTTTGGTTGAATGCGTGAAGATTGTGTGCATGCGAGGGTGTGGGAGCGAGTGGTCTTTTCATGCCTGTGAATTCATGGAGGTTTGGATGCAAAGAGGCACGCCTCCGTTCTTGGACTCCGTTCTTTTTTTTTCTGTTTAACTGGCTCAAGAGCTGAAAACTTCGGTCATCTGAAGACGTGGGTTTTTCCTACGAACGCTCCTGATAACCGTCTACATGGTTTTTGTTAGCCTGTACCATGCTACCAGATCTTTTACTACGATTTTAAGTTTCTGCTTTCTAGAATTTCTCGTCTACTTCTAAAGCGTCATAGCTGAAATTTATAAGGCAAAGACTTGGTAACTCAGCTTGCATTCAGAGCCGCAGACGTCTTTTCGCCCGCTTGCTCTCTGGCAAAAGTGTTTGCCCTCCTTCCGCCGTGTCCTCAGCATGCAAGCGGTTTCACAGGCAGGCAAGATAAGCCTTCCCTTCCTAGTTCTTTAACGGCCAGGGCTACTAAGTGTAAAAGGAACACAACAGAACAGTACTATACCCAATTCAGACAGAGTTCCTACAGCCCAGGCCTAGATGGATTCCCTTTATTAGCATGGATTCATGACAATTGAATGTTTGTTTAAAGCGCCTGAAGAAGTACATTCAAGTAGGAGGGTATTTCAGAAGAGGTGTAAAAATTTGAAAAGCACGTTACAGACTAAGAAAACCTGTAGCTGCGTTTCCGTGCGCACAAGCCACCTCTTCCGTTGAAGGAAGAGGTGACAGACTATAGCCAAGAATAAAAGAGAGCAGAGCGACACTCTTAGTTTTAAATTGTGCAAGAACCGAAAGTAACATGCCACGACAATAGCGTATGGGCTAGAGTGTCACACACGATGTCTTCAACGGAATGTGCCAACTGCGATTACTCTAGACCACGCTGTGAGGGTAGCCGCACTGAAGTAGACGAGAAATTCTAGAGTAGGAGCGGCAGAGTCGACTGCTAACAAAGGAGTCTACTTCCCCTCATACTGAAGTGAAGGAGAATGTTGTCAGAAGAGCTGCAAACAGCTCAGTTGGCGACACCTGCGGCAGAAGCTTTCCTTTTTTTCCTCGAATGTGCTTAAAACCCCGTAACTTGCTTCATACACTTATCTCAACATTCCCCTCCAGAAGGTTTGTAGTTACGGTGTTCTAAAGCCAAAGATAGATAGGGATACCTGGTCAGCAAAAGATTTCCTATCTCCACGTAAATGATTTCACATACTGTAACCAGCTAGTTACACTGAAATGAAGGGGAAAGTTGTCAGAAGAGCTGCAAACAGCTCAATTTGAGACATCTGCAGCAGAAGCTTTCCTTTTTTTCCTTGAATGGGCTTCAAAAGCCCGTAAGTTCCTCCAGGAGCTTGAGTCACCATTCCACTGCAGAAGTTATGTAGTTACTGTGATTTAAAGCGAAAGATGTATGGGGATCCCAGATCAGCTAAAGATTTTCTATCTTCACTAAAGTGCATTCAAACACTCTAACGAGATATTTACACTTAAATGAACGAGAAACTTCGTATAAAAGCTGCAAACAGATCAGTTGGCGACACCTGAGGCAGAAGCTTTCCTTTTTTTCTTCGACCGTGCTTAAAACCCCGTCACTTGCTTCATACACTTCTCACGAATCCCCTGCAGTAGGTTTGTAGTTAGGTGTTCTAAAGCCAAAGATATATAGGGATACATGTTCAGCAAAAGATTTCCTATCTCCACGAAAATGATTTCACATACTGTAACCAGCTAATTATACTGAAATGAAGGAGAAAGTTGTCAGAAGAGCTGCAAACAGCTCAGTTGGAGACATCTGCGGCAGAAGCTTTCCTTTTTTTCCTCGACCGTGCTTAAAACCCCGTCACTTGCTTCATACACTTCTCACGATTCTCCTGCATTAGGTTTGTAGTTAGGTGTTCTAAAGCCAAAGATATATAGGGATACATGTTCAGCAAAAGATTTCCTATCTCCACGAAAATGATTTCACATAGTGTAACCAGGTAGTTACACTGTAATGAAGGAGAAAGTTGTCAGAAGAGCTGCAAACAGCTCAGTTTGAGACATCTGCGGCAGAAGCTTTCCTTTTTTTCCTTGAATGGGCTTCAAAAGCCCGTAAGCTCCTCCAGGCGCTTTAGTCACCATTCCACTGCAGAAGTTATGTAGCTACTGTGATTTAAAGCGAAAGATGTATGTGGAATCCCAGATCAGCTAAATATTTTCTATCTTCAATAATGTGCATTCAAACACTCTAACGAGATATTTACACTTAACTGAACGAGAAACTTCGTATAAAAGCTGCAAACAGCTCATTTGGCGACACCTGCGGCAGAAGCATTCCTTTTTTTCCTTGAATGGGCTTCAATAGCCCGTAAGGTCCTCCAGGCGCTTTAGTCACCATTCCACTGCAGAAGTTATGTAGTTACTGTGATTTAAAGCGAAAGATGTATGGGGATCCCAGATCAGCTAAAGATTTACTATCTTCACTAAAGTGCATTCAAACACTCTAACGAGATATTTACACTTAAATGAACGAAAAACTTCGTAGAAGAGATGCAAACAGAAACCTCGTAGAAGAGCCCTGCAAACGCAGGGCTGTGTGCCGCGGTTCTCCTGCCTACCCCGTAAGCAGCCCAGGAGGGGCAAGTGTCATAGCTGCACCTCATTCCACTCTGGACAGCCGCTAAGGGGTGCTCGGGGCCGTCTCCGTAGGGCAGTAATGCAGCTACTCTGTGCAGCCAGGGCACTTGCCCAACATGGGCTTGAGACTTCTGAGGATCGCACCTGCCAAAAGTGCCACACCTGAACCGGCCAGAGGCACCGACTCCAAGTTTGCCTTTTCCCTAAGAGCAGACCTGGGTGCCCGACTGGTCTGGCCAACCCATGCAGTGCGGCTCCCCTCGCACAGAGTCGACAGACCTTGGGAACCTGGGAGCCTGGCTCGCTTCCGCTACAGGAATTTAAGGAGCTCCTAAAACAGGTTTCCCTCCTTCCTCGGGGAATGTCAGCGGGTGAAACCGGGAGGGAGCTTGACGATGTTGCCTGAGCGCTGCAGGACCCAGCACAGCAGGCCCCCTGAGCTCAGTGTTAACCATGCGAGGTCTCAAGGCGACAAAGAACGAACGCGCAAAATGATTACACAATGGAAAGAAAAACAAAACCTAACTCGCTGGGCATTGAGAAACCAGGGTCCCTACGGGTTGAAATACAAAGCTGCGTGCTGCTACTCATCAGCAGCAACAAATTGAACAAAGGTAGAAAAGATCAACGCACTTCCAGCACTATCCACAGGGTTGCCCGCTTGAAAATCCCACAAACCCGATCACGCCTATCCCGCCCCGTCATCAAAGCCCAGGTCCCATTTCCTCCATACCCCGCATCCGACTCGTGAAAAGTTGGGCCAAGGGTTGCTGTGTTGGAGGGGGTAAGAACTAGGGAGGCTCCGTGGGCTGCCACAGGTGCCATCCTCGCAGATGCCATTGGTTGGGGATCCTAGCGTGGGTGTTCGTGTGTGTGTGGGCGGGGGGCCTCGCTCTAGCCTACTATGTGCCGTCCCGAGGTGCAGGAACCGGAGAGCTGATTCTCATATCCACAGCAGTTAGGGGAGGCAGGGACACTTTGTGTTGTTTTACTTGAGAAAGGGGGCGAGAGCGACTGGGAGGTGGATGGACGTGTGTGAGGGAGCGTGGGTGTTGGGAGCGTCGGAGATGGGTGTGGGAGAGTTTTGGTTGAATGCGTGAAGATTGTGTGCATGCGAGGGTGTGGGAGCGAGTGGTCTTTTCATGCCTGTGAATTCATGGAGGTTTGGATGCAAAGAGGCACGCCTCCGTTCTTGGACTCCGTTCTTTTTTTTTCTGTTTAACTGGCTCAAGAGCTGAAAACTTCGGTCATCTGAAGACGTGGGTTTTTCCTACGAACGCTCCTGATAACCGTCTACATGGTTTTTGTTAGCCTGTACCATGCTACCAGATCTTTTACTACGATTTTAAGTTTCTGCTTTCTAGAATTTCTCGTCTACTTCTAAAGCGTCATAGCTGAAATTTATAAGGCAAAGACTTGGTAACTCAGCTTGCATTCAGAGCCGCAGACGTCTTTTCGCCCGCTTGCTCTCTGGCAAAAGTGTTTGCCCTCCTTCCGCCGTGTCCTCAGCATGCAAGCGGTTTCACAGGCAGGCAAGATAAGCCTTCCCTTCCTAGTTCTTTAACGGCCAGGGCTACTAAGTGTAAAAGGAACACAACAGAACAGTACTATACCCAATTCAGACAGAGTTCCTACAGCCCAGGCCTAGATGGATTCCCTTTATTAGCATGGATTCATGACAATTGAATGTTTGTTTAAAGCGCCTGAAGAAGTACATTCAAGTAGGAGGGTATTTCAGAAGAGGTGTAAAAATTTGAAAAGCACGTTACAGACTAAGAAAACCTGTAGCTGCGTTTCCGTGCGCACAAGCCACCTCTTCCGTTGAAGGAAGAGGTGACAGACTATAGCCAAGAATAAAAGAGAGCAGAGCGACACTCTTAGTTTTAAATTGTGCAAGAACCGAAAGTAACATGCCACGACAATAGCGTATGGGCTAGAGTGTCACACACGATGTCTTCAACGGAATGTGCCAACTGCGATTACTCTAGACCACGCTGTGAGGGTAGCCGCACTGAAGTAGACGAGAAATTCTAGAGTAGGAGCGGCAGAGTCGACTGCTAACAAAGGAGTCTACTTCCCCTCATACTGAAGTGAAGGAGAATGTTGTCAGAAGAGCTGCAAACAGCTCAGTTGGCGACACCTGCGGCAGAAGCTTTCCTTTTTTTCCTCGAATGTGCTTAAAACCCCGTAACTTGCTTCATACACTTATCTCAACATTCCCCTCCAGAAGGTTTGTAGTTACGGTGTTCTAAAGCCAAAGATAGATAGGGATACCTGGTCAGCAAAAGATTTCCTATCTCCACGTAAATGATTTCACATACTGTAACCAGCTAGTTACACTGAAATGAAGGGGAAAGTTGTCAGAAGAGCTGCAAACAGCTCAATTTGAGACATCTGCAGCAGAAGCTTTCCTTTTTTTCCTTGAATGGGCTTCAAAAGCCCGTAAGTTCCTCCAGGAGCTTGAGTCACCATTCCACTGCAGAAGTTATGTAGTTACTGTGATTTAAAGCGAAAGATGTATGGGGATCCCAGATCAGCTAAAGATTTTCTATCTTCACTAAAGTGCATTCAAACACTCTAACGAGATATTTACACTTAAATGAACGAGAAACTTCGTATAAAAGCTGCAAACAGATCAGTTGGCGACACCTGAGGCAGAAGCTTTCCTTTTTTTCTTCGACCGTGCTTAAAACCCCATCACTTGCTTCATACACTTCTCACGAATCCCCTGCAGTAGGTTTGTAGTTAGGTGTTCTAAAGCCAAAGATATATAGGGATACATGTTCAGCAAAAGATTTCCTATCTCCACGAAAATGATTTCACATACTGTAACCAGCTAATTATACTGAAATGAAGGAGAAAGTTGTCAGAAGAGCTGCAAACAGCTCAGTTGGAGACATCTGCGGCAGAAGCTTTCCTTTTTTTCCTCGACCGTGCTTAAAACCCCGTCACTTGCTTCATACACTTCTCACGATTCTCCTGCATTAGGTTTGTAGTTAGGTGTTCTAAAGCCAAAGATATATAGGGATACATGTTCAGCAAAAGATTTCCTATCTCCACGAAAATGATTTCACATACTGTAACCAGCTAATTACACTGAAATGAAGGAGAAAGTTGTCAGAAGAGCTGCAAACAGCTCAGTTTGAGACATCTGCGGCAGAAGCTTTCCTTTTTTTCCTTGAATGGGCTTCAAAAGCCCGTAAGCTCCTCCAGGCGCATTAGTCACCATTCCACTGCAGAAGTTATGCAGTTACTGTGATTTAAAGCGAAAGATGTATGTGGAATCCCAGATCAGCTAAGTATTTGCTATCTTCACTAAAGTGCATTCAAACACTCTAACGAGATATTTACACTTAACTGAACGAGAAACTTCGTATAAAAGCTGCAAACAGATCAGTTGGCGACACCTGAGGCAGAAGCTATCCTTTTTTTCCGGAATGGGGTTCAATAGCCCGTAAGTTCCTTCAGGCGCTTTAGTCACCATTCCACTGCAGAAGTTATGTAGTTACTGTGATTTAAAGCGAAAGCTGTATGGGGATCCCAGATCAGCTAAAGATTTACTATCTTCACTAAAGTGCATTCAAACACTCTAACGAGATATTTACACTTAAATGAACGAAAAACTTCGTAGAAGAGATGCAAACAGAAACCTCGTAGAAGAGCCCTGCAAACGCAGGGCTGTGTGCCGCGGTTCTCCTGCCTACCCCGTAAGCAGCCCAGGAGGGGCAAGTGTCATAGCTGCACCTCATTCCACTCTGGACAGCCGCTAAGGGGTGCTCGGGGTCGTCTCCGTAGGGCAGTAATGCAGCTACTCTGTGCAGCCAGGGCACTTGCCCAACATGGGCTTGAGACTTCTGAGGATCGCACCTGCCAAAAGTGCCACACCTGAACCGGCCAGAGGCACCGACTCCAAGTTTGCCTTTTCCCTAAGAGCAGACCTGGGTGCCCGACTGGTCTGGCCAACCCATGCAGTGCGGCTCCCCTCGCACAGAGTCGACAGACCTTGGGAACCTGGGAGCCTGGCTCGCTTCCGCTACAGGAATTTAAGGAGCTCCTAAAGCAGGTTTCCCTCCTTCCTCGGGGAATGTCAGCGGGTGAAACCGGGAGGGAGCTTGACGATGTTGCCTGAGCGCTGCAGGACCCAGCACAGCAGGCCCCCTGAGCTCAGTGTTAACCATGCGAGGTCTCAAGGCGACAAAGAACGAACGCGCAAAATGATTACACAATGGAAAGAAAAACAAAACCTAACTCGCTGGGCATTGAGAAACCAGGGTCCCTACGGGTTGAAATACAAAGCTGCGTGCTGCTACTCATCAGCAGCAACAAATTGAACAAAGGTAAAAAAGATCAACGCACTTCCAGCACTATCCACAGGGTTGCCGCTTGAAAATCCCACAAACCCGATCACGCCTATCCCGCCCCGTCATCAAAGCCCAGGTCCCATTTCCTCCATACCCCGCATCCGACTCGTGAAAAGTTGGGCCAAGGGTTGCTGTGTTGGAGGGGGTAAGAACTAGGGAGGCTCCGTGGGCTGCCACAGGTGCCATCCTCGCAGATGCCATTGGTTGGGGATCCTAGCGTGGGTGTTCGTGTGTGTGTGGGCGGGGGGCCTCGCTCTAGCCTACTATGTGCCGTCCCGAGGTGCAGGAACCGGAGAGCTGATTCTCATATCCACAGCAGTTAGGGGAGGCAGGGACACTTTGTGTTGTTTTACTTGAGAAAGGGGGCGAGAGCGACTGGGAGGTGGATGGACGTGTGTGAGGGAGCGTGGGTGTTGGGAGCGTCGGAGATGGGTGTGGGAGAGTTTTGGTTGAATGCGTGAAGATTGTGTGCATGCGAGGGTGTGGGAGCGAGTGGTCTTTTCATGCCTGTGAATTCATGGAGGTTTGGATGCAAAGAGGCACGCCTCCGTTCTTGGACTCCGTTCTTTTTTTTTCTGTTTAACTGGCTCAAGAGCTGAAAACTTCGGTCATCTGAAGACGTGGGTTTTTCCTACGAACGCTCCTGATAACCGTCTACATGGTTTTTGTTAGCCTGTACCATGCTACCAGATCTTTTACTACGATTTTAAGTTTCTGCTTTCTAGAATTTCTCGTCTACTTCTAAAGCGTCATAGCTGAAATTTATAAGGCAAAGACTTGGTAACTCAGCTTGCATTCAGAGCCGCAGACGTCTTTTCGCCCGCTTGCTCTCTGGCAAAAGTGTTTGCCCTCCTTCCGCCGTGTCCTCAGCATGCAAGCGGTTTCACAGGCAGGCAAGATAAGCCTTCCCTTCCTAGTTCTTTAACGGCCAGGGCTACTAAGTGTAAAAGGAACACAACAGAACAGTACTATACCCAATTCAGACAGAGTTCCTACAGCCCAGGCCTAGATGGATTCCCTTTATTAGCATGGATTCATGACAATTGAATGTTTGTTTAAAGCGCCTGAAGAAGTACATTCAAGTAGGAGGGTATTTCAGAAGAGGTGTAAAAATTTGAAAAGCACGTTACAGACTAAGAAAACCTGTAGCTGCGTTTCCGTGCGCACAAGCCACCTCTTCCGTTGAAGGAAGAGGTGACAGACTATAGCCAAGAATAAAAGAGAGCAGAGCGACACTCTTAGTTTTAAATTGTGCAAGAACCGAAAGTAACATGCCACGACAATAGCGTATGGGCTAGAGTGTCACACACGATGTCTTCAACGGAATGTGCCAACTGCGATTACTCTAGACCACGCTGTGAGGGTAGCCGCACTGAAGTAGACGAGAAATTCTAGAGTAGGAGCGGCAGAGTCGACTGCTAACAAAGGAGTCTACTTCCCCTCATACTGAAGTGAAGGAGAATGTTGTCAGAAGAGCTGCAAACAGCTCAGTTGGCGACACCTGCAGCAGAAGCTTTCCTTTTTTTCCTCGAATGTGCTTAAAACCCCGTAACTTGCTTCATACACTTATCTCAACATTCCCCTCCAGAAGGTTTGTAGTTACGGTGTTCTAAAGCCAAAGATAGATAGGGATACCTGGTCAGCAAAAGATTTCCTATCTCCACGTAAATGATTTCACATACTGTAACCAGCTAGTTACACTGAAATGAAGGGGAAAGTTGTCAGAAGAGCTGCAAACAGCTCAATTTGAGACATCTGCAGCAGAAGCTTTCCTTTTTTTCCTTGAATGGGCTTCAAAAGCCCGTAAGTTCCTCCAGGAGCTTGAGTCACCATTCCGCTGCAGAAGTTATGTAGTTACTGTGATTTAAAGCGAAAGATGTATGGGGATTCCAGATCACCTAAATATTTTCTATCTTCACTAAAGTGCATTCAAACACTCTAACGAGATATTTACACTTAAATGAACGAGAAACTTCGTATAAAAGCTGCAAACAGATCAGTTGGCGACACCTGAGGCAGAAGCTTTCCTTTTTTTCCTCGAATGTGCTTAAAACCCCGTAACTTGCTTCATACACTTCTCAGCAATCCCCTGCAGTAGGTTTGTAGTTAGGTGTTCTAAAGCCAAAGATATATAGGGATACATGTTCTGCAAAAGATTTCCTATCTCCAAGAAAATGATTTCACATACTGTAACCAGCTAGTTACACTGAAATGAAGGAGAATGTTGTCAGAAGAGCTGCAAACAGCTCAGTTGGCGACATCTGCGGCAGAAGCTTTCCTTTTTTTCCTCGAATATGCTTAAAACCCCGTAACTTCCTTCATACACTTATCTCAACATTCCCCTCCAGAATGTTTGTATTTACGGTGTTCTAAAGGCAAAGATAAGTAGGGATACAGGTTCAGCAAAAACTTTCCTATCTCCACGAAAATGATTTCACATACTGTAACCAGCTAGTTACACTGAAATGAAGGAGAATGTTGTCAGAAGAGCTGCAAAGAGTTCAGTTTGAGAAATCTGCGGCAGAAGCTTTCCTTTTTTTCCTTGAATGAGCATCAATAACCCGTAAGTTCCTCCAGGCGCTTTAGTCACCATTCCACTGCAGAAGTTATGTAATTACTGTGATTTAAAGCGAAAGATGTACGGGGATCCCAGATTACCTAAATATTTTCTATATTCACTAAAGTGCATTGAAACACTGTAACCAGATATTTACAGTTAAATGAACGAGCAACTTCGTAGAAGAGCTGCAAACAGCTCAGTTGGAGACATCTGCGGCAGAAGCTTTCCTTTTTTTCCTTGAATGGGCTTCAATAGCCCGTAAGTTCCTCCAGGCGCTTTAGGCACCATTCCACTGCAGAAATTATCTAGTTAATATGATTTAAAGCGAAAGATGTATGGGGATCCCAGATCACCTAAATATTTTCTATCTTCACTAAAGTGCATTCAAACACTCTAACGAGATATTTACACTTAAATGAACGAGAAACTTCGTAGAAGAGCTGCAAACAGCTCCATTGGAGACATCTGCGGCGGAAGCTTTCCTTTTTTTCCTCGAATGTGCTTAAAACCCCGTAACTTTCTTCATACACTTATCTCACCATTCCCCTCCAGTAGGTTTGTAGTTACGGTGTTCTAAAGCCAAAGATAAATAGGGATACATGTTCAGCAAGAGATTTGCTATCTCCACGAAAATGATTTCACATACTGTAATCAGTTAGTTACACTGAAAATAAGGAGAAAGTTGTCAGAAGAGCTGCAAACAGCTCAGTTTTAGACATCTGCGGCAGAAGCCTTCCTTTTTTCCCGTGAATGGGCTTCAAGAGCCCGTAAGTTCCTCCAGGCGCTTTAGTCACCGTTCCAGTACAGAAGTTATGTAGTTACTGTGATTTAAAGCGAAAGATGTATGGGGATCCCAGATCAGCTAAAGATTTACTATCTTCACTAAAGTGCATTCAAACACTCTAACGAGATATTTACACTTAAATGAACGAAAAACTTCGTAGAAGAGCTGCAAACAGAAACCTCGTAGAAGAGCCCTGCAAACGCAGGGCTGTGTGCCGCGGTTCTCCTGCCTACCCCGTAAGCAGCCCAGGAGGGGCAAGTGTCATAGCTGCACCTCATTCCACTCTGGACAGCCGCTAAGGGGTGCTCGGGGCCGTCTCCGTAGGGCAGTAATGCAGCTACTCTGTGCAGCCAGGTCACTTGCCCAACATGGGCTTGGGACGTCTGAGGATCGCACCTGCCAAAAGTGCCACACCTGAACCGGTCAGAGGCACCGACTCCAAGTTTGCCTTTTCGCTAAGAGCAGACCTGGGTGCCCGACTGGTCTGGCCAACCCATGCAGTGCGGCTCCCCTCGCACAGAGTCGACAGACCTTGGGAACCTGGGAGCCTGGCTCGCTTCCGCTACAGGAATTTAAGGAGCTCCTAAAGCAGGTTTCCCTCCTTCCTCGGGGAATGTCAGCGGGTGAAACCGGGAGGGAGCTTGACGATGTTGCCTGAGCGCTGCAGGACCCAGCACAGCAGGCCCCCTGAGCTCAGTGTTAACCATGCGAGGTCTCAAGGCGACAAAGAACGAACGCGCAAAATGATTACACAATGGAAAGAAAAACAAAACCTAACTCGCTGGGCATTGAGAAACCAGGGTCCCTACGGGTTGAAATACAAAGCTGCGTGCTGCTACTCATCAGCAGCAACAAATTGAACAAAGGTAAAAAAGATCAACGCACTTCCAGCACTATCCACAGGGTTGCCCGCTTGAAAATCCCACAAAGCCGATCACGCCTATCCCGCCCCACAACCAAAGACCACGTCCCATTTCCTCCATACCCCGCATCCGACTCGTGAAAAGTTGGGCCAAGGGTTGCTGTGTTGGAGGGGGTAAGAACTAGGGAGGCTCCGTGGGCTGCCACAGGTGCCATCCTCGCAGATGCCATTGGTTGGGGATCCTAGCGTGGGTGTTCGTGTGTGTGTGGGCGGAGGGCCTCGCTCTCGCCTACTATGTGCCGTCCCGAGGTGCAGGAACCGGAGAGCTGATTCTCATATCCACAGCAGTTAGGGGAGGCAGGGACACGTTGTGTTGTTTTACTTGAGAAAGGGGGCGAGAGCGACTGGGAGGTGGATGGACGTGTGTGAGGGTGCGTGGTGTTTGGAACGTCGGAGATGGGTGTGGGAGAGTTTTGGTTGAATGCGTGAAGATTGTGTGCATGCGAGGGTGTGGGAGCGAGTGGTCTTTTCATGCCTGTGAATTCATGGAGGTTTGGATGCAAAGAGGGACGCCTCCGTTCTTGGACTGCTTGCACTGACCACGCCACGAAAACGTGTCTTTGACTGAGTGTAGAGGAAAATTATTTTTTTTTCTGTTTAACTGGCTCAAGAGCTGAAAACTTCGGTCATCTGAAGACGTGGGTTTTTCCTACGAACGCTCCTGATAACCGTCTACATGGTTTTTGTTAGCCTGTACCATGCTACCAGATCTTTTACTACGATTTTAAGTTTCTGCTTTCTAGAATTTCTCGTCTACCCCTAAAGCGTCATAGCTGAAATTTATAAGGCAAAAGACTTGGTAACTCAGCTTGCATTCAGAGCCGCAGACGTCTTTTCGCCCGCTTGCTCTCTGGCAAAAGTGTTTGCTCTCCTTCCGCCGTGTACTCAGCATGCAAGCGGTTTCACAGGCAGGCAAGATAAGCCTTCCCTTCCTAGAGCTTTAACGGCCAGGGCTACTAAGTGTAAAAGGAACACAACAGAACAGTATTATACCCAATTCAGACAGAGTTCTTACATCCCAGGCCTAGATGGATTCCCTTTATTAGCATGGATTCATGACAATTGAATGTTTGTTTAAAGCGCCTGAAGAAGTACATTCCCTAGTAGAATAGTGATAGAAATGTAGCCGTGTTAGTCTGGGGTAGTTGAAGCAAAATGCAGGACAATGTAGCACTTTAAAGACTAACAAGATGGTTTATCATCTAATAAACCATCTTGTTAGTCTTTAAAGTGCTACATTGTCCTGCATTCCCTAGTAGGGTATTTCAGAAGCGGTGTAAAAATTTGAAAAGCACGTTACAGACTAAGAAAACCTGTAGCTGCGTTTCCGTGCGCACAAGCCACCTCCTCGGTTGAAGGAAGAGGTGACAGACTATAGCCAAGAATAAAAGAGAGCAGAGCGACACTCTTAGTTTTAAATTGTGCAAGAACCGAAAGTAACATGCCACGACACTAGCGTATGGGCTAGAGTGTCACACACGATGTCTTCAACGGAATGTGCCAACTGCGATTACTCTAGACCACGCTGAAGTGTAGGCGAAGGATTGTCTTTTGAGAGGCAACAGACCTAACTTTAGTATGGTTACCATGGCATTACTGGAGATGAGACGACAAATGTAGTCTTTTTAAATAAAGAGTCGTGGTTGGCCTTATTACACAGAAGCCAGCGGTCCGTGTAGTTCCCTGCCTTTTGAGACACCTCGTGGTTCTGCTTCAAATGACCGAGAAACGAAATTCACACAAGAGGACGGCGGTATGCCCCCAGCGGATTTAACAGCGAATTAGAGCCACCTACCGAAAGGCACATGAAGGAAGCGTGCATAATGTAGCATTGTAAAAAAGTTGCAAATTTTTCACACACTTTTCGAGGCAAATGGACTGTTTTGCTGCAAGTGCCAGAGACCAAAGTGTGACGGCGCCATAGGGTTCCCCGTCTCCTGCACCCCGAAATGGCACAAACAAACTGCACCAGCCGGTGTAATAGAGGAAGTTTATTGCCTCTCCAGGATACAGCACAGCATAGATGTAATCTGGTCACAGAGCTGGGCTAGGATGCCTCAGGTCCCCTTGAGATGGGGGAGACTGGGCCCCTAAACTCCAGTCCCTCTCCCTAGGCTGTCTCCTCCATGCTTCCAGCCAGCAACTCACTAACTCTCTTCCAGCCCTGCCCCCCAGACACGGCAGCATTCCACCTTCCTTTCTTTCTCTCTATGGGGGGTGTCTGGCCACTGGTTTGCATAGTGACTCATCCTGTTTTGCTGGGTCGTGGTACCCACGGCAGCCAGTGGGGGTTACCCCAGAGCCAGCAGCATAGAAACCAGCCAGGTACCCCCACTACGTCACACAAAGTAGCAGCTATTTTATGGCAGCTACCAAATACTAATTCAAACGAGTTCTCCAGGGATCTAATTGTTCTTCTTAACCAAATCCCTTAGGGCAAGCAGAATTGTGTGTAGTCCGACGGGAAGCAATGTCGGGTGAGAATTTCTTTCTTTCCGCTAAAGGTGCCCGAACACCAACACGTACATAAGACTAGAGAAGTGTAGGCTTGAACTACGTTCTTAAGTATATGGAGTATTTCTGTTAAGTGCAACTACCAAAACTTGACATGTGATGAGAACTGTGTACCCCAGTGGCGTTAGGTTAGATTTGCGGGAAAGTGTTTAAACTGCCCCAGAATCGAAAGCCCCAGCGATCGGTGCAGAAAGTGGGTTCAAAGACTTAAATGGACTAATAGCGCCAATGTTGTACCTAAGCTACACTTTTTTTCCAAACTATGTAAGTGTCTGCTTGCATGATTTAGCGCAATCAGCGCTGCGAAGCTTTAACATGTGTGGTTGACACAACTGAGGAAAATGCTACCTGAAAACGTGCAAGAAAGACTGCTTGTATTTCCCCGCCATCTTCATGCCAATGCTGGAAGTTGGGCCATAGCAGACGTGCAACTTTCCAGCAGCGGCTAAGCAGCCGGCAAGGAGTGCGCGGAGCAAACGAAACCGGCAGAGCTGTGTTGGGAGAGCGTGGGAGCAAAGAAAAAGAAGAGGGCGCTCGGGGTGTGTGCTTGTGTTTTCAGCACATTGAAGGGTGGAAGAAGCTTGTGACGGACCGGGCCGTGTCTGGGCACAGCTGAGGGCGTCCGCTCAGGGCGAATTGCTCAAATCCGGGGCTCCTTACATCTCCCCCAGACTGGTGACCTCTCCAAATAGGCCACAAACCAGTCCCACAGAGCGCTTCAGCAGCCTGCCTGAAGCCTCCCGAGCAAAACCCCTCCGACACCCCAGCAATATCCGTGCCCCAGATGGCCCCGGGCCTATACACAGGTGGGGGGTCCTAGCACCCAATCCCACGTACCCTGAACAAGTCCTGTCCGGTTCCAAGAAACCAGCAACAGATCCCTGGTCAATTTACCCTCTGGACCTTACCCACAAATCACGCTGGGCCAATCCTTTAGAATCTATATCTAAAGGTTTATTATCACAAGAAAGAAAAGCATGAGAGTAAGGTTATTAAAGTACAGTACGTTACATGCACCGAATCTCCCAGTTCTCGATGCAGGCTCTAGCAGAGATGTTGCAGCTGCTGGTTTAAAAGTTCTTATTGCACATCCTACGATCAGGATGGGTTCACAGGTCTTCCGGGCTCTTCAATCCCTGCAGTGCTGCCTCTGGGATGAAGTGCTGAGCTGAGAACAAAATGGCATCAACCACATGGCCTCTTTATACTCCTTCCTGGCCTCTTCTAGTATGTAGCAGGTCACCTGGTCCTCAGCCTCTCTGTGTCCCCTGCTGGCTGCTCTCAGGACAGCCCCCATTCTTTGGGTGTGTCTTTGGCCCATTGAGAACCATTGTTCCACAGGTAATTAGCATGTCCACAGGCTCGGCCCTGCCCAATGCTTAACCACATGCAGGGAAATCTTCAGTTTCCACACAGATTACAGATCTACACACACAGACATTATATACTCACATAAACAGTGTACACAGGATCAGAAAACAACAAGCTCCCATTCAATACCCCACATGGCTCCCTTTCATACAGATTTCTGGGGCCAACACCCCCACCTAGGGGTGCAGCAGCGATCTGGCTGCTTCCCTCCAATTCAGCAACGTGACAAGTTGGGCCATAGCAGACATGCAACTTTCCAGCAGCGGCTAAGCAGCCGGCAAGGAGTGCGCGGAGCAAACGAAACCGGCAGAGCTGTGTTGGGAGAGCATGGGAGCAAAGAGAAAGAAGAGGGCGCTCGGGGTGTGTGCTTGTGTTTTCAGCACATGGAAGGGCGGAAGAAGCTGCCAAGGGCCCTTTCCCTTCTTGGGCAGGGCTGTGTGCCGCGGTTCTCCTGCCTACCCTGTAAGCAGCCCAGGAGGGGCAAGTGTCATAGCTGCACCTCATTCCACTCTGGACAGCCGCTAAGGGTTGCTCGGGGCCGTCTTCGTAGAGCAGTAATGCAGCTACTCTGTGCAGCCAGGGCACTTGCCCAACATGGGCTTGGGACGTCTGAGGTCCAATAGTGCCACACCTGAACCGGCCAGAGGCACCGACTCCAAGTTTGCCTTTTCCCTAAGAGCAGACCTGGGTGCCCGACTGGTCTGGCCAACCCATGCAGTGCGGCTCCCCTCACACAGAGTCGACAGACCTTGGGAACCTGGGAGCCTGGCTCGCTTCCACTACAGGAATTTAAGGAGCTCCTAAAGCAGGTTTCCCTCCTTCCTCGGGGAATGTCAGCGGGTGAAACCGGGAGGGAGCTTGACGATGTTGCCTGAGCGCTGCAGGACCCAGCACAGCAGGCCCCCTGAGCTCAGTGTTAACCATGCGAGGTCTCAAGGCGACAAAGAACGAACGCGCAAAATGATTACACAATGGAAAGAAAAACAAAACCTAACTCGCTGGGCATTGAGAAACCAGGGTCCCTGCGGGTTGAAATACAAAGCTGCGTGCTGCTACTCATCAGCAGCAACAAATTGAACAAAGGTAAAAAAGATCAACGCACTTCCAGCACTATCCACAGGGTTGCCCGCTTGAAAATCCCACAAACCCGATCACGCCTATCCCGCCCCGTCATCAAAGCCCAGGTCCCATTTCCTCCATACCCCGCATCCGACTCGTGAAAAGTTGGGCCAAGGGTTGCTGTGTTGGAGGGGGTAAGAACTAGGGAGGCTCCGTGGGCTGCCACAGGTGCCATCCTCGCAGATGCCATTGGTTGGGGATCCTAGCGTGGGTGTTCGTGTGTGTGTGGGCGGGGGGCCTCGCTCTAGCCTACTATGTGCCGTCCCGAGGTGCAGGAACCGGAGAGCTGATTCTCATATCCACAGCAGTTAGGGGAGGCAGGGACACTTTGTGTTGTTTTACTTGAGAAAGGGGGCGAGAGCGACTGGGGGGTGAATGGATGTGTGTGAGGGAGCATGGGTGTTGGGAGCGTCGGAGATGGGTGTGGGAGAGTTTTGGTTGAATGCGTGAAGATTGTGTGCATGCGAGGGTGTGGGAGCGAGTGGTGTTTTCATGCCTGTGAATGCATGGAGGTTTGGATGCAAAGCGGGACGCCTCCGTTCTTGGACTGCTTGCACTGACCACGCCACGAAAACGTGTCTTTGACTGAGTGTAGAGGAAAATTAATTTTTTTTCTGTTTAACTGGCTCAAGAGCTGAAAACTTCGGTCATCTGAAGACGTGGGTTTTTCCTACGAACGCTCCTGGTAACCGTCTACATGGTTTTTGTTAGACTGTACCATTCTACCAGATCTTTTACTACGATTTTAAGTTTCTGCTTTCTAGAATTTCTCGGCTACCCCTAAAGCATCATAGCTGAAATTTATAAGGCAAAAGACTTGGTAACTCAGCTTGCATTCAGAGCCGCAGACGTCTTTTCACCCGCTTGCTCTATGGCAAAAGTGTTTGGTTGGGGATCCTAGCGTGGGTGTTCGTGTGTGTGTGTGGCGGGGTGAGGACCTCGCTCTGACCTCCAATGTGCTGTAGCGTAGTGCAGGAACCGGAGAGGTGATTCTCAGCGCCACAGCAGGTAGTGGAGGCAGGGACACTTTGTGTTGTTTTACTTGAGAAAGGGGGAAAGAGAGACGGGGATGTGAATGGAGGTGTGTGAGGGAGAGTGGGTGTTGGGAGCATCAGAGATGGGTGTGAGAGAGTTTTGTTTTAATGCGTGAGGACTGTGTGCATGCGGGGTTGTGGGAGCGAGTGGTGTTTTCATGTCTGTGAATACATGGAGGTTTGGATGCAAAGAGGGGTGGTGAAGTACCGTAGGTGTTTTGTCGCTGTTGGGAAAGTGGAGTTAGGTGGATGGAGGGGGTGCGAGGGAGAGTGTCAATGAATGGTGTCAATGAATGGTGGTTGGGTGGCTTGAGGGTGTGATGGAAATCGGGGGTTTTGCGGATGGTTGGTGTTAGAGTGTGTTGGGTTTTGGTGCATGGGTGTTGGGTGGATGGGGGGGTGCGAGGCAGATGGGGTGATCCGAGCCATAGGTTGGGTGGATGCTGAGTGTGAGTGTCATTGTTGAGTGTATGCAGGGGTATAAGGCGCAGTTCTGGTTGGATATGTGGTGGTTGTATTGATTGAGGAGTGTGAGGAAGAATGTGTGGGGGGGGATCGATGCATAGGAGTTGTTTGGGTCAAGGATATGAGGGATAGTGGGGAGAATAGTGACTAACGGGGCAGAATGGTGGCTCAATTCGTGGAGGTTGGGTGGATGGACGTGTGTGAGGGAGAGGACCGTGTGTTCATGGAGGATGTGAGAGACAGTGGGGGTGAGAGCATGCTGGGTGTGAGGGCGAGTGGGGATTCTGTACATGGTAATGGCTGAGGGAGGGTGTAGGGCACAGACTGCACCAGAGCATCAGACCAGAACAAGAATACGGATCCTCCCTCATACTCAGCTTACCTGGCAACAGACTGATGCTGATACAGCCGTGTGTGTCTGTAGTTGTGTGTGCATTTGCTACTTTGCAACATTAGTCATAAAATTGCTGTGGTTCCATATCCGAAAGATCCTCGTGTGCTTCCTTTAAACATAACTTTGGGTGGGTGATGGATTTTTGCGGGAGAAGAGGGATTTGATATATGGAAAGTGGGATAAGTAGTTGGCTGTGTAAGAGTTGGGTGGATGGAGGGTATAATGGAGAGTTGGGATTGGGAGAGGGAGTGTTGGAGGGAGAGTGTGTGTGGGGAAGGTTGGATGCATGGAGGGTGTGCAGGATAGATGAGGTTGGGTGTATTGAGGAGTATGAGGGTAAGTATTAAGCATTACATAAGAACATGAGCTAACTGCATGAATTGAGACTAGTAATGTAACAAGATATGAGCATTTCACGTAGTGTTTTACCATTATCTCACGTTGGTGAAGTCTTTGGATTAGAGCGCTTTACTTAAAAATAAAGTTGCAAATCCGTCTACGGTTTTGGCTCACACTTTGAGCACGCCTGATCCAGATGAAAGCAGTCTTTTGACTTGTCTCTGAAAGTGTTGTGTGTAAAAACTAAGATGACTAACAACAAAAATACTGAAAAAGACAAGAAAAAAACCAAATGCTACTATCCCCTCTACTGCCACCCACCCACACGTTCTGCTGATGTGATAGCTACTGGTCTGTGGCTTATTGGCGATAACGTGAGTGCGAGGGAGGAGCCAGGTTCTTGTCGGCCCGGCCTGGTGCTCCACTTTCTAGCAGGAAGGAACCCAGCGAATAACACAAGATGCAAGGCTTTTTCTTCCCATGCAAGTTTCTATATTTTGCCTTGTCACGCATTAACAGTTACAGCACCACAGTTATTCTGCGACATTATTTTATATGGTGATTTTTCTCGCAGACATCTGATATCAGCATGCTGGCCATCCCTGCTGGGGATGCCCTTTAGTGAATGTTTTTATCTGTTCCCTGTCAAGGGATGCTTGACTCTAACTTCAGGGCTCGTCAATCTGCCCCGGTCCCGTCTGCATCTTCAGTGCGCTTTAGGTTAGTTGATAATTATTTGGTGCTTCTCAGTCTCTGCCCCCCTTCTTTGGCCACTTCCGTCTACATCGGCCTTCATTTTTATCTCTCTTAAAAGAGTCTTTCTCTCATTCACACAGACAACACACTTAGGCTGTGTCTACACTGGCATGAATTTCCGGAACTGCTTAAAACGGAATACTATTCCATTTTCAGTTTTTCTGGAAAAGGAGCGTCTACACTGGCAGGCTGCTTTTCCGGAAAAGCCCTTTTTCTGGAAAAGCGTCTGTGGCCAATGTAGACGCGCTTTTCCGGAAAAGAGCCCCGATCGCCATTTTCGCGATCGGGGCTTTTTTCCGGAAAAGACTACTGGGCTGTCTACACTGGCCCTTTTCCGGAACAGTGTTCTGGAACAAGGACTTATGCCTGAGTGGGAGCAGAATAGTTTTTCCGGAATAGCGGCTGATTTTGTACAGTAGAGCATCGTTGCTTTTCCGGAAATTCAAGGGCCAGTATAGACAGCTCGCAGCTTATTCCGGAAAAGCGGCTGATTTTCCGGAATAAGTGGCCCAGTGTAGACACAGCCTTAGGGTATGTCTACACTAGCCCCCTAGTTCCAACTAGGGAGGCTAATGTAGGCATTTGAAGTTGCAACTGAAGCCCGGGATTTAAATATCCTGGGCTTTATTTGCATGTTCCCATCCGGTCGCCATTTTGAAATTCCACTAGCCCTAAGTAACTGCCCATGCGAACTAAGTTGTTAGTTGGAATTAACTGGAATGAGATGTAACAGCTAATTTGAATTAAGGACTTAGTTCGAATTACCGTTTCACTGCTGTGTACAGCAGCTGGCAGTTACTTCCGGCTGGAGGCTTTTCAAAATGACGAAACTTTGCAACTTCGAATTATCCTCCCTAGTTCGAATTAGGGGGTTAGTAGAGACATACCCTTACACAATTGCAAGTGTGTCAAGGTCAGGTCAGAGGGCTGCTGCAGAGTGGGTGTAAGGTAGACAGGGTGGCAAGACAATTAGAAACAGCTGGGAGGCAGCTGGATCACATCTGTGGGGGCCAGCTGACTCTGCTGCTGGCTTGCTGGAGGCTTTCAAAAGATTGACACTTGGAAGCTGGAGGTTGGAGGCTGCAGAGGAAGAGGATGGGAGGAAAAGTAAAGGAGAGACGCTTGACAATGAGTCATGCCAGCTTCAGAGCAGGACTAGAAGGGGAGGGAGTCCCAGAAGGCGGGGCTGGCCTCCCTAACACAGACAACTCACTGGGCGCCCCAACTCCTGGGTAAGGCTCCGAGTATCTGGATGAAGCAGTGGACAGGATAGGAGGGGCCCTTGCCACACAGCATAGAACAAAAAATACGTCTATCACTTTAACAGCCTCTTTCCACATAACACTTCTTCCCATCTACTACAAGGCTGTGTCTACACTGGGCCATTTATTCCAGAAAATCAGCCACTTTTCCGGAATAAGCTGCGAGCTGTCTACACGGGCCCTTGAATTTCCAGAAAAGCAACGATGCTCTACTGTACAAAATCAGCCACTATTCCAGAAAAACTATTCTGCTCCCGCTTGGGCATAAGTCCTTATTCCAGAACACTGTTCCGGAAAAGGGCCAGCGTAGACAGCCCAGTAGTCTTTTCCGGAAAAAAGCCCCGATCGCGAAAATGGCAATCAGGGCTCTTTTCTGGAAAAGCACGTCTACATTGGCCACAGACGCTTTTCCGGAAAAAGGGATTTTCCGGAAAAGCAGCCTGCAAATGTAGACGCTCCTTTTCCGGAAAAACTGAAAACGGAATAGTATTCTGTTTTAAGCATTTCCGGAAATTCATGCCAGTGTGGACACAGCCCAAGACTTTACCAAATACTAACATTACTATGCCTTGCAATAGTCCACCCCTTCATTTTTAACATCAGACCATGCTTACATGAAACAGAGCTGGAGCTTCTTTAACAAAGCTTCCTTATGCTTCTCTGAGGCATATAGCTTGAGCTTAAGGCTCTCAAAATGTACTCGAAACCTTGCAATCAGGCTTTCTAGGCTCCCTCACACGTTCCATGCAGCCAATCCACCCCACACTCCGTCCCTACAGCCAACGCCCATGCACCCAACTCCCACAATGCCTACATACCCCCACCCACCCAACGCCCACTAGCCCTTCCACCCACCCAACGCCTAGGTTCCCTTATACATTCTATCCCCCAATTCCCGTTCGCCCTCATACCCTCCATCCACTCCACCTGCACTCCTCGAAGCCCCATTCTCCCTCACACCTCCCAACCCTACATAAACCCATTCCCCATTCGTCCTCAAACACCTCATGCACCCAACCGTTACGAATTCAAGCTACACGCTCCCTGACCCCTCCCCCATGCATCCTTACACCGCCATTGACTCCGCCCTCCGTACAAATCCCCCTTCTCCCTCACACAATGTTCTGTTTAACGGCAGCACACAAAATCTTTTTTTGGAGGCTGTGGAACCACAATAGTTTTATTGATAGTGTTGCAAAGTAACATCGGCGCGTGCGCGCCCCTCCCCCCCCACAAGTCCTGCTGATGTAATAGTTCCCAATCTTTTGCCAGCTACTCTGAGTAGGGGTTTTTTTCTGGGTTCTTGTCAGTCTGCACTGAAGCTCTGGTGCCGTCTCTGCCAGCACACAATCCCCACACGCTCTCCCACCCCTTCATTCTCCCACCCCCTCCACTGTCGCTCACATCCTCCTGTGAAAGGAAGGTATTGAGGCCTACCCAGAATATGTCAAATGAGCACCAGTTTAATTGTAAGTGGAAAGGAAAGGCAGCACTCTCAGATACAGGAGATAAAAATAAAAACAAAATTTGATTGGTTGACCAACAATAACCCCGCTTTTAGGGAAGTAAGTAACTCAGACAGCAGTATGCAACAAAGTGCAGACAGCAGTATGCAACAAAGTGCTGATTACCCCAAATGGAGCAGATGAAAGTTTTTTGTAAGGGCAGAATGAGACAACAAAAATCTAACGTCAGCAATTGTCAGGCGAGTGGAGGAGTACCAAAATACCGAAATAGGGTATATAAGGTGGGCTGAAACAGACCACGAGCGGACGGGTTGCGAATCCAAAAAGCCAGGTCTGATCAACCAAAGCTCCCTCCCCGGCGCTGAATCTCGCAGCTCTGAAAGGGGAACAAATAAGCTCCGAAAAAAGAACGAATACCGGTCGTAAGTTGCAACGAAAAATCCAAAGAAAAGAAAAACATAAAGAAAAGAATATCTCCTGAATCTAAGCAATGCTTCTATCTTTCTTAACGTGAGTATTATATAACTGTTAACTCTATAAATTGTTTAAAGGTAAATCAGGAGGGCATATCAGTAAGAGAAGTTATTATTTCTTGTTTTTTTTACTGTACTGTTTTTCTATTTTTTCTTTGTATATTATATTGTCTTAAAAGAATCAAAAATAATGAATTGATTTAAATGAAAAATTGATTATAAAGTAAATAGAAAAAATAAATAATCTTTGTTTGACCCTAAAAAGAAGTATTCCTCTCTCTGTGGTTTCAAATCCTTTAAAGAACCAAACCCGGTTACCGAAATGGCGTCACGAACAGGATTTGACGAGAGCAGAGGATGCTCTTTTGATGGGTTAAACAAAACAGAAGGTATAGGACCTCTCAACCACTGGTTATATCATAATAAGGATGAGAGTGAAGAAAACATGCTCAAAATAGGAGCAGTTCTAGCAATAGGGGAAGAAAATCATACATATACCCTACATGTAACATGTTCAGGGTTGAGATGTTTAATGGCTAATAATGATCTAGCGAAATGGGAGTTAAAAGATTGCAAAGTACCATTACCAGGTGTAACACAAAAAACCCCATCTAAAGAAACAGATTATAAAAAACTGCAAAACATATTAGAAAGAACAGCCGATACGACAGATCCGTATCGAAATGGGGGTACCCCAGAAATATTAAAATTGCCAAGTCAAACAACTGACAAGTTGATGGGAGAGGTACTAGAGGACCTTATAAGATATGCTAGAGAAAAGAAAAAATTAACTGCCGACAAATGGGATCCAAATAAAGGGGTCCGTGTACTTTGGCACTGGTTGAAAAAAGCCGGAAATACAATAACTAAATTAGAAGGCACAGTAAATACCCTGCAAGCCTTATTAAAAAAAGAAACTCAGGAGAGAGAGAAAAAGGGAAATAATGGGAAAAAAGATATAATAAAACCAACAGCCCCACTCCCTCCTTATCCTGAATCAGTCATAGAGGAAAATCAAAAGGAAGAAAGGAAAAAAGTAGAAAAAGGAGGTGTATATCCATGGGATATGCTAACGGAAGGAATATGCACAGGGGAATGTAAATGTGAGAAGGAGATAGGAGAAAAGATTGAGGCTGGAGATGATTTGGTCAAAGCTCATCCGATAACACAAATAATATATAAACAGAGGGGAGGACTTCCACTTGTAGCCACTATGGAATCAAGGGAAAGATCCCGAATAGAAATGAATGACTTAATAAGTCGAACCCGAAGGAGACAGGGAGAGAACCCAGTAGTGTGGGTAGGAAGGCTAGTAATGGAAAATATGAATGAATTAATTTCACAATCAGAGCTAACTATATTAACAGGAAATCCCGGATATTCAGGAGGTCTGATGAAAATGAGTTCAGCTATAGGGAATGAAGACTGGTCGTTAACTTTACCAGCCGCAGTAGCCTTATCAATAGCAGTTACAGGGCAGGGAGGAGCTGTACCAGAGGGTTGCATAAAAACGAAGGAAGATGTTAAAGCTGCAGCCATTGGAATTTCCTTCCTATTCTACCAACCCACAACAGCAGCCCAAGACCAGTTAACAGCAGCACAGAGAGCTGATCCTCACCAATTTAAATATATAGGGGATCCAGGTCTGATAACAATGGACAGAGTAACAGCACAAATGGTATGGCAAGGAGTAGAAAATAAGGAAGGAAACCAAAGCCTAAAATTGTGGCTAACAGCCCTAACAGGGAGTAGTGTTTGGGGAATACTGGAAACTATAAATGATTTGGAAGTAGTACGCAAACATACCCCAGCACCAACATACGAACCCCTGAGAGACACGCGTAAAACTTGCGAAAGTTTCCAAACCCCGAAGAAGGGGAAAGACCCAAACAAGGAAGAAAAAGCCATATTTGGTTTTCTGTTAGGAAATGGATACAGTAGACCAGATTTAAAAAAGATGACGCCCCAAGAACAAAAACAGGCAGCAATAGAAAAAGGATGGCAGGAATGGACAAAATTCCCTAAATCAAAAAACGAATAGCAGAGGCCCCAAACCAAGGTCCCGGAAACAATCCAAGAAAAAAAGATAATAGAATTTATATAAGTGCTGAAGTATTAAATTGGAACACTGGGAATTATGAACAATTTAAATGGTTATTAGATACAGGGGCCCAAATAACCATAATAGATGAAGCAAAAGTACCACATAGAAAAAGAAAACGTAAAATATGGGTGTCTGGACTAAATGGGGATAAAATGTATCGAACAGGGGTAATAGAAGTAAAACAGAGACAGAATGTAACAAAAACCACGGTAGTACTAGGGGAAGAGAATATACTAGGCATGGATATAATAATACAGAATCCAGCAATACGACAGAACTTAAAAGCAGTATTACCAATACAAATATCCAATGAAAAATTACATATCCCACAAATTGATGAGAATAAATTAAGGTCACAAAAGGTGAATAGTATACCAACAAAAGCAGAAAGAAAAGAACCCATTAATCAGTTATTAAAAGAGTTACTAGATCAAGGAAAAATTGAACAAGTATTACACACCCAATATAGGAGTCCAGCATGGGGGATACAGAAAAAGGAAAATGGCGAATGGTAATAGATTATAGAAAAATAAATGAAGCAATACAACCAGTTACCTTTACCACTCCCTGGGACAAACCAACTATAGAACAATATTTAAAAGAAAATGGAGAATTAAAATGGGGAGCACTAATAGATTTAAAGGATATGTTTTATAGTATACCTATAAAAGATGAAAAAGGAGCCTTAAATTTTTCAATTGGAGGAAAATACTATAGGTGGAATGTATTACCCCAAGGTTATAAAAATTCACCGGCATTAGCAACAGATGCCATGATGTATACCCTTAGTCAACGAGGTTGGGAACAAGATCCCCGAATAATATACTATGTAGATGATCTTTTAATAAGAGAAAAGACACAAGAAAAAACTGAGAAATTAAAACAAGAAGTTATAGAACACTTAACCACTCAAGGATGGCAGATAAACAAAAGAAAAGTAACTATGGCCCAAACTGAATACTCCTTTCTAGGAATTCAGGTGATAGAAAATAAAATAACAATAGGTACAACTTACTCCAATGGTGTAGGTAAGTGGTTAAAAAGCCCTCCAAAAACCCGCAAACAGCTACAGGAAGTCTTAGGCATGGTAAATTATAATAGGGCAAGTATTCAACGGTTAGGACATAAAATAAAACCCTTATTGAAATTATTAAAAGGAGGGAAAGATTTAATTAACTGGAATGAAAAAGCCCAAGCAGCCTTAATAGAGTTAAACCAGGATTTGAAATACCCCACTCCATTAAAAAGATGGGCCCCTAAGGGACTCCCGATAGAATTACAAATTAACTGGAATGAAGAGTGGGTAACAGGAAGTGCAACACAAGGCGAAACACAGGAAGAGGTAGATAGATAGATTTTGCAATTTAACGGACCCCAAAGACATTATGGTGAATATGGAAAATTATTATGGGTTTTAAATGAAATAAAAGATAGGTACTTTTTAATGACGAGTGTAGGTCTTACTTTACACACTCCAAGGGTGTCAGCTTTAGCATGGCTTACCATGGAAATAATACCACCAAACTTTGAGGGCCAGAAAAATACTTGGGAAAAACTGTATTATAGCTAGCTAGTAAGTTGGTCAAATGTTAAACTGGGAAAAAATTTAGTACCCTGGGAGGCCCCAGAAGCTACACCAGGAATAACAGAAACACCCTGGATATTTACAGATGGGAGCACGAAAGGGGGAGAAGCAAAGGCAGGATATTACTGTACCAAATGTGAAAAAAAGTTCTTTATAGTGTTAGGGGAAAAAGTGAATGCCCAAGAAGCAGAAGTAGAAGGAGTTAGAATAGGATTACAACATGCACAAGAGAGTCACCCTAACGAACCATGGGAATTAGGCATAGATAGTATGTATTGTATAAAGACACTGTTAAAAGGGAATACAGACATTGAAACACATGCAGGGTGGAGAGAAATATGGGCCATAATTAGAAATCACGTAAGTGGCACATCAGTGAAACATATCCCTAGCCATAAAGAAGGATACAATCCTGACCACAAACAACTAGATAAAGAATTGCAAGAATTTGAAGTGTTAGTAGAAAAAACCAAAGAAAAAGGAGAAGTGGATCCATTCATAAAATGGTTACATGAATGTACAGGCCACTTTAGGATACAAAAGGAAAGAGAATGGATAAGACAATATACAGGAGGAGAATCAATAATTAGAGTAAAAGAACATGAAAAAATACATAAAGCCTGTAAAACATGTCACAATACTAAACGCATGAATCAGCTAAAATATGCCTATGGTGCATATAACCCAGAATATTATAAACCAGGAAACCACTGGCAAATAGATTTAATAGGACCATTACCAAATGCTAAACAATACCCAAAGGGAGTAATTGTAGTAGATTTAGGAAGTCGGAGTACTATGGTAATTCCTTTGAAAAAAACAAAAGCAGAACACATACTAAAAGCCTTAGAAAAAATAATGGCAGCTTGGGGACGCCCACAAATAATACAGTCAGATGGAGGCCCACCATTTAGAAGTAAAAAATTAGAACAATGGTCCATGGAAAAGGGCATAACATGGCATTTAAATCTCCCATACCATCCTCAATCCAGCGGAGTAGTAGAAAAGAAAATTGATATTTTAAAACAACATTTAAAAATGGCAACTAAGGATGGCACTTTTAAAGGTTGGCACCTAGTATTGGATACAGTTTTATTAAATGTGAATGAACATACAAGCCGATGGCCAGATATAAAACCTAAGCAGCAACCAATCTGGGAGCCCTCCTATAAGCAAGGAGAAAAAATATGGATTGTATGGCCAACGGAAGATAAGGAGAAAAGAGTGACATTAGAAGGAACAGTAATGGAAGCTAGAAAGTTACCATTCACCTATGTAATCACAACAAAAACAAGAAAAGGATTAGCACACCATAATTGGCTAAGTAGTAGAGAATGAAATTAACAGTTACGCAAGATTATATGTTACAGGTTGTTCATCATCACTGAAAATCACGTTAATGGTGCAGGATGGACCAGCTTAGATGGTAAGTATGATCCATTACAACAAAACTGGACCTGGGTCAAAAATAACAACAACACCCAAACTAAATTAGCTAACAAACCAGCCCAGTGGCAAGTGTGTAAAATAAAATATACCACCCACTGGAAAGAGGAGGTAAATCAAACTCTAGTTATAGTTCAGGAAAATGATACCAGTTAGAATATGTCCCGCTTGTATAGTATTGAAGCTAATTTGAACAATTAGGTAAACAAATCATATGATAGCATCCCCCCCAATACAATGATAGGCATACAGGCCCCAAGCCTGGGTGTATTTGGCTTTAGCTTAACACCATTATATGGCGTATAGCTTAATATTAGCAACTCAACAGAAACATGTGACCCATAGATCCAACCCACATTTGTAACAATTCTACTATCTGGAACCACAGCCTTAGCTACACCAGATAGTAATACAACCCTTCCAACATTAACAGTTGTAATACCCCCCTCAAAATTACAACCAACAGAAACAGGAGGAGTAATAATAAGATTGCAACCAGCATATGAAAATGAAGGAAGGAATATAAAATATAGCATAAATTGCACAACATGGGGGTCACGAAGAAAGAAAAGAGGAGCATGGGATATATGGGCAACCAAAAAATTATTAAGGCAATGGGAGGAGGATGTAAAACCAGATTTGTTAGCAATTGATTCATTAAGTAAAAAAAATAATAGTCACCATGAAAGCTGAAACGGCAAAATTATTATATTGGGTAAATACAGCTATAAACATATCTAATACAAATGCTGATAAAACACAAGAATGGAGTAAAAATATATCTATGTATTTAAATAACCTAAATTGTATAAGTTTATATAGTAGTAGTAGTTTTAGAAAAAAATTATTGCAAGAAATTGAAGAAGATGAGAGAGGGATAAGTGGAAGGGCACCATTGGTAAAAATACCAAATATAGCACAAATAAATCATGAAATAACATCCCATAGAATTAAAATAGGATAGGAAGCAATGGTGTACCAACAAGTAGGATATAAAGAAACAAGTGAAGTATGGGGAAGAGGAATGGTTACTACATCTGAGCATTAGTGTAATAGTTCAGAAAAGTTCAAGATGTGTAAACCAGCATTGTTTAATGGACAGAAAGTTGTGTCCACATTAACGGGTAAAATTAATTAGTTACCAAACAAATGTAAAGAATACATAGGCTCTAACCAGACCCATTTAATTGTTTGTCACTGTAGTGACTCAATTTGGCAATTGTTAAGCAAAAAGATAATGCATAATAAATGTTATGTTGTACCAGTTAAAATGAATGTCACCGTACCTTTTTGTAATGTAAATAGACTATGGAACTTAACACAAATGGGATACAACTGCACTGGAAAAGGCAATAAGACTATTGAACAAAATACGGTGTTGTGGATCCGATTTTTAACAGGAGAAGTGAAAGCCATAACAAAACAAACTTTCCAAGACGCCCAAGTAATATTACGAGTGGAGCATTTCACAATACAAAAACTAGACTTACAAAAAATAGAGGTTATAAATCTGGACGTAGAGAAACGAAATTAGAACATTTTGTTAAAAAATGGAAAATTTATTGAGCTAGCAATCAAGAATCAAACTGTAAGGAATGTGAACGAATCACCCATAACAATTGTGGACATATTAAATGATTTAGATGGAACAATTAATAAAGGTATAGAAAGTGCAATAAGATAGGGAGCAAGTGTTTGGAACTTTTTATCCATGTTGATATCAGGAAAATAGTTTTAGATTGTTTGTGCAATAATAATATTAATAATTGTGATAAGAATATTATATATGTGTGGAATATTTTCCCCCAAACAAACTATAAAATATATGAAAATAAAACAAATAGAAAATGAGCAAATAGCAGATGCACAAGCACAGAAGGAAATAGAGTTATTGTAATTAAAGTGTCTCATTTGACACGGGGGGATGTGAAAGGAAGGTATTGAGGCCTACCCAGAATATGTCAAATGAGCACCAGTTTAATTGTAAGTGGAAAGGAAAGGCAGCACTCTCAGATACAAGAGATAAAAATAAAAACAAAATTTGATTGGTTGACCAACAATAACCCCGCTTTTAGGGAAGTAAGTAACTCAGACAGCAGTATGCAACTGTGACGTAGTGGGGGTACCTGGCTGGTTTCTATGCTGCTGGCTCTGGGGGAACCCCCACTGGCTGCCGTGGGTACCACGACCCAGCAGAACAGGATGAGTCACTATGCAAACCAGTGGCCAGACACCCCCCATGGAGAGGAACAAAGGAAGGTGGAATGCTGCCTTGGCTTGGGGGCAGGGCTGGAAGTTAGTGGGTTGGTTGCTGGCTGTCGGAGGGCATGGAGGAGAGCCTAGGGGAAGGGGCTGGAGTTTAGGGGCCCAGTCTCCCCCATCTCAAGGGGGCCTGAGGCATCCTAGCCCAGTTCCTGTAACCAGATTACATCTGTGCTGCGCTGTGCTGGAGGAGCAATAAACCACCCTCAATTCCACTGGCTGGTGCAGTCTGTTTGTGCCATTTCGGGGTGCAGGAGACGGGGAACCCCCAACGCGCCGTCACACTGGTGTCAGAAGTGGGATGCACTGCACCCCGTGGATGGAGCTTCCAGCGGCAAGCGACAAGGCGCAGTAGAAGCAAGAGCCCTGGAGCCAGGCGTGCTGGAGACAGAGCGAAGCGGTTCCTGGGAATCGTGGGGCGCTGCAGCACTAGACTGGTGAGTCTGCACCGAGGGGCCCAGCGGGCAGATGGCCTACGCCCAACTCTTGAAGGCAGAGCTGGTGGGGCTGTGCAGAGAGAGGGGCTTGCCTGTGCAGAAAGCAACCAAGGCCCAGCTGATTGCTCAGCTAGAAGAGAACGACCAGCCACAGGGCCAGGATCTTGTCCCCAGGGGAAGCAGCCAGACCCCCCCTGAGAGTGTGTCAGGCTCAGAGAGGGGGAGGAGCGCTGGAACCCACAGGAGAGATGAGACAGCTTCCCCCAGAAGGCCTGCAAGCTGCAGCCCATCTAGGGCAGGGGCCAGCCAAGCAGAGCTGCGGCGGCTGGAGATCCAGCTGCGGATCAAGGAATTGGAAGTAGAGGACCGAGAAAGGGATCGCCAAGATCGAGAGAGGCAGCGGCAGCATGAGCTGGCCATGGCAGAGCGGAGAACCGGCGGGGCACCGGCTGCGCCAAGTGCGGATGGGCCCCAGGGTCCCAGGACTGCCAGATGCTTGGAGAGGCCCGTGGTGGCCCAATTGAAGGACATGGGTGACATAGACGGGTTCCTCAGTGCCTTTGAGAGGGCCTGTGGACTGCAACGGGTTCCCCCAGCTGACTGGCTGCAGGAGCTCATCCCCGCACTGAGCCAGGAGGCGGCCGGAGTGCTCAGTCAGCTGGAGGACCTACAGCCCGGGGATTACAACCGAGTCAAGGAGGCCCTGCTGCACAAGTTCGGGCTGACCCCCGAGATGTACAGGAAGAAGTTCCGGGGGGTACAGAAAGGGCCACGGGAGACCTATGTGGATCTGGTCTCCCGCCTGGCGCAATACTGCCGCAAGTGGGTGTCTGGAGTCGGAGCCCAGACTGCAGAGGAGCTGCTCAAGCTGGTCATGATGGAGCAGTTCTATGCAGCGTGCCCACCCAAACCGAGGCTGTGGCTCAAGGACCGGAGACCAGAGAACCCCCAGGAGGCCGGGAGACTGGCGGATGAGTTCACGGAGAGCCGGTCCGGGTGTGAACGGGAGTCCCGGAGAGAAAGGGAACCGCGCAGAGACCGGATCTCGGCTGAGCGACGGAGGGAGTCAACTACGGGGCGAGACCAAGGAACAGGTCGTCTGCGCCCCAGAGAACCAGCCAGGGCCTGGACAGAGACAGCCCAAAGCCTAACTTGCCAGCGCTGTGGGCAAAAAGGCCACAAGAGGGCTCAGTGCACCAGGTCCCAGGACCGGGGACTTTCCAGGGTTAACTGGCTGGGGCGGGAGGAAGGGCAGGCTGCCCCAGAGGCAGGGGCTGGCAGGCAAACCTCAGCTCAGAGAGAGGGGAAGGATGCTCAGTGCACCTCCCCTGGGAGGTCTGATTCTCAGGAGGCGGATTTCTCCGTGTACCGGGTGGGGGCAGGACGGCCCCTGCGGAGCGAGTGCCTCATACCCCTGGAGGTGGATGGTAGGAAGGTGACGGGCTTCTGGGACACGGGGGCGGAGGTGACTCTGGCCCGATCCGACATAGTGGCCCCGGAGCGGATACTACCCCACGCGCAGCTGACCCTGAAGGGCATAGACGGGTCCCCGTTTAAGGTGCCTGTAGCCAGGGTGCATCTGAAATGGGGGGCCAAGGAGGGCCTCAAGGAAGTGGGGGTGCACCCGCACTTGCCCACCGAGGTGCTGATGGGGAACGACCTAGAGGAGTGGCCCCATGAATCCCAGCGGGCTCTAGTCACTACCCGGAGCCAGAGCCAGCGGGGGGCTGACAACGTGGGTCCAGGGAAGGACTCCTGGCAGCGTCCTCAGGGTCCCATCCCAGTGGACACGGGGTCCAGCCAGGCTGGGACTCCGGACCTAGGCAGAGGTGGGGGACAGGTCCCGATCCCTGCCTCAGCAGCTGAATTCCAGGCTGAGGTGCAGGCAGACCCCTCCTTGCAGAGGCTGAGGGACCAGGCTGGCCTCCATGCAGCTCAGCCCCGGGGGAGAGGTGGCCAGGAGAGATTCCTGCGGGAGCGTGGGCTCCTGTTCCGTGAGTGGCTCCCCCCCAGGAAGGCGAGGGCATGGAGGGTAGAGCGGCAGCTGGTCGTCCCCCGAAAGTATCGCCTCAAGCTGCTGTATTTGGCCCACGATGTCCCCGTTGGGGGCCACCGGGGGATCCGGAGCACCCAGCTGAAGCTGCTCCAGCACTTCTATTGGCCGGGAATCTTTACGGCCGTGCAGCGGTACTGCCGGTCCTGTGACTCCTGCCAGAGGGGCGGGAAGGCCCAAGACAGGAGGAAAGCGGCTTGGGGGTCTCTACCCCAGATAGACCCTCTGGGCTGGCTGAGAGAGTTATGGGAGGGGAAGTCCTCCCTGGATGGAGCATCGGGGGTGGAAGCCGCCCTGGCTGTCCAGAGAAGGCTCGCTGGGCTCATGGCCCGGCCCGAGAAACCCCGGCCAGAGATCAAGGCCAGCGGAAGGGTGGGTGTGACCCCCGAGGACAGGCCTGCGCCAGTCGCCCTGGAGCGGGGCGGCGAGTGGACAGAGGGAAGCCAATTCATGTGGGGCCTCGCCATGGCCGGCCCGAGTCAAGGGGAGCACCCATGTCCCCGGGGCGGGTTCCCATGCAGAGGACCCGAACTTCCCTAGGTCACGAGCGGAGTGACCCTGCTCAGTTCGCTCTCGGAGGGGGGAGAACTGTGACGTAGTGGGGGTACCTGGCTGGTTTCTATGCTGCTGGCTCTGGGGGAACCCCCACTGGCTGCCGTGGGTACCACGACCCAGCAGAACAGGATGAGTCACTATGCAAACCAGTGGCCAGACACCCCCCATGGAGAGGAACAAAGGAAGGTGGAATGCTGCCTTGGCTTGGGGGCAGGGCTGGAAGTTAGTGGGTTGGTTGCTGGCTGTCGGAGGGCATGGAGGAGAGCCTAGGGGAAGGGGCTGGAGTTTAGGGGCCCAGTCTCCCCCATCTCAAGGGGGCCTGAGGCATCCTAGCCCAGTTCCTGTAACCAGATTACATCTGTGCTGCGCTGTGCTGGAGGAGCAATAAACCACCCTCAATTCCACTGGCTGGTGCAGTCTGTTTGTGCCATTTCGGGGTGCAGGAGACGGGGAACCCCCAACGCGCCGTCACAGCAACAAAGTGCAGACAGCAGTATGCAACAAAGTGCTGATTACCCCAAATGGAGCAGACGAAAGTGTTTTGTAAGGGCAGAATGAGACAACAAAAATCTAACGTCAGCAATTGTCAGGCGAGTGGAGGAGTACCAAAATACCGAAACAGGGTATATAAGGTGGGCTGAAACAGACCACGAGCGGACGGGTTGCGAATCCAAAAAGCCAGGTCTGATCAACCAAAGCTCCCTCCCCGGCGCTGAATCTCGCTGCCGCACATAAGCTCCGAAAGGGGAACAAATAAGCTCCGAAAAAAGAACGAATACCGGTCGTAAGTTGCAACGAAAAATCCAAAGAAAAGAAAAACATAAAGAAAAGAATATCTCCTGAATCTAAGCAATGCTTCTATCTTTCTTAACGTGAGTATTATATAACTGTTAACTCTATAAATTGTTTAAAGGTAAATCAGGAGGGCATATCAGTAAGAGAAGTTATTATTTCTTGTTTTTTTTACTGTACTGTTTTTCTATTTTTTCTTTGTATATTATATTGTCTTAAAAGAATCAAAAATAATGAATTGATTTAAATGAAAAATTGATTATAAAGTAAATAGAAAAAATAAATAATCTTTGTTTGACCCTAAAAAGAAGTATTCCTCTCTCTGTGGTTTCAAATCCTTTAAAGAACCAAACCCGGTTACCGAAACCTCCCTGAACAGGTTCTTGTCGGCCTGGCCTGGTGCTCCACTTTCCCTCTCCCGCATACCCGTGCAACCACCCAACCACGAGGAATCGAACTGCCCATTGCACCCAAACCTCCATGGCTCCCCAGGCAGCGAAACCCCACTCGCTCCCACACACCCCATGCACCCAATCGTCCACACATCGAGCTCGTTTGTCTAGAAAGCAACTAGAGAAAGCATCTAGTGAAAGCGATGAAAGCTCAAGAAAGTGCTTCCTGGGGGAGGGGAGAGGAATCCGTTTTAGTTGAAGGTTGCAAGATTCTTTTTTTGTTGTTGTTTGTTTTCTTTTGCATTCTGCTTCACAAAGGCTACGTAAATTTTACTATCACAAAAATTGCCTTCGTGGGTAATTATGTTCACTAGGTACTTCAACGGGTGCCTGGCAAATACCAATCTGCCTTTGCCACATTGGACTAGTTAGTGTTCATTCATCTATTGAAAAAATGTTCTCCCACAATTCGGAAATTTTTTTTTGTTTGGGATGGTCAGGGAGCTCTGGACCTAGCTAATATTAGGTTTCTATTTCGCTAGTTGTAAAAAAAAACTGTTTTACCTAATTTAGTTTGTACATGAACAACCACTCTGCTTTGCTGTGAATTGAAAGGAAGGGTTTTTTTCACTCTACTTCAGAGCTATTGAATCAACATTTTCGACTGCATTTTACTAGTCTTAGTCCTTATTGCATAATTTTTAAAAACTGGAGGAGGATGTTTGACTGTGATGTGACAAATCTTTCTGTGTACCTCTGTGTAAGACTATACAGTGCAACGTCTGCTGCATCATAGTTCTCAACTGGTCACAAGTGTACTTACTTAGGAAGCTGTCGTTTTCCTCAGTAGTCAAGCAAGCCGCAGTTTTCATATTGCAAAGGGTAACTAAAGACATTTTTGTGGAAAGTAGACAGGCTCCCAGGTTCCCAAGGTCTGTATACATCGGCCAAACTGGACAGTCCCTACGTAAAAGAATCAATGGACACAAATCAGGTATTAGGAATGGCAACATACAAAAACCTGTAGGGGAACACTTCAATCTCCCTGGACACACAATTGCAGATCTAAAGATAGCCATCCTGCAGCAAAAAAACTTCAGGACCAGACTTCAAAAGGAAACTGCTGAGCTACAGTTCATCTTCAAGTTTGACCCAATCAATTTAGGATTAAACAAAGACTGTGAATGGTTTGCTAACTACAAAAGCAGCTTCTCCTCTCTTGGAATTCACACCTCCAGATCAGCTACTACAAGTGGGCCTCATCCTCCCTGATTGGCTCCACCTCATCATCTCCAGCCTGATTCTGCCCTGCATATTTATACCTACCTCTGGAAATTTCCACTACATGCATCTGATGAAGTGGGTCTTTGCCCACGAAAGCTTATGCTCCAACACTTCAGTTAGTCTATAAGGTGCCACAGGACTCCTCGCCGCTTCTTCCTACAGGGGAACCTGCCCCACAAGGGAATGAGTGGCAGGGAGACACAGGCCCACCCGCTCCATTGCATCCCAAGCCAGGACCCTGACAGTGGCAGTGCAGTGGCCACTGGGTCAGGTGGGATCCGGACTGCAGCACGATGACCAGGTCTGTGGGTCAGTGGGCATCCAAGCCACAGCACACTGCCCAACCAAACTCCATCTCCTCAGCCACCCCAGGATCGGCTGTCCCTGGGCCACTTCCCAGTTCCCCTGGGGACCTACCTGGCTCGGGCACTGCTCCTTGTGGCCAGCTGGGGACATAGGTGCTGGCAGTGTGTCCATCAGTTTCAGCTTCAGCTCAGGCAAGGGCTCAGGAGAACCCATCCAGTCAGCAGGGCCCAGTGAAGGTCCCGGGGGGGTCTCAACAAGTCCTCAGGCCATGGGAGCAGTCTCAGTGACCCAGACCAGTTGCCCCAACCCAGTCCTCCCATTGGGCGCAGCATGGCTGGGTCCTTTGCTGCAGTAGCTGGGGCCGAGCATCTGGCCTGTTTAGCCGCCAGGCTCCAATTGATCTCCATAAAAAAAACCAACAGAATGGCCCTTGCACAAGAGAGACAGCTCTGTGTAGACAGCTCCTTTTTGCGCAAAGCTCCTTGTGCAAAAATGGCAGCTCATGAAGTATGCAAATGAAGCATGGCAATATTCACTGCTTTGCCTCATTTGCATATTTTCTTGTGCAAGAGTGCAATATAGACGTAGCCCCACTGTTTCCCTCATCAGCTGTGGGGCATCTCAGGGTATGTCTACACTACCACCCTAGTTCGAACTAGGGTGGTAATGTAGTCAACCGGAGTTGCAAATGAAGCCGGGGATTTGAATTTCCTGGGCTTCATTTGCATATTGCCGGGCACCGCCATTTTTAAATGTCTGCTAGTTCGGACTCCGTGCCCCGCGGCTACACGCGGCACGGACTAGGTAGTTCGGACTAGGCTTCCTATTCCAAACTGCCAGTACACCTCGTTCCACGAGGAGTACCGGTAGTTCGGAATAGGAAGCCTAGTCTGAACTACCTAGTTCGTGCCGCGTGTAGTCGCGGGGCACGGAGTCCGAACTAGCAGACATTTAAAAATGACGGCGCCCAGCAATATGCAAATGAAGCCCGGGAAATTCAAATCCCGGGCTTCATTTGCAACTCTGGTTGACTACATTACCACCCTAGTTCGAACTAGGGTGATAGTGTAGACATACCCTTAGAGTGTACACCCAGGTGGCTGCCACAACCCCCATATGCCACCGAGTCATCTGCCCTGATCGCCACCTCCATCTCCATTTCTAGCAGTTGGGGACCATTCCCTATCTTGACCAGGAAGCACAACATCTTCTGTCTCCTGGTCCCTGCCTCAACCAACGTTGAAACATACATGTGTTCGCTGTCAAGGGTGGTCAGGTCCACAGGCATGGTGGTGGCTTCCAAAATGTACAGCAAGGTGATGTTCTTCCTTGCCTCAGAAGCTGCTGCCCAGGCGGTGGTGGAGAGGGGCCTGGTGGAGGGGTGCCCCTCGAGCCAGTAGAGGACCTGGGCATATGGGTGGTCCTCACTTCCATCCTGCCCTTCCTGCCTAATGCCACCCCGTTGCCTGCCCTCTCTGTCCTGGGAAAAGCCATTTTGACCATCTGCCCTCTCCCATTGGGCTGCATGGACCACGCCCTCCATCATGTCTTGTCATTCCGCTGGCAGGGGTAACTGCAAATGCCGCTGGTGATACATGATGGGGTGGCACTTGAGGGGTCTTCCTGGTGCCCTTCAAGGAGGCCTTTTGCTGGGTCCACTATTCCTCGGGAAAAACACGGTGCTTACTCTGACAGGCAACAGGGTACGTTTGGCGGGACTGCCCCTTGGCCCAGTCTGAAGAGCTGTCCGGGACCCCAGGAGCCATGGAGGGTACCGGCCCCAACATGCCAGCTCCCCTGGTAGTCCAGCCTCTGTGGCTGCCCCTCCTCCTCCTGCCAATGGCTCCACTCATGACCCTGGGGTGTCCCACCTTTGCCCATCCAGATTCGGCAGGGCCCACGGAGGAAAGGCGGTGCAGTTGTTGCCAGGTGAGGGAGAGGGCTCACCCCAGGGAGAGGTTTCCCTGTGCCCAGTTGTTCTTCCCTTACCTGCCAGACTCCCCCAAGGACCACATGTGCCCCCTGGCCCTACCCTTGCTGCCAGCCCGACACCCTCACCTCAGAGGGCTGGACATTCGTTTGGAAAAAGCGCAGGGCCCGTCATCTGTGGGTCCAAACTCCCCCCTTCAATGAGGAAGGAGTGAAGGCCTCCCAGAAGATACTGAGGGGGCCACTGATGCTGATATCCCTATGCCCCTGATGAGCATCAGCAGGAGGCACTAGCTGAGGATATCTTGGAAGTGGAGGGGGACGGTACCATCCCCCATGTGAAGTCAATCCCCAAGGGCACCTTGGGTGGAGCTCCCACAGCCCCTCTACCATCTTTGCCCCCTGTCATTACTGCTGAGGCAATTGTTGCCTCAGTGGCCGGTAGGGAGGACTCTGACGCTGTGGGGATGAACTTTAGCTCCATCTTTGAGGAAATCAAGGCCCAGGGTCTGACCCCCAATAGTTCAGGGGAAAGATGACCCATTGCCAGTGTCCCTCAGTCTGGGTGGCAACTCAGCTGCACCTCTTCCTCCATCCCCCTCATCCCAGGAGACTGCCCCTGCTCTCACCCTTGGCGTGGGAGAGGGGCCTGATATTGCCCATCGGCCCAGCCACCAAAAGTGCTTCACCTAAGGCTGCCAAACCCCAAGGGGTGATGGCCAGCACCAAGTTGCCAAGTCCTGGGCCCGCAGGAGCCCCCTCTACCTCCGAAATGGAGCGGTCACTCTTCCTTCCCATTGCGGGCCTACCTGCTGTTGCCGAGTGCTTGGAGAGTGGGGTCCTCCCTCTGATGTGCAGGTGAGCCATGCTCGCCTTGCTGCTGAAGAAGGGGGACCTCTGCGACCTTCGAAACTGGAATCCCATCTTTCTCCGCGGTGTGGACTACAAAATTGTAGCCAAAGCCATCTTGCTGTGACTGCAGTCTGTGCTGGTGGACATGGTCCATCCTGACCAGACCTACTCTGACCCGGGCCATACCATCTTTGATAACTTGTATCTGGTCTGAGACTTCTTGGTGCGCCGGTGTAGGGATGGTTTTTCATTTGCTCTCCTGTCCCTGGACAAGGAGGAGGCATTTGACAGGGTAAACCATGGGTATCTCCCGGGTACTCTGCAGGCCTTAGGTTTTGGGCTCCATTTTGTGGGCTGTATGCCTCCACAGAGTGTTTGGTTAGGCTCAACTGGACTTTATCAAGCTGGATAGTTTCGGGCGAGGGGTACATCAGAGGTGTTCGCTGTCAGGCCAGCTGTACACTCTGGTGATTGAGCCCTTCTTCTGCCTTCTGCACTGGGGTTGGTACTCGGAGAGCTAGAGCTGAGACTATTCCTGCCAATGACATGGTTCTCGTGGTCCAGGACCCTGTCGACCTGGTACAGATGGAGGCCTGCCAAGCCATCTACTTGGTGGCCTCCTCCGCTTGGGTCAACTGTGTCAATATCTCTGGCCTGGTGGTCAGGGACGGGTGGCTGGCAGGCTCCCTCCCACCCACGCTTCAGTCCATCAGGTGCTGTGCGGATCCACTGCTCTATCCTGGTATTTTTCTATCTGGCATTCATCCCCTCCCTGCTGGAGAACTGGTATGGTTTGGAAGCCAGGATGGGTGAGTGGTTGTAGAGCGGCAAGATTACTCCATTGTCTCTCCCTGTGAGGGAGGATGCTGTTGCTGAAGCAACTGGTCCTGTCCATGCTCTGGCACCATCTCAACACCCTGAGCCCAGCCCTGGAGGTCCTGCACCAACTCCAGAAGCTAGCCCTGCATTGGGTCTCTGCAGGGGTCCTCTGTCTCCCCCTACAGGGCCTGGTCTAATGTGCAACCAGGTGCAGACCTTCTGCTTCCGAGCCCTGCAGAGACTCTTGTATAGTGCAGGTAACCTAGTGTAGATCACATTGGGGCACACCTGCCTCCACCACCTCTGAGGGCTCCTGACACCCTTGTGCATGCCTACCATGAATAGGACCGGCAGTTCTTTTTTCTCCACCTTAGGGGGGTCTTCCATGAGACCTCTCAGAGCTACCGGAGTTCTACCAGGAACTCCTCCAGACCTGGAAAGTGTTTGCAGCAACCAGGTCCGCGGTGGCGACCCAAGGAGCAGACCTCCTCACAGAGCCCCTGCTTCACAATCCAGCTTTGTGTATGCAGGTGGCGGAGTCTCCCTCAGTGAGCTGGAGGTTGGTCCTGGCAGAAACCACCAGAGTCAGAGAACTTCTGGACTATGATTGGGTGTACTGGGTGGATTTCTCTGCACCCTCCAAACTCCTTTGCGCATACTCCAAAAGCTAAAGGCAGCTTTGTTGCAGCCAGGGCCGGACGGAGGCATGGGCGAGCCGGGCAGCTGCCCAGGGCGCCAACTGATGGGGGGCGCCTGATGGCAGCTGTAAGGGGCACGCGCGCCCCTTACAGCTGCCATCAGGCGCTGTGCACCTAGCTCCCGCAGCGCCAGCCTGCCCACATCCCCACGGCGCTGGCCAGAAACGCTCTTCCCCCCACGGCTGCGGGGCCCTACACAGCCTGGCCCGCACGCCAGCAGTGACGGCCGGGCCAGACTGGGCTGTGCATGCTCTGTGTGCCCCAGGGGCGGGCCCCGGGCTGTGCGCCAGCAGCTGTAGCCGGGCCGCACATGCGCCGTGTACCTCGGGGGCGGGCCTGCGCACCCTAGGGGGGATGCCGTGCAGCAGGCTGTGACGTAGTGGGGGTACCTGGCTGGTTTCTATGCTGCTGGCTCTGGGGTAACCCCCACTGGCTGTCCACGACCCAGCAAAACAGGATGAGTCACTATGCAACCAGTGGCCAGACACCCCCCATGGAGAGGAACAAAGGAAGGTGGAATGCTGCCTTGGCTGGGGGGCAGGGCTGGAAGTTAGGGAGTTGGTTGCTGGCTGTCGGAGGGCATGGAGGAGAGCCTAGGGGAAGGGGCTGGAGTTTAGGGGCCCAGTCTCCCCCATCTCAAGGGGGCCTGAGGCATCCTAGCCCAGTTCCTGTAACCAGATTACATCTGTGCTGCGCTGTGCTGGAGGAGCAATAAACCACCCTCAATTCCACTGGCTGGTGCAGTCTGTTTGTGCCATTTCGGGGTGCAGGAGACGGGGAACCCCCAACGCGCCGTCACACTGGTGTCAGAAGTGGGATGCACTGCACCCCGTGGATGGAGCTTCCAGCGGTGAGCGACAAGGCGCTGTAGAAGCAAGAGCCCTGGAGCCAGGCGTGCTGGAGACAGAGCGAAGCGGTTCCTGGGAATCGTGGGGCGCTGCAGCACTAGACTGGTGAGTCTGCACCGAGGGGCCCAGCGGGCAGATGGCCTACGCCCGACTCTTGAAGGCAGAGCTGGTGGGGCTGTGCAGAGAGAGGGGCTTGCCTGTGCAGAAAGCAACCAAGGCCCAGCTGATTGCCCAGCTGGAAGATAATGACCAGCCACAGGGCCAGGATCTTGTCCCCAGGGGAAGCAGCCAGACCCCCCCTGAGAGTGTGTCAGGCTCAGAGAGGGGGAGGAGCGCTGGAACCCAACGGAGAGATGAGACAGCGTCTCCCGGGAGGCCTGCAAGCCGTAGCCCATCTAGGGCAGGGGCCAGACCAGCAGAGCTGCGGCGGCTGGAGATCCAGCTGCGGATCAGGGAATTGGAAGTAGAGGACCGAGAGAAGGAGCGCCAGGACCGAGAGAGGGAGCGCCAAGATCGAGAGAAGGAGCGCCAGGACCGAGAGAGGCAGCGACAGCATGAGCTGGCCATGGCAGAGCGGAGAACCGGCGGGGCACCGGCTGCGCCAAGTGCGGAGGGGCCCCAGGGTCCCAGGACTGCCAGATGCTTGGAGAGGCCCGTGGTGGCCCAATTGAAGGACATGGGTGACATAGACGGGTTCCTCAGTGCCTTTGAGAGGGCCTGTGGACTGCAACGGGTTCCCCCAGCTGACTGGCTGCAGGAGCTCATCCCCGCACTGAGCCAGGAGGCGGCCGGAGTGCTCAGTCAGCTGGAGGACCTACAGCCAGGGGATTACAACCGAGTCAAGGAGGCCCTGCTGCACAAGTTCGGGCTGACCCCCGAGATGTACAGGAAGAAGTTCCGGGGGGTACAGAAAGGGCCACGGGAGACCTATGTGGACCTGGCCTCCCGCCTGGCGCAATACTGCCGCAAGTGGGTGTCTGGAGTCGGAGCCCAGACCGCAGAGGAGCTGCTCAAGCTGGTCATGATGGAGCAGTTCTATGAAGCGTGCCCACCCAAACTGAGGCTGTGGCTCAAGGACCGGAGACCAGAGAACCCCCAGGAGGCCGGGAGACTGGCGGATGAGTTCACGGAGAGCCGGTCCGGGTGTGAACGGGAGTCCCGGAGAGAGAGGGAACCGCGCAGAGACC
Source organism: Pelodiscus sinensis (assembly GCF_052426305.1). NCBI lineage: Eukaryota > Metazoa > Chordata > Testudines > Trionychidae > Pelodiscus > Pelodiscus sinensis. The sequence continues at coordinate 19,250,180 of NC_143073.1, forward strand.
GGATCTCGGCTGAGCGACGGAGGGAGTCAACTACGGGGCGAGACCAAGGAACAGGTCATCTGTGCCCCAGAGAACCAGCCAGGGCCGGGACAGAGACAGCCCAAAGCCTAACTTGCCATCGCTGTGGGCAAAAAGGCCACAAGAGGGCTCAGTGCACCAGGTCCCAGGACCGGGGACTTTCCAGGGTTAACTGGCTGGGGCGGGGGGAAGGGCAGGCTGCCCCAGAGGCAGGGGCTGGCAGGCAAACCTCAGCTCAGAGAGAGGGGAAGGATGCTCAGTGCACCTCCCCTGGGAGGTCTGATTCTCAGGAGGCGGATTTCTCCGTGTACCGGGTGGGGGCAGGACGGCCCCTGCGGAGCGAGTGCCTCATACCCCTGGAGGTGGATGGTAGGAAGGTGACGGGCTTCTGGGACACGGGGGCGGAGGTGACTCTGGCCCGATCCGACATAGTGGCCCCGGAGCGGATACTACCCCACGCGCAGCTGACCCTGAAGGGCATAGATGGGTCCCCGTTTAAGGTGCCTGTAGCCCGGGTGCATCTGAAATGGGGGGCGAAGGAAGGCCTCAAGGAAGTGGGGGTGCACCCGCACTTGCCCACCGAGGTGCTGATGGGGAATGACCTAGAGGAGTGGCCCCATGAATCCCAGCGGGCTCTAGTCACTACCCGGAGCCAGAGCCAGCGGGGGGCTGACAACGTGGGTCCAGGGAAGGACTCCTGGCAGCAGCCTCAGGGTCCCATCCCAGTGGACACGGGGTCCAGCCAGGCTGGGACTCCGGACCTAGGCAGAGGTGGGGGACAGGTCCCGATCCCTGCCTCAGCAGCTGAATTCCAGGCTGAGGTGCAGGCAGACCCCTCCTTGCAGAGGCTGAGGGACCAGGCTGGCCTCCATGCAGCTCAGCCCCGGGGGAGAGGTGGCCAGGAGAGATTCCTGCGGGAGCGTGGGCTCCTGTTCCGTGAGTGGCTCCCCCCCAGGAAGGCGAGGGCATGGGGGGTCCAGCGGCAGCTGGTCGTCCCCCGAAAGTATCGCCTCAAGCTGCTGTATTTGGCCCACGATTCCCCCGTTGGGGGCCACCGGGGGATCCGGAGCACCCGGCTGAGGCTGCTCCAGCACTTCTATTGGCCGGGAATCTTTACAGCCGTGCAGCGGTACTGCCGGTCCTGTGACTCCTGCCAGAGGGGCGGGAAGGCCCAAGACAGTAGGAAAGCGGCTTGGGGGTCTCTACCCCAGATAGAGGACCCTCTGGGCTTGCTGAGAGAGTTATGGGAGGGGAAGTCCTCCCTGGATGGAGCATCGGGGGTGGAAGCTGCCCTGGCTGTCCAGAGAAGGCTCGCTGGGCTCATGGCCCCGGCCCGAGAGACCCTGGCCAGAGATCAAGGCCAGTGGAAGGGTGGGTGTGACCCCCGAGGACAGGCCTGTGCCAGTCGCCCTGGAGCGGGGCGGCGAGTGGACAGAGGGAAGCCAATTCATGTGGGGCCTCGCCACGGCCGGCCTGAGTCAAGGGGAGCACCCATGTCCCCGGGGCGGGTTCCCACGCAGAGGACCCAAACTTCCCTAGGTCACGAGCGGAGTGACCCTGCTCAGTTCGCTCTCGGAGGGGGGAGAACTGTGACGTAGTGGGGGTACCTGGCTGGTTTCTATGCTGCTGGCTCTGGGGTAACCCCCACTGGCTGTCCACGACCCAGCAAAACAGGATGAGTCACTATGCAACCAGTGGCCAGACACCCCCCATGGAGAGGAACAAAGGAAGGTGGAATGCTGCCTTGGCTGGGGGGCAGGGCTGGAAGTTAGGGAGTTGGTTGCTGGCTGTCGGAGGGCATGGAGGAGAGCCTAGGGGAAGGGGCTGGAGTTTAGGGGCCCAGTCTCCCCCATCTCAAGGGGGCCTGAGGCATCCTAGCCCAGTTCCTGTAACCAGATTACATCTGTGCTGCGCTGTGCTGGAGGAGCAATAAACCACCCTCAATTCCACTGGCTGGTGCAGTCTGTTTGTGCCATTTCGGGGTGCAGGAGACGGGGAACCCCCAACGCGCCGTCACACAGGCCTGCAAGATGCTATGTTCCATCTCACTGTAAACCCTCCATCCCTTTTTCTTGGGGACCTCTTCTGCGACTCTCCCCCATACATGGACCCCTGGCAAACTGCGCCTCGGAACATCAGTATATGTTCATGCTCCACATGCTGCATTTCCTCATCCTTGTGTCCTGCCCCGATACCAAGTGGCAGGACTACCTAACACCTGTCGAATGTGAGGAATCCCACTCGGTCAATATGTATTCTAACGTGATCCCACTCTCCCTCACACCCATCCATTCATCCAACCCTCCGTGTGTCCTCCAGGCATCGAAACCCCACTCGTTCCCACACACTCATGGCACCCAAGTCCCACTCTCCCTCACACCCTCCATCCAGCAAAAGCCTAGTTTCCCTCACACCCTCCATCACATCAACCCCTCATACATTGAACCCCCACTCAACTACACACCCCTCCTCCCAACAAACCCTCACTCTCCATTCACCCAATCCCCAGTCTCCCTCATAACATCCATACCCCAATCCCAACTCTCCCTCATACCTTCCATCCATTCAACCCACAATCCTCAAAGCCCCATTCTGCCTCACACCCCTCAATCAACACAACCACCACACATCCAACCACAACTGTACCTTACACCCCTGCATTCACTCAACATCCCCTCGCCTTCACAATCTCCATCACCTAAGCCCATGCATCGAACCCCCACTGTGCCTCACAACTTCCATCCACCCAACCCCCAATCTCCCTCGCCCCCTCTCTCACCACTCTGCATCCACCCAACCCCAATGCATCGAACCTCCACTGTCCTCTCACTCCTCCATCCACCCAACCCCCAATCTCCCTCGCCCCCATCACTCATCCATCAGAACTCCAGCATGCTCTCACACCCACCATCCGCACGACCCCTGACCTTCCTCACATCCTCCATCCACCCAAGCACCATGAATAGAACCCCCACTCACCCTCGTACCCCTCCATTCACCTAACTCCATGATCTCTCATACCCTCCATCCACTCAAGAGCAATCCACAAAGCGCCTTTATCCCTCACAACCTCCAATCATCCAACCCCAACTCTCTCACACCCTCCATCCACCCAACCCTACATGAACCCATCCTCCACTCTCCCTCACACATCCCATGCTCCCAACTGTCATGCATCCAACCTGCACCTCCCTCCCACCCCTCCATCCTCCCACTCTCTCTCACATCCTCCTTGGAACCAACACAAAGTGTCCCTGACACCCGTCCATCCACCCAACCACAGGAATCAACCCCCCACTCTCCCTCAATCCCTCCAGCCATGCATACCTCCATCTACCCATCCCCCACTCTTCCTCATAGATTGCATGCTCCAAAGCCAACTCTGTCCCGCAGATCCTTCTGTCCATCCAACCACCACTCATCAAATCCCTGTTCTGTCTCACACTCCTCCATCCATCCAGCCTCCACTATGCCTCACACCCTCCATGTATCTAAGACCTACTATCCATCACACCTTCACGCCAACATAACCCTACAGCTCTCCTTCACACCTCTTTTCATCCAGCCAGCATTCTCATTCACGCGCTCTAACCACCGAACTCCCAATCTCCTTCAAACACTTCCATCCACCCAACCCCCATGCATCATACTTTGTTCTCCCTCAGTCTTCCATCCACACAACCCCACTTTCTGTTGCAAACTCCATGCATTCAATTTCCATGAACCCTCATGCTGCCTCACACCATCCATTTACCAGTCCCCATGTATCAAACCCCCATGCTTCCTCACACCCTCCATCTACCCAACAGCCAATTCTCCTCACCCCCTGTATCCACCCATCCCCCACTCTCCCTCACACCCTTCCATTCACACAACCCAACCATATGGGAAATAGTGCATGAGGGGGGCGGGGTCAAGGTGGGAGGGATGTGGTAGATTGTGGACAGTTGGGGGGGCAGAAGGTGGGGGAATCTGGTAAAAGGTTAGGTAAAAGGTAGTGATCAACGGCTCAATATCAGGATGGCAGTCGGTTTCTAGCAGAGTGCCCCAAGGTTAGGTTCTTGGACCGGTTTTGTTCAATATCTTTATTAATGATCTGGATGAGGGGATGGATTGCACCCTCAGGAAGTTTGCAGATGACACTAAGCTAAGGGGAGCGGTAGATACACTCAGGGGCAGAAATAGGGTCCAGAGTGACTTAGACAAATTGGAGGATTAGGCCACAAGAAATCTGATGAGGTTCAACAAGGACAAGTGCAGAGTCCTGCACTTGGGACGGAAGAATCCCAAGCATTGTTACAGGCTGGGGACCAACCAGCTAAGTAGTAATTCTGCAGAAAAGGACCTGGGGATTACAGTGGATGAGAAGCTGGATATGAGTCAACAGTGTGTCCTCATAGCCAAGAAGGCTAATGGCATATTAGGTTGCATTAGGAGGAGCATTACCAGCAGATCCAGAGAAGTGATTATTCCCCTTCATTTGGCTCTGGTGAGGCCACATCTGGGCTGTGTCTACATTGGCACCCTTTTCCGGAAAAGGGATGCTAATGAGACACTTCAGAATTGCAAATGCCACTGGGATTTAAACTTTCCCCGCGGCATTTGCATTCCTCTTAAAATCAGGAATAAGGGATCTTCCGGAAAAGGCTTTATTTTCTGAAAGATCCCTGTCTAGACTGGCGCTTTTTTCCGGCAAAGCCCCGAGCCGGAAAAAAGCAGCAGCCATGTTCATGCAAATGCCGCGGGGAAAATTTAAATCCCTGCGGCATTTGCAATTCCGAAGTGTCTCATTAGAATCCCTTTTCCGAAAAAGGGTGCCAATGTAGACACAGTCCTGGAGTATTGTGTCCAGTTCTGAGCCCCCCAACTACAAAAAGGATGTGGATGCATTGGAGAGTATCCAGCAGAGGGCAACCAAAAGGATTAGGGGGCTGGAGCATATGACCTACAAGGAGAGGCTAAGGGAGTTGGGTCTGTTTAGTCTGCAGAAGAGAAGAGTGAGGGAGAATTTGATAGCAGCCTTTAACTTCCTGAAGGGAGGTTCCAAAGAGGCTGGAGAGAGGCTGTTCTCAGTAGTGATGGATGGCAGAACAAGGAGCAATGGTCTCAAGTTGTGGTGGGAGAGGTCCAGGTTGGATATTAGGAAAAACTATTTCACTAGGGATATGTCTACACTACAGCACTAATTCGAACTAACTTAATTCGAATTAGTTAATTCAAACTAAGATAATTCGAACTAGTGCATCTAGACCTAAAAACTAGTTTGAATTAGCATTTTGCTAATTCGAACTAGCATGTCCACACTGAGTGGACCCTGAACCAAGGCTAAGGATGGCCGGAAGCAGTGCCGGCAGGGCATCAGATTAGGACTTAGAGCGTGGAGCTGCTGTCTCAGGCTAGCCGAGGGCTGTGCTTAAAGGGACACGACCCCCACCCCAGACAGACAGTTCTCAGGGGTTCCCTGCTTGCAAAGCAGTCCTGGCTTGGCGTGCCCTGAGTGCCCACACTCGGCACATCACAGCACTTGGCCATCAGCCCGGCTGAACTTGCTGCAGGCTACCATCCGAGGGGGGGGGTCAATCGGGGGGCTGCAGGAGAGCTTCCACCCCGAGGAGCCCGCAGAGCCAGCCCAGTCCTCTCCATTGGGGGCTCGTACCCCATTCCTCCCTCACCTCCTTCCACTTACCCCTCCCTAGCCCCCCTTCCTGATGTACAAAATAAGGGACATGTGAGTTCAAAAATAGAAACTCTCCCAAAACTCGGGGAGACTGGGAAAAGGAGGTGGGAGAGGGGAAGAGAGAGGGTGGGAGAGGGGAGGGCAACTAAAATGATCAGAGGTTTGGAACAGGTCCCATATGAAGAGAGGCTAAAGAGACTTAGACTTTTCAGCGTAGAAAAGAGGAGACTGAAGGGGGATATGATAGGGGTCTATAAAAGCACAAGTGGTGTGGAGAGGGTGCATAAAGAAAAGTTCTTCATTAGTTCCCATAATAGAAGGACTAGAGGACACCAAAGGAAAGGAATGGATAGCAGGCTTCAACTAATAAAAGAAAGTTCTTCTTCACAAAGCAAATAGTCAACCTGTGGAACTCCTTGCTGCAGGAGACTGTGAAGGCTACAACTAGAACAGAGTTTAAAGAGAAGTGAGATAAATTCATGGAGGCTGGGTCCATGGAGTGCTATTAGCCAGGGGGTAGAAATGGTGTCCCTGGCCTCTGTTTGTGGAAGGCTGGAGATGGATGGCATGAGACAAATGGCTTGGTCATTGTTTCGGTCCATCCCCTCCAGGGTCCCTAGTTTTTGCCGCTGTCAGCAGACAGGCTACTGGGCTAGATGGACCTTTGGTCTGACCCAGTACGGCCATTCTAAGCTCAGGGCTCAGGGTTGGGGGTCTCACTGGACCACCCTGATTTTCATGCAGACCTGCTCCTGGGTGGCCAGGCTGGCAGCTATCCTGCCCTAGACGGTAACTTTCCTGTGCCTAGTGTGGAGGTCGTGGATGAGGTCCACGATGTCTGCACTAGACCAGGTGGGAGCCCGCCTCTTGCGGACCTGGGTAGGCTCCCGGGAGCCGCCAGCCTGGTCCCGGGAAGAGGCGGAGGGCTGGGTGGCAGCGAGTGGCTGGCTCGAGCCGTGCCAGGTGCAGGGTCTGCTGGCTGGGTGCTGGCAGGCTTGCACCTGGCACGGGCACCGTAGCCAGCCCGTGCCCCTTTAAGGGGTCCGGGGCCAGGAGGGGGGCAGACAAGTTTCCCTGGTGGTGCCCAGAGTGGCCACCAGGGCAAGCTGGGGAGGGCTAGCCTCCCACTAGTTCGAATTAAGTGGCCACACAGCCCTTAATTCGAACTACTTAATTCGAACTAGGCGTTAGTCCTCGTAGAATGAGCTTTACCTAGTTCGAATTAAGCGCTCCGCTAGTTCGAATTAAATTCGAACTAGCGGTTTGCCTGTGTAGCGCCTAGCAAAGTTAATTTGAACTAATGTCTGTTAGTTCGAATTAACTATGTAGTGTAGACATACCCTGGGAGAGTGGCGAAGCACTGGAATGGGTTACCTAGGGAAGTAGTCGAGTCTCCATCCTCAGAGATTTTTAAGTCTTAGCTTGACAAAGCCGTGGTTGGGTTGATTTAGTTGGGATGGGTGCTGCCTATGGCAGGGGGTCAGACTTGATGACCTTCTGAGGTCTCTTCCAGCTCTATGGTTCTATGATTCTATGAATGGTGGATATGGTGGCAGTATCTAGGTGATGGTGCACAGTGGGGAACCATGGGGCAGATATGTGGCATGGGGCACTGTCTGGGCAAGGTGGGGGAATATGGGGCAAGGTGCACAGTGGGGGATAGTGTGGGAAGAATCTGGGGCACACAGTTGTACCGTGGAGGACCAGAGGGAGGGTTCTGGCACACAGGGCAGGGTAGGAGACTGGGTGTGTCATGATCATGAGGGTTAGCCAGCAGCCTGGGAACTAAGGGGTTAATCTTACCTAAATCAGGTAGATTCATCCAATAGGAATGTAGATAGGAATTTCAAACTGAGAGAGTCAGACAGAATGTCTCCCTCCAGGAATAGACTTTTCACTCTTCTGTAAGTAGGATAAAGTTGAGATAAATCTATTACGTTTTATTGTTTTATGGTTTGGGAAATGGGATCTGATGGCTGTGCATTTAAAATGGGTTTTGCTCTCCTTTGTAACTAAGCTGCACATAGGAGGCCAGAGAGGCCTCCCCACCACACACACCATGTTCCTGCTCCAATTGCTAGGAACCCCAAACAATGGGTGCTGCAGGGATGGCACCTGTGGGTGTGAGGGCAGCCCATGGAACCTCCCTGGTTTTTACCCCCTCCCACACAGCAACCCTTGCCCCAGCTTCGTATGAGTGGGCGTGTCGTTGTGAGGAGATGGAGCGAGTGGGAGCAGGGCTTTGGGGAAGGGATGGGGCGGGGTGATCGGGTTTGTGGGATTTACAAGCTGGAAGCCCTGTTGATAGTGCAGGAAGCGAGTTGACCTTGGGTTTTTCTTTTGATTGTTTTTCATTTTGATCGCTCTTTGGCGCCTTGAGACCTGGCATGGTTAAAACTGAGATCAGGGCCCTGTTGTGCTGTATCCTGGAAATCCCAGATACCATCTTGAAGCTCCCTTCCTGTTTCACCTCCTGGGGTTCCCTGGGGAAGGACAGAAACCGGCTTTAGGAACTCCATCAATTCCTGTAGCAGAAGAGATCCAGGTTCCCAGGCTCCCTAGGTCTGCTGACTCTGGGGGTATGTCTACACTACCCCGCTAGTTCGAACTAGCGGGGTAATGTATGCATACCGCACTTGCTAATGAAGCCCGGGATTTGAATTTCCCGGGCTTCATTAGCATAAGCGGGGAGCCGCCATTTTTAAATCCCCGCTGCTTCGAACCCCGTGTAGCGCGGCTACACGGGGCTCGAACTAGGTAGTTCGGACTAGGGTCCTATTCCGAACTACCGTTACTCCTCGTGAAACGAGGTGTACCGGTAGTTCGGAATAGGCACCCTAGTCCGAACTACCTAGTTCGAGCCCCGTGTAGCCGTGCTACACGGGGTTCGAAGCAGCGGGGATTTAAAAATGGCGGCTCCCCGCTTATGCTAATGAAGCCCGGGAAATTCAAATCCCGGGCTTCATTAGCAAGTGCGGTATGCATACATTACCCTCCTAGTTCGAACTAGGAGGGTAGTGTAGACATACCCTGGGTGAGGGCAGCCACTCCGCACAGGCTGGACAGAGCATTCGGGCACCCAAGGCTGATCTTAGGAAAAAGGCAAACTTAGATTACATGCCTCTGGCTCTTGCAGGTGTGGCACCTTTGCCCCTGGCCCAGTGGGATCCTCAGATGCCCAAAGCCATGTTCCCATGTTGGGCTAGTGACCTGGCTGCACAGAGCAGCTGCATTGCTGCCCCCACAACACAGCCCATGCATCCCTAGAGGCTGTCCTGAGGGGCATGAGCCGCAGCCAGGTCACTTGTCCTTCCTGGACTGCTTACAGGGTAGGCAGGAGAGCTGCGGCTAACAGCCCAGCCCAGATGGGGAAAGACCTTTGGCAGCCTCTTCCTCCCTTCCATGGTGCCCTTTGGTGCCATCACAGTGCAGTATCAGCCACATGGCTCCCAGGGAGAAATCCCCCTCTCCGTGTGACTCTCCCCACCAGCAGGAGCAGTTGCTCTACATCCACACAGCATTCCCTTGCACCATAAGCAGTGACTCAAAGGCTGGCACTGTTGAGCTGAAACCCCCTCCCCCCCCCCCAGCTTCCTTTTCTTTTCATTTGCTACCAAGCTCTTCCAACACAGCTCTGCCAGTGTCATCTGCTCCGGGCTCTTCTACTGGTTGCCTGGCCCCAGCTGGGTTCTGGGTAACCTACAAGGTTCCTTTTAATGTTCCAGTGCTGCTAACATGCCCCAGGGCCTATGGAAAAACACAATCACGTCTCTCTTTGCAGAGCCAGAAGTGTCATTAAGAACCCGCCAGGCCCTGCCCAGGATCTGACTGGTCCTAGACACTGTGCATCACCAAAGACATCTTGTGGTCATACTCTGTAATTCACGGTGTGCTTCCCATGGCACAGCACTGCCACCAGGTGGCAAGCCCTGGTAAAGCACAGTGTAGTGGTTTATTCTTAACATTTCTACCATCCGGGTTTACTGTCACTGTGCTAAGTTGGGGGTGGGCATGCGACAGGCAGTGGAACTGCTCTATTGCCTTCAGCACTTGGTAGGTTTTTGTATTTCTTTCTGCCTCTCCCCCAATGTAGGTTCTAATCATATAGAGTAGCCCACAGTGGCGCTCAGCTGACTTCTGCACCACTCAGCCGGGCCGCTGCATGGGAGCAAGTGGCGCAAGTGACCATTTAGGCTCTGTGGTCCCCCGAGTGAGAGACAGGAGGGGGAGGAGAACAGAAAGAGAAAGACAGAGAGAGAGGCAGGAGGCAGAGGAGAGCTGAGAGAGAGAGGGGGGAGGCAGTAGAAGGAGGGGAGGGAGAGAGACGAAGCGAGAGACTGGAGGCTCAGGAGAGAAGACCCACATGAAAGAGCGACCTTTAAATCCCATTTTATGACGGGCTAATTGGCTAGTCATATATATAGTAGCCCAATGTCTGTGAGTCTGGAATGCTGAAACGCTGGCTGTTCCCTCTGGGTGGTGGTGCTTGGCTGACTTTTGTGCTGCTCAGCCGAGCCGCCATGGGGGAGCAAGCGGAGCAAGCTGCTGTTTGGGATCCTCCGTGGTGGCCCCACTGAGCAGCGCAGAAGTCAACCAAGCATCATGGCGGGAGGCGAAGGGGGGGGGGCAGGGCGGTGACATGCAGCATGACAGCGGCTCCAGGCCTTGCCCCTGGCCATGAATGTCACTGCCTCGCCCCCCTTAGCCTCCCTCAGCAGCGGTCGGCTGACTTCTGCACTGCTCAGCTGGGCCGCCGCATGGGAGCAAGTAGCGCAAGCGACCATTTGGGCTCTGCGGTCCCCCAAGTGAGAGGAGGCAGGAGGGGGAGGTGAAGAGAAAGAGAGAGACACAGAGAGAGAGGCAGGAGGAGGAGAGCTGGGGCGGGGGGGGGGAGGAAGTAGGAGGAGGAGAGAGAGACTGAGCGAGAGACCAGAGGCTCAAGAGAGAAGACTGAGGTAGAGGAGAGACCTGAAAATCCCGTTTTATGACTGGCTAATTGGCTAGTATACTAATATTAGGCTCCATTGTATCCAACATTTTCGTCTAGTTGTAGATTTAACTTTAAGCTTTTTTAAACTGCCCCGAGTACTATGTTAGCACACAAAAGTTGAAGCCTTTGAAATAAGGCTATTTTCTCAATATTTCTTGTTTTCAGTCATATACTGTAGGAGTTGGAAAATCATTCCCTTCCTCACTCATCTGCTGATAAACTACATTGGCGCTGCTGGAGCAGAGAAATGGAGGCTCGTTACTATGTATCCTATTTCTTTTTAACAGTAATACTTAAACAGCAGCTGTACTGTGTGATTCATCCACCGGCACCAACAGTACTGGTTGGAGGAAGCTGCTAGACCAAATGTTGAAAATCACATTTTGAATGTCTTTCCTTTTCCTTTTGAAAGGGCCTTGGCATTTTATATTTCGTGTCACCTGATAGGTAGGTAATCCTAGAAACAGAAAGTGAATATATGACCCTAGATCTTATGACTGATTTTTATTTGGCCATATTTATCAATCACAAGCAAAAGAAAAACACACGAAGAAAACAAAACGTCTTTTTTCACTTTGTGGGACATTTTTGCAAACAACAATTCTTGAAGAAATACATGTGACAGCATTTTATATAACTTCAGTGTCTTCTCATAAACACCTTTGTTAGTCAATATTGTATAACTAGACAATTAGCCCGTCATAAGATGGGATTTTCAGGTCTCTCCTTCATGTTGGTCTTCTCTCCTGAGCCTCCGGTCTTTCTTGTCTCTCTCCTCCTCCTTCTACTGCCTTCCCCTCTCTCTCAGCTCTCCTCTGCCTGCTGCCTCTCTCTCTGTCTCTTTCTTTCTCTTCTCCTCCCCCTCCTGCCTCTCACTTGGGGGACCACAGAGCCCAAACAGCCATTTGGGCTCTGCACTCCCCGTGCTGCATGGGGATTGTGGAGCCCAAACGGTCGCTTGCGCCACTTGCTCCCATACAGCGGCCCGGCTGAGTGGCGCAGAAGTCAGCCAAGCACCACGGTGGGAGGTGAAGGGGGGCGGGGCGGAGACATTCACAGCCAGGGGGCAGGGCCTGGAGCCGCTGTCATGCCACACATCACTGCCCTGCCCCCCTTTGCCTCTCGCTGTGGCACTCGGCTGACTTCTGCACCGCTCAGCTGGGCTGCCGCGGGGGAGCAAGTGGCGCATGCAGTCATTTGGGCTCCCCCATGGCAGCCAAGCTGAGCGGTGCATTAGTCAGCCGAGCGCCACGGCGAGAGGCGAAGGGGGGCGGGGCGGTGATGTACATGGCCATGTCCCGCCCTCTTGCCATGTACGTCACCGCCCCGCCCCCCCTTTCCCCTCCTGCCGTGGCACTTGGCTGACTTCTGTGCCACTCAGCCAGGCCGCCACAGGGGAGCAAGCGGTGCAAGCAGCCATTTGGGCCCCGCACTCCCCATGCAGCACGGGCTGCCCAGAGGGAATGGGCAGCATTTTGGCATTACAGACACTGAGCTACTATATATATGATTGCAGGAAGTTCATATTAGTTTTAGTTGATAATTTCATGAAAAAAACTAGAAAGCGATTGCAGCATGTGCATTACAAAATTTGGAACGTTGCATGTCTACATTGGCGGAACTTATAGCAGTGGCGTCAATTTGGCGGGCAATACAAGCAGTCTTAAACGTTTTCAGGTAGCATTTTCCCCAGTTGCATCAACCACGTTAAAGCTTGTCATCACTGATGGTGCTAAATCATGCAAGGACGCAATTACATAGTTTAGAAAAAAACTGTAGCCTATGTACAACATTGGCGTTAATAGTGCATTTACATCATTGAAGACACGTTCTACACTAATGCACTGATCTCGTGTAACTTTCGATTCTGGGGCATTTTAAGCACTTTTCCACAAACCTAACTTGGTCCCATTGTGGAATCATCTACAGTATAAGACAGCCCACATGTCAATTTTTGGTAGTTGTAGTTAACAGGAATACTCCATATTCTTAAGAACGCAGTTAAAGCCTACACGTCTCTAGTCTTATGTACATTTTGGTGTTAGGGCACTTTTAGCGGAAAGAAAGAAATTTCTCACAGGACATTGCTTCCCCTCGGACTACACAAAATTCTGTTAGTCCTTAGGGATTTGTTTAAGAAGAACTATTTTTCCTCTGGAAACCTCATTTTAATTAGAATTTGTTAGCTGACATAAAATACCTGAAACTTTGTTCTGGGCAACTTTCAACAAAACATTCCGTTTGCCTCAAAAACTATTGAGCTTTTTGTACAATGCTACATTAAGCACACCTCCTTCATGTGACTTTAGGTTGATAACTCCAGTTGCTCTAAATTGCTGTTAAATCCGCTGTATGTCGCTGTCCTCTCATATGGATTTTGTTTGTCGGTATTTTGAAATAGAAACACGAGGTACCTCAAAAGGCAGGTAAATACACTGATTGCTTGATCCTCTGTCGTAATGAAACGCTACAAACATGTATATTTTAGTTAAAAATAATATATTTTGCCTCTTATCTCTAGTAAAGCTATTGTAACCATACTACAGTTAGGAACAGTTTCCTCTCAGAAAACATTCATTCAATTCTGGACAATTTTAGTGCGGTCTACATTAATCACAGTGTTTCCTGATACGTCAGTTTCAGTTATGACCTCTTTAATGAGAAACACTGAGTTAAACCTTTGATATTCAAGTCTTTGCGCAACTTTCTTCAGTAATCTACAAGTATCACAGGTGAAAGGCGAGTCTAGAATGCTTCAAACAGGAACAGGAAATTTTCCTCTAAACTGAGATAGCTACCTGTGACCGGGCGGCGGGGAACACGAGCCTCAACCCCGCGCCCCGCACTTGGGCGCCGCGGGGAACTGCCGCCAGGAAGCCGGAGCAGCTCTGCCGCGCCTGCTCTGCAGCGGCTGCGGGCGCAGGCGCGAGAGACTCCCCGGCGCCCGACCCCAGAGAGCTTCCGGCGGCCCAGGGCGCAGGCGTCCCAGGCCAGGGGCGCCGGATTCAAAAAGCCGGGCGGCCGTGAGCAGGAGGGGGAGCTGGAGCTCCGGCTGGGCGGCAGACGTTCCAGGATTGGCAGCGGAGGCCCCGTGGCCGGAGAGGGTGAGTCTCACCCGGCGTCCTGCCGAGCCAAGCGCGGCAGGGCGGAACCGAAGGGGTCGGAGGAAGCAGCCCAGGATGGGTTCGGAAATCCCCGGGGACCAGTGAGTTGCAGCCATAGCCCCCCTGGTCGGGCGGTGCGTTTCGGATGCCCACCCTTAGGGTCCTGGGATCTGGAGAGGGGGCGAGCCCAGGTCCCCCTGCGCCCAGGTCGGTAACCAAAGGACTAAGTGGGACCGAGACAGCTGAATGTGACTAAGCGCCCCTATCAAGCGGATCCGAACGTTACACTACCTTTTAGGGACTTTAACAGTAAATGACCCTGTTATACTGTGGTGTAGTGGGCTGTCTGCTCTGTGACCTGGGGTCCCCCTGCGCTGTGATGGGAGATTCTCACCCAGACACCCAGGCTCAGCCTCCCAGGGAGGGAGACAAAGAAAAGAGGGCAGAGACCAACACCTGGCTGGCAAAAGCTATACTGACTCACTGGGGGGAAAAAAGCAAGAGAATTTTAGTACAACATATGGTCACTCTATACACTAGTAAGGAGATTAGCATATTACAGTTGTTGGAGGGCTTTATTTAGTGGTAACAGGGCTATAGGAAAGCCAGTCAATATTTTTTGTGTCTCTGATTTAAAAACTGGCCCACTCCCTGCCCCAAGCCAAACTTGTCACAAATAATTGTCAACAACTTAATTTTCTGTTTTTGGCTAAGATATTGATTTTAAAAATACTGAAATTGGATTCAGGATTGTTAGCAAGCACTTTTAGCAAACAAAGTTATTAAATGACAATCTAAATGGCAACACAGTACTGCTTCTATGCCTGGCTTACCCCCCAGGTTGCTGGTCAAACAGCTGCAGTAGAGGAGGAGCTAGGTGGAAAGCTGCAGGATCCCAAAATTCACCTCGTGGGGAGCAGAGTGAAAACAGCAGCAGCAAATCCTTGGGTCCGATCACATACCACTGGGCATCGCCGCCAGCACCATGGACCATGGCGAAGTTAGCACAGCATCTGATCTCAGGGACGGGGCACCCACTCATCCTACCTTGCGCAGCTCCCCCCGGATGAGATGGATTCCTGCCAACCCAGGGCGAGAGAGACACGCTCCCCAGCTAGGGTGACCAGATGTCCTAATTTTATAGGGCCAGTTGCGATATTTGGAGCTTTGTCTTATATAGGCACCAATTACCCCCCACCTAGGGTGACCAGACAGCAAGTGTGAAAAATCAGACAGACAGGCGGGTGGGGGGTAATAGGAGCTTGTATAAGAAAAAGACCAAAAAATTGGGACTATCCCTATAAAAGTGGGACATCTGGTCACCCTACCCCAACTCCCGTCCTGATTTTCCACACATGCTATCTGGCACCTTATCCCCAGCCCAGCCAGCTGTGTGTGATAATTCCAGCCAGCCCCTGTTGCTTGAGCAGGCTGTGAAGTGTGAGTCACTTTAGCTTTCATTTCCTCAGCATGCAGCCAGCCAGCTCCACCCCCACCCAGCACCTCACCCAACCCAACCCAGCCCTGCTGGAGGGGAGGGGGAAAGACGGGGGTGCTCCGTCTGGCGGGGGAGAAGAATGTATGTTATGGGGGGCAACAAAGGATACTGCCAGAGCTGCCCCGCCTGCCTCACCTCATGCTGGGGGAAAGAGTCACACTCACAGGTGAGTTCCTTCCCCCCCACCCCCTTCCCAGAGACCCCAGCAGCCAATCCCTTCCCTTACACTGTGCTGCAGGCAGCGCATTCGGCTCTCTCTAGGATCCAGACCTGCTGTTACATGCTCCACTGCTTCCTGTCCATCCCAGCAGAGTGGTGCCCCAGAAATACTGGTGCCCTAGGCAACTGCCTATTCTGCCTATGGCTAAGGACAGCCCTGGGGACATAGTTTGAAGCCAGCAGGAGGGCTCAGGGATGCAGGGACAGGTATGCATATGCGATAGCAGGACAGCATGGGAAGGAATGAGTGACACACAGCTGCACTGACCCTAGGAGGAGCGCAATGAGCTGGGGCAGAGCAATCCCAGTCAGATGGCCTGAGCAGTCCTTAAGACCTTCATCTTGGGGGGGGTCTAGGAGAGGACTAGGGCTCAGGGGCTACCTTGGCTCAGGTCTGCTACAGTTACTCTGCTGAGGGTGTTTAGATCTTTCACATCAGCCGCTGTACAGTTTATAGGAGCCCACCAAAGACTGGAGCCAACAGAGCAGTTCCAGTGCCTGTCCAATGGATTGGGGAGCCCATGCCCAAATTAGCACAGTGACAGTGATGGCAGAAATGTTAAGAGGGAACCATTACACTGTGCACTGCCAGGACCTGCCACCTAGTGTCACTGCTGTTGCATGAGAAACAAACTGAATTACAGAGAATGGCCAGAAGATGTCCCTGGTGATGCACAGTGGCTAGGAGGTGTCAGACTCTGGGCAGTGCCTGGCGGGTTGTTAATGACACTTCCTGCTCTGCACAGAGCAACCTGATTGTGTCTTTCCATAGGCCCTGGGGCATGTTAGCAGCACTGGAACATTAAAAGGAAGACACTGGCAGAGCAAATAAAAAGAAGAGGGGCCTCAGTTTTACCCATGCCAGGTCTCATGGTGCCAAAGAGCAATCAAAATGGTTACACAATGGAAAGAAAAACAAAACCCAACCAGCTGGGCTTAGAGAAATCAGGGTCCCTGCGGGCTGAAATACAAACCTGCCTGCTGAGAATCATCATCAGCAACAGTTTGCACAAAGCTAACAAAGGTCAACTTGCTTCCCGCACTATCAACAGGCTGCCAACTTTCAAATCCCACAAACCTGATCATGCCTATCCTGCCCCTTCCTCAAAGCCCCGCTCCCACTCGCTCCATACCCCTGCATCTGATGCTCCCACTCATGAGAAGCTGGGGCAAGGGTTGCTGTGTAGGAGGGATAAGAGCCAGGGCAGCTCTGTGGTCTGCCCTCACACCCACAGGCACCATCCCCACAGAAACCATTGGTTGTGGTTCCTAGCAATTGGAGCAGAAACTGTGTGGCTATGTCTAGACGGGCATGATTTTCTGTTAAAAGCATTTGCGGAAAAGAGTGTCTAGATTGTCACAGATGCCAATTTTTTCTGTGTGGAAAAGTGTCCGTGCCAATCTAGATGCGGTTGTGCGCAAGAAAGCCCTGATTGCAGTTTTCACCATCAGGGCTTTTTTGCGCAAAACAATACCGCGTTGTCTCCACTGGCCCTCTTGTACAAAAGCATTTGCGCAAGAGGGCTTTTGCCCGAACAGGAGCAACATAGCATTTCCACAAGAAGCACTGATTTCAGACAGTAGGAAGTCAGTGTTCTTGCGGAAATTCAAGTGGCCAGTGTAGACAGCTGGTAAGTTGAAAAACTTGCCAGTCTAGACGCAGCCTGGGAGTGGGGAGGGAGGGGAGCCTCTCTGGCCTCTCATGTGCTATGGGGGGGGGGGGGGGGTTGCGGGAAACTGGGAGCTGCTTCTCAAAGTCACATGGAGCCCTGCCTTTGCCCTGGACCCCTGTTGTGGCACCAACCGGACTTTTAATGACACTGGAGCCTCCAGGATCCCTTTTAAACAGTGTATTGTGGTCAAAACAGGACATCTGGCCACTCTAGCACCTGGTGATCAATGTTCTCTTTAATCTTTTCCATCCGTATGCAGAATAAATGTTATGTGCACTGAGGCGAGTGTGAATGCACACCACCAGTAGCAACACAAAACTTTGCTGTGGGAGCTCTGCTAATCACAGCATTGGAATCTCTGCTGAGTGGGTGCATGAGCATCCAGCTTACAGAGAATCACCTAGGACCCTACACAGGGGTGAGGTGCCCCTCAGCCTAAGTAACAGGGTCAGGGTGTGACCAAGAGCTTGTAGGCTGACGAGACAAAAACTTCAGCATGGATCTCAGAGGTATTTAGTTCCAACCCTACTCATATACAATGTATGTAGCCCTGAAGGGCACCATGACACTTGTTGAGGTGCCCTTGTCACAGAGCATCGGGGAGTCCCCGACCCTGCACCGCCATCTGCAGCTAGATGTGAGACTCAGCCAGCAGGTAGAACAGAAGGTTAATTGGTTCATAGGGACACAACATAGCATAGGATTGATGGTCACACAGGGACCAAGAGCAGGCAGCCTTATTCCTCTTGGGGAGCAGGTGTCTGGGCCCAATACACATCTGCAATGAGTCATACCCAGTTTCTCCCACCTCATGCAGAGGGTGCTGCAGTGTGTGTGTGTGGGGGGGGGGAGGAGCAGAGCTGAGGTACATGTACATACAGCATAATACAGCAAAGAGTACCACCATGTGAACTCCTACTAGTGAATATAACAACCCGGCTGTGTCTAAACTGGCCAGTTTTTCTGGAAAATCAGCTGCTTTTGTGGAAAAACTTGCCAGCTGTCTACACTGGCCACTTGAATTTCCGCAAAAGCACTGACAATCTCATGTAAGATTGTCAGTGTTCTTGCGGAAATACTATGCTGCTCCCATTTGGGCAAAAGTCCTTTTGTGCAAAACTTTTGCACAAAAGGGCCAGTGTAGACAGCTCAGATTTGTTTTCCGTAAAAAAGCCCCAATTGCGAAAATGGCGATCGGGGCTTTTTTGTGGAAAAGCGCGTCTAGATTGGCCACGGACGCTTTTCCGCAAAAAGTGCTTTTGCGGAAAAGCGTCTGTACCAATGTAGACACTGTTCCGAAAACGCTTTAATGGAAAACTTTTCTGTTAAAAGCATTTCTGTAAAATCCTGCCAGTCTAAGCACAGCCCCCCAGTATGTCACATCTCTCCCCGCTTCCAGACCGAATGGAGCAGGGTCACTCTGTCAGTGTCCTGGGGAAGTTCAACCCCCTACTGCCAGGATAAAGCATCAGCTGTGACATTGGTGCTCCTCTTAGCATGGACCCTTCATGGCGGCAACCTGCAGGAGCAGGTTTCACCTTGTTTGGCTGCTTGGCAACCTTGAAGGGGCCTCCCCAGGCTGCCTGCCGCTTGTTCTTCTGCACAGGGATGAGACCCTCCTAAGGGGTGCCGGTGTGGGTCCATGCGCTGCTGTTGTACCAGCCCTTCCACTTCTCTTCGGGCACCTGTCTGTGAGCAAACAGCAGGTGGGGCAAGTACTTGTCCTGGGCTTGTGAGTGCTGGTGCATAAAGGTTTTTAGCATCTGCTTTAGTGTCCTGTGAACCTCCCCACATGTCCATTGGATTGGGGATGATATGCTGAGGTCCAGGAGAGCCCGCCCCTGTACTTCTCCCACAAGCACTAGAGCAGAGTGGACATGAAGTAGAACCCCTGGTTCTTGAGCACCCCCTTGGGGAATGCCACCCTGCTGAAAATGGCCAGCAGCACGTCTTCCACAATGTTTGCCTTGATAGAAGGGTGGAGCCATGGCCTCAGGGTGGTGAATAGTGAAATCCACCACCAGCAGGATGTATTTCTTCCCCGACCGGGTCGCCTTGACAAGGGGCCTCACTAGATCCATCTCCATCTTCTGGAAAGACTTCTCTATGATAGGAAGAAAGCTGCCTTGAGGCCACTGCCTATCTCGGGCATTCCCCACCCATTGGTAGGCGGTGCAGGACCTCCACCAGTAAAAGTTCTGCAGCAGCCTTTGCTGGGTGCCCCAGATCCCCTGGTGCCCCAAGAATGGGACGTCATGGGCCAGGTGCAGCAGCCTGTGGCGATACCTTTTGTGGAACTACCAGCTGCCGCTGGACCCCCGCCCCTGACTCCACTTTCCCTGCGGGGAGCCATTCCCAGTACAGGAATTCCCTCTCCCACAGGAACCTCTCCCGGCAGCCTCCTCCAGGGGCTGAGCTGCGCGGAGGCCAGCCCGGTCTCTCAGCATCTCCAAGGAGGGATCTGCCTGCACCTTGACCTGGAATCAAGCAGCTGGGGAAGGGACTGTTCCCTGCCACTGCCTGTGTCTGGGGTCCCAGCTCTGTTGAGCCTGGCCCCCTGGGGCTCCTTGTCTGCTGGGATGAGGACCTGTGCCCCCTGCAGGCTGCCCTCCCCTGGGGTCAGGGCCATGGGCCCTTCGGTGGCTCTGGCTACAGGTAGTGACCAGGGCACTGTGATGTCCTTCTGGTCAGTCCTCAAGGTCCCAGCCCATCAGCACCCCAGTAGGCAGGTGCTGGTGCAACCTCACTTCTTTGGGGCCCTCCTTAGCTCCCCCATTTCAGATGCACTTGCGCCACAGGCACCTTGAACAGCATCCTGCCTATGGCCATCAGGATCAGGTGGGTGCTGGGCACCATGCAGTCTGGGGCCACTAGCTTGGGCTGGGCCAACGTCATCTCTTCCCCTGTGTCCCAGTAACCAGAACCTTCCTGACATCCACCTTGAGGGGCATGAGGCACTCTCTCCACAGGGTGCCGCCCTGCTCCCACCCAGTACAGGGAGAAGCCTGCCTCGGGAATGTCAGGTCTCCCAGATGAGCTGCCCTGAGCAGCCTCCCCCACCTGAGCTGAGGGCAGCCTGCTAGCCCCTGCCACTGGGCGGCTTGCTTCTCCTCCAGCCCCACCCAGTTAACCCTGGAAAGTCTCAGGTTGTGGAGCTTGTCCTGGGGTTTGGGGCACTGAGTCTGCTTGTGGCCCTTTGCCCACAGAGATGGCAGGTCAGGGGCCCAATACACACCTGCAGTGAGTTGTGCCCAGCTTCTCCCTCCTCATGCAGCGAGGAGGGAGGAATTGAGGGGAGGAGGGAGGAACTGAGGTACACACACACATACAGCACAATACAGCAAAGAGTGAATGTAACAACTGAGTGAACACAGGACTAGAAGAGTGGATAATACCTCCACTCTTGTCACAGCCCTATGCAGCTGTGCGCTGCATATGTGGCACCTCTGGCTCAGGCAGCCAGCCCTATCCCCTGGCTGACCCCCAGTACGGGGTGTGTCCACCAGGCCATATGGGCCCAAAGACACCCCTGCTTAGCTCCCACCCCGTTTCTTCCCACCCTGCCCCCACTCCAGCCCATCCCTCAAATCCCCTCCTGTGAGCCACGAGGCCTGGGTGACTGGCATGAGTCCGGGCACTGGAAGCAGGGGCAGGAAGCAGAGAGACCCGGCCTCAACCTGGTCTGCTCTATGTTCTCTCAGTTGTGTTGCTCCACTTCCCACCACTGGTGGCCAGGGGAGGGGGGAGTTCCTCCTCTTCCCCCAACCTTCCCAAGTGATGTGCCTGGGAGCCAGAGGAGCCGCTTCCCAGGAGGTGCTCTGGGAGGCAGTATGGGTCAGTGTCTGGGGCACTGCCCTGGTAAACAGGCTGCTTGCAGTCCATTTCCCACCTTCATCTGCAGTCATTTCCCAGCTCCAAGCCTGTGATTCCCCTCCCAGCTTGTGCCTGTTTAGACTGGGAGCATGGGCACCCAGCAAAGCAGAGCTCTGATCTTGGTTGGTGGCTGGGCAGTGCCTGGTGCTGTTTGCTTACCTGCACTGGGAGCTGAAACAGCCTTGACAAGTCATGAAGGGGAAGTGTCGGGTTGGTCCTTGCACATCTCCAGCAACCGACCCTTGGTCATTTCCAACCAAAGTGCTCTGGGCTCACAGGGTTACAGTTTCTAGGGGTAGAGATTCCATCCCAGTGCTGTTTCCTAAGGAAGCAGTTCTTCCTAATATCCAGCCTAGCATCTCTGCCCCTGCCCACTGGAGCTTGAGGCCATTGCTCCTTGTTCTGCCACCTACCATCACTGAGAACAGCCTCTCTCCATCTTCTTTGGCATCCCACTTCAGGAAGCTGAAGTCTGCTATGAAATCCCCCCTCACTCTTTTCTTCTGTAGACTAAACAGACCCAACCCCCTCAGCCTCTGCTTATAGGTCATGTGCTCCAGCCCCGGGATCATTTTTATTGCCCTCCACTGGACTTTTTTGAATGCGACCACATTCTTTCTGTAATGGGGACCCAGAAATGGACACAATACTCCCGATGTGGCCTCATCAGTGCCGAGTAAAGATCTGCTGGCAATGGTCCTCCTAATGCACTCTAATATGCCATTAGCCTTCTTTGGGTATGTCTACACTACAAAGTTAATTTCAAACTACCAACTGTTAGTTTGAATTAACTTTCATAGGGGCTACACATGCAAAATTTAATTCGAAATAGCAGAGCGCTTAATTCGAACTAGGTAAACCTCATTCTACGAGGAGTACCGCCTAGTTCGAATTAAGTAGTTCGAATTAAGGGCTGTGTAGCCACTTAATTCAAACTAGTTGGAGGCTAGCCCTTCCCAGGTTGCCCTGGTGGCCACTCTGGGCCAAACCAGGGAAACTCTTCGGCCCCCCCCTCCCAGCCCCGGAGCCCTTAAAGGGGCATGGTCTGGCTTCAGTGCTTGTGCCAGTTGCAAGCCTGCCAGCACCCAGCCAGCAGACCCTGCACCTGGCACACCATGAGCCAGCCACCTGCTGCCACCCAGCCCTCCGCCTCTTCCCGGGACCAGGCTGGTGGCTCCCAGGAGCCTGCCCGGGGCTGCAAAAGGCGGGTGCCCGCCTGGTCTAATGCGGAGATCGTGGACCTCATTGAGGTTTGAGGGGAGGGCTCCAACGTCCACGATCTCCGCACTAGGCACAGGAATGCAGCCGTCTACAGCTGCATGGCTGCCAGCCTGGTCACCAGAGGCCACATGCGGACCCAGGAGCAGGTCCGCTGCAAGATCAAGGTCCTGCGCCAGGCCCACTTCAGGGCCTCCCAGTCAGGGGCCGACCCAGAGGTGTACCCACACTTGGATGCCCTGGACCTCATCCTGCGGGCTCATGGAGTCCATGCCTCCCGGGTGGTGATCGACCCCGGGGCAGAGGGACCCGTCCCTGACATTGAGGAGGAGGAGGAGGATGCAGAGAGCCAAGAGCCTGCAAGGAGCCTGCCCAGGACCCCTGAGGCATCCCACAGAGCGTGGGCGAGTGCTGTTTCAAGCCGGTCGTGTCGTCTGAGGCCGGGGAGGGCTCCACATGTGAGTGCCATTTTGCTCCACTTATGTGTATGGGAGGGGAAAGGGAGCCCAGGAACAGTGCGCCTGGGCCTTGCCAACCATGGAGCAGCAGCTGGGTGTCATGCAGGGGCCCTGGCCCGTTCCCCACACGCCGACCTCGCCTTGCAGAGGGGGCTGGGTTTCACCCACAATGTCCCCCTAGAGGCATCCCACAGAGCACATCGGCTGTGTCGTCCGAGGAAGGGGAGGGCTCCACATGTGAATACCATCATGCTCCCCTTATGTGTATGCGGGGGGTGGGAGGACAGGGAGCCCAGGGACTATGCGCCTGGGCCTTGCCCACAATGGAGCAGCAGCTGGATGTTATGCAGGGGCCCTGGCCGGTTCCCCACATGCTGACCTCGGTCTGGAGGGGAGGGCTGGGTTTCACCCACTGTGTTCCCAGGGAGAACTGACCACTGCTCCTGTTTCATTACAGCTGCAGCAGCTGGGCCTGCAGGGAGCACCACCCCGCCTGCAACAGCCACCCGCACCCGGGTCAGCAGGCACACCAGGAACCTGGAGGAATACCAGTGGCGGCACCTCCGGCTCCTGGAGCACCAGCTCTGCACCCAGGACCACTGGGTCCGGGAGGACCTGCAGCTGCGGCAGCGGAGCTTGGATGTGCTCGAGGAGCAGGGCCATGCCCTCCGCAGCCACTTCCAGACCCTGGTGAACAGGTTCCTGCCACCTCCTGCTCTAGCCCCTGCTGCCACCCCAGCTCTCGCTCCCCCTCCTGCTTCCTCTGCACCCCCCATCCCTCCTGCCCCATCC
This sequence comes from Pelodiscus sinensis, assembly GCF_052426305.1. Lineage (NCBI taxonomy): Eukaryota > Metazoa > Chordata > Testudines > Trionychidae > Pelodiscus > Pelodiscus sinensis. The sequence goes on from NC_143073.1 coordinate 19,273,700, forward strand.
TCCACACCCACTCCCCCCCGACTCTCCTGCACCCGCAGTGCGGTGAGATGAAAGAGCCAGCAGGACCCCCAACTCTGAGCTTTCCCTTCCCTTTCTCCCCCTTCCAGCTCCCTCCACCCAGGTTTCCCCCTTCCCACTCCCACCCTCAGTCCTCCCTCTCTCCACCCCAGTTATGTAAAATAAAAAGAGATTTTTTTTGCCAAAACAGGTGTCTTTATTTGACATTAGGAAGGGGGGTTAAGGAGTGTGACGTAGTGGGGGGGGGGGTAACCTGCTAACTCTCTGGCTGCTGTCTGTAGTTCCACCAAGCAGACAAGCGATGAGTCACTATGCAAAGAGGGTATCCCAACTAGTTTGGCCAGCTGACCCCCATGGAGAGGAACACAGGAAGGTGGAATGCTGCCCTGGCTGGGGGGCAGGGCTGGAGGAGAGTGAGTGAGTTCCTGGCTGGAAAGCAGGGGAGAAGGGGCTGGGATTCCCCTATCTCAAGGGGGGCACTGAGGCCTCTTAGCCCCCAGTTCCCGTAACCAGATTACATCTGTGCTATGCTGTATCCTGGAGGAGCAATAAACCACCCTCAATTCTACTGGGTGGTGGAGTCTGTGCCATTTCGGGGTGCAGGAGATGGGGGACCCCAACGCGCCATCACAAGGAGGGGGAAGGAGGGGAGGGTGGAATAAGGCCCCAGTGGGGCATGCAGGGAGAATTCAGTCCTCCTCTACATGGAAGCTCTCCCGCAGGGTTTCCCGGATCTGGACAGCCCGGGTTGCAGGCTGGGCTGTGTGTACTGGCCAGCCACGCGGTCAGCCTCAGCCATCCAGGCTGGCAGGAAAGCCTCCCCATTCCGTTCGCATAAATTGTGCAGCACACAACATGCTGTGACAATGGGAGGCAGATTGTGCTCGATGAGGTTGAGGCGGGTGAGGAGGCACCTAAATCTGGCTTTCAGTCCGCCGAAGGCCCCCTCGACCACAATCCGGGCCCTGGTCAGCCTGGCATTGAAGGCCTGCTGGGAGGGGTTGAGGTGCCCCGTGTAGGGCTTCATCAGCCAGGGCTGTAGGGGGTAGGCCGCATCCCCCACCAGGCAGATGGGCATGTCCACGTCCCCGACCCCGATGTGGCAGTTGATGAAGAAGGTCCCAGCGTGCAGCCTCTGGCACACGGAGGAGTTGCAGACCACCCTGGTGACGTGTGCCTTGCCGGACCAGCCCACATTAATGTCTGTGAACTGGCCCCGGTGGTCAGACACAGCCTGCAGGATCACGGAGAAGTACCCCTTTCGGTTGATATACAGGGAGGCCTGGTCTGGAGCACGGATGGGGATGTGCGTCCTGTTGATGGGATGCCCCCCCCCCCCGCAGTTGGGGAAGCCGAGGGCGCCGAACCACTGGATGACTGCATCCAGGTCGGCAAGGCAGACCACCCTGCGGAGGAGCACACTGTTGATGGCCTTGACCACCTGCAGAGAGACACAGCAAAGCGTGAATCAGTGGGGTGTCTGGGAGTGTTAGTTCCCTGGCACTACCCCTCGCCCCACTCCCAGAAGCAACCCCCCCGGGTGGCGTGTAGTACAGGTGGGACAAACCGAATCCTCCCATGCAGGGCACTTTTGCCTCCTCCTGCTCTGTTTTCCCTGGGGTGGCCCATCCCCTCCTTGCATCCCCCCTCGTCCTCCGGCCAAGTGGCCGGTGAGTGCTGTACCTCCATGAGCACAGCTCTGACAGTAGATTTCCCCACGATAAACTGGTTCCTGACGGATCCGTAGCTGTCCGGCATGGAGAGCTTCCACAGGGCAATGGCCACACGCTTCTGGAGGGGTATGGCAGGCCTCATGCGAGTGTCCCTTCTGCGCAGGGCAGGGGCGAGCCACTCGCAGAGCTCCAGGAAGGTGTCCTTCATCCTGAAGTACTGGGTCCATTGTTGAATAGTGATAGAAATGTAGCCGTGTTAGGCTGGTGTAGCTGAAACAAAATACAGGGCTATGAGGACTTCCCATACCTCCAGGACAATACGGTCCCACCAGTCACTACTGGTGTCCAGACACCAGATGCGGCAGGGCACGCTGGTGTCCGGGCGGTGTTGCGGCTCCTCCACGGCCTCCAGGGAGGCCAGGGGGAGGGACAGGGGGCTGATGTGCACCAGATGGTGTCAGGCAGTCTCCAGCCATTGCTGGCAGGCTTGCAGCAGCAAGTCCAAAAACTGGAGCAGAATGCCCAGGGTGAGCTGTGGCTCCATGGTGCCAACTGCAGCGGCATCCCCAATGGTAACCACCGACACAGACAGACGGAGAGGAAAACGCTTCACTGTCCCTCGGTGAGGTAGGCAAGCAAGCGAAAAGCTGAGAACTGGCTGTCCAGGGGGGTCCCTTTAAGCACGAGCCTCAGATAGCCCCAGGCAGCAGCCACACAAAGCAACTACTGACCTGATGTTCTGCTGGAACCGGTTTTAGCTGCCCTTAAATGCAACCTAGCATCCAATCAGTTTGGACGCGCTATTTCAAATTAGGAAAACGCTAATTTGAATTAGTTTTTGGGTCTAGATGCGTTATTTCAAATTAGCTTATTTCAAATTAACTAGTTCGAAATAAGTTAGCTTGAATTAGCACTGTAGTATAGACATACCCTTGGCTACTAAGGCACACTCTTGACTCATATCCAGCTTCTCATCCACTGTAATCCCCAGGTCCTTTTCTGCTAATCTGCTTATCCAGTCGGTCCCCAGCCTATAATTCTGCACTTGTCCTTGTTGAACCTCATCAGATTTCTTTGTCCTCGTCCTCCAATGTGTCCAGGTCACTCTGGACCCTATCCCTGCCTTCCAACATATCTACCTCTCTCCCTAGCTTAGTGTAATTTGCAAACTTGCCGAGAATGCAACCCATCCCCTCGTCCAAGTCTCTAATGAAGATGTTGAACAAAACCAACTCCAGAACCGACCAGTGGACTAGAAACCAACTGCCAACCAGACATCAAGCTGTTGATCACTACTCGTTGAGCCCGACAATCTAGCCAGCTTCCTATCCACCTTCCAGTGCATTTATCCACTCCATAGTTCCTAACCTTGCTGGTAAGAATACCATGGAATCCAAAGTTTTGCTGTATCCAAAGTTTTGCTAAAGTCAAGATATATCATGTCCATTGCCTTCCCCATGTCCACAGAGCCTGTTACCTCCTCATAGAAGGCAAGCAGAGTGGTCAGGCAGGACTTGCCCTTGGTGAATCCATATTGACTATTCCTGATCACTTTCCTCTCTTCTAAGTGCTTCAAAATGGATTCCTTGAGGATCCGCTCCATGGTTGTGTCTAGACTGGCCAGTTTTTCCAGAAAATCAGCCACTTTTCCGGAAAAACTTGCCAGCTGTCTACACTAGCCAGCTGTCTACACCGGCCGCTTGAATTTCCACAAAAGCACTGACTTCCTACTGTAAGAAATCAGAGCTTTTTGCGGAAATACTATGCTGCTCCCGTTCAGGCAAAAGTCTTTTTTGTGCAAAAGGGCCAGTGTAGACAGCTGAGATTTGTTTTGTGCAAAAAAGCATTTCCAGAAAATCATGCCAGTATAGACGTAGCCCAGGATTTTTCCAGTGACTGAGGTGAGGCTGACTAGTCTGTAGTTGCCTGGATTGTCCTTCTTCCCTTTTTTAATGATGATCACTGCATTTGCCTTTTCCCAATCATCCAGGATCTCTCCTGATCTCTGAGTTTCCAAAGATAATGGCCAAAGGATCTGCAATGACATTTGCCAACTCCCTCAGCATTCTTGGCTCCATGGATTTGTGTATGTCCAGCTTTTCTAAATTTTCTTAACCTGTCTTTTCTCCACCATGGGCTGCTCACTTCTTTGTGAAGCTGCCTAGTGGAGCTGCCTGGGAGCAAACCCTTTAGTGTGAAAGGAGTGGGGGAAACATTGAGTATTTCAGCTTTTCCCACATTACGTCTAGACTGCAAGCCTCTTTCGAAAAAGAGCATCTAGACTACAACCAGTACTTTCAAAAAAGCAAGTCACTTTTACAAAAGAGAGCACTCGGGCTACATCTAGACTACATCCCTTTTTCGTAAAAGGGATGTAAATTAGACGTATCGCAATTGCTAATGAAACGGAGATTTAAATCTCCCCAGCTTCATTAGCATAAAAATGGCTGCCGCTTTTTTTCTGCGCGGAGCTTTGCCGGAAAAAAGCGCCAGTCTAGACGCTGATCTTTCGGAAAATAAAGCCTTTTCCGAAAGATCCCTTATCCCTCTTGAAATGCCTCATTTGCATAATTTATGCAAGGCATTTTTGCACAAAGGGTTTTTGTGGAAAAAAAATACTGTGGACATTTTCTTTTTGTGCAAAAACCCCTTTTCCCGCCAGATCGGCAAACCTCCTTTTTTGAGGCATAAGGATCTGGTGGGAAAAGGGGTTTTGCACAAAAATAAAATGTCCACAGAACTTTTTTTTCCACAAAAACGCATTGCATAAATCATGCAAATGAGGACGGTGATATGCTAATCTGCAACTCATTTGCATACTCGATGCCGGCAAAACCTGCAGGGTAGACTAGTGAGTGGAGAGTTCTTCCATGTGATTGCAGTGGGGTTATACCTGCTTTACACCAGAGTTACTGTGCCCTGAGACTTCAACGGGATCACTCCTGCTTCACACCAGGGTCAATGAGGTGGGATTTGGCCCCAGGGATTTCAGTAGGGTCACTACTGATTTACATCAGGCTGTCGATAAGATAGGTTGTAGTGCAGCCTTTCCAGGCCTGCAAATCATTCGCCTCAGCTGCCAGCGCCTCGGATGTAGGGATCTGGTGTTAGAGTAGAGAATGGGAGCCAAGACAGTGCCTCAGTTTCCCCTTTACTCTGGGTTGCGAGGACTGGAGCGGGACAATGGAGTGCGGCTCCTCCCAGCAGCTCGGGATTCAGCCCGGGCAGGTTTGCCCTCAGCCGCACTTCCTCTGCTCTCGGCTCGTGCGCAGGCGACAGGGAGCCCCCCAGGGGCACAGACACAATAGCCCCATTGAACGAAGGGAGGCGGCCGCGGGAAGCGACATTGCCGGGAAAAGGGAGGGGGCACGAGGGGAGGGACTTCCTGGCCAGGCTCTGCTCCCAGCGCGGGGATGGAATCCAAGCGTCCTGGCCCCAGGTTCCAGGTGGCCGGAGAACCGAGAAGTGCTGGCGCTCAGCCCGGCCCGCTCTAACCGTTAAACCCCACTCCCCTCGAGTTACCTCTTCCCTCCCACCGCTGCTGTAGCCTCCCCTCAGTGTCCAGCCCCTCCACAGGGGCAGCCCAGGGCGTGCCCAGGTGTTCTGCAGCTGCCGTTGCCATTGGGCAGCCCTGCCCGGCCCCTCCCCTCGCTCTGCGCTCCCCTCCTGGCCCGGCCCTGCCCGCTCCGCCCCAGGTGAACCATAGCACCACGGAGTTGCTGCCCTGGCCGGTGCCCTGCATGGTGGCCATTCCGTGCTCAGCCGCCTAGCTTCGGGAGCCCGGCCAATCGCATGCGGAGCCACCCGCTAGCCGGCAAGGAAGGGACGTATCACCGGTAAGGACCTTTCGCTCGGGCGCTGGGCGCCGCGCCCCAATAATCCCGGCCCGGCCCCTCCCCTGGCCCCGCCCCATGCACATTCTTCCTCCAAGCATCATGCTCAAATGCCTCAACACACACTTCACTGACCACCGCATCTCAAAACTCCTGGGCCCAGACCTCTCACAGCCCAATCTGCGCCAGATCCCTCCCACCCTGTCCCCCACTGTGCACCCTGCGCCAGATCCCTCCCACCCTGTCCCCCACTGTGCATCCTGCGCCAGATCCCTCCTACCCTGTCCCCCACTGTGCACCCTGCGTCAGATCCCTCCCATCCTGTCCCCCACTGTGCACCCTGCACCAGATCCCTCCCACCCTGTCCCCCACTGTGCATCCTGCGCCAGATCCCTCCCACCCTGTCCCCCACTGTGCATCCTGTGCCAGATCCCTCCCATCCTGTCCCCCACTGTGCACCCTGCGCCAGATCCCTCCCACCCTGTCCCCCACTGTGCACCCTGCGCCAGATCCCTCCCACCCTGTCCCCCACTGTGCACCCTGTGCCAGATCCCTCCCACCCTGTCCCCCACTGTGCATCCTGCGCCAGATCCCTCCCACCCTGTCCCCCACTGTGCACCCTGTGCCAGATCCCTCCCACCCTGTCCCCCACTGTGCATCCTGCGCCAGATCCCTCCCACCCTGTCCCCCACTGTGCACCCTGCGCCAGAACCCTCCCATCCTGTCCCCCACTGTGCACCCTGTTCCAGATCCCTCCCACCCTGTCCCCCACTGTGCATCCTGCGCCAGATCCCTCCCACCCTGTCCCCCACTGTGCATCCTGCGCCAGATCCCTCCCACCCTGTCCCCCACTGTGCATCCTGCGCCAGATCCCTCCCATCCTGTCCCCCACTGTGCACCCTGCGCCAGATCCCTCCCACCCTGTCCCCCACTGTGCACCCTGTGCCAGATCCCTCCCACCCTGTCCCCCACTGTGCACCCTGCGCCAGATCCCTCCCACCCTGTCCCCCACTGTGCACCCTGAGCCAGATCCCTCCCACCCTGTCCCCCACTGTGCACCCTGCGCCAGATCCCTCCCACCATGTCCCCCACTGTGCACCCTGCGCCAGATCTCTCCCACCCTGTCCCCCACTGTGCATCCTGCGCCAGATCCCTCCCACCCTGTCCCCCACTGTGCATCCTGCGCCAGATCCCTCCCACCCTGTCCCCCACTGTGCATCCTGCGCCAGATCTCTCCCACCCTGTCCCCCACTGTGCACCCTGCACCAGATCCCTCCCACTTTGTCCCCACTTTGAACCTTGAGCTAGATCCCTTCCACCCTGTCCCCCACTGTGCACCCTGCACCAGATCCCTCCCACCATGTCCCCCACTGTGCACCCTGTGCCAGATCCCTTCCACCCTGTCCCCCACTGTGCACCCTGCGCCATATCCCTCCCACCCAGTCCCCCACTGTGCATCCTGCACCAAATTCCTCCCACTCTCTCCCCACTGTGCACCCTGCGCCAAATCCCTCCCACCCAGTGCCCATTGTGCATTCGGGGGCCAGATCCCTCCCGCCTTGTTACCACTGGCACCATGTGCAAGATCTCTAACATCGTGTCCCCTAATGTGCACTGTGTTCCAGATGCCTCCCACCTTGTCCCCTAATGGGCACTATGTGCAAGATCCCTCCCATTCTGTCCCCCAATATGCACCGTGTGCCAGATCTCTCCCATTCTGTCCCCTAATGTGCAACATGTGCATTATCCTTCCCAACCTTTCCCCCACTGTGTACTGTGGGCAAAATCTCTACCACCTTGTCCCCACTGTGCACCCTGCACCAGATTCCTCCCAGCCTTTCCTCACTGTGCATGATGTGCAAGATCACTCCTACTCTGTCCCCCATTGTGCACTGTTACAGAGCCCTCCGACCCTGTCCCCCACTGTGCATCCTATGCCAGATCCCTCCCACCCTGTACCTCACTGGGCAACCTATGCCAGATCCCTCCCACCCTGTCCCAAGTGTGCACCCTGAGTCTGAACCCTCCCATTGTCTCCCCCACTCTGCAGCATACATCACATCCCTCCCACCTTGTTTCAACAGTACACCCAGTGCCAGATCCCTCTGACCCTGTCCCGCACTGTGCACCCTACACCAGATCCCACCCACCTTTTCCTCCATCGTGCACTGTGGGCCAGATCCCGCCCACTCTGTTCCCAACTGTGCATTGTGCACCAGATCTCTTGTACGCTGTTCCCCACTGTGCACTGTGTGCCAGATTCGTGCCACCTTGTTTCCTATGTGCACTGTGCAACAGATCCCTGCCACCTTGTCCCCATTGTGCACCCTGCCTCAGATCCCTCCCATTCTGGCCTCGACTGTGCACCATGCACCATGTCCCCACTGTGCACTCTGTGCCAGATCCTTCCCACCCCTTCTTCAACTGTTCACCATGCACTAGATCCCTCCCAGCTCATCTGCTACTATTCACCATGTAGATACTGCCCCTCATAGAATCATAGAGCTGGAAGAGATCTTAGGAGGTCATGAAGTCCAGCCCCCTGCCCAAAGCAGGACCAGTCCAACTAAATCAACCCAGCTAGGGCTTTGTTGAGCCAAGACTTAAAAACCTCTAAGGATGGAGATTCCACCCCCTCCCTAGGGAACCCATTCCAGTACTTGACCACCCACCTAGTGACATAGTTTTTCCTAATGTCCAACCTGGACCTCTCCCACTGTAACATGAGACCATTTCTCGTTGTTCTGCATCTGTCACTACTGAGAACAGCCTCTCTCCATCCTCTTTGGAACCCCCCTTCAAGAAATTGAAGGCTGCTATCAAATCCCCCCTCACTCTTCCCTTCTGCAGACTAAACAAACCCAAATCCCTCAGTCTCTCCTCTTAGGTAATGTGCTGCAGCCCCCTAATCATTTTGGTTGCCCTCCACTGGACCCTCTCCAATGCGTCCACATCCTTTCTGTAGTGGGGGAGCCAGAACTGGACATAATACTCCCACCCTGTCCCCCATTGTGCACTGTGCACCAGATCCCTTTCCCCTTTCTTTGACTATTCACTATGCACTAGATACCTTCCACCTCATCTACCACTGTTCACTATGCACTAGATACTGCCCCTCATCTCCACTGCACCATGCCCCATATGCCTCCTGAACTGTGCCTTGTTGTGCACCGTGCAACAGATCCCTCCAACCCTGTCCCTCAGTGTGCACCCTGCGCCAAATCCCTCCCATCCTGTCCCTCACTGTGCACTGTGCTCTATATCCCTGCCACCCTCTCTCACTGTGCATCATGCACCAGTCCTGTCCCACCCTTTTCTTCACTGTGCACCATGGGCCAGATCTCTCCCACCCTGTCACTCACTGTGCATGTCTAGCAGTGTATCGGTGAGTCTCTGACTCTGCACCCCCATCCAGAGCCAGATGTGACTCTCAGCCAGCAAGTAGAACTTCTGTCAGAAGGACACAGAGTAGCATAGGCTCGCTGTAACACAGGTCCTGAGAACAGGCAGCCTTATTCCTCTTGGGGTGGGGGGGGAGGGGGAAGGGGCTCTGGGGTCCTTCACCCCCCCTTTCATGCTCTAAGCCTCATCTTTCATCCTAGCCCAGCGGAGACTGACTTTTCTCATTGTCCCTACCCCCAGCCTGGTGCAGCCCCGCCTATCCTTTGTCTCTCTTTCCAGGTAAGAGTTATCACCTATGTCTGGCCCTCATGTGTCTGAGCCCAATACACATCTGCAGTGAATCATGCTCAGCCACACACACAACACCCCCACTATGTCACATCTCTCCCTCCTTTGAGACTGAACTGAGCAGGGTCACTCAGCCTGTGGCCAAGGGAAATTCAGGCCCCCTGCTACAGGATATCGCTTTGGCTATGACATTGGCATACCCCTTAACATGGATCCTCCATGTCATAATCCTGCAGGAGCAGGCTCCATCTCAGGAGCTTGGCATTGGTTCCCTTCATTTGGTGCAGCTAGGTCAGGAGGCAGTGGTCGGTGTACACTGTGAAATGCGGCTCAAACAGATACGGCTGTAGCTTTCGAAGGGCCCATACCATCGCCAGGCATTCCTTCTCTATGGCTGCATAGCTTTGCTCACGAGGCAGCAGCTTCCTGCTCAGGTACACGATGGGGTGTCACTCCCCCTTCTCATTCACCAGCATAAGCACCGTCCCACACCCCTTCCTGCACAGCTTCTTGATCGGGGCAGTGAGGGAGCTAAAGTGGGGCACAAACCTCCGGTAATACCCCGCCATCCCAATGAAAGCCTGGACCTGCTTCTTGGTCTGGGGGGCTGGCCAGTCTCTGATGGCCTCCACCTTGGCTGGTTCTGGCTTTAAGCAGCCACTCCCCACCTTATGGCCCAGGTAAAACAGCTTGGCCATCCCCACCTTGCACTTACCAGCCTTGACAGTCAGCCTAGCCCCCTGCAGCTGGTCCAGCACTTGACTGTCCTGGGACACATAGTCCTCCCAAGTCTGGCTGAAGATGCAAATATTGTCGATGTAAGCCAGGGAAAAGCTCTCCATCCCCTGCAGCAGCTGGTCCCAGGTGCTGGAAGGTGGCTGGTGCCCCCTTGAGGCTGAAGGGAAGGGCCAGGAACTCATAGAGGCCCACCGGGGTCATAAATGCCAATTTCAGCCTGGCCTTGGGGTCCAGCGGCACCTGCCAATAGCTCTTGGTGAGGTCCACAATGGTGAGGTAGCGAGCTCCACCCCAGCTTGTCCAGGAGCTCATCAGGCCTAGGCATGGGATAGGTGTCAGACACAGTGATGGCATTGAGCTTCCGATAGTCCATGCAGGACCAGATCAACCTGTCCTTCTTGGGGACCAGCACCACCAGAGAGGCCCAGGGGCTGGAGGATTGTCGAATCACCCGTAGAGCCAGCAGGTCCTGGACCTCTCTTTCTAGGTCCAGGGCCATCTTCCCTGTGATGCTGAATGGGGAGCAGTGCACCTGGGGGTGGGTGCCCATCTCTACCCGATGGACAGACAGGATGGTGAGACTGGGTTTGTCAAAGAACAGCTGCTGGTAGGAGCGCAGCACGTCTTGGATCTCTGCCTGCTGGGTGGGGGTGAGTTGGTCCGAGAGGGGAATTGACTCCAGCAAAGAGTCCACTCCAGTCCCAGGGAACAGGCCCACCAGAGGGTCCTCTCCCTGCTCCTGCCAGTGTTTGCACATGGCCAGCACCCAGTTCTTCCTGCCCCTTTATGGCTTCATTATATTGATGATACACCCGCTGGTCGTGTGTCTGGCTGGACAGCTCCACGGCATAGTTCACCTCATTCAGCTGCTTGAGGACCTTGAAGGGGCTATCCCAGGCTGCTTGCAGCTTGTTCTTCTGCACGGGAATGAGAACCATCACCTGGTCCCCAGTGGTGTAAGCGCAGGCCCATCCGTTGTGGTCGTACCAGACCTTCTACTTCCTTTAGGCCCTACCCAGGTTCTCTCTGGCCAGGCCCATGAGCTCAGCAGGCCTTTTCCAGAAAGCCAGAATGTATTCCACCACCCACTCTCTGTCAGAGGAGGCCTTCCCCTCCCATTCATCTCTCAGTAAGTCCAGGGGTCCCCTCGCCCTTCTCTCGTACATCAGCTTCAACGGGGAAAACCTATGGACTCTTGGGGCACTTCACTGTATGCGAACAGCAGGTGTGGCAAGTACTGGTCCCAATCCTGTGGGTGCTGATGCATAAAGGTCTTGAGCATCTGCTTTAGTGTCCCATTAAACCCCTCCACCTGTCCATTGGACTGGGGGTGATACTCTGAGGCCCAGGAGAGCCCGACCCCACACTTCTCACACAAGCCCTAGAGCAGGGTGGACATGAAGTTGGACTCCTGGTCCACGAGGACCTCCTTGGAGAACCCCACCCTGCTGAAAATGGCTAGCGGCATGTCTGCCACAGTGTCTGCCTCCATGGAGGCCAGAGCCATGGCCTCGGGGTAGTGGTTAGCAAAATCCACCACTACCAGGATGTATTTCTTCCCTGTCCGGGTCGCCTTGTGGGGGATGTGTGGGTAGATGCAGAGGTGCATGGGGATGGGAGGATGGATGAGGTGGGAGATGTTGTGGGATGTACGAGTGAGGGGGTGCTTGGGGGATGGGTGGGTGGGTGGATGGAGAGATGCATGGGGTGTAGGGATGCATGGTTGGATGGAGGACTGGCAGGAAGTTGTGAGATGGTGGGATGGCAGGATTTGTAGGGGGATGGGTGGATAGATGGCGCGGTGCATGGCACTGGGGGGAATGGGTGGGGTGGATGGTAGGATGGAGGGGCACATGGGGGTTGGGTGGGTAGATGGTGGGTGAAGGGATGTTGGGGTGAGGGTGTGCATGGGGAGGTGGGGTAGATGGAAGGGTGCATGGGGGTGAGGGGATGGATGGATGGGTTGGCGGATGTTAGGATGAAGGGGATCATGGGGGGATGGGTGGGTAGATGGTGGGGTGCCTGGGGAGGGAGAATGTTGCGGGGATGGAGAGGTGAGGGAGTGCATGGGGGGATGGGTGTGTAGATGGAGGGAGTACATGAGGGTTGAGGGATGGCGCAGTGGAGGATGTTGGGGGGAGGGTGGAATGGAATGGTTTGTGGGGAGTTGGGTGGGTAGATGTTGGGGTGAATGGGAGTGGGGGGAATGGATGAGATGGAGGAGTGGGGGATGTTGGGGGGATGGTGGAATGGAAGTGTTTGTGGGGGGATGGGTGGGTAGATAGTGGGGTGGGGGGAAATGGATGGGGTGGGGAGCTGTTGGGGAGGGATGGGGAGGTCCATAGGGGAACATTTTAACCAAAGCAACAGGGAAGGCTTGGCCATGGTTGACTGGATGCTGTGGTCATCTCCCCCCAAGGTGGCTCATAACAGATTGCAGCAGAGGGCAGAGTTGCTGGCCACCCCCACGCGGCATTGGGTGAGGCTGTTCCCCAGCTGCCCTGTCTGAGATGGCTGTCTCTCCGCTCTGGGGGAGGCAAGTGGTTTGGGTCTCTGGCAGAGCCTGGGAGCCCTGTGGTCACTGCCCTACTGTGCTCTCTGTCCCCAGAGTGCAGGCCGGCCCAGTGCCAAGGGAGCGGGGCCTTTCTGGCCCGGCCCAGCGCCCCAGTCAATCATTAACCGCAGCAAGGAGATGGCTGAGAAAGACGGTGAGTAGCAGGGGAGCTGGGCAGGGGGCTGCTTCTGCCTCAATCCCATATCTCACCACAACCTGTCCCAAGTCAGTGCCCTCGCCCAGTACCATACCCCCTGCAATCCCCTATGCCACACAGCCCCCCAATCCCTGATCCCACCCATGTCCATGCCCTCTCCCCAGTCCCTCCTTTCCCTGACCCAACTCTCCCATCTCTAGTATCTCACTCCTGCCCAGTCTCCAATTACCCTTCCCCTGTTCCATAGCCCCCACCCTCACCCCTCCCCAAACCCAGATCCCACCTCCTCCCTCTTCCCGGTCCCATAGCCCACACGCTTACCCCTCCCCAAACCCGGATCCCACCTCCTCCCTCTTCCTCGTCCCATAGCCCACACGCTTACCCCTCCCCAAACCCGGATCCCACCTCCTCCCTCTTCCTCGTCCCATAGCCCACACGCTCACCCCTCCCCAAACCTGGATCCCATCTCCTCCATCTCCCAGTCCCATAGCCCACACGCTCACCCCTCCCCAAACCCGGATCCCACCTCCTCCCTCTTCCCTGTCCCATAGCCCACACGCTTACCCCTCCCCAAACCCGGATCCCACCTCCTCCATCTCCCGGTCCCATAGCCCATACGCTCACCCCTCCCCAAACCTGGATCCCATCTCCTCCATCTCCCGGTCCCATAGCCCACACGCTCACCCCTCCCCAAACCCGGATCCCACCTCCTCCCTCTTCCCTGTCCCATAGCCCACACGCTTACCCCTCCCCAAACCCGGATCCCACCTCCTCCCTCTTCCTCGTCCCATAGCCCACACGCTCACCCCTCCCCAAACCTGGATCCCATCTCCTCCATCTCCCAGTCCCATAGCCCACACGCTCACCCCTCCCCAAACCCGGATCCCACCTCCTCCCTCTTCCTCGTCCCATAGCCCACACGCTCACCCCTCCCCAAACCTGGATCCCATCTCCTCCATCTCCCAGTCCCATAGCCCACACGCTCACCCCTCCCCAAACCTGGGTCCCACCTCCTCCATCTCCCGGTCCCATAGCCCATACGCTCACCCCTTCCCAAACCTGGGTCCCACCTCCTCCATCTCCCGGTCCCATAGCCCATATGCTCACCCCTCCCCAAACCTGGGTCCCACCTCCTCCCTCTCCCGGTCCCATAGCCCATACGCTCACCCCTCCCCAAACCCGGATCCCACCTCCTCCCTCTTTCTCGTCCCATAGCCCATACGCACACCCCTCCCCAAACCTGGGTCCCACCTCCTCCCTCTCCCGGTCCCATAGCCCATACGCTCACCCCTTCCCAAACCTGGGTCCCACCTCCTCCCTCTTTCTCGTCCCATAGCCCATACGCTCACCCCTTCCCAAACCTGGGTCCCACCTCCTCCCTCTCCCGGTCCCATAGCCCATACGCTCACCCCTTCCCAAACCTGGGTCCCACCTCCTCCCTCTCCTGGTCCCATAGCCCATACGCTCACCTCTCCCAGTCCCGGATCCCATCCTTCCCTCTGTTCTATATCCCACATCTCCACCCCTCCCCTCCCCAAACCCTCATCTCACACACCTCTACTCCTCCACCACTGCCTCCCTTAGTCCTATATCTTACACCCTGACCCCTTCTCAATCCCACCCCTCTCTCAGTCTTGCATACCACACCCCTCTGCCTCTTCCCAATCCTACACTGCCCTCCCCAAACCATGCCCCTTTTCTGACCCAGCCCTTCACTCCACAAACTGTAGCAGAAGTTGATCATTAACTGTGCCAGAGGCCTGGGCAGAGGATATGAGAGAGTCATGCTGGCTGAGCTGAGCTGCCTGTTGCCCCCCATTCTAGTCTCCTCCCCCAACCCACTTCAGAAGGGCAGTCTGGGGAGAAAGAACAGGCCCGGAGGGGGTGGGGAGGCTGGTGCCTGGCTAGAGAGGGAAGGGAGTTAGCTGGCAGAGATTGGAGCAGGGATTTAGCACATGGCTGGGGAATTGGGATAGAAATCACAGATTAGGGTTGGAAGAAACCTCAGGAGGCATCAAGTCCAGCACCAGGACCAACCCCAACCCCAACCAAATTATCCCAGCCTGGGTTTTGTCAAGCCGGGACTTAAACACCTCTAGGGATGGAAATTCCCCCCACTCTCTAGGGAACCCATCCCAGTGCTTCACCACCCTCCTAGGGAAATAGTTTTTCTACTATTCAACCTAGATCTCCCCCACTGTAACTTGAGACCACTGCTCCTCATTCTGTCATCTGTCACCACTAAGAACAGTCTCTTTCCATCCTCTTTGGACCTTCAAATAGTTGATAGCTGCTCTCAAATCCCCCCTCACTCTTCTCTTCTGCAGACTAAACAAGTCCAACTCCCTCAGCCTCTCGTAAGTCAGGTGCCCCAGCCCCCCCAATCATTTTTGTTGCCCCCTGCTGGACTCTCTGCAATGTGTCCACATCCTTTCTGTAATGGGCACAAACTGGACACAATTCTTCAGTCAAAGCAGGGAGTTGGTGCATAGCTGGCTGGGGAGGAACAGGTTCAGGCTCTTGGCAGACTCAGGCAGTGTTAATGTATAGGTCACATTCAGGACAGCTCTTCCCTGGCTCCAGCTCTTAGCAGACTCAGGGTATGTCTACACTACCCCGCTAGTTCGAACCCTGTGCCGCGTGTAGCCGTGCGGCACGGGGTTCGAAGTAGCCGGCATTTAAAAATGGCGCCGGCCGGCTTCATGCAAATGAAGCCCGGGAAATTCAAATCCCGGGCTTCATTTGCAATTGCGGATGACTACATTACCCCCGCTAGTTCGAACTAGCGGGGTAGTGTAGACATACCCTCAGGCAGTATCACTAGTGGCTATGTCTAGACTGCAAACCTCTTTCAAAAAAGAGCGACTAGACTACAACCAGTACTTTTGAAAAAGCAAGTCGCTTTTTCAAAAGAGAGCACCCAAGCAGTCTGGATGCTCTCTTCCGAAAAAGCACAGTTTGCATTATATAGCACCTTTCTTCGAAAGAGCACTTTTGAAAAAATGCATTTTTCCTCATAAAATGAGGTTTTCTGCAGTTGAAAAAACTGCTGCGTTCTTTCGATTTACTTTCGAAAGAATGTGGCAGCAGTCTAGATGCAGGTAAAGATTTTTTTTAAAAGGTCACTTTTTTTGAAAAATCCCTGTAGTCTAGACACACCCACTAGGTCAGTCACACTCAGGGCAGCTCCCCCTTCTTCCAGTGATGGGCGCATGCTCTTGGCAGACTAAGGCAGTGTCATTGCTTCTCTCTCTTGGACTCCCTCATATTTGGGGTTTGTCCAGGGAACTTCTCGTCTCCGTATTTTGGGCTCTCTTCAGCCCCATTGGATCCGCTGTTGGGCCCCGGACAGGCCCTGCTCAGACCCATTCCCAGTCTCATCTTGATTGTGCTGCTGAGGCTAGGCCTGGTGAGAGTTGGCCTTAGCTTTGTCCATATCTCTACTGGTCTCTGGTTTGTGTTTGTTCTGCCCCCAACTCACATGGCAAAGTTTTAGTCACTGCTCCTGCTTCCAGGGCATCTTCCTTCCAGTACCCAGTACTGTAGCGTAGAGTCTAGTGTAGTGACTCCACTACATTCGGATCTGTACAAGGGGGAGTGGCTAGTTTGATTAACTCAGGAACTGGACAGAGGAGTTCAGTGTTTGTCTCACCAGTGCTCTATGCAGAGGGGAAATCTGCTCATCGCTCTCCTCCATGTACAGCCCAGGGTTGTGTGGTCTTCTTGCCGAGGAACTTAGTGTGCCTGAGGGCTGGTTGCCAGAAACACAGAAACCTGCTGGGATTTTGTCCTCAGCTGTGCAGCTGGTGCTCAGAGCTGGGCCCTGAGATGTCTATGAGGATCGGAGCAGGCGATGCTATTGCATGGCTGAAGTTAATGGCAGTTTGAGATGGCTAGTTAAGAGACTCAGCTGGAATTTGCCGTTGGAGGTCGGTGTAGAAAGAACAGATTCAGCCCCATGCCAGGTAGAGGGGCAGAGCAGCTGTCTCCCTTCTCCACTGCAATTGGTAGGGTGTGCAGTTTCATGCTCTATCTTATGGGTATGGGGGTCTCTGTGGCTGTTAGACATAGAGACCTCCACCCCAAAGTCTGCTCAGAGCTAGGCATGCTGGGTGTGAAGCAGTTTCATTATATCCAGGGTTTAGTTTGCTTCAGTGGCTCTCAGCCCCCTGCTCTACACACTGTTTCAGCCACCTGGCCCAGAACCATCTGTTCTGATGGGATTTTTCTGTCTGAGCCATTCTCACTTGACCCGATTGATGTTTGAGGTTATGCACAGTGGAGAGGACCAAGGTGGTCCAGGACAATCTCCCATCCTCATTCTCCCTGAGTGACTCCCCTAGGAAACATCACATCCCCTCCCATCAATTATGGATTCATGTGTGCCTATGTTAGCCCGACCTCTATATTAAGGAAATATCTGGAGTTCTGTAGGCATGGAGTCACCACAGATTATGAGAGAGTCTAACACATAATTCCTGACTAGGGCTACTCAAAGGACAAGGCCTAGTGTCTATCAGACATCTCTTTTGTTAATATCATAAGCATAGTTGCTATAGAAATGAATCAAATATACAGAAAGTTAAGGGTGAAAAGGGTGAATATTTACTAACAGATACGATAATGTCAAATGGTCGCTGAAGTAGTGTTACTCACAGGTGTTATCAATTTAGGGTTTCTTCTTGGTGCCTGGAGATGTAGTGAGCTGATAGTTATATAATAAGTACATGTGCCCCTTTCTCCATCTCCACATGCATTCCTTGCATCCTCACATGTATCCATCCACCTCTTCCTACAAATACCTCTTCATCCATTGTTCTTCCATCTCCAGCTAGTCCTACATGCATCCATACATTCCTACATACAGCTCTCCATCATTCTGTCCACTCGTCTCCACATGCATCCCATCCATCCCCACATAGATCCATCTATCCATCCACCTCCACATACACCCACCTCCAGCCAGCCCACATAGAATCATAGAAGTATAGGATTAGAAGAGACATAGAGAGGTCTTCTACTCCAGTCTCCTTCACTCATGGCAGTACTTCATACTAACTAAACCATCCCTGGCAGGTCAAACCTCCTCTTAAAAACCTCCAATGGAGTAATTTTAACAGATTTACAACTTCCCTAGGCAATTTATTCCAGTGCTTAATCACTCTTACAGCACCGTCCTCTTGGTTTTCAGCCTTTTAGGTACTTGAAAGCTGTTATGTCTTCTATCAGTCTTCTCTTCCTGTGACTAAGCAAATCCATTTTTTTTTCAAAATTCCCTCACAGATCAGGTTTTCTAGACCTTTAATCATTTTTGTTGCTCTTTTCTGGACCTTTGTCAATCTCTCCATATCTTTGTGGAAATGTGGCACCAAGAATTGGACACAATATTCCAGTTGTGACCTAAACAGTGTGGAGTAGAGTGAAAGAATGACTTCTCATGTCTTGCTCACAACACTGCTGTAAATACATCCCAGAATCATGTTTACTCTTTTTGCAACAGTGTCACACTGTTGACTCGAATTTAGCTTGTGGTCCACTATGCCCCCTAGATCCCTTTCTGAAGTACTCCTTCCCATTCTGTATGGCTATGTCTAGACTACATAAAATGTAAAATAGTTTATTCGGGATAGGCAAATAATAAAATTAAAATGGCCACCATGCTGTGCTGATGATCAGCTGATCCGGCACAGTGGGGCAGTCTAGATGTGCCGCGGTCAACAAGGGAAGTCTTTGTCGACCGCTCCAGTATGCCTCATGAAACAAGGTTTACCGGAGCGGTCAACAAAGGCTTCTTGCGTCTAGACTGCCCTGCTGTGCCGGATCAGCTGATCGTCAGAACAGCACAGAAGCCATTTTTATTTTAATGAAGCGGGGATTATTTAAATTCCCTCTTCTTTGCCTGTGCTGAAGAAACTATTTTACATGGTTCTGTCGACGGAGCCATGTGGTCTAGAAATAGCCTATGTGTGAAACTGATTGTTCCTTCCTTCCTAAGTGGAGCACTCTGCATTTGTCCTTACTGAATTCATCCTGTTTGCCTCAGAACATGTTTCCAGTTTGTTCAGATTATTTTGAATTATGACCCTCTCCTCCAAGCACTTGCCACCTAAGTTCCTTCAAAGCTGAGCAGCTGCATGTCAGTCTAGGAAGCACCACACGGGCGCTCAGGGCTAAGGTGGGGAAGGATCTTCTCCCCCAGCCCTGGACCTGCTACTATTAGGCTGGTTTGAATTGACACATTTTGCTCTTGACAAATCCATGCTGACTATCACTTACTCATGACCACCTAGGTGTTTGCAAATTGCTTGATTATTTGTGCTATTATTTTTCTAGGTACAGAAGTTAAGCTTACTGGTTTGTAATTCCCAGGCTACCTTTATTTCCCTTTTTACAGATGGGCACTATATTTATTCTTTTCCAGTCATTTGGAATCTCTCCCATCTTCCATGACTTTTCAAAGATGATAGCTAAAGGTTCAGATACCTCCTCAGTCAGCTCCTTGATGTATTTTATCAGGCCCTGGTGACCTGAAGATATCTCACTTGACTAAGTTGATATCTCACTTGTCTAAGTAATTTTTAATTCATTCTTTCCCGATTTTAGCCTCTGATCTTACTTCATTTTAGCTGGCATTAGCTATGTTAGACCTACAATTGCTACTAACCTTTTTGGTAAAAACCAAAACAACAAAATCATTTAGCACTTCTGCCATTTCCACACTGTCTGTTATTGTTCCCCCTCTTCCCTCATTTTTTAATGGGACTACTCCATCCTTGGTCTTCCTGTTGTTTCTAATGTATTTGCAGAATGTTTTATTTTTTATTGTTTATGTGTCTAGTTAGTTTAATTTTGTTTTGTGCCTTGGCCTATCTAATTTTGCTCATCTATATTTGTAATCTACTATATATTTGATAGAATTTGTGCATCAGTTTGTCAGGGTGTCCATCCATCCATCCATTGGTGAGTCTGTTCAAGAACTCCTCCCAAATGGTAAGATCTAGGACCACCAAATCTGGTCTGCAGTTTCCTCTTATCATAACTTAAAGCAAGGTCAAGATTTGGTTGTGCCAGGATAATGAGATGTGCCTGGAATGCAATTGTTTCTCATCAAACAGAAAGGCATGAGTGATAGCAGGGACAGTTACATTCATTAATGACCACATTGGGGCAGTAAGCACAGGGGACAGTTATATCCCAAAATGACCACAGGGGAGCAGAGCCCCATTGTGCCTGGCACTGCCAAGACCTCAACCAAGATTAGGGCTGCGCTGTGCTGGGCACTCCTTAAATCCGTGTGTGTGAGCTTCTCCTCCCTCAAAGAGTTCACCAGAGCTAGATTAATTCTTCTGGGGAGCCAGGACTATTACATTTTCTGGGACCCTTTAGGCTCCAAGGTGAGGCCAAAAATGAGGGGTTCAGTGTGCAGGAGGGGGCTGCGGGTTGAGGTAGGAGGGGGAGTGAGGGCTCAGGATGGGGTGTAGGGTAAAGGATGAGGCATTTAGGGTACAGGAGGGTGTTCTAGGCTGGGGTCAAGGGTTTTGGAGTGTGGGAGAAAGCTCAGGGCAGGAGGTTGAGGCAGTGGAGGTCTGGGCAGGAGTTAGGATGCAGGAGAGCACTCAGGGCTGGGACTCTGGGTTGGGTTGTGGGGTCTGGGAGAGAGTTAGGGATATAGGGGCAGGAGGAGACTCAGGTTTGGGCAGAGGATTGGGGTGTAGGGTGCCTACCTGGGCAGCTCCTATTTTGGGGGTCAGGGAACAGGGGACTAAGTGTTCTCTACTCTGTGCACCACCTGTGCAAGTCCTATTGACCATGATTCCTGGCCAATAGGAGCTGTGGGGAGGGCAGCAGAGGACCAGAGCTTCCCAGCACTCATGGAAATGCAGTTTGAGACAAGCCGTGGGAAATAGCAGCCACCTCTGCCAAGAAGGAACATGGGCTTTACTGGGTACAACCAAGTGCCTGAGGCTCCCTGCCATGTCCACAGACTGGATCTAGAGATTCAGTGGGCTGGATGTGGCCCATGGGATGTATTTTGCCATCCCTGCCCTAGGGCGACTACGTGTACGCACATGGCCCTGCTGAGCCTCCACAGGGTGACTGTACATGTGCACACATGGCCCCGCCTAGCCCCAGACTCCCCACCTCAACCCTCAGCTCTCTCCCACAATCCAAATCTCTTGGCCCCAGCCAGAACACCCTCCTGTACCCCAAATGCCTCATTCCCTGCCCCACCCCCAGCCAGAGTCCTCACCCCTTCCTACTTTAACTCATAGCCCCCTCATTTTTGGCCCCAACTTGGAGCCTAAGGGGCCCAGAAAATGTAATAGCCCTGGGTCCCCAAAAGAGTTAGTCCAGCTGAGGTGTACAGTTACCCTGGGGCGGGGGAGGAGGAATCACACAAAGGGGTCGCCCTATCGGGTGACCCTAGGGTGACTGTACCCACGCGCGCACACAGAGACTATATGCATATGCACACATCCCCATCATGTGACCCTAGGGCAGGGCTGGGGGTCAGATCCAGCCTGCCAACCTACCAGATCCAGCTCATGGACCACCCTGCCAGGACCCTCAGGTACATGCAGCTGTGTGGTTTAAAGCACAGTCCATGGAGCTCTCTACTTTGCAGAGTGGGGGAAGCTTTGTGTGATCACCCTGCCTACAGCCCAATCCTTAGCTCCTATTGGTCAGAACGAGGTGTACCGGTAGTTCGGATTAGAGCACCTAATCCGAACTACCTATTCCGTGCCGCGTGTAGCTGCGGGCACAGAGTCTGAACTACTAGGGCTTTAAAAATGGCGGCGCCCAGCAATATGCAAATGAAGCCCGGGATATTTAAATCCCGGACTTCATTTGCAACTTCGGTTGCCTACATTAACCACCCTAGTTAGAACTAGGGTGGTAGTGTAGACATACGCTCTGGGTATGTCTACACTACAAAGTTAGTTCGAACTAACGGACGTTAGTTTGAATTAACTTTGATAGGCGCTACACTAGCGTTCCGTTAGTTCGAATTTAATTCGAACTAAGGGAGCGCTTAGTTCGAACTAGGTAATCCTCATTCCTTGAGGATTAAGCCTAGTTTGAACTAGCTAGTTCGAATTAAGGGGTGTGTAGCCCCTTAATTCGAACTAGTGGGAGGCTAGCCCTCCCCAGGTTTCCCTGGTGGCCACTCTGGCCAACACCAGGGAAACTCGTCTGCCCCCCTCCCGGCCCCGGACCCCTTAAAGGGGCACAGGCGGGCTACGGTGCCCGTGCCAGGTGCAAGTCTGCCAGCACCCAGCCACGAAGAGTAACGGTAGGAAGTAACTAGGAAGCCTAGTTCAAACTACTTAGTTCGTGCCGCGTGTAGCCGCGTGGCACGGGGTTCGAAAGAGCTGGGATTTAAAAATGGCGGCGCCCCGCTTATGCAAATGAAGCCCGGGAAATTCAAATCCCGGGCTTCATTTGCAAGTGCGGTATGCCTACATTACCCTCCTAGTTCGAACTAGGAGGGTAGTGTAGACATACCCTCTGTTACTAGTTTGAAGCCTGCTACCCATTCCTTTCCTTTGGTGTCCTCTAGTCCTTCTTTATGGGAACTAATGAAGAACTTTTCTGTATGCACCCTCTCCACCCAACCCCTGCTTTTAGAGACCTCTATCCTGTCCCCCCCTCCATCTCCTCTTTTAAGCTGAAAAGTCCCAGTCTCTTTAGCCTCTCTTCATATGGGACCTGTTCCCAACCCCTGATCATTTTAGTGGCCCTCCCCTCTCCCAGCCTCTCTCTTCCCCTCTCCCACCTCCTTTTCCCAGTCTCCCCCAGTTTTGTTCAATAAAGACAGATTCCATTTTGGAAGACACGTTATCTTTATTTTGTACATCAAGAAGAGGGGCTAGGGAAGGGTAAGTGGAAGGAGGTGAGGGAGGAATGGGACACGAGCCCCCGATGGGGAGGACTGGGCTGGCTCTGCGGGCTTCTGGGGGTGGAAGCTCTCCTGCAGCCCCCCAATTGCCCCCTCTCCCCAGATGGCAGCCTGCGGCAAGTGCAGCAGGGCTGATGGTCGAGTGCTGTGATGTGCCCAGTGTGGGTACTCTGGGCACTCCAAGCCAGGACTGCTTTGCAAGCGGGGCACCCCTGAGAACTGTCTGTCTGGGGTGGGGGTCGGGACCCTTTAAGCACTGCCCTCGGCTAGCCTGACACAGCATCTCCACGCTCTAAGTCCTCCTCTGATGCCCTGCCGGCACTGCTTCCGGCCATCCTTAACCCCGCTTCAGGGTCCACTTAATGTGGACGCGCTAGTTCGAATTAGCAAAATGCTAATTCGAACTAGTTTTTAGTTCTAGATGCGTTAGTTCGAATTAGCGCTGTAGTGTAAACATACCCTCAGAGATTAGTGCTCACCCTGTGGTGGAGCAGTCATGAGGCTGAGCCAGGTCCTGGACTACCCCACCCTTACTCACCACTGATTCCCATTTCCCAGTTGCAGGCTGGCAGCCCCTACCCCCACCTAAGCCAGGCTGCTGATCCTCCCAGGCCAGGAATGAGGAGATCCAAACACCCATCCTGTGCCCCTTCCCTGTCTGGCCCTGCACAGCATCCTCAGCCTCTCCCAGATGTCCCTGTGCTTGGAGCAAAGCCCAACACATGGCTGGCACTGCTACCCTTCAGCCCTACACTGGGCATGGGCTAGATTGAACTGCACACCCCCAGAACCTCCATGCATCACCAGGACTCCTGGTTTCTGTCCCAGCTCAGAGAGTGTGGGTGAGGGATCTAGTGATTAGAGCAGGGGGGCTGGGAGTCAGTAAACTAAACTGAATGGTGCTGCCAGGAATACAGTTATCTCCAGAGCCACACTGGGATGTGTGAGGGCAAAACAACTCCTGCTCCCTGCAACATGGAACCCCATTCAGGGTATGTCTACACTACCCTCCTAGTTCGAACTAGCGGGGTAATGTAGGCATACCGCACTTGCAAATGAAGCCCGGGATTTGAATTTCCTGGGCTTCATTTGCATAAGCAGGGCGCCGCCATTTTTAAATCCCCGCTCGTTCGAACCCTGTGCCACGCGGCTACACGCGGCACGAACTAGGTAGTTCGAACTAGGAAGCCTAGTTCGAACTACCTAGTTTGTGCTGCGTGTAGCCACACGGCACAGGGTTCGAACCAGAGGGGATTTAAAAATGGCGGCGCCCTGCTTATGCAAATGAAGCCCAGGAAATTCAAATCCCGGGCTTCATTTGCAAGTGCGGTATGCCTACATTACCCCGCTAGTTCGAACTAGGAGGGTAGTGTAGACATACTCTCAGAGCTCCCAGCTCCAGAGCATGGAGCCCCCTACAAAACCTGCCACCGGAACACAGTGCCTCGTGTAGGGGCACACAGGGAACTCAGGGTGTCTACACTACAGAGTTAGTTCGAACTAACTTAGTTCGAATTAGTTAATTCGAACTAAGCTAATTTGAACTAACGCATCTGGAACTAAAAACTAGTTCGAATTAGCGTTTTGCTAATTCGAACTAGCATGTCCACATTAAGTGGACCCTGAGCAGGGCTTAAGGATGGCCGGAAGCAGTGCCGGCAGGGCATCAGAGGAGGACTTAGAGCATGGAGATGCTGTCTCAGGCTAGCCGAGGGCTGTGCTTAAAGGGACCCGACCCCCACCCCGGACAGACAGTTCTCAGGGGTGCCCCGCTTTAAAACCAGTCCTGGCTTGGAGTGCCCGGAGTGCCCACACTGGGCACATCACAGCACTCGGCCATCAGCCCTGCTGCACTTGCCGCAGGCTGCCATCTGGGGAGAGGGGGCAATTGGGGAGCTGCAGGAGAGCTTCCCCCCCCCCCGAAGTCCACAGAGCCAGCCCAGTCCTCCCCATCGGGGGCTCGTGCCCCATTCCTCCCTCACCTCCTTCCACTTACCCTTCCCTAGCCCCTTTTCTTGATGTACAAAATAAAGGACAATTGTGTTAAAAAATGGAATCTGTCTTTATTGAACAAAACTGGGGGAGACTGGGAAAAGAAGGTGGGAGAGGGGAAGAGAGAGGCTGGGAGAGGGGAGGGCAACTAAAATGATCAGGGGTTGGGAACAGGTCCCATATGAAGAGAGGCTAAAGAGACTGGGACTTCTCAGCTTAGAAAAGAGGAGACGGAGGGGGGACAGGATAGAGGTCTCTAAAAGCAGGAATTGGGTGGAGAGGGTGCATACAGAAAAGTTCTTCAATAGTTCCCATAAAGAAGGACTAGAGGACACCAAAGGAAAGGAATGGGTAGCAGGCTTCAAACTAGTAACAGAAAGTTGTTCTTCACAAAGCAAAGAGTCAACCTGTGGAACTCCTTGCTGCAGGAGGCTGTGAAGGCTAGAACTAGAACAGAGTTTAAAGGGAAGTGAGATCAAGTCATGGACGTTGGGTCCATGGAGTGCTATTAGCCAGGGAGTAGGAGAGGTGTCCCTGCCCAAGGTTTGTGGAAGGCTGGAGAGGGATGGCACAAGATAAATGGCTTGGTCACTGTCTTCGGTCCATCCCCTCCAGGGTTCCTAGGGTTGGCCGCTGTCGGCAGACAGGCTACTGGGCTAGATGGACCTTTGGTCTGACCCAGGACGGCCATTGTAAGCTCAGGGCTCAGGGTCGGGGGTCTCAGTGGACCCCCTTGATTTTCATGCACACCTGCTCCTGGGTGGCCAGGCCGGCAGCTCTCCTGCCCAAGCCGGCCACTTTCCTGTGCCTAGTGCGGAGATCGTGGACAAGGTCCACGATGTCCGCACTAGCCCAGGCAGGTGCCCACCTCTTGCGGTCCCGGGCAAGCTCCCGGGAGCCGCCAGCCTGGTCCCGGGAAGAGGGAGAGGGCTGGGGGGCATCGGGTGGCTGGCTCGATCCGTGCCAGGTGCAGGGTCTGCTGGCTGGGTGCTGGCAGGCTTGCACCTGGCACCGTAGCCAGCCCGTGCCCCTTTAAGGGGTCCGGGGCCGGGAGGGGGGCAGACGAATTTCCCTGGTGTTGGCCAGAGTGGCCACCAGGGAAACCTGGGGAGGGCTAGCCTCCCACTAGTTCGAATTAAGGGGCTACACACCCCTTAATTCAAACTAGCTAGTTCGAACTAGGCTTAATCCTCGTAAAATGAGGTTTACCTAGTTCGAACTAAGCGCTCCGCTATTTCGAATTAAATTCGAACTAGCAGAGCGCTAGTGTAGCGCCTATTAAAGTTAGTTCGAACTAACATCCATTAGTTCGAACTAACTTTGTAGTGTAGACATACCCTCAGTCTCTAAGAGTCCATTTGCTGGGCTGCGGGGCAGGCTGTGCCTGTCAGTGGCACTGTCCTACTGGGTCTCTCCCTGTGACCATGCTGTGCCCAGGGGATGGAGGGTGGGGGTGGGGAATCCAATGATGGGAAAAGTCGCTTCAGGCACTTGCTGGCGTTGTGTCCGTGTAGGTCACTGCACCCGGCCTAAGGGCAAAGTCTCTCTGGACCAACCCCCACTCTGCTATGCTCAGTCTGCAGTATACAGAATTCACATTAACTCTTCACCACAGGGTTGGGAGCCAGGACTCCTGAATTCTGTGCCAGGCACTGGGCAGGTGGGGATGGTGGTGGGGTGGTTTTAGTGGGTAGAGCAGGAGGCGCTGGGAACAAGGACTGCAGGGTTCTGTGCCTGGCTCTGTGTAGGTGGTGGTGGTGGTGGTGGTGGGAGGTTTGTGGGTAGAGCAGAGAGAAAGGACTCCTAGGTTCTGGTGACCAGCTCTGGGAGAGGAGAAGGGCCTAGGAGTTAGGACACCAGGGTTCTAGTGTGTGTTTGGAGGGGGGAAGGGAGTGTTCCACTGGCTACAGGGATAGGTACTTGGAGCTTCCCTCTAGTCTACAGGCCTCTGTTTCATCTGCCTGTCTCCCCTCCCCTCTCTCCGTCCCTCTGTCACCACAGCACTCCTGGAGCTGGCTGAATGGGTGAGGGGGAGGCAGGGGGCCACAGGCAGGCAGGTTCCCAGGCTGAGGCTGCAGGATACTGGGGTCAGCCCCAGAGCCATGTGCTGAGATGAGGGTCCTGACCAGTTAGGGGGCTCAATGCAACAGCCTGTGCTAAGGACCAGGAAAAGGGGTTGTTCCCAACCCCATTAACCCCCCTCCTGTTTCAGGGGGCCCTACGGTACCATGCTGGTCGCTGCCCAAGGTTGTGGCTGTTGTGACTGGTGGCTTCCTGCTTTTAGCCGGCATCGGAGCCAGCGTGTGGGCCATAGGTAAGAGCCTGGTCCCTTAGGACCTCTAAACCCCTGCTGTCCCAACCCTGGGCTCCCTACACCCAGCTGTCCAGTGCCCCTCACTCCTAACCTGCAGCCCCTCTGCTAACATTCCCTGATGCCATCTCCCCATTCCTCCCAGTCGCCAATCCATGAGTGCACCTGAAGCTCCCCATCCTGCTGCCCCCTGCTGGGCATGATGTGCTCTGCATGTAGGCTAAGGTTCTCTTCTCTCTTGCAGTGACAGCTGTGCTGGGGAGCAACAGTGAAGGGCTGTATGGTGGTAAGTGGGGTAGCCCACAGCTCAGGTCCATATGACTGGGAACTTAGGCCCCTTCATGATGAGGACTTGACGGTCTTCCCCCCTATCCCAATGCATACCAGAACTGGACCCAAATCCCTCTTTTCAACCCCCACCCCTGAGAGACAGGAATAGAACCCAGGAGTCCACGGTTCCAGTGGAGAGCCCTCATTCCCTGGATCCCCTGCCACTCTGCAGGTGTTGGCAGGAAACTGGCTGCTCTGGGAACAGCCCAGACCCCTGTTTGGTGCTGGGAGCCCTGGGATAGCTGCTGTAGTTCTGAGAGTGACCACTGGCAGGAGACATGGACATAGGCTGACCCGGGGCACTAGTGGCAGGGGGTGGTGGCAGGTGAGATTCTTTGATCATTGTTCAGAGTTGCCTCCTCCCATGCCACAGTCCAGGTTAGTTCGGGTGACCTCCGGGTCACATTGTATGACGAGAGTGAGGGAAAATGGCGCCTCATCTGCTCCACCCCCTCCAACGCCCTGGTGGCTGCGCTGAGCTGTGAAGAGATGGGCTTCGTCAGGTACCAGCCTGCGCTGGCAGCAGCTGCGGGGTGGGAGTGAGGGGCACTGGCAAAGCTGGGGGAGTAGAGCTTGACTGGTAGGGGCTGTGGGGTGGGAGTGAGGGGCCCTGGCAGAACGGGAGGGGCCAAGGCTGGGCTTGCAGGGGTGAGAGTGAGGAGCACTGATGGAGCAGGGGGAATAGGGCTGGGCTGGCAAGGGATGAGGGGCACTGGCAGGGTGGGGAGGCAAGGGCTGGGTTAGCTGGGGCTGCAGGGTGGGATTGAGGGACACTATGTGGGGGCAGTTCTCTGTGGGGGCTGGCTGCACGGGACTGACACTGTCTCCTCATCAGGTCTCTCTGGCACTCAGAGCTGGATGTGGAGCTTGCAGGTGCCAATGGGACATCAGGATATTTCTGTGTGGATGAGTCTCGCCTGCCCTTGGCCCAGAGACTCAGTGAGGTGGTCTCCATTTGGTGCGTGGAACAGGGCGGGTGTTTCAGCAGAGGGCACCATGCTGCTAGGAGGGGGCGAGGAGGAACTCTGTGGGCAGCCCAGCTGTGCTGCTGTATGCCTGGGACCCTGTTACTCTTATATTGGCTCAGGTGCATTTTGTGGGACCAGTGCATGTGTGTGTCTGTCCTGCTATGCGTGTGCGTGTGTCCTGTTCCCCTGCTGGAGGCACTGCTGTCTGTCTGTCTGTGTTCTTCCATGCCTGAGTGAGTGAGTGTTCCCTCTAAGATTTCCCATCGGTGAGTGGAGTGAGATTTCTTTTGTGCACCAGTATTAGGGATGTAAGAGACTAGTCAATTATCCAATAAACAGAAGCTTATCAGATAGTTGACTAGTGATGCAACTAGTCGCTTCCCCCCTCTTGCTGCCTCTACTAGAGAGGCAGCAAGGGAGGAGGAGCAGAAATTGGTGCTGTGGGAAGCCAGCTTAAAAGCTGTTTCCCCCCAGCACCATCTCCGCGGCAGGCAGGGGAGGTAGAGGTACAGGGGAAAGGATGTGAGTGAGGACGGAAGCAGTCTCCGCTCATGCCGCTTCTGTTTCAGTTCTGCTTTTGAAATGTACAAGAGCCTCAGTGGGGGTATGTCTACACTAGCTCGTTAGTTTGAGCTAGGTAGGCAAATGAGGGCAACTGGAGTTGCAAATGAAGCCTGGGATTTAAATATCCCAGACTTCATTTGTCTCTTCTTGGGCACTGCCATTTTTAAATCCCCCTTAGTCTGAACTCCGTGCCTGCAGCTACACGCAGCACGGAGTAGGTAGTTTGAATTGGGATCTTCCACGAGGAGTACCGATAGTTCGAATTAGAGATCCTAATTCGAACTACCTACTCCGTGCCGCGTGTAGCTGCAGGCACGGAGTTCGGACTAAGGAGGGTTTAAAAATGGCGGCGCCCGGTAAGATGCAAATGAAGCCTGGGATATTTAAATCCTGGGCTTCATTTGCAACTCCGGTTGCCCTCATTTGCCTACCTAGCTCGAACTAACGAGCTAGTGTAGACATACCTTACGTCTTTTGTACATTTCAAAAGCTGAAGCCCCACAGGGAGCACGGGATCTGAGGGGGACTCCTCACTGGCCCCGCAGACCCTGGGGGCTTCTGCTTTTGAAATGTACAAGAACTCTTGCTACAGTTGAGAGGCGGAGGCGTCCTTATAGGCTAATTGAATAGCCAATAGAAATCCCGTTGACTGTTCAATTAGTTAATTCATCTAAATTTAATATCCCTAACCAATATTGAGGTCATGTGTGCTTGTTCAGATGTGTGCCACCATGGCCCCCACCAGTTACTGACAAAAAACATATACGTTAAATTGATATGGAAGAAAAAATTCTAAAAAATGGATAGTTAACAAGGTGCAGGACCCTGCAAGTACCCACCCTGAAAACCACCCACCCACCATTCCTGCATCCATGGGCTCCCCAGCCCCTGCACCCCCATCCTGTGCACCCTTTACCACTAACCCTCCATTGTGCCCCTTTGTCCCTAACTTCCGCAAGGTCCCCCTGTCATCCCAACCCCTGTACTTTCCTCCCAGCTGTGCCCCAACCTCCACCCTGCACTTCCAGTATGTCCTGCCAAACTGCCCCTCTGGCCAGTACCCTCCATCCCCTTTGCCCAGCAACACCCATGCCCAGTTGCCCCTCACCCTCTGGCTACTGTGCCCTAGGCATGGGCCCAGTTTGCTCAGCTCTAAGGCCGGCCCTTCCCCTGGTCACTGTGGGCTGCTCCACTGCAGAGCGGTAGCTCTGAGAGGTCACACTGGCTTTGAGCTCAGGGACTGTGACTTCCCTTCTTACCAAGCATATGGACCCCACAGCAGGAAACTGACTTGGATGTCACTGAACTCTAAAACCTAGTGAAGCAGGTGGAACTTGGAGACACTGAAGGGAAATTATAGGCAAACATTTTATATAGATCTGCACCCTCTCTGGCTTTATTTTCCTTGCCATTTTTGGGGTAGGCAGGTTGTCTTGTCTTGCCAGTGAGTCCCAAAATCCCTTAGAAGGGGGCCATTTGTTTGAGAGTTTTTCAGAAATGAAATGGGTTTGGGTCACAAATGTAGAGTGACAGTTATGAGTTTAGAGTGGGTGATTCAATATTGTAGAGGTGATGGCTTTTTCTTCCTCAACCAAGAAAATAATCCAAAATAACCCTTCAGTAGAACAAAACAAGCATGAGGTTGAATAAACAAATTAAACAAAATAAAAATAGTAGAAGCACTAAATGCAGAATGGCAGAGAAAGCAAGATGCAGCAGCATGTTACCCCCTCTCCTCCAAATCAGGCACCAGCTCCTTGTAAAGTGTCAGGACTCCTATTATGAACAATCATGGAATCGTAAAGCTGGAAGAGACCTCAGGAAGCATTGAGTCCAGCCCCCTTCCCAAAGGAGTACCAGCCCCAATTAAATCATCCCAGCCAGGGCTTTGTCAAACCAGGACTTAAAATAGTTTAGTGATGGAGAGTCTACCAGTTCTCAAGGTAAATCCTGTTTTAGCTTCATCTTGGACAAATACAGTCTCACACGCAGCTCCTCTGCTCATCTGCCAAGGGTGTCTGCTTGCAGATCTCTGATCCCAAGGCCATGGAGAAATGGGGGATGGGGGAGGGCTTTCTCTGAGTGAGCCCCCAACACATGCTTCATCAGGCCACCGGATGGTCTTCAGGGACATGAGGTCATCTCATTTCTCCTGTTGGTCAGAGTATCCTGAGGATCCCACCGCCCAGGCTCTGCACAGCCCATATGGGGAGGGACCATTTGATATTCCTCCCTATGACTGAGTGTAAAACAGTGCACGAGTGTGTGTCTCATAATGGGTGGGCCATGCTAATGGGGAGAGAAGTTCCTAGTTAAATCTCTCCTTCTCTCTGCCCAGGCAGCATCCACAGAGACAATCCACAGCCCCCTGTGTCTGGACAGCGATCAGCCAATCTCCTGAGAACTTTTGCAACTGTATGCCACACGGCCCTGCCAGCTGGACCACATGGCAGCCACTGGAGCTGAAACTGGGGCCGCAGTGGGGCTTCAGTAGGGACATGGGGCTCCATGTGGCCCAGCCAGATGGGACCGGAGCTGTGTGGCAGCTGCTGGGGCCATGGTACTGAAAATAGCCCTGGGGCCCCGGGCTCTAGTCCAGGCACATAGACTCATAGAATACTAGAACTGGAAGGGACCTTAAGAGGTCATCGAGTTTAGTCGCCTGCCCTCATGGCAGGATCAAGTACCATCTAGACCAGGGCTACTCATCTTTGGAAGCCCCAGGGGCTACAGTGAAACAGCACATGCCGAAGGCCACAACTTAAGTGTAGTTGCATATACATGAAAATTTATATGCAAATAACTTCTTTCACACTAACGATCATGAATACAAAGATTAATGCAAGATTACACAACATGCAGGCCCAATTTAAGACAGTTCTGCTGATATTAATAAAATGCAATATTTACCCATTTTCCACTCATATGGCAGCACTTTTAATGAGCAATGAAAGTCCAGGAATTTAACTACTAAAAAGCATATCAACAGAAGATCATTATATTGACTTGCCATTGTGGACTGTGTTCCCATTGGAGGCCATGTTCAAAGGATCCCGCTCATGGGCTGCTTGTTGAGCCCTGCGTAAACCCAAACTGCACCATGGGCCAGAAACAAATGGGCTGTGGGCCGCAGGCTATGTGTTGAGGAGCCCTGGTCTAGACTATGCCTGATAGATGTCTATCTAACCTGCTCTTAAATATCTCCAGGGACAGAAATTCCACAACCTCCCCAGGCAAATTATTCCAGTGTCTAACAACCCTGACAGGAAGTTTTTCCTAATGTCCAACCTAAACTTCCCTTGCTACAGTTTAAGCCCATTGCTTCTTGGCCTAGTCTCAGAGGCCAAGGAGAACAATTTTTCTCCCTCCTCCTTGTGACACCCTTTTAGATACTTGAAAACCGCTATCATGTCCCCTCTCGGTCTTCTCCTTTCCAAACTAAACAAGTTGAATTCATTCAGGCTTCCCTCATAGCTCATGTTTTCGAGACCTTTATTTATTCTTGTTGCTCTTTTCTGGACCTTCTCCAATTTCTCCACATCTTTCTTGAAATGTGGTGCCCAGAACTGGACACAGTATTCCAATTGAGTGGAAGAATGACTTCTCATGTCTTTCTCACTTCTTTCTCACAACACTCCTGTTAATGCAGCCCAGAATCATGTTTGCTTCTTTTGCAACAGTGTCACACTGTTGACTCATGGTTAACTTGTGGTCCACTCTGACCCCTAGATCCCTTTCTGCAGTACTTCTTCCTAAGCAGTCACTTCCCATTCTGTAGGGCTAGGTCTACACTTGCCCTTGAATGCAAATGTAGACATTCGAAATTGCAAATTAAGCGTGGATTTAAATATCCCATGCTTCATTTGCATAATCGCGGACTGCCGCTTTTCCGCAATAGTGCTATTTCGGGACATCAAACTCTGTCCCCACAGGGTTATTTTGAGAAAAAATCCTTCCCTCAAAATAACCCTTAAACCTCATTTTTTGAGGAGGAAGGGTTATTTCGAGGGAAGGGTTTTCTCTTGAAATAACCCCGCAGGGACCGAGTTTGTTGTCCCGAAATAGGGCTATTGTGGAAAAGGGGCAGTCCACGATTATGCAAATGAAGTGTGGGATATTTAAATCCCCTCTTCATTGCAATTTCAGATGTCTACATTTGTATTCCTCCCTTAAAGGAGGAATCAAGTGTAGACATACCCTAGGTGTGAAATGGTTTGTTCCTTCCTAAGTGGAGCACTTTGCATTTGTCCTTATTTAACTTCATCCTATTTACCTCAGACCATTTCTCCAGTTTGTTCAGATCATTTTGAATTATGACCCTATCCTCCAAAGCAGTTGCAACCCCTCCCAGCTTGCTATCATCTGCAAACTTAATGGCTGTGTCTACATTGGCATCCCTTTCCGGAAAAGGAATGCTAATGAGACGAGTCGCAATTGCAAATCCACGGGGGATTTAAATATCCCCCGCGGCATTTGCATTTACATGGCTGCCGCTTTTTTCCGGCTTGGGGATATGCCGGAGAAAAGCGCCAGTCTAGATGTGATTCTCCGGAAAATAAGCCCTTTTACGGAGGATCTCTTATTCCTACTTTCAAGCCAGAAAAAAGCGGCAGCCATGTAAATGCAAATGCCGCGGGGGATATTTAAATCCCCCGCGGATTTGCAATTGCGACTCGTCTCATTAGCATCCCTTTTCCGGAAAGGGATGCCAATGTAGACGTAGCCAATATCTCCTGCCAAGATCTCCTGGTTAAGCCAAGGTGGTCTTTTGCCATGCTCTCTATCTTTCCTACCCAGAAGACTAGCTTGCTTTTGGGCCCTTAATAATTACCTTTTGAAAAACTGCCAACTCTCTTCAGTTGTTTTTCCTCTTAGTCTTGCTTCCCGTGGGACCTTACCTACCAGCTCTGAGTTTACCAAAATCTGCCCTTCTGAAATCCATTGTCTCTATTTTGCTGTTCTCCCTTCTATCATGCCTTAGCTTAGAATCATGAACCCTAGGATTTCATGGTCACTTTCACCCAAGCGGCCTTCCATTTTCAAATTCTCAACTGGTTCCTCTCTATTTGTTAAAATCAAATCTAGAACAGCTTCCCCCCCCCCCCCCCCATCGCTTTTTCAGCCTTCGGAAATAAAAACATTGTCTTCAATGCAGTCCAAGAACTTATTGGATAGTCTGGGGCAGGGTTGCATGGTGGGCGACTGCCCTGTGTGCTGGGACAGGAGCTGGGGCCACTGTGCAGCTGCTCCTGGGCTGGGGCCGTGGTGCTATTTTTAGTACCGAGGCCCCGGCTCCAGCTCCACCAGTCACCATACATCCTGCCCTGGCCACAGCTCCAGTACTGGTGAAGGGTTGGAATTAGGGCCAGGGCTGTATGGTGGCTGCCCAGCTGCTCCTGAGGAGGACCAGCTGCCTGCCATGGAGCAGCTGAACAGCCACTGTGTGGCTCTGCTGAGGAGGAGGGCAGGTTTTGAATTCTTTGCGTGGGCCTGCGCAAGCACAAACCCTACAGGGAACTATGGTGTGTGTGCCTGTGCCTGTACCCTCCCCCCCTCCGCCCGCTGGAAGGGCTGCTGTTTGTCGATCTGTATCTTTCCACCCCCTGCTGTGTGTGTGTCTGTGCCTATCCTGCCCAGTGCTGAAAGGGCATCCCCTGACCATCCATCACACCCTACTGTGTGTGTGTGTGTGTGTGTGTGTGTGTATCTGTCCCTCTGCTGCCCCGCCTCACACCCTCATTCTATCTAGCCTTGTCTCTTGTCAGTGAATACACATGGGTTGGAAGTGTGCATACAGAGCTGTGTCTGGGACAGTGGAACCTTCCCTACATGTTCAGGAGGGGTAAAGATGCACTTCACACCCCACACATATCCCCTGCTGTCCCACCCCCAAGCTGATCCCTCACATTTCTGTCTTACAGTGACTGCCCGATGGGCCAGTTCCTTGCAACGCTCTGCCAAGGTATGAAGTCCTCAGCCCTGGTAATAACCAAACCACCTTTCAGTCCATAGGCACACCTACTTCCCCACCCAGACACCTACTGACCCATCCCTCTCTGCAATGACACCCCTGTCTGTCCTTCCTTCTCCACCCAGTCCATCTGCCTCCATTCCCAGACAGCCACCTACCAGTGCATCCTGTTTGCAACAATACCCCCATCCGTCCTTCCTTCTTTACTCCTTTCTATCTGCCTCCATCTCCAGCCTGACACCTACTGACCTATTCCTCTCTGCAATGACTATTCCCATCCATCCTTCCATCTCCACTCTCCCTTCCCACCCTACATCCCCAGGCAGCCACCCACCATTCCATCCTCTCTGCAATGACACCCTCCATCTCTTCCCTTCATCCATCTCCGTTCCATTCACCCACCTTTATACTCACCTTACGAATCATGTACTGATCGATTCATCTGCATCGTTACACATACCCTGCATTCCTCCATCTTCACCCCACTTCCATCCATCTTTATGCCATATGCCCTGTCCTTCTATGCCCCTACCTCCATGCCCATTCACCCATCATTTCCATACCTCTACACCCTTATTTATCCTTCCACCTTTACACATCAATCTCCATTCCAGAAACTCCTGTCTATCCATCCATCAAACTCCATCCACCCACCTCTTTCCACACTCAGTAGCCACCCATCCACCCATCTCCATACCCACCCAGCCACTATCCATCCACCCGTCCATCTCCACACTCAGTATCCACCACCCACCTGCATACCCAACCAGTCAGTCATGTACCCACCTATCCATCTGTATACCTCACATCCATCCTTCTCCCCAGACTCCCTGTTTACTCCCCTTGTACACACACATATCTATTTGTGAGTTTATCCCCATGCATTCCCCTTTCTCTCTGGTCAGTGCCCAGCACAATCAGCCCATTAACAGAGGTGGTTATAATATTTATTCTTTCATTTCCAATGAAAAATAACATTTTTAGTGAAGTTTCAAACTCTATTAAGTATTTGAATTCTGAAGCACAGTCAAAGCGCTGATCAGCTGTTTGTCCACTCAGTGCGCTAGTCTGGACGCTCCCCTGCCGACATCAAAGCCCTTTGTCGGCAGCCCCAGTAAACCTCATCCCACGAGGAATAACGGGACTGCCGACAAAAGGCTTTGATGTCGGCAGGGGAGCGTCCAGACTAGCGCGCTGAGTGGACAAACAGCTGATCAGCTGTTTGTCAGCTCAGCGCGACAGCCATGTAAATGTAAATGAAGCCGCGATCATTTAAATCGCGGCTTCATTTGCCTTTGCCTATGTGTCTAATCTACATGCCTCTGATGACAGAGGCATGTAGTCTAGACACAGCCTCAGTTGCACTTTGGTCTCTCCTCTTGGGACAGGGGTGTTGTTTTTTCAACTAGGGCAGAGAATTCTCCCAAGAAATTTCATTTTGTCAGAAACCCAGTTTTCCATTGACATCAGTGGAGCTACAGCCAATGGACCCCAGTTGAATTCTGGCCCTGTTGGCTCCAGTAGAGCTACAGCCCATTGACCTCAGCTGGGAATTGCCCCATTGACTCTAGTGGAGCAATGGCCCATGGAGCCCGGCTGATATGGGCCATTGACCCCATCTGGGAATTGCCCCGTTGATTCCAGTGGAGCTACAGCCCATGGAGCCCAGCGTAGGTCTGGTGGAGTGAGTTCTGGGCCCCATTGTGCCAGTTGCTGCACCGACACTTCCTGGCTCCTGGAGAATTTAGCTGAAACAGAAGCTACAAGATAAAATGTGGCATCCAAAGTAACCTGGAAACTTCCCTTGGTGTCAAGGTGCAAGGGGAGTTGCTCATTGGTGCTGCCTCATTGGTTAGCCTGGTACCAGACTCCGGGAGTGTCAAGGCCCCAGGGTTGGCTATGGAGGGGTTCGGCGGAGTGTGGCTAGCACTGATTGATGTGTCCCCTGCAGACTGTGGGCGCAGGAAGCTGTCTGTTGACCGGATCGTGGGGGGCCAGGATGCCAGCCTGGGCAAGTGGCCATGGCAGGTCAGCCTGCGCTATGACGGCACCCACCTCTGTGGTGGCTCCATTATCTCCAGCGAGTGGGTTATCACCGCCGCGCACTGCTTCCCTGAGTGAGTGCCGGCATGAAGCATGGACAGTATCCTGGAGTCCCGTCTCCAACCCTGCCCCCCCCACCTCTAATCACTTAGACCCCTCTTCCCTCCCAGAGCTGTGGATAGATTCCAGGAGTTCTGGTTCCCAGCCCTCCCCATATTCCATCCACTAGACTCCATTGTCCAGAGAGAGAACATGGGAGTCCTGACTCCCAGCCCTCTGCCCATCCCTGGTGGGGGAAGGGTTGGCAGCCCCATCTTACCCCCTGATGCTCTGTCTCTGTTCATCCATCCCTGCAGAAGGAACCGGGTGGTGAGCCGCTGGCGGGTTTTCTCAGGCGCCATCTCTCAGGTCTCCAGCAGAGGGCAGCAGGTGGGGGTGACAGGTGTAGTGTACCACGCAGGCTACCTGCCCTTCCTGGATCCCAACAGCGAGGAGAACAGCAACGACATTGCACTGGTGCACCTGGCTACACCCCTCAGCTTCACTGGTGCGTGTGGGCGAGTGGTGACACTGGGAGTGTGGGGCATCCACCTGAGAGATTGGGGGGCACCCCACTCACTGCAAGAGGACACCATTGGGGCTTTGTGAGTGGATCTGTGGTATGAGTGTGTGTGTTAGTGAGTCTGGGCGTGCATAGCAGTTATGTGTGTGAGGGGTGTCTGTAGTATGTGCACATTGTACGTGTATCTACCATCTGTGTGCGTGTGATTGTGTGTGCATGTGATATGTACCCCTTGTGTCTGCCTCATGCCCGGACTCTGTCTCCTCAGAGGATGTCCAGCCTGTCTGCCTCCCAGCACTGGGGCAGCCCCTCTTGGACGGGAAGGTGTGCACTGTGACTGGCTGGGGTAACACCCAGTACTATGGTGAGTGTGCAACAGCCTCCACTGACATGGCTCTGCCCAGGCACACAGTACAAGGCCCTGCCTCTCCCTGTGAGTGACCAGGGGAAGGGCCCTCATCAGGGTCACACAGCTGGGAGTCCAGGGATGGAGGAATTGGGCCATTTGGAACAGACCTGTATGGTCAAAGTTTGACCATAGGCTTCAAACTTTGGGGGGTTCTGCAGCAGCTACTTCAGCTATTCTGGCCTGGGGGATTATCGGGGGTGAGGCCTGGCATGGGGCAGTAGCTGGGTCAGGTTCCCCCCCTCTGCACTCACCACAGTGGCAGGAACCAGAGCAACTTGGGAGCCTGCTCTGCCCTGCCAAGCTGCCCTCTTCCAGCCTGCTGTGTTGCACTCCACCACAGCAACAGGGGTTTCCTCAGGCCCTGCCCCTGGGTACTGGTGCGGGGTTGCCTCAGACCCTGTGTCCACCTAGGGATGGCTCTGCTGGGGTTGCCATCTTTCTAATTCCTGGAAACTGAACCTCTGAGGCCCCACCCACTGCCCCGTTTCTCCCTCCAAAGCCCCCCAACGTTTACTGCTTCCCCAAGCTCTGCCCCCATTGCCCATTCTTTCCCCAACCCTACGGTGCTGGCTGGATCATCTTGAGGATCCTGGTTGCAGGTAGGGGCAGCCCAGCTGTGCAGGGTTAATGACCTGGCACCTCCCGCCATCTCGCAGTAATGGGGCTTTTGGTCTGGGTGCCATTTACAGTTGCCAGATCCCTAAAAACCAAGCACCTGGCCACCCTAAATGGCTCTTGGACACACAACCCAAAACCCGGTAAAACCTGGATGGGTAGCAAGCCTGGGCTCCACCCTCAGCTTCCCCCCCCCCCCCCACCCCCTAAGAGCCAACTTCAGGAAAGTCTGCCCCATGGGGGCACAGCACACCAGGAGGTCGCTCCCTGTGGGAGCAGGTGCCAGTGTTTGGGTGGCGGGGTGGATGCCAGATAGGTGAGACACCAGGGCTTGGCGAGGGTGCGGGGTGGGGAACAGTGGATTCCAGGCAGATGTGGGCTGGAGTTTGGGAATGGGACAGGACAGGTGCTGGAGTTCAGGCAGGGACCAGAAGTCCTGACCTCTAGGGGCATGTTGAATATGGGCCACGGGAGGGTGGCCACTGGAGAAGTGGGGATTGGTTCTGGGGGGGAGGTGGATGCCAGGAGGGCAGGGTCTGGGTATAGGTCGGGTGGGCCAAGTACAGGGGTGGGTGGACATTGGGTGCAGGGCTGGATGTGGGGCTGGTATGGGACAGGAATGGGCAGGTGGATGCTGGAAGGATGGGGGTGAGGGGTAGTGGACACCAGGAGCACAGAGAGTATTTGGATGGAAGGCAGATGCCCAGTGTGGGAAGCTCAGTGCCAAGGGGAGTGGATGCTGGGCAGTCAGGGGCTGAGTGTGGGGGGCATCAATTCTGAGTGGGCAGGAGTGGAGGGGAGTACACCAGGTGAATAAGGGCTGGATTCAGGTAGGGGACAGATGCTAGGCAGGCTGAGGCCAGGTCTGGAGGGGCAGAATCAGGGTGGTCAGGACAGTTTTTTGGGGAGGGGGGTTGATGCTAAGCAGGCAGTACAGGATGGGACTGGTTTTGGAGTGGGGACAGAAGTCAGATGTGCAAGGTCTGGGGGTGGGCCTGGCTGGTGAGGACTGATGTGGGGTAAGCAGGGGCTGGGCTATGGGGTTGGGGGGGCAATAGCCAGGTGGGCAGAAGCTGGATGGGGGGGTGCAAGGCAGGTAGAGTTTGGGGGCTGGGTTTGGAGGGGAACAGAGCTGGGTTTGAGTGGATGTTAGGAGGTAGGAGGGGGGACAGATAGGGGGATAGAAGGACTAGGTTGGTGGGACAGGAGCCAGGGGGAAGGAGTTGGG
The DNA here is from genome assembly GCF_052426305.1 of Pelodiscus sinensis. Lineage (NCBI taxonomy): Eukaryota > Metazoa > Chordata > Testudines > Trionychidae > Pelodiscus > Pelodiscus sinensis. The sequence continues at coordinate 19,313,257 of NC_143073.1, forward strand.
TTGAGGGAGTGGATACTGAGCAGGTGAGGAAAGGGGGAACAGATGTGGAGCAGGGGTTCTGATTTGGGGGGGGCAATAGCCGGGGGGCCAGGAGCTGGGTTGGAGGAGTGGATGCCAGGCAATTGAAGACATGGGGCAGATGTGGCCTGATTTGGGGGTGGATGCAGGGCAGGGGCTTGGGCACAGGGGGCAGGGGCTAGATTGAGGGATGGTGCAGGTAGGGGGCTGGTTTGGAGGGTGGATATAGGGTAGGGGGCTGGGCTCAGGGGCCAGGGGCTGGTTTGGGGCATAGTGCAGGGTAGGGGGCTGGGATCAAGGGGCAGAGGCTGGTTTGGAGGGTGGATACAGGGCAGGGATGGTTGGGGGTGGTGGTACAGGGTAGGAGGCTGGGCTCGGGACCAAGGGCTGGTTTAAGGTGGGGATCTTGGTCGGGCAGCAGGACCCCTTGCTCATTCTCACCCCCTCTCCAGGGCAGCAATCCAGCATTCTGCAGGAGGCCTCCGTGCCAATCATCAGCACCGCGCTGTGCAACTCACCTGAGTATTACGGAAACCAGATCTACCCCCGCATGTTCTGCGCTGGCTATGCCGAGGGTGGCACTGATGCCTGTCAGGTGGGGCTGCTGGGGCGGGTGAGATGGGAGGGAATTCAGGTGCGTGGCAGGTCACTGAACTCTTTCTTGTCTCCCTCTTGGCAGGGCGACAGTGGGGGGCCCTTTGTATGTGAGGACGGCATCTCCCGCACCCCGCGCTGGCGGCTCTGCGGCGTGGTCAGCTGGGGCACTGGCTGTGCCCTGCCCCACAAGCCGGGGGTCTACACCAGGGTGGGTGCCTTCCATGACTGGATCCACCAGGCCATGAAGGTTTGTGGGGAAGAGGGCTGGGATGGTCCCCCAGTTACTGTCCCTTTCAGTCTGTTCCTCCGGGGACAGGGTGCGGGCAGTGGGAGGGATCATTGGTGGGGCAGGGTTCCGTTTCTCCCAGTCTGCTGGGCCAGCCCTTGATGCCCATCTCTCTCTCTCTGCAGACTCACTCCCTGGCCAGCGGGATCGTTTCCCAGCACTGACCCCTGCTGCCTATGTTCTGCACCATTCCACTGGTGCCAGCCCTCCCCTCCCCTCAACCCTGCCTAACAGATGCTGCCCCCTCCATTCTGGCCACAAGGGGAAGATCTTCCTACGTGACCCATTGGGCTTTGCGACCTGATGACCTTCGACTTCTGACCTTTACAACGCCTTACTGGAATGCGAGTGTGGGTGGAAGAATGGTCCAGATCTACCTATCACAACGCAGTGCTGGCCCTTTAAGCTTCCCCCCACGAGTGGTGGACTTGCACCAGCTCTGTAAGAGCCTATCGGCTGATTGGGGGTTTCTAGCTCCACCAATCGCAATGCAGTGCTAGCTCATTTACTCTCCAACAGGTTCTGCTAGAAGCACAGGGCTAATCCATGGCCTGCTAGAGTCTTCCGTGCTGTGACAAGGGGGAAGGGGTCTGGAGAAGAGTATCTGTGAATGGTTAACAGTAAGGCATGTGACTGCATACACCACACCCTCTGCCATTCACAAGCCAAACAGGTTAGAGTTGTCTGTTTTTAATCCCTGCTGTTCTGAGTGAGACCAGACCCACCAGTAGCTCTGCCCCAGTGGCATGGGGGACTAGATTCTGTCCCACAGCCCTAGAAGGAACTGGGACTCAGCCTGGGGATGGGACCAGGGCACAGCCCTTAGGGGTTGGGAGCTGTGAGGGTGGAGTAGACTGACCCACAGCCTGAAGAGAGTCCCAATACACAGCTATGGGGCTGTTGAACACCTGGGTCCAGTGCTGATGCTCCAAACCAGCAGGGCCCCAGAAGGAGGGAGCAGTGCCTCCACTCCTGCCAGGCTTCCCCTTTCCCAGGAGACACACAAACCTCGGGGAGCCTGAGAGCTTTCTTCACAGACAGTCCAGGACTGCAACAGGCCATCCTTCCTTCCATAGTATCCCCAGCCTGGGGTGCTTAGAAGAACCAGAGCTCTCCTTGTGTCTATGATGGGACTCAGGTTGATTCCAATATATTGGGGGCAGATTGTGGAAGGTCATGTCCCAGCTAGCACTGTGATAACTAGTGCAACACCTGCTCAGCGTAGCATTACTCAGAGGAGGGCATGTGGAATGGGAGCCCCATGCTGGGACTGGGGAAGGCAGGGAGGTCAGCTTGGCTTACAGCAGGGGTGGGCAATTTTTGATAGAGGGGTGGCACTCCCAAGATTTTGGAAAGCAGTCGAGGGCCGCACTTTTCCAGGATATTAATGGAGGAGATACGGGGTCTGGGATGGAGGTTAGGTGCAGCAGGGAGCTTGGGGTAAGGGATTGGGCTGCAGGAGGGAGAGTGCAGTTTGGGAGGGAGTTTGCGTGAAGGAAGCTTTTGTAACCTAGAGCAGGAGACTGGGATGCAGGGTTTTGGAATATGACCTAGGACAGGGGACTAGGTTGCAGGGGTTTCGTTTGTGACCTAGGGTGAAAGGGGATTGTGATCTGGGCAGAGGATTTGAGTGACAGATCTGGGAGGGGGTATGGGTGCAAGAGGGGGCCAGAGGGTTGGGGAAGGGCCAATGGCCAGGTCTGGCCAGTATACTTAGCAGCAGCCCAACCAGCCTGCCTCCCTGCAGAGGTAAGGGCTTAAAAAGTTTCTCAGCCAGTAGCCACCCTCTCTGCCTGCCCTGCTCCTGCACAGGCTGCCCAGCCATGTGCTTGTGTGAATAACTGAGCAGGGAGCTAGTGCTTCATGGCTGCCTATTATTCAAAAAGGCAGCTTCCATTGACCAGTTTCTGGCCAGAAGCCAGCCAATGGGATTATGCTGGGGATGGGAGTTACACCCAAAGCCTTTACTTCTCAGTTTTATAGAGAAATGGCCCTACAGCCACTTTTCTGAGCAGTGTGCTGGGCTGTTTGACAAGCAAGGTAGCCTGCCTGGGGCTCCCCACAGTGTCCGCGAGCTGGATCCAGTGAGTTGGGGGGGGGGGGGGGCCAAATGCGGCCTGCAGGCCATATTTTGCCCAAGCCTGGTTTAGAGAGGCGAACTGCACACACTCAGACACACACAGCAGGGCCGTCCCTGGCAGCAGGGACACATCCTAACCCAGCTAGAGCAATCAACCACTCAGTGTCCATCCCTGCCTCCATCCTTGGCACACAATGGCTCACAGATTCACAGCCCATTGCTAATCCCCAGCCCTGCCCTGTGGGGGGATCCCTGAGAATTGCAGTCCCCGTGGCAGAGACCAAGCTGTGATTTTGCAGGGGGAGGGGTTGCCTGTATGAGTTATTTGCATTAGTGTCTCTCCCCGTGTACATCTGTGCACAGTGATCACTGCAATGAGAAATAAACACCAGTCTGGTTAGAGACCTGCCTGGGACTCATAAGAACGTAAGAATGGCTGTACTGGGTCAGACCAAAGGTCCATCTAGCTCAGTAGCCTGTCTGCCGACAGTGGCTAGTGCCAGGTGCCCCAGAGGGGGTAGACCAAGGACAATGATCAAGCAATTTGTCTCCTGCCATCCTTCTCCAGCCTCTGACAAACAGAGGCCAGGGACACCATTTCTATCCCCTGGCTAATAGCCTTTTATGGACCTAACCTCCATGAAATTATCTAGCTTCTCTTTATAGTCCTAGCTTTCACAGCCTCCTGTGGCAAGGAGTTCCACAGGTTGACTACGCGTTGTGTGAAGAAGAACTTTCTTTTATTAGTTTTAAACCTGCTACCCATTATTCCATAATTCTCCCTCCCCCATACCTTTGCTTAACTCGTTAGCAGGCAGTTAAGGAGACCACCCCCCTAAGAGCTGAGCCCTTGGCCAGTGGGGGCCCAGTTTGTTGTTGGGCATGGAGAGGAGGCAGCTGGGCCATGTTCCCATGACACCCATGGCTCTATTGCAGTTTGCTAACTCTGTGTCCTGGGCTCTGCCTAAAACAGCTTGCTCAGTTTACTACATCTGTCTTCACAGAGTGCAAGGCCAGCTGGAATCAGCTAGTCTGGCTACTCTGCCTCTTGCAGGCTATGGAAGGGCCTCACAATCAGGAGTGCCATTTAGGAGGGCTGGTGGGGGAGGAGTTTCAGATCAGAGGCATATGTGTGACATGTCAGTCCTGCAAAGGAGCAGTGCCCTAGGGCAGGGAGTCAGGGCTCTGTTTGACAGCAGAAGCAGGGTGGAGAGAAGAAAGGGCTGGTGAACCAATTTAGGACCTGGAAGTCTAGTCTGTAAAGCAGGAATCCAGGAGGAGGGGTGTTTTAGGGATAATACACCCCTCACAGCCAAAGTTACATTCAGAAAAGGGGGAGTTTTGGAGGTGAAACAAATATATTTGTTGTATTCAAGAGTTAGTAACAAAGCAAGAAAATACATTATAATTTTAAGTCTAACCAATAACAAGATGTGAGAACATGATAGTATTAGAGTGGGCCTAACATTAATTTTTTTTTAAAATTAAGGAATTTGATACAGTGCCCCTATCAGCTAATTTCTAAGTCATCTGCAAAACCTCTAGCATTTTCAGGTGCTTAAGTAGCCCCAGGAATCATGATTAAAGTTGCTCTAATCCAGCAAAACCAAGCACCTGGCCACAATCATTCCTAGAGTGGAGCAGTTAGAAAAACACCCTATCTTGATTGAGAATTAGCCTTTGCTGTAGAGCCCTCAGGTTAATCATTCTCACTGCTGTAGCAGTCTCGCCCATACAAAGGTCCATCTTACTCCTGTTTGGATTTGTCTAGTGTCAAGTGACCTGAACTTTCTAAAATTCACTGGGCAGGGGTCTCAGAGGGGAGCCGGTTTAGTCTGTAACTTTAAAAACAAGGAGTGGTCTTGTGGCACCTTAGAGACTAACTATATATTATGTGCTCTCATGGGCACAACCCACTTCCTCAGATGAGCAGAGTGGAGAGAAAAGGGATCCTCACAATTTATCACAGAAGAGAGAGGGAAGAAGTGCCAGCCCCTGTACAGGGGGAAGGGGCCATGGCCACCTCACTCTCCCTAACCTTCCATGGCCTTCTTGGCAGAAGTTTTAGGTGGCAAAGCCTTAACCCCTCAGTTCCTGCTCTTCCAGGGGAAGGGGCTGCAAGCTCAGCCATCTGGAAGGGCACAGGGTCCCCTGGGCACCCTTTGCTCTATGTCAACTCAGCCAGCTGCCAGAGAACTATATCTTCCTATAGTCTCTGACTCATGTTGTGCCGCGCTTACCTGGGCCAGCCTTATTCTCACTCTCCAGACTCTAGCAGCAGCCTCATTGTATGGAGTGAACCTGAGGGACAGACATAAGCAACATCCTTTGACATTCAGGCCCGGAGGCCTAGTCCTTTAGCTCCCAAGCCTGGAGGCCTAGTCCTGCTCTTTCTCCGGGATTGGGGAAGAAGGGGTAGGGGGACCTGGGCCCGCCCTCTCCACTGGGCCCCAACCCAGGGCCCTATCAGTGGTGAGTGCTTCCCACCACTGGCTTGGTGGGGAGTCCTCCCTGAAACATACCAAGCCTGCTGGGGTTTTTTCTGCTCCCTGCCCTGGGTTGCTTCCTACCCCAGTCCACGGGCCGGCGGAGATCCCACCCGGCGGAGGTCCCACCTGCAGCATTGGCCAGCACGGCATCTAGTGCCTCAGTGTCTGGTGTGGTAGCAGCACGTAGGTGGGCTGCACGTCGTGGCCGGCGTTGCGGTCGAGCCCGGCAGGGGACAGTAGCAGCGGAGGCGGCTGGTCCGGCGGTTCTTGTTCCAGCAACAGCAGCTGTGGCTCCAGTGGTTGGGCGGTAGCTCCTTCCCCTCCAGAGGTCAGCTCTGACTGAGCTGCCTCCCAGGCTTTTGTACCTGGGCCGCTGTTGGAGCAGGCCAGTTTGTTCTCCCGTTGGGGTGTGGGGCTGGCCTGCCTCGTCACAGATAGGGACTTGTTGTCTGTCCGCTTTAGTATCTGGAGCAAACTGGCTCAGAGACAAAGGAGGGAAAAACCAAAAATTCCTTTGTCTCAGATCTGCATTTCTATGGGTTGACTGCTACCTGGCTAGGTACAGTTGACCCCTTAGTCCCCAAGCTGCTGGCCATTCTTCATGACCATGACAGGCCTGTAGATCTGGCCTCCCTCAGCCCAGCACGTCTGAGTCTGCCCTGCTACCAGGTGGGCTCTGCCTGCTCTTTCCCTGTCCCTTCTGTCACATTACTGGATTTTAAGGGGAGCAGCCAGGTCACTGCAGCACTCATGGGGTGGTGTTACCCCAAAGTCTGTAAAAAGGGGGCCATGTGAGGTGTCAAATGAAAGCTTATGTTCTACTGATTCTATATGTGCTACTCATATAATTGTGTGATGTCTGCATGTGGAGTTATGAATATGGGCTCTGTGCTGGTGCTGGAATGGTCTCTGACTGAGACAGAGATGGGCCTGACCTGAAGAAGGAATGTCCAATGAATCACTATGCTAATTAGCACAGTTCCAGGGACAATGGCTCTCAAGGTGTTCAATACATACCTGAGGAATGCATCTGGAACCTGCAAACCAGTCAGTATCTGATATCTGCTTACATGGGACACAGAGAGTGTGTCTAGACTACAGGGTTTTGTCGACAAAAGTGGACTTTTGTCGAAAAAAACTATACCTGCGTCTACACTGCTGCTGAGTTCTGTCGACATAATGTTGACAGAACTCAGCAGTTTTGTCGACAGCTGTAAACCTCATTCTACGAGGAATAACTCTTTTTGTTGACAGAGATCTGTTGACAGAACTGCATCTATTCTATCCTTTGCATCTACACTGACATGTCGACAAAGTGGCTTGCTTTGTCAACAGAACTGGATGTAGTCTAGATGCTCTTTGTCTACAGAAACTTCTGTCAGCAAAAGCCTGTAGTCTAGACGTACCCAGAGATAGGTAACGGCCATGTGACCTGCTCTAGCTTGGAAGGTACCAGGGATGGATATAAACTGCATGTGGCAAACTTCATCTTGTCTTCAATTTTGCTCCTGATCCCAGAGGCAGCCTTGTGAGGGACAGAGAGCCAGGAATAATTGTGGACTCATCGTGACATGAGAAGGATACCAGAGACTTTTAAGATAGCAGTTTATAACATCTCTGCTGAGAGCCTGCATCAAGAACTTGGTGATTGGTGCATGTAATGTATTTTCTTTAACAACCTTACACTCCACCTTTCTTTTTCTTTTATCTATAAACCTTTAGATTATAGATTCTAAAGGATTGGCCCAGTGTGATCATAGAACCATAGAACCTCAGAAGGTCATCAAGCCCAGCCCCCTGCTCTAGGCAGGATCAATCCCAACTAAATCAACCCGGCCAGGGCTTTGTCAAGCCGAGACTTAAACGCCTCTAGGGATGGAGACTCCACTACTTCCATAGGTAACCCATTCCAGTGCTTCAAAACCCTCCTAGTGAAATAGTTTTTCCTAATATCCAACCTGGACCTCTCCCATCACAACTTGAGACCATTGCTCCTTGTTCTGCCATCTGTCACTACTGAGAACAGCCTCTCTCCATCCTCTTTGGAACCTCTCTTCAGGAAGTTGAAGGCTGCTATCAAGTCCCCCCTCACTCTTCGCTTCTGCAGACTAAACAGACCCAAGTCCCTCAGCCTCTCCTCATAAGTCATATGCTCCAGCCCCCTAATCATTTTGGTTGCCCTCTGCTGGACCCTCTCCAATGCGTCCACATCCTTTTTGTAGTGGGGGGCCCAGAACTGGACACAATACTCCAGATGTGGCCTCACCAAAGCCGAATAAAGGGGAATAATGACATCTCTGGATCTGCTGGCAATGCTCCTCTTAATGAAACCTAATATGCTATTAGCCTTCTTGGCTATAAGGGCACATTGTTGACTCATATCCAGCTTCTCATCCACTGTAACCCCCAGGTCCTTTTCTGCAGAACTACTACTTAGCTGGTTGGTCCCCAGCTAATAACTATGCTTGGGATTTTTCCATCCCAAGTGCAGGACTCTACACTTGTCCTTGTTGAACCTCATCAGATTTCTTGTGGCCCAAGCCTCCAATTTGTCTAAGTCACTCTGGACCATATCTCTGCCCTTAAGCGTATCTACCTCTCCCCGTAGCTTAGTGTCATCCACAAACTTGCTGAGGGTGCAATCCATCCCCTCATCCAGGTCATTAATAAAGATCAATAGATCAAAACTGGTCCTAGAACCGAACCATGGGGCACTCCGCTAGAAACCAACCGCCATCCTGACATCGAGCCGTTGATCAATATCCGCTGGGCCCGGCCTTCAAGCCATCTTTCTATCCATCTTACCGTCCATTTATCTAATCCACATTCCCTTAACTTGCTGGCAAGAATATTGTGGGAGACCGTATCAAAAGCCTTGCTAAAGTCAAGGTATATGACACCCACTGACTTTCCCATGTCCACAGAGCCAGTTACCTCATCATAGAAGCTAATCAGATTGGTCAAGCACGACTTGCCCTTTGTGAATCCATGCTGACTATTCCTGATCACTTTCCTCTCATCCAAGTGCCTCAAAATGGATTCCTTAAGGATCCCTTCCATGATTTTTCCAGGAACCGAGGTAAGACTGACTGGCCTATAGTTCCCTGGATCGTCCTTCTTCCCTTTTTTGAAGATGGGCACTACATTTGCCTTTTTCCAATCATCCAGGATTTCTCCCGATCTCCACGACTTTTCAAAGATAATAGCCAAAGGCTCCTCAATGACATTTGCCAACTCCCTCAGTACCCTCAGATGCATTAAGTCCAGACCCATGGATTTGTGTACGTTTTGCTTTTCTAAATAGTTCCTAACCTGTTCTTTACTCACCACAGGCTGTCCATCTTCATCCCATCTTGCGTCACTTAGCACAGAAGTCCAGGAGCCGACCTTGTCCGTGAATACAGAGGCAAAGAAAGCATTGAGTACTTCAGCTTTCCCCACATCGTCTGTCACTAGGTTACCTCCTTCATCCTTTAGGGGCCACACACCCTCTCTGATCACCTTCTTCTTGTTAACATGCCTGTAGAAACCTTTCTTGTTATCCTTCACATCCTTAGCCAGTCGCAATTCCATTTGCGCTTTCGCCTTCCTGATAACCCCCCGGCATTCTCGAGCTATACATTTAAACCCCTCCCTGGTCATTTGTCCAAGTTTCCACTTTTTGTAAGCTTCCTTTTTGTGCTTAAGTTCACCAAGGATTTCCCCTGTAAGCCAATCCGGTCTCCTACCATGTTTGCCTCTCTTGCTACCTATTGAGATGGTTTCTTTCTGTGCCTTCAATAAGGCTTCTTTAAAATACTGCCAGCTCTCCTGGACTCCTTTCCCCTTCATGTTAACATCCCATGGGTTTCTGCCCATCAGATCTCGGAGGGAGTCAAAATCTGCTTTTTTGAAGTCCAAGGTGTGTATTTTACTAGTCTCTTTTCTTCCTTTGGTCAGGATCCTGAAATCTACCATCTCATGATCACTGCTTCCCAGGTTGTCACCCACCTCCACTTCCCCTATTAGTTCCTCCCTGTTTGTGAGCAGAAGGTCAAGCTGCGCACAGCCCCTGGTCGGATCCTTCAGCACTTGTGTCAAGAAGTTATCCCCAACATTCTTCAAAAACTTCCTGGATTGCCTGTGTATTGATGTATTGGTTTCCCAACAGATGTCAGAGTGATTAAAGTCCCCCATGAGAACCAGGGGCCTGCAATTTGGAAGCTTTGCTCAGTTGTCTGAAGAAAGCCTCATCTACCTCATTCACCTGATTCGGTGGCCTGTAGCAGACACCAACCACAATATCACTGCTGTTGTTTGCTCCTTTAATCTTAACCCATAGACTCTCAACAGGTTTTTCTCCCTCTTCATATTGGAGTTCAGAGCAATCATAGTGCTCTCTTACATATAGTGCAACTCCTCCTCCTTTTCTCCCCGCCTGTTCTTCCTGAACAGTCTATATCCTTCCATGACAGCACTCCAGTCATGCGAGTCATCCCACCAAGTCTCTGTTATCCCAATTATATCATATTTCTTGGACTGGGCCAGGGCCTCCACTTCTTCCTGTTTGTTGTTCAGGCTTCTCACATTAGTGTACAAACACTTCAGGTAACCAGTTGATTGCCCTATCTTCTCCATTCGAAACATGGGTTCTCCTTTCTTTCTCCTTCCTCTCTGCATTTCTTTCCGGTATCCGACTTTCCCACTCCCCTCAGGGTTTTGGTCACCATCCCCCGACAAACCTAGTTTAAAGCCCTGTTCACTAGTTTTGCAAGCCTGCCCGCGAAGATACTCCTTTCTCTCTTCATTAGGTAGATCCCATCTCTTCCTAACGATCCTTGTGCCCGGAACAGAGTCCCATGGTTGAAGAAACCAAAGTCCTCTATGTGACACCACCTGCGCATCCACGCATTTACGTCCTCAATTCGATGATCCCTGCCCAGTCCTTTCCCTTCAACAGGGAGGATGGATGAGAACACCACTTGCGCTCTGAATTCTTGGATTCTTCTTCCCAGCGCTACATAATCTGCAGTAATCCGCTCAAGGTCATTCTTGGCCGTATCATTAGTTCCACAGGGATCTTGTGGGTAAAATCCAAAGTGTAAACTGACCAGGAATCTGTGGCTGGTTCTCTGGAACCCGAAAGACCCGTTTGGGGTAGGTGAGATGGAGTGCTATAACCCCTCACCTGTGTATAAGGCCCAGAGCTGATTCAGACACTCTAGCTCTCCTTGTGTCACAGGTGTTTTGCTCATGAGGCTTTCTGCTGGCCGGATTGGAAGCTTAAGTGCTCAGTGTGACTGGTTTGTGGCCTATTTGGGAAAGGTCTCCAGTCAGGGGCTGTAAGCAGCCCTGGTTTTGAGCCATTCATCCTGAGCAGATGCCCTCAGCGGTGCCCAGACCCAGCCCAGTCCATCACACCTTCTTCCAGCCAAGCCTCCAATATCTACGCTGACCATACATTCTGGCTTTTTCAGAACAGTCCTTATTTTTAATACTCTGTTCCGGTGTCCCCCTCAAGTAATAAAATGTCCTGGATGTTACAGGCCCATACAAGGAGGGGAGGGGTGTGGTGTGAACACTTCTCCTCCCCCCCGCTATGGTTCTCCTGTCCCACATGAGCAGTGTCATCCACGCTCCCTGTGGCCAGAGCATGCCCTGCACAGCTCTCGCCAGTGCTTCGGCCTCCTGCACCAGCCACTCGAACTCTAGGGATTCTGTGGACACAATAGGAACCACTCCTTACTGTGGGGGACATGGAGCATCGTGACGTCAGTATGTTTGAATGAGTGTAACGCACCTGTCAAGGGGCCAAGCTGCTTGTGACTCGGGCATGCAAGTGCGTATGCTGCAGTGCCCTCCAGCTAGGAACAGGGACCAGCTGCGGGGCATTTGGTGCTTGTGGGGTCGGTGCTGGAGCCAGTTCCCTGTGCTAACGTGGTGGGTGCTGTATGATGTTAGGCTCATGGGCATTTAACACTGGGCTTGTGGTGAGGGTGGTTGTTTCCCACCCTGGGCCGGATGTGACTTTTCATTTCCTTTTTATTAAATATGGGTGTTGGGGCTTGAAAACACCCCCCAGATGCACACTGCCAGACACCCAAGCCCCCTCCTGCACCCTCCCTCCTAGCCAGACACCATCCCACAAGTCCATTCCTGCACCCTTCCTCCTAGCCAGACATCCTACCCCTAGCCTGCTCCTGCATCCATTATTGCTCCTGCTTCCTCCCCCTGGCCAGACACCATACTCCCAGCCTGCTTCTGCATCCCACCTCCCTCTAGACCTCACAACCTCTTCCACTTCTGCCCTCCACCTCTCTCCCACATCCTACACCCCATTCCAATCCCACTTGCTGGTAGCCCATCCTGCTAACTGAACCCCTCATTTTTTGTCTTCACCCCAAAGCCTAGGCGGGTCCATAAAATTCACTAACTTGGGAACCCCAGAAAAGTAAATGTGGTCTATGGGAAGCCCTGAACCTCAGTTCTCCTCATCCCTTGCCCTGTCCTGTGGGGCTGGAGCACCAGAGTGAGGTGTCTCAGTTGGGGGGCCACATCAGTGAGGGCTGGGGGTTCTGGGAGTAGTTGGGTGGAATATTTTTGTTATTTTGCTTTTCACTTGTGTAGTCTGCACCTGATTTTTCTGTGGGTCAGTGGCCCGTGACCAAAAAAAAAAAAAAAAATGCCCCACTCCTGCCATAAAGAAAATGTTGAAACCTTTTGTATTGGACACTAATATTTTACTTTATTTAAATTAAGGTTGATAAACTAAAGGGAGAGTTAAAACACTTAATCTGCTTAATTTAAGTTAAACTGTTCGCCCTAGCTGCAGCACTAGCAAAATGGCTCGGGCATAGTTATGTAATTAGCAGTGTGTTTCCATTGGCAACTGGTGGTATTCGGAAAGGTATTGAGCCAGGTGGGCCATGGGCCAAAAAGGTTGTGAACCACTGAAATAGAGGCACCCCTAGCCTCTCCCATTGAGAAACTGCCCCGAGTGCCCTGCTGTTCCACATGACCCCACAGATAGATGGGGGACTATTACCACAGCGGTGAAATCACCCTGTCAGTCTCTGCTGCCCTTTCCCTGGGCAGGTGTGGATGATACAGACTTTGTGAGTCTTCCTCCAAGGAGTTGATGATTTAAACAGCTTATTAAGATGCTATGTGAAAACACTTGGTGCATCCACAGAGAGGCAGGAAGTACTGTTTCTCTCCAGAGAGAGTTGTCATGACTTGTGTCTGGGTAAACAAGCCTGTTGTGAGCTCTGTAAACTGGTGAGATGTTTTGACTTCCAGTTTTAAGGGATTTGTTCTGTCTTTGGGCTGCACATTGTCTAAACCTGAATGGAGTTAGCTGTGACAATGTATTTCTGAATAGTAATAGAGAGGTAGCCCTGTTGGTTTGATCTTGCAAAAACAAAAGGAAAAACTATGTAGCACTTTAAAGACTAACAAGATGGTTTAATAAATGGAGATTGCCTATCCTGTAGAACTGGAAGGGACCTTGAAAGGTCATTAAGTCCAGTACCCTACTTTCCCAGCAGGACCAAATACCATCCCTGACAAATTTTTGCCCCAAATGGCCTCCACAAGGATTGAATTTACAACCCTGGGTTTAGCAGGCTAATGCTCAAACCACTGAGCTATCCTTCCCCCTGAGCTTCCTTGGGCCAGACCACTTCCTCAGATCAAAGGACTACAATGAAAAAAGTGAACACATTATTAAACTAATAAATCAGATTTAGTACAGAAGGCGGAGTGAGGGAGAGGAAAGGAGGGAATAGCTATTTAGCCATTCATTGACTCATAATCAGAGATGATAAGTGAGGAAGCTATCTTTGTAATAGTTAAGGTAATTAGCATCTTTGTTAAGGTAATTAGCATCGTGCCAGGGTGAGGAAGGAGCCCTGACAAGGCCCATTTGTAAAGTGTCAATTTTAAGCATAAAAAGTTCTGATGCGTCTCTCTGTAAACACCAGATTACAGAGGGAAACTTCAGAACTTTCTTTTATGCTTAAATTTGACACTTTATGAATGGGCCTTATCATGCCAGAGTGGGGAAGGAACCATGACAAATGCAGAAGTGGGGGCCAGCAAAAGTATCCCAAAACCTTATCTACGAGGCTTTGGTATAAAACTTCCCCCCCCAAATCTTAACCTAGATTTTTGGGAATAAAATCTCCTTTGCCACCACTCAAATATGCTAAAGAAATCAGAGAGAGACTACTTGGGAAATCTTGCCCCTAAAGTACAAACCAGGACACACAAATTAACCAATAACAAGTTAATAAAAAGAAAAGACAGAACTTATTATCATCACAATATTCCTGTTGCAAGCATAATGACTAGATGGAGAAGTAACAAAATAATATACTCATGGGCTACGTCTGGATTACATCCCTTTTTCGTAAAAGGGATGTAAATTAGACATATCGCAATTGCTAATGAAGCGGGGATTTAAATCTCCCCCATTTCATTAGCATAAAAATGGCTGCCGCTTTTTTTCCTCACAGACCTTTGTTGGAAAAAAGCGCCAGTCTAGATGCTGATCTTGCGGAAAATAAAGCCTTTTCCGAAAGATCCCTTATCCCTCTAGGCTTTATTTTCTGCAAGATCAGCATCTAGATTGGCGCTTTTTTCCGACAAAGCTCCGTGCGGAAAAAAAGTGGCAGCCATTTTTATGCGAACGAAGCGGGGGAGATTTAAATCCCGCTTCATTAGCAATTGCAATACGTCTAATTTACATCCCTTTTACGAAAAAGGGATGTAGTCTAGACGTAGCCATGGAGAAACTCCATGGGCCTAGAATTTAGTTACAAAAGAAAGCCAAAACATCAGATAATAAAACCTAATGGATTTATCTGAACTTTACCCTACTTACAGAAAAGTGAAGAATTGTTTCTTGGAGAGAGAGAGAGAGAGAAACATGTCTGTCTCCCTCAGTAGCTGGAGGGAACTCTCCAGAGACAAAGAAGAGGGAAAAATCAAAAATTCCTTTGTCCCAGTTTGAACTTCCTACCTACATTCCTATTGGCCACTCCACCTGGCTAGGTGTAGTTAACCCCTTAGTTCCCAGGCTTTATTTTCTGAAAGATCCACGTCTAGACTGGTGCTTTTTTCCGGCAAAGCTCCGAGCGGAAAAAACGCGGCAGCCATTTTTATGCTAATGAAACGGGGGAGATTTAAATCCCTGCTTCATTAGCAATTGCGATATGTCTAATTTGCATCCCTTTTATGAAAAAGGGATGCAATCTAGACGTAGCCCATGTGTAGTGAGTCATTGTGCCCTCCGCTGACTCAGAGGAGGGAACTCCCCTCCAAACTCCTTGGTGGATGGTGCCAGAACCACCTGGTGCTGCCCACGGGAAGCCAGGGCTGGGAGTATAAGAAGGGCAGCTCCCAGCTCAGTTAGGTCTCAGCCATCGAGCAGGGCAGAGGCTTTCCCGCAGCCCCAGTGAGGGAGGGCTTTGCTATGCTGCTCTCCAGCGGATGACTGGGTTGGGCCGCCTGGGCCATTAACAGGCCCTGAGCTGAGGCCTGGACTGCGCTGACTGCAGCTGGAGTGGGATCCCGAGACACATGGCAGGAGCTGACGCTTGGACCCACCAGTCAACCTGCACCCCCGAGCGTCTCCAGGGCCCAGCCGAGTGGGCTGGACCACCTGGACCTTTAACAGACCCAGATCCTGAGCCTATGGACATGCTGCCACCGCCGCCATCCCTAGCTGACACCAAGGAGCAACCTCTGAGTCAGGTTGGCCCCCAGGGGGAACAGAGAAGTGGCCCAGAGAAAGCCGACCTTGGGTGAGGATATGGAGGTTGGTTGGGAAGCACGCGGTGGCTTGGAGCGCTGACCCAGATGGCACATTATGGCTGGGAATCCCGCTGATCCATTGGCTGCAGCGCCACCACTACTAGGGCCCTGGGCTGGGATGCGGTGGAATAGGGAGGGTCACCGTCATTCCTCCCCCCACCACCCTTTTCCCTGGGTGACAAATTCTCTCTGTGGGGCAAAACCCCTGTGCTTGTTGGCTCTCTGCTAGCAAGGAGACTCGACTCCTGGCTCAGCCTGCAAACAGGCCGGTGCCGTTAGACTTTTCATATTGGGTGACTACTTGTTCGCTGCCTTGCCCGGACCCAGGGCTTGGGCTCTCACACTGTCCTGCAGCCCACTAGACTATAGCTCAACTGCTAACTTGCTGACTGGCCCGGACCCAGGGATTGGGCCCGTGAACTGTGGGGGAGCCCTCCAAACTACTGTGTCACTGTTAATTTGCTGACCACCCCTAAACCAGGGTAGGCACAAAAACTCTTGCGTGAAAGGCTTCTTGCACATGAAGCCTACAGTGTAGAAGCAGCCTCAGTGTAGACGTGCTCCAGCGAGGAGAGCAACAGTGAGCACAACTCTGGTTGTAGCTGTGCCGATGCAGCGTGTTCATGTAGATGTACCCCCTTGAGGAGAGCAGCAAGGTGCACAGCTCCGTGTGCAGCTGCGCAGATTGAGGCTATGTCTACACTACATATTTCTTGTGCAAGAAGCCTTTCGTGCAAGAGTTTTTGTGCAAGAGCACGTCCACACCTCAAAGCACATTGCAAAAGCCATGTGCTTTTGCGCAAGAGAGCATCCACACTGCATGGATGCTCTTGCACAAGAAAGCTCTGATGGCCATTCACAGAATGGCTATCATAGCACCTGTGCTTTTTCCCATTGCACAAGAAACCTCTCTGGCTCAATAGCTGTGTGATGGGGCAGATCGCCCCCCACTTGGCCAAAGCTGATCTGCCCCGCACTGACCCCGCGGTAGCGCTCACGCTCCTCAGGCCCAACCGGGAAGTGTAGGCCGGACATTGGGACGCGCTGGGGAGGAGAACCTCCACGTGCGCTGGGGAAGTCGGTGAGTGACGTCACCACATCAGGGGGAGGACAGGGGATAAAAGGCCTATGGACGGGGCCAAAAGAGGGGAGAAGGAGGTAGGGAGTGGGAGAGGAGGTGAACGTGAGCGAGGGCATGGGTAAGGAGAGGGGGGCGAAGGGGTGCCGCTGGAGCCAGTGGGGTAGGAAGCAGCCCAGGGCAGGGCCTGTGGATGCAGCCAGCGGGCTGGTGAGTTTTGGGCCAACCCCCCCCACCAGGCAGAAAGGATGCGGTGAACCTGTCCTTAGGACCCGTGAGAGAGGGCCCATGAGAGAGGGCGGGCCTGGGCCCCCCATCCCGTGCTCCCGGACCGGGGAGGCTCCGAAGCCCGACGCTGTGGCCACGAATTGCCACCGAACCAAGGGGGTGACAAGTAAGAAACAAAGGCGAGGGACTGGCCCCGCGGGCTTGAGAGATAGACATGGGGGTGAGCTCGAGAACCTCCCTGTGTACAAGCTGTAGCACTAAAAGCAGTTATGCCTTAGAAAAAGAGGTTTACCTATGGCAGAAAAAGCCCTCTGTTCTGCCATTTAACTGCCCATTTAATTGTGCAAGAGTTCATTTGAGGTATGGACGCTCTGCAGGTTTTTGTGCAAACCTACGGGTATGTCTACACCGACACCCTCTATTGCACAGCTTCATCTGGAGTTGCCCTTCCTGCTGCTCTGCTTGCTGGGGCACATCTAGGCTACGTCTACGCTACCAGTTTTCTCGGCAACTAATATGCTAATGGACTCATTTGCATGAGTCACAATCTCATTTGCATATTTCCTGCCTTTCTATTTTTGCGCTGTGGCTTTTGCACAAAACCAAGCAATGAGGACATTTTCTTTTTGCGCGAAACCCCCCTTTTTCCACAAGATTCTTATGCCCCAAAAAAGGAGGTTTACTGATCTTGCAGGAAAAAGGGTTTTTGTACAAAAAGAAAATGTCCACACCGCTTGTCTTAGCGCAAAAACCCAGCACAAAAACGGATTGGCAGAAAATATGCAAATGAAATCATGACACATGCAAATGAGTACCTCATTAGCATTTTTTTTGCAGAGAACTTGTGTAGACGTAACCCTCAAATTTTGGGGCAAGGACGACTCTCTGCAAGACCCCAGAGCCAAGCGCCGTAATGCCGTAATCTACTCCTGCATGGCTGTATCCCTGGCAGAGCGAGGTCACCCTGCCCGGCCCATAGAGCAAGTCCAGGCTAAGGTGAAGGAGCTCCGTCAGGGATATATGAAGGCCAGGGAGCGGAGGGGGCACTTGGGGCAGGACCCCAAACCTGCGCCTTCTGCTAGGAGCTCGACCACATCCTTGTGGGGGGAGGGAGAATCCTCTTCCTCTTCCATCATCGTGGACTCTGGGCTGGAGCAGCCCATTGTCCAGTGCCCAGAGCCTGTCCCTGAGCTGGAAGAGATGGTGGGGCAGGTCCAGCTGCCAATGGAAGAGGAGGAGGACGATTGTGACCAGAACATTGGCACCATCACCTTGTCCCAGGAGCCAGTCCCTGCCAGCCTGGACGTCTCTCAGGCCTCCTAAGAGCTTGGGAGGGAACCTCAGGTATGTTGGCACACACAGACAGACAGACAGGGAAGAAGACGTGGGTGCACAGGGGGCAGAGACTCACTGTCGTGCCGGCTGCTAGGCCAGCACATGCTGCTGCAGTCTGGGCATGTGCAACCACATGCAGCGGGAAGGTGCGGCACATGGCCACAGAAGCCAGCCCCTCAACATGCCTGGGAGCCTGCTGCCAGCCTCATGCTTGGTCACACAAGTTTTACTCCCAGGGGGGAGCACAAGGGTGCAGGCACAACCCCCCCCCCCCCCCACCACACGCCTTGGAGTGCAGCACATCTTGCAGAAAATGCAGCCATCTTGGTCTTGTTAACAAGAGAGCAAGAGTCAGACTAAGTCTGTGGCCTGACAACCCGAGATCTATATTTAGACGCTGCCTTCGCCTCTCGCCTCCATATGGAGATAAGGATAGAATGCTGACTCTGGCAGGGATCTTGAGATAAGGAGCATCTGGGTGGAACTAAAATAACTGTTAGCCATTGGTGTTTGTAATGGGAAGGAGACTAATTGTTATTGTTATTATATCTAATGGACAGTATATAAACTGCTTCATAATTGCTTGTATTCGAAGATCTGCCTCAGAGAGGGGGCTTCCCATCCCTGTCCAAACCAGTTTTTCCTTTGCTGCAGCTTGTAATAAAACTGCCTCTGGCTACTTGTTGCTTACAAATGCAGAGTGAGGACAATGTTTTCTTCCACAATTTGGTGCCGTGACTCGGATGGCAACTCCCGATTGAAGACAGGGACAGCGGCTGCAGGCCGTCTCCCTTCACCCCCAGGGCACCAAACGAGAGGTAAGAGACCTTTTGAAATCTCTACTGGGGTGTGGAGGAGGACTGCCTGTAGGGTCGTCTGCTTCTTGTGGGCTCACGCCATCCGAACTTCTTGAATCTGCAACAAGGTCAGATGAAAAGCGGTTCTGGGGAGGTTGTTTTGTTACCCCTGAGTAGGCCTAAGTTTATGCAGCGCTGGGAACTGCTGTGGTTTTGGTGGTGCTGCCCTGGGTACAGGAAGAAAATTGTATTGCGTCCGGACATAAGGCACTTAGGTTTATGCAGTGATGGGACCAGCTGTGGTTTTGGGGAGAAACGTGTTGTTTGCTGCCTCTGGGGGGAACAGTGTTGGCTGCTGCCCCAAATATGGACGAGGTCCATAAAGAGAGATGCATCTAAATGTGCGAGGAAAATTTCTGTGTGAAAAGCATGCTGAGTGAGAATGTAATGAGTGGAGTGTGAACGCTGCTGCCCAGGTCTCTGAAAAGTAAGCTGATTCCAGCCGCACCAGGGCGTTCCCACGAGGGAGTTCTGAACGCAACGGGGGTCAACCGAACCTTGAGACCGAGCGGTTATGTGAGGGAGTGATGACTCCCCTTATTTCATGAGCTGCTGATAAGGTCTGACACTCTAGACCCAGCAGACCCCTTCTTTGGAGTGTGTAGATTTAGTTTCCTATAAGCCACTGAACGGACAGGGAGTGGACAGGATACTCCCCTGAATGACTAAAATGGAGGGGGATCAGTCTAAGCATACCCCCCAGACCGCTGAAAGGCACCCCTGCTTACTACATGAACATGCATCATGGTCCAAGGACCTGTAAGCATTTGACAGATTGACAGAGGAAGAAATTAAAGCCCTGAGGGATGAGATTGAAGCTCAGAAAAGCAAAAATTTGCCCTGCAGTGAGAAATGTAACTTACAGGCAACTGTATCGCCTCTCCCAAGCTTAGGGGGTTAGCTTCTATGATGAGGTTAGCTTCTATGATGAGGTAACTGGCTCGGTGGACATGGGAAAGTCAGTGGATGTTATATACCTTGACTTTAGCAAGGCTTTTGATACGGTCTCCCACAATATTCTTGCCAGCAAGTTAAGGGAATGTGGATTGGATAAATGGACGGTAAGATGGATAGAAAGATGGCTAGAAGGCCGGGCCCAGCGGGTAGTGATCAACGGTTCGATGTCAGGATGGCGGTCGGTTTCTAGTGGAGTGCCCCAAGGTTCGGTTCTAGGACCGGTTTTGTTCAATATCTTTATTAATGACCTGGATGAGAGGATAGATTGCACCCTCAGCAAGTTTGCAGAAGACACTAAGCTGGGGGGAGAGGTAGATACGCTTAAGGGCAGAGATAGGATCCAGAGTGACTTAGATAAATTGGAGGATTGGGCCACTGGAAATCTTATGAGATTCAACAAAGACAAGTGTAGAGTCCTGCACTTGGGATGGAAGAATCCCAAGCATAGTTACAGGCTGGGGACCAACCAGTTAAGTAGTAGTTCTGCAGAAAAGGACCTGGGGGTTACAGTGGATAAGAAGCTAGATATGAGTCAACAGTGTGCCCTTGTAGCCAAGAAGGCTAATGGCATATTAGGATGCAGTAAGAGGAGCATTGCCTGCAGATCCAGAGATGTCATTATTCCCCTTTATTCGGCTTTGGTGAGGCCACATCTGGAGTATTGTGTCCAGTTCTGGGCCCCCCATTACAAAAAGGATGCGGAAGCATTGGAGAGGGTCCAGCGGAGGGCAACCAAAATGATTAGGGGGCTGGAGCATATGACTTATGAGGAGAGGCTGAGGGACTTGGGTCTGTTTAGTCTGCAGAAGTGAAGGGTGAGGGGGGATTTGATAGCAGCCTTCAACTTCCTGAAGGGAGGTTCCAAAGAGGATGGAGAGAGGCTGTTCTCAGTAGTGACAGATGGCAGAACAAGGAGCAATGGTCTCAAGTTGTGGTGGGAGAGGTCCAGATTGGATATTAGGAAAAACTATTTTACTAGAAGGGTAGTGAAGCATTGGAATGGGTTATCTAGGGAAGTAGTGGAGTCTCCATCCCTAGAGGTGTTTAAGTCTCGGCTTGACAAAGCCCTGGCCGGGTTGATTTAGATGGGATTGGTCCTGCCTAGAGCGGGGGGCTGGACTTGACGACCTTCTGGGGTCTCTTCCAGTTCTATGATTCTATGATAAGGGGATGGTTGGATGAAATAACAGGATCTTGGTAACTAATTGACCATTCATTATCAGTTGGAAATAGGTCAATGGAGGGATGATAGGAGTTGCTATAGGGAACTTTCTGGGTGTCTGGCTCGTGAGTCTTGCCCACATGCTCAGGGTTTAGCTGATCGCCATATTTGGGGTCGGGAAGGAATTTTCCTCCAGGGTAGATTGGCAGAGGCCCTGGAGGTTTTTCGCCTTCCTCTGTAGCATTTGGCACAGATCACAGCTGAAGGACTCTCTGCATGTTGGGTCCTTCAAAGTATTTGAATGCTTCAATATCTGAGACATAGGTGAGAGGATTATTCTAAGAGGGGTGGGCGAGATTCTGTGGCCTGCACTGTGCAGGGGGTCAGACTAGATAATCATAATGGTCCCTTCTGACCTTAAAGTCTATGAGTCTATGGGGGGGAATTTGGCCCAACATTACCCCCTCTACTCCTCTCTATGCTTACCTCTATATGGGCCCTTAGCACACATCATTGAAGATAGAGAGGAGGCACAGAAGATAATTGAAAGGTGTCAGATCTTCCGTCTAGAAGAACGGGCTTTAGTCACAAATCTGCCCGATCCAAAGCAAAACACCAAGTTTTGAAATAGACTTAACAGCTTGTGTGCGAAGTATTCCTCCAAATTCTCAAGGAAGAAATGCCTGCTGACCATCAAGCCATATTGGCCCTAGGCATTTTGGTTGGAAACATACACACAGGACACAACGCAGGAGCAGGAAAGGGCTGCCAAGCAATTTTGGGAGATTCTCAAGCCCTTGTTAGCAAATAGATAACTACAGCCTTTCTGGCTGGAATTGCAGGCAACCCAAGGATGTTTCACAATGCACAAGTGGAGGCCGTCCAGAAAAAAAATAATAAACAGTTAAAACCTTTCCCTCACATGCCGTTATAATTGGCTTGAGGGCACGGGAGGAGGTAACCTAAAAGCCACCCTAAAAGTCAACCGGTAGAAATTGAATTTGAAGATGTAATCACTAGAAGCTAAATCTGCCCTAACAAGGAGACACATTCTGCAACATAAATTTCCTTCCAGAGCATGGTTGAGTAAGCCACCCCAGAGTCAGCAACATAGATCAACTGCTGCAGCATGGATATTATGAAAACCATATACTGAGAAGTTTAAAATTAGTAATAGCTGACTGCAATAATACACATTTGGATTTACCTACTGAAAGGAATCAGGGGCTATGTCTATACTACATCCCTTTTTTGTAAAAGGGATGTAAATTAGACGTATCGCAATTACTAATGAAGTGGGAGTTTAAATCTCCCCCACTTCATTAGCATAAAAATGGCTGCAGCTTTTTTTCGGCACAGAGCTTTGCCGGAAAAAAGCACCAGTCTATACGCTGATCTTGCAGAAAATAAAGCCTTTTCCGAAAGATCCCTTATTCCTTATTTTAAGAGGAATAAGGGATCTTTCGGAAAAGGGTTTATCTTCTGAAAGATCCGCGTCTAGACTGGCGCTTTTTTCTGGCAAAGCTCCGAGCCAGAAAAAAGTGGCAGCCATTTTTATGCAAATGATTTAAATCCCCGCTTCATTTGCAATTGCGATGTGTCTAATTTGCATCCCTTTTACGGAAAAGGGATGCAATCTATACACAGCCTTGTTGTAATATGTGAAGGGAAACATGCTATAAAAGTGACTCCTTGTTTCTTGCAGCCTTTCAATAATCCAGGCAAAGAAACAATCAAATTTATACATTTGGCTACAGATACTTTTGTTAAATCTGCAAAAGGAAAATAAGGAATTCTATTGACACTTAACTGGTTAACTGTATAAAAGAATGAAATCTATACATTCAATGCTTAAGGTTAAATTTACTCTTTAAGAAAACAAATCATTGTTTTAAGAATCCAAGCCCTGAAACTTCACTGTCTCTTTTCAAGGCTAAGTTGATAACACTTTTGGCTTGTTTTCGAATCCAACGTTATATGTGAATACAGGCTGCCTGGCTATTTCAAAGGAATATAAAACACCTGTCCCCTCAAGTAAATTGTCCAAATACAAGCAAAATATTTATAAGCACCCATTTAACAAAATTTAATGTCAATATTATTATTACTATAGTCTTAATAAGTAACACTGTATATGATTCTTTTCAAGAAAAGAAAAGCTTTTTGCTTGCTGGAACAGTAACTGGCCAACACCTTAATGTGTGAAGCTATTATGCTTTTCCTTAGCACAAGGGCTGTGTCTAGACTGGCAAGTTTTTCCGGAAAATCAGCAGCTTTTCCGGAAAAACTTGCCAGCTGTCTACACTGGCCGCTTGAATTTCCGCAAAAGCACTGATGATCTCATGTAAATTCATCAGTGCTTTTGCAGAAATACTATGCTGCTCCCGTTCAGGCAAAAGTCTTTTTCTGAAAGACTTTTGTGCAAAAGGGCCAGTGTAGACAGCAGAGATTTTTTTTCCGCAAAAAAGCCCCAATCGCGAAAATGGCGATCTTGGCTTTTTTGCGGAAAAGCGCGTCTAGATTGGCCATGGACGCTTTTCCGCAAAAAGTGCTTTTGCGGAAAAGCATCCTGCCAATCTAGATGCGCTTTTCCGAAAATGCTTTTAACGGAAAACTTTTCCATTAAAAGCATTTTCGGAAATTCATGCCAGTGTAGACGTAGCCATTAAGCCTGATCTGTGGCACAAGAGGGAAATCGAGTCATGCCACCTTTAAATTAATAATTGAACAATGAAGTTGGAAATCTATAAGAAACAACATGGCCAAGTGGGACATCAGCATATTTAAGTAAAGATGCCCACAACAATGAGGAAACTAGTAACCTCGCCATTGCAGTAACAGCTACTTGCCCTGCTACTCATTGGTGCCTGATGCCTTAAAAGGCCTCAAGAATTATGGAATTGCATGGGTTATCAATTAAACATCTGTGACCCATGTTTGGCCCTATAAGATAAACAGTGACTCTAGTCAAGGTAACCTCCTTCAAGTCACATACATAGAACAAATATACACTAATAGCAATGGGGAATACACGGCCTTGGGCCTCCCCTCATTCACACATAATTATTTTGTTTATTGTAACAACATGAACACTGAGGACAAAGAATACACAGTCCTCTGAGTTAAAGTTTGTATGGAATATTGTGGGAAAGAAGCTAAACACTAACATCAGCCACTGAAGTTGGACCTACTGACTCCCACTGAGGCTTACCACTTAAAGCCCAGACAAAGGTAACCCCTGAGGCATGGCTGTCATTTGTTAAACAATGGCCATTACTAACTTGCTCTCATTTGGATATTATTAACCAGGTCCTGAAGGACAAAATAGAGCCTCCTAATTGTGCATCATGCCCCGAACAAACCCCTGTCCCAGAACCAGGACAACTGTCATTGGTCCTTATCTTGGTGATGTTCCATACTGGTAGGCTGTGTCTACACTGCACCCCTTTTCCGGAAAAGGGATGCAGATTAGACAAGTCGGAATTGCAAATGCAGCAGGGATTTACATTTTCCCCGCTGTATTTGCATGAATATGGCTGCCGCTTTTTTCCGGCTCGGGGTTTTGTCGGAAAAAAGCACCAGTCTAGAAAGGGATCTTTCGGAAAATAAAGCCTTTTCCTAAAGGTCCCTTATTCCTCTTAAAATCAGGAATAAGGGACCTTTAGGAAAAGGCTTTATTTTCCAAAAGATCCCTGTCTAGACTGGTACTTTTTTCTGGCAAAGCCCCGAGCCGGAAAAAAGCAGCAGCCATGTTCATGCAAATGCATTGGGGAAAATGTAAATCCCTGCTGCATTTGCAATTCCGACTTGTCTAATCTGCATCCCTTTTCCAGAAAAGGGGTGCAGTGTAGACACAGCTGTATAGACCAGCTTTGTGCTAGACTGGCTAATCGAATTGGCAAGCGCCTGATTAGGCAATGATGGGGCTTAGTAGATACCATTACAGATTAGTTTGGGCCTGGAAACTCTGTCAGCAACACTTATGTCATAGCCAAGAAATTGTATGAGAATCCAGGCTGGTAGATGCAGTAATATCCAGTGCCCGTGAAGGCCTAGACACCAGCCAAGCCAACCGATTGATCCTGAATAGTTTGAAGGATCTGTCCAGCTCTGTGTCCACTTCACTAGACCTAACCAGATATTCGGACCAGAGACTAATTGGATTGTTAATTAATGGAACTAAATTAAAGTTATTAGAAGAGCAATGTTGGAGGATAGCTTTGACCACCCATCCTTTATGGTGGTGAGTCCCCATCTCCCCCGTGCCTATCCATGAGAGTGAGGAAGTAGAGAATCCATGAGGACCCAAAGGCCCACCTGGATGGGCCATAGTATAACCGTTTGGTTTTGGCCCCTCTGGGGATTCCTCACTCACAGTGATCAGAATGGTAACCTCCCTCCCTCTACCAAAGCAGGAGCATATAGATAGAGTCAAGGGCCTATTCTGAAGGTGTGGGAGCCTCCCTGTACCTGGGGATTGTTGCACCCACTTCGATAAGGAAATTTTATGTTTCTGCCCATTTAACATCATGACGAATCTGCCTAGGTTTGATGTGGTTGTCTCAGAGAAACAAAAACATCGAGCTGGTCGAAATAAATGGTACCTACTGGTGTTTGACTACCCAGACAGATCACTCCAACCTGCCCCTCTACATATCCGTCTGTGTGCATAACAGCCCCTCGCCAAATGATCCTGACCCTGGACAGAATGTGGCTGTCATGATTATGAGGGTTAGCCAGCAGCCTGGGGATTAAGGGGTTAACTACACCTAGCCAGGTGGAGTGACCAATAAGAATGTAGGTGGGACTTTTCAAACTGGGACAAAGGAATTTGGGTTTTTTTTTCCTTTCTCCTTTTGTCTCTCAGGGAGAGTTCTCTGCAGCTACAGAGAGGGACAAGCATGTCTCTCTCTCTCCAAGACACCATTCTTCAATTTCTGTAAGTAGGGTAAAGTTTAGGTAGTTTCGTTAGGTTTTATTGTTTTATGGATTGGGTATGGGATCTGAGATCTGGCACTGTTTAAAAGATGTTTTGGCTTTTCTTTGTAACTAAGTTCTAGGCCCATGGAGTTTCTCCATGAGTATATTTTGTTACCTCCCTATCTAGTCATTATGTTTGCAACAGGAATCTTGTTGTAATAATAAAAGCTCTTCCTTTTCTTTTTATTAACCTAGCAGTGGTTAATTGTGTGCTTTGATTTTTATTTTAGGGGTAAGATTTCCCAAATGATCTTTCCCCTGATTTCTTTATCAACATTTGTGTGTTGGCAGCGGAAGTTTTATTCCCAAGATCTAGGGTTTTAAGATCTTGGGGGAAGTTTTATACCAAAGCCTGGTAGATAAGGCTTTGGGGTACACCTGCTGGCCCCCACTTCTGCATTTATCATGCCAGAGTGGGGAAGGAGCCATGACAGTGGCTTTATCGCACTTCGGCAGCAATGGGTAACCTAACATGAGATCCTGAGTGGTACGGCGAAAGTAAGTACCTAGAGGAGGGTTTTGCCCTGCAGGCAAAGATTGAGGAGTTGGTGGCCAATGCCCAAAGATATATCAGGGCTGGCCATCTGAGGTACACACAGATAGGGAAACACCGTGGACCATGCCAAACACCTACCTCTGAGGAACTCAACCAGGCAGTAGAGGTCAAGTCTATTATCATGGGCAGCGCCAGTAAGGCGATGAAATATCTTGGGGATGGATTTGAATAGTGTTTGCCAAATTATGTGGGGAGTTTTGATTTTAACATTTATAATAGTGCTGGTGCTGTACTGGTACTTCCAGAGTAAATTAAAAAAACCCTGAAATTGTTGTATTTAACCTGGCGGGTTAAGGAGAACCCCAAAGTCAAGAGAAAGGAATTATAGGGCCATGTCTAGACTGGCCAGTTTTTCTGGAAAATCAGCCGCTTTTCCAGAAAAACTTGCCAGCTGTCTACACTGGCCGCTTGAATTTCCGCAAAAGCATTGACGATCTCATGTAAGATTGTCAGTGCTTTTGCGGAAATACTATGTTGCTCCCGTTCGGACAAAAGTCTTTTTCCGAAAAACTTTTGCGCAAAAGGGCCAGTGTAGACAGCAGAGAGGTGTTTTCCGCAAAAAAGCTCTGACCGCGAAAATGGCGATCGGGATTTTTTTGTGGAAAAGCGCGTCTAGATTGGCTACGGACGCTTTTCCACAAAAAGTGCTTTTGCAGAAAAGCGTCCTGCCAATCTAGACACACTTTTCCGAAAATGCTTTTAACGGAAAACTTTTAACAGAAAGCTTTTAACGGAAAATCATGCCAGTGTAGACGTAGCCTAGGAGTATAATGAGGCAGTCCATGGTATCTTGCTGAGAACTGACAAACTCAAATCTGAAAGTATTAGGCCAGCCCTGGGAAACATACAGAACAGCAGTTACTGTGACCCTGGTTCCCCTGGCAACCACATTCCAAAAGGGCCTCACTTTGATAAGGCCAGTACCAAGCAACCAAACAACTGCACGGGATTGTTTTTACGGTTTGCTTTATTCCTAGGAAATAACCTTGGTTCCAGAGGAGCTAGCTGGCTTTTAGTTCAGAGAATAGAGACTCTTATGTCCATTAGCGAAAGACTGCTCTAGAAAGACCTTTACCAAGTTTTGCTAACCACCAACACTGCTGTGATGTGCCAAGAACTGATTTTTGGCCAATGCTTCTCACTGCAAAAAGATCCCTCCATCTCGAAATTATCCTATTCCGACTGCTGACCTCTCTCTCCTTCTGGTCCTGCTTTCCCACCTGCTGGACACCAGAAGAACCAAAATTTTACAGGGTGATGTGCTGGTAACCTCTCTCCTGCATAATGCTGAACCACGACTGTTTCAAGAAAAAAAAGAGGAAAAGTCCACTCCTCTGACACCGCCAAAGCCCAAAGATTTCTGACTATAAAAGGACATTAAGAACTGACCTTGGTGAAAGAAGCAAAGTATTGTATATTGCCAAGGAGAAACTTGTGGGAGTGGTTTGGGTTTCTCCCTTTGATCTGGACTCTGTGCTTATGGACGGGTACCATCAGCTTGTACCTACCCTCCCTAATTGGTTTTTAGATGTAATTAACCCTTAAGTTCCAAATACCCTTTAATTGGATTACCTTAGTACCCGACCGATTCCAAAATCTGCGTTCACCAGAGAGGTCCAAAGAAATCTCTGAATGTCCATTTAATCCATAGCACATTCTCTCTGGTGTAGTAATTATGATATGTTGTGTTATGTTACCAGAATTATAGAACAGCCCCATCATAGAATTATGATTATATTGCTTTTGCTTATTAAAGGTTTCATATTTGATTATTGTTGTAAAAGAGGTAGTAATAGAAATAGCTTTTATGTTTGTACTAATTATGTAATGTTTAATTAAAATAAAGGTTTAGAAAGGTAGTTGTGCTGTAAGCACAAAAGGGGGGACTGTGGAGGCAGGAAAAGGGAATAAGGGAATTTGTGTGCAGCCATCTTGGTCTTGTTAACAAGAGAGCAAGAGTCAGGCTAAGTCTGTGGCCTGACAACGCGAGATCTGGAATTAGACGCTGCCTTCGCCTCTCGCCTCCATATGGAGATAAGGATAGAATGCTGACTGGCAGGGACCTTGAGATAAGGAGCATCTGGGTGGTACTAAAATAACTGTCAGCCATTGGTGTTTGTAATGGGAGGGAGACTAATTGTTATTGTTATTATATCTAATGGACAGAATATAAACTATTTCACAATTGCTTATATTCGAAGATCTGAACCAGTTTTTCCCTTGCTGCAGCTCCTAATAAAACTGCCTCTGGCTACTTGTTGCTTACAAACTCAAAGTGAGTTCACAATTCTAAGGAAGGGTCGAAGGGAGAACAGCAAAATAGAGACAATGGATTTCAGGAAGGCGGATTTTGGAAAGCTCAGAGAGCTGGTAGGTAGGGTCCCATGGGAAGCAAGACTGAGGGGAAAAACAATTGAGGAGAGTTGGCAGTTTTTCAAAGGGACATTATTAAGGGTCTAAAAGCAAGCTATTCCGCTGCATAGGAAAGATAGAAAATGTGGCAAAAGACTGCCTTGGCTTAACCACGAGATCTTGCATGATCTAAAAATAAAAAAGGAGTCATATAAAAAATGGAAAGTAGGACAAGTTACAAACAACATAGGACCCTAGATCTTGGGAATAAAACTTCCGCTGCCACCTCTCCTCAGGGGCTGAGCTGCACGGAGGCCAGCCTGGTCCCTCAGCCTCTGCAAGGAGGGGTCTGCCTGCACCTCAGCCTGGAATTCAGCTGCTGAGGCAGGGATCGGGACCTGTCCCCCACCCTTGCCTAGGTCCGGAGTCCCAGCCTGGTTGCACCCCGTGTCCACTGGGATGGGACCCTGAGGACTCTGCTGGGAGTCCTTCCCTGGACCCACGTTGTCAGCCCCCCGCTGGCTCTGGCTCCGGGTGGTGACTAGTCCCCGCTGGGATTCACGGGGACACTCCTCTAGGTCATTCCCCATCAGCACATCGGTGGGCAAATGCGGGTGCACCCCCACTTCCTTGACACCTTCCTTGGCCCCCCATTTCAGATGCACCCAGGCTACAGGCACCTTAAACGGGGACCCGTCTATGCCCTTCAGGGTCAGCTGCGTGTGGAGTAGTATCCGGTCTGGGGCCACTATATCGGATCGGGCCAGCATCACCTCCGCCCCCGTGTCCCAGAAGCCCGTCACCTTCCTACCATCCATCTCCAGGGGTATGAGGCACTCGCTCCGCAGGGGCCGTCCTGCCTCCACCCGGTACACGGAGAAATCCGCCTCCCGAGGATCAGGCCTCCCAGGGGAGGTGCACTGAGCATCCTTCCCCTCTCTCTGACCTGAGGTTTGCTGGCCAGCCCCTGCCTCTGGGGCAGCCTGCCCTTCCTCCCGCCCCAGCCAGTTAACCCTGGAAAGACCCCGGTCCTGGGACCTGGTGCACTGTGCCCTCTTGTAGCCTTTTTGCCCACAGTAATGGCAAGTTAGGCTTTGGGCTGTCTCTGTCCAGGCCCTGGCTGGTTCTCTGGGGCACAGACGACCTGTTCCTTGGGCTCGCCTCGTAGTTGACCCCCTCCATCGCTCAGCCGAGGTCCAGTCTCTGCGCGATTCCCTTTCTCTCCGGGACTCCCGTTCACACCCGGACCGGCTCTCCATGAACTCATTTGCCAGTCTCCCAGCCTCCTGGGGGTTCTCTGGTCTCCGGTCCTTGAGCCACAGCCTCAGTTTGGGTGGGCACGCTTCATAGAACTGCTCCATCAGGACCAACTTGAGCAGCTCCTCTGCAGCCTGGACTCCGATGCCAGACACCCACTTGCGGCCGTATTGTGACAGGCGGGAGGCCAGATCCACATAGGTCTCCCGTGGCCCTTTCTGCACCCCCCGGAACCTCTTCCTGTACATCTCGGGGGTCAGCCCGAACTTGTGCAGCAGGGCCTCCTTGACTCGGTTGTAATCCCCTGGCTGTAGGTCCTCCAGCTGACTGAGCACTCCGGCCGCCTCCTGGTTCAGTGCGGGGATGAGCTCCTGCAGCCAGTCAGCTGGGGGGATCCGTTGCAGTCCACAGGCCCTCTCAAAGGAGCTGAGGAACCCGTCTATGTCGCCCATGTCCTTCAATTGGGCCACCACGAGCCTCTCCAAGCGCCTGGCAGTCCCGGGACCCCGGGGCCCATCCGCACTTGGCGCAGCCGGTGCCCCACCGGTTCTCCGCTCTGCCATGGCCAGCTCATGCTGTCGCCGCCTTTCTCGGTCCTGGCGGTCCCTTTCTCGATCTTGGCGCTCCTTCTCTCGGTCCTGGTGGTCCCTCTCTCGGTCCTCTACTTCCAATTCCTTTATCCGCAGCTGGATCTCCAGCTGCCGCAGCTCTGCTGGGCTGGCCCCTGCCCTAGATGGGCTACGGCTTGCAGGCCTCCCGGGAGACGCTGTCTCATCTCTCCGGTGGGTTCCAGCGCTCCTCCCCCTCTCTTAGCCTGACACACTCTCAGGGGGGGTCTGGCTGCTTCCCCTGGGGACAAGATCCTGGCCCTGTGGCTGGTCATTCTCTTCCAGCTGGGCAATCAGCTGGGCCTTGGTTGCTTTCTGCACAGGCAAGCCCCTCTCTCTGCACAGCCCCACCAGCTCTGCCTTCAAGAGTCGGGCACAGGCCATCTGCCCACTGGTCCCCTCGGTGCAGACTCACCAGTCTAGTGCTGCAGCACTCCACGATTCCCAGGAACCGCTTCGCTCTGTCTCCAGCACGCTTGCTCCAGGGCTCTTGCTTCTATGGCGCTTTGTCACTTGCCGTTGGGAGCTCCATCCACGGGGTGCAGTGGATCTCACTTCTGACACCAGTGTGATGGTGCGTTGGGGTCCCCCGTCTCCTGCACCCCCGAAATGGCATGAACAGACTCCACCAGCCAGTAGAATAGAGGGTGGTTTATTGCTCCTCCAGAGTATGGCACAGAACAGATGTAATCTGGTTACAGGAACTGGGGCTAAGAGGCCTCAGTGCCCCCTTTGAGATGGGGGGATCCCAGCCCCCTCCCCAGTTCCTTCTTCCCTGCTTTCCAGCCAGGAACTCACTCTCCTCTTCCAGCCCTGCCCCCAGCCAGGGCCGCATTCCACCTTCCTTTGTGGTACCAACTGCAGCCAGTGGGGGTTACCCCAGAGCCAGCAGTGTAGAAACCAGCCAGGTACCCTCACTACGTCACACGGGAATAAAGAGAAACAAGAAGACTTTTTATAAATACATTAGAAGCAAGAGAAAGACCAAGGACAGGGTAGGCCCACTAGCTCAGTGAGGAGGGTGAAACAGTAACAGGAAACTTGGAAATGGCAGAGATGCTTAATGATTTCTTTGTTTCGGTCTTCACCGAGAAGTCTAAAGGAATGTCTAACATAGTGAATGCTAGTGGGAAGAGGGTAGTGTGACAGACCCGGCAGGGTCTGGGAACAGCTGAGGGCATCCGCTCAGGGCGAATTGCTCAAATTTGGGGCTCCTTACAGCTCCCAGACTGGATTCCTTCCCAAACAGGCCTCAAACCAGTCTCACAGAGTGCTTCAGCTACCTGCCTGAAGCCTCCCGAGCAAAACCCTTCTGACACCCCAGCAATATCCATGCCCCAGATGGCCCCAGGCCCCATACACAATTTTCCGTTAAAAGCATTTTCGGAAAAGCACGTCTAGATTGGCAGGACGCTTTTCCGGAAAAGCACTTTTTGCGGAAAAACGTCCGTGGCCAATCTAGACGCGCTTTTCCGCAAAAAAGCCCCGATCGCCATTTTCACGATCAGGGCTTTTTTGCAGAAAAGTAATCTCTGCTGTCTACTCTGGCCCTTTTGCTCAAAAGTCTTTCAGAAAAAGACTTTTGCCCAGACGGGAGCAGCATAGTATTTCTGCAAAAGCACTGACAATCTTACATGAGATCGTCAGTGCTTTTGTGGAAATTCAAGCGGCCAGTGTAGGCAGCTGGCAAGTTTTTCCGCAAAAGCAGATGATTTTGCGGAAAAACTTTCCAGTCTAGACACAGCCCAAGTGTCCACTAGGGCTTTTTTCCATTTAGCCTGCTTTTGTGCAAAACATCTTAGCTGCCTGTCTACACTGGCCCTTTTGCGCAAAATCATTTCCGCAAGAAGGCTTTTTCCTGAACAGGAGCATGAAAGCATTTGCGCAAGAAGCACTGGTTTTGCACAGTAGAACGTCAGTGCTCTTGCGCAAAATCAAGTGGCCAGTGTAGACTGCTGGCAAGTTTTTGCACAAAAGTGGCTGCTTTTGCGCAAAATCTTGCCAGTCTAGCCACACCCTGGCTGTTCCTGCCTTATCTGGAACAACCCTCAGTCCCTCTGAGACAAATTCTGTCCATCAGGCACTGAAACAAGTTCCTCACACAACAAGCTGCTGCCTTTTACAGGCAGATCCTTCCCTTGAATGCCTTCTCCAAGCAAGGCACTGTCACCTCCCCCAGTCACAGCAAACTGCTTGTTAAAAGCATTGCAAGGACTCTCTTCCCTACAAGCTTCCTTAAGCACCCATTCCCCATTCTCTGGCTCTGCAGCAGCATTGCCCTGCTGAGCCACAGCCAACTCCTCCTGCAACTCCTTTACTCCCTGAATCATCTTGGGCCCCTCAGGTGGATTCACAGACAATCCCCTCTCAGGCACACAGGCAGACTCACAAGATACAAGGTCAGAGACATCTTCCTTCTCTGTGCATCTTCCCAAAAGGCTGCACATTTCCACACAGTCATTAGGCACCAGAGTTAACATGCTCTCATTCTCTCCTTGTGCCCTGGCTAAGGGGTCACTCTGGTCCCACAGTGTCGCTTCCCCATCTTCCAGCAACACACCAGCATCAGGCACAACATCCATGTCACCACTGTCTGATCTCTGGGGTTCTGGTACGACACTGCCTGGATCTACCCAAGTCACAGTATCCTACTCCTCAGCAGACACAAACTTAGAGCTGTCTCCTTTCTGGGCCTTAGCTGTATCCAGACCTAGCTTTGGGGCAACAGTGCCACTCTCAGGCATCCCAGGCTTAGGGGCACCATCCTCAGACAACGGACTGGGCGGAAACCCTTTCCCCACAGCCCGGCCACTGCCACACGCAGCTGGAGGCCTAGAGCCCTGATATCTGGGCTCTTCCCCTCGGCTCCGTCTAGACTGGCATGATTTTCCGCAAATGCTTTTGTGGAAAAACTTGCCAGCTGTCTACACTGGCTGCTTGAATTTCCGCAAAAGCACTGACTTCCTACTGTAAGAAATCAGTGCTTCTT
Organism: Pelodiscus sinensis; assembly: GCF_052426305.1. Taxonomy (NCBI): domain Eukaryota; kingdom Metazoa; phylum Chordata; order Testudines; family Trionychidae; genus Pelodiscus; species Pelodiscus sinensis. The sequence goes on from NC_143073.1 coordinate 19,346,881, forward strand.
GTGGAAATACTATGCTGCTCCCGTTTGGGCAAAAGTCTTTTTCCGAAAAACTTTTGTGCAAAAGGGCCAGTGTAGACAGCAGAGATTTGCTATGCGCAAAAAAGCCCCGATCACGAAAATAGCGATCGGGGCTTTTTTGCGCAAAAGCACGTCTACATTGGCCATGGATGCTTTTCCACAAAAAGTGCTTTTGCGGAAAAGCATCTGTGCCAATCTAGATGGTGTTTTCCAAAGCAAAGCTTTTCTGTTAAAAGCATTTGTGGAAAATCATGCCAGTCTAGACGGAGCTGAGCAGCATAGTATTTCTGCAAGAAGCACTGATTTCTTACATGAGATCGTCAGTGTTCTTGTGGAAATTCAAGTGGCCAGTGTAGACAGCTGGCAAGTTTTTCCGCAAAAGCAGCTGATTTTGCGGAAAAACTTGCCTGTCTAGACGCAACGATCCTGTTTCTGATTCCAGCCTCACCTTTGAGGCATCAGACAGGCCCTCACTCACAGGCTCACTGCCCCCCTGCACAGACACACAGCTATCTGCCACAGGCCCACATTTAGAGACACTTTCCCTTTGGTTACAGTAAGACTGGGTGCTGGCAGGCTTGCACCTGGCACGGGCACCATAGCCAGCCCGTGCCCCTTTAAGGGCTCTGGGGCCGGGAGGGGGGCAGTAGAGTTTCCCTGGTGTTGGCCAGAGTGGCCACGCTGGGGAGGGCTAGTCTCCCACTAGTTTGAATTAAGGGGCTACACACCCCTTAGTCCTCGTACAACGAGGTTTACCTAGTTCGAACTAAGCGCTCCGCTAGTTCAAATTAAGTTCGAACTAGCGGAGCGCTAGTGTAGTGCCTATCAAAGTTAATTCGAACTAACGTCCGTTAGTTCGAATTAACTTTGTAGTGTAGACACACCCTCCTAGTGTCTAACCACTCTGACAGTTAGGCTATGTCTACACTACAAAGTTAATTTGAACTAACAGCCGTTAGTTCAAATTAACTTTCATAGCGGCTATACATGCAAACTATTTCAAATTTAATTCGAACTAGGTAAACCTCATTCTACAATGAACTTGATTTAAGTAGTTCGAATTAAGGGCTGTGTAGTCACTTAATTCAAACTAGCTGGAGGCTAGTCCTTCCCAGGTTGCCCTGGTGGCCACTCTGGACCAAGCCAGCCTGGCCACCAGAGGCCACATGTGGACCCAGGAGCAGGTCCATTGCAAAATCAAGGACCTGCAACAGGCCCACTCCAGGGCCTCCCAGCCAGGGGTCGACCCGGAGGCATGCCCTCATTACGAGACCCTGGACCACATCCTGGGGGCTCACACAGTCCATGCCCCCTGGGTGGTGATCGACTCCAGGTCAGAGGGCCCTGTCCCTGACACGGAGGAGGAGGAAGAGAATGCCGAGAACCAGGAGCCTGCAGGGAACCTGCCCAGGACCCCTGAGGCATCCCACAGAGCGTGGGCGAGTGCTGTTTCCAGCCGGTCGTGTCGTCTGAGGCCGGGGAGGGCTCCACATGTGAGTGCCATTATGCTCCACTTATGTGTATGGGAGGGGAAAGGGAGCCCAGGAACCGTGCGCCTGGGCCTTGCCAATCATGGAGCAGCAGCTGGGTGTCATGCAGGGGCCCTGGCCCGTTCGCCACACACCGACCTCGCCTTGCAGGGGGGGCTGGGTTTCACCCACAATGTCCCCACTGCTCTTGTTTCACCTGTTGAGAGTCTATGGGTTAAGTTTAAAGGAGCAAACAACAGCAGTGATGTTGTGGTTGGTGTTTGCTACAGGCCACCGAATCAGGTGGATGAGGTAGATGAGGCTTTCTTCGGACAACTGAGCGAAGCTTCCAGATTGCAGGCCCTGGTTCTCGTGGGGGACTGTAATCGCCCTGACATCTGCTGGGAAACCTATACGGCAGTACACAGGCAATCCAGGGAGTTTTTGGAGAATGTTGGGGATAACACAGGTGCTGAAGGATCCGAACAGGGGCAGTGCGCAGCTTGACCTTCTCCTCACAAATAGGGAGGAACTAATAGGGGAAGTGGAGGTGGGTGACAACCTGGGAAGCAGTGATCATGAGATGGTAGATTTCAGGATCGTGACCAAAGGAAGAAAAGAGAGTAGTAAAGTACACACCTTGGACTTCAAAAAAGCAGATTTTGACTCCCTCCGAGATCTGATGGGCAGAATCCCCTGGGATGCTAACATGAAGGGGAAAGGAGTCCAGGACAGCTGGCAGTATTTTAAAGAAGCCTTATTGAAGGCACAGAAAGAAACCATCGTGTCGCGTAGCAAGCGAGGCAAACATGGTAAAAGATCAGATTGGCTTACAGGGGAAATCCTTGGTGAACTTAAGCACAAAAAGGAAGCTTACAAAAAGTGGAAACTTGGACAAATGACCAGGGAGGGGTTTAAATGTAGAGCTCGAGAATGCTGGGGGGTTATCAGGAAGGCAAAAGCACAGATGGAATTGCGACTGGCTAAGGATGTGAAGGATAACAAGAAAGGTTTCTACAGGCATGTTAACAAGAAGAAGGTGATCAGAGAGGGTGTGTGGCCCCTAAAGGATGAAGGAGGTAACCTAGTGACAGACGATGTGGGGAAAGCTGAAGTACTCAATGCTTTCTTTGCCTCTGTATTCACGGACAAGGTCGGCTCCTGGACTTCTGCGCTAAGTGATGCAAGATGGGATGAAGATGGACAGCCTGTGGTGAGTAAAGAACAGGTTAGGAACTATTTAGAAAAGCTAAACGTACATAAATCCATGGGTCCGGACTTAATGCATCTGAAGGTACTGAGGGAGTTGGCAAATGTCATTGTGGAGCCTTTGGCTATTATCTTTGAAAAGTCGTGGAGATCGGGAGAAATCCCGGATGATTGGAAAAAGGCAAATGTAGTGCCCATCTTCAAAAAAGGGAAGAAGGATGATCCAGGGAACTATAGGCCGGTCAGTCTTACCTCAGTTCCTGGAAAAATCATGGAAGGGATCCTTAAGGAATCCATATTGAGGCACTTGGATGAGAGGAAAGTGATTAGGAATAGTCAGCATGGATTCACAAAGGGCAAGTCGTGCCTGAGCAATCTGATTAGCTTCTATGATGAGGTAACTGGCTCTGTGGACATGGGGAAGTCAGTGGATGTTATATACCTTGACTTTAGCAAGGCTTTTGATATGGTCTCCCACAATATTCTTGCCAGCAAGTTAAGAGATCGTGTATTGGATAAATGGACGGTAAAATGCATAGAAAGATGGCTAGAAGGCCGGGCCCAGCGGGTAGTGATCAATGGCTCGATGTCAGGATGGTGGTCGGTTTCTAGTGGAGTGCCCCAAGGTTCGGTTCTAGGACCGGTTTTGTTCAATATCTTTATTAATGATCTGGATGAGGGGATGGATTGCACCCTCAGCAAGTTTGCGGATGACACTAAGCTGGGGGGAGAGGTAGATACGCTTAAGGGCAGAGATAGGGTATAGAATGACTTAGACAAATTGGAGGATTGGGCCACAAGAAATCTGATGAGGTTCAACAAGGACAAGTGTAGAGTCCTGCACTTGGGATGGAAGAATCCCAAGCATAGTTACAAGCTGGGGACCAACCGGTTAAGTAGTAGTTCTGCAAAAAAGGACCTGGGGGTTACAGTGGATGAGAAGCTAGATATGAGTCAACAGTGTGCCCTTGTAGCCAAGAAGGCTAATGGCATATTAGGTTGCATTAAGAGGAGCATTGCCAGCAGATCCAGAGATGTCATCATTCCCCTTTATTCGGCTTTGGTGAGGCCACATCTGGAGTATTGTGTCCAGTTCTGGGCCCACCACTACAAAAAGGATGTGGACGCACTGGGACACGCTGGCATCTGGGTGGTGCTGCAGCTCCTCCACGGCCTCCAGGGAGGCCAGGGGGAGGGACAGGGGGCTGACGTGCACCAGATGGTGCCAGGCAGCCTCCAGCCATTGCTGGCAGGCTTGCAGCAGCAAGTCCAAAAACTAGAGCAGGACCTAACTCAGGACACCACAGCACTCGGCACCATAGAGCCAGAGCTTCCCCTGGGCATTCTGGTGCTCATTTTTGATGTCTTGCTGCAAACCTGGCTGCAGTTGGTGGAAACTGCCTGGGAGCATCTGCTGCAGTCGAACCCCCAGGCCTCCTTCTGGACCCTCCTGGGGGCTGGGGAGGAGCAGCTGCAGCACCCAGATGCCAGTGTGCCCCGCCGCATCTGGTGTTTGAACACCAGCAGCAACTGGTCGGACCACATCGTCCTGGAGCGCTGGGGAGATCAACAATGGACCCAGAACTTCAGGATGAAGAAGGACACCTTCCTTGAGCTGTGTGAGTGGCTCGCCCATGCGTTGTGGTGATGGGACATGCACATTAGGCCCGCCATTTCCCTCCACAAGCATGTGGCCATCGCCCTGTGGAAGCTCTCCATGCCGGATAGCTACCGATCCATCGGGAACCAGTTTGGCATGGGGAGATCCATCGTCAGAGCAGTGCTCATGCAGGTATGGCAATCTCTGGCTGGTCCTGCAAAACATACAATGCATGAGTTTATCTCAACTCCTCTGTGTGCCAAAGACTGCACGCCAGGACTTTCTTCCCCGATCGCCACATCAGGGTCGGGGTTGTGAACATGCCTGTCTACCTGGTGAGGGATGCAACCTATCCCCTATAATCCTGGCTGATGAAATCTTACACGGGACACCTCAACCCCTCCCGACAGGCCTTTAATGCATCCTCATGGAGGGGGCGTTTGGCCTGTTGAAGGCCCGTTTTAGATGCCTCTTCACCTGCCTGGACGTATCTGAGTGGCTGCATGTGGTGGCAGCGAGTTGTATGCTGCATAATTTGTGTGAGAAGAAAGGGGGGGCTTTCCTGCCAGCCTGGATGCCAGAGGCCGACCACTTGGCTGGCCTCTACGCGCAGCCCCATATGTCTTCCAGCTGGGAGGCCCATTGGGGGGCTGTCTGTATCCGGAACACCCTGCGGGAGAGCTTCCATCCGGAGAAGGAATGAAGTCTCCCTGGCATACCCCACTGGGGCCTTGTGCCTTATTCCACCCTCACATCCTTCCACTTTCCCCCCAACCCCTCTTCCTGATGTAAAATAAAAACAAGTGTTGCCAAAAAAACTCTTTATTGACCATAACTGGGGTGAGTGGGTAATGAGGGTGGGTGAGGGGAGGGGAGGGGAAACCTGGGAGGAGGGAGCTGGAAGGGAGAGGCAAGGGGAGGAGAAGCTCAGGGCTGTGGGTCTTGCTGGTCCACCTGTCTCCCAGCACTGTGGGTGCGGGGGCCTCGGTGTCCCCGGGGGGCAGCGGGTATGGAGGGTGGGACGGGGGGAGGATCAGGAGTGAGAGGCAGAGTGACAGCTGGGGCAGCCACAGGGGCTGGAGCCTCAGCAGGCAGCAATCTCTGCACCAAGGTCTGCAGATGCTCGCGGATGGCACGGCCCTGGTCAAGCAGCTCCTGCAAGCTCTCGCGCCACAGCTGCAAGTCTTCATGCATCCAGTGCTCCTGGCTGCGGCCCTGCCTTTGCAGTAACCCCAGGTGCTGTCACTGGTACTCCTCCTGGTTCCAGGTGAGCCTGCTGGCCCAGGTACGGGAGGCTGTTCTGGGTGGGGTGGTGCGCCCTGCACTCGCAGCTGCTTTAGCTGTGGAGAAACACGAAAAGTGTTATGCCTGGGGACACAGTGGGTGAAGCCCAGCCCCCTTGTGCAAGGCGAGGATGGCAAGTCTCTGCACCATCATGTTCTGCTATCCCCGGAGTTTGAGGTGGCCCCTGTGCAGGGCCGTATTAAGACCTTTAGAGGCCCTAAGCACTGAAAAGATTATGGTGCCCCCCATATGTAAGTCAGAATAAAAACAATACTATACTGTAAAATATCATTTTTTTTGGTGCCCCTGCTTTGCTGGTGCCCTAAGCATGTGCTTAGTCTGCCTATTGGGTAATCCAGCCCTGGCAATATATAGTTTGGGTTTGGGGAGCGGGGGAAAGGGAGAAGTGCCCTGCCTCTGCATAGAGGGAGCTTCTGAAGGGAGGTATCTCTCCCCGGGGTCAGGAGCATGTCATGTGCTTTCAAACATCCATGTGTGTGGCTAACAGGCCAGGGCCTCTGTGTGGCAGCCAGCCGGGGCCACATGCCCAGGGTGCCATGGCACATGCACAGGTTGCTGCATGCTCCATGGTCAGTAAGCCCCACACGCGCGGTCCCTGGGTTCCCTCTCCCACCCCCCCCAGCCCTGCATAAGGGGACAGTGATGGCACTCACATGTCGAGACCTCCCCGGCCTCGGATGTCACTGGCGACAGGCTTGCTGGGATGGCTTACAGGTCCTGGGTGTGAGGCACGCTCCCTCCAGGCTCCTGCGGCTCCTGGCCATCCTCCTCCTGCTCCTTCTCCTCGGTGTCATGGGAAGGGCCCTCTACCCTAGGGTCAATGACCACCTGGGGGGCACAGACCATCTGCATCATAATAGAGGCGGGGGTCAGTGTCAGCCCCTGGTTGGAGCTGCCCCCTGAGGCCCTGGCATAGGCCTGCCACAGCTCTTTTATTTTCCTGTGCACCTGCTCCTGGGTGCTCATGTGGCCTTTGGTGGCCAGGCTGTCAGCCTGTAGACAGCCATGTTCCTGTGTCTAGTGAAGAGATCGTAGATATTGGAGGCCGGCCCCCAAACCTCAATGAGGTCCACGATCTCTGCACTAGACCAGAAAGGCACCTGCCTTTTGTGGCCCCTGGCAGGCTCCTGGTGGCTGCCAGCCTGCTCCTGGCGAGCAGTGGAGGCTGGGTGCTACTGGGTTGCTGGCTCCTGCTGGGCAAGGTTCATGGACTGCTAGCTCTGTGCTGGCAAGCTTGCAGCTGGCACAGGCACTGTGGCCAGAGTCTACCCCTTTAAGGGCTCTGGGACTGGGGGCAGGAGGGGGAGCAGAAGAGTTTTTCCTGGTTGTGCCCAGAGTGGCCACCAGGGCACCCTGGAAGGGGCTGGAGGCCCCCTATTTCGAAATATGCATCTACGCAGTGCTTATTTCCATTTAGCTATTGTGAATTTAGCATTATTCCTTGTGGAATGAGGTTTACCAAATTTGAAATAATAATAATTTGATTAATTTCAAAATAGCAGTTTGGCTGTGTAGACGGCTGTTATTTCGATATAACTTTGCTCTGTTGACATAACGCTACACACAATACTCCAGTTGAGGCCTAATCAGTGCAGAGCAGAATGGAAGAATGATTTCTCGTGTCTTGCTCACAACACTCCTTGCTAATGCAGCCTAGAATCATGTTTGCTTTTTTTGCAACAGTGTCATACTGTTGACTTATGTTTAACTTGTGGTCCACTATGATCCCTAGATCCCTTTTTGCAGTACTCCTTCCTAGGCAGTCACTTCCCATTCTACATGGGTGAAACTGATTGTTCCTTCCTAAGTGGAGTACTTTGCATGTATCCTTATTGAACGTTTTCCTGTTTACCTCAGTCCATTTCTCCAGTTTGTCCAGATCATTTGGAATTTTGACCCTATCCTCCAAAGCAGTTGCAACCCCTCCCAGCTAGGTATCATCTGCAAACCTAATAAGCGTACTCTCTACGCCAGTGTTTCCCAATTTTATTTGGCCGAGGAACATATTTCAGCTTTTTAGAATTTCAAGGAACCCCTAGGTTTGTCATGCAATTAAAAAAAGAAAGGGGGGGGGGGAGAGGGATCCAACTATTCATGAAAGTTCCCACCAATGCATGAAAATCACATTCTTTCCCCAAGACTCTCCACCCCTTCCTTGAGGCCTCATCCTCTCTGTTCCCCTCCTGTTCATCACTTGCTATCCCCAGCCAGTGTACACTTTCACTAGCTCGAGACAGGAGATGCGAGCTCTGGGGTGGGAATGAGGGATTTGGGTGTGGGAAAGGATGAGAAGTACAAGCTCTGTGAGGGTATGTCTACACTACAAAGTTAATTCACACTAACAGCTGTTATTTCAAATTAACTTTCATAGGCGCTACACATACAAACCGCTAGTTCGAACTTAATTCCAACTAGCGGAGCGCTTAATTCGAACTAGGTAAACCTCATTCTACGAGGACTAACGCCTAGTTCGAATTAAGTAGTTATAATTAAGGGCTGTGTAGCCACTTAATTCAAACTAGTAGGAGGCTAGTTCTTCCCAGCTTCCCCTGGTAGCCACTCTGAGCCAAACCAGGGAAACACTTCTGCCCCCCTCCCAGCCCCGGAGCCCTAAAAGGGGCATAGTCTGGCTACAGAGCTTGTGCCAGGTGCAAGCCTGTCAGCACCCAGCCAGAAGACCCTGCGCCTGGCACGGCACGAGCCAGCCACTCACTGCAGCCCAGCCTTCCGCCTCTTCCCAGGACCAAGCTGGCGGCTCCCAGGAGCCTGCCCAGGGCCGCAAGAGGTGGGCACCCGCCTGGTCTAGTGCAGAGATTGTGGACCTGATCCAGGTTTGGGCGGAGGCCTCCAATGTCCATGACCTCCGCACTAGGCACAGGAAAGTGGCCGTCTAGGGCAGGATAGCTGCCAGCCAGGCCACCAAAGGCCACATGTGAACCCAGGAGCAGGTTTGCATGAAAATCAAGGTGGTCCAGTGAGACTTCCGACCCTGAGCCCTGAGCTTAGAACATGAGAACATAAGAACGGCCGTACTAGGTCAGACCAAAGGTCCATCTAGCCCAGTAGCCTGTCTGCTGACAGCGGCCAACACTAGGTACCCTGGAGGGGATGGACCGAAGACAATGACCAAGCAATTTGTCTCGTGCCATCCATCTCCAGCCTTCCACAAACAGAGGCCAGGGACACCATTTCTACCCCCTGGCTAATACCACTCCATGGACCCAACCTCCATTACTTTATCTAACTTCTCTTTAAACTCTTTTATAGTTCTAGTGTTCACAGGCTCCTGTGGCAAGGAGTTCCACAGGTTGACTATTTGCTTTGTGAATAAGAACTTTCTGTTATTAGTTTGAAGCCTGCTACCCATTCATTTCATTTGATGTCTTCTAGTCCTTATACAATGGGAACTAATGAAGAACTTTTCTATATGCATCCTCTCCACGCCACTCATAATTTTATAGACCTCTATCATATCCCCCTTCAGTCTCCTCTTTTCTAAGCTGAAAAGTCCCAGTCTCTTTAGCCTCTCTTCATATGGGACCTGTTCCAAACCCCTGATCATTTTAGTTGCCCTTTTTGGAACCCTTTCCAAGGCCAAAATATCTTTTCTGGGGTGAGGAGACCACATCTGTACATAGTACTGAAGATATGGCGTACCATAGTTTGATACTTCCCCTCCTCCTTCTTCCTCTGGCTTCCCCCTTCCAGCTCCCTCCTCCCAGGTTTCCCCTTCCCCTCTCCCATCCTCTCTCTTCCCCTCTCCCACCTCCTTTTCCCAGTCTCCCCAGAGGTTAATTCCCCCCACCCCGTTTTGTTAAATAAAGAGAGTTTCTATTTTTGAACACACGTGTCCTTTATTTTTTACATCAGGAAGGGGGGCTAGAGAGGGGTAAGTGGAAGGAGGTGAGGGAGGAATGGGGTACGGGCCCCTGATGGGGAGGACCGGGGTGGCTCTGTGGGCTCCTCGGGGTGGAAGCTCTCCTGCAGCCCCCCGATTGATCCCCCCAGATTGCAGCCTGTGGCAAGCGCAGCCAGGCTGATGGCCGAGTATGGGCACTCAGGGCACTCCAAGTCAGGACTGCTTTGCTGTCCCTCATCGAGGTAGACAAGCAAGCGGGGAACCCTGAGAACTGTCTGTCCGGAGTGGGGGTCGGGTCCCTTTAAGCACAGCCCTCGGCTAGCCTGAGACAGCAGCTCCACACTCTAAATCCTAACCTGATGCCCTGCTGGCACTGCTTCCGGCCAGCCTTAATTTTGGTTCAGGGTCCACAATTTGTTTCTGCCTCAATGGCAGTCCGATATCACAAACGTCTCCAACAGTTCTGCCCCGCTTCTAGCTGGTGGGGGTAGGGGGACCCAGACCCGCCCTCACTCACAGGTCCCAGACCAGGGCCCTAAAGACAGGTGCAGGTAAGGACCTGTCTGGCTGGTGGGGCTCCTTCCACAACGCACCAGCCCACAGGCCATCTGTAGGCAAGCCCTGCCTTGGGCTTCTTCTTACCCCCAGGAACCTCAGACTTCGCCCCCCTCCCCCATGGTCTCCTAGCTCTGATGCTCACCACCCCCGCGCTTTAACTCCAGGTTTTGGGATAATGCTGGTGCTTCCTCTCCCGCTCCGATTCTGCTCCCGTTCCCCTGTCTCCCTCTAATTTCCCTCACTGCCTCCCCCGCCCTGTCTCTTGCTGCCACAGCTCTTTTGAATTCCCTGCTCTGGCTCCACCCTGCTAACCCCTCCTCCTGATGCACACTCTGTCTTGACGTTACTCATCCTGCTCCCTTCTGTCCTGGATGCACAACCCGGGGGGCAGCTGATGTCTCCTGGCTCAGCGTTCCCCCAAGGGCAGAACGGCCCCGCTGTGCCGCCACGCAAGAAAAGGCAGCACGAACAGGCGTCCACCCCTTGCGTGCTCCATAAAAGGCAGGGGCCAGTGAGGATTGTGTGCAGGATGGATCAGTCCTTCCCTCTGAGATGGGTCCGTCTGGTCACACCGACACTCTCTTTTTAAGAGGGGGTGGGGGAGTGCCGGCTCCTCACAGAACCCCTACTTTTGCTTCGCGGAACCCCAGGATTCTGCAGGGCATCAATTGGGAAACACTATTCTACACCAATATCTAAACTGTTGATGAAGATATTGAACAGAATTGGTCCCAAATTGGTCCTTGCAAAACCCCACGGCTGTGTCTACACTGGGCCACTTATTCTGGAAAATCAGCCGCTTTTCCGGAATAAGCTGCGAGCTGTCTACACTGGCCCTTGAATTTCCGGAAAAGCAACGACGCTCTACTGTACAAAATCAGCTGCTATTCCGGAAAAGCTACGCTGCTCCCGCTCGGGCATAAGTCCTTATTCCGGAACACTGTTCCGGAAAAGGGCCAGTGTAGACAGCCCAGTAGTCTTTTCTGGAAAAAAATCCCCGATCGCGAAAATGACGATTGGGGCTCTTTTCTGGAAAAGCGCATCTACATTGGCCACAGATGCTTTTCCGGAAAAAGGGCTTTTCCGGAAAAGCAGCCTGCCAATGTAGACGCTCTTTTTCCGGAAATACTTATAACGAAAACTATTCTGTTTTAAGCATTTCCAGAAATTCATGCCAGTGTAGACACAGCCCACTTGGTATGCCCTTCCAGCATGATTGTGAACCATTAATAACTACTCTCTGGCTGTGTCTACACTGGCAAGTTATTCCAGAAAATCAGCCGCTTTTCCGGAATAACTTGCCAGCTGTCTACACTGGCAGCTTGAATTTCCGGAAAAGCACTGACGATCTAATGTAAAATCATCAGTGCTTTTCCAGAAAAAATATGCTGCTCCCGTTTGGGCAAAAGTCTTTTTCCGGAAAACTGTTCCGGAAAAGGGCCAGTGTAGACAGCACAGTAGTATTTTCCGCAAAAAAGCCCCGATCGCGAAAATGACTATCGGGGCTTCTTTGCGGAAAAGTGCGTCTAGATTGGCCATGGACGCTTTTCTGGAAAAAGTGCTTTTGCGGAAAAGCGTCCTGCCAATCTAGACATGCTTTTCCAAAAATGCTTTTAATGGAAAACTTTTCCGTTAAGCATTTCCGGAAAATCATGCCAGTGTAGACGTAGCCTCTGAGAATGGTTATCTATCCAGTTATGCACGCACCTTATAGAAGCCCCATCTAAGTTGCATTTCTCTAGTTTATTGATAAGCAGATAGTGTGAGACCATGTCAAATGCCTTAATAAAGTTTACGTATACCATGTCCACTGCTTTCCCCTTATCCACAAGACTTTTATCTTATTAGAGAAAACTGTCAGATTGGTTTGATATGATTGTTCTTTATAAATCCAGGCTGGTTGTTACCTATCACCTTATTTTCTTTAAGAAGTTTGCAGATGTATTCCTGTGGCGAGGTGGCGGCACGGGCTGCCACCCCTCCCACTTGTACCTAGATTGTGCTCAATGCACAGCCCGGTTCCGAATCTCCCGGGCGGAGTGGGGGGTCCGGGCTCACCCTCTCTCCAGACCCCGACCCAGGGCCCTGACACCGAGAGTGTGCCTCTCAGTGGTAGCAGGGGGGCTAGTACCCCAAACACACCTGCTCTCGGGTTCCACAGCCCGCCCTGGGTCCTGCTCCACTCCGCCGGCCCTTAGCCGTACTGGTCACCCGCTGGCCCCCGCGGGCCCCTTGCCTCCTCCGCTTCCCGCTTGTCCGGGTCTCGCGGTCTCCTCCCCTCTCTCCTGGCCTCCGGACCCCGCTGGCTCCAGCCCTCTTACCCCGGCCGCTTCCGCTTCTTTTATTCTCCCCCTCCCTTCCGGGTTCCCTAGCGTCGCGCGTATGACGTCATCACCGGCATGCCCAGGCGCCATGTGATGACGCGTCCCACCTCCCTCGCTCAGACCTGCCACGCCTGTTGCCTCCCTCCCGACTGCTCCGTTCGGCACTAACGAGTGGCGGGGTTGCTCCACCCCATCACAATTCCTTAATTACTTGCTCCATTAGCTTCCTTCACACAGAAGTTAAATTGACTGGTCTGTAGTTTCCTGGGTTGTTCTTATTTCCCTTTTTATAGATGGGCATTATATTTGCCCTTTTGCAGTCTTCTGGAATCTCTCTTGGCTGCATCTAGACTGGCAAGTTTTTCCGCAAAAGCAGGTGCTTTTGCGGAAAAACTTGCCAGCTGTCTACACTGGCCTCTTGAATTTGCGCAAGAACACTGACGATCGCATGTAAGATTGTCAGTGTTCTTGCGCAAATACTATGCTGCTCCTGTTCTGGCAAAAGCCCTCTTGCGCAAATGCTTTTGCGCAAGAGGGCCAGTGTAGACAACGCGGTATTGTTTTGCGCAAAAAAAGCCCCGATTGCGAAAATGGTGATCGGGGTTTTCTTGTGCAAAACCGCGTCTAGATTGGCACGTTAAAAGCACTTGCGGAAAATCATGCCAGCCTAGACGTAGCCTCTTGACTTTTTCAAAGCTGATAGCTAGAGGCTCAGATACCTCCTCTGTCAGTTCCTTGAGTATTCTAGGATGAATTTCATCAGGCCCTGATGACTTGCAGACATCTAGCTTTTCTAAACCAGTCACAGGTCCTGCCTCCCAATGTGCTCTGCAAATTATTGTTTTTTTGTTCTCTGATTTACCAATCTTGGGACAGTATTGTTTGCTAGTTCTCCCTCCTGGGCACTTACTTCTCCTGACTGACAGTCACTATTTTAGGGCTTAGAATCACAGATTCATAGGGCTGGAAAAGACCTCAGGTGGATATACCCCCTGTCCAAAGCAGGACCAGCTCTAACTAAATCATCCCAGCCAGGGCTTTGTCAAGCCAGGACTTAAACACCTCTAGGGATGGAGATTCCACCACCTCCCTAGGGAACCCATCCCAGTGCTTCACCACCCTCCTAGGGAAATAGTTATTCGTAATATCCAACTTAGTCCTCCCCCACTGTAACTTGAGACCATGGCTCCTGATTCTGCCATCGGTCACTACTGAGAACAAACTCTTTCTATCCTCTTTGGAACCTCTGTTTCAATAGTTAAAGGCAGATATCAAATCCCCCCCACGCTTCTCTTCTGCAGACAAAACAAGCCCAAATCCCTCAGTCTCTCCTAATTTATGTGCTCCAGCCCTCTAATAATTTTCGTTGTCCTCTGCTGGACCTCCCTTGCAATGTGTACACATTCTTTCTATAGAGGCAGGCCCAGAATTGGATTCAGTACTCCAGCTGTGGCCTCACCAGAGCCAAATAAAGGGGAATAATCACTTCTCTAGATCTGCTGGAAATGATCCTCCTAATGAACCCTAAAATGCCATTTGCCTTTTTGGCTACAAGGTCACACTGTTGACTAATATCTGGCTTCTCATCCACTGTAATCCCCAGGTCCTTTTCTGCAGAACTGCTGTTTAGCCCATTAGTCCCCAACGTGTAGCAGTGCTTGGGATTCTTCTGTCCCAAGTGCAGGACTTTACACTTGTCTTTGTAAAACCTCATCAGATTTCTTTTGGCTCAACCCTCCAATGTATCTAGGTCACTCTGGACCCTATCCCTGCCCTTCAACCACTCTTCCTCTCCCCCTAGCTTAGTGTCATCCACAAACTTGCTGAAGGTGCAATCCATCCCCTCATCCATGTCATTAATAAAGATGTTGAACAAGGATCCAAGAATTGACCCTTAGGGTACTCCGCTTGAAACCAACCACCAAACAGACATCGAGCCATTGATCACTACCCGTTGGGCCTGACAATCTAGCCAGCTTCCTATTCACCTTACAGCCTGTTAGAAAGTTTGGCCAGGCCGCTCTTGCTATAGTGAACCACAGTACTCCTTGGGAGAAATCGGCCGTACTCTTCCTGCATACCATTGCCTTTAGAAAAGGGAAAGTGTGAAAAGGGGAAAATAGCCTTGGACTCTCCCACCCATCACCTTGGCGTGAGAACTGCGGGGCTTACCTGGTTGCATGAAACCTGCACAGTTTCGGCCCAACCCCTGTGACACATACCCCCACTTTTTGACTGTTGGCCCATATATGGTAATATGCAATCGCGGAAAGTGATGTGTAGACTTGGGATAAATACCCATCGCACAGTTCACTCGGGGAGGTCTTTGCAACGCACGCACCACTGTGCGTATGCCTTTCCGTACACTTCAAAGTGCTGCTGGCCTGATCAACCGACCAGCCACCTCCCCAGACTCTCGGGCATAACCAAGGCCTTCGCAACCGAACTGATATCTTTGAATTGTTCCGTGTGCTGTGTAAGTTGGTATGTATAATTTGATTTTTTTTGTTGTATAGCTTAGTGTTATAGTTGTTTTGGTAGTACATAGAGTTTGTAGTTATCACTGTTATTAATTAGTATAGCTTGATATCTTTAGAGCAGAGACTATTCCCCTTGCCGTTCCCATCCTTATATTTCTGATACGTTCAACTAGAAATCATAGAATAAATATAATAAATATTGTAAATTCATTACTGACACGGTCAATTAAAAATCGTAGAATAAATACTATAAATTCATCACTGTCATAAATAAATATCTTTTATTTACTAAAACGGTCCACCTGGTTCTGTCCTTCCCCCCTTGGGTATGCATCATCAGGCCTGTGGTTCTCGCGACACAGTCCATTTATTCAATCCATACTTCCTTAACTTGCTGGTAAGAATCCTGTGGGAGACCGAATCAAAAGCTTTGCTAAAGTCAAGGTATGTCACATCCACTGACTTCTCCATGTCCACAGAGCCAGTTACCTCATCATAGAAGGCTAGATTTAAGTTTTACAAGAACCTAGCATTTATTATATGGTGAAGGTTGCACTGCAGTTGTCCCTGTTTTATCTTTTAATTTTGCTAAGGTCAAATTTTTTCTATTTGTCCCCATCCACCAAGCACAGGCATCACCTGAACTCCATTGCTGACTACCAATACTTAAATCAGGGGATGGCACTTCTATTTTTTTGCAGATTCTTTACGGTGTTTTGTTTCGTTCCTGTGCTTGCTGTCTTTGGACTGCTTCCTGTCCTGTTAGGCAGCAGGAGCATCCCAGGACTCTGTTATTTCTCTTGCTTCTTTAAACTGTCTTAGTTTCTGTTACTATAGTGTCACAATATCACAATTCATTCCTTTCCTTAAACCATTTTATTGTGTGCCAGGCTGGGGTGTCCTTATGCTGCCCTGCTGTGATGTATTTGCATGTCCCGGTGCTTTAGCAGTGCGAATAATGCTTATGTGGAGTTCATGTCCCAGACTCCGAGTTGCAGGAAAATATCTGTGTCACCGGGCGGACACTCACCACCACATGCCTCCTGCTGGAAGCACTAGGAATTAGCTTATATCTGTCTACCAGATGTCTCCCTCTGGCTCCCCATGTCAGCTCCAGACCCACATCACTCCCAAACCGTGGCGTCCTCTTTAGGACACTCCACTCCAGCAGCCCATTCCAGTGACTCTTGGCCCCTTCCCTGGGTGTTTATCAGTCTCTGTACTCTGGGGTTCTCCCTTCCCAAGGAGCCCCCAATTCCCCTATGCCCACCTTGCCTCAGTGACCCCCAGCCAGGGGCAAACTGCAGTCTGCAATGGCCACTCATCACTGCTGTCTTTGATATCCTGGCCATCTCCCCACAGCCCTAAAGCCCTGAGACCTTGCTTCAGGCCCTGCTGCCTGGGAGTGAGGGCAGACCAGAGTTCCCCAGCACTGCCCTGTCCCAGGAAGGCCTCAGCTTTCTTAGCAGCCAGGGTCCTCCTGCTCCCCAGCTATAGCAAGAGTGTGTCTGCCTTTACTCCCTCCTGGAGCCCTTATTTATGTAGCCTTACACCAAGCCCATACTTCAGGTTTTCTCTTTCTCCTTCAGCCTGCTGAGCAGCAGGTGGGGCATGGGAAGGGGACTGGAGCTATAGGGACACAGGTAAGGCTCTGGGGTGCGAGAGCTGGGAACAAGCCCTGGGAAGAGGTGCTCTGGCAGTGTGTGGGAGCTGGGGGGGGGGGGGTCAGAAGAAGGGTTCTGTGTTGGGGGAGGGGAAAGGGGGAGGGAACTCTCGATGGAATGAAGGGCTTTGGTATATGCTTGTTTGGAACTAAGGCCAATAAACAAGGCTTTGCCTGCACATGGGATTGCTGGTCTCCTTGTCATACAGGCGGAACCAGAGGAGGGGGGTGAAGGGAAAATCTTTTAACTCCAGCTCTCTGTTTGCAGGGGGCGGTGCGATATCACTGTGGAACAGGGATGGGAGCAACCAAGGTGAGTGGCTAAGCCCTCTGCCAAACGTGATGACCATTCCCTCACTGCCATGAAAGCCCATGGATCAGACCCCTTTCCTTGGGGCGGGGAAGGGGGGATCTGCTACACACCTGCTCCCTCCCTCTCACACCAGACCCCAGGCACCTGATACAGCTGGGAAGAGGCACAAGGAACTGCAACCGAGAACCATGCCTGAGAGGGTTAAAGGCATTAGCTGCTCCCAAGTCCAAAGGCTGTTGTCCTTGTTTGGGCAGACCTGTCAGGGCCTCCAATTGCTGAGTGGCACCGGCTCCATCCGGGTCCAAGAGTCCCTGGAGGGAGTTGGGAAGGGGAGGGGCAGACCAGAGTGACTGAGCCCTACAGCTACACAGAGGGCTCCCACCCCAGCTGCAGCCCAGCCGCAGTCAGCAGAGCAGCCCTGGAGTTGTTCCCAGAACACACCAAGGAATCAGTTCAACCAGTACCGAGTGCAGGTGACTCGAGGTCCGACAGACAAGTAACAGCCTCACTGCACTCCCAGCAGCACGGTGCCCTCTACTGACGCGGGAGCTGTCCCTGTTCCAGCCCAGCCATGGAGCGTGAGTACTTCACCCACAAGGGGGTGCTGTTCTCAAGTCCAGATTACTCCCCGGAGGAACTGAGCTATGTGGAGAACGAATTCCAGGTGCGGGATGATGATGTCTTCAATGTCACGTACCCCAAGTCAGGTAGGGAAAGTGGAGGGGGGCAGAGCTGTCGCGGGGGTGTGGGTTAATGAGGAAGGGCCAGGGTTCCCCCTCCACAGATGTTAGTTGGAAATACCAAAGCTGGTAGCTGGAAGGCTGCAATGTCAAACATCATACCCCAGGCACCCCAGGCACCCCACCCCCCCAAGCCCAGTGCGAAAGAAAGCAGGCTGCTCTCTAGGGCCCAGCTCACACTCATGGTGCTAGGCTGGCTTTCTCAAGAGAGACTCTGATCGCAGGCTTCTCCCAGAGCTGCCCCCAGGGCCAGGAGACCCCTGGAAAAACAAAATGAAAGCTGATTTTAATGCTGTCAATACACCTCAGGGCATGCAAGGAGGGGGGCTGAAACCAGGATTCGTGGGTTCTTTCCCCAGCCCTGGGAGTGGAGGGGACCAAGTGGGTGGAGGGAGTGTTCCAGCCCCATTAACCCTTTCACCCCCAGGCACTAACTGGATGCTAGAGATCCTGAGTCTGATCCGTTGTGATGGGGACCCTGGCTGGGTGCGCAGTGTGCTGAGCTGGGATCGGGCACCCTGGGTGGAGCATTACCTAGGTTTGGAAGCTGCCCTGAAATACCCCTCACCCCGGCTGCTCTGTTCCCACCTCCCTGTCCAGCTCTTTCCCAAGTCCCTGAAGTGCTCCAAGGCCAAGGTAAGAGTCAGGAGAGCAGGGACAGTGGGTCGGGATTGAGGGGCACCGGCAGGGCTGAGCATCTGGGGGTGAATCCAGAGCTTCATGGTGTGAGTTATATCTGGGCATACAACTGGCCTTGTGGGCAAAGAGCTGCCTGCTGGTGGTGGGGCAGTGGCTAATTACCAGATTCCCCCTCCTCCAACTGTTAACCGTCTTCCAGTGATGACCCCCTTCCCAGTACTCCCCTGGTCTGGCCTGACCCCCCATCTCCTCCCTGCAGATTATCTACACCCTGCGCTGCCCCAAGGACGTGCTGGTCTCACTCTACCACTTCTCCAAGGTTCTGCGCATCTTTAAGACCCCGGAATCCCTGGACTCCTTCCTGGAGGATTTTCTGAGTGGGAACAGTAAGCAGCATCCCAGGGTCCTGGGCTTGCTGCAGTGAGGGAGACACAGACAGGCCTCCCCTGCCCGACACTTGGGCTCCCAGCAAGTCACAAATGTGATCAAGTTAGTGCATCCCCAGCCAGCTCTGAACTGCCCTTTGATCTGGGCCCAACACAGCAACTAGGGGTCTGCAAATAACAGCCCCTAGCCACTAACCCCCACTCCACTTTCAGAGATGGAGAGAACTGAGGCACTCTGGTTCCAGACCCCTGCTCTCCCCAGAAGGATGGGGGTGGCAGCAGTGCTTAATTTTTGCCAGGGATTGCCAGGGCCGACCCCTAATGCCTCTGGGCTTCCAGCCACAGTTCTGAATGTAAAACATTACTTGGGGCCTGACACCTCTTTAATTCCAAAGTAAACACTGGGTGGAGGGGCTGGTTCATGCCTGTTCTGATGTCACCGTGCCTCTCTTCCCTGCGTAGTCGTCTACAGCTCCTGGTTCGATCATGTCACTGGCTGGCTGGGGCTGAAGGGCAGCAAGAACTTCTTCTCCATCACTTATGAGGAGCTGCAGCAGGTAGGGAAATGCTACCTCTAGGCCACACCCACACATAGCCCCACTCTCTGCTGACATGCCCACACATAGCACCTGGGGCCACACCCACATGTAACTCCACCCCTGAGGACACACCCACACATAACCCCACTCCTGGGGCCAGCCCCAAATGTGCCCCCATCCCTGAGCCATGCCCACACATAATCCCGCCCCAGTCCTCCAGACAGGTGGTATTCTGGGACATAGACTCATAGAACACTAGAACTGGAAGGGACCTCGAGCAGTCATTGAGTCCAGTCCCCTGGCTCCCCAGGCCTCGGCATCCATGTTCTCCTAGCCTTTGCACCCCTCTGCTCCAGCCAGCCAGCACCGGTCACATGGTCTGATTTCAGACAGTCAACATGAGTCATGGTGTCATGGGCTACGTCTAGACTGGCAAGATTTAGTGCAAATACTCTAAATGCAAGAGTATTTGAGTAAGAGAGCATCTATACTGGTATGTGCCTTTGTGCAAAAAATTTGCTTTTGCGCAAAAGCATCCGTGCCAGTGTAGACGCTCTCTTGCACAAGAAAGCTCTGATGGCCATTTTAGCCATTGGGCTTTCTTGCGCAAGAAATTGATGTTACCTGTCTACACTGGCCTCTTGCACAAGAACACTTATGCAAGAGGACTTATCCCTGAGTGGAAGCGTCAGAGTATTTGCGCAAGAAGCACTGATTTCATACAGTAGAACGTCAGTGTTCTTGTGCAAATACTCGCAGCCAGTGTAGACAGGCGGCAAGATTTTGCGCAAAAGCAACTGCTTTTGTGCTAAATCTTGCCAATGTAGATATAGCCATGGAGTGAGGGGTAATCACCTGCAGTGGTTCCTCTAAGCTGGGGGACAGTACAGCTCACAGGTGATTAATCAGCCCCACCCAGTCAGTCAGCTCCCTGCATGGAGCCCTGAGCCTCTGACTGGGTGGGGCTGATTAATCATCTTTGAAGCTGGGCTGCTGTGCAGGTTGGGAACATTGGTCATCACTGGGCCCTGCATCCCCATCCGCAGACAGATGTGACTATCAGCCAGCAGATAGAACAGAAGGTTTATTGGTTCACAGGAACACAGTGTAGCACAGACTACTTGTTATAGGAACCAGGAGCATTCAGTACAATCCATTTTCTGGATCCAGCTAGATTCCCCTTTCCCTAAGCCAGCCAAAAAACTAAATCACAAACCCAGCAACTGGTCTCAGTCCCCCAGACCCCCAGTCCCCTCCTTTGTTCAGATTCCTGGGCCCACGGTGTTCTGTTGTCACCTGGTCCTCAGTGAATCATGCCCAGCCTTCTCCTCCTCATCCAGATAGTGTTGCAGTGCCCAGGGAAACGGAAGCATGCATGCATACCCAGAGTTACTACAGAACAGCATAGGGTAGTAGAATCACATACAACACAACAAAGCAAACAGAGTGAATACAATCACGACTACATCACACATGGCCAGGGACCTTGCCCTGGAAGGAGTCTGTCCCCCTTAGCCTCACCCTCTTCATGGTAGCTGGTGTCTCTGCCAGGACCCACAGGGCAGCGTGCGGAGAATCTGCCACTTCCTGGGGAAGGAGCTGAGTGAGGAGCAAGTGGCTTCGGTAGTGGAGAACGCCTCCTTCCAGAGCATGAAGGTGAACAAGATGTCCAACTACTCACAGATGTCTGACCAGCTCTTGGACCACCAGCAGGGGGCACTGTTGAGAAAAGGTGAGTCCAGAGCTGAGAGTTGGGGATGTGATGCCCCAACAGAGTTGTGGAGGAGCAAGGCCAGGAATGCAGGGGCGTTGCAGGTCAGGAGTGTGGGGCATGAGCAAAGCTTGGGTGGGCAGGACTGGGACAGCAGGGCCTGCGGGTTGGGAGTGAGAGGCACCAGGCTCAGGGCTAGGAAGCAGGGGCTGCAGGTCGGGAGTGAGGGGCACTAGGGTCAGGGTTGGGCAGTGGGGGCTGTGGGTTGGGAATGAGGAGCACCCCAAGTCATGTCCCCTGCGGTTTGCAGGGATCTGTGGCGACTGGAGGAACCATCTCTCAGAGGGGCAGAGCCGGCGATTCAATGCCATTTATCAGGAGCGGATGCAGGGGCTGAGCATGACCTTTCCCTGGGACTGTCCCACAGGACCACCCATGAGCTCCTGGGCTCATTGTACCCAGAAGATGCCCCCTGGGGCAATGTCACTAGAGCATCTGTAATGGGTAGAGCTGGGCTGGGGCATGTGTGTGCCCAGCAGAGGGCAGGGCTTAGCTGAGGTATATTTGAAATCTGTCCATTGCCAGCTCTGCAGGGCAGTGTGACAGCTGGATGGGTGCACACAGTCTGCAGAGCAACCCTTCAGCACGTGGGGGAGTTGGGTGTCTCTGTTGCTTAGGGGGCAGCCTGTTCTATCTCTCTCCAGTTTGGGCTCCTGTGCATCGAGGGTCTGACGGGCAAGAAATAAAGCCACATGATGTGGCAGCCTTCCAGCAAGAGAATTTGATTTTTTAATCTAACTACTCTGAGTTTGCCATGAACAGACCATGATGCCCTTCTGCAGGGAGCAGCAGGAGCATGTCCATGCACACACTTTCCCCTCATTGTCTTCACATTCTAGGGCAGTGGTCCCCAACCTTTTCAGGTTGTCGGGAGCCAGGAGGCGTGGCCGTTCGCCCGCCGGGCGCCAGGGGGCGGGGACACTTGCCCACCCGGGGGCTGCCCCCCCAGCCGCATGCCCAGGGGCGGGGCCCCCCCCCATAGCCATGCGCCCGTGGCCGGCGCCCCCCGGCAAGCGCCGCGGGGCTAAGGCCGGGGCCGGCAAGGGCACGCGCGGCGCCCCCGGGGGCGGGGCCAAGGCCAGGGGCGGGGCCAGGGCACGCGCGGCGCACCCGGGGCCGGGACCAGCCATGTGCATTGCTCCGTGGGCGCCCGCGGGCACCGGGTTGGGGACCACGGTTCTAGGGGGCCTGATTGCTGGTGCTCTGACCTGCTTACCTGTTCCCTGAATTCCCAAGTGAAGTACAACAATGCTCCACAGCTCAGGCTACGGCCAGCCAGTGTCTGCTCAGCTCAGTCCATAGGAAAGGCAATAATAAGACAGGGCCTGGAGGGTGATCCACTGGGGGTATCCTGGGCCTCGGTATTATGCTTATACGAAGCATACAGAATCTTTTTCAGTTTTTTCAGCCGTGTTTATTGAAAATACAAAATGAAAAGCGCACACGCACACACAGGTCCTGCAGATGGTGCATAGTTACCAGTCCATCGTGGCTCACATCAGTCTTACTGGCCAGGCAAGGCTGACTGAGTGAGGAGATGGGTTCTTGCGTGTGATTTGAGGCTCAGCTTGCAGGACTGAACCCAGAGTTCGAATGGCAAGACATTCCCCGCTGTATACACGTCAGTTCCCATTGGAGTCTGTGGGGTTTGTGTGTCATGCTGCAATCATCCATCCTTAGGAGGTGTTAATATGGGTTTGCCAGAGTTCTCCTGCAATGATTGTCAGGCTGCCCAGCCTTGTCTCTCACTCTTGGGGATCGCTGCCTGTCTCCAGAATTCTGTCAATGCTGCTAATTCAATTCAGCCTCTGACAGAATGGCTGTTTCCTGGTTATCTTCAAGATTCCCACTTCTTGACCTCTTGGTATCATGTTACTGGATTTAAGTGGAGCAGCCAGATCATTGCTGTGCCCACGGGGAGTTGGTTACCTCAAAGTCTGAACAAAGGGGGCCATGTGAGGTGTCAAATGAAAGCTTATGTTCTACTGATTCTATATATGCTACTCATGTACTTGTATAAAGTCTTTATGTGGAGTTAAGAATATGAACTCTGTGCTGACACTGGCCTACACCACCTGTTGTAAAGGAGCATTGTCCAATGAATGATTATGCTAATTAGCACAGTCCCGGAGACAATGACTCTCAAGGTGCCTAATACACACCTGGGCTATGTCTAGATTGCATCCCTTTTTCATAAAAGGGATGCAAATTAGACGTATCGCAATTGCTAATGGAGCAGGGATTTAAATCTCCCCTGCTTCATTAGCATAAAAATGGCTGCCGCTTTTTTTTCAGCTCAGAGCTTTGCCAGAAAAAAGCGCCAGTCTAGACGCAGATCTTGCAGAAAATAAAGCCTTTTCCAAAAGATCCCTTATCCCTTATTTTAAGAGGGATAAGGGATCTTTCGGAAAAGGCTTTATTTTCCGAAAGATAAGCGTTTAGACTGGTGCTTTTTTCCAGCAAAGCTCTGAGCCGAAAAAAAGCGGTAGCCATTTTTATGCTGACGCGGGGGAGATTTAAATCCCCGCTTCATTAGCAATTGCGATACATCTAATTTGCATCCCTTTTACGAAAAAGGGATGCAATCTAGACGTAGCCCTGAGGAATGCATCTGGGAACATGCAAACCAGCCAGGGCAAAATGGCTGCTGACATATGAAACAGAGATAGGTCACTTGACCATATGGCCTGCTCCACTTGGAAGGTACCAGGGAGATATATAAGTGTCATGAGGCAGACTCCATCTTGTCTTCAATTCTGCTACTGATCCCAGATGCAGCCTTGCGAAGGACAGAGAGCCGGGAAGAATCGTGGACCCATTCTGACATTAAAGTCTCTGGTGTATATCCTAAGATAGCTTGTAACATTTCTGCTGAGAGCCTGCATCAAGAACTTGGGGTATGTCTACACTCGCTCGTTAGTTTGAGCTAGGTAGGTAAATGAGGGCAACCGGAGTTGCAAATGAAGCCAGGGATTAAAATAACCTGCGTGATTTGATGCATGTAACAACCTTACTCTCAACATTTTCTTTCTTTTATTAATAAACTATCCAATTAGCCCGCCATAAGATGGGATTTTCAGGTCTCTCTTCCACGTCGGTCTTCTCTCCTGAGCCTCTCTCTCCTCCCCCTTTCTCTCTCAGCTCTCCTCTGCCTTCTGCCTCTCTCTCCATCCCTCTCTTTCTCTTCTCCTCCTCCTGCCTCTCACTCTCTCTCAGCTCTCCTCTGTCTCTGTCGGGGATGCACGCTTGTCCAGGTCCCACCCCCTGGGCGTGTACGTCACCTCCCTGCCCTCCTTTGCCTCCCGCCGTAGTGCTCAGCTGACTTCTGTGCTGCTCAGCTGGGCCGCTGTGCAGGAGCAAGTGGCGCAGACGTCCCCTCTCTCTCTCTTCTCCTCCTACAGCCTCACCCTCTCTCTTTCTCAGCTCTTGTCCACCTCCTGCCTCTCTCTCCGTCTCTCTCTTTCTCTTCTCCTCCTCCTGCTGCATCTCTGTCACTCTTTCTCTCACTGTCCTCCGCCTCCTTGTCCAGGCCCCGCCCCCTGGCTGTTCCCTCTGGGTGGCACTGTTGCCTTCCGCCGTGGCACTTGGCTGACTTCTGTGCCACTCAGCCGGTCCACCGCCTGGGAACAAGCATCACAAGTGGCCTTTTGGGCCTTGCGCTCCCCATGCAGCACCCCCATGTTAACTTGTAGTTTTCAAAGGGATAGAGTCTTTTTTTTTTGCTCAACAATTGTGGTGGGGGCTCTTCACATTTTTTCTGCCGCTGTTTTGGCTCTCTTCGTTTAATGGGTTGGCCACCTGTGATGGGCCGGGCCGTGTCTGGGCACAGCTGAGGGCGTCCGCTCAGGGCGAATTGCTCAAATCCGGGGCTCCTTACAGCCCCCAGACTGGTGACCTCTCCAAACAGGCCACAAACCAGTCCCACAGAGTGCTTCAGCTACCTGCCTAAAGCCTCCCGAGCAAAACCCCTCCAACACCCCAGCAATATCCGTGCCCCAGATGGCCCTGGGCCTCATACACCGGTGGGGGGTCATAGCACCCAATCCCACCTACCCCGAACAAGTTCTGTCTGGTTCCAAGAAACCAGTCACAGATCCCTGGTCAATTTCCCCTTTGGACCTTACCCACAAATCACGCTGGGCCAATCCTTTAGTATCTAACCAGTAAAGGTTTATTATTACAATAAAGAAAAGCATGAGAGTAAGGTTGTTAAAGAATAGTACGTTCCATGCACCGAATCTCCCAGATCTCGATGCAGGCTCTAGCAGAGATGTTACAGCTGCTGGTTTAAAAGTTCTTGTTGCACATCCTAGGATCAGGATGGGTCCACAGGTCTTTCGGGCTCTTCGATCCCTGCATTGCTGCCTCTGGGATGAAGTGCTGAGCTGAAGACAAGATGGCGTCAACCACATGGCCTCTTTATACATCCTTCCTAGTCCCTTCTTGGCTGTAGCAGGTCACCTGGCCAGAGGCCAATCTCTGTGTTCCCTGCTGGCAGCTCTTAGGTGACAGCCCCCATTCTTTAGGTGTGCCCTTGGCCCATTGAGAGCCATTGTCCCACAGGGCCTCGCTGATTATCATGTCCACAGGCCCGGCCCTGTCCAATGCTCAACCACATGCAGGGGAATCTTCAGTATCCATACACGTACATACTAATAATTGCACACACAGACATTATACAAACACATGAACAGCATACATAGGATTAGCAGACAGTGAGCTTCTATTCAACACCCCACATGGCCCCCCTTTTATACCATTATCTGGGGCCAACACCCCCATCTATGGGTGCAGCAGCGATCTGGCTGCTCCCCTCAAAATCCAGTAACGTGACACCACCCCTGGTCTAAAGGAACAGCAAAAAGAAAGGAATCTTTCACAATTTATTTTGTGATACAGACAAGGAATACAACTTAATTTGTAATGCTAACAGAAGCAATGCCTTAAAGTAAACATCTTCTAATTAAGAGAAAGAGGGTGAAATACAAGCCTATAGAACTTACAAGCAAGTTGTTATACATCAAATCATTATGAATACGCTGACCATACATCCTGGAAAATCCAGGATAGTCCTGAATTTAAATACTCTGTCCTGGTGTCCCATCAAGTAGCAAAATGTCCGAGAAAGCCCTGCTGGAGGAGCAGCCAGCTAGAAATGACTGATACACCTCCATTCCCCTTCTCCTGGCTGGCAGAGTTTGCAGCAACTCACCCCCTAGCATGGCACAGCAGTAACAGTCTTCCTCCTCTTTCCCCTCCCAGCACATGGGACGTCTCCCTGCCTTGGTGCTTTGCTGGCAAACAGCTGGGACAAATTCTGGAGCATTCCCCATGTTCAAGTGTGCTGCCCAGCCCCACCACCACATGGCAGCCCCCCCTTCCATCCGTCCCCTTGCAGGATGGCATCTGTTGTTGAGTAGGGCCCCCAGTCCAGCTGTGTGCCCCACCCCTATGTGAAGGTGGCCACTTGTTCTTTCTTACAGTGGCCACCGCTGCTGCAGTGGTTGGGATCAGCCAGGTCTGAGGCAAAATGAACTGAGGAGCTGTTCTTGGACCTCAGCACCTTCGAGTTGCAGCCTGAGTCCTGGGAGGGGCCATGTGAAGTCTACCTGGGGTGCTGCAGGGTATGCTCAGGCTTGGCAGGTGTGCTCTGTGCACAGCCATTCTTTCTCCCCCTATCTCTCTCCACCCTGCTGAGGGAGTGGCAGTGTGTGGAGCTGCTGACAGCCAGTTTTGACACAGCAGGGCAGTGAGCCAGGTATTGGCCTGGCAGGTTGAGTACATCCAATTCCAGTCACATGTGGGCAAAAAGGAGGACTCCAGCCTAGGCTGGAGACAGACAGAGGTGGCTGGAGGCCTGGGAGCTGGGTAGGGGAAATGCTCAGTGTGCATGGATAGCTGGAAATGTAGCGCCAGGTGAACCTCCCCAGGCAGGGAGAAGCCATCAGGACTATGCAAGATACTTAGGCCCTGGGGTTCTGCTCCTCTCTACAGCCCCTGCCACCTCCCTTGTCTCCAGTGCCTCAACAGCAGCCACTTAGCTTTCCCCCAAGGGCCCTCCCACCCACATAGATACCATCATTCATCTACCTATCCATCATCCTGCATTCTGTCTACACAGCTACCCTGCACACCACCATCCATCTACACATCCCCTCGAACATACCATCATCCATCTACATACCTTCACCGCACACCACCATCCATCTACTCATCCTCCCCTGTAGGGAATAATTCTGGACACACTGGGTAGAGGTGAAAACAACCAGAGGATTTATTGGTTCACACAGCTGGTGGAGTGCCCACCAGGTGTTAACCTGCTGAGCACTAACTTAACCAAAACATACATTAGATTAAATAGGCAGCAGATGGGCAAAGGGAAAGTGATTTGACAGGTCTAGGGGTGGAAACATTATGGTTATGTATAGACTGGCATGATTTTCCAGAAATGCTTTTAACGGAAAAGCTTTCCGTTAAAAGCATTTTCAGAAAAGAGCGTCTAGATTGGCACGGACACTTTTCCACAAAAGCATTTTTTGCGGAAAAGTGTCCGTGCCAATATAGACGCACTTTTCCTCAAAAAAGCCCCGATTGCAATTTTCACGATTGGGGCTTTTTTGCGGAAAACAAATCTGAACTGTGTACACTGGCCCTTTTGCGCAAAACTTTTGCGCAAAAGGACTTTTGCCTGAACGGGAGGGCTGTGTATAGACTGGCCAGTTTTTCCGGAAAATCAGCCTCTTTTCCGGAAAAACGTGCCAGCTGTCTACACTGGCTGCTTGAATTACCACAAAAGCACTGACTTCCTACTGTCTGAAATCAGTGCTTCTTGCGGAAATACTATGCTGCTCCGGTTTAGGCAAAAGTCCTTTTGTGCAAAAGTTTTGCTCAAAAGGGCCAGTGTAGACAGCTCAGATTTATTTTCCACAAAAATGTCCCGATCATGAAAATGGCGATCGGGGTTTTTTTGCGGAAAAGTGCGTCTAGATTGGCACGGAAGCTTTTCTGCAAAAAGTGCTTTTGCGGAAAAGCATCCATGCCAATCTAGATGCTCTTTTCTGAAAATGCTTTTAATGGAAAACTTTTCCGTTAAAAGCATTTCCAGAAAATCATGCCAGTCTAGACGTAGCCAAGCAGCATAGTATTTCCGCAAGAAGCACTGATTTCTTACAGTAAGAAGTCAGTGCTTTTGCGGAAATTCAAGGGGCCAGTGTAGACAGCTCGCAAGTTTTTCCGGAAAAGCAGCTGATTTTCTGGAAAAACTGGCCAGTCTAGACACAGCCTATGAGCACATAAGCCAATGAACTATGAAGGTTACACAGGATCCCCGCCCATCGCCAATTAAACATGTTATCACTAATACACGGGACTCGACAAATGCACTCGCCTGTGGCGAATAGATTTTTCCAGCTGGCGAGTGCAAGGGTGGACTGGCCCATTGGGCCGTTGTGACAGGCTGGCCGAAGCCCGCACTATGGGCGGCGTGGCCCCATTTGATCTGCCGGCCAGCGGAGGAGCACAGCACCACAGGGAAGGGGGAAGTGCGGCGATTCTTCCCACTGGGCTGCCTGCATGCAGCTCCGGTGCGAGGAGGCAGGGTGGGCACCAAGACACTGGCATGACCTGGTCCTACTGATTTTAAAGGGCCACGGCAGCTCGGCTCTGGCTGCGTGTCCCTGGAAGCTGGCTGCGGCGTGTGGCACAGCCAGGGCCCACCCTGCCAGCTCCAGTCCTGGCATGGCCCCAGCTCCCCTTTGTGTCCATGCCGCCTGTTCCCCACGCTGACCCTGCACCCCGGACCCACTGCTCTCCCTCTTCCCTGCGACCCTTTGGCTCTGCGCCGCCCTTATACCCCGCATCCTGCTGCCCCCGATCCCTGCCCCCCCAGCTCTGTGCTGCCCATTCCCTGCATTGCCCCTAGACCTTCTGCCCCTCCCGTTCTCCGCGTCCCATTCCTCATGCCTCCACCGCACCCTGCTACCCCCGATCCCTGCATCCCTCTGGCTCTGTGCCTCCCGTTCCCCGCACCACCCCCGTACTCTCCCACTGTTCCCTGCACCCCTCTGGCTCTGTGCTGTTCCTGCACTCTGCTCCCCCGTGGGTCGGGAGTGAAGTATGCTTGCCCATAGGGAGGGGCTGGACATGGCAGGGAAAAGGCTGCTGTGACCCAGCAGTGAGTGAAAGGGGGAGTTCACTTGAAGTGCCTTTGTCTTTATGGACAAAAAATTAAAAATGCTATTTGTTATTTATAGGGCTAAAATGCTGGGACAAAAAAGAAAACAAACAAACAAAAAAACCCATTGCAAAATGCAAACATGTGTAAAAGACAACAACAGGGGGTGGGGAGAATGTTTTGCTTGGGGCAGCAAAAAACCTAGAGCTGGCCCCTGGGGAGGGGAAGGGGCTGGGCTGTGGGGAGAGAAGGGGAAAATATGGGGAAGGGGCTTGTGCTGAGGGGAGGAGGTCAGGAGAAGAAGAAGAAGAAGAAGAAGAAGAAGAAGAAGAAGAGGGAAGGCACCAAGGGATAGGGGTGGAGGAGAGACAAATGCCAGTTGGCCAAGTGCAGACAATGAGGAAAAGGGCAGGAGGGAGGTGTCAGTGGGAGGGGGGGACAGGGTGATGCTGGGAGAGGAGAGGGTAAGGGCACTGGGGGCTAGAGGGGGAGGTGCTGGGAGAAGGCTTGAAAGAAGGGGTGGGCATGAGGAAGGTGGGGATGGAGCAAGGCATCTGTGAGGGCACAGGGGCATGAGGAGAATGGGGGTAGAGGGTGATGAGGGGGTGGGTATCAGGGAAAAAGAGAGCAAAGGGGGCAGGGGCAGTGAGGGAAGGAGGAGGCACCAGGACGGTGGAGGTGCCAAGGGATTCTGGGGGTGAAGCAGAAGGGCAGACACCTGCAGGGGAGGGACCAGCACCAGAGGAGAGAGGCAGGGCAGGTTTGTAGAGGGAGGTGTTAGGAGAGGGGATGAGGAGGGGTTGCTCACACAATCAGAGTGGGGCTACTGGAGGAGTGGGCACAGAGCGGAGAGAAGGACTGGTGGGGGGGCAGGTCTCAGGAAGGCTGAGGGCAGTGAGAAGAGCAGGAGTCAGGACAGCATGGGGTGAAGGGTTGGGGGGCAGCAGGCATCAGGGGAGCTAATGGAGCAAGGGGAGGAGACATGGTAGCAGAGAGAAAAGGTAGAGGTTTATAAGATATTAATTAATAACCTGGGTGATATTTATTAATAACATTAGTAATTACTGTTCTTATTCTTATTAGGAATGTATGCCATTAAAAAAACACTTTTTGTGGGGGAGAGTGGCGAGTCCCTTTTTTTTCTGGTGAGTAGGGTTTTCCATAATTTGTCGACCTCTGCCTATACACCTCACTCAACCATCCATCTGCACAGCCCCCCTCATACCACCATCTATCTATCTATCTATCTATCTATCTATCTATCTATCTATCTATCTATCTATCTATCTATCTATCTATCTATCTATCTATCTATCTATCTATCTATCTATCTATCTACTCATTCCCCCACACAGCTTTATCCATTTACACATTCCCTCAGCATACCAGCAACCCTAACCCTAACCCATATAGACATGTCCCCAGCACACCATCAGACATCTACCCATCCCCCACACGTATCACCATCCATCTACCTATCCACCTGTGATGTAGTGGGGGTACTTGCTGGGCTGTGGTGACCTCTGCTGTCTGGAGCAAGACCCAGCAGGGAAAACCTCACTATGCAAAGGTGATGCCAAACTGGTTGAACCAGATACCCCCCATGGAGAGGAACAAAGGAAGGTGGAGGCTGCCCTGGCTGGGGGGCAGGGCTGGAAGAGAGTGAGTTTAGTTGCTGTCTGGGAGCATGGAGGAGACAGCCTAGGGAAAGGGGCTGGAGTTTAGGGGCCCAGTCTCCCCCTATCTCAAGGGGGTCTGAGGCATCCTAGCCCAGCTCTGGGACCAGATTACATCTGTGCTGTGCTGTATCCTGGAGAGGCAATAAACGTCCTCTATTCCACCGGCTGGTGCAGTCTGTTTGTGCCATTTCAGGGTGCAGGAGACGGGGGGACCCCCAACGTGCCGTCACACCACCCCACATCACCATCCCCCTGCACACCAACATTCATCTACCTATCCCTCTCACGTGCCACCATCCATCTACGTATCCACCCTACTCAACCATCCATCTACCTATCCACCCCACACCACCATCCATATACTTATTCCCGTACACCACCATCTATCTACCCATTTGCCTGTACACCATCATTGATCTACCCACCCCCATACCATCATCCATCTCCCCATCTCCCCCACATCTTTATCCATTTACACATCCCCCTGCACACCACCATCCATCCACCAATAGCCCCGACTCACTGCCATCCATCTACACATCCCTCACTCACCACCAGCCATCTACCCATCCCCCACACATACCACCAGCCATCTACCAATCCTTCCCATACCATCATCTCTCTACCCATCCTTCTGCACACTGTTATCCATATACCTAGCCCCCAGGACACCATCATCCATCTACACATTCTCTGAGCACACCGTCATCCATCTGCACATTCCCCCAGCACACCAACAGACATCTACCCATCCCCCAGACATACTATCTTCATCCATCTAACTATCCCCCCACATCACCAGCCATCTACCCATCCCACTGCACACTACAAGACACCTACACATCCCTCCAGGATATCATCATCCATCTACCCATCCCCAGCACACCGTCATCAATCCACAAATCCCCCCAGCACACCATCAGCCCCTGCTCCCTGTACACCGCCATCCATCTACCCATCCACCCCGTACCACCATCCATTTTCCCATCCCCATGCACACCACCATCCATCTACCCATCCCCCACACATATTACCATCCATTTACCTATCCACCCCACTCAACCATCCATCTACACATCCCCTCGCACACCGCCATCCATCTACCCATTCCCTGCACACTATAACATAGGAACATAAAAACGGCCATACTGGGTCAGATCAAACATCCATTTAGCCCAGTATCTTGTCTGCCAATAGTGACCAGTGCGAGGTGCCCCAGAGGGAGTGAATTGAAGAGGTAATGATCAAGTGATCTCTCCCCTGCCATCCATCTCCATCCTCTTACAAATAGAGGCTAGGGACACCACTCCTTACCCATCCTGGCTAATAGCCATTAAGGGTATGTTTAGACTAGCCCCCTAGTTCGAATTAGGGAGGCTAATGTAGGCATTCAAAGTTGCAAATGAAGCTCGGGTATTAACTATCCCGGGCTTTATTTGCATCTTCCTATCTGGGCACCATTTTGAAATCCCCCTAGTCTAAACTAACTGCTACACAGTTAGGCATTTGAAGTTGCAAATGAAGCCAGAGATTTAAATATCCCGGGCTTTATTTGCATCTTCCCATCTGGGCACCATTTTTAAATCCCCCTAGTCTGAACTAACTGCCTGTGGCTACACGCGGCAGTCAAACGTTAATTTGAAGTCCTTAGTTTGAATTAACTGTAACACCTCATTCCACAAGGAGTAACAGTTAATTCAAACTAAGGACTTAGTTCAAATTAACGTTTGACTGCTGCGTGTAGCCACAGGCAGTTAGTTCAGACTAGGGGTTTTAAAAATGGCGCCCAGATGGGAAGATGCAAATAAAGCCCAGGATATTTAAATCTCTGGCTTCATTTGCAACTTCAAATGCCTACATTAGCCTCCGTAGTTCGAACTAGGGGGCTAGTGTCGACATACTAAGGGACTTAACCTCCATGAATTTATCTAGTTCTCTTTTAAACCCAGTTATAATCCTAGCCTTTACAACCTCCTCAGGCAAGGAGTTCCACAGATTGAGTATGTGCTGTGTGAAGAAGAACTTCCTTTTATTTGTTTTATACCTGCTGCCCATTAATTTCATTTGGTGATCCCTAGTTCTTTATATTATGGGAACAAGTAAATCACTTTTCCTTATTCACTTTCTCCACACGAACCATGATTTTATACACCTCTATCATATCCCCCCTTAGTCTCCTCTTTTCCAAGCTGAAAAGTCCCAGTCTCTTTAATCTCTCTTCACACATTCCAAACCCCTAATTATTTTAGTTGCCCTTCTCTGAACATTTTCTAATGCCAATATATCTTTTTTGAGACGAGGAGACCACATCTGCACGCAGTATTCAAGATGTGGGCATACCGTGGATTTATATAAGGGCAATAAGATATTCTCTGTCTTATTCTCTATCCCTTTTTTAATGATTCCTAACATCCTGTTGGCTTTTTTGACTGCCGCTGCACACTGCGTGTACGTCTTCAGAGAACTATCCAAAATGACTCAAAGATTTCTTTCCTGATTAGCTGTGGCTAAATTAGCCCCCATCATATCATATATATGTAGTAGCCCAATGTCTGTGACTCTGTAATGCTGAAACACTGGCTGTTCCCTCCAGGTAGCACTGTTGCCTCCCACCATGGTGCTCGGCTGACTTCTGCACTGCTCAGCCAGGCTGCCGCATGGGAGAAAGAGGCCATCTGGGGCCCGCACTCCCCCTGCAGCATGGGGGTGCTGCATGTGGAGCGCGGGGCCCAAATGGCCACTTGCACTGCTTGCTCTCGTGTGGCGGCCCGGCTGAGTGGCACAGAAGAGGCAACAGCACCACCCAGAGGGAACAGCCAGGGCGCGGGGCCTGGAAAAGCTTGCATCTCTGACGTCAGGAAAGGGCACCAGATTCAAAAAGAGGAAAGTGGAGCAGACACAGAGGACACAGAGGAGACAGAGAGGAGAATGGAGAAGGCAAAGGACAGCGAGAGAGAGTGCGAGACGCAGCAGGAGGAGGAGAAGAGAAACAGAGTGAGAGGCAGGAGAGGGAGAAGAGAAAGAGAGAGAGACGCAGAGAGAGGCAGGAGGTGGACCAGAGCTGAGAGAGAGAGAGGGCGAGGCAGTAAGACGAGAAGAGAGAGAGGCTGTTTGCTTCCACGTGGTGGTCCAGCTGAGTGGCACAGAAGTCAGCAGAGCGCCACAGTGGGAGATAAAGGGGGGCGGGGCGGTGACATACATGCCCAGGGGGCGGGGCCTGAACAAACATGCATCCCCGACGGAGACAGAGGACAGCAGAGAGAGAGTTAGAGGCAGGAGGAAGAGAAGAGAAAGAGAGAGATGTTGAGAGAGGCAGAGGGCGGAGGAGAGCTGAGAGAAAGAGGTGGGGGAGGCAGTAGGAGGAGAGAGAGGGTATGTCTACACTACAACATTAATTCGAACTAGCTTAGTTCGAATTAGTTAATTCGAACTAACGCATCCAGACTAAAAAACTAGTTCGAATTAGCGTTTTGCTAATTCAAACTAGCATGTCCACATTAAGTGGACCCTGAACCGGGGTTAAGGATGGCCGGAAGCAGTGCTGGCAGGGCATCAGAGGAGGACTTAAAGCGTGGAGATGCTGTCTCAGGCTAGCCGAGGGCTGTGCTTAAAGGGTCCCGACCCCCACCCGGACAGACAGTTCTCAGGGGTGCCCTGCTTGCAAAGCAGTCCTGGCTTGGAGTGCCCTGACTACCCACACTGGGCACATCACAGCACTCGGCCATCAGCCCGGCTGCACTTGCCGCAGGCTACCATCTCGG
This sequence comes from Pelodiscus sinensis, assembly GCF_052426305.1. Classification (NCBI taxonomy): domain Eukaryota; kingdom Metazoa; phylum Chordata; order Testudines; family Trionychidae; genus Pelodiscus; species Pelodiscus sinensis. The sequence continues at coordinate 19,381,367 of NC_143073.1, forward strand.
GAGAGGGGGCAATTGGGGGGCTTCAGGAGAGCTTCCACCCCCAGAAGCCCACAGAGCCAGCCCAGTCCTCCCCATCGGGGGCTCGTGCCCCATTCCTCCCTCACCTCCTTCCACTTACCCTTCCCTAGCCCCTCTTCTTGGTGTACAAAATAAAGATAACGTGTCTTCCAAAATGGAATCAGTCTTTATTGAACAAAACTGGGGGAGACTGGGAAAAGGAGGAGGGAGAGGGGAAGAGAGAGGCTGGGAGGGGGAGGGCAACTAAAATGATCAGGGGTTGGGAACAGGTCCCATATGAAGAGAGGCTAAAGAGACTGGGACTTTTCAGCTTAGAAAAGAGGAGACGGAGGGGGGACAGGATAGAGGTCTCTAAAAGCAGGAGTTGGGTGGAGAGGGTGCATACAGAAAAGTTCTTCATTAGTTCCCATAAAGAAGGACTAGAGGACACCAAAGGAAAGGAATGGGAAGCAGGCTTCAAACTAGTAACAGAAAGTTGTTCTTCACAAAGCAAAGAGTCAATCTGTGGAACTCCTTGCTGCAGGAGGCTGTGAAGGCTAGAACTAGAACAGAGTTTAAAGGGAAGTGAGATAAAGTGATGGAGGTTGGGTCCATGGATTGGTATTAGCCAGGGGGTAGGAGAGGTGTCCCTGCCCAAGGTTTGTGGAAGGCTGGAGAGGGATGGCACGAGACAAATGGCTTGGTCACTGTCGTCGGTCCATCCCCTCCAGGGTCCTTAGGGTTGGCTGCTGTCGGCAGACAGGCTACTGGGCTAGATGAACCTTTGCTCTGACCCAGGACGGCCATTGTAAGCTGAGGGCTCAGGGTCGGGGGTCTCAGTGGACCCCCTTGATTTTCTTGCACACCTGCGCCTGGGTGGCCAGGCTGGCAGCTCTCCTGCCCTAGCCGGCCACTTTCCTGTGCCTAGTGTGGAGATCGTGGACAAGGTCCACGTTGTCTGCACTAGCCCTGGCAGGTGCCCGCCTCTTGTGGTCCCGGGCAAGCTCCCGGGAGCCGCCAGCCTGGTCCCGGGAAGAGGGGGAGGGCTGGGGGGCATCGTGTGGGTGGCTCGATCCGTGCCAGGTACAGGGTCTGCTGGCTGGGTGCTGGCAGGCTTGCACCTGGCATGGGCACTGTAGCCAGCCTGTGCCCCTTTAAGGGGTCCGGGACCGAGAGCGGGGCAGACAAGTTTCCCTGGTGCTGGCCAGAGTGGCCACCAGGGAAAGATGGGGAGGGCTAGCCTCCCACGAGTTTGAATTAAGGGGCTACACACCCCTTAATTCAAACTAGCTAGTTCGAACTAGGCTTAATCCTCGTAAAATGAGGTTTTCCTAGTTCGAACTAAGCGCTCCGCTAGTTCGAATTAAGTTTGAACTACCGGAGTGCTAGTGTAGCGCCTATCAAAGTTAATTCAAACTAACGTCTGTTAGTTCAAATTAACTTTGTAGTGTAGACATACCCAGAGAGAAAGAGAGAGCATAGGCTCAGGAAAGAAGACTAACATGGAGGAAAGACCTGAAAATCCTGTCTTATGGCAGGCTAATTGGCTAGTCATATGTATAGTAGCCCAATGTCTGTGACTCTGTAATTCTGAAACGCTGGCTGTTCTCTCTGGGTAGCGCTGTTGCCTCCCGCCATGGTGCTCGGCTGACTTCTGCACTGTTCAGTCGGGCCGTCACGCAGGAGCACTGGAATGGGATACACAGGGAGGTGATGGAATCTTCATCTCTAGAGGTTTTTATGTCCTGGCTTGACAAAGCCTTGGCTGGGATGATTTAGTTGGGATGAGTCCTGCTTTGGGCAGCGGGTGGACTCAATGACACCTTGAAGTCTCTTCCAAACCTAGGATTCTATGATTCTATTAATTCCCAAACCCAATGTCAATCACCACCATCATCTATCCAACTCCCACACCTCATCATCTCACTATCCATCCCCACATACTCCTATATTTATCCCTCTCCATGTGACCTGTCATCCATCTATCCCTCCCCACACAGCCCATCATTTATGTATCCATCTGCACCAGGGGTGATGCAGAGAGAAGAGGGGGCATAGAGCCCCCTCAAATACCATGGATGGGAGGGGCAAGGGACCAGAGCCTCTAAACAGCCTAGGGGATTACCAGGGGACTGGCACCTGCAGCAGGGTCAGGCCCCCTGCACTCACTGGCTATGTGTCTCTGTTCTCCTGGCTCCCAGCCATGGTGCTCAGGGGAGGGAATGGAACTGGTGGGAAATGAAGCAGTATGGCTGGGAGCAGGGGAAGCAAAACAAGCTACAGCAGCATCACTCTGCATACCCATACATTCCATCATCCATCTATCTATCCCCATACACAGTCAGCTGTCTAATTTATCCCACATTGTCATTAATTACCCCTCTTTACATACCCCATGAGCCATTAATCCACCTACACACTATCATCTGCCTATGCAACTTCCCACTATCCGGCCATCCATCCATCACACATTTCCCTGGAGACCAACCCAGGGTTACACTTGTATTGATTTATTCAGTGCAGCTACTGGATCAAGTGAGAAGGGAATGGAACTCCTTCACACATGCACACACACATTCAAACACTCAGACACTCATGCACTTATGGGTGTGTCTAGATTACATGGCTCTGTCGATGGAGCCATGTAGATTAGTTTACTTGACAAAGGGAAATGAAGCAGTGATTTAAATAATCGCTGCTTCATTTAAATCAAAATGGCCACCGCGCTGTGCCGATCAGCTGTTTGTCGGCACAGCGAGGCAGTCTAGATGGGGATTTACTGATTCCAGAACCCTTTGTTGGCAGATCCTGTAAGCCTTGTTTCACAAGGCGTAAAGAATCTGCCGACAAAGGGTTCTGGGTGTCACGTTACTGGATTTTGAGGGGAGCAGCTGCTGCACTCATAGGTGGGGGTGTTGGCCCCAGAAAATGGTATAAAAGGGGGGCCATGTGGGGTGTTGAATAGAAGCTCACTGTCTGCTAATCCTATGTACGCTGTTCATGTGTTTGTATAATGTCTGTGTGTGAAATTATAAGCATGTACTTCTATGGATACTGAATATTTCCCTGCATGCGGTTGAGCATTGGGCAGGGCCTGGCCTATGGACATGCTAATCAGCGAGGCCCTGTGGGACAATGGTTCTCAATAGGCCAAGGACACACCTAAATAATGAGGGTGACTCATACCTAAGGGCTACCAGCAGGCAACACAGGAATAAGGGGGACCAGGTGACCTGCTGTAGCCAAGAAGAGACCAGGAAGGAGGGATAAATAGGCCATGTGGTGGTCTCCATCTTGGTCTTCAGCTCAGCACTTCATCCCAGAGGCAGCAATGCAGGGACTGAAGAGCCCGAAAGACCTGTGGACCCATCCTGATCCTAGGATGCGCAACAAGAACTTTTAAACCAGCAGCTGTAACATCTCTGCTAGAGCCTGCATCGAGAACTGGGAGATTCGATGCAAGTAATGTACTATTCTTTAACAACCTTACTCTCATGCTTTTCTTTGTTGTAATAATAAACCTTTAGTTGTTAGATGCTAAAGGACTGGCTCAGTGTGATTTGTGGGTAAAGTCCAAAGGGGAAATTGACCAGGGATCTGTGGCTGGTTTCTTGGAACCGGACAGAACTTGTTCGGGGTAGGTGGGATTGGGTGCTAAGACCCCTCACTGGTGTATGAGGCCCGGGGCCATCTGGGGCACGGATATTGCTGGGGTGTTGGAGGGGTTTTGCTCGGGAGGTTTCAGGCAGGCAGCTGAAGCGCTCTATTGGACTGGTTTGTGGCCTGTTTGGAGAGGTCACCAGTCTGGGGGCTGTAAGGAGCCCTGGATTTGAGCAATTCGTCCTGAGCGGACGCCCTCAGCTGTGCCCAGACACGGCCCGGTCTGTCACACTAGGGTTGGCAGATCCCTGTCTAGACTGCCGTGCTGTGCCGACAAACAGCTGATCAGAACAGCATGGTGGCCATTTTGATTTAAATAATAGCTGCTTCAATTCCCTTTGTTGTCCTGCCTCATCTACATGGCTCTGCCGACGGAGCCATGTAGTCTAGACACACCCATGCATGCTATGAGTTTCCAGAGAGGGCAGAAGAAGCCAGCAAGCTGATTGTATGACTGCATTGTCTGCTTATTGAGCTGGGGAACCTGTTACGTACACAGAGTGCCTTCTTTGTGTCTGTCACCGAGAGACCTGCCCAGCTCTCATTCACATTTATTTCTTCTTCTCAGATTAGCTGCACCTCCACTTCTTGCTTTTCTCACGTGCACATGAAGATTAGACCCCACCTAGTCTCTGGCTCCAAGTCTATAGCCTCATGGCTCCTCAGCACAAAGGTGCAGATTTTACCCTATTCACACTCTCTCTCCATTCACACACACACCCACAAACTCCCGTATCACAGGATAGAATGTTACAGAGCTTAAAGATTGTACAAGCAATAGCTGGAAGTTACAAAGCTCTCAGGAACTTGCAGAACTTAAAACATGACATGACTTACAATAACTAAAAATTTCATGATTTGCAATACAGAATTTGACACACCTCACAATTACAGAAAGTTACATATCTTATAATAATAGATAGTTACACATTTTACTTGATTGGGCAGAGGTTTCACACAACACATCCCAAACCACTATCTAATCTATCTATCTATCTATCTATCTATCTATCTATCTATCTATCTATCTATCTATCTATCTATCTATCTATCTATCTATCGGTATGTCTACACTACCCCGCTAGTTCGAACTACACGCGGCACGGGCTAGATAGTTCGAACTAGCTAGCCATTCCGAACTATCTGTACACCTCGTTCGCACTAGCCGGCTTTTAAAAATGGCGGCACCGGCTTTATGCTAATGAAGCCCGGGAAATTCAAATCCCGGGCTTCATTAGCAAGTTCGGTATGCATACATTACCCCGCTAGTTCGAACTAGCGGGGTAGTGTAGACATACCCTATCATATTCACAGACGATTCATTACCATCTATACACTGATCTATTACTCTGGTTAATACAAAGGGAAGGGGAAGCATCAAGCTGGGTGGGCTTATGGGAATGATGGGAGGGGAGGGGATTCTGGGCATTGGTACATCTTTGTTGGTCCTGGTTGCTGGGTCTAATCTTGGGCCTTGGTGGGTTAACTGTACTAGGCCTCATTCAGCTTGGCTGATAGCTCATTACACCCAGCTCCCCCAGGCAGCTCCTAGTGACAAATCATGCTGTGGACAATGGGAGCCAGCAGGGAGGTGAGACCAATGGCAGGCCATAGTGGTGAGAGCTCCCAATCTTGTAATTACATTCTGTGGCACATTGCTGAAGGAGATGGATGGCCTGCTCACAAGGCAAGTAATGGCTGAACAGGCTGTGCCGCTCCTGGGGGTGAAAGCAGGAAGTTGTGACTTGCAGAAAATCCGGGACTGCCTGGTCTGGGAAGCCAGGTTTATGGGCATCAGCACAGAGGCTATGATTCCATGAGAGATAGGGCCTATGTTCCCTCGGTGCCCCAGGGTGCACACCCAGGGTTTGTCTAGACTACAGAGTTTTGTCGACAAAAGTGGACTTTTGTCGACAAAACTATACCCGTGTCCACATTGCCGTCAAGTTCTGTCGACATAACGACAGAACTCAGCAGTTTTGTTGACGGCTGTAAACCTCATTCTACGAGGAATAACTCCTTTGTGGACAGAGTTCTGTTGACAAAAGGTAAGTGTGGACACAGGGATGAAGTTATTTCGACAGAAAAGGCCTCCAGGAAGAACCCCTGGTGAACATTCCTGCCACAGCTTTCAACTCTTGTTCCTGCCTGCAGCAATCTTTAAAAGGCACTGACACTCAGGATCAGCACTCTGGCAACAAGCCAGATCCAGAGAGGACCCTGACGGTGCAGCTCTTTCCGGTAGGGACACTCGGGAGACATGTCCCAGGGACAAGCCCCCCAACACTCCCCTGGTCCTTCCAGGGACTCATCCCCCGGGAACCCTGGAGCACCAAGCGCCGGGCACCCTCCTGGTCTGGCCCAGAGATAAAAGCCCTCTTGGGGCTCTGGGCTGAGGAGGAGTCCCTCCAGGCTATGCAGTGCAGCAAGTGGAGGAATGTGGACATGTATGGCTGGCAGAAGGCCTTGCCCAGAAAGGTCACCAGTCTTGCCCACTGGAGCAGGTCAGGGCAAAAGTTAAAGAGCTGCGGCAGGGGTATGTTCGGGCCCGTGAGCACAGTTCCCGCTCTGGGGAAGCACCACACTACTGTGCCTATTGTAAGGAGATTGACCAGATCCCCTGCCTCCCGAGTGGCTAATGGAGTCTGGTCTGGAGACCCCTTGTCAGCAGTGGCCACAACTCCAGGGTGACACCCCAGCACAACACCAGCAGCTCCAACAGGAAGAGGAGGAGGAAGACGCTACCACCAGCAGAAGCACAGTGACCCTGACCCAGGACCCAGACGCCCAAACCCAGGAGGCCTCCCAGGCAACTTTGGACACCAGGGAGGTAACATCAGGACGTGAGTGCTGTGAGGGTCCACCACAACTCAGGGCAGGGCAGGCAGGAGCAAAGGGGATGGTGCAGTGCTGTGACTTGTCATGTTGATCACAGCTGGGGAGAAGGAGGGCACACCCATGGCTGCCCTCAGGGAGGGCCATCCTACTCCTGCACCTGTACAGCTGCTAGGCACCACCTGCTCCTGCAGGCAGTGATGCCAGGGGCATGGGTCGGGGATGCCGGGATTGCCTCACAATTGCAGGCACCTCACAACTTGGTACTCTGTGGGAACCCCAACCGTGGCCTGACACTTGTCTGTGCTGATCGGCCATGGGGTGTGAGTGGGGAGTGGGGGGCAGGATGGTGGCCTGCACACCTTGTGGGCTACAGGGAGGCTGTGGTTGCAGGCCAGGCCACACCATGCCTTACTGAGACACACATGAGTAGGATTGGCACTGCCTGCTGACAAGAAGGAGGGCATGCCCTCTCTGGGAAAGGGTGAGCATGCATGACTGATGACTTTTCCCTAAAATCATAGAATCATAGAGCTGGAAAAGATCTCAGAAGGGGTCTCAGAAGGTCATCAAGTCCAGCCCCCTGCTCTAGGCAGGACCAATCCCAACTAAATCAACCCGGCCAGGGCTTTGTCAAGCTGAGACTTAAACACCTCTAGGGATGGAGACTCAACTACTTCCCTAGGTAACCCATTCCAGTGCTTCACCACTCTCCTAGTGAAATAGTTTTTCCTAATATCCAACCTGGACCTCTCCCACTGCAACTTGAGTCCTTTGCTCCTTATTCTGCCATCTGTCACTACTGAAAACAGCCTTTCTCCATCCTCTTAGGAAGCTCCCTTCAGGAGCTTAATGGCTTAAATGACTGCTTCTTGGAGCAGCTGGTGCAGGAACCCATAAGGGGAGAGGCAATTCTCGATTTAGTCCTTAGTGGAGCGCAGGGTCAGGTCCAAGAAATAACCTTTACAGGACCGCTTGGGAATAGTGACCATAATATAATAACATTCAACATTCCTGTGGTGGGAAGAGCACCTCAGCAGTTCAGCACCCTGGCATTTAATTTCAAAAAGGGGAATTACACAAAAATGAGGAGGTTAGTTAAACAGAAATTAAAAGGCACAGTGACTAGAGCCAAATCCCTGAAAGCTGCATGGAAACTTTTTAAAGATACTATAATAGAGGCCCAACTTAAATGTATACCCCAAATAAAAAAACATAGCAAGAGACCTAAAAAAGAGTCACCGTGGCTTAACAACCATGTAAAAGAAGCAGTGAGGGACAAAAAGATATCCTTTGAAAAGTGGAAGTCCAATCCTACTGAGATAAATAGAAAGAAACATAAACACCATCAAATCAAGTGTAAAAATGTAATAATAAAAGCAAAAAAAAGATTGAGGAACAGCTAAACAAAAACTCAAAAAATATTGTGTTATTTCTTTCTAAGTACATGAGAAGCAGGAAGCCTGCTAAAAACCCTGTGGGTCCCCTACGGCTGAGGACGTTGGGGAGATTCCCAAATCTGCACCATCCTTTGTGGGTGATGAATCTGAGGAACTGTCCCAGATTGAAGTGTCATTAGAGGAGGTTTTGGAACAAATAGAAAAACTTAATGTTAACAAATCTCCGGGACCAGATGGCATTCATCCAAGGGTTCTAAAAGAGCTCAAATGGGAAATTGCTCAACTATTATCTGTGGTTTGTAACCTATCCCTTAAATCGGCTTCCGTACCTAATGACTGGAAGGTAGCAAACGTGACACCAATATTTAAAAAGGGCTCTAAGGCGATCCGGGCAACTACAGACCGGTAAGTCTAACTTCAGTACTGGGCAAATTAGTCAAAACAATAGTAAAGAATAAAATTGTGAAGCATGTAGAACATAATTTGTTGGACAAAAGTCAACATGGTTTCTGTAAAGGAAAATCCTGTCTTACTAATCTATTAGAGTTCTTTGAAGGGGTTAACAAACATGCAGAGAAGGGGGATCCAGTAGATATAGTATACTTAGATTTTCAGAAAGCCTTTGACAAGGTCCCTCACCAAAGGCCCTTGTGTAAATTACATGGCCATGGGATAAGAGGGAAGGTCCTTTCTTGGATTGAGAACTGGTTAAAAGACAGGAAACAAAGGGTAGGAATAAATGGTAAATTTTCAGAATGGAGAAGGGTAACTAGTGGTGTCCCCCAAGGGTCAGTCCTGGGACCAATCCTGTTTACCTTATTCATAAATGATCTGGAGAAAGGGGTAAGCAGTAAGGTGGTAAAGTTTGCAGATGATACCAAACTGTTTAGGATAGTCAAGACAGAAGCAGACTGTGAGGGACTCCAATAAGATCTCACGAATCTGAGTGATTGGGCAACAAAATGGCAAATGAAATTTAATGTGGATAAGTGTAAAGTAATGCACATTGGGAAAATTAACCCCAACTATACGTACAGTATGATGGGGGCTAATTTGGCTATGACAAATCAGGAAAGAGATCTTGACGTTATCGTGGACAGTTCTCTGAAAACTTCCATACAGTGTGCAGTGGCGGTCAAAAAGGCAAATAGGATGCAAGGAATTATTAAGAAAGGGATAGAAAATAAGACCCAGAATATCTTACTTCTTCTGTATAAAACTATGGTACGCCCACATCTTGAATACTGTGTACAGATGTGGTCTCCTCACCTCAAAAAAGGTATTTTGGCCTTGGAAAGGGTTCAGAAAAGGGCAACTAAAATGATTAGGGGTTTGGAACGGGTCCCATATGAGGAAAGGTTAAAGAGACTGGGACTTTTCAGTTCAGAAAAGAGGAGACTGAGGGGGGATATGATAGAGGTCTATAAAATCATGAGTGGTGTGGAGAGGGCAGATAAAGAAAAGTTATTTATTAGTTCCCTAAATAGAAAAACTAGAGGACACCAAATGAAATTAATGGGTAGCAGGTTTAAAACAAATAAAAGAAAGTTCTTCTTTACACAGCGTGTAGTCAACCTGTGGAACTCCTTGCCAGAGGAGGCTGTGAAGGCTAGGACTCTAATAGATTTTAAAGAGAAGCTAGATAATTTCATGGAGGTTAGGTCCATAAAAGGCTATTAGCCAGGGGATAAAATGGTGTCCTTGGCCTCTGTTTGTCAGAGGCTGGAGAGGGATGGCAGGAGACAAATCGCTTGATCATTGTCTTCGGTCCATCCTCTCTGGGTCACCTGGTATTGGCCACTGTCGGCAGACAGGATACTGGGCTAGATGGACCTTTGGTCTGACCCAGTACGGCCATTCTTATGTTCTTAAGGTCTGCTGGACCTTCTCCAATGCATCCACATTCTTTTTGTAGTGAAGGGCTCAGAACTGGACACAATACTCCAGATGTGGCCTCACCAGAGCCTAATAAAGGGGAATAAAGACATCTCTGGATCTGCTGTCAATGCTCCCCTTAATGCAACCTAATATGCCATTAGCCTTCTTGGCTACAAGGGCAGACGATTCATATCCAGCTTCTCATCCACTGTAACCCCCAGGTCCTTTTCTGAAGAACTACTACTTAGCTGGTTGGTCCCCAGCCTGTAACAATGCTTGAGATTCTTCCGTCCCCAGTGCAGGACTCTACACTTGTCCTTGTTGAACCTCATCAGATTTCTTGTGGCCCAGTCGTCCAATTTCTCTCAGTCACTCTGGACCTTATCTCTGCCCTCAAGTGTATCTAACTCTCCCCCTAGCTTAGTGTCATCCGCAAACTTGCTGAGGGTGCAATCCATCCCATCATCCGGATCATTAATAAAGATATTGATCAAAACCGGTCCTAGAACCGAACCTTGGGGTACCCCACTAGAAACCGACTGCCATCCTGCTATTGAGCCGTTGATCACTACCCGCTGGGATCAGCCTTTCTAGCCAGCTTTCTATCCATCTTACTGTCCATTTATCTAATCCACATTCCCTTAACTTGCTGGCAAGAATATTGTGGGAGACCGTATCAAAAGCCTTGCTAAAGTCAAGGTATTTCACATCCACTGACTTTCCCATGTCCACAGAGCCAGTTACCTCATCATAGAAGCTAATCAGATTGGTCAGGCACGACTTGCCCTTTGTGAATCCATGCTGACTATTCCTGATCACTTTCCTCTCTTCCAAGTGCCTCAAAATGGATTCCTTAAGGATCCCTCCCATGATTTTTCCAGGAACCGAGGTAAGACTGACTGGCCTATAGTTCCCTGGATCGTCCTCTTTCCCTTTTTTGAAGATGGGCACTACAGTTATCTTTTTCCAATCATCCAGAATCTCTCCCAATCTCCATGACTTTTCAAAGATAATGGCCGAAGGTTCCTCAATGACATTTGCCAACTCCCTCAGTACCCTCAGACGCATTAAGTCCGGACCCATGGATTTGTGTACGTTTAGCTTTTCTAAATAATTCCTAACCTGTTCTTTACCCACCAAGGGCTGTCCATCTTCATCCCATCTTGAGTCGCATTAGTGCGGGAGACCAACTTGTCCGTGAATACAGATGCAAAGAAAGCATTGAATACTTCAGCTTTCCCCACATCATCTGTCACTAGGTTACATCCTTCATCCATTAGGGGCTGCACACCCTCTCTGATCACCTTCTTCTTGTTAACATGCCTGTAGAAACCTTTCTTGTTATCCTTCACATTGTTTGCCAGTCACAATTCCACTTTCACTTTCGCCTTCCTGATAACCCCCCGGCATTCTTGAGCTCTACATTTAAACTCCTCCCTGGTCATTTGTCCAAATTTCAACTTTTTGTAAGCTTCCTTTTTGTGCTTAAGTTCACCAAGGATTTCCCCCGTAAGCCAATCTGATCTTTTACCATGTTTTCCTCTCTTACTACGCATCGGGATGATTTCTTTCTGTGCATTCAATAAGGCTTCTTTAAAATACTGCCAGCTCTCCTGGACTCCTTTCCCCTTCATGTTAGCATCCCAGGGGATTCTGCCCATCAGGTCTCTGAGGGAGTCAAAATCTGCTTTTCTGAAGTCCAAGGTGTGTATTTTTCTACTCTCTTTTCTTCCTTTGGTCAGGATCCTGAAATCTACCATCTCATGATCACTGCTTCCCAGGTTGTCAGCCACTTCTGCTTCCCCTATTAGTTCCTCCCTGTTTGTGAGCAGAAGATCAAGCTGTGCATGGCCCCAGGTCAGATCCTTCAGCACTTGTACCAAGAATTTATCCCCAACATTCTCCAAAAACTTCCTGGATTTCCTGTGTACTGCCGTATAGGTTTCCCAACAGATGTCAGGGTGATTAAAGTCCCCCACAAGAACCAGGGCCTGCGATCTGGAAGCTTTGCTCAGTTGTCCGAAGAAAGCCTCATCTACCTCATCCACCTGATTCGGTGGCCTGTAGCAGACACCAACCACAACATCACTGCTGTTGTTCGCACCTCTAAACTTAACCCATAGACTCTCAACAGGTTTTTCTCCCTCTATATACTGGAGTTCAGAGCAATCGTAGTGCTCTCTTACATATAGTGCAACTCCTCCTCCTTTTCTCCCCTGCTTGTTCTTCCTGAACAGTCTATACCCTTCCATGACTGCGCTCCAGTCATGTGAGTCATCCCACCAAGTCTCTGTTATCCCAATTAAATCATATTTCTTGGACTGGGCCAGGGCCTCCAGTTCTTCCTGTTGTTGCCCAGGCTTCTCCCATTAGTGTACAAACACTTCAGGTAACCAGTCGATCGCCCAATCTTCTCCACTCCAATCAGGGATCCTCCTTTTTTGCTCGTTCCTCTTTGCATTTTTTTTCCCAGTATCCAACTTTCCCACTCCCTTCAGGGTTTTGGTCACCGTCCCTGAATGAAGCTAGTTTAAAGCCCTTCTCACTAGGTTTGCAAGCCTGCCCGAGAAGAGGCACCTTCCTCTCTTGGGGTATGTCTACACTACAGAGTTAATTCGAACTAACAGCCGTTAGTTCGAATTAACTTTCATAGGCGCTACACATGAAAACTGCTAGTTTGAATTTAAATCGAACTAGCGGAGCGCTTAATTTGAACTAGGTAAACCTCATTCTACGAGGAGTAACGCCTAATTCGAATTAAGTAGTTCGAATTAAGGGCTGTGTAGCCATTTAATTCGAACTAGTGGGAGGCTAGCCCCTCCCAGGTTGCCCTGGTGGCCACTCTGGGCCAAACCAGGGAAACTCTTCTGTCCCTCTCCCGGCCCCAGAGCCCTTAAAGGGGCACGATCTGGCTACAATGCTTGTGCCAGGTGCAAGCCTGCCAACACCCAGCCAGCATGAGCCAGCCACCCACTGCCACCCAGCCCTCTGCCTCTTTGCAGGAGCAAGCTGGCGGCTCCCAGGAGCCTGCCCGGGGCCGCAAGAGGCAGAGCAGAGATCGTGGACCTCATCAAGGTTTGGGGGGAGGCTTCCAACGTCCACGACCTCCGCACTAGGCACAAGACTGTGGCCTGGCCACCAAAGGCCAGATGTGAATCCAGGAGCAGGTTTGCATGAAAATCAAGTCGGTCCAGTGAGACCCCCGACCCTGAGCTTGGAACATAAGAATGGCCATACTGGGTCAAACCAAAGGTCCATCTAGCCCAGTAGCCTGTCTGCTGACAGCGGCCAGGACCAGGTACCCAGGAGGGGATGGACCGAAGACAATGACCAAGCATTTGTCTCATGCCATCCATCTCCAGCCTTCCACAAACAGAGGCCAGGGACATTGTTCTTACCCCCTGGCTAATAGCACTCCATGGACCTAACCTCCATGAATTTATCTAACTTCTCTTTAAACTCTGTTATAATTCTAACCTTCACAGCCTCCTGTGGCAAGGAGTTCCACAGGTTGACTATGTGCTGTGTGAAGAAGAACTTTCGCTTATTAGTTTTAAACCTACTGCCTATTCATTTCATTTGGTGTCCTCTAGTTCTTCTATTATGGGAACTAATGAAGAACTTTTCTTTATTCACCTTCTCCACACCACTCATGATTTTATAGACCCCTATCATATCCCCCCTCAGTCTCCTCTTTTCTAAGCTGAAAAGTCCCAGTCTCTTTAGCCTCTCTTCATATGGGACCTGTTCCAAACCCCTCATCATTGTAGTTGTCCTTTTCTGAACCCTTTCCAAGGCCAAAATATCTTCTTTGAGGTGATGAGACCACATCTGTACACAGTACTGAAGATATGGCGTCCCATAGTTTGATACTTCCCCTCCTCCTTCTTCCCCTGGCTTCCCCCTTGCAGGTCCCTCCTCCCAGGTATCCTCCTCCCCTCTTCCACCCTCTCTCTTCCCCTCTCCCACCTCCTTTTCCCAGTCTCCTCAGAGGTTAAACTCCCCACCCCCAGTTTTGTTAAATAAAGAGAGTTTCTATTTTTGAAAACACGTGTCCTTTATTTTGTACATGAGGAAGGGGGGCTAGGGAGGGGTAAGTGGAAGGAGGTGAGGGAGGAATGAGGCACAAGCCCCAGATGGGGAGGAGTGTGGTGGCTCTGCGGGCTCCTCAGGGTGGAAGCTTCCCTACAGGGCCTCCTGGATCCTGACAGTCCCCCCATTGACCCCCCCCCCCCCGGATGGCAGCCTGTAGCGAATGCAGCTGTGCTGATGGCTGAGTGCTGTGATGTGCTGAGTGTGGGCACTCAGGGCTCTCCAAGACAGGACTGCTTTGCTGTCCCTCTTCGAGTTAGACAGTCAAGCAGGAAACCCTGAGAACTGTTTCTCTGGGGTGAGGGTTGGGTCCCTTTAAGCACAGACCTTGGCTAGCCTGAGGCAGCAGCTCCACACTCTAATTACTAACCTGATGCCCTGCCTGCACTGGTTCTGGCCAGCCTTAACTTCGGTTCAAGGTCCACTCAATGTGGACGTGCTATTTCGAATGAGCAAAATGCTAATTCAAATTAGTTTTTAGGTCAAGATGCACTAATTCAAATTAGCTTATTTCGAATTAACTAATTTGAATTAAGTTAGTTCAAATTAGTGCTGTAGTGTAGACATATCCTTGGTTAGGTGGATTCCATCTCTTCCTAACAATGCTTGTGCCTGGAACAGAGTCCCATGGTCGAAGAAACCAAAGCCCTCTCTGTGACACCACCTGCGCATCCACGCATTTACGTCCTCAATTTGACGATCCCTGCCCAGTCCTTTCCCTTCAACAGGGAGGATGGACGAGAACACCACTTACGCGCCGAATTCTTGGATCGTTCTTCTCAGCGCTACATAATCCACAGTAACCCGCTCAAGGTCATTCTTGGCCGTATCATTAGTTCCTACGTGGAGAAGCAGGAAGGGGTAGTGATCCAGAGCTTTGATCAGTTTGGTAAGCCTCTCAGTCACATCCTGAATTCGAGCTCCCGGTAAGCAGCATACCTCTCGAGATTCCAAGTCCAGATGGCAGATGGATGGCTCAGTCCCTCTTAGGAGAAAGTCCCCGGCCACCATCACCCGTTGTCTTCTTTTGGGGGTGGTGGTCGTGGAATACCCATCCCTAGGACTATGCATCCCATGCCTTCCAGTAGATGGTTTCTTCCTTGTGAGGTCCCTTCCAAAGCATTCACCACTGCAGAGCCTGAGGAGAGAGCCTGAAAGCAATTACTTACCTCTATAGCACTGGGGGATTCCTGTGCTGGCCTTTTCCCCCTTCTAGAAGTTACATGCTGCCAGTTCTCTTCCTGGTCCCGTACTGCCCTCTCTGGCTATTCCACCTGCCATGCTTGCAAGATTAAAAGCTGCCTTCTATCGAGGAAGTCTTCATCCTCTCTGATGGAGCAGAGGGTCGACACTTGGGCCTCCAGTCCTCTAATTTTTTCCTCCAAAATGGCGACCAGCTTGCACTTCGTGCAGATTAAATCCATTCTTTCTTCTGGGAGGAAGACAAACATGGCACACGCTGCGCAGGTAACAACAGCAGACCTATCACCATCCATCCCTGCTGTCCTGGAGAAAGGATTTAAAAAGAAAGACAAGAGAACCTCACGCCCTTCCCTCTCTGTCAGCTAAGAAATCTATAAGAAACAACACGAGCAAGTAAAACATCAGCATATTTAAGTAAAGATGCCCACAACAATAAAGAAACTAGTAACCTCACCATTGCAATAACAGCTACTTGACCTGCTACTCATTAGTGCCTGATGCCTTAAAAAGCCTCAAGAATTATAGAATTGCATAGGTTAACAATTAAATATCTGTAAACCATGCTTAGTCCTTTAAAAAAACAGTGACTCTAGTCAACGTAACCTCCTTCAAGTCACATACATAAAAAAAAATACACGCTAATAGCAATAAAAATACACGGCCTTAGGCCGCCCCTCATTCACACAAAATCATTTTGTTTATTGTAACAACATAAACACTACAAAAATAAAGAATACACAGTCCTCTGAGTTAAAGTTTGTATAAAATTTTGTAAGAAAGAAGCTAAACACTGACATCAGGCCACTGAAGTTAGACCTACTGACTCCCACTAGGGCTTACCACTTAAAGCCCAAACAAAAGTAACCCCTGAAGCATGGCTGTCATTTGTTAAACAATAGCCATTGCTAACTTGCCATATTATTAACCAAGTCCTTAAAGACAAAATAAAGCCTCCCAATTGTGCATTATGCCCTGAACAGACCCCTGTCCCAGAACCAGGACAATTGTCACTGGTCCTTACCTTAGTGATGTTCCACACTAGTATAGACCAGCTGTGTGCTAGACTAGCTAATCAAATTAGCAAGTGCCTAATTAAGCAACGACAAGGCTTAGCAAATACCATCGCAGATTAGTTTAAGCCTAGAAACTCTGTCAACAACACTTATGTCATAGCCTAGAAATTGTATAGAATCCAAGCTGGTAGATGCAGTAATATCCAATACCTGTAAAAACCTAAACACCAGCCAAGATAACCAAGGGTATGTCTACACTACCCCGCTAGTTCGAACTAGCGGGGTAATGTAGGCATACCGCACTTGCTAATGAAGCCCGGGATTTGAATTTCCCGGGCTTCATTAGCATAAGCGGGGAGCCGCCATTTTTAAATCCCCGCTGCTTCGAACCCCGTGCAGCGCGGCTACACGGGGCTCGAACTAGGTAGTTCGGACTAGGGTCCTAGTCCGAACTACCGTTACTCCTCGTGAAACGAGGTGTACCGGTAGTTCAGAATAGGCACCCTAGTCCGAACTACCTAGTTCGAGCCCCGTGTAGCCGCGCTGCACGGGGTTCGAAGCAGCGGGGATTTAAAAATGGCGGCTCCCCGCTTATGCTAATGAAGCCCGGGAAATTCAAATCCCGGGCTTCATTAGCAAGTGCGGTATGCATACATTACCCTCCTAGTTCGAACTAGGAGGGTAGTGTAGACATACCCCAAGTGATCCTAGATAGTTTGAAAGATCTGTCCAGCTCTGTGTCCACTTCACTAGATCTAACCAAATATTTAGACCAGAGACTAATTAGATTGTTAATTAATAGAACTAAATTAAAGAATTAGAAAGCCAATATTAAAGAATAAAATAACTTTAACCACCCAGCCCTTACAGTAGTGAGTCCCTATCTCCCCTGTGCCTACCCATAAGAGTAGAGAAGTAAAGAATCCATAAAAACCCCAAAGCCCACAAATAGCAAATGAGAAAACAGATTAAATACTATAGAGCAAAGATTAAATAATCAGCAAACCCCTACGAGCAGTCCAATCAGTAAGAGATTTCTTCCCTACAGGGAGAACCTCTCCTAGCCACACTGTGCCACTCAAAGATTCTAAATATGCACCTGAAGACACTGTAGTAATCAAACACCCCAGTTTGAGAATGCAAACCCGCGTACTGCACTCCTACAAAAGAAAAAGAGTCTAGACCACTGCAGATGCTGGGCTTACACCAATAACCATTACTGAGGCTTGGATTGTATCCAAGACCAGCGAACTTTTTGTTTTATTACAAGAAACTAAAGCAATAGTCCTGAACAGTGCTCCAGTAAGATGTATCCCTCCTAGCGCTAGTATAGATCCAAGAAACCATCATAAACTTTTTGTATATATACCGCTTGCTGTTGCAGCGCTTGCAATCGCTGTTGTTATAAACTGAACTATAAAAAAAACCCCTAAACTGAAGCAAGACATGGTACTCCAACTCGCCATGGTCTTCTTCCTCATCCCAACTGCTACTGCTGTACCAGAACACCTTACTTTACTCCTCTACTAGACTAAAAATCAAGTTTGTCCCTCTCAGCCCAAACAACTAGTAGAACAAGAGCGACATCTTCCAATAGAGACCAGTATAGTTCAAAGACAGCGACCACCGCAATCCTCAAAATAACTTTAAAGAAAAGCAAAGAAAGTAGCAATAAACTGTATAAAGTAAGACATGCTGTAACTAAGAATGTAAACATCTCATGGCTAAATTAGTTAGCCCAACAGCTGAGATTTTCCCTAACTCTTTTTCTACCCTCTGTTATAACCACTGCTCTAACAACTGTAATTTTTGTAATCATTTTCTGCATAACTCTATGTATTGTGCAATGCCTAGTTAATGCAGCTATCTTTTCTGTGCACATTCGATATACAGCATTAAGAAAAAACCCTAGCCAATTCCTAGATCCTAAACCTTCTATTCCAGCCATTAAGCACTTCTAGATTCCCCCAAAGTGGGCAAGAAGTGCTAGTATCACCGCCATCTTGTATCCTAAGACATGGTGTGTCATATCAGAGAGTAGAATGTAGTCAGACAAGAACCCCCCTTGTAACATCCATTTTTGCTTGCCTGGAGCATCCAGAGCACACAGAGCAGAAAGCCCAGGCTGTGTGACCGTGAATGGCTGTAAACAGAGATACGCCAATTGCTGACCAAGAAGCTGCCAAGGAATGTCCTTGACTTAACCCATATTGATACGAACACACATCCATCCGCAGAAAGAGAACTCTCTCGCCCAGTAAAAACATGTCTAGTATTCACAATTTAGTTATCTCTCTTGCAAGTGTAAATTAACTTGAAACTTGCTTGTAAGAACTAGCGCCACAAAACAGACCAGTACAATTCAGCATCTTAAATAAGAAAGAAGATACAAGCCCCCAGAAGTATAAAGATAAGTCCAGCAGCGCATTTTCTCTGAGTGTCAATCTACCATCTATCTGCTAGTCAAGTTAAGTGTTTGATCTCCCGAGGTTCCAAAAAGATGCCCACCTCGTATTCGTCTTTCCTAAGAATTGAGAGACCAGCCCTAGCCTGAGTAGCACAGAAAGAAGTAAAAATTATACCTAGATGTAGTCCTTTGCTTAAGTATATATATACATAGTGTTGAAGCTCTTTAAAGATTAAGCTGTCACTTAGTACCATTATTCCTATTTTCTATCTTTACCTTTTTCCTGTAACCATTTTTAAATCTATATTTATATTTGCTAGCATTTAAAAAAATAGAGCAATAGCCATTGTAACCATATGCTTTTATAAGTCTTTTAATAAACCTGTAACTGTTTAAGGTTTAACCTGACTCCTTCAGTTGCTGTAACAGAACCAAGCACAATTTAAAAGAACTTCAGCCAGTCATAAAAAAGACAGACATAAAGAGAGCTTAAGCATTTGAATCTGTGTCACTCCCAGGTGTCAAGATCTGTTAAAGCACCTTTTCAGCCTTTCCTAGGCTGCCCGCTGCGAAAGAACTTTGTGTTCTAGCAGCTAAAATCTAAAGTGTAATAAGCTCTTCCTATATAACAAAGCGTCTGTTGGCCTGCTGGCCACCCTCTGCGATAAGACCCCAGTCCTAGCAGTAAAGATACAGACGTTAAACCTTTTCTCAGAAGCATACACACACACACTGCCCTAACCGTCAGCTGACACTCTCCCCTTCCTAACTCCCTCTCTAAACTCCCTGTTAGCACTCACCTGTTCGCAAGCTTCTTGGTCACTTGCTCACTGCTTTATAAAGCCCTGGACTGCCTGAAAATCCCTCCCCCTACCAAGGCTCAGCCAATCAGCAGAGGCTTCTAGAATTCAAACTTTAATTGGAAGTGAACTGTTTCCACCTGCCAGTCACAGCACATACTCCATGAAGGAGAGGAAGAGGGAAAAGAGGAAGGGGGCGGGGGGGAAGCCTCACTCACAAACACAGGGGAGTTGCCACATATATTCACCAGGAAAATCATCACAGGACCTAACCAGATCAGCCATACTGTCACTGGTTCATTCTCCTGCACATCTACTAATGTAATATATGCCATCATGTGCCAACAATGTACCTCTGCTATATAAATCGGCCAGACTGGACAGTCCCTACGTAAAAGAATAAATGGACACAAATCAGATATTAGGAATGGCAATATACAAAAACCTGTAGGGGAATACTTCAATCTCCCTGGACACACAATTGCAGATCTAAAGGTAGACATCCTGCAGCAAAAAAACTTCAAGACCAGACTTCAAAGTGAAACTGCTGAGCTACAGTTCATCTTCAAGTTTGACACAATCAGCTCAGGATTAAACAAAGACTGTGAATGGCTTGCTAACTACAAAAGCAGCTTCTCCTCTCTTGCTATTCACACCTCCAGATCAGCTACTAGAAGTGGGCCTCATCCTCCCTGATTGGATCCATCTCATCATCTCTAGCCTGATCCTGGCCTGCATATTTATACCTGCCTCTGGAAATTTCCACTACATGCATCTGACGAAGTGGGTCTTTGCTCACAAAAGCTTATGCTCCAACACTTTGGTTATTCTATTAGGATGTGTCTAAACTACATGGCTGCATCGATGGAGCCATGTAGATTAGGCTGATCGGCAAAGGGAAATGAAGCCGTGATTTAAATAATTGCAGCTTCATTTAAATTTAAATGGCTGCCGCGCTGGGCTGACAAGCAGCTGATCAGCTGTTTGTCGGCTCAGCGTGCTAGTCTGGACGCTCCCGTGCTGACCTGAAAGCCCTTTATTGACCTCCCCATTATGCCTCGTAGGATGAGGTTTACCGTGGAGGTCGATAAAGGGCGTTCATGTCGACAGGTGAGCGTCCAGACTAGCACGCCGAGCCGACAAACAGCTAATCAGCTGTTTGTTGGCTCAACGCGGCAGCCATTTAAATTTAAATGAAGCCGCGATTATTTAAATTGTGGCTTCATTTCCCTTTGCCGAACAAACAAATCTACATGGCTCTGTTGACGGAGCCATATAGTTTAGACATACTCTAAGGTGCCACAGGACTCCTTGACGCTTTTGCAGATTCAGACTAACACGGCTACCTCTCTGATTCTGAACAAAAGAGTTATTTACTTTATTTTGTACCGAAAGCAACAGTGAAATAAACTGGATGAAAGTTTTCATCACCACCTGTCTCTGTTCTCAGTGTGTGAGGAATGAGTACAATGTGTGACTGTGGGGCCGGGAGGGGCTTTGGGGAGGAAGGCACTGGGGGCATGGGGCAAGCCCACATTTTGAAGGCTCTGGGGAAACTCAGCGGTCTCCTTGGGAGAATTGCTCCCTCAGGGCTTCTCGGATTTGCAGTCCCGACTGGTGGGCTTGCTGGATGGCAGCTGTCCGGGTCTGCTCAAACTGCTTCCCCTCCATTTCAGCCTGCGTCCTCCATGCAGGAAGGCCTCCTCTTCCTTCTCCACGAAGTTGTGCAGTACACTGCATGCTGCAGCCACAGCAGGGATGTTGTGTTCCCCCATGTCCAGTCGAGTGAGAAGGCATCTAAACCTGCCCTTCAGATGCCCAAAGACACATTCCATCTGATAACGAGCCCGATTCAGGTGGAAGTTAAAGCATTCCCTGCTCACATCCAGGTGGCCCGTGTAGGGCTTCATGAGCCAGGCATAAGGGTAGGCCGCTTCGGCCTTAATGCATATAGGCAATTGCACATCCCCCACTGCCAACTTTCTGTCCAGGAAAAATGCCCCAGTGTGAAGCCTGCGGTACAGGTATGAGTTCTGGAAGATGCGGGCATTGTGTGCCTGGCTTGAGCACCTGGCACAAATGTCTGTGAATTGTCCCCGGTGGTTAACCAGGGCCTGCAGCACCATGGAAAAGTAGCCCTTTCTATTAATGTACTGGGCTGCTCGATGGGGCGGTGCGCGGATGGGGATGTGCATCCTGTCGAGTGCTCCACCACAGTTGGGGAATCCCAGTGCTGCAAATCCAGCCATGATGGCATCCAGGTTTCTTAGGTGGACGGTCCTGTGAAGCAGCTCTGAGTTGATGGCCGTGACCACCTGCATAAAGGGACAAATAGAAACACACAGAACAGGACATTAGAGGGACTGGCTCAGCTGATGAGAGATGCTCTCCCCGTCTCCTCTCAGACCTCAAGAGACCCCCTCCCCCTCAGACAACTCCTCCCCCACCCCCTGCTCCCGCACCACGACAGGATGAGGCTGAGAGGGCTTCTACCTCTGCCATCCCCTCCCCAATTCCCTGTGCCTGGTCCTCAGACAGGGTACGTCTAAACTAGCTCGTTAATTCAAGCAAGGTAGGCAAATCAGGCAACCAGAGATGTGGGGACACACTTAGGCCTGCCTCAAGCCTGGAGTGCTCCATGGGGTATAAACCAGGCGGGGTGTGCACCGTGAGGCCTGACTTGGACTAGTTGTGCACAGTGTGGCCTGCTTCAGGCTGGGTGTACGCCTGGGGTCTTAGGTTAGATGTGCACCGTGGGGCCTCACCCAGGCTATCTGTGTGCCATGGAGCATGCCTCAGGCTGGGTGTGCACTGTGCTGCCTGACTCAGGCTGGGTGTGTCCCATGGAGCCTGGCACTGTCTGGTGTATGCCGTAGTGCATGGCTCAGGGTGGGTATGCGCCATGGGGCCTGGCTGAGGCTGGGTGTGCACCATGGGGCCTGCCTCAGGCTTGAAGTGTATCATAGGGCCTTGCTCAGGCTGGGTGTGCTCCCTGTGGCCTGGCCCAGGCTGTGAGTGCATCATGTAGCATGGTTCAATCTGGTGTATGCTGTAGGGCTTGTCTCTGGCTGAGTGTGCACCATGGACCCTGGCTTAGTCTGGGTGTATGCTATGGGTCCTGGCTTAGACTGGGTATGCATAATGGGGTCTGGCTTGGGCTAGCTATACGCCATGAGGCTTGCTTCAGGCTGGAAGTGTGCCATGGCCCTGGCACAGGTTGTTTGTGCACCATGAAGCCTGGTTCTGGTTGGGTGTGCACTGGGGGGGCCTGTCTCGGTCTGGGTGTATGCCATGGGTGCTGCTTCACACCCAGGCTCCATGGGACAAGCCAGATTGAGGCAGGCCCCACAGAGACTGAGCCAGGCTCCATGGCACAGAGGTAGTCTGAACAAGGCCCTCTGGTGCACACTTAGCCTAAGATAAACCCAATGGCACACAACCAGCCTGGAGCAGGCCACAAGGTGCACACCCAGCCAGAGACAGGCCCTATGGTATACACCAGACCGCACCAGTCTCCCTGGCACACATCCAGTCTGAGCCTGGCCATATGGCACACACCCGGCCTTAGTCAGGCACCACAGCATACACGAGACTGAGCCAGGCTCCATGACACACAGGCCCATGGTGCACACTTAGACTGAGGCAGGCTCCATGGCACACATGCAGCTTGAACTAGTGTGTGTCTAGACTACAGGGTTTTGTTGACAAAACTATACCTGCATCTACACTGCTGCTGAGTTCTGTTGAGATAACGGCGACAGAATTCAGAAGTTTTGTTGATGGCTGTAAACCTCATTCTATGAGGAATAATGCCTTTTGTTGACAGAGTTCTGTCAACAGAAGGCGTTAATGCAGCTACACTGTCCTTTGCGTTATTGCAGCTACACTGTCATGCCGACAAAGCAGCTTGCTTTGTTGACAGAACTGGATGTAGTCTAGACGCTCTTTGTCTACAGAAGCTTTGTCGACAGTATCTGTTGACAAAACTTCTGTCGACAAAAGCCTGTAGTCTATACGTAGCCATGGTGTACAACTAGCCACAGCCAGGCTCCATGATGCACACCCAGCCAGAGCCAGGCATCTGGGTGCATACCCAGATTGACATAGCCCCAGACTGACAAAGCTGGACAACCAGCCTGAGCCAATCACAACATCGCACAGCCAACCTGAGGGAGGATCTACGGCGCACAACCAGTGTAAACAAGACCTCATGGCGCACACCCAGTCTGAGCTGGGCACCTTGACATAAACCCAATCTGACCCAGGCTCCACGGCATACACAAGACTGAGCCAGGCTCCATGGAACACACCCAGTATGAGCCAGGCCGATGGTGCACACCTAGACTGAGCCAGGCCCCATGGTGCGCACCCAGCCTTAGCTAGGTCCCATGGTGCATAACCAGGTTCAGGTAGGCTCCAGGGAGAACACCCAGTCTTAGCTAGGCCTCATGGCATACACCAGACTAAGACTTTATGGAACACACCCTGCCTGATCACAACCCCATGGCACAAACCCAGTGTGAGCCAGGCCTCATGGCACACTCCCAGCCTGAGTCAGTCCCCACATCACAAACCTAGCTTGAGCCAAGTTCCATGGTGCAGACCCTGCCTCAGCCAGGCCCCATGGCTCAAACCCAGCCAAAGGCAGGCCCCTGGCACACACCTAGCCAGAGCCAGGCATCTGGGTGTCCCATAGAGGACAACTAGCCTGAGCCAGTCACAATGTCACATACCCAGGCTGAGAGAGGCTCCATGGTGCACAACCAGCATGAAGAAGACCTCATGGTGCACACCCAGTGTGAGCTGGGCACCTCAGCATAAACCTCGTCTGACCCAGGCCCCACAGTGCACACCTAGACTGAGCTAGGCCCTATAGCTCACACCCAGACCAAGGCAGCCCCCACAGTGCACTCCTAGCCCAAGTTAGGCCCCACAGTGCATGCCCAGCCCAAGCCAAACCCCACAGCACACACCCAACCTGAGTTAGTCCCCATGTCACACACCTAATCTGAGCAAGGCCCCATGGTGCACACCACGCCTAAGCCAGGACCCATGGCACACACCTACCCAGAGGCAGGCCCCTGGGCACACACCCAGCCAGAGCCAGGTATAAGAGTGCGCACCCAGCCTGACACAGCCCCATGGAGGACAACTGGATTGAGCCAATCACAATGTCGCACACCCTGCCTGAGTGAGGCTCCACGGTGCACCTCCAGCATGAGCAAGACCTCATGGTGCACATCCAGTCTGAGCCAGTCACCTCAGCATAAGCCCAGTCTGACCCAGACTCCACGGCACACACCCATCCTAAGGCAGGCCCCACAGCATATACTGAACCAGAGCCGATGGTGCGTACCCAGCCTTAGCTAGGTCCCACGGTGCATACCCAGGTTCAGGCTGGCTCTAGGGAGAACACCCAGCCTAAGCTAGGCCACATGGCATACACCAGACAGAGCAGGTCTCTCTGGGTATGTCTACACTACAAAGTTAGTTCGAACTAACGGATGTTAGTTCAAACTAACTTTCATAGGTGCTACACTAGCGCTCCGTTAGTTCAAATTTAATTCGAACTAATGGAGCGCTTAGTTCGAACTAGGTAAACCTCATTCCACGAGGATTAAGCCTAGTTCGAATTTACTAGTTCGAATTAAGGGGTGTGTAGACCCTTAATTCGAACTAGTGGGAGGCTAGCCCTTCCCAGCTTGCCCTGGTGGCCACTGTGGCCAACACCAGGGAAACTCTACTGCCCCCCTCCCGGCCCCGGAGCCCTTTAAGGGTACCACATGCTGGCTACACGGTTTGTGCCAGTTGCAAGGCTGCCAGCACCCGTGCCAGCACACCCAGCAGCTGACACCCCATGAGCCAGCCACCCGATGACACCCAGCCCTCCCCCTCTTCCCGGGACCAGCCTGGCGGCTCCCAGGACCCTGCCCAGGGCCGCAAGAGGCGGGTGCCCGCGTGGTCTAGTGCGGAGATCATGGACCTCATCGAGGTTTGGGGGGAAGCCTCCAACATCCACGATCTCCACACTAGCCACAGGAATGCGGCAGTCTACGGCTGCATGGCTGCCAGTCTGGCCGCCAGGGGCCACCAGCACAGCCGGGAGCAGGTACGCTGGAAAATCAAGGACCTGCGGCAGTCCTACTCCTGGGCCTGCCTGCCAGGGACCGACCCGGAGGTGTGCCCCCACTTCCAGGCTCTGGACCGCCTCCTGGGGACTCATGCCGTCCCTGCCCCCCGGGTCGTGATAGACCCCGGGGCAGAGGGACCGCTCCCAGAGACGGAGGAGGAGGAGGAGGGCTCCGAGAGCCAGGAGCCTGCCGGCAGCCTGCCCAGGACCCGGGACCCCCGAAGCACCCCACAGAGCCTGTGTCATCTGAGGCCGGGGAGCCGTCCACATGTGAGTACAATCGTGCTCCCCTTATGTGTATGGGGGGCTCAGGCGAGAGGGAGCCCAGGGACCATGTGCCTGGGCCTTGCCCACCACAGAGCAGCAGCTGGGGATCCTGCAGGGGCCCTGGCCTTGCAGAGGGGAGCTGGGTTTCACACACCTGGGCCCCTGGGGTAATTGACCGCTGTTCTTGTTTCCTCACAGACGCAGCACCTGGGACTGCAGGGCACACCACCCCGCCTGCAGCAGCCGTCCGCGCCCGGGCCAGCAGGAGAGCCAGGAACCAGGAGGAGTACCAGAGGTGGCACCTCCAGTTCCTGGAGCAACAGATCCGTCTCCAGGATCACTGGGTCCAGGAGGACATGAGGCTGCGCTGGAGGAGCTTGGAGGCACTGGAGGAGCAGGGCAGTGCCCTGTGAGGCCACCTCCAGAGCCTGCTCGACCGCTTCCCAATTCCTCCTGCTCCCCCTGCTTCCCCTCCTGCTCCCCCTGCTCCCCCTTCTGCTCCCCCTGCTCCCCCTCCTGCTCCCGCTCCTGCTTCCTCCACACCCCCCGTCCCTCCTGCCCCACCCTCCACAACGCAGTGTTGCAAGACAGGAGAGGCAGCCGGACCCCCACCCCTGAGCTTTCCTTTCCCTTCCTCCCTTCCCTCCCCTTCCAGCTCCCTCGTCCCAGGTTTCCCCCTCCCCTCTCCCACCTTCTTTCCTCCCTCCCCCCACCCCAGTTATGTTAAATAAAAAGGCGCTTTTGTTTGAAAAACAGGTGTCTTTATTTGACAGTAGGTAGGGAGGGGAAAGCAGAAGCGGGTAGGGTGGAAGAAGGCCCCAGTGGGGCATGCAGGGAGAGGTCAGTCCTCCTCCTCCATGAGGAAGCTCTCCCGCAGGGCTTCCCGGATCCGGACGGCTCCCCGCTGGGCTTCTCGTTCGGCGGCGGTGCGGGGCTGACTGTAGTGGCCAGCCATGCGGTCAGCCTCAGACATCCAGGCTGGCAGGAAAGCCTCCCCCTTTCTCTCACATAAATTGTGGAGCACACAACATGCTGCCACCACGGGAGGGATGTTGTGCTCGGCCAGGTCCAGACGGGTGAGGAGGCATCGAAAGCGGGCTTTCAGTCGCCCGAAGGCCCCCTCCACCACGATGCGGGCCCTGGTCAGCCTGGCATTGAAGGCCTGGCAGGAGGGATTGAGGTGCCCCGTGTAGGGCTTCATGAGCCAGGGCTGCAGTGGGTAGGCGGCATCCCCCACCAGGCACATGGGCATGTCCACGTCCCTGACCCTGAAGTGGCGGTAGGGGAAGAAGGTCCCGTCCTGCAGCCGCTGGCACACGGAGGAGTTGCGGTACACCCGGGCATTGTGTGCTTTGCCAGACCAGCCCACATTAATGTCCGTGAACTGTCCCCGGTGGTCACACACAGCCTGCAGGAGGATGGAGAAGTACCCCTTGCGGTTGACGTAACGGGACGCCTGGTGTTCCGAGGCACAGATGGGGATGTGCGTCCCGTCGATGACCCCCCCGCAGTTGGGGAAGCCGAGGGCGCCGAATCCCCGGATGACAGCGTCCGGGTCGGCAAGGCGGACCACCCTGCGGAGCAGCACCCGGTTGATGGCCTTGACCACCTGTGGAGAGAGACACAGCAAAGCACCAATCAGTGGGGCACCCAGGTGGCTGGGAGCATTCGTGCCCTGGCAGTGCCCCGCGCCCCACTCCCGGAAGCAACCCCCCTGGCGGCGTGTAGTACGGCCGGGACAGACCGACCCCTCCGGTGCAGGGCGCTTTCGCCTCCTCCCTCCCCCCCTTTGTCCCTGGGGCGGCCCATCCCCTCCTTGCAGCCCCCCTCCCCTCCCTGGCGCAGTGGCCGACGAGTGCCATAGCTGCATGAGCACCGCTCCGACGGTGGATCTCCCCACGCCGAACTGGTTCCCGACGGATCGGTAGCTGTCCGGCGTAGAGAGCTTCCAGAGGGCGATGGCCACCCGCTTCTGGAGGGGGATGGCGGGCCTCATGCGAGTGTCCCTTCTGCGCAGAGCAGGGGCGAGCCACTTGCAGAGCTCCAGGAAGGTGTCCCTCCTCATCCTGAAGTTCTGGGTCCACTGTTGGTCTTCCCAGAGCTCCAGGACGATGCGGTCCCACCAGTCGCTGCTGGTGTCCAGACGCCAGATGTGGCGGGGCACACCAGTGCCGGGGTGCCGCCGCGGCTCCTCCACGGCCCCCAGGGCGGCCAGGCGGAGAGGCAGGGGGCTGACATGCACCAGGTGGTGCCAGGCAGCCTCGAGCTATTGCTGGCAGGCTTGCAGCAGCAAGTCCAGAAAGTGCACTAGAAGGTGCAGGGCGAGCTCTGGCTCCATGTTGCCACCTGCGGCGGCCCCCCGAAGGGAAGCACCGACACAGACGGGCACAGAGACCAACGCTTTGCTGTCCCTCGGTGAGGTTGGCAAGCAAGCAGGAAAAGCTGAGAACCTGCTGTCCAGGGGGGTCCCTTTAAGCACGAGCCTCAGATAGCCTCAGACAGCAGCCACACAAAGCAACTACTGACCTGATGCCCTGCCAGAACCGGTTTCAGCTGCCCTTAAATGCGCCCCTGCGTCCAATCAGTGTGGACGCGCTAATTCGAACTAGTTTTTAGTTCTAGCTGCGTTAGTTCGAATTAGCGCTGTAGTGTAGACATACCCTCTGGCACACACCCTGCCTGATCACGACCCCACAGAAAATATCCAGTCTGAGACAGGCTTCATGGCACACACTGAGCCTGAGACAGTCCACACATCACACACCTAGTTTGAGGCAGGCACCATAGTGCACACCCCGCCAGAGGTTGCTCCGTGGGTACACACCCAGCCTGACACAGCCCCATAAAAGAGAACCAGCATGAGCCAGTCATGTCACACACCCAGGCTGAGTGAGGCTCCATGGTGCACAGCCAGCATGAGGAAGACCTCATGGCACTCATCCAGACTGAGCCGGGCACCTTGGCTCAAAACCCAGTCTGACCCAGGCCCCACGGTGCACACCCAGCTTCAGCCAAGCCCCAGGCACATACCCAACCTGAGGCAGGCCCGATGGCACACACCAGACTGCACTAGGCTCCATGCACACACCCAGCATGACCCAGGACCCTCAGCACACTCCCAGCCTGAGCCAGGCCCCACGGCGCACACCCAGGCTGAGTCAGGACACATTGCACCCACGCAGCCTGAGCCAGGCCTTATGGCACACAGCCAGCCTGAGTGAGGCTCCATGGAGTTCACACCCCGCTCGAGTCAGGCCCCAGAGCACATACTTACCCTGAGCCAAGCCCCAGGGCATACACCAGATTGAGCCAGGCTCCATGGTGGCTGTGACTACATTGGCATGATTTTGCGCAAAAACGGCTGATTTTGCGCAAAAACATGCTGCCTGTCTACACTGGCAAGGAGTTCTTGCGCAAGAACACTGACATTCTAATGTGTGAAATCAGGGCTTCTTGCGCAAGAACTATGATCCTCCCGCTCAGGAATAAGCCCTCTTGCGCAAGTGTTCTTGCACAAGAGGCCAGTGTAGACAGGCAACATGAATTTCTTGCGCAAGAAAGCCCGACGGCTAAAATGGCCATCAGCTTTCTTGCGCAAGAGAGCGTCTACACTGGCACGGATGCTTTTGCGCAAAAGCACATGCCAATGTAGACGCTCTCTTGTGCAAAAACTTTAACGCAAAAACTCTTGTGTTAAAAGTATTTGCGCAAAATCTTGCCAATGTAGACATAGCCAATGGGTATGTCTACACTAGCCACCCTAGTTCGAAGTAGGGTGGCTAATGTAGTCATTCGAACTTGCAAATGAAGCCTGGGATTTAAATATCCCCCTTCCTCATGTACAAAATAAAGGACATGTGTGTTCAAAAATAGAAACTCTCTGTATTGAACAAAACTCCAGGAGACTGGGAAAAAGAGGTGGGAGAGGGGAAGAGAGAGGGCGGGAGAGAGGAGGGCAACTAAAATGATCAGGGGTTTGGAACAGGTCCCATATGAAGAGAGGCTAAAGAGACTGGGACTTTTCAGCTTAGAAAAGAGGAGACTGAGGGGGGATATGATAGAGGTCTATAAAAGCACGAGTGGTGAGGAGAGGGTGCATAAAGACAAGGTCTTCATTAGTTTCCATAATAGAAGGACTAGAGGACACCAAATGAAATGAATGCGTAGCAGGCTTCAAACTAATAACAGAAAGTTCTTCTTCACAAAGCAAATAGTCAACCTGTGGAACTCCTTGCTGCAGGAAACTGTGAAGGCTAGAATTAGAACAGAGTTTAAAGAGAAGTTAGATCAATTCATGGAGGTTGGGTCCATGGAGTGCTATTAGCCAGGGGGTAGAAATAGTGTCCCTGGCCTCTGTTTGTGGAAGGCTGGAGATGGATGGCACGAGACAAATGGCTTGGTCATTGTCTTCGGTCCATCCCCTCCAGGGTCCCTAGTGTTGGCCGCTGTCAGCAGACAGGCTACTGGGCTAGATGGACCTTTGGTCTGACCTCGTATGGCCATTCTAAGCTCAGGGCTCAGGGTCGGGGCATCTCACTGGACCACCCTGATTTTCATGCAAACCTGCTCCTGGGTGGCCAGGCTGGCAGCTATCCTGCCCTAGACAGCCACTTTCCTGTGTCTAGTGCGGAGGTCGTGGACGAGGTCCACGATCTCCGCACTAGACCAGGTGGGCACCCACCTCTTGCGGACGTGGGCAGGCTCCCGGGAGCCGCCAGCCTGGTCCTGGGAAGAGGCGGAGGGCTGGGCGGCAGCGGGTAGCTGGTTTGTGCCGTGCCAGGTACAGAGTCTGCTGGCTGGGTGCTGGCAGGCTTGCACCTGGCACGGGCACCATAGCCAGACCGTGCCCCTTTAGGGGCTCTGGGGCTGGGAGGGGGGCAGAAGAGTTTCCCTGGTGGTGCCCAGAGTGGCCACCAGGGAAAGCTGGGGAGGGCTAGCCTCCCACTAGTTTGAATTAAGTGGCTACACAGCCCTTAATTTGAACTACTTAATTCGAACTAGGCGTTAGTCCTCGTAGAATGAGGTTTACCTAGTTCGAATTAAGCGCTCCGCTAGTTCGATTTAAGTTCAAACTAGCGGTTCATGTGTGTAGCGCCTATCAAAGTTAATTCGAACTAACGTCTGTTAGTTCGAATTAACTTTGTAGTGTAGACATACCCTTAGGGTTACTCTTATGGGGTTGGGGGAAGGTTAATAATTCTATCAGTGTGCTACTTGTGCTCCCATATGGAGCTGAATACTCCCTGCTGCCAATTCCACCTCCCAGTGGAGCTCTCCTGAGTTCTTTCCACCTTAGAAACACATGGACCTTCACACCCACTAATACAGCACGTCTGAGAGGACTGGTTAATCAGCACTCACAAGCTGACCCCTTATATGTCCCTGGACTCAGCAGGCTGGGTTTAACAGCAATACTATGCTTCACCCTCATGTGCCTTTGGACTCAGTGGGCTGGATTTAACAGCATTTTAAGTTGCCATCCTCATATGCCCCCAGGTTCAGCACCTCCCTACCAGGGCCAGATTAAGGCATGGGCTAGCCGGGCAGGTGTCCATGGCACCAATCTATGGGGGGCGCCTGATGGCAGCTGTAAGGGGTGCACAGAGCCCCAATAGCTGCCATCAAGCACTGTGTGCCTGGCTCCCGGATCGCGGGCTGCAGCAGCTCCCAGTGGCCACCCAGGGCGGGGGCCGCATTAACCCCCACAGCGCTGGCCAGCAGTGCCCTTCCCCCTGCGGCCGCTGGGCCCTGCTCGGCCCTGGGTTGCATGCCAGCAGCGATAGCCAGGCCAGGCCGGGCTGGGCACATGCCTCCTGCCACCGCCAGCTCTGCGTGCTCTCCCCCACACGCCCAATTAAACAGTCTGCCCAGGGTGCCGGAATGGCTCGGTCTGTCTCTGCACCCTACCCCACTCTCACACCACAATCATTCTTCTGGTAAACCACGTGATGAGCAGACCCCACAGGATTTTTGGGCACTGCAAGAAGTGTTGTTGCAGAGTGAATGGGGAAGCCAAAGCAACACCCCTGAGGAAGACTGAGGGAGAGAGAAAGAAAAAGAGGAGCATCCAGCTTAACATTGAAAGTTATTCATTTCTAGGTAGTGAATACATATATGGAGCCAAACACAAAAAAGTTACAATATTAAATCTAAATTGAAACTGATTACAAATGTCAGTGCTAGCGAACCTTATAACTGACTACATAAGGCAGGGTTAAGAGGCTATGCCTAGAGAGAGGTGTATGTGGAGGGGAGAGGTCTCACCACCCTGTGGACCTTGTACTGATCAGGGTTCCCAGATGGTGATGGGAGCCAGGGGTCCGGAGGGCAGGAGACAAGCAGAGCAGAGCCCTCAGCATGATCAGGTAGGAAATGATGAAGTCTCGATGAAACTGATGCATCCAGGCATCAGGACAGTTTTTCTTGAGCAAGGGGAGGTGTTTTTGTAGGGACAGGACAATGGTTCAAGGAAAACACTGGATTTGTTTATGGGTAAACAAAGGTGAGACAATAGAGACTGATCACATCTGGCTATGGGTGATGTTCCTTGAAAGAGCTCACAGTGCAACTAGGCAGTTTCAGCATTTTGGATATTAATAAGATCCATTATTAGAATTGGTCTGATAATTTGGGTGTGAGCAGGCCTGGGTTCATTAGCATCTGGAGCAGAGATTTCCTGTCAGGCAGTGCTTTTCTGCTTTTGGTATCCCATAGTTCAGTGCGGTTCCTGCTTTGGAAAAGCTGGTGTCCATTCTGTATGCTAATGGAGATATCTCTTTGTTCTATCTTCAATGCAGATGGGGCTTGTGAAGGACCTCCCCATGCTTTATGAAATGGACTTATGGACATGAATATACATAACTCAAAAGTGTTTTGAGCAAATTATTTCGTGTAACCCATAGATCTTCATGTCACAATCAATTGGTTCTATTTATCTTACTTTGATGTACAGTAGAGTCCCTATCATCTGACCTAAACAGGACTGACAGGTGGTCGGATTACCAAAATTGTCGGATGATAGGGACTCTACTGTAACAGGGGCCACTTGGTCCCCATCCCTGCCTTGCCCTGGCCCTGACCCCTTCCCTCCCTGCAGCTCCCGGGCGCCCGGCCCTGCTCGCTGCCCTGTCGCTCTCCTGGAGCCGCTGATGCCTACAGCTCCCTGGGACGAAGTGGCGCCAGCAGGAGCAGCATCAGCGGCTCCAGGAGAGCGACGGGGCAGTGAGCGGGGCTATTCTCCCTGCCCGCGCTTTATCCGACTCTGCAGCTCCTGGGGCCGAAGCGGCGCCATTCGCCCGGCCTGCGCCATGGAGCCGCTGCTGCTGGTGCTGCTTTGTACCGGGGAGCTGCAAGGTCGGATAAAGCAGAATGTCAGATTGCTGAAGGTCAGATTATCTAGACTCTACTGTATGTATCATTTGTGTGTGTAAAATTAGACATATGGAGTGGGGAACACTTTGTGGGTTTCAATATATGAATGAGAAACATGGAGGGAGTTACCTTCGAGGTCTTGATGAGCAACTGTTAAACTATCCCTTTTGCCCTTAAGTCCTAGCAGTGGTTGGTAGGGAGTGGCCTCAGTTCTTTAACAAAAAGATTAGGGAAGAAGAGGCCTTGGTCTCATAGGGTACGTCTACACTGCAGCGCTAATTTGAACTAATGAATCTAGAACTAAAATCTAGTTCGAATTAGCGTTTTGCTAATTCGAACTAGCATGTCCACATTAAGTGGACCCTGAACCGGGCTTAAGGATGGCTGGAAGCAGTGCCGGCAGGGCATCAGAGGAGGACTTAGAGCGTGGAGATGCTGTGTCAGGCTAGCCGAGGGCTGTGCTTAAAGGGACCCGACCCCCTACCCCGGACAGACAGTTCTCAGGGGTGCCCCGCTTGCAAAGCAGTCCTGGCTTGGAGTGCCCGGACTACCCACACTGGGCACATCACAGCACTCGGCCATCAGCCCGGCTGCACTTGCCGCAGGCTGCCATCTCGGGAGAGGGGGCAACTGGGGGGCTGCAGGAGAGCTTCCACCCCCAAAAGCATGCAGAGCCAGCCCAGTCCTCCCCATCGGGGGTGCGTACCCCATTCCTCCCTCACCTCCTTCCACTTACCCTTCCCTAGCCCCTCTTCTTGATGTACAAAATAAAGGACAATTGTGTTCAAAAATGGAATCTGTCTTCATTGAACAAAACTGGGAGAGACTGGGAAAAGGAGGTGGGAGAGGGGAAGAGAGAGGCTGGGAGAGGGGAGGGCAACTAACATGATCAGGGGTTGGGAACAGGTCCCATATGAAGAGAGGCTAAAGAGACTGGGACTTTTCAGCTTAGAAAAGAGGAGACGGAGGGGGGACAGGATAGAGGTCTCTAAAAGTATGAGTGGTGTGGAGAGGGTGCATACAGAAAAGTTCTTCATTAGTTCCCATAAAGAAGGACTAGAGGACACCAAATGAAAGGAATGGGTAGCAGGCTTCAAAGTAGTAGGAGGCTGTGAAGGCTAGAACTAGAACAGAGTTTAAAGGGAAGTGAGATCAAGTCATGGAGGTTGGGTCCATGGAGTGCTATTAGCCAGAGGGTAGGAGTGGTGTCCCTGCCCAAGATTTGTGGAAGGCTGGAGAGACAAATGAGACAAATGTCTTGGTCATTGTCTTCGGTCCATCCCCTCCAAGGTCCCTAGGGTTGGCTGCTGTCGGCAGACAGGCTACTGGGCTAGATGAACCTTTGGTCTGACCCAGGACGGCCATTGTAAGCTCAGGGCTCAGGGTCGGGGGTCTCAGTGGACCACCTTGATTTTCATGCACACCTGCTCCTTGGTGGCCAGGCTGGCAGCTCTCCTGCCCTAGCCGGCCACTTTCCTGTGCCTAGTGCGGAGGTCGTGGACGAGGTCCACGATGTCCGCACTAGCCCAGGCGGGTGCCCGCCTCTTGCGGTCCCCGGCAAGCTCCCGGGAGCCGCCAGCCTGGTCCCGGGAAGAGAGGGAGAGCTGGGGGGCATCGGGTGGGTGGTTCGATCCGTGCCAGGTGCAGGGTCTGCTGGCTGGATGCTGGCAGGCTTGCACCTGGCACGGGCACCGTAGCCAGCCCGTGCCCCTTTAAGGGTCCGGGGCCGGGAGGGGGGCAGACGAGTTTCCCTGGTGTTGGCCAGAGTGGCCACCAGTGAAACCTGGGGAGGGCTAGCCTCCCACTAGTTTGAACTAGGCTTAATCCTCGTAAAATGAGGTTTTCCTAGTTCGAACTAAGCGCTCCGCTAGTTCAATTTAAATTCGAACTAGTGGAGCGCTAGTGTAGCGCCTATTAAAGTTAGTTCGAACTAATATCCGTTAGTTCGAACTAACTTTGTAGTGTAGACATACCCATAGGCGTGTGCACAGGGTGTGCCCAGGCACACCCTAATGTTTCATAGGGGCAGTGAGCTAAGGAGCGCCGCTTCAGTGCTCTGGGGAACGGACACCGTGCCGGGTTTGCTGCTCATGTGCGGCCAAAACCGGTGGGTCTTTGGACCCCATGGAAAGAGGCGGCAGGGATGCAGCAACGTCACCTGGCTGCCCCATCAAGCGAGGTGAGTTTAAATCCCAGGCAGGAAGGCGCGGGGTGCCCTGGGCAGGAGATCGGGTGCAGTGCAGCTGGCCCGGGGGGTGGCCGGGGTCGGGGGCAATGTGGCTGGCCTCGGGGAGAGGGCCGGAGTTGGGGGCAGCGTGGCCAGCCTCAGGGAGGGGGCCGGGGGTGGGGGCAGTGCAGCTGGCTTCCAGAAGGGAAGGGGAGGAGAGGGGGGTGGGGGCAGTGTGGCTGGCCCCCCGGTCCCTCCAAGCTGCTTCCCATCCTCTCTTCTCCCCCGGCCAGTCCTTCTTCCTTCTCCTCCCTCCCCCCTGCCCAAGATCAAGTGTGTCCATTTTTTGGGGGGAGGGTCTACCTGGCAACCCTATGAGTTGGACCCGGTGCAGATGTCATGGCTCCTTCCCCACTCTGGCATGATAAATGCAGAAGTGGGGGCCAGCAAGTGTACCCCAAAGCCTTATCTACCTGGCTTTGGTATCAAACTCCCCCCAAAATCTTAAAAACCTAGATCTTGGGAATAAAACTTCCGCTGCCACCACCCAAATGTTGATAAAGAAATCAGGGGAAAGATCATTTGGGAAATCTTACCCCTAAAATAAAAATCCAGGCACACAATTAACCACTGCCAGGTTAATAAAAAGAAAAGAAAGAACTTTTATTATTACAACAATATTCCTGTTGCAAACATAATGACTAGATAGGGAGGTAACAAAATATACTCATGGAGAAACTCCATGGGCCTAGAACTTAGTTACAAAGAAAAGCCAAAACATCTTTTAAGCAGTGCCAGATCTCAGATCCCATACCCAATCCATAAAACAATAAAACCTAACGAAACTACCTAAACTTTACCCTACTTACAGAAAATGAAGAATGGTGTCTTGGAGAGAGAGAGACATGCTTGTCCCTCTCTGTAGCTGCAGAGAACTCTCCCAGAGAGACAAAAGGAGAAAGGAGAAAAAGCCAAATTCCTTTGTCCCAGTTTGAAAAGTCCCACCTACATTCTTATTGGTCACTCCACCTGGCTAGGTGTAGTTAACCCCTTAATCCCCAGGCTGCTGGCTAACCCTCATAATCATGACAGCAGACACCAAGTGAGGGGGACTGCTGGAACTTTGGGAACCAGAGACTGTGGGGCGTGGGTTTGTGGCCCAAAAGGGGGCTGAGAAACCTAAGACTGACAGAGTAGGGGGAGCAGTCAGGGCGACCCTAGAACTCTGTTACAGACCAGTTGGCGGCTGCTGGAAGAGGAGGGAAAAATAGGGGGAAGGGATGGGAGAGGAAGGGGTTTGTGCTGAGGAAAGGGGGGCAGGTCAGGAGAAGAAAGGGGAAGGCACCAAGGGACAGGGTGTAGGAGAGAGGCAAATGCCAGGGGGCCAAGTGGAGACAATGAGGAAAAGGGCAGAAGGGGAGGTGTCAGTGAGAGGGGGGGACAGGATGATGCTAGGAGAGGAGAGGGGAAGGGCTTTGGGGGCTAGAGGGCAGAAGGAGAGGTGCTGGGAGAAGGCTTGAAAGAAGGGGTGGGCATGAGGAAGGCGGGGATGGAACAAGGCACATGTGAGGGCACAGAGGGGCATAAGGAGAACGGGGCAGAGGGTGGTGAGGGGGTGGGCATCAGGGAAAAAGAAGGCAAAGGGGGCAGGAGCAGTAAGGGAAGTGGGAGGCACGAGGAGGGTGCAGGGCTAAGGGAAGGTGCAGGTGCCAGGGGATTCCGGGGGGGGGGGGGGGGTGTGAAGCAGAAGGGCAGACACCTGCAGGGGAGGGACCAGCACCAGAGGAGAGAGGCAGGGCAGGTGTGTAGTGGGAGGTGTTAGGAGAGGGGATGAGGAGGGGTAGCTCACATGATCAGAGTGGGGCTACTGGAGGAGTGTGCACGGGGGGGGAGAGAAAGGCTGGTGGAGGGGGGCAGGTCTCAGGAAGGCTGAGGGCAGTGAGAAAGGCAGGAGTCAGGACAGCAGAGGTAGGTGAAGGGTTGGGGGGGGAGCGGGGACAGCAGGCGCCAGGGGAGCTGATGGAGGAAGCCGAGGAAACAGAGCAGCAGAGGGGAAAGGTAGAGAGGTTTATAAGATATTTATTAATAACTTGGGGTATGTCTACACTACCCTCCTAGTTCAAACTAGGAGGGTAATGTAGGCATACCGCACTTGCTAATGAAGCCCGGGATTTGAATTTCCCGGGCTTCATTAGCATAAGCGGGGAGCCGCCATTTTTAAATCCCCGCTGCTTCGAACCCC
Source organism: Pelodiscus sinensis (assembly GCF_052426305.1). NCBI lineage: Eukaryota > Metazoa > Chordata > Testudines > Trionychidae > Pelodiscus > Pelodiscus sinensis. The sequence continues at coordinate 19,418,829 of NC_143073.1, forward strand.
GTGTAGCGCGGCTACACGGGGCTCGAACTAGGTAGTTCGGACTAGGGTGCCTATTCCGAACTACCGGTACACCTCGTTTCACGAGGAGTAACGGTAGTTCGGAATAGGACCCTAGTCCGAACTACCTAGTTCGAGCCCCGTGTAGCCGCGCTACACGGGGTTCGAAGCAGCGGGGATTTAAAAATGGCGGCTCCCCGCTTATGCTAATGAAGCCCGGGAAATTCAAATCCCGGGCTTCATTAGCAAGTGCGGTATGCCTACATTACCCCGCTAGTTCGAACTAGAGGGGTAGTGTAGACATACCCTTGGGTGCCACAGTGGCACATCCAAACAAGCCTCATAGTCATTACTGGTGCACCCCCAGCGCAGGAGGCCTCCAGGGGCCGGAAACGACGGACCCCCTCGTGGTCCCCCAGGGAGCTGGAGACCCTCCTTGACCTCTGGCAGGAGGAGGAGGGTCTCCATGACACCAGGTCCCGGCACCACAACACTGACATCTACGGCCGCATGGCCCAGGCGCTAGCCCAGCACGGACATCCAGCCCGGAACCTCGAACAGGTCCGGGTGAAGGTAAAGGAGCTGTGCCTCGGCTACGTGCGGGCCAGCGAGGGCAGGGGGGCAGGACCAGACACCTGCTCCCACTACGACTGGCTGCACTCCATCCTGGGCCAGCCAGCCCCGCAAGCCCCGGACGTGCCCGTAGACACCTGCGTGCGCCCCCCCCCCCGTCACCCGGACCACCGAGGCGGGGGAAGAAGAAAGCAGCGCGTCGGAGGAGGAGGCCAGCATCGTGACCCAGCAGGCCCCCTCCAGCAGCCCTTCCGAGGCCGGGGAAGTCTTGCACTTTGCACTCACAAGGGTGGGGGGAGAGGGGAAGAGCCAGGCGCCTGGAGGGGGAAGGAGGAGAGCATGTCACTCAGGCCACGTGAGCTGCACGCTGTGTTGCATTAGGCAGCAAGCAGCACGTGCAACCATGTGCAGCCTGGTGACCGAGTGGCACGTGGCCGCGGCAGGCAGCTGCAGGGCACGCCTGGGACCATGCTGCTCACACACATTTCAGTGGGACCAGGGGGAAGGGTGGATGCCGGCTGGAACCAGCCAGGGCCCCAGGGACTCAGCCCAAAGCCCGCACCTCCACCAAGGTGCAGCACGGAGAACGGCACACTGTCCCATGCCTGGCTGTGAGGCACAGCCAGCTGCTCTTGGGTAAACCGCAGCGTCACAGCCCTGTGACCGTGGCCCCCACTGAGCCCCTCGCCTGCTCCCAGTGCCTTGGCTGGCTCCCCGAGGGAAGTCCCCACTGCGGCCACACATGTCCCTGGGCTACGTGTGTGAGGGATAGTGGGAAAGAGAAGGGGGGGGAAGCGCTCGGGCCGCCCTTAGGGCCGCCTGAGTTTTGCTGCAAGGGTGGGACACCCCCCCCAGGCACTCTTCTGGTTCCGTCCCAGAGATATCCCACCTGATGGGGATCTGAGAGCCCAGACCACCTCTGCTAGATGTGCTCCCAGGCACTGTGTGGGGATGCATCACGCTCCCTGTCAAACACCAGTGATTTGCCCAAAGCCTCACAGCCTCCACCGGCAGGGAGTTCCACAGGTTAATGCAACACAAGTGCCCTCCTGCCCTCCATGGGGCCAGGACACAGACCGGTGGTTACAATACATGGAGAAGGACCCCATGTCCTCCTTGCAAACATACAACACGGGGGTCAGGGGGGGAACTGAGTGGGCCCAAGCCACACTACTGTGGGGTCATCTGGGCTCAGTAGTGGAGGGCATGAGGTGTGGGAACAGTGGCCGGCCTGCCTGACTGACCCATCCTTTCTTCTCTTCCCTGCAGCGGGACCAAGCACAAGCCGGGGACCCTCCAGTCTGGCAGTAGTGGCACCCCCAGCTGCCCAACCACACAGGCACAGGCTCCACCACCTGGACCAGCACCTTCGCCGGCACGTGCAGGCGGTCGAGCGAATAGAGGCCTCAATTCGCGAGCGCATCCAGGGGGACCTGCAGTGGTGCCAGGAGGCCTGGGTCGCCTTCCAGGCCCAGTGCACGCGCATGGCTAACTCCATCGCCACCCTCACTGCCCACATAGCGCATGCCATTCACTATGGCATGGCCTTACCCCATGCCCCCGCCATCCCTCCCCTAGCACTGCCCATGCCCCCTCCTCCTGCCGCCCCTGCAATGCCTCCTCCTGCCCCTGCAATGCCTCCTCCTGCAATGCCTCCTCCTGCCACCCCTGCAATGCCCCCGCCTCCAATGCCCCTTCCTGCCCCTGAAATGCCTCCTCTTACTGCCACCCCTGCAATGCCCCCTCCTCCAATGCCCCTTCCTGCCCCTGAAATGCCTCCTCCTACTGCCGCCCATGCAATGCCCCCTCCTCCTGCCCACCTCCCCGTGCAGCCTGCCCTGATGCGGCCTGCCCCACATGTGCAGGTCCGCCCCCGCAGGAGCGCTCGCAGGGACCACCCCTCCCAGGAGTAGCTCCTCCCCCTCCCCGTCCCAGTTGAAGGTCTCCTCCTCTTCCCCCTCCCCCTTGCAAATAAAAGAAGACAATTTTTCAGTTGAAAACAAAACTGTGTTGGTTAATTGTGTTACTCGAGGTAACTGTAATAAATGATTTGAGATTCCAATTAGCCAACTAAATTTAAGAGGATTACAAAATGCGGACACCAAATTCTGTATCTATCACTGGTCGTCCCTTTAAGTGGTCATTGGTTTGTGGCGCATAAATAAATACTGAGACTTTTAAGGAAAATTTAAACCACAACTATATTAACATAGATAACAAACAAGCAAGAAAGGTTAAAAGATGCACACAAAAGAATATGTAACATAGTCTAGACGCAGGGGACGATTGTAGTGTTGCTGGCAACCTCAATCCTTTGGTCCTTCCAGGCCTCGGGAGGGGAACAGCCAGGAGATCCCTTGATGGAAGGCGACAGTGAAGCTGACAACCTCAATCCCTTGGTCCTTCCGGGCATCGGGAGAGGAGCAGCCAGGAGATCCCTCGAAGACGACTGGAATCAGGTACGCTGACTCAAGCCTTCCGCATGAACCACGAATCCTCTTCCTGTTCTTCGGGACAGCTCGGACAGGCGATGGTGGCCTAAACCCTAGCCTAAACTAAAAAGAAAAACCCTAACTACGTCCGACGCACCCGACGAACATTCACGATGACGGCCGATGTGCTTGGAACCGATGCTTTACAATTGGGGGTAGGTAAGGGTAGGGGATGGGAGGGAGTTGTTTGGGGAGACCCAGGCGACCCTACTATGGGGCTTGTGCGAACATGTCCGTCAGGGGCTCTCTGATGCGCTCCCCATCCTGGTGCGCCTGGCGGACGGCAGCTGTGTGGGGCTGTTCGAACATCTGTGCCTTGGCTGCCATCCATGCAGGGAGGAAGGCCTCCCAACGCCGCTCCACAATGTTGTGGAGCACGCAGCACGCGGCCAGTACCTCCTCTGCATTCTGCTCACCCATCTCGAGACGGGTGAGCAAACAACGGAAGCAGGCTTTTAAGCGGCCGAAGGCGAGCTCCACCTGATTTCAGGCCCGGTTGAGGCGGTCATTGAACCGGGCCTGGTTCTGGTCTGGCCGCCCCGTGTAGGGCCGCATTAGCCAGGGCAGCAGGGGGTAGGCCGCGTCCCCGATGACGCAGATGGGCATAGGCACATCCCCGACAGTCAACTCCTGCCGGGGGAAGTAGGTGCCCGCCTCCAGCCTGAGAAACAGTCCGGAGTTGCAGAGGATGCGGGCGTCGTGTGCCCGGCCGGACCAGCCCCCGTAGATGTCCAAGAAGCGGCCCCGGTGGTCCACGAGGGCCTGGAGAACAATCGAGCAGTACCCCTTCCTGTTTGTGAAATGGACTGCTCGATGCTCCGGGGCCTGGACGGGGATGTGGGTTGCATCCAGGGCTCCCCCGCAGTTGGGGAACCCGAGGGCAGAGAAGCCGGCCAGCGTAGCATCCATGTCGCGCAGGCGGATGACTCTCGGTAGCAGGACGTCGTTGATGGTGTGGACGACCTGCAGAAGGGTGCAGAGAAACACAAGGGAACACATCACATACGGCAGGGGTGAGTGTGTGCTCCCTTGGGCCCCTCCCCCATGATTCCTTCTGTCCTCACGCACGCACACACACACACACACACACACACACACACACACACACACACACACCAGGGCCCCCTCGCCCCACGGCTCGCCCCCTCCCTCCGCCCCACCAGCAGGCCTGTGCAAGGGAGGGACGGCCCAAACCCCTGGGTGACCCAGCCTGGAGTCTTGGCTGCCCCTGGGCATGGAGTGCAACACCCTCCCCGCACACCACTCCCCCTGGGACTTACCTCCATCACAAAGACACCGACTGTGGATCTTCCCACCTCGAATTGCTGTGCCACTGATCGTTAGCTGTCCGGGGTGGCCAGCTTCCACAGCGTGATGGCGACCCTCTTGTTGATGGGGATGGGTGCACACAGCTGGGTGGTGGTTCTCTGTAGCATGGGGGTGAGCCAGGTGCAGAGCTCCAGGAACGTCCGCTTTTGCATGCGGAAATTCTGGAGCTGTTGCTGGTCGTCCCATTGTCCGAGGACCAGCCGGTCCCACCAGTTCGTACTGGTGTCCAATCTCCAGAGTGGCCTCTCCACTCTCCACTCATGGCCTCCCTGGTGAGGGAGTCGAAGGCGATCTCTGCCTCCTGGTCCTGAAAGACGAGGGCACCGGCCTGGAGCACCAGCTGCAGGCACTCGAAAATGGCTGACAGGGGCCAGAGCAGGCACATAGCCATCCACGGCTCCATGGCAGACAGAGCAGGGCACAAGAAACCAAAATCAGGAAAAAGCAGTAAGGGGCAAAAGGGTGGTGTCCCCAAAAGTCAGAGGGCAACCACCAAACCTGCTATGGCTGTCAGTCCCTGCCAGAGGTCCCAACGCACGGAGCAGGAGACAAATGGCTGTCCAGCGAGACCCCTTTCAGCATGTGTCTGAACGGAGCTCCAGCCCCGCCCCCGGAAAGGGCTGGTGGCATTTTGCCCTCTTCAAAATGGTTCCGGGCTTCTGCTTTTGTGCAAAAGTGCGCGGCCAATCTAGACGCGCTTTTCCGCAAAAGCTCATCATTATAATAATAACTCCGGGACCAATCTAGACGCTCTTTTCCGGAAATATTTTTAATGGGAAACCTTTTCCGTTAAAAGTATTTCCGGAAAATCATGCCAGTTTAGACGTAGCCATTGGGTTAATGCAATTGCAGGATAGTTTCATGAGGGGGGTTTGATGAGGGCCAAACTAATCCCTATTTGTAATAGGTGGGAAAAGTCTTTGGGGGGGAGGGGGTCACATGACACCTTTTATTTCTGGTCATGTGTCCATATTGCCCCGAAAGTGTTACCTCCAGAGGCTAATGGGGTTCAGGGGTGTGGCTAATGGGGGTCAAAGAGTACATTTAAAAAAAATTCTTTGGGTGCACACCCTAATCAAATCTGCTGCGCATGCTTATACTTAGTCTTTTGGCTGGGCTGCACCTGGAGGAAAGGAGCCGAAGACCCCAGCGTGGGAGAGACAGCCCCGGTTTGGAGTGGCAGCTGGAAAAGAGGTTTTACGGTGAGTTTGAAGAGTTTGTACTGAGGTTTCAGTGCAGAATTAGCCAAGTGTTTTGTTTCTTTTCATTTGTAACTTACTTTGCTCTGCCTGTTCTCATTGATTACCACTTAAATCCTACTGCTTCCACTTCATAAAATCATTTTTACTTTCTATCAAACCCAGTGTGAACAATTATTACCTGGAAGGGCAACCAGTGTGCACATTCCCTCTTTCATTGCTAAAGGTGGCTTATCTAATACTTTAGGGTTTGATCCCATCTGGGGAGGTATCCTGGGAAGCTGAGCCCTAAACTGCACTCTCCTGGGACCTGAAGAGGTTCAGTGTCTGTACTGCTTCTCGGTGGGGTCAGGAATCTCAGCTCGGGGCCTTGGCTGGGGGAGACTAGAGGAGCTGACCCAGCAGGACCGGGCGGTGAGGAGCCCCAGAGAGCAGGAAGGTGAGTGGCAGTGGCCGTGTCAGCACCCCGGGAGGCCCCCCCCCCCGAGGGGTCGTCTGTAACCTCACCCTGTCACAGGTCTGGGGTGTTTCCTTAATCCTATTACCCTTGTCTGGAGGGGTTCAGTTGTGTCTTCCCCTGGCTTTTCATTGCTTTGACTTTGATTCAGGCAGAGGCCTGGGGGAAGGAGTTTGTTTTCCATGGGTATCAATCCCTGGCTCCCCAAGAGCACAGGGTTGACAGGTGGCCATGCTCTGGCTCCCCAAGAACACAGAGTTGGTAGGTAAGAAGTCCGCCCCATTGATGGGGTGCTTGCACTGAGCAAGTATCCCATCACATCCTTAGTCCATGGAAGTAAGTCTGGTCTTCAATCCATTGTAGCCATCACATCAGTCATTGGCTCCACCAAACCAGTAGAATCAGACCAATTACTAGTATAATCTGGAAACCAATGGTCACCACAATGGGATGAAGCATAATATTTGATAAGACCAGTTGCACTGGGGCTCCACTCATGAAAAATCTCCCACCAGGAGTAATGGCCTGTGTCTGCAACTGTAACTGCTAGCCTAGAGATCTCCTGGTTCTAGTGCTGAATCTCAAGTTTACCCTTTTCTCCCAGAGTTTGGAGCTTCTGAAGCTGATGTTATAAGAAGGGATGAGTTAATAGTCCCTTAATAGCATTGAGACCCATTCCCAGTGCAATGGGGGAAATCTCCTTGTATAACTCAAGGTAGGCTTTGAAATGTTGTACAGTCCATATAGGCACAATACACTTGCTATCACAGCTAACAATTTTAGTTACATTACAGAAATAACAATTAATGTAAGGCACCATAGATTGAATACAATGTCCATTAATTAATACAATACTACATCTTGTTCTTACACACACACATGCTTTACCAATATAGACAATAACAGACCCATCTTCCTGGATAACAACAAAGGAACAGCAGTTTCCCGGTTGTAGGAAGAAACACTCATCATAGAATCATAGAACATTAGAACTGAAAGGAACCTCGAGAGTCATCAAGTCTAGTTCCCTGCCCTCACAGCAGGACCCAGTAACTGTCTAGACCATCCCTGATAGATGTCTATCCAACCTGCTCTTAAATATCTCCAGAGATGGAGATTCTACAACCTCCCTAGGCAACTTATTCCTCATGTTCCTCCAATGCTTAGTCTTCACAAATGTAGCCCAAACCTTCTTTCCTCCTACACCTTTTTACATTTACTGTGTTCCATATGTTCTCTTTCTGTGAGGGCCAAATGTTGGGATCTTTGGAGTACATTATGGAATTGTCATTAATTTGTAATCCCAGTGGGATAACAGGATGAAATACTCTGATTTCTTTCCTTGCCACAATTATGAGGAATAACTACAGGCTTTGTTGGTCATGGTTATATGAACCATTAACTAGTCATAACCAGGCCTGGAGGACTAGTTCTTTCTCTGTTACATGGGGCCGAATTAAGTTGACTGCCTCCATGGGAATTTGTCCTGCTAAGGTTTGCTGAATCATCCCCATGATTACATTTTGGGTGAGAGCTTGAGCTTGCTCACATGCAAAGATCAAGGAGACATTATTTTGCAGGGATTGTGCACCAGATATGATTGACTCTTCATATTTTTCTATGAGTCTTTCCCACAGGAAATGCCTTACTCATTAGCTGCTGTTTTTCAAAGATGATGTTAAGGGGATTCCGATGTTCCTCATATTTTTGGTGGCATATTGTAACTTCTTAGCCAGAACCTCTATGTGGCATCAACTAAAGAAATTCCTGTTCCTACAGGTGCAAGCCAATCTTTTAACTCTCTTTTTACCTTATTTACATGATTGATCCCTTGCCACATTTCTACCCATTCACCCCAACCTTTGTGAGAGATCGTCATGCCTTCCAATTGGATTTGAAGTTCCTTCAGAGAAGTCCAATGTTGAAGAACCAAATGTTCTTGTTGATCCAATTTTAACATATGAGGTCCTGAAATTGGGGCTTTTAAGAGTTGGAGGGGAGCAAGGTTTATGATCAGTGGGTTGAAATTTAAAATTCTATTGGGTACAAGCCAGACTCATAGAATCCTTCTGAAATGGAAAGGTGCCCATAGAATTTGAAACAAATAGTTGGCATGAGTTTGTCACAGCGTGTGCCCTTTAATGGAACTACCCAGTCTGGGGGACCTGTCTGAATCAGATCATGCCCCACTACAGTCCAGTTCAGTGGTTGTCAGTTGATAAGGGACCGTGTGATATTCTTGCCGGTGGGTGTGATTACAGATAGCTTCAGCTCCTCTCTGGGTAATGGAGGTGTTTAGGCACTAGCGACAATGGTGACATGCAAGGTCATGGTTGGTCCCCAAACTGATGAAGAAACCAGGACTATTCGGCACCTTTCACCACCTGGAAGGCTGTTATTAGTGGCATTGGATGGTGGGCATCCCTTTCAAGATCACAACGGCTTACAGAAGAAGGGGATGGAGTCTGGTGTAGTCTTAGTTTCATATCAAAACTTGAGTGACTGTCTCGTAGCAACCTGTGTAAAATTGGCCATACTTTCCCAGGAGCACCCTGAGGAGTTGCCAATAGCATGGAATTGATAGTGATAGTTGCCAGTAGCATGGAATTGATAGGGCCTGGGGATTGCTCCCATTTCCGTAGAATCCATGCATGTGGCGCAGTAATTTTACTTCCTGGGCTTCAGCACCTCTATAGGTTCAGGGGGATCCCAGATCCAGCATAGAACTTGGATAGCATCAGACTCCAAAAACTTAGGGCCAGCAGAGGGTTTCCCATTTTTCCCATTTAGGATTTCTACCTGTTGGGGCTAGCCTGATTCACAATAAAGCAGGGAACATATCAGGTGCGTGTCAGAGAATGCTGTTTTGTTAGAAACTTTATATACATTACTAGTTTGCCTATGGCAAGGCTGTTCCCCAATTTGGCACAATAAAAGCAGAAGTGAGGGCCTGCAAGAGCACTCCAAAACTTTTTTTCTACAGGCTTTGATACAAAAACTTCCCCCCAAAATCCTAATACCCGGACTTTGGGGAATCTGCTGCCACCATCAAGTGCTTTTGAACCCACAAACAGTGAAAGACACTTGAAACTAGCCCCAGAGGCACCCCAAGCTCTTTTTCCCCAAAAGAGCTTGAAAAGAGAAAAGAGAAAAACAAGCTGCAAACTGTGATAGCTGACCCCCCAGTCAAACAAACAGACAGATCTTCCAGGACACAAAAATGAACCAATTAATTCTCTAGCCCCTGTCAGGCTCCTGAGAGCTGGCAGACTGCTCCTGGGGAGAGGTGGAGGGCTGGTTGCCAGTGGCTTGCTGGCTCATGTTTTGGGGCCTGTGGGTCAGGCTGCTGCTGGCTCTGGGCTGGCAGGCTTGGAGCTGGTACAGGCACTGTGATCAGGGTCTACCCCTTTAATGGTTCCAGGGCTGGGGGAGAGGAGAGTAAGTTTTCCTGGTTGTTCCCAGAGTGGCCACCAGGGCTCCCTGGGAAGGGCTGGAGGCCCCTTATTTTGAATTGAGTGTCTACACAGCAGAATGAGGTTTACCAAATTTGAAATAAGTGCTCCACTATTCTGAATTAATTTCGAAATAGCAGTTTGCATGTATAGACGCTATTAAAGTTAATTTGAAATAAAGGCTGTTATTTTGAATTAACTTTGCAGTGTAGACATACCCTTCCAAATTCGCAAACCAGAAAACAATAACACTTGACCAGATAATTAAACTTTGCTCTATTTACACATTATAAGAAGTCCTTTTCTTGGAGACAGACAGACCTCCCATCTCCCTGTTACCTGGAAGGAGCCACTCTGACTCAGACAAAGGAGGGAAAAGATAAAAATTCCTTTGTCCCACTTCGAAATTCCTACCTGCATTGTTATTGGCTGACCTAATACCAGGCTGCTGGTCAGCTCTCCTGATTATGACAGCCTAACTCCCATACTACTGGAGGTTTTCCCCAGCCTAGTTTTTTGTCCATGTTTTACTGCACTATGCCTAAGTGGGTGGCCAGTTGCTTTTATAATGCAGCTAAAGTCTCTATCAAGGTTTGTTCCCACAGGTCCATTACCACCTTCCCTTCCCAGGCCACTCCCAACCACCAGCTTTCGGGCATGTGCATTTGCCTTCTAGTCATAACTTTGAAGCGAGCACACCCATGTATTGCTTTCGAGCCTTTTAGAGACATCAAAATGGTAGTTTTTCATCCCAATCCCTTCTTGGGCTCTTTACTTGTTTCTTCAGAGTTTCCTTTAATGTACGATTTTTTCGTTCAACTTGTCCAGAAGACTCTGGGGCTGTGTCTACACTGGGCCACTTATTCTGGAAAAGCAGATGCTTTTCCGGAATAACTTGCCAGCTGTCTACACTGGCCGCTTGCTTTTCCGGAAAAGCAATGACAAATTACTATAAAATTGTCAGTGTTTTTCCGGAAGAACTATGCTGCTCCCGTTCGGGCAAAAGTCCTTTTCTGGAAAAACTGTTCCGGAAAAGGGCCAGTGTAGACAGCACAGTAGTCTTTTCTGCAAAAAAGCCCCGCTCACGAAAATGACAATTGGGGCTTTTTTCCGGAAAAGCGCGTCTACATTGGCCATGGACGCTTTTCTGGAAAGTGCTTTTCTGGAAAAGCATCCTGCCAATGTAGACGCGCTTTTTCTGGAAATACTTATAACGGAAAACTGTTCTGTTTTAAGCATTTCCGGAAAAGGGTGCCAGTGTAGACTTAGCCTGGGTGTCCAGGAATCTGGATGTTGCTTAATGCCTAAAGTCTTACATAGCTCTTGCATAACCTCTCCTGCAAAATGGGATCCTAAATCTGAATCAATTACTCTTAGGATACCCATTCTGGAAAAAAATGATATTAAAGAGTGACTGTAGCATTGTTGGTTTTAGTGGGGATGGTTTCCAACCATTTGGAGAAGGGATCTACTATTACCTGGCAGTATTTATTTCCCCTACATGTGGTGAGTAAAAGGCCTATGTAATCTGTCTGAATCCAGGACTAGGGACCCTCTATTCTTTGGTGTCCTAATGCATTTTTTTTGAACCTGGTGATCAGCATTAACCATAGTGCACTGCAGACAATTACCACACCACTGATCTAAGTCCATTTTCATGCCTGGCCACCACCCTGTATCCTTGACTCTATTTAAAGTATCCTGTTTCCCTTTATGTCTTTGCTCATGCAGAAATTGAATCAGGTCCCCTTGTATCTGGTTGGGGACTATTCAGTGCCTTTCACCACTTGCATCCACTGCCCACCAGACATCTTCAACCTGCTCAATCCCATATTTTCCTGTGTGATCTTTCCCTTTCTTGGCTAAGGACTGAATTTCTGTATCCCCATCTTGAAGGGTACCCACGTCTAAGGTAACCTAAAGAATTCCTTGGTCAGGGGGTTGGAGCAGAGTGATTTTTCTGATGCCCCTTTGTGTGAGTCACCCAAGTGTCACCAGTTCCTTCCTTGATCAGATTTGCTATCTGCCTCCATTTGTCTGAATGAGAAATGACACGCCCATCTGCAGCTAGCATTTCTCTGCCCAGCCAAAGGGGGAGCCACACAGTGATTGCTCTGGCAGTCCAGTCAGAGTCAGTGTAAATAGTGACAGGTTTCCTGGGACTCATAAGCTAGGACAGCTCTAATTGCCTCCACTTCGGCTGTTTGGGCAGAATGGGGGTGAGCTGGTCCTTGGAGCATCTTCCCATCATTTTTGCGAATGGCTCCATATCCTGTTCGGGGATAACCCTGATGGTAGAAACTTGAGCCATCTGTAAACCAAACTGCAAATCCCTGGAAGATTCATTCCTCCCTTGACTGGCCACTCAAAGGGTACGTCTAGACTGCATGGCTCTTTCGAAAGATGCTTTTTCGAAAGAAACTTTTGAAAAAGCGTCTTTCGAAAAAGAGCATCTAGACTACAATATGCGGATCAGAAAATCGATCTGCTTTTTCGAAAAAGAGCGTCCTGACTGCTGGATGCTCTTTCGAAAGAAAAAGCCACCCACAACCGCTTCTGCCAGGGCATGGGGGCAGCATTTCCTTCTGGGTGCTACCACCTGCCCTTTGCAGAGACGCGTGGTTAAAGTGATTTTAAGAGGAATAAGGGATCTTTCGGAAAAGGCTTTATTTTCCACAAGATCCCGTCTAGACTAGCGCTTTTCTCCGGCAAAGCCCCGAGCCGGAAAAAAGCAGCAGCCATGTTTATACAAATGAAGCAGGGGATATTTAAATCCCCCGCTGCATTTGCAATTCCGACTTGTCTCATCTGCATCCCTTTTCCGGAAAAGGGGTGCAGTGTAGACACAGCCCTCGGTTTGTCTGAAAAGAATAACTTCTGTTTTAATGTTATAAATGTCAATAACTGAAAGAAGGTATAACTGTTGCAAACATAAAAAAGCTTTTGTTTATTTTTGCTGGAAAAGTATACTTTAATGACAAACTATGTACAATAAACATTTTCTTACACACAATGTTTGGTATTTTACTGGGGAGATGGGGGTGTTTGAAACCTGGAGGGGGGAAGGGGACTTGAAACCTGGAAGGGTGATGGGGGTGCTTGAAACCTGAAGGGGGGAAGGGGATCAGGTTGCATGGTGCTTGCCTGCTCTCAGTCTCCTGCTGGTGCCTCGTGTTCGGGGTCCACCATGGCCTCGGGATCGGGTAGGGTGACTGTCTGTTGGCTGGACGACAGAGGGTAGGTGCACTTGGGTCTGAGAGGCCTGGGGGAGAGGAGGGACAGTGGGAGAGAGGGGCTGGGGGACTGGGGAGGCTGGGGGAGAGGGAAGTACAAGGGCAGAAAGGGGGAAGGAGGGTTTGGTGGGGGGTTTGGTGGGGAGGGGTCATGGGGTGCTGGAGGAGTAGGATCAGGCATAGGAGCAGGCAAGCCACAGACCTCCCTGCGAGTGGCACACAGGGACGTGCACTGCTGGACAAGCTCCTCCATCAGCCGATCATGCCACCGAGCCTCTGCCTCTGCCCTCTCTCGCAGGATGGTGTTGAGCTCCTGCATGGCTGCCACATGCTGCCTCAGGATGTCTGCATAGACATGCCTGTGTCTGCAGCTCCCGTGTCCCCAGGATGGAGGTGGGGTTGGGGTGCTGCAGCCTTCTTGCATGGCTGGTCCAGTTGTGGAGGAAAAGAGGAAGACACAATCAGTCATGTGTGCAACAGCTGTCCAAAAGGGCATGCCCTCTCCTTCAGACAGGGGACTCAGACATTCTGAAGGTAACACCATGTGTGACCTGGGCATCAGCCTGAGCATCACAGGGGTCCCGAAGTGCCAATGGGACCTCGCATTGACAACCCACCTGGGTGTGTTCTGTACATGGTTTGGTTTATGCCACCACGTGGCGCACCCCCATGTGTCACACTCTACCACAGAACATGTTGGCACATGCACAGCCAGCTGCATGATGGCATGGTGAACATTACAGGTTTCCCTTGTGCATCACCCACTGTGCACCCACCTCCCCCACCCTGTGTGTTACACGACCTCACTGCACTCAACTTCTGCTTCGTCTCTGGCATCAGATGACACCTGAGAGGCCTCTGGGGTCTGGGTGACTGGCTCCAGAGTGAGGGTCACCGTTTCCTCGCTGTCCTCCTCCTCCCGCACCATCTCCCAACTCCCTGGACTGCTCTAGGTCCTGCTCTGGCGCTTCCACCACAGGGTCCCCCAAGCCAGACTGGACGAGACGCAGTGGTGTGCGTGCTTCCCCACCACCAAGGATCTGGGACAGCTTCGAATAATAGGGGCAAGAGCAGGGGGCTTTCCCAGAATGGGAGCTCTCCTCCCTGGCCTTTACATAGCCTTGGTGCAGCTCCTTAACTTTAGAGTGCACCTGGTCCTGGGTGCAGGGGTGGTGCCCTCTCTTGGCCAGGGCCTCTGCCATGTGGCCAAAACTGTGTGCATTTCGCCGCCTGGTGATTAGGGCTTGTAAGGTCTCCTCCTCTGACCAGAGCTTGAGAAGGGTCTTGAGCTCTGGCCCAGACCATGCCGGTGCCCGGCATTTGGAGCCCCTGGTTGGGTCCCCAGAAATCTGTTTGGAAGGGCCAGGAGGGTCTTGGGGATGAGATATGGGCTGCACTGGAACAGCCATGTGCTCTGGCTGCTTTGCTGCCACAACTGACTGTGAGGGTGACTGTTCCTTTAAAAGATGGCTGCAGACAGGACCCAGAGACATGCAAGGCATGCCCCAGATTGTCCACCAGGGCTTCTTCCTGGAGGCCCTTATTTTCGAAAAAAGGGGCTCTCCGCGTCCCCACACACTTATTTTTGATGGATCTTCGCTGAAAAAGGCGTTCTTCCTCGTGAAATGAGGAGTACCACCGTTGAAAGAAAAGTCGCATTCTTTCGATTTAATTTCAAAAGAATGTGGCTGTAGTCTAGACGCAGGTAAAGTTTTTTCGAAAAAAGGCTACTTTTTTTGAAAAAACCCTGCAGTCTAGACACAGCCAAGGGGTTTCACAAGGGAAAGAGGGCAGGTGTGTTCCCCTCCTTCTAGGATTAGCTCATATGGGGCTGGAAAAACAACTTGCTCCTTTTTAAACTCAACTCCTCAGTTTACTAGGGTGAGAGTCCATTGAGCAATGTGGGAGTCAGAGACCTAGCCATCCTGTATTTTTCCTGATATGATCTACTTGAGTGGGGAGTGCACCATCTGAACAATGACCTTGGATCCCCCAATAATAAATTCCCAGTGTGTAAGGCTCCAGACCAGGGAAAACATTCTTTTTCACAGTGAGTAAAGCCTTACTCCGTTTGACCCAGGATCCTGGAGGCAGATGCAATAACTCTGAGCTTGTCACCTTGCCTTTAGTGGAGAGTAGCTCCAATGCTTGTTTCTGAGGAAGCCAATTGAATCTCAAAGGGCAGTGCAGGATTGGGATAAGCCAAGGCAAGAGCCCTAGCCAAATCTTGTTTCAAGGTGTTGGGGTCACTGAGTGCCCGAGGGAGGAAACAAAGGTGGCAAGGGCAATTTGTCGGTCTGGTCCCCATTCCCAGATCCTGGGTTTTTTTTTCAATAATTGATAGAGGCTTAGCTTTGTCAGAGAACATTTCAATAAACTCTTTGGAGAAATTAAAAGTTCCCATGAGGGCTCGCAGAGACTGTGTGTCAGTGGGGGCAGGTAGCTTTCCTATCTTTTCTACCCTTTGTTGATCAGGAGTCTGGCCTTCCTCCCCAAGACATGCACCCTTGTGGTACTAGCTGAGCCTTTTCTCTGTTTACCTTACATCCAGTTTCCTGCACTATAGCCAATACCTCCCTGGTGATTTCCCTGTTCAGTTCCAGAGTGGGGGTGTGTATTAGGATGTCATCCACATATGAAATTACATATGGGTATGTCTACACTACCCCGCTAGTTCGAACTAGCGGGGTAATGTATGCATACCGCACTTGCTAATGAAGCCCGGGATTTGAATTTCCCGGGCTTCATTAGCATAAGCGGGGATCCGCCATTTTTAAATCCCCGCTGCTTCGAACCCCGTGTAGCACGGCTACACGGGGCTCGAACTAGGTAGTTCGGACTAGGGTCCTATTCCGAACTACCGTTACTCCTCGTGAAACGAGGTGTACCGGTAGTTCGGAATAGGCACCCTAGTCCGAACTACCTAGTTCGAGCCCCGTGTAGCCGCGCTACACGGGGTTCGAAGCAGCGGGGATTTAAAAATGGCGGCTCCCCGCTTATGCTAATGAAGCCCGGGAAATTCAAATCCCGGGCTTCATTAGCAAGTGCAGTATGCATACATTACCCTCCTAGTTCGAACTAGGAGGGTAGTGTAGACATACCCTATGAGAGGTGGCCAGGGTACAAGTGGTCCCACATTTTAGTGACGTAGTCATGACAAATACTAGGGGAAGAATGGTAAAAGCAAACTTATACCGACAAGAAGGATGGAGGGGTATAGCAATAAAAACATTAGCCAAATCGATCACAGAAAATCATTTTGTTACTCAGCCAGGCCCCACGGCACACACCCAACCTGAGCCAGGCCCCACAGCACACTCCCACGGTGCATACCCAGCCTCAGCCAGGCCCCACAGCGCACACCCAGCCTCACCAGGCCCCGCAGCACACTCCCAGTCTGAGCCAGGCCCCACGGTGCATACCAAGCCTTAGTCTGGCCCCAGGATGCATATCCAGCCTCAGCCAGGCCCCACGATGCACACTTAGCCTCAGCCATGTCCCACAGCACATACTCTGCCTCAGCCAGGCCCCATGGTGCACACACAGCCTGAGCAAGGCCCAGCTCGAGCCAGACTCTACAGCATCCTCTAGACCAGCGGTTCTCAAACTTTTTGGGCTCCGGAGCCCTTTACATGTGTAAAAATGTATGCGGTGCCCCAGTGGTCCACTGATTATATGTGTTGTACCTAGCAATGTTTCCAGTTTGTCAACCTCGTGGAGCCCCTGGAGGTGTCTCGTGGAGCCCTGAGGCTCTGCAGAGCACAGTTTGAGAAACACTGCACTAGACTGAGCCAGGCTCCATGATGTCACACACCTGGCCTGATCCATGCCCATGGTGCACACCCAGACTAAGGTAGGCCCCAAGGTATACACCCAGCCGGAGCCAGGTCCAGTGGCACAAACTCAGCCTCAGCCAGGTCCCATGGTGCACACTCAGCTGAGCCAGGCCTTATGGCACACATCCAGTCTCAGCCAGGCCCCCATGGTGCACACCCAGCCTCAGCTGGACCCCATGGTGCACACCCAGCCTAAGACAGGCCCTGTGGTGCACACCCAGCCTGAGACAAGCCTTATGGCACAACCCAGCCTAAGCCAGGCCCCATGGTGCACAACCAACCAGAGGCAGGACCTCATGGTGCACACCCACCTTCAGCCAGGCTCCATAGTGCACATCCAGTCTAAGCCGGTCTCCATGGTATGCCAGGCAGCTTGGATTAAATCCTTTGTACACCAACGGGCTTGACCCAGAGCACCTGTCCACCCCTTCCTAACATTAGCGAACCCCACACTCCAGCAATGGTCGTACACTGGACCCTATGGCTTGTCCCTCATCTGGGATCAGCCACTGGCATGCTGCCCAGTCTGAAGTGCACTGACCCCCTGGCTAGCTTCCTCAGCACTGTAATTTCACTGGGAGATGCCTACCTGTCTGACTCCCTCAGCACTGTACTTGCACTGGGAGATGCCGACCTGCACTTTTTTCCTGGTGGAATGCTATGTTTTTCACTTGTGGAAACATGTTGGCTTCCTGTGGAAATGTTGGATTTCAAAAACATTTTCAGTCTTTTCCCAGCACCCCAATTATTCTGCTGTGAGAATGTTGCAGTGGCACCTAATGGGATCTATAGCTGGGTCTCCCTGTGTTTTTATTTGTCTTTACAAGCTGGTAGTCCCAGTTGGACTTCAGCTCCCATGATTCCCATGGTCCTGTAATGACCATGATGCCAGGGTGGGAGACCATGATTTACCATGGGAGCTGTAGTCAACTGGAGAACCTGGCCCAGAAAGGCCTCTCCCAGTCTGGGAGATCTTGTGGCCTTGGACACTTGAAGAGAAAGTCCCCCTTGAGACTGAGAAACTCGCAGGCTGGTCCCGTGGCCCATAGGGATTAGCGGGAGCTGCTCTCTGGACTACAGTGGGCTGTGGAGAACCTCTGGGGTGAGATAGGCCCAGAATGCAAGGGGCGCCAGGGTTCACGAGGTCATGGAAGCTGCATGAAGGTCAGTGCAGCTAGGTTTGCAGAGGAAGGGAATTCCAGCACATAGCTGAGAGAGCATTAGGCCTCCCTGTCCAGTTCTTAGGAGTCCCTTCATCTCCAGTCATCCTCAGCTCAGGCCCCTGCCTTGTGGAAGGTCAGGCTTCCCAGCTGACCTCCAGTCATCTGAGAAACTCCATGCACAACTGTGCATTGCAAGGTGCCTGTTCCACCTCGCTCCCAGCCCAGTCTCTAGGGCCCTCAGGTGCTGGTCTAACCCTTCCTAGTGTTGGGGACACAGCCTGGGCCCAGGGAACTGGGATATGTTCTGGCTCACACTTAGCCATAGCCCAAATTGTGCTCTTGTTGATGACTAGTAAGCCTGAAAACTATATGGATGATTCATAAACACATGCCCATCTTAATTCCAGTCCCTATTGGGAACCACTACTTCCCATCTCCTCCCAGAGCTAGGGACAGTACCCAGGAGTCCTGACTTCTAGATCTCCTCTGCTCAAACCCACCAGACTCCATTCCTCTCTCAGAGGTGGGAATAGAATCCAAGAGTGCTGTTCTCATATCATCTGCTCTAACCCACTAGATCACATTTCTCTCCCAGACCCAGCCAGAGAACCCAGGAGTTTTACCTCCCAGTCTAGCTACTCTGACCACTAGATTCCACTGTCAACAGTCACATTGTTTGGCCATCTAATCTGTACCTGCTTTATTTTCCGCTCCTGCCCCTCTACTCCAAGCCCAGAGGTGTCCATGCATACTCTGGAGGAGATGCTGGCAAACCCACCCTCTGTCAGGTGATGACCATGGGGACAACCAACCCCCCCATTAGCACAGCACTCCTGTCTCTTTCCAGCTCATTAATACCTTGGCCCTTATTGCCCTTGCTTCTTGCCAAGGGTTTCGAGAAGAAACACAATAGATCCACTTAATATTAGTGCTCAAAGAGCTGGAGGGGGAAACAGGCCTTGCCAAGAGTCCCAGCAGAGCTGTAAGTGAAAAATGGATCTATTCAGCATTATGATGAACCCAGGATTTGATCCCGGCAAGTTACGCCCCTGGGATGTTAGGTATAAACCCTTCTGCCCTGCGGAAAGACACCATGCTACTCAACACAGGACTGAGAAGCATTTAGGGGGGAATCACACTGATGGAACACAGGTAAGAGGCAGCAGCTTTATTTCCAACTGAACTCATGTTGCTTACAGAATATTTGTGGAACCATTGAAAAGCACAGAAGCACTTCGTGGACCATCCTCGGGTGATCCAAATTGCCGTGTGGCTGACAGCTGACAGCCCACCACAAAGGTGGCTGTATTTCAATGCTGGGCACTTGCCTCTGTGAGGAATTCATAGAATCATAGACTCATAGGGTTGGAAGAGACCTCAGGAGGTCATTGAATCCAACCCCCTGCTAAAAGCAAGACCAACCCCAACTAACTCATCCCAGCCAGGGCTTTGTAGAGCCAGGCCTTAAAAACCTCTAGGGATGGAGATTCCACCTTCTCCCTATGTAACCTGTTCCAGTGTTCCTCCGCCCCAAAGGGGTGAACTGACTCCAAAGTGCTTTGAAAGCTTTTTTAAACTTAACAGGTTGCTTTCATCCCAGGCTCACAGAGCTCTTCTTCGGTGTGAATTCATTCAGCCTTAGAATCCTCTGTGAAGTCATCCTTATTATTGGCCTAACCACCAGACCACCTTCCCTTTCCAGAGTTTGTACTAAAATACAGAAGTCCTGACGGCCAGCCTCAGCTGTAACCATTAAACCACACTCCCCTCCCAGAGACATCTGCTGCATTCCACCCCAAACCTGGCTGCCTTGTAAACTAAGTGGGTGATTCATGTGAAGGATTGAGCTATTCAATAATTGCCATTCCTCACAAAGAGGCAGCTGTGTTTCAACAGTGGGAGAACAAGCCTGGTGTATACTGTATAGTCCGTAATGCACTTTATGACTCCTCAGGATTCAAGGCACTAGGACGGCAGTTCTCAAACATTTTGGGCTCTGGAGCCCTTTATATGCGTAAAAATTTATGCAGAGCCCCAGCAATCCACTGATTGTATGTGTTGCACTTATGCAGAACCCCAGTGGTCCACTGATTGTATGTGATACCTAGCGATGTTTCCAGTTTGTCAACCTCGCGGAGCCGCTAGAGATGTCTCGCAGAGCCCCATGGCTCCGTGGAGCACAGTTTGAGAAACACTGCACTAGGAAATGCAAGACATTTTTATGATTAATTAACTCTGGTTTTTAATACAGTTTCTGATGTAAGTGGCCAAGGGGATAGAAATGGCTAGACAGTGCCATCTGCTATTTCCAGGACTGCTAGCACTGGGTAAGTACCAACCTGGGCCTGAATGATTTTGGAAAGGGTTATGGGAAGAGTGAAAGAAGTCTGCTGTGACGAGGTCTGTACAGTCTTGCCTTACGGCACCCCTGCCTTTTAGTCTCTCCCCGTAAATCCCCGGCTCACTCTAGCCGTCTCCGCTCGCCGCTGCCCTCCGCCTGGCTGCTTGGTCCGTTATGGGCCGGCTCCGGGCCCGGCCGAGTCGAGCACTTGTCGTCGGGCAGCTACGCAGGCCCCTTGCCTGTCCCGCTCCAGCGGCCGCTTTGGCATCCGGGGAACTTGTGGCCCCGGGCTCTCTCCGTCCCTCCGGCTCCGCCTGTGGGTGGTGAGAGCACAGCCAGCCCCTGCTCTCCCTCCCCTCTCCAGCTTCCCCGTCTGCCCTTTTGGGCGTCCCGGGCGGCGTCCCACCCGCCTACGCCCGCCGTGCCCAAGCACCCGCCCTCGGTCCTGGCGCCCTCCCGGTGGCACCCACCCTCGCCTGCGTGTGCGCAGGTAGCCTGCTCTTTGTCGTCCGCGGCGGCGGCCGCGCTCCCTCAGTGGTGGGAGCCGCTGTGCCGCCGCCGATCGTCGGGGCTTTGAGCTCCCCTCCCCCGCCGTTCGCCCACGTCCCAGGTCTCCCGGGTCGGGGCTCGTCCGCGGGCCACCGGCCCGCCGCTACGGCCGTTTTTGGCCCCTCTCCGCTGCCGGCACCCACCGGCCAGCTGGACGGAGTGCGGGGATTGGCTTCCCCACCACACCTGCCACGGAAAAAAGAGGGGCCTTGAGAAATATATAGGGTAATAAATGGGAGGGAGCAGATGGATTTTATTCACCTGGGCTATGCCTATACTACAGACTTCTTGTGCAAGAAGCTTTTTGTGGAACAGATCTTCCGCAAAAACTTCTTGTACAACAATGCATCCCCACTGCAGAAGTGCATAGAAAAAGCGATGTGCTTTTGTGCAAGAGAGCATCCAGACTGCATGGATGCTCTCTCAAAAGTAAACTCTGATTGCTATGTACAGAATGACCACCAGGGCTCCTGTGCTTTTTTCTATTGCCTCTTTTTGTGCAAAAACCCCATTCCCTATCCACACACACCTTTTTGCGTGAGAGCTCCTGCGCAAAATGGAGCTATTCCTAATTGAAGGAGGAATACCTACACGGAAACGCCCCTCTGTTCTTTCATTTTACTTGCACAAAAACACGCTTGTGGTGTGGATGCTCCATGAGTTTTTGCACAAAAACTGTAGTGTAGACATAGCTCTGATGTATAACATGAAATGGCTTTTTGATTTGAAATTATTAAAATTTTGAATGAGATTGGAAAACAGTATAACAAAAAAAATTAAAAGTCAAAAACTAAATCCAAACATTTCAGTATTGTCTAGTCAAAACATTTTCATTGCGCTGAAATGAATCTTTTTTCCTTCATGGAGAATTTCAAAACTGGGGCAAAACTGGGGCATTTCTTTCCTATTGAGAACAAAGCTCTTCACAAAACAGCCCTTTTGTCCTCTATGCTGCTCTAGTTAATATAACCTCAAGAATCCAAGTATAAACTCATGCTCTGGAGCATCTTACAGGCTCACCTGATCCCCATCACCCTAGTATCTGGGCAAATCACAGCCTTTAAGGCATTTGTGCTCCCTCATCCCTGTAAGGCAGGGCAGTGCTGTCATCTCCATTGAATAGATGGGCTATATCTAGACTGCCTCCTCTGGTGCAAAAAATATGCAAATCAGGTGAAGCATGGAATATTGTTGTGCCTCATTTGCATAATTAACAAGACTATTTTTGCGCAAGAGGCTTTTGTGCAAAACCTCCCTCTTGCGCAAGAGCCATTCTGCATTTTTTTCAGGAAGAACGGCTCTTGTGCAAAAATGGAGCCTCATTAATATGCAAATGAGGCATGGTGATATTCCATACTTCACCTCATTTGCATATTTTTTGTGCAAGAGGGGGCAGTCTGGAGTACAGAGCAGAGACTATATGACTTACTACAGCTCATTGGAGTTTGAGGCTAAACAGGGAACCTTCCAGGCTGTGTCTAGACTACATGGCTCCATCGATGGAGCCATGTAGATTAGACAGGTAGGCAAAGGGAAATGAAGCGGTGATTTAAATGATCGCGGCTTCATTTAAATTTACATGGCTGCCGCACTGAGCCGACAAACAGCTGATCAGCTGTTTGTCTGCTCAGTGCGCTAGTCTGGACGCTCCCCTGCCGACATCAAAGCCCTTTGTAGGCAGCCCTGTTATTCCTCATGGGATGAGGTTTACCGGGGCTGCCAACAAAGGGCTTTGATGTCGGCAGGGGAGCGTCCAGACTAGTGCACTGAGCGGACAAACAGCCGATCACCTGTTTGTCGGCTCAGTGCGGCAGCCATGTAAATTTAAAAGAAGCCGCGATCATTTAAATTGCGGCTTCATTTGCCTTTGCCAAAAAAACAAATCTACATGTCTCCGTCGACGGAGCCATGTAGTTTAGACGTACCCCCAGTGAAAACTCCCTGGCTTGTACACAAACAGTTGGGTCCCTATACCGCTCTAAGAGGGTGTATCTACACTGCACTGTTATTCCGAAACAATAATGTGAGTGTCTACACAGCAATTCTGTTGTTTTGAAATAACATCGAAATAACAGACAGCTTATTCCAACTTCTGTAAACCTCGTTCCACAAGTAATAACTCTTTTTCCAAAATAGTTCTTTTAAAATAGGCCATGTGTGGATGCTCCACTTCTGCTATTTCAAAATAGCTCCTCACCGGGGCCATTCTAAGTAATTTCTCCCTATTGCTTCCTGGGGCTTTAAATTGAGGTAGCATGTCCACATTAGGGAAGCCTGCCTTGAACTTATTTTGAGGCTTCTCTGCTGTGTAGATGTGCTATTTCAAAACAACCTATTTCAGAATAAATCTTCCAGAATAGCTTATTCCGAAATAAGTGTGCATTGTAGATGTACCCTGAAAAGCCTGCCTCTAGGGCTACGTCTACCCTGGCCCCTTTTCCGGAAGGGGCATGTAAATTTCACTAGTCGTCGTAGGGAAATCCGCGGGGGATTTAAATATTCCCCGCGGCATTTAAATAAAAATGTCCGCCGCTTTTTTCCGGCTTTTAAAAAAGCTGGAAAAGAGCGTCTAGACTGTAGGAGTAGGAATAAGAGCCACCGGAAAAGGGCGCTTTTTCCGGAGGATCGGGGCCAGTCTAGACGCTCTTTTCCGGCTTTTTTAAAAGCCGGAAAAAAGCGGCGGACATTTTTATTTAAATGCCGCGGGGGATATTTAAATCCCCCGCGGATTTCCCTACGACGACTCGTGAAATTTACATGCCCCTTCCGGAAAAGGGGCCAGTGTAGACGTAGCCTAGGGGTTTAGAAGTCATTGCTGCAGATTAATGCAGAAAGGTCACTGTCCAGTCTTCTGAAGCCACCCTTGAAGACAGAATATTGAACTAGATGGACCCATGGTAGTTGTTCCAAAGTAGATGGCTCATGGTACTGGAATAACTGCTCCTTTCACCCCAGAACCATACCAGGAGCAATAATGACTAAATGTCATCACCCCCGTGACGACCTGCTTGAAGGGAAGTTGGGGGTTCTTAGCCCACTTCCAAGAGGCTCAGGTACCTGACTCCTCACAAATTCTCTGGCTGGCTGGGGGTTTCTGGACTGATGGATGTTGGATTTGATCTTAGCCCTCCCAACCTACCAGGGACCTGACTATCTGGATGACATCTCTGCTTCCAAGAGATATTGCCATGGTTCTATCCTCAGAGATGCCCAAGCCAGTGATAGAAGAGTGAGGAGGTTGTTTGCAGCCTGTTGGTGCTTCCTGCCTTGGTTGGGAACAGCCTGAAATTTTCAGGACATGCTGCTAGGTCATTCTTCAGGGACTGACAGGACTGAGCAGAGTAGGGGTGCTCTGTGAGGCATTTGAAGGAAAGATTGTTACAGCAATGAGGAAATCCAGGGAGCAGAGCAGCTCCAAGGATCTTCTGGTCCATGGTCCTGTCTCTGTGCTTCAGAGAGGAGCACAGGAACTGATGGGACAACCTGGCCCCAGAAAAGGCTCCTTCACACATCCTCTAGATCAGGTTTCTCAACCTTTTTTTTTTTAATGAAATACCCCCTTTTCCAATAAATAAATAAATAAAGTACTCCCAGTATCTACAGTTTTCAGACACACAATTTTTTTTCTATCATTGCAACACATTTGTTGAAACAACTTCATCATAGTGGGTGGGTGATGAAATTTTTGGGTGTAAAATGTACAAAACTAATACAGGGTATGTCTACACTACCCTCCTAGTTCGAACTAGGAGGGTAATGTATGCATACCGCACTTGCTAATGAAGCCCGGGATTTGAATTTCCCGGGCTTCATTAGCATAAGCGGGGAGCCGCCATTTTTAAATCCCCGCTGCTTCGAACCCCGTGTAGCACGGCTACACGGGGCTCGAACTAGGTAGTTCGGACTAGGGTGCCTATTCCGAACTACCGGTACACCTCGTTTCACGAGGAGTAACGGTAGTTCGGAATAGGACCCTAGTCCGAACTACCTAGTTCGAGCCCCGTGTAGCCGCGCTACACGGGGTTCGAAGCAGCGGGGATTTAAAAATGGCGGCTCCCCGCTTATGCTAATGAAGCCCGGGAAATTCAAATCCCGGGCTTCATTAGCAAGTGCGGTATGCATACATTACCCCGCTAGTTCGAACTAGCGGGGTAATGTAGACATACCCAAAGTGCCGTAAAACAAAACAAAAATTCAGTTTTCTCCAAATTTCAGTTTTGTTGATGTACCCTCCAGACTTCTCTCAAGTACCCCTAAGAGTACTCATACCACTGGTCGAGAAATACTGCTCTAGAGCAATTGTCACTGCTCTAGAGCAATTGTTTTATACCCTTCCAACACTCATTTGTTTAACATTTCCTAAGAGATGAGATTGGGACCGTGGTGGGGTAGCTGGGCCAGGTCAGATTTAAATGCCTATCAGGGAGGACTGCTGGAGGGTCTGGTGCCTAGCTGCCACTCAGCTGAGCTGGGAGAAAACAAACACACAGTAAAACGATATTTCATACAGGTTTGATAGACTAGATAAAATGGAAGGACTATTTAAACAAGACATGGACAAATACATGATAGCTGGAAGGAGGGAGAGATGGATGGGTGGATGGAGGGATGGACAGATGGATGATGTGTATGGGGATGGATAGATGAAGCAGGCAGCTTACACTGTCGCTACCTCCATAGCCTAGTCTGTGACACAAAGTGCCCTGCAGAGCAGTCAGCACTTCTGCCCTGGGCTAGTATCAGCCAGAAAACAAGGCCAGATAGCCACTGCCTGCCATTGTTAATCTCCCTCTGGTTTTAGCATTGCAGATGCTGTCGGGGGCAGCGGTGACTGATACAGGTAGGTGGACTGCTGTCATTCTTTTCCGTACATGTAGACAAAAGGGCATTAGCTGTGAGGTGGGTTTGTCTTTGTTAGCAGTGGGGAGGATGCTGGGGGTCAGTCATTACCCCTAAGTCTAGGGAAGTGTATGGGCCAAACACACTTCCCAATCATGCTGGGGATCCCCATCAGGCACCAAAATGGATGACAGGTGGCTAGTGAAAATGGCCATTGTGAGGCCAAGCTCCAGGTGGAACTGAATGCGCCCCTAGGGCAGTGTTCCCTTGAACATTTTCTATCCTTGGGCAGGTTGAATTTTCTTATGTGCAATACCAATATTGAGGGAGTGTGTGGATACGCACCACCAGTACCAAAAAACACTATATGCATATATAAGGAACAATGCTTACGATATTTAATATGAAATCAAAGGAAAAGAAAATTAGCACTACCCTTGGAGTACATGTATCATTGTCCTTTCTAACAACTCAAGCTAGTAAACCAGAGGTGGGCAAGAGAGCCTCTGTGGGCCAGATCCACCTGCCAAGTGGGTTCATCTGGCCTGTGGCCACCCTACTGCTCCCCCACCCCCAGGCCAATGAGACCTGGGGACAGGAGAGTGCGCAAAGTCTCCATCCCCCACCAGGGGAGTGTGGCACCAGAGGGAACCGGCAGGTTCCTCTAGGCACTGCATGCCCCTTGCAGGGTGGGGGGCTGGGGGAGCAGTGCGGGAGGGGAAGAGAAGTGAGAAAATGTGTGCACGCAACATGGCTCCCCCACCTCCCTGGAGCAACAGGTGAGGGAGGAGGCCATGTGGTTCCAGCCTCCCTGGCCCACAGCACAGGTGTTGAGGGCAGCAACACTCTGCCCCCAGAATGCCTATAGTAGATGTTCTGGAGGTGGAGCATAGGTGGGGCCAGGCTGGTGGTTTGGAAAGGCTGAGTAAGCCATCGGACACCCATGCCCACCCCCTTTTCCCACACCTACCCCATGTAGTCAGCTGCCCCCTGTCCCCCTTCCCCAGCCCAGGAGGCCTGAGGAGAGTGCTGGGTTTCTGCCTCTCCCTCTTCTCCTGACACAGACTGGACTCTCTAAACTCCCCTCTTCTCCAACTCCCCTGCTAAAATTACTCTCTCCTCCTCTCCCCAAACGCCCCTACCCAACAACTCTCCCCCCAGCCATGTATTTCCTCTTTCCCTCCTCCTTATCTTCCCTCCCTACCTTCTCTAGGAGCTCCTCCATATGACGCTGGCAGTTCTCTTTGAAACTGCTCAGACCTGGTCAACTGAGCTCCCTGCTTGCTCTGAGCCTCTGCACCAATCTCAATAAATAGCTGCATAGTTGTGTAGCCACAGCTTACAGGGAACTTGGGTGGTAGGGGCCCTCACTTGCTCTTGCCCAGGTGACCCATAAAACTAATCTGCCCCTGCAGATAGCACCAGGCAGGGAGGGTCAGGTCAGTCAACTTGCCATGTGAGAGAGTTGTACAGGAGTGTGTACATCTCTCATTCCTCTCCATGTGAATCCTAAGCCTTAAGATAAGATTAATAAAAAGAATCCATCTGCACAGTATTTCTTTTAAAACAGGGGCTCAGTCAACTTGATGTTAATTTGAACATTTGTACTTCATAATTTTGATTGATTGTTGTTGAACTCACTTGAATATGAAGAATTGTATCATATGTGTTAGCAAATTTTGTATCTTTTTTCCGACTTTTCCCTGCAGTGTAGACATAGCCTAGGTAGACAAGAAAAACAGAGAGAGAGCCACTATAGGCAAGATGGACAGATAATGTAGTATCATTATAGCCATATTGGTACCAGGATACTAGAGAGACAAGGTGGGTGAGGTAATGTTTATTGGACCAATTTCTGATAGAGAAAGAGACACACTTTTGAGTTATGCAGAGCCCTTCTTTGGCTACGTCTACACTGGCCCCTTTTCCGGAAGGGGCATGTAAATTTCACGAGTCGTCGTAGGGAAATCCGCGGGGGATTTAAATATCCCCCGCGGCATTTAAATAAAAATGTCCGCCGCTTTTTTCCGGCTTTTAAAAAAGCCGGAAAAGAGCGTCTACACTGGCCCCGATCCTCCGGAAAAAGTGCCCTTTTCCGGAGGCTCTTATTCCTACTTCAAAGTAGGAATAAGACCCTCCGGAAAAGGGCACTTTTTCCGGAGGATCGGGGCCAGTGTAGACGCTCTTTTCCGGCTTTTTTAAAAGCCGGAAAAAAGCGGCGGACATTTTTATTTAAATGCCGCGGGGGATATTTAAATCCCCCGCGGATTTCCCTACGACGACTAGTGAAATTTACATGCCCCTTCCGGAAAAGGGGCCAGTGTAGACGTAGCCTTTGTGTCTGGAAAAATTAATCAGTGTCTCAGCTAAATACACCGTGGGACAAAACCCCAAAACACCCTATTACTGGTGGGCGAACACTTCACAAAGCCATCACTCCATATCTGACCCGTCAGTCCTCAGCCTCAAAGGAAACCTGCACAACTTTCAAAAGACAGTTTGCAGGCTTTATTTTACTAGACACTTAAAATCATGGGCTCAGATATTGGTTTCATGGCTCACTAGATTTACTCCACATTGCTCAGGTCCTTAACTCAATTTTTGTTTTTCTACATTTAAATCAATGCTCTGGGGTGGGGCTGAGGATGAGGGGTTCAGGGTGCAGGCTGCCCCCAGGAGAAGGACTACCTCAGCCCTCTCACTGCCGCAGATTGGGCTAGGTAAGAAGTCCTTCTCTATGGCTGCTGCATCTCCAGTGGGCATAGCCAGGGAAGGGTGCATGCCCCCCAACTGGGGAAGGTCCATCTGTTTTCTGTACACCCCAGCCAGAGTGAGGAATGCAGCAACCTGTGCACTTTTCCCTCTCTCCATGACAAAGGGGAACAGCCAGCAATGTTCCCATATGAATGGGAGCGGGGAGAGCTTCAGCCCTTCTGCTGCCCTCCCTAAAGGGCACCTGGGAGGCTCAGGGCTGTGGCAGTCCTGGCCTGAGGGTGGGCACACCCAGCCAGTCCCTTTCACCTGCCTGGTGATTCTTTCTCTTTTCTCTCAAATATACAGTACACTGGAAGACTTATCTGGTGTTGCCCAGGACCTTCAGGGCAGGAGGCTAGCGATGTGGGTGGTGCAGGACTCAGGCGTGGGGGACTTGGAAATATGGGGTGCTCAATGCAGGAGACCAGGGGTGTAGGAGGGTGCGAGAGTGAGGGTTGGGGGTGAAGAGGGGCTCAGGGCAAGGAGTGGGAGTGCAGGAATCAGGGCAGGGAGTGAGAGTGGCCACTGAAGGAGTGGGGAACTGAACACCCTGCCTACCGGCTTGTCCCTGGAGGACAGTGGGGGCTCTTTCCCTCTGCTCTAGCCTGGCCCACAGTGTGGGGGGCCCTCTTCCTCCCACCTAGCCCCTCCTGGAGCAAGGAGGGCTCCCTCCCTCCCCTCTGATCTCTCCCAGGGCAGGTGGGGCAGTAGGATGGTAGATCTCCAGCCCTGCTGGCCACTCTCTTGATAGTGCAGTTGCCCCCCCCCCCCCCCCCGGTGACTACTCTCATATCATGTCCCCCTGAACAACAGCCCCTCCCTTTGCATGTTATAGAAAACAGTCCTTTTCCAGGGGCTTCTGGGTGTCCTGGCACAACCAAACTCTGACCTTGCTTGCTTTAAGTTAGGAGAAGAGGAAGTTGCATATCACATTTGGTGGCCCTAGCTTTTACCATCTAGGACAGGGATGGCCAGCCTGTGGCTCCAGAGCCAAATACAGCTCTTCAGAAGTTAATATGCAGCTCCTGATGTAAGCGGGGTCAGGGTAAATTCTATCCTGACATCTGGTGGTGAACTGTGGCAAGTGGTACAAAGAGACTTCAGGGGCTGAGCCCAATTTGCATAGACACACCCACCCTGTCTAGTGTGTGCTTACAGCAGCCCAAATGGTCACTTTGGCCACTGTGGGATCCCCAGTCTCTGTTATTGAGGCAGGGGGGATAAAAGTGTTGTTATCCTGATTATGCGAATCAAGGACAATGGACTGGTGGAACTGTTTATGACAGAGAGATTCGCCATAAACTAAGTAGCACTCGCTAGACAAGGGGCATGGGTTCCAAACTCAGTCAAATTGAGAGAAAGTGGGGACAAGCCTTTGTATGTGGGGGGTGGGTGGGTTCTGTCTGAGGGTTGCTGCAACACTGATTGCATTCCCTTCTCTTGCCACTGTGGAATATCAGAGTTAATTTGGGTTCTGTTAGGAGTCTAGTTGTGAGCTGTGGAGCACTAGTGCTAAGGCTTCTCTGTTATGAGCTGAAATTGCTGTGGGGAGCTTGGCACTGTGCTGTAGAACAAGAACTAAAATTGCTGTTGCTGAGAGGAGCCTGGTGCTGTGCTGCAGAACAAGAACTGAAATCACTGTTGCTGAGGGGAGCCTGGTGCTGTGCTGCTGGGCTACTAGCAGAGCAGCTTGCAAGGGACAACCAGCAAGTGCAGGTGGTTTGCCGGGATGACCGGTGGTTGCAGGCGGACAGCAGATGCAGCTGGTGAGGGTGACCTGCGGGTGTGGGAGGACAGGCTGGCTGACAGGAGGCTGGTAGGAGCAGCAGCAGACAGCCAGCGGAGCAGCAGCAGAAGCAACCAGCTGGCAGCCAGGGGCGTGGACCGAGACTGCTGGCCTGCTGGCCGAGGCTGCTGGCGGAGCCGGCCAGTGGAGGCGGCTCGCTGGACGACAGGCGGAGTGTGGCGGAGTGACTTGCGTCGGCGGAGCCACCAGCGGACCACGTAAGGTGTATCGATCCCCGCCCCTCCAGGTTGGGATGGTGAAACCCTGCGTTCACCCTGGGGCGGCACTGACCCTGGGCAGAAACTTTTGGGGTGTTGGACTTTTGGGACTTTGGGGGGATATGTGGCTGGGGGGACGGCCTTCACTCATGTTTGGCCTTCGCTCATGTTTGGTCTGTAAATCCGAGTTCTGGTGTTTCCCCAATTTAATGCTGATGTCGGTTACCTCATGTTATTAAAGGTTTGCTACTATACTGAGGCTCTGTGCTTGCGAGAGGGGAAGAATTGCCTCTTTTGAGGCACCCAGAGGTGTATGTAAGATTTCTCAGGTCACTGGGTGGGGGCTCGAGCCGGTGTTGTATTACCTTGTTGGGAGGAGACCCCTAGATACAGAACCCGGCCCTTGCTGCTATTTACTCGGCTTGGCAGAAGGGTTACACTTGCATAGGTACCAAATCCAGGGCTGGAGCTGCAGGTACCAACTTTCCACTGGGATGGAGGGTGCTCACTGTTCAACCCCCAGCTCTGTCCTAAGCGCTGTCCCTCTCCACCCTTTTCCCCTAGGATCCTGCCACTTCCCATCCTCTCCACTAAGCCTGTCACACCCATGCTTCCCCCCTCCAGTGTCTCCCACTGAGAAAGAGCTGATCACAGTGGGCAGGAGGAAAAGGAGAAGGAGGCGACTCTGACCGGTGGGACTGCCAGTGGGCGAGATGTGCTGAGAGTGGTGGTGGAGAGATGATCAGGGCTGGCGACATACAACTGTTACTCTTAGGCGATGTGCATTGGTCAATTCTGGCTCCTCTTCAGGTTTAGGTTGGCCTAGGAGGAAGTCTTGAACAAATGGACTCATAGACAGATAGACAGACAGATATACTCTAATATATATATATATATATATATATATATATATATATATATATATATTACGACAATCTGTAACCCACCAACCCTCCTTTGCTATGTAACTGCAGGTATTACTTGATCACTGTCATGACCATGAGAGATGGGCAGCAGCCTGGGGACTCTGGGTATGTCAACACTACATGGTTCTATTGACGGAGCCATGTAGATTACCTTTGTAGACATAGGAAAATGAAGTGGCGATTTAAATAATTGCCACTTCATTTAAATTAAAATGGCTGCCGCTCTGTGCTGATCAGCTGTTTGTTGGTGCAGAGCGGTAGTCTGGATGCTCTGCAGTCGACATCAAAGGCATTTGTCGACCTCCCCGGTAAAGCTCATCCCACGAGGCATACCAGGAAGGTCGACAAATGCATTTGATGTTGACTGCGGAGCATCGAGACTACAGAGCTGTGCCGACAAACAGCTGATCGGCACAGCACAGCAGCCATTTTAATTTAAATGAAGCAATGATTATTTAAATTGCTGCTTCATTTTCCTAGGTCTCCATCGACGGAGACATGTAGTGTAGACATACCCTAAGGCTACGTCTAGACTGGCATGATTTTCCAGAAATGCTTTTAACTGAAAAGTTTTCCGTTAAAAGCATTTTCGGAAAAGCGCGTCTAGATTGGCAGGATGCTTTTCCGCAAAAGCACTTTTTGCGGAAAAGCAGCCGTGGCCAATCTAGATGCGCTTTTCTGCAAAAAAGCCCTGATCGCCATTTTTGCGAACGGGGCTTTTTTGCAGAAAACAGTACTGTGCTGTCTATACTGGCCCTTTTGCGCAAAAGTCTTCCGGAAAAAGACTTTTGCCCGAATGGGAGCAGCATAGTATTTCCAGAAAAGCACTGACGATCTTACATGAGATCGTCAGTGCTTTTCCGGAAATTCAAGTGGCCAGTGTAGACAGCTGGCAAGTTTTTCCGGAAAAGCGTCTGATTTTCCGGAAAAACTTGCCAGTTTAGACACAGCCTAAGGCTACGTCTACACTGGCCCCTTTTCCGGAAGGGGCATGTTAATTTCACCTATCGTAGTAGGGAAATCCGCGGGGGATTTAAATATCCCCCGCGGCATTTAAATAAAAATGTCCGCCGCTTTTTTCCGGCTTTTAGAAAAGCCGGAAAAGAGCGTCTACACTGGCCCCGATCCTCCGGAAAAAGCGCCCTTTTCCGGAGGCTCTTATTCCTACTTCAAAGTAGGAATAAGAGCCTCCGGAAAAGGGCGCTTTTTCCGGAGGATCGGGGCCAGTGTAGACGCTCTTTTCCGGCTTTTCTAAAAGCCGGAAAAAAGCGGCGGACATTTTTATTTAAATGCCGCGGGGGATATTTAAATCCCCCGCGGATTTCCCTACTACGATAGGTGAAATTAACATGCCCCTTCCGGAAAAGGGGCCAGTGTAGACGAGCCCTAAGGGTTTAACTGTACCTAGCCAGGTATCTGCTTAGCCAATAGAAATGTAGGTAGGAATTTCAAACTGGGACAAAGGAATTTTTGGGGTTTTCCCTCCTTTGTCCCTGGGCCGTTTTTCTCTAGCTACTGAGGGGGACAGACAATATGTCTCCCTCCAAGAAAAAACTCGTCACTATCTGTAAGTAGGGTAAAATTTAGATAAATCTGTTAGGTTTTATTGTTTTATGGTTTGGGAATGGGAATCTGATGTTTGTGCATTTAAAAATGGGGGTTTCTCTCCTTTGTAACTAAGTTTTGGCCCATGGTGGGAACTCTCCATGAGTATATTAATTGGTGACTTTTCCATCTAGTCATTATGCTTTTAATAGGAGTATTGTGGTGATAATAAAAGTTATTACTCTTTCTTTTTTATTAACCTGGTATTGTGTCCTGGTTTTTACTTTAGGGCTGAGATTTCCCAAGTGATCTCTCCCCTGGCTTTCTTATCATTATTTGGGTGGTGGCAACGGATTTTTATCCCCAAAATCTAGGTTTTTAAAATTTTGAGGGGAAGTTTTATGCCCAAGCCTGGAAAGATAAGGTTTTGGGGTACTTTTGCGGGCCCCCACTTCTGCCTTCATCATGCTAGAGTGGGGGGAAAAGCCTTGACAGTCAACAATGCGAATGTTTATGCCTTATGCTAAACAATCAGTCTCAACTTGCATGTAACTGTGACATTCGGTTCCCGACCTGAAGAAAAACTCTTGTGTTTTCACAAACTTAGGCTATGTCTAGACTGCAGAGTTATATTGGAAAAGGATACTCAAATTGCGAACCACAATTTGCATATCTTTTTCTGCTTTTTTTCAGAAGAGGCTTTTCCAAAATTTGGCCCGTCTACATGGGGCCAAATTTTGGAAAACCCTCCTCTTTCAGAACATCCCTTCTTCCTATACTATGAGGAATACAGGGATGCTGAAAGAACACGTCTGCTTTTTTGGAAACTTTTCCAGAAAGCGGACGTGTTCCTTGGATGTAGCATAGCTTTTCCAGGATACCTGGTATCCCAGAAAAACTCTGCAGTGTAGACATACCCTTAGTCTCTCACCCACAGAAGTTGGCCTACCTCACCCACCTTGTCTGTCTCGTATTCTGGGACCTACACGGCTAGAACTACGCTAGACTGACAGGAAGACAGTTCTCCATATAACTGTTCCCACTTTCCTCGCCTTGTGTTTTTTCAGATACGCTCATGTATCCCTATGGAACCATGTTCCGAGACAGAAGAACCCCCAAGGCAGACGATGGGGCATCTCCTGAAATCCCCATCTCAGTGCACTTCTCCTTCTATGACAGGAGATACCGCTCTATCTATGTAAGTTGCTCATTGTCTCTGCATAGAATTATAGAATCATAGAATCCTAGGGCTGGAAGGGACCTCAGGAGGTATCGAATCCAGTCCCCTGCCCAAAACAGGACCAACTCCAGCTAAATCATCCCAGCCAGGGCTTTGTGAAGATGGGACTTAAACTCCTCTAGGGATGGAGAGTCCACCCCCTCCCTAGGGAACTCAATCCAGCACTTCCCCACCCACCTAGGGAAATAGTTTTTCTTAAAATCCAACCTAGACTTCCCCCACTGTAACTTGAGATCACAGCTCCTCATGTTATCTGTCACCGCTGAGAACAGCCTCTCTCCAGCCTCTTTGGAACCTCTTTCAAATTCCCCCTCACTCTTCTCTTCTGCCGACCAAATAAGCCCAACTCCCTCAGGGTATGTCTCCACTAGCCCCCTAGTTCAAACTAGGATGGCTAATGTAGGCATTCAAAGTTGCAAATGAAACCCGGGATTTAAATATCCCGGGCTTCATTTTCATGTTCCCGAGTGGGTGTCATTTTTAAATCCCCTTAGTTCAAACTGACTGCCCATGGCTACACACACTAAGTCCTTAGTTCGGATTAACTGTTACTCCTCCTGCAATGAGGTGTAACAGTTAATCCGAACTAAGGATTTAGTTCGGATTAACTTCTGATTGCTGCGTGTTACCGCGGGCAGTCAGTTCGAACTAAGGGAATTTAAAAATGGCACCCGGACGGGAAGATGCAAATGAAGCCCAGGATATTTAACTCCCGGGCTTCATTTGCAACTTCGAATGCCTACATTAGCCACCCTAGTTCAAACTAGGGGGCTAGTGTAGACATACCCTCAGATTCTCCTCATAAGTCATGTGCTCCAGCCCCCTAATCATTTTGATTGCCCTCTGCTGGACCATCTCCAATGTGTCCATATCCTTTCTATAGTGGAGATCCCAGAACTGGATACAATACTCCAGATATGGCTTCACCAGTGCTGAATAAAGTGTAATAATCAGTTTGCTAGATCTGCTGGCAGTGCTCCTCCTAATGAACCCTAAAATGCCATTAGCCTTCTTAGCTGCAAGGGCACCCTGTTGACTAATATCTGGCTTCTCATCCACTGTAACCCCCAGGTCCTTTTCTGCAGAACTGCTATTTAGCCAGTCAGTTCCCAGCCTGTAACAATGCTTTGGATTCTGTTACCAGATTTGCCCAATACTCTGGGGTATGCTCATTTATCAGGGTTACCCTTATGGGACTGGGGGAAGGTTAACAGTTCTATCAGTGTGCTGTTGGTGCTTACTTGGGCTCTCATATGGAGCTGAATTCTCCCTGCTGCCAATTCCCCCTCCCACTGGAGCTCTCCTGCAGGAACTAGGTTCCTCAGGATGGGGTTCTTACCACCTTAGCAACACACACAGACACTCACACCCACTAACAGAGCACGTCTGAGAGGACTGGGTACTCAGCACTGACAAGCTGACCCCCTCATATGTCCCTGGACTCAGCTGGCTGGGTTTCACAGCAATGCCACACTGCACCCTCCTGTGCCTTTGGACTCCGTGGGCTGGATTAAACAGCACTTTAAGCTGCCATCCTCATAAACCCCCAGGTTCAGCACCCCCTATCCCCACTTTCACACCACAGTCATTCACTGGTAAACCACACGATGAGCAAACCCCACAGGATTTGAGGCACTACAGGGATCTTTTGCTTGGGTACAAGAAGCGTTGTTGCAGAGCGAATGGGGAAGCCAAAACAACACCCCTTAAGGAAGAGTGAGCAAAAGAGAAAGAAAGAGAGAGAAGCAACCAGTTTAACAGTGAAAGTGATTTATTTCTGAGTAGTGAATAGATATCAAACAGTTACAATATTAAATCTAACAATTACAATATTAAATCTAAATTGAAACTGATTACAAATGTTAGGTAACCATATAACAGTTTACACAGGGCAGGGTCAGGAGGCTGTGCTTAGAGAGATAGTTGAGAGAGAGAGAGAGAGAGAGAGAGAGAGAGAGAGACCTCACCACTCCACGGAGCTTGCACTAATCGGGGTTCCCAGATGATGATGGTAGCCGGGGGTCCAGAGGGCAGGAGAGAAGCAGGACAGAGCCCCCAGCACGATCAGACAGGAGATGATGAAGTCTCAATGGAACTGATGCAGTTTAAGTCCAGGTATCAGAACAGTTTTCTTGGGGCAAGGAGAGGAGTTTTTATAGGGATAGTTCAAAGAGAAAGAGGAGAGACAATAGAGACTGATCACCCCTGGTTATGGGTGATGTTCCTTGAACGAGCTCACAATGCAACTAGGCAGTTTCAGTATTTTAGGTGTCAATAGGATCGTTACTAGAATTGGTCTGATAATGACTAATTTGGGTGTGAGCAGGCCTAGGTTCATTAGCATCTGGAGCAGGGATTTCCCATCAGGCAGTGCTTCTCTGCTTTCGGTGTCCCATAGTTCACTGCGGTTCCTGCCTTGGAAGAGCTGCTCTCCATTCTGTATGCTAATGAGATGTCCCTCTGTTCCATCTTTAATGCAAATGAGGCTGGGGTGTTTCCTTAATTATATCACCCTGGTCTGAAGCAGTTTAGGTGTGTCTTCCCCGGCCTTTTCATTGCTTTGTCTTTGATTCTAGCAGAGGCCTGAGGGAGGGGGATGGTTTTCCATAAATGTCACTCCCTGACTCCCCAAGAGCACAAGGCTGACAGGCGACCATGTTCTGGTTCCCCAAGAATCACAGAGCTGGTGGGTAACAATTCTTCTGTCCCAAGTGCAGGACTCTGTGCTTTTCCTTGTTGAACCTCATCAGATTTATTTTGGCCCAATCTTCCAATTTGTCTAGGCCACTCTGGACCCTATCCCTTCCCTTCAATGAATCAACCTCTCCCTCTAGCTTAGTATTGTCTGCAAACTTGCTGAAGGTCAAATCATACCCTCATCCAGGTCATTAATAAAGATGTTGAACAAAACGGGCCCTAGAACTCATCTTTGGGGCATTCCACTTGAAACCGATTGCCAGCCAGACATCGAGCCATTGATCACTACCCATTGGGCCCAACAATCTAGCCAGTTTTCTATCCACTTTACAGTCCATTTATCCAATCCATACTTCTTTGCCTTGCTGGCAAGAATATTGTGGGAGACCGTATCAAAAGCTTTGCATGGGAGTGTTCTCAGCCACCCAAACCCTATGGTTTTTTTCTGCACCTGCAGGCTCTTTAGTGATCTCTGAGAAATGAGTGGATGGGCTGTCAGTCCAGTTCTCAGAGGGCAGACATCAGCCTCCCTGGGTCAGCATAGAATGGCCTCCTGGCAGGTAACCAGGGTGGAGATTGCATGGGTGGAATAAACCAGAGAAGCTGACTTACCCTCGAGGTTGGGAGGGATCCTCAGGGAAGGCAGCAGTGAGGTCCATTGGGGTCATGGTAGGCATGAAATGCCTTTCTGTGGCCAGTAAAAGCAAATGGGTTCCAACATCCACTGCGTGTGCAGTGAGTGACAGGGGCCACATAAACATGAAAAGCTAAGCTGCTCACAGATAAATATTACTGGTTGCTGAGAGAGACAATCTGGCCTTTGAGCTTACTCTTTTTTCAGATCACAACATACATTATTAAAATAGATATAAAAGCTCATCCACCTTGTCTTGCCAATATTCTGGGATGCACACAACTCTAGCTACACTGTGTACAAACAGACAGACCAATCAATTGATCAGCAAGCATGGGGATGGATAGAAAGATAGGTGTGATGATAAAAGATAGACCCTCAGTTCCTTTCCCACCCCCAGGTGAACAACAATGGAGTGGTATCATTCGGCATCCCTGTTAACCAATTCACACCTGATTCCTTCCCACTGACTGACGGCCGGGCCTTTGTGGCACCATTCTGGGCTGATGTGGATAACCGCATCATGGGTGAGGTGTGTTACCGGCAGAGTCGAGATCCACAGCTTCTGCAGAGAGTCACGGCTGACATCAATGTCTACTTCCCTCATGAAGAGTTCACTGCAGCCTGGCTCTTCATAGCCACTTGGGACCGTGTGACCTTCTATGGCTCCAAGTCCTCCAAGGTAAAATACCAGAGGGTCTTGGTTACAGTGGTGGGTGAAGGCCTGGGAACCAGGTCTCCTAGGTTCTGTGCTTAGCTCTGAGAGTGGAATTGGGGTTACACCAGGTGTGGCATGGGAGTCAGGACTCCTGGGTTCTTTCCCCCAATCTGGGGAAAGTGAGTTTAGTGGTTAAAACATCAGGAACAAGGGCTCAGGACTCTTAGGCTGTGTCTACACTGGCATGAATTTCCGGAACTGCTTAAAACGGAATACTATCCCGTTTTCAGTTTTTCCGGAAAAGGAGCGTCTACATTGGCAGGCTGCTTTTCTGGAAAAGTGTCTGTGTTCAATGTAGATGCGCTTTTCCGGAAAAGAGCCCCGATCGCCATTTTCGCGATCAGGGCTTTTTTCCGGAAAAGACTACTGGGCTGTCTACACTGGCCCTTTTCCAGAACAGTGTTCTGGAATAAGGACTTATGCCCGAGCGGGAGCAGAATAGTTTTTCTGGAATAGCGGCTGATTTTGTACAGTAGAGCATCGTTGCTTTTCCGGAAATTCAAGGGCCAGTGTAGACAGCTCGCAGCTTATTCCGGAAAAGCGGCTGATTTTCCGGAATAAGTGGCCCAGTGTAGACACAGCCAGCGGGTATATCTACACTAGCCCTCTAGTTCAAACTAGGGAGGCTAATGTAGGCATTCAAAGTTGCAAATGAGGCCCGGGATTTAAATATCCCGGGCTTGATTTGCATCTTCCCATTTGGGCGCCATTTTTAAATCCCCCTAGTCTGAACTAACTGCCCGTGGCTACACGGGCAGTCAGATGTTAACTCGAACTAAGTCCTTAGTTTGAGTTAACTGTTACACTTCGTGGAATGAGGTGTTACAGTTAATTCAAACTAAGGACTTAGTTCGAATTAACGTTTGACTGCCGCGTGTAGCAGTTAATTTGGACTAGGGGGATTTCAAAATGGTGCCCGGACAGGAAGATGCAGGAAGATATTTAAATCCTGGGCTTCATTTGCAACTTCAAATGCCTACATTAGCCACCCTAGTTCGAACTAGGGGGCTAGTGTAGACATACCCAAAGGCTGTAATGCGAGTGTGGTGTAAAATGGTTAGAGCAGGGGAGCTGGCAGTCAAAACTACTAGGTTCTATCCCCACCTCTGGGAGCATGTGTGGTCCAGTGACTGAGCTCAATGGGAGCTGCAGGAGTGGGCTGGTGTTTATCTTGAGTCCCTATTGTGCAATGTCTGGCTGTGAATGGTGTGAGCCTTTGTCAGGGTCTGTATGGCTCAGTGGCTCCACTGAATGGGTGGAAAACAGAAAGATCCTAGGTTGTTCTTGCTGGCTCCTTACACCCTGGCTTGTACCACCTCAGCCAGGACCTGATCTTTCTAGTAAAGCTGGACCTTGCTAAAGGCAGCTGCTGGATCAGAGCTGGGATTCTCAAAGCAACTGCAGGGGGGTGAAGGTGGGGCTTGGAGCCAGATCCTCAGCTGGGGTGAACTTGTATTGCTGCTTGGAAATCCATGCTGAGCAGCTGGCTCTCTATGGCCTTCTACATTAATATGCCTTAAACAAATACCAGTTTTTAATTAAACACACAATCACTGTCTGGATAAATCTTCATTAAATACATTCTTGAGAACATTGGCTTCCAAGAACAATGAAACTGCAGAGCTCTTCCGGCCAGAGAACAAAAAGGCTCCAAGAGCGCAAGGCTCCCTGCTGCCCTTCCTCACCCTGGGCTGTGTCTAGACTGGCAAGTTTTTCCACAAAATCATCTGCTTTTGCAGAAAAACTTGCCAGCTGTCTACACTGGCCGCTTGAATTTCCGCAAAAGCACTGATGATCTCATGTAAGATTGTCAGTGCTTTTCCGGAAATACTATGCTGCTCCCGTTCGGGCAAAAGTCTTTTTCTGAAAGACTTTTGCACAAAAGGGCCAGTGTAGACAGCAGAGATTTGTTTTCCGCAAAAAAGCCCCGTTTGCGAAAATGGCAATCGGGGCTTTTTTGGGGAAAAGCGTGTCTAGATTGGCCACGGACACTTTTCCGCAAAAAGTGCTTTTGTGGAAAAGCGTCCTGCCAATCTAGACACTTTTTTCCGAAAATACTTTTAACAGAAAACTTTTCCGTTAAAAACATTTCCGGAAAATCATGCCAGTGTAGACGTAGCCCTGGTGTTTATCAGGAGTGACTCCACTGGAGTCAATGAGGCTGATTCCCTGCTCACTCATCCTGGGTTAGATCAAGAGTAACCTCCCTGAATATAATTCAAACTAGCCAATTAGCCCATCATAAAACGGGATTTTCAGGTCTCTCCTCCACATCGGTCTTCTCTCCTGAGCCTCCGGTCTCTCGCTCCATCTCTCTCTCTCTCCCTTCCTCCTACTGCCTCCCCCTATCTCTCTCTCAGCTCTCCTCCATCTCCTACCCCTCTCCATCTTTCTTTCTCTTCTCCCCCTCCTGCCTCTCACTCTCTCTTTCTCTTCTCCTCCTCATCCTGCATGGGGAGTGCAGAGCCGAAACAGCTGTTTGCACCACTTGCTCCCGCACGGCAACCCGGCTGAGCAGCTGCCTATGAGCTGCCCTCCTGCACCATTTCCTTTCACCCCAGCACTGATCTTGTGGCCTGCCAGCTGTCCTCCCCCTCCCCCTCTTTTTTGTTCCCCCCCCCCCCGGCCAGGCTCAGCACCCAGCCCCCACCCACAGGTGCCGACTGGAGGACTGAGCAGGGGGCAGCCATGGAACAGGCGGCTAGAGAGATGCAGCACTTTCCCCTTAAAAGCACCGCTTCTCTCCAGCTGACTGTGCAGCTGCTTGTGCTCCTCCAGCCTGTGACTCTCTCCCAGGCCCACTCCAGGTGGCGATCTCTCCCGGACTGACTGGACCAGATGTCAGCACAGTAAGGACGTGACGGAGGCTTCAGGCCCCTCTCCCTGGCTGTGTACGTCAGTGCCCTGCTCCCGTTCGCTTCCCGCCGTAGCGCTTGGCTGACTTCTGTGCCGCTCAGTTGGACCGCCGCGTGGGAGCAAGCTGTGTAATCGGCCGTTTGGGGTTCATGGGGAGCATGGACCCCAAACGGTTGATTACGCCACTTGCTCCCATGCAGTGGCCTGGCTGAGAGGTGCAGAAGTCAGCTGAGCACCACGGTGGGAGGCAACTGCGCCACCCAGAGGGAACAGCCAGCATTTCAGCATTATAGCGTGTCAGACATTGGGCTACTATATATATGACTAGCCAATTAGCCCATCATAAGACGGGATTTTCAGGTCTCTCCTGCACATGGGTCTTCTTTCCTGATCCTCTGGTCCCTCGTTCTGTCTCTTTTTCTCTCTCTCCTCCTCCTCCTACTGCCTCCCCCCTCTCTCTCAGCTCTCCTCCGCCTTCTGCCTCTCTCTCCGTTTCCTTCTTTCTCTTCTCCTCCTCCTCCTGCCTCTCACTCTTTCTCCTCTCTCCTCTGTCTCCGTCGGGAATGCACATGCCTGGGCGAGTCTGGCTCCCCGCCGGTCGATTCCCTCTCCCTTCTCCCCACCAGCCAGTTCCTCCTCCCAATTTCCCACAGCCAGCCTCACTGCCCCTGATTCCCACCCTCGACCAGCTTTGCTTCCCGCTGGCCAGCCCCACAGCCTCTGACCCCCACCCCTGACCACCTTTGCTTCCCACCGGCTGCCCCTCCTCCATTTTCCCCTTGTCAGCTACACTGCCTCTGACCCTGCCCCCAGCTCTGCTTCCCGCCCCCACCTCCTCCCCCCAGCCAGTCCCGCTCCTCTCCGGGCCGGCCCCTCCCCACTCCAGCCTCCAATCAAGGATGTCTGGGGTTTTTTTACCCTATCCTTTTGGCGTACGTAGCTGAGGGCGGGGTCATGTGCATCAACGCCCCGCCCCCCTTCACCTCCCACCATGGTGCTTGGCTGAGTTCTGCACCGCTCAACTGGGCTGCTGCAGAGGAGCAAGCGAAGCAAATGGCCCTTTGGGCTCCCTTGTGGTGGCCCGGCTGAGTGGTGCAGAAGTCAGCCGAGCGCCACAGTGGGAAACGAAGGGGGGCAGGATGGTGATGTACATGGCTGGGCCCCACCTCCTGGCCATATACGTCACCGCCTTGCCCCCCCTTCCCTTCCCGCCGTGGCGCTCAGCTGAGCGCTGTGCCCCTCAGCTGGGCTGCTGTGGGGGAGCCCAAACAGTCGCTTGCTGCCTCTGGCTCCCCCGCCGCAGCCCAGATGAGTTCGCAGCACTCAGTTCGCAGCACTCAGCTGAGCACCATGGCAGGAGGGGAAGTAGGGGCGGGGCGGGGCGGTAACGTACACGGCCAAGAAGCGGGACCGTGTACGTCAGCGTTACAGACTCACAGACATTGGGCTACTATATATGGGTATGTCTACATTGCCACCCTAGTTCGAACTAGGGTGGCTAATGTAGGCATTCGAAGTTGCAAATGAAGCCCAGGATTTAAATATCCCGGGCTTCATTTGCATCTTTCCGGGCGCCACCATTTTTAAATTCCCCTTAGTGTGGACTCCGTGCCCATGGCTAAACGTGGCACAGAGTAGGTAGTTCGAATTAGGCTCTCTAATTCAAAATACCGGTACACCTAGTTTGAACTACCTACTCCATGCCGTGCGTAGCTGCGGGCACGGAGTCCGCTCTAAGGGGGATTTAAAACTGGTGGCGCCTGGCAAGATGCAAATGAAGCCCGGGATATTTAAATCCCGGGCTTCATTTGCAACTTCGAATGCCTACATTAACCACCCTAGTTCGAACTAGGGTGGCAGTATAGACATACCCTATATGACTATCCAATTAGCCCATCA
Source organism: Pelodiscus sinensis (assembly GCF_052426305.1). NCBI lineage: Eukaryota > Metazoa > Chordata > Testudines > Trionychidae > Pelodiscus > Pelodiscus sinensis. The sequence goes on from NC_143073.1 coordinate 19,461,562, forward strand.
TAAGACGGAATTTTCAGGTCTCTCCTCCATGTCGGTCTTCTCTCCTGAGCCTCCGGTTTCTCTCTCCATCTCTCTTTCTCTTCTCCTCCCCCTACTGCCTCTCACTCAGGGGACCTCGGAGCCCAAATGGTCGTTTGGGCTCCGCACTCCCTGTGCTGCATGGGGAGCACAGAGCCCAAAACCGTGTGGTGACCCAGCTGAGCGGCGCAGAAGTCAGCCAAGCGCCATAGTGGGAGGCTAAGGGGGGCGGGGTGGTGATGTTCACAGCCAGGGGGCAGGGCCTGGAGCTACTGTCATGCCACACATCACCACCCCGCCCCCCCATCGCCTCCCACCGTGGTGCTTGGCTGACTTCTGCACCACTCAGTCGGGACGCCGCATGGGAGCAAGCAGAGCAAGCGGCCGTTTGGGCTCCCCCGTGGTGGCCCGGCTGAGCGGCACAGAAGTGAGCCAAGTGCCACGGCTGCAGGCGAAGGGGGGCAAGGCAGTGACATACACAGCTAGGCCCTGTCCCCTGGCCATGTATGTCACCGCCCTGCCCCCCTTCTCCTCCCGCCGTGGCGCTTGGCTGACTTCTGCACCACTCAGCTGGGCCACTGCGGGAGAGTCCAAACAGCCACTTGTGCTGCTTGCTCTCCTATGGCAGCCCAGCTGAGAGGCGCAGAAGTCAGCTGAGCGCCACGGCGGGAGGCAAAGGATGTTACAGAGGCAACAGCGCCGCCCAGAAGCAATACCAAGCGTTACACCGTTACAGAGTCACAGACATTGGGCTACTATATATATGATGATACTCTTGATTTACATAAAATGAGATGCAGAATCTGGTTCATAATCTCCAAAATCCTCAACAGTTGTTTTATTCCCATCTGGTGGCCAGTTTGGTGGCTTGGTTGGATTGAGTTTGATGGTTCTCAGCACAGTTCCTAGAGGACAGGCAATGATTTGACAACTCTTCTTTCTCTGCCAATAGCATTAATTTAACCCCTTCATTGTCTATGTCATCAAGCATTGCTTAGGACATGGCTCCAGAACCTCCCTCCCACTCAGGCAGGGCTTCCGGGTGGTGAACATGAGATTGTAACTGGTGTGTGGATAGACCTTTGTCTTAGGTGCTGGTTTGTGAATTTTCATTGATTGCCTTCCTCAATGTGGCTGCACTGCTGTAGGTGAACTCCTTCCAGGTGGTTCTAACCACTGATGGTGACCTGTCCTTCATCTTGCTGCACTACAGAGACATCCAGTGGACAACAGGGGTGGCGAGTGGTGGGGACTCCTATACTGGATTGGGGGGTATCCCAGCACAGGTAAGTCCCACCCAGTGTTCCCTGTAAACTAGGTGCTTGTGTGGCCACTCAGGAGAAATTCCAGTGCCACCCAGCTGATAAGCAGAGCACCCAAAGCTACATTTTTATTAATACTGGTGGTGCATATTTGTGTGTGCTTTGGTATACATAGAAAAATTTATTCTGCACATGGATGGAAAAAATCTGCTCATGGATGGAAAAGATTGGAGGGAACATTGGTCCCACCTCATTAACCTAGGCTATAAAACTGGGAGCCTAAGAAGGCAAGTTGAGCACACATGATTAATGCTTTCAATCAACATGAAGCCTAGAAGGCCTGTATTATGGGAAGCAGCTTCTGTCTCTCTATTAATCCATCCATCTCTGTACACTACCTACTGGGCTCCTAAGCCAAGTTACTGCCTAAGTGCTGGTGATTAGGAAAGAAGAAAGAGCCAGACCCTGAGTTCTAGTTTCAACAAAGTGTGTGGGTCAGTACTCCTGAGTTCTTGGAGTCTATTCACAGCCTGGCAGGAAGTGAGGGCTAGTGGATCAAAGCAAAGGAGCTGGGAATCAGGGCTCCTGAGTTCATACCCAGCTCTGCTGGGAGAGTGGGCGTCAGTGGTTGATGTGGGAGGACTGGAAGTCCTAGTTCTTGAAGGGATGTATACTTTAGTGGTCACAGAAGTGACATATTGTTAACCCTGGGTGATTTTCCAATAGCTGTCACCCACTACCGTCCTTTTCTTCCTGTGCAGTAGGGGGAGCAATATAAAACTGATTTCCCCCACGAGCCCAGTGCCTACAGATGCCCCATCATGGACCCTGGCATGGCCAAGACTCATGTGTATCCCATGGAGTTGAAACCGTGGCACTAGAGTTGTGTGTCTGCAGCACAAACAGCCACCATCTTCCTTTGATCCTCTTCTTGTTTATTCCACTCTCAGGCTGGATTTAACAGTGGAGGATCTAAAAAATACTTCAGCATTCCTGGTTCACGGACCCCAGACATCCTGAAGATCAGTTCAATGAGCAACATCAAGAGCCCTGGGCGCTGGGCTTTCCAGGTGGACAATTTTGCTGTACCCAACGGCTGCGTCTACAACGGTGTGTAGCAGAGGCTGCAACACTGCTGTCTGGTGGGGTGCAGTTTCTCTCACACCAGTGCACTTGAACCTCTTTAATTCAGCAACCCTGGGAAATAGAGTATGCCAGATTAAGGAAGTTTTCAGACCTTGAAGGGTGCTGGGACAGGATCTGAGAGAGAAGGTTAGGGTATGTCTACACTACCCCGCTAGTTCGAACTAGCGGGGTAATGTATGCATACCGAACTTGCTAATGAAGCCCAGGATTTGAATTTCCTGGGCTTCATTAGCATAAAGCCAGCGCCGCCATTTTTAAAAGCCGGCTAGTGCGAACCCCGTGCCGCGCGGCTACACGCGGCACGGGCTAGATAGTTCGAACTACGTAGCCATTCCGAACTATCTGTACGCCTCGTTCCACGAGGCGTACAGATAGTTCGGAATAACATACCCTAAGTGAGGGAGATGGGGGTGTGGACTCTGAGGGTATGTCTACACTACAAAATTAGTTCGAACTAACAGCCATTAGTTCGAATTAACTTTAATAGCGTCTATACATACAAACTGCTAGTTCGAATTTAAATCGATTAAACCTCATTCGAGCATTGCAGGGCGTGGAGTCACGTGTGACTCTGGGAGCAGGGCACCAGGTAAGAGCACCATCCCCATCCCCATCCCCCTCAGGGTATGTCTACACTACAGCACTAATTCGAACTAACTTAATTCAAAATAGTTAATTCAAATTAAGCTAATTCGAAATAACACATCTATACACACAAACTATTTTGAAATAGCATGTCCACACTGAGTGGACCCTGAACCGAAGTTAAGGGTGGCCGGAACCAGTGCCAGCAGGGTATCAGGTTAGGACTTAGTGTGTGGGGCTGCTGCCTGAGGCTAACTGAGCTCCATGCTTAAAGGGACCCTACCGCTACCTCAGACAGACAGTTCTCAGGGTTCCCCACTTGCTTGTCTACCTCAATGAGGGACAGCAAAGCAGTCCTGTCTTGGAGAGTCCTGAGTGCCCACACTCGGGACACCACAGCACTCAGCCACATGGAGCCAGAGATGCCCCTGGGAACGCCGGTGCGTCTCGGGGTCGTTTCCATCAACCCGGCTGCACTTGCTGCAGGCTGCCATCCGGGGGGGGGGGTCCATTGGGGAGCTGTGAGGACCCAGGAGGCCCTGAGGGAGAGCGTCCACCCTGAGGTGCCCGAGGAGCCACCTCGATCCTCCCCAGCGGGGGCTCGTGCCTCATTCCTCCTTCACGTCCTTCCACTTACCCCTCCCTAGCCCCCCTTCCTGATGTCAAACAAAAGATACGTATGTTCAAAAATAGAAACTGGGTTTATTGAACAAAACTGGGGTGGGAGGATGGACCTCTGGGGAGACTGGGAAAAGGAGGTGGGAGAAGGGAAGACAGAGGATGGGAGAGGGGAGGGGAAAACAAGGGAGGAGAGAGCTGAAAGGAGGAAGCAAGGGGAAGAAGTGGGAGGGGAAGCTCAGCGCTCAAGGTTGGGGGTCTTGCCAGACCAACTTGATTTTCATGCTAACCTGCTCCTGGGTTTGCAGCCAGGCTGGCAGCTATCCTGCCATAGACGGTCGCATTCCTCCATCTAGTGCAAAGATCATGGATGTTGGGGGCATCCCCCCCAAACCTGAATAAGGTCCATGATCTCTACCCTGGACCAGGAAGGCGCCTGCCTTCTCCAGCCCCTGTCAGGCTCCTGAGAGCTGGCAGACTGCTCCTGGGGAGTGGTGGAGGGCTGGCTGCCAGTAGCTGACTGGCTCATGTTTTGGGGCCTCTTGGTCAGGGGCTCCGGTGGCCGCTGCTGGCTCTGGGCTGGCAGGCTTGGAGCTGGCACAGGCACTGTGGCCAGGGTCTACCCCTTTAATGGCTCCAGGGCTGGGGAGAGGAGAGTAAGTTTTCCTGGTTGTGCCCAGAGTGGCCACCAGGGCTCCCTGGGAAGGGCTGGAGGCCCCCTATTTCGAATTAAGTGTCTATTTCGAATTTGGCGTTACTCCTCGTAGAATGAGGTTTACCAAATTCGAAATAAGTGCTCCACTATTTCGAATTTATTTTGAAATAGCGATTTGGCTGTGTAGACTCTAGGAAAGTTAATTCAGAATAATTGCTGTTATTTCGAATTAACTTTGCAGTGTAGACATACCCGCACAGATTTACTGGAGCATAAACATACATGGGCAAAGACCCACTTTGTCAGATGCACGTCCTGCAGCAGTGCACAGAGCTGCTTCTTCCTCCTGCTGCCAGGGTCTGAACCATGGGTGTCCCCAGATTAAGGACACCCAGATTACGGGGTTTCAGGTATATATTACTGACAGCACCTTGCACTGGCTTTGGCTAAGGCCCCCATCTTATTTCTTATCTCCCTCTGACCCACAGATCCTGTTTGAGACCATCAAGTACTTCCATGAAGCTTGGAAGCCTGGTCTCTGGGCCTTGGCCTGTAAGGCCTAGAGAAGCACGTCTCTCTCCCAGACACCTAGCACCTCCGTCCCAGCCCATCCCTTCCCCTTTCCCCTCCAATTGCTCACCCCATCTCTGTTCCCTTCCAGCCCATCCACCTTGCTAGACCCAACTCTCTTTAGCATCAGCCCCCATCCTTCCCTTTAACCGTATCTCTTGCAGCTCCAAAGTGTGTCTCCCTCCACCTTGGCCCAGACAGCTGCTGCCTCCCCATCTTGGGCACAGAGTCATGTCTCCTGTTCTCTTCCCGCAGCCAACTTCTTGCCCTCCGGCACCTTCTTCTGGAGCAACCAGAGGTGTGAGCACAGGTGCCAGTGCATGTATGGTGACGATGGGGTGACATGCCAAGCACAGGGCTGCTCACTGGATGAGGTCTGCCATCCAGTCTCCTGGTACCACGTATGTCAGCCCATCAACCGAGCATCCTGCCAGGCATGGGGGAGCCGGCACTACACCACCTTCGATGGGAGACGCTACCACTTCCAGGGGGCTTGCACCCATGTGCTGTCTCAGCTTTGCGCCCCTCACCAGCCTTCTGGCCTGGCACCATTCCGGGTGGAGGCAGAGAGTGAGAAGCCAGGAGTGGTACAGGGGGCACCTGGCACCCGGCTTGTCCGGGTCACAGTCTATGGGAAGGACATCACCATGGACCAAGGAGCCATTGGATACATCATGGTAAGTCGAGGACAGAGACTCCAGGACTTAAGCTGAGCCCCAGAGTTACTGCTCTGCCTTCATACTCCCACAGCCCTTAGCAACACAAACCTGTCCCGTACTGCCCCCAGTACCTGCCTGCCCCAGGCCCTCCCATGCTACCCCCAGTGCTCTCCTGCCCTCCTATACTGCCCCGCTTCATCAGATTTTTCCCTCCCACACTCTATCTAGTTGCCATTAATAACAGATGGCAGAGGTTGGACATCCACGGCTTGTGCCCTGTCCCCACGACACACTGGGCTCGTCTACACTGGCCCCTTTTCCGGAAGGGGCATGTAAATTTCACCAGTCGTCGTAGGGAAATCCGCGGGGGATTTAAATATTCCTGTAGGAATAAGAGCCTCCGGAAAAGGGTGCTTTTTCCGGAGGATTGGGGCCAGTGTAGACGCTCTTTTCCGGCTTTTTTAAAAGCCGGAAAAAAGCGGCGGACATTTTTATTTAAATGCCGCGGGGGATATTTAAATCCCCCGCGGATTTCCCTACGACGACTGGTGAAATTTACATGCGCCTTCCGGAAAAGGGGCCAGTGTAGACGTAGCCATCGGGTGTAACACATAGGCTGGCTTGCACGGGGCTCTCCTCAGAGGAAAAGATACTCTTGGAGCGAAAAAAGGTGGGAAAGAGCTAAGCATCTTTATTATGCCCCTCATCTCTTCTCCCTATCTGTGCCACTCCCTCCATCCCATACAACTTTACCATTCTCACCCCTCCTCCGACCCTCCCCATCCCCTACATCCCCCCCATCCCCTACAATCTCCCCATTCTCACACCCCACCCTTCCCCGACCGCTACAACCTCCCCTTTCTCACCTCTCCTTCAACCTTTCCCTGTTCCCTACAGTCTCCCCTTTCATAACCCTCCCCCATCTCCTACAGCCTCCCTATTCTAACCCCTCCTGCGTCCCTTCCCTGTCCCCTAGGGCTTCCCCATTTTGACCCCTCCTCTGACTCTCCCCTGTCCCCTACAGCCTCCCCTTTCTCACCCCTCCTCCAACCCTTCCCCGACCTCTACAATCTCCCCGTTCACACCCTTCCCCCATCCCATACAGCCTTCTCATTCTCATCCCTGCTCTGGCCTTTCCCCCTCCCCTACAGCCTCCCCATTCTCGCCCCTTTCCTCTCCCCTATAGCCTCCTCATTCTCATCTCTCCTCTGACCCTTCTCCCTCCCCTACAGCGTTCCTTTTTTCACCCCTCCTCCAAATCTTCCCAGTCGCCTACAGCCTCCTCATTCTCATCCTTCACCTATCTCCTTCAGCATTGGTTCCCAACATTTTGGGGCTGCCAGGCGCTGTGCATCCGGGGGCGGGGCCGCTCACGGGCTATGGGCCTGGGGGTGGGGCCAAGCATGTGCAGTGTGCCCAGGGCCGGCACCAGCATGTGCCGCGACCCCGGGCAGGGGCCACCCAGGTGCCATGCATCCAGGGCCGGCACCAGCATGTGCCGTGCACCTGGGGCTGGGGCCAGAGTCGGCATCGGCATCTGCTGTGACCCCGGGCAGGGGCCGCCCCGGCACGGCATGCCCGGTGCCGGCACCGGTATGTGCCACGACCCCGGGGCAGGAGCCCCCATGCGCCCAGGGCTGGCACCTGCCGCAAGCCCAGGGGCGGGACCAGCCCTGATTGCTCCGCAGGCACACATAAATGGCCCAGTGGGTGCAATAGCACCCACGGGCACCGCGTTGGGGACCACTGTCCTACAGTGTCCCCATTCTCACCCCACCTCCAACCCTTTCCCGTCCCCCACAGCCTCCCCATTCATACCCCTCCTCTGACGCTTCTACCTCCCCTACAGCTTCCCAATTCTCACCACTCCTCCAACCCTTCCCGGTCGCCTACAGCATCCCCATTCTTATCCCTCCTCCAATCCTTCCCCATCCCCTACAGCATCCTCCTTCTCACCTGTCCTCCAACCCTTCCCCCTCCCCTGCAGCCTCCCCATTCTCACCCTTTCTCAAACCTTTCCTCCCCACTGTCACCCCTCATCTGACCCTTCTCCCTCCCCTACAGCATCCCCATTTTCACCCCTCCTTCAACCCTTCCCATACCATACAGCCTCTTCATTCTCATCCCTCCTTCGACCCTTCACCCTCCCTACAGCCTCTTCATTCTCATCCCTCCTCTGATCCTTCACCCTCCCTACAGCCTCTTCATTCTCATCGCTCCCCCGACCCGTCACCCTCCCTACAGCTTGTTCATTCTCATCCCTCCTCTGATCCTTCACCCTCCCTACAGCCTCTTCATTCTCATCCCTCCGACCCTTCACCCTCCCTACAGCCTCTTCATTCTCATCCCTCCGACCCTTCACCCTCCCTACAGCCTCTTCATTCTCATCCCTCCTCCGACCTTTCACCCTCCCTACAGCCTCTTCATTCTCATCGCTCCCCCGACCCTCCCTACAGCTTGTTCATTCTCATCCCTCCTCTGATCCTTCACCCTCCCTACAGCCTCTTCATTCTCATCGCTCTTCTACAGCCTCCCCATTCTCCCTCCCCTCCAGCCCCCCTCCTCTCCTTCCCCTACACAGCATACCCATTCTAACCTCTCCCTGATCCCCTACAGCCTTCCCATTCCCACCTCTCCTCCGATCCTCCCCCATCCCTTGCAACCTCCCCATTCTTTCCCGGTCCCCCATCCTCTGCAACCTCCCCATTCTCAGCCCTCCTACAACCGTTCCCCATGCCCTACAGCCTCCCCATTGTCACCCCTTCCCCGTCTCCTACAGCCTCCCAATTCTTATCCCTCTCCATCCCCTACAGCCTCCCCATTCTCACCCCTCCTCTGACCCTTCCCCTTCCCCTACAGTCTCCCCTTTCTCACTGATCCTCCAACCCTTTCCCGTCCCCCACAGTGTCCCCATTCACATCCCTCCATCATCCTGTACAGCCTCCCTATTCTCACCCCTCCACCATCCCCTACAGCCTCTCCATTCTCACCCCTCAGCATTCCCATCCCTCCTTTTACCCTTCCCCGTCTTCTACAGCCTCCCCATTCTCACCTCTCCCCCATTCCCTAATGTCTCCCCATTCCTATGCCTCCTCCAACCTTTCCCCATCCTCTACAGCCTCCTCATTTTCATCCCTCCTCACCCCCTACAGAAGTGGTGGCCCACCTAAATCCGAGGAGGAGCCAGAATTTACCAATGCATCTTGTTAAAGAGAAATACTTCTATGTCACTAGCCCTGATCATCTTCCCACCACCACTCTCAGCACATCACACCCATGGGGATCCCCACTGGTCAGTGCTGCATCCTTCTCCTTTTCCTTCTGCCCACTGTGATCAGCTCTTTCTCAGTGGGAGACACTGGAGGGGGGAGCATGGGTGTGACAGGCTCAGTGGAGAGGGTGGAAAGTGGTAGGATCCTAGGGGGAAAGGGTAGAGGGGGACAGTGCTTAGGGCAGAGCTGAGGCTTGAACAGTGAGCACCTTCCACCCTTGTGGAAAGTTTGCACCTGCAGCTCCAGCCCTGGATTTGGAGCCGATTGTAGCACCTATATTAGGAGCTGCATATTAAGTTCTCGCCCCTCCTCCAACCCTTCTGCATCCCCTACAGCCTCCCCATTCTCACCCCTCCTCCGACACTTCCCCGTCCCCTACATCCTCCCCAGTCTTACCCCTCCCCCATCCCCTGCAGCCTCCCCATTGTCACTCCTCCACTGACCGTTCCCTGTCCCCTACAGTACCCCCACATGTTCTCACCCCCTCTGTTGTTTTTTTTTGCAACATATTTAACAATTCTGGGAAGGATGTTGTGGTCCATTAAAACATTTGTGTTGATAAAAGGAAATGCGATTGGGCATCTTTGACTGTGTCCACACTTCACACTGATTGCTGGCTGCAGCAGACAGACCTGTCATAATTCTGATTGCTAGCACGCTACCAACAGCGGGGGGAAGAGGGGGAGAACAGCAGGATGGGCTCACCGCCCTGAGTGTATACCCATCCAAAACACTAGGCAGATAGCCGTGACTACTTGATGAGTTCAGTGAACAGCATGAGGGTGTCTCCTCCAGCTCAAAGTGCAGAGTGTCTAAGTTAAGTGGGAGTGTTAACAAAACAAGCACACAAAACAAAGAGTTTTAAACAGACTCCATAACATTTTTTCCCCCTCTCAATCCAGCTGCTTTACAAGTATGCCATAGCCTAGGGTGACCATAGGTCTTTCAGGGAAAAAAAGATAGGGAGGACATGGATTTCTAAGGCAATTTTAAAAAAAATCTAGTCCTACAAACAACCCTCTGAAGTCTTTAGATGCTATATATTCATAGATTGATTTGGCTAGAAGGTGGTCCTTTATGATCATTACACATGGCCTTACACTGATTGCTTCATCAATCCAATAACTTCTGGTTAAGTTGAGGAATATATTTTAAAAAGAGAGATACAGTTTTTCAGGGGTGAAAGTAACAAATTTCTTACAGGTACTGTCCTATCACAACCCACTGTCTCCCATGATAGAACTTTCAGTGTGGTATGGAGTGCAGGGGGGCTTAGGGCAAGGGATAGGTGAGTGTGGGAGAGATGAGGGCAGGGGATTGTGTTGTAGGGGGTACAGGAGTCCAGGCAGGATATCAGTAGTTGGGACGTGCTCAGGTTAGGGGGTTTGGAATACAGAAGTCAGAGCAAAGAATTGGCCACTGGATCTCCACGGCTGGCTGGGGTGGCAGGGATTGCATTGACTGGCAGCCAGATCCCTGGTGTTGGGGCAGGGCAGTGGGGACTGCACTATTGGGTACTGGGACTGGAGCATAGAGAGCTCCACAGCTAGCCAGCCTGTGGAGCATGGGCTTACTTTGACCTTTGCTTTTAAAAACTTTAAAAACAACAAATAGTCCAGCAGCACCGTAGAGACGTCCAAAAGGTGTAGATGGGCTCAACTCACTTCTTGCAAGGCTCCCTTATTGTCCCCTCAGAGGATATGTCTACACTACAGCACTAATTCGAACTAACTTAATTTGAATTAGTTAATTCGAACTAAGTTAATTCGAACTAGTGCATCTAGATCTAAAAACTAGTTTGAATTAGCATTTTGCTAATTCTAACTAGCATGTCCACATTGAGTGGACCCTGAACCGAAGTTAAGCCTGGCCGGAAGCAGTGCCGGCAGGGCATCAGGTTAGTACTGAGAGCGTTGAGCTGCTGTCTCAGGCTAGCCAAGGTCTGTGCTTAAAGGGACCCAACCCCCACCCCAGAGAGACATTTCTCAGGGTTCCCCGCTTGCTTGTCTACCTCGATGAGCGACAGCAAAGCAGTCCTGTCTTGGAGTGCCCTGAGTGCCCACACTCGGCACATCACAGCACTCGGCCATCAGCCCGGCTGCACTTGCCGCAGGCTGCCATCCGGGGGGGGGGGGGTCGTCAATCAGGGGGCTGCAGGAGAGCTTCCACCCTGAGGAGCCCGCAGAGCCACCCCAGTCCTCCCCATTGGGGGCTCGTACCCCATTCCTCCCTCACTTCCTTCCACTTACCCCTCCCTAGCACCCCTTCCTGATGTAAAAAATAAAGGACACGTGTGTTCAAAAATAGAAACTCTCTTTATTTAACAAAACTGGGGGGGAGGATTACCTCTGGGGAGACTGGGAAAAGGAGGTGGGAGAGGAGAAGAGAGAGGGTGGGAGAGGGGAGGGGGAAACCTGGGAGGAGGGAGCTGGAAGGGGGAATCCAGGGGAAGAAGGAGTAGGGGAAGTATCAAACTATGGGACGCCATATCTTCAGTACTGTGTACAGATGTGATCTCCTTACCCCAGAAAAGATATTTTGGCCTTGGAAAGGGTTCTGGAAAGAGTAACTAAAATGATCAGGGATTTGGAACAGGTCCCATATGAAGAGAGGCTAAAGAGACTGGGACTTTTCAGCTTAGAAAAGAGGAGACTGAGGGGGGGGATATGATAGAGGTCTATAAAATCACGAGTGGGGTGGAGAGGGTGCATAAAGAAAAGTTCTTCATTAGTTCCCATAATATAAGGATTAGAGGACACCAAATGAAATGAATGGGTAGCAGGCTTCAAACTAATAAAAGAAAGTTCTTCTTCACAAAGCAAATAGTCAACCTGTGGAACTCCTTGCCACAGGAGGCTGTGAAGGCTAGAACTATAACAGAATTTAAAAAGAAGTTAGATAAAGTCATGGAGGTTGGGTCCATGGAGTGATATTAGCCAGGGGGTAGAAATGGTGTCCCTGGCCTCTGTTTGTGGAAGGCTGGAGATGGATGGCATGAGACAAATGGCTTGGTCATTGACTTTGGTCCATCCCCTCCAGGGTACTTTGTGTTGGCCGTTGTCGGCAGACAGGCGACTGGGCTAGATGGACCTTTGGTCTGACCCAGTACAGCTGTTCTTATGTTCTTATGTTCTAAGCTCAGGGCTCAGGGTCGGGGGTCTCACTGGACCACCTTGATTTTCATGCAAACCTGCTCCTGGGTTTGCATGTGGCCTTTGGTGACCAGGCTGGCAGCTATCCTGCCCTAGATGGCCACTTTGCGGTGCCTAGTGTGGAGGTTGTGGACGTTGGAGGCCTCCCCCCAAACCTGGATGAGGTCCACAATCTCCGCACTAGACCAGGAGGGCGCCCACCTCTTGCGGCCCCGGGCAGGCTCCTGGGAGCTGCCAGCCTGGTCCCGGGAAGAGGCGGAGGGCTGGGTGGCAGCAGGTGTCTGGCTTGTGCCATGCCAGATGCAGGGTCTGCTGGCTGGGTGCTGGCAGGCTTGCACCTGGCACGGGCACCGTAGCCAGACCGTGCCCCTTTAAGGGCTCTGAGGCAGGGAGGGGGGCAGAAGAGTTTCCTTGGTTGTGCCCAGAGTGGCCACCAGGGCAAGCTGGGGAGGGCTAGCCTCCCACTAGTTCGAATTAAGTGGTTACACAGCCCTTAATTCGAACTACTTAAATTCAAACTAGGGTTCATAGAATGAGGTTTATCTAGTTCGAATTAAGCTCTCCGCTAGTTCGAATTAAGTTCGAACTAGCGGTTTGCATGTGTAGCGCCTATGAAAGTGAATTTGAACTAACGTCTGTTAGTTCGAATTAACTTTGTAGTGTAGACATACCCTTAGCTCTTTAGCCCCACCAAAGGAAAGGAGCTAAGAGGGGACAATAAGGAAGCCTTACAAGAAGTGGGTTGTGCCCACAAAAGCTCATGATCCCATCTACATACTTTGTTGGTCTCTAAGGTGCTGCTAAGACTATTCACTGTTTTTTAAGTTTTTCTGGTTACAGACTAACTCAGCTCCTCCTCTGAAGCTTTGGTTTGAATATAGACTCTTACAGATACTGTAGAATGACTATTGTCCATTGTTCCAATAGTTCATTCCCATGCTGTTAAAAGTGTGGCTCATTTTTGGTCTGATTTTCTTTCTCTTCAACTTCCAGGCCTGAAATAATATTCTGCCTTTTTGTCTGCTGGATTCACAAGTGCTCATTCCCAGCAAACTGTTCCCGGGGGATCATAAGGAGGGATCATGGAGAGAGATAAGCTATAAGCATGATCCTCCACAGTGGTCAATCAGAGTAGCTTAGCTGATGGCAACAGAACTGTGCCAATTTACAGTAGCCCAAATGCCCTAGGGCGCTTTAAAGTGAAGATTCTTAGCTAGAGCTCAGTGCTTTATTCTTATCAATCCCCTGCTAGGTGAATGGGATAAAGTCTCTCCTTCCGGTCGCTCTTCTCAGTGGGAAGATCCAAGTACACCAGAATGGCTTCTCTGTTAAAATTGCCACTGATTTTGGGCTGGAGATTTCTTATGATGGGATTCAACATGTGGTGGTCACGGTGCCCTCAACTTACCATAACTTGACCTGCGGCCTGTGCGGGACACTGACTGGTGACCCCTCCGATGACTTCCGGACTCCAAATGGCAGTTTAGTCACGTCAGCTGCTCTCTTTGCCACAAGCTGGCAGGTAAAGGGTGGCAGGCACCAGTGTGTGGAGGACCAGGAGCTGCCTTCTTGTCCCACTGCTGAACAGGTTCATTACTCTGGCCATGACTACTGCGGCATTATGCAAATGTCTCCAGGCCCCTTCACAGCCTGCGTGCAGGCCCTGTCCCAGGCAGGCTGGGTGGAGACTTGTATATATGACCTGTGTATGTCCAGCGGGAATCAGACTGTGCTGTGTGGGGTTCTGGGTGCTTATGCAGAGAGCTGCCAGGCAGCCAACATCACTGTGGGGCAGTGGAGAACAGACCGATTTTGTGGTAAGTAAAATCTCTGCAAATCTTTAGCTAACCATGAAGTACCTGTGCTGTCCATCTGTCTTAAGCACTTATATGGCCTCCATCGCCTCAGTAGATGATTGCCTCACCATCTGGAATAGCATTTTTCTCACAGTAGTTTTGTGAGGCAGGGCACTGCTATTTCACAGATGGGGACTTGATCCACACAGAGGATCAGGCTATGGCTACTTTGCAGTGCAGTATGGTGTGTGAAATGCAGAGTGCACCACATTGTTGCACTCCAGTTGCCCCATGTGGATGCTGCTGGGGTGTACCAAATGGTCACTACCTTTTCTTAACATAGTCCTCCTTCATACTGGACTGTGATAACATGAACTAGTTACCTCTTAGCTCATGCTAGTCACACCCACATAGGCTAGTTAGAGCACATTAGTGCACACTGCAGCTCCTCCCTCCCCCCAGTCCAGTGGTCTCAAACCGTGGCCATCCTCCAGGTGATCCGCAGCTTGAGCGCAGCCCTCCTCCTCACACTGCTGCTCCAGCCTAGCAGGCGCTATGCAGCCATGGGACTGAAACATCAGCTCCAGCTTCCCGCTTGGAGGGCACGGGGAGGGGGCGAAGTGTGTGAAGAAAGTCCTGACCTTCCCCACCAGACCTGGCTCACAGAGAAAGACAGAGCAAGTGGAGCAAGGGTCTCCATTCACTGCCGCTCCGCCCCCTCCTTACCATGCTGGGAGAGTGTCAGCACAGGGATGTGCTGTCTGGACACTTTCTCCACTGCTCCCATTGACTGCCAATGAGGGGGAAGCACCCCCTAATGCCCACATTCCACACCCCAATGCCCCCTCACTCACCCTGCCTCCAAGACCCCTCACCCCAGCTTGCTCCTACACACTCCCTTGCTCTCACACCCTCCCTCCTGGCCAGACACCCTACCCCCAATCTGCTCCTGCATCCTCCCTCCTGGCCAGACTCTACACCTTCCCAGACACCCTAATCCCAGACTGCTTCTGCATTTCCCTTGCTCCTGCCCCTTCCCCCGGACAGACATCCTACTCCCAGCCTGCTTCTGCACCCTCTCTTGCTTCCACACACTCCCCCTGGTCAAACACCCTACTCCCAGCCTGCTCCTGCACCCTCCCTTGCTCCTGCAACATCCCCTCTGGCGAGATACCCTACCCAGGACCCCTCCTGCACTCACTTTTACTCCTGCACTCTCCCTCCTGCTCACATCCTGCATCTTCCCTTGTTCCTGCTCCCTCCCTTGGCCAGACATCCTACTCCCAGCCTGCTTTTGCACCCTACTTCCCACCCAGACCTCACAACCTCTCCCCCTTTTGCACCTCACCTCCCTCCCAGATCCTGCACCCATCCCTATCCTACTCACTGGCAGCCCTTGGAACCCCACACTGAACCCCTCATTTTTGTCCCCATCCCAGAGCCCCAAAGGGGTCCACAAAATCCACTAATTTCAGAACCCTAGAAAAGTAAATCTGGCCTATGGGAAGCCCTGAACCTCAGCCCTCCCTATCTCTTCCCCTCACCACATGGGGGCTGAAGTGTCAGAGGAGTGAGGTGTCTCATTTGGGGGCCACATCAGTGAGGGTTGGCGGTTCTTGGAGGAGTTGGGTGAGGTTTTTTTTGTTTTGGTTTTGGTTTTTTGCTTTTCACTTGTGTGGTCCCCAACTGATTTTTCTGTGGGGTCAGTGGCTCCTGACCCAAAAAAGGTTCCTCATCCCTGCCATAAATAAAACTTTTTGTGTTGAACATAAATTATTATTTTACTTTATTTAAAATTAAGTTTGATAAACTAATACAAGAAAGTTAAAAGGCTTAATCTGTTTAATAATTTAACCATTCTCCCTAGCTGCACCATTAGCAAAATGGCTTAGGTGTAATTAACAGTGAGTTTACATTAGCAACAGCTGGTCCGTGGAAAGGTTTGCATTGAGCCAGATGGGCCAAAAAGTTTAGAACCACTGTGCTAGTCCAAAGTCTGCACAAGATATCCCAAGAAGTACATTTTGAGCCTAATACTGATCTCAATTCCACACTGGCTCCCATCATGTAACATCTGATATATGCAGTTATGAGATTGGACTGAGGCCCTTTGTTTACTTCTCAGATTCTGCATATTTGAGGGTGGCAGGTAAGAAATAAAATTGCTGGTGTCATTGCTGCCAACAATTTCACAAATATTGGCAAGGAAGGGTGGACTAGCCCTTTGGGCAATGTACTGAACTAGGGTTTAGCCTCAATTCCTGCTTTGCCACAGACTTCCTGTGTGACCTAGGGCATGTGTGTGCCTCTGCTCCCATCTGCAAAATGGTGGTAAGCCTTTTCCCGTCTGATGTCTGCATAGATTATCAGCTCTGAGACAGGGACTGTTTCTTACTATTATTAGTGTCTGCAGAGTGCCTAGCACAACAAGGGCCTCATTTCCATTCAGGCGTCTAGATGCTTCTTTAATACAAAGAATATCTATCTATCTATCTATCTATCTATCTATCTATCTATCTATCTATCTATCTATCTATCTATCTATCTATCTTCTGTTTGATTGTTCAAGAACTCATCCTAAGCCATAAGAGCTACAGACTACACTGCTGTCTGTCACAGCTAATAGGCCCAACCCTTCAGATGACTTCCCTGGGAGTTGCAGGTTCTCAAACACTGGTTCATTTCTGTGGTTCAGGGTGCTAACAATGTTCTCCTTTTCCTTCCTTTGAGTCTAGGGGTCACTTGTGCAGAGAACAGCCATTATGAACCCTGTACCAGTGCCTGTCCTGCCAGCTGCATGGATTCCACGGCCCCCCTGTACTGCCCCCAGCCGTGCAGAGCGGGCTGTGTTTGTGACAAAGGCTACATTCTCAGTGCAGCCACATGCGTGTCCCTGAGTCAGTGCGGCTGCACGCTGGAGGGTCGGTATCACCAGCTGGGAGAGGAGGTGATCTTGACAGACACCTGCAGCAGGAAATGCAGCTGCCGCCAGCCAGCCCAGCCCATGCAGTGCCAGGATCATGCCTGCGGGGCTCTGGAGACGTGCAGAGTTGTGGATGGCGTCCGAGGCTGCTACCCTGTGACGTTTGGCACCTGCAGGGTGTTTGGCCACATCCACTACACCACGTTCGACGGAGTCATGTTTGATTACCAAGGAGTTTGCAAATACACCCTGAGCAAGTTCTGTGGGCCCCCCGGGAGCCTCCCGGACTTTGCCGTCAGAGTAGAGAATGAGCACAGAGGCTCCATCGCGGTGTCCTGGACACGCCTGGTGGAGCTGGATGTCTACGGGGAGCGTATTGCTATGGCCACGGGACAGTACGGCCAGGTGCAGGTGAGAGCATTTCCATGGCTTCTCTTACATTTTGCTTTTTTCCCCAGCAAGTAACTTGGAAAGAGCCACAAGGGCACTCTAAATCAGAGTGGATGCAGCTATCCTGAAGGGATGCTACAAAGTCAAGTACAAGCTGGAGTGCTGTATTCTCTGACTTCTCCCCCTTCTCCAAGTATAGGCATGACCCTTCCTGCCCTTGAGGAGGGGGACGATAGTGTAAAACTTGTACATTCATGCTATAGTCTCCTCATAACATGGGGAATGCCAGTTTTCCCAGGCCAGACACACATCCTGTTCTTTAAGATTTCTTCTTGTCTCATTTTCCCCATAGGTGAATGGATCCCTGGTCAATCTTCCCTTGGTGCTTGCTTCAGGTAAAGTGTATGCCTATTTCAGTGGCTCGTCCTCTGTGGTTCAGACAGATTTTGGCCTCTCTGTATCCTATGACTGGTTCGACTCTGTGTCGGTTTCTGTTTCTGAGGCCTATTCTGGGTTCCTCTGTGGACTTGGTGGAGACTTCAATGGGAACTGGAGTGATGATTTTCGAACTCCGAATGGTTCTGTGGTCCATGACCCTGCCACCTTTGGCAACAGCTGGAGGGTTGCCAATTCCCATTTTCACTGCACAGCCGTTGGGCTCCCCGCCCATTGTAATGAACGAGCCCAGTACAGATCCCAGACCTATTGCAGGATCATCGCAGACTCTGCTGGGCCTTTTAAAGTGTGTAACAAACCAGCTGATGCTCATGTTCACATGAAGAACTGCATGCAGGATATGTGTGCAACTCAGGGAATCCACGAGACTCTGTGTCAAGTGCTTCGCAGTTATGCTCAGCAGTGTCAAAGTCGGAGCATTGCCATTAAGCCATGGAGACAGCAGGCTGCATGTGGTAAGCAGATGGTTCCAGACACATGCTCTTCCTCTCTTATTGAACAGCTCAGACATTAGCCTGAGTCACATTGGTCAGGGCCGGCTTTTCCTGTTCCTACATTCTGATGCTTTCCTTTCAAAGATCAGTATAAAAATCTTTAGATGATGAGGACAGATCATTTATTTCTTTGTTCCCAGTTTTCGTTCTTCAGAACAAATTAGCTTTTCTGATACAGTGTCGACTTTTATTCTTCCTGCTTTCAAATGTCAGTCTCTCAAAATGTCCTACCAAGCTATGAGCCAGCACTACAAAGCTGGTAAAACACAGGAGTCATTAGTTTCTCAATAGAGCTCCAATATCAGATCTAGTTTGAAATTAATAAAATGAAAATGAGTGCGAGAAATGTTCATCTTAGATGCAAAACTGCCAGTTCTAATGGGTAGAATTTTGACAAGTGCTCTTGGGATTTAGGAGCACAAATCCCACTGGGATTCATACTATAAGTTGCTCAGGTACCTCTCAAAATGCCAACCAACATGAAAATATTTTTTCACACAACCATCCCTTTTCATGTTCTATCATATTATCCCTATTTTCATTCCCTCTCTGGGGTTTACTGCCTGGTAGGGACTCCCTGGAACACTCCTTTGGGATTTAACAATCCTTTTTATGTCCCTTTCAGAGTTAATCTGCCCCCCCAACAGCCACTATGAGCTCTGTGGACCTTCCTGCCCGGCCTCTTGTGCCCACCCAGCTGTGCCCTCCCGCTGCCGGACTGCATGCCAAGAAGGGTGCCAGTGTGACCCTGGCTTTGTGCTGAGTGGCACTGACTGCGTGCCTCGGGAGCAGTGCGGCTGCACCCACAATGGCAGATATCACCTGGCGGGGGAAAGCTTCTGGGAAGGAGAAAATTGCCAGAGATTGTGCAGGTGCAATGGCTCCTCCCACGCTGTCCAGTGCTCCAGCGCTGCCTGTGCTCCCGGGGAATCCTGTGGCACTCGCCGGGGGGTTTATGGCTGCCACGAGAGAACCAACGGCATCTGCTGGGCGTCTGGGCTGCCCCACTACACTACGTTTGACGGCAAGCGCTACGACTTCCAGGGCACCTGCAGATATGTCTTTGCTGAACTGTGTGCGGCATCAAAGTCCTTGCCCTTCTTCAGAGTGGAAGTGAAGAATGAAAACCTGCCCCATGTCCCTGTGGCTGTGACGTCGGAGGTGTTTGTCCTTGTGAGCGGAGTTGAGATCCACCTGCAGAGGGGTCAGCATGGGACAGTCCAGGTAATTCCCTGGGAAAGTATTGACTCAAAGATCTTACACCGGAAAAATATTTCCCAGATTATTTTCTACCTTCCCCAATAAACCAATCCTTGTTCTCTACTAGTCCACTTTAAAGGTGGCTACAACTAAAATCCTCGATTAGGTGGACAGTCTACACTGCCAGCTTTGCCGGCAATGACTGTGCAAATGAAATGCTGCATGGAGAGCGTGGACCCCATGTGTCGCTTGCTCCCATGCAGCGGCCCAGCTGAGCGGCGCAGAAGTCAGCCGAGTGCCATGATGGGAGGCAACAGTGCCACCCAGAGGGAACAGCCAGCATTTCAGTGTTACAGAGTCACAGACATTGGGCTACTACATATATGACTAGCTAATAGCCCGTCATAAAATGGGATTTATGGGTCTCTCCTCTATGTCTGTCTCTCTCTCTCTCCTCCTCCTTCTGCCTAACCCCTCTCTCCCTCAGCTCTCCTCTGCCTCCTGCCTCTCTCTCTGTCTCTCTCTTTCTCTTCTTCCCCACCTGCCTCTCACTCTCTGGGTATGTCTACACTGCAAAGTTGAATAGCGTCTATTCATGCGGAGCTCTTAATTCGAATTTGGTAAATTTCATTCTATGAGGAGTAATGCCAAATTAGAAATAGCTACACAGCTAAGTGCTATGTAGAAACTTAATTCGAAATAGGGGCCCACCAGCCCTTCCCAGGGAGCCCTGGTGGCCACTCTGGGCACAACCAGGAAAACTTACTCTCCTCTCCCCAGCCCTAGAGCCATTAAAGGGGTAGACCCTGGCCACAGTGCCTGTGCCAGCTCCAAGCCTGCCAGCTCAGAGCCAGCAGTGGCCACTGGGGCCCCTGACCCAGAGGCCCCAAAACATGAGCCAGTAAGCCACTTGCAGCCAGCCCTCCACCGCTCCCCAGGAGCAGTCTGCCAGCTCCCAGGAGCCTGACAGGGGCTGGAAAAGGCGGGCGTCTTCCTGGTCCAGGGTGGAGATCATGGACCTTATTCAGGTTTGGGGGGGGATGCCCCCAACATTCATGATCTCCGCACTAGACAGAGGAACCTGGCCATGTATGGCAGGATAGCTGCCAGCCTGGCCACCAAAGGCCACATGTGAACCCAGGAGCAGGTTAGCATGAAAGTCAAGTTGGTCCGGTGAGACCCCCAACCTTGAGCCCTGAGCTTCCCCTCCCCCTTCTTCCTCTTGCTTCCCCCTTCCAGCTCCCTCCGCCCAGGTTTCTCCTTCTCCGCTCCCACCTTTTCTCTTCCCCTCTCCCACCTCCTTTTCCCAGTCTCCCTAGAGGTTCATCCCCCCCCCCCCAGTTTTGTTCAATAAACCCAGTTTCTTTTTTTGAACATATGTCTTTTGTTTGACATCAGGAAGAGGGGCTAGGGACAGGTAAGTGGAAGGACGTGGGGGAGGAATGGAGCACGAGCCCCCAGTGGAGAAGACCAGGGTGGCGCTGAGGTCTCCTCGGGGTGGACGCTCTCCCGCAGGGCCTCCTGGATCCTGACAACCCCCTGATGGACCTCCCGGATGGCAGCCTGCAGCAAGTGCAGCCAGGCTGATGGCAATGACCCCACAAGATGCACCAGCATGCCCAGGGGTGGGTCTGGTTCCATGTTGCAGAGTGCCATGTTGTCCTGAGTGAGGGCAAGAAGTTCACTCTGAGAAACAAATGCTTTGCGGTCCCTCAGCGAGGTAGACAAACAAGCAGGGAACCCTGAGAACTGTCTGTCTGGTATTGGGGGGCAGGGTAGGATCCCTTAAAGCACAGACCTCGGCTAGCCTGAGGCAGCAGCCCCCCACACTAAGTCTGACCCTGATGCCCTGCCGGCACTGGTTCTGGCCAGCTTTACCTTCAATTCAGGGTCCACTCAATGTGGACGCGCTATTTTGAATTAGAAAAACGCTATTTTGAATTAGTTTTTGTGTCTAGATGCATTATTTTGAATTAGCTTATTCAAAATAAGTTAATTCAAAATAGTGCTGTAGTGTAGACATACCCTCCCTTTCTCTTCTCTTCTTCCTCCTGCCTCTCACTCTCGCCCCACTCCGTCTCTCTCTTTCTCTTCTCCCCTCCTGCCTCTAACTCAGCTCTCCTCTGTCTCTGTCGGGGATGCACACTCGTCCAGGCCCTGCCCCCTGGGCATGTATGTCCCCGCCCCCTTCTCCTCCCGCCGTGTTGCTCGGAAAGGAGGTCGGGGTGGTGAAGTTCACGTGCAGGGGTTGGGCCTGGAGCCGCTGTCACGCCGCGTATCATCACTCTGCCCCCCCCTTTGCCTCCTGCTGTGGCGCTCGGCTGAGTTCTGCACCGCTCAGCCGGGTCGCAGTGGGGGAGCAAGCGGAGCAAGCGGCTGTTTGGGCTCCCCTCCAGCTGCCTGGCTTAGTGGCACAGAACTTAGCCGAGCACCACGGTGGGAGGCGAGATGGGGCAGGGAGGTGACGTATATGGTTGCCAGGTGTCCGGTTTTCTACCGGACAGTCCAGTTTTCGGGCCCTCTGTCCAGGAAAAAAAATCAGAAAATACTGGACATGTACAATGTCAGGTGTTTCCTGGTTCTCTGGCTGGGTGCCAGATGGAAGCCTGGCGGGGGCGGGGGAGTGGCTGGGAGGGGGGGCGCGATAGGCACTGGGAGCCTCTAGCTGCCTCTGGGAAGCAGGGGAAGCTCTGTCCCTGCTCCTGAGGGCTGTTCCGGCGCGTGCTGGAGCCGCAGCTGGACTTGCTCACTGGGACCATGAGCGGGGCAGGCAGTACCCTGGGATCTGCATGTGCCCGGGTGAGTCTGGCTCCCCGCTGGTCGATTCCCTCTCCCCACCCCCTGCCAGCCAGTTCCTCCTCCCGATCTCCCACGGCCAGCCTCACTGCCCCCGACTCCCACCCCCGACCAGCTTTGCTACCCGCCAGCCAGCCCCGCAGCCTCCGACCCCCACCCCCAACTGGATTTGCTTCCTGCCAGCCGCCCCCCCCCCCCCCGCAGCGGCCCGGCTGAGTGGTGCAGAATGCAGCGGAGCGCTATGGTGGGAGGTGAAGGGGGGCGGGGCGGTGACATACACAGCTGGGCGCTGCGGTCCCCATGCAGCATCTGCATGGGGACCATGGGGCCCAAATTGCCACTTGTGCTGCTTGCTCCCCCGCGGCGGCCTGGCTGAGTGGCGCAGAAGTCAGCCGAGCACCATGGCGGGAAGCAACAGCATCCCCCAGAGGCAACTCGTAATGCTACAGCATTACAGAGTCACAGACATTGGGCTACTATATATATGACTAACCAATAGCCCATCATAAGACAGGATTTTTGGATCTCTCTCCACGTCTGACTCTCTCTCTCTCTCTCCTCCTCCGACTGCCTCCCCCTCTCTCTCTCAGCTCTCCTCCACCTCCTGCCTCTCTCTCTGTCTCTCTTTCTCTTCTCCTCCCCCTCCTGCCTCTCATTCAGGGGACCACAGAGCCCAAATGGCCGTTTAGGCTCCATGCTCCCCCTGCAGGAGCAAGCAGCGAAAGTGGCCATTTGGGCTCTGTGCACCCCATGCTGCATGGGGAGTACGGAGCCCAAACAGCTGCTTGCGCCTCCTGCTCCTGCGCGGCGGCCCAGTTGAGTGGCACAGAAGTCAGCCGAGCACCACGGCGGGAGATGAAGGAGGGCGAGGCAGTGACATTCATGGCCAGGGGGTGGGGCCTGGAGCCACTGTCAAACCACACGTCACCACCCCACCCTCCTTCGCCTCCCGCCGTGGCACTCAGCTGACTTCTGCATAGCTCAGCCAGGCCGCCGCTGGGGAGCAAGTGGTGGAAGCAGCCGTTTGGGCTCCCCTGCGGCGGCCCAGCTGAGTGGCGCAGAAGTCAGCTGAGCGCCATGGTGAGAGGCGAAGAGGGGTGGGACAGTGACTTACACGGCCAGGCCCCGCCCCCTGGCCATGTACGTCACTGCCCCTCCCCACTTCCCCTTCCGCCGTGGCGCTCGGCTGACTTCTGTGCCGCTCAGCCTGGCCGCCGTGGGAGAGCAAGCAGCACAAGCGTCCTGCATGGGGGTGCTGCATGGGAACCGCAGCGCCCAAACGGCCCTTTGCACCGCTTGCTCCCCCGCGCAGAAGTCAGCCGAGTGCCATGGCGGGAGGCAACAGAGGGAACAGCCAGCATTTCAGCATTACAGAGTCACAGGCACTGGGCTACTATACTTGTAAAATGGGTACACTACTTGTAAAATCATAGGACTGGGAGAGATCTTGAGAGGTTATCTAGTTCAGGCTGTGTCTAGACTTCATTCCTTTTTCAATAAATGGATGTAAATTAGGCACGTCGATATTGCAAATGAAGCTGGGATTTGAATTTCCCATGTTTCATTTGCATAATGGCGGCCACCGCTTTTTTTTTTTTGAGGCATAAGGCTCTTGCGCAAAAAGGAAATGTCCATGCTGCTTGGTTTTGCGCAAAAATCTATATAGCAAAAACGGATTGGCAGAAAATATGCACATGAGATCGTGACTCATGCAAATGAGCCCCTCATTAGCATATTTTCTGCCACAAAAACTGGCAGAATAGACGTAGCACTCGAGCCTTGCAGTCACATCTGATTTGCTCCTGGCCATACCTCACAGTATCTTCAGTGTCCACATGGATGAGTGGCATGAGGTAGTAGTCAGAGGCTCTGGACGATTCTTAACAATCCCTCTGTAATTTCTTGGATTCAGGACTCTGGCAGGCAGCATAGCTCCTGGGATGCCAGGTCAGAGTGATGATAGGTGCCTCTGTCCCCCTCAGAAGAGAGTCACCAGCCACCACTTTCCTACATTTCCTTCTGGGTGTGGTGTCTGTGATCCGCCTGGCCTTGAGGCTACTTGGCTTCTCCTCCTCCACCTTTTGGGGATGATTCCTCATAGCTCACTGTCAAGGTAGCATAATGGTTCTTCATCACTATGGTGGCTGGATTGGAAGTAGGGGTGGAGTATGACTGCTGCCAGGAGTAACCAGCATTCAGTGTCCTCCCTCTGACTGAGTCATATCTTGGTGGCATGATAGCAGGTCTCTTTAGCTGGATAGCTTCCTCAGCCTTGGATGTCTCACTATGAATGCTCTCAAGTAATTCCTCAGGAGCATGGATGCTCCTCAGCCTAGCCATCTCCTCCTAGCAGCTCTCCCACCTGCTTCCAGAGAGATTCCACCAGCAGACACCTGTCACACTGGCTGGTCCCTCCTGCCTGGCTCTCTGAGAATGGAAAATGCAGGCCATAGTCTCTGCAATTAAAACACCAACAGCTCCTGGTCATTAGCAGGCAGGACTGAGTCTGGGACCTGTGGAACTAAATGCAAGAACTACTGCCTGAGCTAATAGCCACATAGCCATTAGCTAAGGCTATAGAGCAGACTCATTTTTCTCTAAGTGGTCTTAGTTCCACTACATGGGATGGAACACTTCACCCAGGAGTGTGAGTTACCAAATCCACCCCAGGACCTGGATAGAGGTATTTTTTATCAGAGTCTTTGTCTTAGTGTACCGTAGGTGAAGGAGCGAGCAATGTTGGCACAGGCAATGCAACCTTTCCTAACCACTGTGATTATATTACAATCTGTTGACCAGCTCCCCCTGGTCACTTAGCATTTGGCTTTTAAAGCTTTCTCTCCCAGATCAGTGCTACTCCCATAGGAGGACAGTGATCACAAGGAGGACTGAGCCTTTTGTTCCCTAGATCATCTTTGAACAGCCTCAAACAGTCCCCAGACATACAATCCCTAATGGTCTAGTATTGTCATGGAGGAGATGGAGTAAGCTCAATCTGTTTCACAGAAACCTGGAGCTGAATGGGAACTGAAAAAGTCATCTAGTCCATCCCCCCCACATTGAGGAAGGACTATGTATACCTAGATCATCACTGACAGGTGTTTCTCTAATTTGGTTAATAACATACAATGACGGGGATTCCACAACCTCCCTAGGTGACCTGTTCCAGGGCTTAAATATTCTTAGAATTAGATTTTATCCCTAATGTTTAATTTGGAGTTTTCCTTGCTGCAAATTAAGCAAATTGGGAATTGTCTTACCCAAATTAGAGGACATGAAGAACAATTGATTGCTGTTCTTTTTATAACTAGGGATATAAAATCCCGTTTAAAATATTAATCTGTTAAACTCTGGCTGTGTCTAGACTGGCATGATTTGCGCAAAAGCGGCCACTTTTGTGCAAAATCTTGCCATCTGTCTACACTGGCTGCGAGTATTTGCGCAAGAACACTGACTTTGTAATGTACAAAATCAGTGGTTCTTGCGCAAATACTCTGACGCTCCCACTCAGGGATAAGCCCTCTTGCACAAGTATTCTTGCACAGGAGGGCCAGTGTAGACAGCAATGTTAATTTCTTGGGCTAAAATGGCCATCGGAGCTTTCTTGTGCAAAGGCACATGCCAGTATAGATGCTGTCTTGCACAAATACTTTTAATGGAAAAACTTTTCCATTAAAAGTATTTGCGCAAAATCATGCGAGTCTAGACGCAGCCTCTGTGTTTAACTGATTAATTGATTCACTGCACTGAGCTGTGAGCAGAGGCCTGCTTCAGTCCAGTCAAGCTGGAGTGGCCCCCTGCCCACAGCATGGCTGGGCCGTGATGTGTCCTGTTGTGCCATAGGCTGCTCCAGCCAAGCCTGGCTGAGCCCACCAAATCATGCTGTGTGCGGAGCATGGCGCAGTGCCATGGGTCTGGCCAGGCTGGGCTGAGACCCACTGTCCCACGGGCGAGGGCTGGTCTGGCTAGGCTGGGCAGAGCCCATCGTGCTGCACTGCAGTGGGGTGTGCTTGAGCCCCTCACCTGTGGTACAGCATGCCACAGCACGGTTGGGCTGGAGTACCCTCCGCGCACGGCATGGCATGGTGTGGTGGGCCCAGCTGGGTAGAAGATTCATATCTTCCTAAAGTACATGCAGGAGTTCAGCCAGAAGATATAGGGCTTGCTGGTGTCATTTATGTGGTAGAGAAGAATAATTCCCTCCGCTGAGGGAAGCTGTCTGGCCTGGATCCTGTTGGAGATCAGACTAGATGTTCAAAATGTCCCTGTCTATGAATAGGAAATTTCCTATGTTGATCTCTTTGGTGCTGTTTTCCCTCACTCAGGTTAACGGGGTGACTCTGAGTCTTCCAGTGCATCTCCAGAGAAGCGGAATCCTCGTTTATCAGGCTGGGTTTCATACGGTTGTGCAAGCCGACTCTGGGCTGAACGTGAGCTACGACCTGGCCCACAGCCTCTTTGTCAGCCTGCCCCCAGAGTACCGAGGCCAGACCTGCGGCCTGTGTGGGAACTTCAATGGAGCCGCTCAAGACGACTTTGTGACCCATAACGGCTCCATAGGGAAGGACGCCTTCCACTTCGCTGCAGACTGGAAGTCGGAGGCTGTCCCTGGCTGTGACGATGGCTGCCGCGATTCCTGCCCTGTGTGTGACGATGAGGAGAGTCTGGTGCAGTCCAAGTCCCAGTGCTGGGTGATCCAGGATCCTGACGGGCCGTTCTCCTCCTGCCACTCCCAGGTTGAGCCAGGCCCCTATCTGTCTGATTGCATCTTTGACCTGTGTGTGTCAGGAGGGGCTGGCAATGCCCTATGCGAGTCCATTCAGACATACGCAGCCACCTGCCAGAGAGCCAACATCACCATCTCCCCTTGGAGGAGCGAGGCTTTTTGTGGTAAGGCTGCTCTGCTATTGGACTGTGTGCTGCTGGTGGGCACACAGATCTTATGTGATCAGATTCTATAAATATTTGTAGCAGGAACCCAAATTCTGTTGTAATCCAGTCCCCAACTACAAAGGCTTGTAGACATATTAAAGACAAGGTCTGAATTGTCTTCTAGAGAAGGAGAAGATCAACCAGTCCCAGGTTGTCCCTCTCATTCCAGGGTGAATTTGACCTACCGATGTAACCTTCTACCTTAGGCATTCCTGTTCATCATTAGTATTTTGCAGAGGCATGTGAGACTTCTCAAAGCTAACGTTCTTACTAGTAACCGTGGGAGTGTAAGATATAGTCATGCCAAAGATTCATACCCATTTTCCACTCCCAATTCTTTTCACAGATCCTCGCTGTCCAGCAAACAGTCACTACAAGCTTTGTGGGCGTCCCTGTCAGGACCTGTGTGCAGGCTTCTTTCTTGAACATCACTGCAGCTCCCTGTGCTCTGAAGGGTGTTTCTGCAATGACGGGTACCTGCAAAGCCGGGAGCAGTGTGTCCCGCCAGAGCAGTGTGGCTGTGAGCATGAGGGAATCTACTATGGGGTGAGTTTCCACTTCTCTTGCAGATCTGGCAACTCAGGACAGTGAGAAGACAATATAAGGGAGCCTGATTTACTGTAATCAAGGACTAAAGAATCTGCTTTTTCCCTGGTGTATGTTCCATGGAAAAGTACTGGAATCATCTGTCCATGAAAATTTTTCTCTATATATCTTATCTGTCTATCTTACTTACTTGTCTATATCTAGTTTTGTTTTCTCTTCCTTTCTGGGAGATCAGAATATTAATCACAGATGGGTAGTGCTGGAAAAGTCCATTACACATCAGCAAACCCAGACACTTGCACTGAAGCAGAACCAAGCAGACCTTAGACAATCCCTGAGACGTGTTTTCCAATCTCTTCTTAAAAATCTCCAGTGATTGGGATTCCAGAACAAGGGATGTTAAATGTAATCAGCTAATTGATTAGTCAATTTTAACCCCACTGCATTACAGCCTTTTTAATGTATTAAGAGTCTGGTGGCTCTTAATACTTTTAAAAAACACAAGTGCGGCAGGGGGATCAGGTGTGAGCTGGGAATCAGATTGCTTGCACCCAGTCCCCTGCTACGTCTCTGCCTGTGTCCCCTTCCCCCACAGAGATGGTGCTGGGGGGGAGCCCGGCTTTTAAGCGAGCTCCCCCAAGCACTGGCTCCCACTCTCCACCCCCCATCTTGCTGCCTCTTTCTGACAGAGAAGCGACTAGTCGAGTCACTAGTCAACTAGTCACTAGTCACTGGTCAACTAGTTGCTTACATCTCTATCCAGAGCCTCCATTGGAAGCCTGTTCCAGAACTCAACTACTGTGTTCTCTACTCTCTCCCTAAATCGTGGTATTGGTCACTATCAGCAACAGGGTAGTGAGCTAGGGAGACCAGTGGTCTGAGGCTTTGTGGTGGTTTTTATGGTCAGATGTGCTTACATGCAGGAGGAATCCTGCCACATGATAAATCCGCACAATAAAACCATGCTGATGATCGATTGTTTTCCCCACATTAAACACCTACTTGTACACTGGGAAGCCCCAAAACTGTCTTTCTCAGAAGCATGAACGGTACCATTTGTTGCAGCTAGGGACCTAAGAGCCAGGTACCATGGGGCAGCCTTCCCATACTTAAAAGCAATCCCAGATGTGTTGTAGGTCAAGGAGTATGCACAGGGAAGAGGCAGGGCTGAGGGAAGATGGGGACAGAGGAGTTTAATAGCTGCGGAATAAGTTAACATGGCTGCTGTATTCAGATATGAATGAAGGAGCTGTGAGCATGGAGGGGACCAGATTGGAGCTGGCACTTGCTATAGGTTATGACAAATCATAGAAACAGAGAGCAGCATGGGACCTCGAGACATCATCAAATCCAGCCCCCGAGGCCAGGCCAAGTAAACCTAGACCAGCTCTGGCAGGTATTTGTCCAACTTGTTTTTAAAAACCTCCAATGAGGGAGATTCCACAACCTCCCTTGGAAGCTTATTTCTGTGCTTAACCACCCTGGTAGATAAAATGTTCTTCCTAATGTCCCTTGCTGCAGATTAAGCCTGGGCTTCTTGTCCAGTCTTCAGTGAACATGGAGAACAATTATAAGGGTTATGTCGAGACTACATCCATCTGTCGCCAGAGGGATTTAGATTAGACATACCGAAATTGCTAATGAAGTGGGGATTTAAATACGCAACGAGGTTTACAGGATCGGTCGGAAAAGGCTTTCCTTGTTGACCGATCCCCATCTAGACTGCCACTTTTTGCCGGCAAAGTGCCGTGGCGGCAAAAAGTGGTGGCCATTTTTATTCCAATGAAGCGCGGGATATTTAAATCCCCGCTTCATTAGCAATTTTGGTATGTCAAATTTACATCCCTCTGTAGACAGAGGGATGTAGTCTAGACATACCCTAAGGCTATGTCTACACTCGCAGCTTCTTGCACAAGAACATCTTGCACAAGGGTTCTTGTGCAAGAAGTCTTGCGTAAGAAAACATCCACGCTGCCAAGTGTGTGCTGTGCTTTTGTGCAAGAGCAGTGTGGACACTTTCTTGCGCAAGAAAGCTCTGACGGCCATTTTAGCCATAAGGCTTTCTCGCGCAAGAAATCCCCGCCTAGCGTCCACACTGCCCTCTTGCACAAGAGCTCCTGCACAAGAGGGCTTACACCTATTAAAAAAGAGCGTAGCTCTTGCACAAGAAGCTCTCTCTTACCACACCGTACTGTAAATTTCCTTGCGCAAGAGCGGGTGGGCAGTGTAGACGCTCTGCAGATTCTTGCGCGAGAATGGCCATACTTGTGCAAGAAGCCGCAAGTGTAGACATAGCCGAAGTGTCCTCTTTCTAGCAGCCTTTAACATATTTGAAGACTTCTCAGGTTCCTGCTCAGATTTCTCAAGACTAATCAGAGCTCTTTTTTTTTTTTTTAAATCTTTCCTCACAGGTTAGGTTTTCTAAACCTATTGCAAATTTTGTTGCTTTCCTTTCAGCTCTCTCTAGTTTGTTCCCATTTTTTCTAAAGTGTGCTGCCCAGGACTGCAGACAGTACACTAGCTGGGGTCTCTCTGGTGCTGAGTATAGGGGGACAGTTATCTCCCATGTCTAACATACAACCCTCCTATTAATAAACCTCACAATGTTATTAGCTTTTTTTGTAATTGCCTCACATTGTTGACTCCTGCAATTTGTGAACCACAATAACCCTAGTATCCTTTTCAGTGGTACTACCACCTAGCCAGTTATTTCCAATTTTGTAGTTATGATTTCTAATCAAAGTACTTTGCATTTTGTCTTTATAGTATTTTGCCCTGTTGAATTCAGACTATTTCTCCAATTTGTCACGGTCATTTTGACTTCTAATCCTGTTAATTAAAGTGCTTGCAGCTGCTCCCAGCTTGATATCGTGCACATTTTATAAGCATACTCTCTGCTTCTGTGGAGGGACACTACTGGGTATGCCCCCCAGTCTGACAGTGAATCACTGAAACAGCTCTTTGAGTATGGTGTATTATCGAGTTGTGCTCCCACCTAATAGTATTTTCAATTACTGCAGTTTGTATATGAGAATGTCATGTGGGACTGTGTTAAAAACCTGACTAAAATCAAGATAAATCACATCTACTGCTTCTCCCCACTCATCCAGGGTTACTAAGCCAGTAACCCTGTCAAAGAAGGACATTAGGTTAGTTTGGCATGATGTATTCTTCACAAATCCATGCTGGCTATCCTTATATACTATCATCCTCTAGGTACTTGTAGTATAACAGGTCAGTCTGGGCACTGCCGAGGGAGTTGGATCAGGGCATACAATCACTGCAGTAACTGCATCACTTGTGCATGTCTACGCTTTACTTTTTCCATCTGTGGTGCATATCCTCACCAGGAGCACTTGCACCGATTGAACTGTTAGCACAGGGAACTGTGGAATGGCTTCTCAAAGCCAGCAGCAGCAGTCAATGTAAGCAATGCCATGTCCATACAGACACTGCGTCAACTCAAATACATGAGCATTGATTCTATGCCTCGCATGGAAGTGGAGGTATTAAGACGGAGGGGCAGGAGAGTTACGTGGGTGTGAATGAAATTTTGGAGTAAACAAGTAGAGTTACATTGATGTAAGATGCCTTGCATCAACAGAATTATGTAGTGTAGGGCAGGGCTTGGCCTTTCTGATTTTGTCCCTGAATGCTTATACTATTCATTTGTGCTGCTCCTTAGCAATCAGTCCATGTTTCCACTTTTTACAAGATTCCTTTCTGATTGTCAAATAACTAAAAAAGCTCCTAATCTTATCATTTATTTTAGAAATGTGTGTCTGTCTGTCCATCTGTGAGTTCAAGAATTCCTCTTAAACAGTAAGAGCTAGGATAACCTAATTTGGTATAAGTGGTGAGGAGTCCTGTGGCACCTTATAGACTAACAGAAGTGTTGGAGCATAAGCTTTTGTGGGCAAAGACCCACTTCATCAGTCATCTGATGAAGTGGGTCTTTGCCCACAAAAGCTTATGTTCCAACACTTCTGTTAGTCTATAAGGTGCCACAGGACTCCTCGCCACTTTTGCAGATTCAGACTAACATGGCTACCCCTCTGATACTAATTTGGTATGCAGCTTCCTCTTATCATAACTTAAAGCAAAGTCAGGGTTTGGTTGAGCCAGGACAATGGGATGTGCCTGGAATTCAATTGTTTTTCATAAAAAGGAAAGAGAGGGGTCTGGTAGGAGGGACAATTTTACTGCAGAATGACCTGAGGGAAGCAATAAGGGGCCAGAGATGGGGACTGGGACAGCTATAACCCCATTAGGCCAGCAGGGGGCTGGAGTGGAGAAAGGAACAGCTAGCTGCCTACTATATATTACAGAGAATGTGTCTGCTTGTGTGTCTGTCTGTCCCTCAGCTGTGCTGCAGTGGCTATAGAGAGATGCTTCTCACCTGGCCTCCAGCTGCTGTGGTGTCAGAAGCTTTGTCCTCTCTCCCCAGGGCAGCCTGCACACTGAACCTCTCATCCCCAACCCCACCCCAGAGTAATGATTTAAACGAAGAAAAACAAAACATATTTGAAGTAAGGACCCAAATTGAACTGGGTAAATCTTCTAGTGAAGCAGTATTGGCCTGTTACTGTTCTTCCTAGCTGTCTCTCGAATCAGGATAATTTGAAATTATGTCTTTATTATTGTTCCCTTGACAAACTGCCAGCTGAACTGAACAACATTTTTCCTTTGATTTTCTTCCTATGGGACCTGACCTACCAGTTTGCTGAGCTTTTTAAAGATCATTCTCCTTATTCTGCTCCGCTCACCTTCCTTTCCCTAGAACAGTGGTTCTCAAACCAGTGCAGACCTTTCTGTAGGCCACCAGCCATGATCACAGAATCATAGAAACAGAGCTGGAAAAGACCTCAGAAGGTCATCAAGTCCAGCACTCCGCCCAAGGCAGGACCAATCCCAACTAAATCAACCCAGCCAGGGCTTTGTCAAGCCGAGACTTAAACAACACTAGGGATGGAGACTCCACTACTTCCCTAGGTAACCCATTCCAGTACTTCACCACTCTCTTAGGCTGTGTCTAGACTGCAGGCTTCTTTCGAAAGAGCCTCTTTCGAAAGCATCTTTCGAAAGAGGCTCTTTCGAAAGAGCGCGTCTAGACTACAATGCGCGGATCGAAAGATCGATCCGCTATTTCGAAAAAGAGCGTCCAGACTGCCGGACGCTCTTTCAAAATTGAAAGCCACCCGGAACTGCTTCTGCCAGGGCATGGGGGCAGCATTTCCTTCCGGGTGCTGCCTGCCTGCCCTTTGCAGAGACGCGTGGTGAGAGGGACACTCCTGAACACCCGTTGCTCTGCTCCTGCAGCTGCCTTTGCTGTCCCTTGAGGAATTTTGCAAGGCATTGCAGTGCTGCTTTGGAGTGCTCAGCTTCCTGGGACACCCCAGCAGCTTTTTTCTTTTGAGGTTTTTCTGCTTGCAGACCCTTATTTGTGGCATGGAGCCAGAGCTGCCCCTGGGCAGGCGAGGGCCCCACACCACCATACTGCAGCTGTTGCTGCATCTTCGTGAGACAATCATGAGGCTCCTTCCCGAGCTGGACCCAGACCAGAGGGACGAGGGGTTCCCCCGTCCGGCAGCCACACTGCCCTTGCCTCCGAACTTTTTCGTGGACAGGCGTGTTTGGAGGTTTGACACCAGCTCTGACTGGTGGGACCGGCTTGTGATGGATATCTGGGATGACCAAGACTGGCTACAGAACTTCCGCATGAGAAAGACCACTTTCCAGGAGCTGTGTACCTGGCTCGCCCCTGCTCTGCAACGGCAAGACACCCACCTGCGGCCCGCCATCCCCCTGGAAAAGAGGGTCGCCATTGCCCTCTGGAAGCTGGCAACCCCCGACAGCTACCGCTCCGTGGGACACCAATTTGGAGTGGGGAGATCTACTGTCGGGGACGTCTTGATGGAGGTAAGTCATTGTCTGGGGACAGTCACAGTTTGGGGTGGGGGGAAGGGAGACTGTCAGGAAGGGCCAAGTGGAGTGGGAGTGAGAGTGGGAGGGAGCTCCTCCAGTCACCCTGAATTGGGGGGGGGGGGGGTTCTGAGGAGGGGATTCCCGGGCTGTTTGTTTGAGAGGGAAGGTGGGCGGTGGGTTCTCCTCCTAAGACATAAGGCACCCCTTCTAACACTTTGTTGTCTGTCTCGTTCTGCAGGTGGTGAGGGCCATCAATTCGGAGCTGCTCAACAGGCTCATCTGTCTACCAGATCTGGACAGCGTCATGGCCGGCTTTGCTGCCCTCGGCTTCCCCAATTGTGGAGGAGCGCTCGATGGGACACACATTGCCATCCGTGCACCGCCCCATCGAGCAGCCCAATTCATCAATCGAAAGGGCTACTTTTCTATGGTCCTCCAGGCCCTGGTCGACCATCGTGGCCAGTTTTCGGACATTTGTGTTGGGTGGTCAGGCCGGGCACACGATGCCCGCATCTTCAGGAACTCGTACCTGTACCGGAGGCTTCAGGCAGGAACATTTTTCCCCCATCGCCAGTTTGCGGTTGGGGATGTGCACATGCCGGTGTGCATAGTGGCTGATGCCGCCTATCCCCTGATGCCGTGGCTGATGAAGCCCTACACCGGCCAGCTGGATGCGAGCAAGGAGCAGTTTAATGCTCGCCTTAACCGGGCTCGCAACCAGGTTGAATGTGCGTTTGGCCGTTTAAAGGGCAGATTCCGGTGCTTGCTTACACGCCTCGACATGGGGGAGACCAACATCCCCGAGGTGGTGGCCGCGTGTTGCGTCCTCCATAACCTCGTGGAGAGGAAAGGGGAGGCCTTCCTACCAGGGTGGGGGAGAGCTGCTGATGCCCAGGAGAGGCTCTTTGTCCAGCCCCGGACAGCTGCCATCCGCCAGGCTCACCGGTCTGCAGTTGGCATCCGGGAGGCCCTCCGGGAGCAATTCTCCAGTGGAGGCCACTGAGTGCACTGAGGGGCTTCTGCCTGGGGACTGGGCCCTGGCCCCCAATAGAAGCTTCCCTCCACAACCCATCTCCTGACCCAGTTTGGACACATCACTTACACCAGGGTGTGTTTCAAAATAAAATGTTCTCTTTACTTATTTATAATTTTGTACATATTATCAAACAATGTGGCAAAATTACAAAAAAAATTTTCATTTTTGTTGTTGCCAAACTATATACAATAAACAAACAGTTCCTTTAACCCTTTGTTTGTGCTTAATAAGTGGGGTGATGGGGGTGATTGAAACCTGGAGGGGGGAAGGGGACTGGAAACCTGGAGGGGGGAAGGGGATCAGGTTGAACGGGGCTTGGCAGATTTCCCTTTCCTGGCTGGGCCTCGTGTTTGGGGTGCTCCCCGGCTACGGGATCGGGTGATGCACTTGTCGGTTGGCTGGCTGCTGGGGGGCTCTTGGGACGTGGAAGCCTGGGGGAGAGGAGGGCCAGGGGGAGAGAGGGGTTTGGGAGCTGGGGGGGCTGGGGGAGAGGGAGGTCCAAGGGGGGAAAGGGCTGCTGTTGTGGAAGGGGGGTTTGGTGGGGTGGGGTCATGGGGTGCTGGAGGAGCAGGACCAGGCACAGCAGCAGGCAAGCCGCTGACCTCCCTCAGGGTGGCGTACAGCACCGTGCGCTGCAGGACCAGTTCATTCATGAGCCGATCACGCCACCGCTCCTCTGCCTCCGCCCTCTGTAGCAGGATGGCGTTCTGCTCCTGCACAGCCTCGACGTGCTGCCGGAGGATGTCGGCGTAGACACGCCTGTGTCTGCGGCTCCCATGTCTCCGAGGTGGAGATGGAGATGGAGGTGGGGCTGGGGTGCTGCGGCCCTCTTCCACGGCTGGTCCGGCTGTGGAGGAAAAGAAGAAGACACAATCAGTCCTATAAACTGGACTCTGTAGCACTTACAATACTAACAGGATGGTTTATTAGGGGATGAGCTTTCCAGGGCCAGACCCACTTCCTCAGATCAGAGTGACACGGCTACATTTCTATCACAATCAGTCATGTGTGCAACAGCTGTCCAAAAGGGCATGCCCTCTCCCTTGAGACAGGGGAAGCAGACATTCTGAAGGTCACACTGTGTGTGTGTGTGTGTGTGTGTGTGTGAGAGACCTGGGCATCAGCCTGAGCATGACAGGTTTCCCTTGTGCATCACCCACTGTGCACCCACCCACCTACCTCCCCCCCCCCCGGGTGTGACACAAACTCACTGTACTCACCTGCTGCTTCCTCTCCCACGCCAGATGACGCCTGGGAGGCCTCAGAGGTCTGGGTGACTGGCTCCAGAGTGAGGGTCGCCGTCTCCTCGGTGTCCTCCTCCTCTGGGCCCATGTCCCCGTCTCCAGACTGCTGTAGCTCCCGCTCTGGAGCGTCCACCACCGGGTCTGCCAGTCCGGACTGCACGAAACTCCGTGGTGTGCGTGCTTCTGCACTGCCACCCAGGATCTGGGCCAGCTCTGAGTAGTAGGGGCAGTAGTGGGGGGCTGCCCCAGAACGGGAGCTCTCCTCCCTGGCTTTGGCGTAGCCCTGCCGCAGCTCCTTCACTTTGGAGTGCACCTGGTCCTGGGTGCGGGGGTAGTGGCCCTTCTGGGCCAGGGCTTCAGCCATGCGGCCATAAATGTCGGCGTTTCGCCGCCGGCTTTTGAGGGCCTGTAAGGCCTCCTCCTCTCCCCACAGCTCCAGCAGGCTCTTTATCTCTGCGCCGGACCAGGATGGTGCCCGGCGCTTGGAGCCCTTGGCTGGGTCCCCAGAAGGCTCGGAGGAAGGGCCAGGACACTCTTGGGGCTGTGACATGCTGCAGCAAGGTCACCGTGTGCTCTGGCTCCTTGTCTGCAACAAGTGGCTGTGAGGGTGCCTGTCCCTTTAAGGAATGGCTGCAGCCAGGAACCACAGACGTGCAACCCATGGCCCAGATTGTCCACCAGGGCTTGTTCCTGGAGGCCAATAATTTCGAAAGAAAGGGCTCCCCCCGTCCAGACTCACGTTCTTTCGACGGATCTCCCTCGAAAAAGGCGTTCTTCCTCGTGAAACGAGGTTTACCGCCGTCGAAAGAAAAGCCGCGTTCTTTCAATTTAATTTCGAAAGAACGCGGCTTGAGTCTGGACGCAGGGGAAGTTCTTTCGAAAAAAGGCTACTTTTTTCGAAAGAACCCCTGAGTGTGGACACGGCCTTAGTGAAATAGTTTTTCCTAATATCCAACCTGGACCTCTCCCACCACAACTTGAGACCATTGTTCCCTGTTCTGCCATCTGTCACTACTGAGAACAGCCTCTCTCCATCCTCTTTGGAACCTCTCTTCAGGAAGTTGAAGGCTGCTATCAAATCCCCCAACTCTTCGCTTCTGCAAACTAAACAAACTCAACTCCCTCAGCCTTTCCTCATAGGTCATATGCTCCAACTCCCTAATCATTTTGGTTGCCCTCCACTGGACCCTCTCCAATGCGTCCACATCATTTTTGTAGAGGGGGCCCCGGAACTGGACACAATACTCCAGATGTGACCTCACCAGAGTCGAACAAAGAGGAACAATGACATCTCTGAATCTGCTGGCAATGCTCCCCTTAATGAAACCTAATATGCCATTAGCCTTCTTGGCTACAAGGGCACATTGTTGTTTCATATCCAGCTTCTCATCCACTGTAACCCCCACGTCCTTTTCTGAAGAACTACTACTTAAATGGTTGGTCACCAGCCTGTAACAATGCTTGGGATTCTTCCGTCCCAAGTGCGGGATTCTGCACTTGTCCTTGTTTTACCTCATCAGATTTCTTGTGGCCCAAGCCTCCAATTTGTCTAAAGTCACTCTGGACCCTATCTCTGCCCTCAAGTGTATCTACCTTTCCCCCTAGCTTAGTGTCATCTGCAAACTTGCTGAGGGTGCAATCCATCCCCTCATCCAGATCATTAATAAAGATATTGAACAAAACTGGTCCTAGAACTGAACCTTGGGGCACTCCACTAGAAACCAACCGCCATCCTGACATCGAGCCGTTGAACACTACCCGTTGGGCCCGGCCTTCTAGCCAGCTTTCTATCCATCTTACCGTCCATTTATCCAATCCACATTCCCTTAAATTGCTGGCAAGAATATTGTGGGGGACCATATCAAAAGCCTTGCTAAAGTCAAGGTATATCACATCCACTGACTTTCCCATGTCCACAGAGCCAGTTACCTCATCATAGAAGCTAATCAGATTGGTCAGGCACGACTTGCCCTTTGTGAATCCATGCTGACTATTCCTGATCACTTTCCTCTTTTCCAAGTGCCTCAAAATAGATTCCTTGAGGATCCCTTCCATGATTTTTCCAGGAACCAAGGTAAGACTATCCGATCTATAGTTCCCTGGATCATCCTTCTTCCCTTTTTTGAAGATGGGCACTACATTTGCCTTTTTCCAATCATCCAGGATCTCTCCCAATCTTCACGACTTTTCAGAGATAATGGCCAAAGGCTCCTCAATGACATTTGCCAACTCCCTCAGTACCCTCAGATGCATTAAGTTCACACCCATGGATTTGTGTACGTTTAGCTTTTCTAAATAGTTCCTAACCTGTTCTTTACCCACCACGGGCTGTCCATCTTCATCTCATCTTGCGTCACTTAGCGCATTAGTCCGGGAGGCTACCTTGTCCTTGAATACAGAGTCAAAGAAAGCATTGAGTACTTCAGCTTTCCCCACATCATCTGTCACTAGGTTACCTCCTTCATCCAGTAGGGGCCCCATGCCCTCTCTGATCACCTTCTTGTTAACATGCTTGTAGAAACCTTTCTTGTTATCCTTCACATCCTTAGCCAGTCGCTATTCCAATTACGCTTTCGCCTTCTTCATAACCCCTCCCTGGTCATTTGTCCAAATTTCCACTTTTTGTAAGCTTCCTTTTTGTGCTTAAATTCACCAAGGATTTCCCCTGTAAGCCAATCTGATCTTTTACCATGTTTGCCTTTCTTGCTACGTGTCGGGATGTTTTCTTTCTGTGCCTTCAATAAGGCTTCTTTAAAATACTGCCAGCTCTCCTGGACTCCTTTCCCCTTCATGTTAGCATCCCAAGGGATTCTGCCCATCAGGTCTCTGAGGGAGTCAAAATCTGCTCTTCTGAAGTCCAAGGTATGTATTTTACTACTCTCTTTTCTTCCTTTGGTCAGGATCCTGAAAGCTACCATCTCATGATCACTGCTTCCCAGGTTGTCACCCACCTCTACTTGACCGATTAGTTCCTCCCTGTTTGTGAGCAGAAGGTCAAGCTGTGCAGAGCCCCTGGTCAGATCCTTCAGCACTTGTACCAAGAAGTTATCCCCAACATTCTCCAAAAACTTCCTGGATTGCCTGTGTACTGACGTATTGGTTTCCCAACAGATGTGAGGGTGAGTAAAGTCCCCCATGAGAACCAGGGCCTGCAATCTGGGAACTTCTCTCAGTTGAACAAAGAAGGCCTGTGACGTAGTGAGGGAACCTGGCTCGGTTTCTATGCTGCTGGCTCTGGGGTAACCCCCACTGCTGCCGTGGGTACCATGACCCAGCAAAACAGGATGAGTCACTATCCAAAGGGATCTCTCAACCAGTATGGCCAGACACCACCCATGGAGAGGAACAAAGGAAGGTGGAATGCTGCCCTGGCTGGGGGGGGAAGGGCTGGAAGAGTGTTGGTTAGTTGCTGTCTGGGAGCATAGAGGAGACAGCCTAGGGAAAGGGGCTGGAGTTTAGGGACCCAGTCTCCCCCATCTCAAGGGGGCCTGAGGCAGCCTAGCCCAGCTCTGTGACCAGATTACATCTGTGCTGTATCCTGGAGAGGCAATAAACTTCCTCTATTCCACCGGCTGGTGCAGTCTGTTTGTGCCATTTCGGGATGCAGGAGACGGGGGACCCCCAACGCGCCGTCACAAGGCT
This sequence comes from Pelodiscus sinensis, assembly GCF_052426305.1. Taxonomy (NCBI): domain Eukaryota; kingdom Metazoa; phylum Chordata; order Testudines; family Trionychidae; genus Pelodiscus; species Pelodiscus sinensis. The sequence continues at coordinate 19,500,879 of NC_143073.1, forward strand.
TCATCTACCTCATCCACCTGATTCGGTGGCCTCTAGTAGACACCAACCACAACATCACTGCTGTTGTTTGCACCTCTAAACTTAGCCCATAGGCTCTCAACAGGTTTTTCTCCCTCTATATACTGGAATTCAGAGCAATCCGTCTATACCCTTCCATGACAGCACTCCAGTCATGCGAGTCACCCCACCAAGTCTCTGTTATCCCAATTAAATCATGTTTCTTGGACTGGGCCAGGGCCTCGGCCTCCAGGTCTTCCTGTTTGTTGCCCAGGCTTCTTGCATTAGTGTACAAACACCTCAGATAACCAGTTGATTGCCCTATCTTCTCCATTCGAATCAGGGGTTCTCCTTTCTTGCTCGTTCCTCTTTGCATTTCTTCCTGGTATCCAGCTTTCCCACTCCCCTCAGGTTTTTGGTTACCCTCCCTGAATGAAACTAGTTTTAAGCCCTCCTCACTAGGTTTGCAAGCCTGCCTGCGAAGATGCTCCTTCCTCTCTTGATTATGTGGATCCCATCTCTTTCTAACAATCCTTGTGCCCGGAACAGGTATGTTGCTTACTGGGAGTTTGAATTCAGGATGTGACTGAGAGGCTTACCAAACTGATCAAATCTTTGGATCGCTACCCCTTCCTGCAACATACCTGTTCCGGGCACAAGGATTGTTAGAAAGAGATGGGATCCACATAATCAAGAGAGGAAGGAGCATCTTCGCAGGCAGGCTTGCAAACAGAGTCCCATGGTAGAAGAAACCAAAGCCCTCTTTGTGACACCACTGCGCAACCACACATTTAGTTCCTCAATTCGATGATCCCTGCCCAGTCCTTTCCCTTCAACAGGGAGGATGGACGAGAACACCACTTACGCTCTGAATTCTTGGATCCTTCTTCCCAGCGCTACATAATCCGCAGTAACCCGCTCAAGGTCATTCTTGGCTGTATAGTTAGTTCCCATGTGGAGAAGCAGGAAGGGGTAGCGATCCAAAGATTTGATCAGTTTGGTAAGCCTCTCAGTCACATCCTGAATTCAAACTCCCAGTAAGCAACATACCTCTTGAGATTCCAGGTCCAGACGGCAGATGGATGGCTCAGTCCCTCTTAGGAAGGAGTGCCCGACCACTACCACCCGTCGTTTTCTTTGGGGGGGGAGGGAGTCGTGGAACACCCATCCCTAGGACTACGCATCCCATGTCTTCCAGTAGATGGTGTTCCCTTGCGGTTTCTTCCTTGTGAGGTCCCTTCCAAAACATTCACCACTGCAGAGCCTGCGGAGAGAGCCTGAAAGTGATTACTTATCTCTATAGCCTTTTCCCCCTTCTAGAAGTTACATGCTGCCAGTTCTCTTCCTGGTCCTGTACTGCCCTCTCTGGCTCTTCCGCCTGCAGTGCTTGCAGGATTAAACGCTGCCTTCTATCGGGAAATATTCATCCTCTCTGATCGAGCAGAGGGTCAACACTTGAGTCTCCAGTCCTCTAATTTTTTCTTCCAAAATGGTGACCAGCTTGCACTTAGTGCAGATGAAATCTGTTCTTTCTTCTGGGAGGAAAACAAACATGGCACATGCTGTGCAGGTAACAGCAGCAGACCCATCACCATCCATTGCTGCTGTCCTGGAGAAAGGATTTAAAAAGAAAGGCAAGAGAACCTCATCCCTTTCCCTTTCCCCTTTCCCTTCCCAACGCCCTCTCTAAGCTCCCTGTTAGCACTCACCTGTTCGCAAGCTCCTTGGTCACTTGCTCACTGCTTAATAAAGCCCTGGACTGCCTGAAAGTCCCTCCCCCTACCATGGCTCAGCCAATCAGCAGAGGCTTCTAGAATGCAAACTTTAATTGGAAGCCAACTGTTTCCACCTGCCAGTCACAGCACATACTCCATGAAGGAGAGGGGGAGGGAAAAGGGGAAGTGGAGAAAAAAAAGCCTCACTTTCAAACACAGGGGGAAAAAAAAGCCTCATTCACAAACACAAGCACAGCACACAGCAAGAAAGCCCCAAGCACAACACACACTTCCCTCTAGAGTCCTGTATCTGCTTCTCCTCTACCTGGAGAACTCCCTCTCTAAAGCCTCACTCACAAACAAAATGAGTGCAGGAGCATGCTGAGGATGGGGGTCGGGCCAGAAGGTTGGCTACAGGAGTGGAGCGGGGATGGAGGGTCTTGGCTGGAGGAGTATGTGTGAGGGGGAGGAGGATGCAGGGTTGCTGGCTCCGAGATTCTGCCACTCCTAGGCACTGCCTTCCACTGCTCCCATTTGCCATGATTCCAGCCAATAGGAACAGCAGAGAAAACCTCCAAGTGAGTTGTTTCCTGCGCTGCCATTCCTCCAGTTGTGGAAGGAGCAGCAGAAGTGTGTGGAGCCACTTCCTTGCCATCAAGCTGGATCTGGCTTGCGAGGCTCCCTGGTCTGCAGCAGGAAGTCAGTGCTGGTGCGCCAACCCACCAGGGGTGTGTGCAGGGCAGAAGCCCAGGCTCCCCACTGTGGGGGGAGTGGGTCCCAAATCTGCAGCCCACCTGCTAGATGGTCGCGGAGCTTTAGTGGGCGTTGGACCACAATTTGAAACCATTGCTTTAGGAGCATGAAATCTATCCTGATTTTATGGTCACTTTAAGTCAAATTTCCTTCTTTCACATTTGCTACCAATTCCTCCCTGTTGGTCAGAATAAATATAAAATGAATCTTAATGAAATTCTAGTTTCTAGTTTGTGTCTCATTTCTCAGATTTTCGTAATGCATTTGTTAGTACAATGTTTTGATTATGTCAAAGGACATTTCTTCTTCTCCTTTTTCAATCTCTCTCTTTATGCCAGGTTGGAGATTTTCTCTGGCTCGCTGATTGCACCCAAAGGTGCAGCTGTGACTCCTCTTCCACTTTCCGGTGTGTCCCAGCCAGCTGCAACCCTGGCCAGCGATGTGCTGTGAAGGATGGGAAGCTGGGCTGTCAGAGCCAGCTGACAACCTGCACGGTGACAGGGGACCCTCACTACTTCACTTTTGATGGGGCTGTGGCACATTTCCAGGGCACGTGCGCCTACGAGATCTCCCACACCTGCAACTCCTCCCTCGACTTCTCCTTCCGCGTGGTGGCTGCGAACAGGAATTTCCGGAATCCCTGGGTCTCCTTCATTTACCGAGTAGAACTTTGGCTCAAAACTGGTGATTTTAATTCCCATGTTGTTCTCGAGCGAGGCAAAGATGTACTGGTGAGCTGAGTTCTTTGACCCTTTGTTTGTAGAAAGGACAAAGAAGAAACAGACACAACTATCATCTCTCACAGGCTCCCATCACCATAGCATCCAAGCACCTCACCTTCTTGAAATCCTTTATCTTCCCAAGCCTCCTTTGAGGCAAGGCAGTGCTATTATTCCCATTTCACACATGGGGAAACCAAGGCACATATTTCCAGCTCCTCTGTGATCTCTGTGAGAGTTAGACACAATACATGCCTTTCAGCATCAGCACTAGAGAGACCAAGGGCTGGATTTTCAAGATATTGAGGTTGGCTAAGGATGCTAGTAGTGTTTTTAATCAAAAACACCATGGTGCTTCTGAAAACCCCAGCAGTGTTTCTCTGCTTCTTTAGAGCTGATGCACTTGCTGGAAATCTGGTCTTAACGGACTTGCCCAAGGTCACACAGCTTGTGGCAGTCAGAGAACTTGAACCCTGCCCACCCAGCTCTCACACCAGCCCCATAGCGGCCAGCCCCTTTAGTGCCTCCCCTACTACAAGGCAGAGGGTGGGAGTGGTGTTTGTTAAGGTCGTTTGTCCAAGGAGAAGCAGAACTTCAGTTGGAATTGTCCTGGGAGCATCTCTCCCTCGAACTATGTGCTGGGACCGACCTGTCTCCTCCAGTCTTGTCAGCCTTTGGCTCCTGCTCCTTGTTGGTCTCAGTCCCTCTGGAGCCATCATTTAATTCTGATAAATTATAAAGCATGAGGTGGCCCTATGCTCCCCCGTGTGTGCTGTCTGCAAGGAGGAGGGATTCAGCATGGTGGGAGGGTGGGGCAGACAAATGGGTTGAGGCACGTGTGTGTTGCATGGGCATTGCACCCAGCACAATGGCACGACGAGCTACACTGCACCGAGAGATGCCAGGGATAGACTGAGGGGACGTTGCTTCCCCTGCCCCCGACTGAGTTGCTTCCACTGTACACTCGCTAGCCCAGTGTGGGGCTCGGACTGTGAGATTACAGTCCTGGAAACAGATGCAGTGCACAAACTGTGCTGTGCTCCTCTTCTTGTGTCCTTTGGGGAGCTCTAGGTTATAGATTTGTCTCCTCAGACATCACAGCAGCTTCCATGTGGGTTTAGCGCTGGAATGCTGCAGTGGAAATGCCCCTCTGTAACCCTTGGGAATAGTTTTTATTACCTCCCCAGGAGGTACTCCCCCTTCCAGATCACCTCCCTTCCTGTTTCAGGTTAATGGGACAAAGACCCTCATACCAGCCCAGCTGGGTCACGTGGCCAATCTCACCAGGGTGAGGAACATGGTGATTCTGAGAGCAGACGCCAACGTGGAGATCCAGTTTAATGGCCGCCATGCCTTGTTTGTCCGCGTGGGCCCAGAGTATCGAGAACAGCTGTGTGGAATGTGTGGGAACTTCAATGGCGTCCGCAGGGATGATAAAGTCCTGCCCAGTGGAGAGAGAGCCCGGGATGATGCAGAATTCGGAAATGCCTGGACCTCTGACATCAGCCCACCGAGGTGTGTGTGTTATCTCTTCATGGTCCCTTCTTTTGTCTGAGCACCTGTTTCCGTGGCCTTATCGGTCCTCTCCCAGCACTGTGTTGCTTTAGGAGTGTGCCTGCATGGCAAAAGAAACCCAACAAGAGTGAGCCTTACAGCCCAGGGGAGGGTTTCAGAGTCCAGGTTCCAACCCTCTAGCAGGGATGTCTTCACTGCTATTCTAAGCCCCACAGTGCAAGTCCTATTGGCTTGAGCTAGTTGACCTGGGCTCAGGGACTTGCTGTTGTGAGGGTTTTTTTTGGCATGTGACATAGAGAAGATATCTTCTCTTTCTCAAAGAAAGCTAATGTTGTGCCTTTATTTAAAAGAGAGAAACAGAATAACTCAGGTAATTGTAGGTCTGTTACCTTGACATTGATTCTGGGCAAAATAAGGGACTGGCTAGTACATGACTGAAATACATGTTCAAAGGGGATTAACATAAGTAATGGGAAGCAACACTGTTTTGGCATCTATGGGTGCTGAGGGCTGAGAGCTCATGGGGAAAAGCAACTCCTCCCCTCCCAAGCGCTTCCAGAATGCTGCAAATAATGCCTTTGGATGTTCGAGCTCAGGAAGGGAAGGGAAGGGAGGAGCAGGAATGGGGGATTGCTCTGGGGAAGAGGTGTTAGAGCCTTGTGGCTGGGGGCTGGGAACACAACTCAGTGGCTGCAGAGCTCTGTAGTGCCCCTTCCCCAACCCTGCTCCATCAGTGGTGCCTCCGGAGCAAAGTCCAGCAACCAGCAGCAGGAGAGGGGTGGGCATTGACCTCCCCTGGCCTGGCAAATTCCCTGGCTCAGGATTGATTAGTTCCGAGGGTGCCGGGTCAGGGACTTTCAACTTGCGCTATTGATTGTATTTACGTAGAGTTCTGGAAGGTATTTGACTTAGTGCCGCACAAGATTTAGAATCAGCTCTTGACTGATACAAAATGAATCTGCACACATTAATGGATTAAAATGGGGCTAAGTGAGAAGTCTTAAGACATAATTGTAGACATGGAATCAGCACTGAGGCTGTGTCCAGACTCCATGCCTCCGTCGACGGAGGCATGTAGATTAGCCAGATCGGAAGAGGGAAATGAAGCCGCGATTAAAATAATCGCGGCTTCATTTAAATTTAAATGGCTGCCCCGATCTGCCGATCAGCTGTTTGTCGGCAGATCGGGAGAGTCTGGACGCGATGCCCCGACAAAGAAGCCTTTCTTCATCGACACAGGTAAGCCTCGTGAAACCAGGTTTACCTGTGTCGATGAAGAAAGGCTTCTTTGTCGGGGCATCGCGTCCAGACTCTCCCGATCTGCCGACAAACAGCTGATCGGCAGATCGGGGCAGCCATTTAAATTTAAATGAAGCCGCGATTATTTTAATCGCGGCTTCATTTCCCTCTTCCGATCTGGCTAATCTACATGCCTCCGTCGACGGAGGCATGGAGTCTGGACACAGCCTGAGTGATGTGTCCCTAGTGTGTGGGGTGGAAATAATGAGGTGTGCTGATCAATGATACAGAATCAGTGTTTCACTGGTGCCAGGACTTACCAGGGCTGAGCCCTGGCACCTCTATGCTTGGCAACTCATTGCCCCAGCACTTCTGGGTTTCCTGCATCAGTTGAATGTAAACATTTGTTTGAGCCCCAGCACCTCTTTCATTACAAACTAAGTCCTGTGCAGAATGAATTGGACCACTTGGTAAGTTGGATGCAAGTCAGCAGTGTACATTTTAACATGGCCAAATGTAAAATTATGCCTTTAGGAGCAATGAATGTCAGCCATACTTCTAGAGGGAGGGATTCTATCCTGGGAAGTAATGAATCTAAAAAGAAACTTAGAAGTCGTGGTGACTAATCAGCTGAACGTGAGTTTCCATGGCAGTGCTGTACCCAAAAAGTGAATCATAGAATCGTAGGGCTGGTAGACACCTCAGGAGTCATCTAGTCCAGCTCTCTGCTCAAGGCAGAACCAACCCCGATTAAATCATCCCAGCCAGGACTTATAAACCTCTAAGGGTGGAGATTTCACCATCTCCCTAGGGAACCCAATCCCAGTGTTTCACCACCCTCCTAGTATTCAGCATAAACCTCTCTCTCTGCAGCTTGAGGCCACTTTTCCTTGCTCTGTCTTTTGTCACCACTGAGAACAGTCTAGTTCAATCCACTTTGGAATGCCCCTTCAGATATAGAATCATAGTATCATAGTGTGGGAAGAGACCTCAGGAGGTCATTGAGTCCAACCTGCAGCTACAAGCAGGACCATTCCCAGCTAAATCATCTGGGACCAGGGCTTTGTCAAGCCAGGATTTAAAAACCTCTAAGGATAGAGATTCCACCCCCTTCCTAGGGAACCCATCCCAGGACTTCCCTACCCTCCTAGGGAAATAGTTTTTCCTAATATCCAACCTAGACCTTCCCTACTGCAACTTGAGACATTGCTCCTCATTCTGTCATCTGTCGCCACTGAGAACAGCCTCTTTCCACCCTCTTTGGAACTTCAGGAAGTTGAAGGCTGCTATCAAGTCCCCCCACACTCCTCTCTTCTTCAGACTAAATAAGCCCAAATTCCACAGCCTGTCCTCATAAGTCAAGTGCCCCAGCATCTTCAACATTTTTGTTGCCCTCTGCTGGATTCTCTCCAATGCATCCACATCCTTCCTTTAATGGGGGCCTCAGAATTAGACACAGTATTCCAGATGTGGCCTCACCATGCCAAATAGAAGGAAACAGTCACTGCCCTAAATCTTTTGGCCATGCTCCTACTAATGCACCCTAATATGCCATTAGCCTTCTTGGCTCCAAGGGCACACTGTTGACTCCCATCCAGCTTTTTGTCTATTGTAATCCCCAGGCCCTTTTCTGCAGTGTTGCTGCTTAGCCAGTCAGTTCCCAGTCTATAGCAGTGCTTAGGGTTCTTCTGTCCCAAATGCAGGACTCTGCCATTGTCCTTGTTGAACCTCATCAGACCTAATCCTCCAAATTGTCTAGGTCACTCTCCAGTGTATCTTTCCTTACTCTCCAGTGTATCTATTTCGAACTCTAGCTTATTGGAAGGTTAAGGGGAGGCTTGATGAGTGCTCATAAATACCTCTGTGGGGTATTTATGTGGGACAAAGGTATAAAAAGATGGAGGCTGAGCCTAGATAATTTACCAAAGGCTGTGATAGATTCTCTGGGCATTTGTCTAACAGATCAGATCCTCTGCAAACAGAAATTAACTCAAGATTTGTTCTGGCTTGTGTGCTACAGGAGGTCAGATGGGGCTACATATACACTGCAGGCTTCTTGAGCCAGAACTTTTTGCGGAAGAGATCTTCCACAAAAAGTTATTGCGCAAGAGCGCATCCACACTCCGATGGCCATTTACAGAACCCCCCCTTCCCCACAAGATGTAGCATTGCTGGAGGTTCTAGTGTTTTTACTGAGTTTTTTGCTTTCCCCAGCAAGTGGGGAAAATGGCTGTGACGGACCGGGCCAGGTCTGGGCACCGCTGTGGGCATCTGCTCAGAGCGAATTGCTCAGAACAAGGGCTCTTTACAGCCCCAGACCAGAGACCTTCCCAAAAAGGCCACAAACTGGTCACACTGAGCAAAACCCCTCAGGGTGTGTCTACACTAGCTCGTTGATTCGAGCTAGGTAGGCAAATCAGGCAACCAGAGTTGCAAATGAAGGAGGAGTAACAGTTAATCCGAATGAAGGATTTAGTTCAGATTAACTTTAAACTGCCACGTGTAGCCGCGGGCAGTTAGTTCAAACTAAAGGGGATTTAAAAACGGCAGCCGGACGGGAACATGCAAATAAAGCCCTGGATATTTAAATAGCGGGCTTCATTTGCAACTCCGATTGCCTGATTTGCCTACCTACCTCGAATTAACAAGCTAGTGTAGATGTACCCTCAGATACCCCAGCTCTCCCTGTGCCACAATCAGCCCTGGGCCTACACACAGGTGAGAGGTTATAGAACCCAATCTCACCTACCCTGAACAGGTCTTTCTGGTCCCAAAGAACCAGCCACAAATCCCTGATCAATTTACACTTTGGATCTTACCCACAAGATCACATTGGGCCAATCCTTTAGAATCTAAAATCTAAAGGTTTATTAATAAAAGAAAGGAAAGCATGAGAGTAAGGTTATTAAGGAGAATACATTACATGCATTGAATCTCCCAGTTCTCAATGCAGGTTCTTAGCAGAGATGTTATAAACTGCTATCTTTAAAGTCTCTGGTGTACATCCTATGTCAGGATAGGCCCATGATTCTTCCCGGCTCGCTGTTCCTCGTAAGGCTGCATCTGGAATCGGTAGCAGAATTGAAGGCAAGATGGAGTCTGCCTCATGGCATTTTATATCCATCCCTGGTATCTTCCAAGCTGGAGCAGGTCACATGGCACAGTGACCTATCCTTGTGTCCCAAGTCAGCAGCCATGATACTGGCTGGTTTGCAGGTCCCAGACACATTCCTTAGGTGTGTACTAGCCTCTCTGAGAGCCTTGTCCTTGTTAATTAGCATAGTCACTGGCTGAACATTCCTGGCCCATTGCTCGGTCTCAGACAGAGAATCTTCCAGCATCAACACAGAGTCCATATTTATAACTCCACATATAGAATTCACACAAGTACATGAGTAGAATATATAGAATCAGTAGAACACAAGCTTTCACTTGGCACCTCACCTTTGTATATACTTAGAGGCACACTCCCCTGCTTTGGGTGCAGCATGACCTGACTAATCCCCTATAAAATCCCGTAACATGACAATGGCACCCTGGGCAAACTTGTATTTTGGTGCCCCTTGAGTTTAAGTATGTAGGGGTACGTCTACACTGCATCCCTAGTTCGGACTAACACCTCCCAGCGCGCACTTCCTGGTTCGAATCAGCTGTGATTCGAACTAGCGCACCAGCGAGATCATGTCAATGGAGCGCGGGATATTTAAATCCCCGTTTCATTAACTACTTCAGTCATCTCCATTTGCATCCCTAGTACGAACTAGGGAAGCAGTGTAGATGTACCCTAATAGATATAAAGCTGTAATCTCAAAAGCTTTTATAATTTACTCAAAATTTGACACAAACTTGAATTCAATTTTATTAAAGTATTGAAGTATGTAAGGGTATGTCTACACTACCCCGCTAGTTCGAACTAGCGGGGTAATGTATGCATACCGCACTTGCTAATGAAGCCCGGGATTTGAATTTCCCGGGCTTCATTAGCATAAGCGGGGAGCCGCCATTTTTAAATCCCCGCTGCTTCGAACCCCGTGTAGCACGGCTACACGGGGCTCGAACTAAGTAGTTCGGACTAGGGTCCTATTCCGAACTACCGTTACTCCTCGTGAAACGAGGTGTACCGGTAGTTCGGAATAGGCACCCTAGTCCGAACTACCTAGTTCGAGCCCCGTGTAGCCGTGCTGCACGGGGTTCGAAGCAGCGGGGATTTAAAAATGGCGGCTCCCCGCTTATGCTAATGAAGCCCGGGAAATTCAAATCCTGGGCTTCATTAGCAAGTGCGGTATGCATACATTACCCCGCTAGTTCGAACTAGCGGGGTAGTGTAGACATACCCTCAGTCATAAAAACATTAGAGCTAAAAGTGTCAAACTAAAAATTAAACTAAACACTAAACTAATGATTAAGAACAAATACAAAATGCTGCTCACCAAGATGCTAAGATTCAGAAGGCAGCACTGCGCCTTTGCTGCTGCAAACTGTGCCATTGCCTGCGACAGGAGAGATTGTGACCCACAGCATTCTCCATAGGCAGGGGTGGAACTGAAAACTCAGCAGATCAAAGGAGAAGGCACATCTAGGAGGGCACGTGAAGAAAGCTGCACTTGCCCCTTATTCCTGGGATTTGGCCTGCTGCTCAAGGCAAGCTCTATGCAGTCAGATGGGGGCTGCATCTTGCTTGAGCCCATGGCCCTCCTGCAGGCCTCTGGCTACGCCTGACTCACTGGGGGGAAGGGCATTTCAGATTGTGTTGGGCATCAGGGAGGCAACTTTTTACTGTGACTCCAGAAAATACATAGGCACCAGAAACTCCACGGCTATGTCTACACTGGCATGATTTTCCGGAAATGCTTTTAACGGAAAAGTTTTCCGTAAAAAGCATTTTCAGAAAAGCTCATCTAGATTGGCAGGACGCTTTTCTGCAAAAGCACTTTTTTCAGAAAAGTGTCCGTGGCCAATTTAGACGCGCTTTTCCGCAAAAAAGCCCCAATCGCCATTTTTGCAATTGGGGCTTTTTTGCGTAAAACAAATCTCTGCTGTCTACACTGTCCCTTTTGCGCAAAAGTTTTTCGGAAAAAGACTTTTGCCCGAATGGGAGCAGCATAGTATTTCCGCAAGAACACTGACAATCTTACATGAGATCGTCAGTGCTTTTGCAGAAATTCAAGCGGCCAGTGTAGACAGCTGGCAAGTTTTTCCGCAAAAGCAGATGATTTTGCAGAAAAACTTGCCAGTCTAGACACAACCCAGGGTTTTTTGTTGTTTTTTTCTTTTTGGATTTTTTGCAAATAACTTAGAAATTAGCTATTGATTTCACAGTACAGCCAAATCCTGAAATATTTCCATCAGTAATAATTTAATTATTTACAGCTAGGGAAAACAAGAAAAATGCTGCTTGAGAACTTAAGAATTAAAATTCAGTGATATAACAACCTTTGGAACTCCACAGAGTTGTTCTCTATGCCCATGAAGCTCAAAAGGGCTGATCTCTTTCCAAAACCAAAACCAAAAAAGATAATACCTCATTTACCTTGTCTCGGTGTTTTAACAGCTTTAAAGCTTGGATTCTTTGAATCTCAACTTCTGCTGTCATTAAAAAATTATCTGATCTCTCCCCGTAATTTCCCACAACTGTGAATATTATAAAAAGACAAAAAGCTTAACATCTTACAAAGTTATAAACATACAAAAATGGATTCCACGAAGCCTATTCATAAGCCAGAGCAGCAGGGATGATGCAGGACCGGCTCGAGACATTCCTGTGTCCCGGGCAGCGGGTGCACAACACATGTGCGGCTTTGCCCCCGGGTGCACGGCGCATGCACGGCCCGGCCCCCTGGTGCGCTGCGTACCTTACAGCTGCAATCGGGCACATGGTGCCCGATTGCAGCTCTAAGGGGCACCGCACGGCTCCCGCCCCCAGGTGCGCAGCACCCCTTACAGCTGCCATTACGCACCCCCCATAGGTTGGCACCCCGGGCAGCTTCCCGGCGAGCCCCTCCTTAATCCAGCCCTGGGGTGATGCATGGTGGAGATGCACAGAGTGGATATGCCCACTAGAGTCCTCTCTCAGTTGAGAGGCCTGATTGTTGTGACTTGCAGTTTCAATCACACATTATCCTCAGTTCCTCCCACAAACAGTAGGAACCTCAGTGACTTCCAGAACATGGAAAACATTTGCAGGTTAAGGGATTTAGATGGGAGCAAAAAAAAATTCCTTATTCTTAAACCTGATGCATATCGGAATGTTACAACCAGTTCCTTCTAAACTGCACAGCAGCTCAGCTTCACAGGTGATTAATCAGCCCCACCCAGTCAGTCAGCTCCCTGCAGGAAGCCCTGAGCCTCTGACTGGGCGGGGCTGATTGGGGCCTGTGAAGTTTAGCAGGCACAGTGGTTACAAGCTGTGCTCAAAAGCTTAAACAAGGCCCTTGCCCCAGAGAATTTTAGCAAACTGTTAAGTACAACTTGTAGTGGAAATAGAAAGAATATCTACACAAGAGTTTTTGCTACAAAAAATATGCAAATGAGGGACTCAATCTCGTTTGCCCAGGGCCAGCTCTGGGCACCAGCAAACCAAGCACATGGTTGGGGCGGCACATTTCCAGGGGCGGCATTCCGGCCAGCCTTACCGCGGGATGCGGGCCTGCCTGTGGCTGCCCAAGGCAAGGGGCGGGGCGGTGGAGAGGAGTGCTGCAGGGAAGGCGCCAGGCAACACAGAGACAAAGGTGGAGAGGGGTCATGCGGCAGGATGCCGGAGCCCAGCCATCTGCAGCCTCTCCCCCACCCCCGATGGTTGTGCTAGGTGACGACTGAAGTTCGCTGGGCGCCCGATGCGGCTGCCGCCACCCTGGACAACAGGGTCCTAGTGGTGGGCGGGGGATGCGGCACAGGCGGGGTGCCGGTGTAGCGAGCAAAACACTAACTTCTCTGAATTTGCTACTTTGGGTGCACTGAGCATGCGCACCCGAACTGAGCAAACTCAGTGTCCCTCGCTGTAGCCGCTGCCCTCTCTCTGCCCTCACTGCCTCCTCAGATTTGCTTCCTCCTCTTTGGAGGTGTTTAAAATGATGAAGGGGGGCAAATTGCAGGGGGGGTAGTGTCTGGTTCTGAGCATGGGGCAGAAATTTACCGGCTGGAGGCATCAATCTTCTATTTTTAGCTGCAGAAGAGGGGCGAAATTTGAAAAATCGGGGGGTGGGGGGTGGTAGCCTTGGTTAAGCCGGGGCTGGGGGACACTGCCAGACCCTGTGCACGGACAAAACCCCCGTTTAGGGAGGGGGAGAGGTGGGAACAGTCACCCAGCAGGACAAGCCACCTGATGTCCTTGAAAATATCAGTTTTCCAGGGGCAAAGTCTTTTTTTTCTTTATTTTCCCTGGACGCTGCCTGTCAGCCCCCGAGCAGGGGGCGGGCTCCTGGGCTTGAGTTCTTAAAGGCACAGGCCTCCCAATTCCTAGACGGTCAATGCTTAGACACCACCGTTCCTCTGTAGGTGTACAAGTGTGAAATATTCTACATACAGTTCCTGTCTCAAACTCTGCCTCTCACTTTTTTAGTATTTAATAGTTTTCTCTTTGTTTCTCTATCAGAAGTCACTGCATCTCCTTTCTCTTGTGTACTATGCTGATATGCTAAAGTCCCTCCCATCCACACCCTCTCCTGTACTGCAATCCCCTGACCCATGGCAGATCCCACACCTGTCCCCCAAACTCCCCCTACCAAGCACCCCTCATGCACCCAAACTCCGTCCCAGATCCTCATCACCAAACATGGGCAAGTATCGGAGGGGTAGCTGTGTTAGTCTGAATATGAAGAATCGTTGAGGAGTCCTGTGGCACTATCTTCAGTTCGTCTATAAGGTGCCACAGGACTCCTCGCCAACATGGCCAAGTGAAATTTTAGTGATTCCTCCCGTAGTCAATGGGGACATGGGTCAGAGAACTCAGAGCAGGGGGCTCCAACATTTTGAAAGTGCAATCCAATATGTACCTTATATATAAATACCCTTTTCCCGCTTCCTTCTTACCCCTTCTCCAAGTCCCAGATCCTGCACCCTCTATCCTCCCTCTCTTGCCCATCCTCAATCTCTTTCATCAGCCTGGGACAGACGGTTGGGTGCACATGCTATGGTCTTTGCTTAAGGGATCTGGAGTGTGAGAAGGGCTCTGATCAGCTCTTGGAGCATGCATTTACTGTGATGTTCTAGGTGTAGGCTTTGGCAGGGTATTTGGATGCATGGGTGCTCAGAGCAATGATAAGGGCTTGGATACAGGACTGGGTTCATGCCAGGGGTAGGAGTTAGTGATGTATGCTCCATTTTGTCACTGCTGGTGACTCCTAGATGGTGGTGGAGTGTGCCTAAGGCAGGCTCACCCATGGCCTTGCCCTGTAACACTACCTAAAGCTGCAAGAAAACTCCATCCCTGGTCCTGTGTTGAAAGGATACAGAATGGTATATGTTGAACCCTGACATCAGCACCCCTCTTTTTCCTCCCCTGCCGTGCACACAAAGCAGCAGACTCCCAGGCGTGGTATCAGCTGCAAGGCAAAGTGCAGGACATCCACAGCAGTGGGGGGAGGGGCATTTAAGTGCTGGCACTTGATATCCTCTTGCCCACACCAGTCAGGATCACCTGACAGAGGATACAAGATCTACCAGTACATCCCTATCTACTGGTTGGTGGCCACTGCCTCATAGCGACTGTCTCTCCAGGGTCAATGTGTCATATCATAAGAACATAAGAACGGCCGTACTGGGTCAGACCAAAGGTCCATCTAGCCCAGTATCCTGTCTACCGACTGGCCAGCACCAGGTGCCCCAGAGAGGGTGGACCGAAGACAATGATCAAGCGATTTGTCTCCTGCCATCCCTCTCCAGCCTCTGACAAACAGAGGCCAAGGACACCATTTTATCCCCTGGCTAATAGCCTTTTTAGGCCTAACCTCCATGAATTTATCCAGCTTCTCTTTAAACTCTATTATAGTCCTAGCCTTCACAGCCTCCTCTGGCAAGGAGTTCCACAGGTTGACAACACGCTGTGTGAAGAAGAACTTCCTTTTATTAGTTTTAAACCTGCTACCCATTAATTTCATTTGGTGTCCTCTAGTTCTTCTATTATGGGAACTAATAAATAACTTTTCTTTATCGGCCCTCTCCACACCACTCATGATTTTATAGACCTCTATCATATCCCCCCTCAGTCTCCTCTTTTTCTAAACTGAAAAGTCCCAGTCTCTTTAGCCTCCCCTCATATGGGACTCGTTCCAAACCCCTAATCATTTTAGTTGCCCTTTTCTGAACCCTTTCCAAGGCCAAAATATCTTTTCTTGAGGTGAGGAGACCACATCTGTACACAGTATTCAAGATGTGGGCGTACCATAGTTTTATACAGGGGCAGTAAGATATTCTGGGTCTTATTTTCTATCCCTTTCCTAATAATTCCTAGCATCCTATTTGCCTTTTTGACCGCCGCTGCACTATCTGTGGAAGTTTTCAGAGAACTGTCCATGATAACTCCAAGATCTCTTTCCTGATTTGTCGTAGCCAAATTAGCCCCCGTCATACTGTACGTATAGTTGGGGTTATTTTTCCCGATGTGTATTACTTTACACTTATCCACATTAAATTTCATTTGCCATTTTGTTGCCCAATCACTCAGTTTGGTGAGATCTTCTTGGAGTCCCTCACAGTCTGCTTCTGACTTGACTATCCTAAACAGTTTGGTATCATCTGCAAACTTTACTACCTCACTGCTTACCCCTTTCTCCAGATCATTTATGAATAAGTTGAAAAGGATTGGTCCCAGGACTGACCCTTGGGGTACACCACTAGTTACCCCTCTCCAATCTGAAAATTTACCATTTATTCCTACCTGTCTTTGTTTCCTATCTTTTAACCAGTTCTCAATCCAAGAAAGGACCTTCCCTCTTATCCCATGGCCATGTAATTTACACAAGTATACTATAATCCAAGTATACTATATCTACTGGATCCCCCTTGTCCGCATGTTTGTTAACCCCTTCAAAGAACTCTAATAGATTAGTAAGACAGGATTTCCCTTTACAGAAACCATGTTGACTTTTGTCCAACAAATTATGTTCTTCTACATGCTTCACTATTTTATTCTTTACTATTGTTTCGACTAGTTTGCCCGGTACTGAAGTTAGACTTACCGGTCTGTAATTGCCAGGATCGCCTCTAGAGCCCTTTTTAAATATTGGTGTCACGTTGGCTACCTTCCAGTCATTAGGTACGGAAGCCGATTTAAAGGATAGGTTACAAACCACAGATCATAGCTCAGCAATTTCCCATTTAAGTTCTTTTAGAACCCTTGGATGAATGCCATCTGGTCCCGGAGATTTGTTAACATTAAGTTTTTCTATTTGTTCCAAAACCTCCTCTAATAACACTTCAATTCGGGACAGTTCCTCAGATTCATCACCCACAAAGGACGGTGCAGATTCAGGAATCTCCCCAATGTCCTCAGCCGTGAAGACTGAAGCAAAGAAATCATTTAGTTTCTCCGCAATGGCTTTATCATCCTTGATTGCTCCTTTTATAGCTTGATCATCTAGGGGACCCACAGGCTTTTTAGCAGGCTTCCTGCTTCTAATGTACTTAAAAAACATTTTGTTATTTCTTTTTGAGTTTTTGGCTAGCTGTTCCTCAAAATCTTTTTTTGCTTTTCTTATTACATGTTTACACTTGATTTGACAGTGTTTCTGTTCCTTTCTATTTATCTCACTAGGATTGGACTGCCACTTCTTAAAAGATACCTTTTTGTCCCTCACTGCTTCTTTTACATGGTGGTTAAGCCATGGTGACTCTTTTTTAGGTCTCTTGCTATGTTTTTTAATTTGGGGTATACATTTAAGTTGAGCCTCTATTATGGTGTCTTTAAAAAGTTTCCATGCAGCTTTCAGGGATTTGGCTCTAGTCACTGTGCCTTTTAATTTCTGTTTAACTAACCTCCTCATTTTTGCATAATTCCCCTTTTTGAAATTAAATGCCAGGGTGCTGGACTGCTGAGGTGTTCTTCCCACCACAGGAATGTTGAATGTTATTATATTATGGTCACTATTCCAAAGCGGTCCTGTAACGGTTATATCCTGGACCTGATCCTGCACTCCACTCAAGACTAAATCGAGAATTGCCTCTCCCCTTGTGGGTTCCTGCACCAGCTGCTCCAAGAAGCAGTCATTTAAGCCATTGAGAAATTTGATCTCCACTTCTCTTCCTGAGGTGACATGTATCCAGTCAATATAGGGGTAATTAGAATCACCCATTATCTCCCCTGTCTTCCATGATTTTTCAAAGATCATAGCTAAAGGCTCAGATACCTCCTCTATCAGCTCCTTGGCTACGTCTACACTGGCCCCTTTTCCGGAAGGGGCATGTAAATTTCACTAGTCGTCGTAGGGAAATCCGCGGGGGATTTAAATATCCCCCGCGGCATTTAAATAAAAATGTCCGCCGCTTTTTTCCGGCTTTTAAAAAAGCCGGAAAAGAGCGTCTAGACTGGCCCCGATCCTCCGGAAAAAGTGCCCTTTTCCGGAGGCTCTTATTCCTACTTAAAAGCCGGAAAAAAGCGGCGGACATTTTTATTTAAATGCCGCGGGGGATATTTAAATCCCCCGCGGATTTCCCTACGACGACTGGTGAAATTTACATGCCCCTTCCGGAAAAGGGGCCAGTGTAGACGTAGCCTTGTGGTGTTTGGCTTGGCTATTTCACAACACCAACAGAAAGTGGAGGGTTGAATCTGAAATCATTGTCTTGATACTGACAGTCCCCTTGAAAAACGGTTAGAGTCCAATCGTTTAGGCTATCCACATTAACAGGGTGGTCAGGCTAATCAGGGAGCAAGGATGCTCTTAGTTTCCTGTGCTCTGTGTGTGCTTGATTACCCTTGTTCAGACACATTTGGCCCCAGCTTAGCATAGAGCTAGTCTTGCCAGATGTTTTCACCAATACTGCGCACACTTCCCATTACGTCACAATGGACATTCCATCGTCCTGATCACATGCTGAAGACAGTGCTATTGAATCAATAATACTTTATAAATTGTTTTCGAAAAAAGAAATTTAAAATAATGGACTGACTGCCTGTGTGTTCAAAACTGTACACCTGGGAACCCTACATAGAGCATTTCTCAGAGCTGAGCTGTGGATCTGAGCAGGGCCAGAGACACAGGTGCCACAAAATCAGCACAGGAAGCATGTCAGTGTTCGTAGCAGAGTCACAGAAGCAGGCCACAGAGCAGACTTGTGCTGTATTCAAAGCTGCAACAACCAGAGCCAGGGTGGCCAGACAATCATCCATGTGAACTAGACGCAGATTAGAATCATTTCTAAGGAACAGTGAAACTGGAGATGAGTCATAGGGATGGAGCTGGAACCATCTGGAGCCAGTTTCATTCAGGGGGACACTGGGCAGTGGTCCTAGTGTACTGAGATTCCCCCAGGCAAGAGTACAACTGCAACATGAGAGGATTTTTCCAGCGCCAGAGCACGTGTCTGAGCCACATCATGTCTGCACTACAGCCAGGTCCTGAGATGGGGCCTGTGACTTGTGATGAACAGAAATAACTTCCCTTGCATTCCTCATACACTGTGATATCCCAGCGTATGTCTACACTACAAAGTTAGTTCGAACTAACGGATGTTAGTTCGAACTAACTTTCATAGCCGCTACACGAGCGCTCTGTTAGTTCGAATTTAATTCGAACTAACAGAGCGCTTAGTTCGAACTAGGTAATCCTCATTTTACGAGGATTAAGCCTAGTTCGAATTTACTAGTTCGAATTAAGGGCTGTGTAGACCCTTAATTCGAACTAGTGGGAGGCTAGCCCTCCCCAGGTTTCCCTGGTGGCCACTCTGGCCAACACCAGGGAAACTCTATTGCCCCCCTCCCGGCCCCGGAGCCCTTAAAGGGGCACGGGCTGGCTACGGTGCCCGTGCCAGGTGCAAGCCTGCCAGCACCCAGCCAGCAGACCCTGCACCTGGCAGAGATTGAGCCACCCACTCGATGCCCCCCAGCCCTCCCCATCTTCCCGGGACCAGGCTGGCGGCTCCTGGGAGTTTGCCCGGGACCGCAAGAGGCGGGCACCCGCCTGGTCTAGTGCGGACATCGTGGACCTCGTCCATGATCTCCGCACTAGGCACAGGAAAGTGGCCGTCTAGGGCAGGAGAGCTGCCAGCCTGGACACCCAGGAGCAGGAGTGCATGAAAATCAGAGTGGTCCAGTGAGACCCCTGTGCCATCCCTCTCCAGCGTTCCACAAACCTTGGGCAGGGACACCACTCCTACCCCATGGCTAATACCACTCCATGGACCCAACCTCCATGACTTGATCTCACTTCCCTTTAAACTCTGTTCTAGTTCTAGCCTTCACAGCCTCCTGCAGCAAGGAGTTCCACAGGTTAACTCTTTGCTTTGTGAAGAACAACTTTCTCTTACTACTTTGAAGCCTGCTACCCATTCCTTTCCTTTGGTGTCCTCTAGTCCTTCTTTATGGGAACTAATGAAGAACTTTTCTGTATGCACCCTCTCCACCCAACTCCTGCTTTTAGAGACCTCTATCCTGTCCCCCCTCCGTCTCCTCTTTTCTAACCTGAAAAGTCCCAGTCTCTTTAGCCTCTCTTCATATTGGACCTGTTCCCAACCCCTGATCATTTTAGTTGCCCTCCCCTCTCCCAGCCTCTCTCTTCCCCTCTCCCACCTGCTTTTCCCAGTCTCCCCCAGTTTTGTTCAACAAAGACAGATTCCGTTTTTGAACACAATTGTCCTTTATTTTGTACATCAAGAAGAGGGGCTAGGGAAGGGTAAGTGGAAGGAGGTGAGGGAGGAATGGGGCACGAGCCCTCGATGGGGAGGACTGGGCTGGCTCTGCGGGCTTTTGGGGTGGAAGCTCTCCTGCAGCCCCCCTGATTGCCCCCTCTCCCCAGATGGCAGCCTGCGGCAAGTGCAGTCGGGCTGATGGCCGAGTGCTGTGATGTGCCCAGTGTGGGTACTCTGGGCACTCCAAGCCAGGACTGCTTTGCAAGCGGGGCACCCCTGAGAACTGTCTGTCCGGGGTGGGGGTCGGGACCCTTTAAGCGCAGCCCTCGGCTAGCCTGAGACAGCATCTCCACGCTCTAAGTCCTCCTCTGATGCCCTGCTGGCACTGCTTCCGGCCATCCTTAAGCCTGGTTCAGGGTCCACTTAATGTGGACATGCTAGTTCGAATTAGCAAAACGCTAATTAGAACTAGTTTTTTAGTCTGGATCCGTTAGTTTGAATTAGCTTAGTTTGAAGTAACTAATTCGAACAAAGTTAGTTCGAATTAACGTTGTAGTGTAGACGTACCCCCACTGTGTGCCTTCTAGTGCATTTTTATTTTCCTTTGAGTTTTTCACAGTTCTAATCAAAAAAATTTAGCAGTTTCTAGATTGGCAATATTTTGCTCCAAATCATCCCCTCTTTCAGAAAATCTTGCCCCTTTTCTTATCTGGCCTTGAGTATTTGCACAAGAACACTGACCTTCTCTCTGGGAAAATTAAGTGTGAAGAAGGACTTAGAAATAACTTTCTAGTGTAGACGTACCCTAACTAAGAGAGGTTAATTCGAATCAACTCAGAGAGGCGCTACACATGCGATCCGCTAGTTCGAACTTAATTAGAACGAGCGGAGCGCTTAATTCGAACTAGGTAAACCTCATTCTACGAGGACTAACGCCTAGTTCGAATTAACTAGTTCGAATTAATGGCTGTGTAGAATAGATAGAATTGCTAAGCTCACCCCAGTACTATATCTGTAACAGGGACCAATTTTGTGCAGAACCTCACATCCATTACTAAGTGATATACAATTTTCTCTATAATCTAGTTACAATATATTATTTTTGACAATTAACATTTTTGTTAACTGATTCTTTAAATGCAGTATTGAGTATCAAGTCATACTCATATGTATGGGTATGTCTAGACTACAGGGTTTTGTCAACAGAATTTTTGTCCACAGATACTGTCGACAAAGCTTCTGTCGACAAAGAGCGTCTAGACTACATCCAGTTCTGTCAACAAAGCAAGCCGCTTTGTCGATATAACAGTGTGGACGCAAAGGACAGTGTAGATGCAATAATGTCTTCTATCGACAGAACTCTGTCGATAAAAGGCATTATTCCTCGTAGAATGAGGTTTACATATGTCGACAAAACTGCTGAGTTTTCTCGACGTTATGTCGACATAACTCAAAGGCAGTGTGGACGCAGGTATAGTTTTGTTGTCAAAAGTCCACTTTTGTCGACAAAACCCCGTAGTCTAGACACACCCCATATGTTCTACTTATTTATTTTAATTCACATCCATAATACTTTTTCTACAGTATCTGTTCCACATATATTTTCAACACGCAAAAACTTTCATGTACTACACACATCATTATGGAAGGTACGTTTACTTGTCCAATATTCATACAGAACTGTTTTATTGTTCATTCATTTGCTTTATGAACTATGAGTTTTAGGGGTTAGGAGGCAGCATTTTATAGGGTAGCTTCTGGAGCAATGGGAGGAAACATGGAAAAATAGGGCAGAAAGTTGAAGATTATAATGCATGCATTGATAACAGGGAGCATATTTTATTACTAATGTATTTGCAAATACTGTTCTTATGATTACTCGGAATTTATTAGCTTTAAGTACATTTTTTTTCTTGTGGTGGCCAGTCCCTTTTCTGTCTGTCAAGTCATGTTTTCTATTATTTGTCAAGCAATGACTATAACCAAGGTTCTAGGTAATATCACTCTCAAAAAACATTAGATCATCATTGATGGAATACATCCTTTTTTGATTACACATCAATAATGGAGAATTGTGCATGGTCCTTAACTTAATTTATGTCTGTGTTGTCAGTGGCTTGACAATCAGGCCATGTTAATATTCTTTGACCTTGCTTATATGTATGCAATATTCATCTCATATTTTCTAATTGAACTGACTGTTATATGGATTCATTTTCCTATTTTCAAATTCACTAACTATTTCCTGTTTTGAACAATTCTCAGGGAAATGTTTTGAGGGAAATGTTTTGAGGACCAAAAACCCCAGTTCCTCTGAATTTGTGACCTATGGACAAGGAGCAAAAGGCCCCCGCCCAAGGCAAAACACCAGCATCCCCTGAGTCCGTTAGCAAGGAGGTAGCAAAAAACACAGTTCCTCTGAATTTGCAACCAGCCAGCAAAGGTAGCAATTCCTGAGCAGTTATACCGAATGTCATGTTTGTTTGACAGAAACTGTGACCGTCACAAAAACGGAGCGGTTTCACTTTTTGCCTATACACCCCGCCTGGGCATGAATCAGCCAAGCATCGGTGGAGCGGCAGCCGGTGGGGAGAGGCAACCGGGTCGGGGCTGGCATGTAGGCAGGCACAGCGCGCTCCGCTAGCCGCCGTCGGTGTCCTAGGGGGCGCTGCGGCGGACAGCTCAGCCGGGAGGCGGGCGAGCGCTGAGCCCCATCGCTTGTGAGCCGAGCCCATGGGAGGAGCGGGCACGCCCCGCACCTACCCCGACCCCCGATGGCAAACGCCAGCGAGCTCAGGGGCGGGCAGCTGCGCTCCACGGTCTGAGTCGCCTGCCACCGTCCCCGCTCGGACTGCCGCCGCGCCGCTTGTTGTTGATTTCACCCCCTCTTCCCCACCTATCCCCGTCCCTTCGGCCTCTTGTCTAATCAGCGCCAGGAGAGCTCGGGAGACCCTCCTCCTGCTCCGTGCGGAGCGTGGACCCTGGCGCAGCCAGCGCCCCACCCAGCGCTCTGCCTCGCTCCTGCTCCCAGGTGTTTGCCCGGGGCAGCCAGCCAGCTGCGCTACCGCGCCGGCCCCTCAGCACTTCCACAGCACCCCCGGGAGCCACTGGCCGCAGAGTCCCTCGCGGCGGCTGCAGGCGAGCCCTGGCCTGGCGGCTCCTCTCTCTGCTCTTGCAGGGGAGGGGAGCCCGTGGCGCCCTGCTTCACACCGGGGAATGGTGTGTACAGCTGCAGAGAAAGGGGAGTAGGGGGACCCGTGACACTTTCACCTCCCCCCAGGGCGCGCCCATGTTTCCGCACGTGGTGTGAGGAAGGGACGTGAGGATTTGGCGGGGAGCGGGAAAGGAGACGGAGTTCGGTCAGTGGGGGGAGGTGGGACTGGGGAGCAGACTGGGTCCGGTCTGGAGCAGGGGGAGTCGGGTTTGGCTGGGAGGGAAGAGGGGGCGCAGGGTGGATTAGGTGGGGGAGAGAAGAAGGGCGGACTGGGTCTGGTCACTGAGGGGTCGGGTTTGTCTGGGAGGGGAGAGAAGGTGGAAACTGGGTTCTGTGAGTGGGCGGGGGGTGTCGGGATGTGGGTGGACAGGGATGTGTATGGAGGGGAGACAGGACTTTGGCTGGAGGGCGTGGTGGGAGTCAAAGAGCCGCAAGGTGAAAGGGGCGCTTTCCTCCTCAGTGCCTATCCTGCAGCAGCAGGCCAAGGGGGGAGGGAGGTCGGCCAAAAAATGTTTTGCTTGGGGCGCAAAAAACTTAGAGCCGGCCCGTTTTTGCCTATTTTCTGCCAGTCTGTTTTTGCACTCCGGTTTTTGTACAAAAACAAGTAGTGTGGATGTTTTCATTTTGCACAAAATACCCCTTTTCCGCAATAGGTTAGGGTTAGGATTAGGATAGGTGGGGTGAGAGGGGGTGAAATCAACAACAAGGTCCCTCACCAAAGGCTCTTGTGTAAATTACATGCCATGGGATAAGAGGGAAGGTCCTTTCTTGAATTGAGAACTGGTTAAAAGACAGGAAACAAAGGGTAGGAATAAATGGTAAATTTTCAGAATGGAGAAGGGTAACTAGTGGTGTCCCCCAAGGGTCAGTCCTGGGACCAATCCTGTTTACCTTATTCATAAATGATCTGGAGAAAGGAGTAAGCAGTGAGGTGGTAAAGTTTGCAGATGATACCAAACTGTTTAGGATCGTGAAGACAGAAGCAGACTGTGAGGGACTCCCAGAAGATCTCACCAAACTGAGTGATTGGGCAACAAAATGGCAAATGAAATTTAATGTGGATAAGTGTAAAGTAATGCACATCGGGGAAAAATAACCCCAACTATACGTATAGTATGATGGGGGCTAATTTGGCTACGACAAATCAGGAAATAGATCTTGGAGTTATCGTGGACAGTTCTCTGAAAGTTTCCACTCAGTGTGCAGTGGTGGTCAAAAAGGCAAATAGGATGCTAGGAATTAGTAAGAAAGAGATAGAAAATAAGACTCAGAATATCTTACTGCCCCTGTATAAAACTATGGTATGCCCACATCTTGAATACTGTGTACAGATGTGGTCTCCTCACCTCAAAAAAGATATTTTGGCCTTGGAAAGGGTTCAGAAAAAGGCAACTAAAATGATTAGGGGTTTGGAATGGGTCCCATATGAGGAAAGGTTAAAGAGACTGGGACTTTTCAGTTTAGAAAAGAGGAGACTGAGGGAGGATATGATAGAGGTAGGCAAGCAACACGGGAATGCAGGGGCAAGATTAGAAAGGCAAAGGCACAAAATGAGATCAAACTAGCTACAGGCATAAAGGGAAACAAGAAGACCTTTTATAAATACATTAGAAGCAAGAGGAAGACCAAGGACAGGGTAGGCCCACTGCTCAGTGAGGAGGGAGAAGCAGTTACAGGAAACTTGGAAATGGTGGAGATGTTCAATGACTTCTTTGTTTTGGTCTACACCGAGAAGTCTGGAGGTGTGCCTAACGTAGTGAATACAAGCAGAGAGAGGGTAAGTTTAGAAGATAGGATACACAAAGAACAAGTTAAAAATCACTTAGGAAAGTTAGATGTCAGCAAGTCACCAGGTCCTGATGAAATGCATCCCAGGATACTCAAGGGCTACGTCTACACTGGCCCCTTTTCCGGAAGGGGCATGTAAATTTCACTAGTCGTCGTAGGGAAATCCGCGGGGGATTTAAATATCCCCCGCGGCATTTAAATAAAAATGTCCGCCGCTTTTTTCCGGCTTTTAAAAAAGCCGGAAAAGAGCGTCTAGACTGGCCCCGATCCTCCGGAAAAAGTGCCCTTTTCCGGAGGCTCTTATTCCTACTTCAAAGTAGGAATAAGAGCCTCCGGAAAAGGGCACTTTTTCCGGAGGATCGGGGCCAGTCTAGACGCTCTTTTCCGGCTTTTTTAAAAGCCGGAAAAAAGCGGCGGACATTTTTATTTAAATGCCGCGGGGGATATTTAAATCCCCCGCGGATTTCCCTACGACGACTAGTGAAATTTACATGCCCCTTCCGGAAAAGGGGCCAGTGTAGACGTAGCCAAGGAGCTGATAGAGGAGGTATCTGAGCCTTTAGCTATGATCTTTGAAAAATCATGGAAGACAGGGGAGATTCCAGAAGACTGGAAAAGGGCAAATATTGTGCCCATCTATAAAAAGGGGAATAAGAACAACCCAGAAAACTACAGACCGGTCAGTTTAACGTCTGTCCCAGGGAAGATAATGGAGCAGGTAATTAAGGAAATCATATGCAAACACTTGGAAGGTAATAAAGTGATAGGGAATAGTCAGCATGGGTTTGTGAAGAACAAGTCATGCCAAACTAATCTGATAGCTTTCTTTGATAGGATAACGAGCCTTGTGGATAAGGGAGAAGCAGTGGATGTCATATACCTAGACTTTAGTAAGGCATTTGATACGGTCTCGCATGATATTCTTATTGATAAACTAGGCAAATATAACTTAGATAGGGCCACGATAAGGTGGGTGCATAATTGGCTGGATAACCGTAGTCAGAGAGTTGTTGTTAACGGTGCTAAATCCTGCTGGAAAGGGATAACAAGTGGAGTTCCTCAAGGGTCTGTTTTTGGGACCCGTACTGTTCAATATCTTCATCAATGATGTAGATATTGGGATAGAGAGTACGCTTATTAAGTTTGCAGATGATACCAAACTGGGTGGGGTTGCGACTTCTTTGGAGGATAGGGACATAATTCAAAATGACCTTAGCAAGTTAGAGAAATGGTCAGAGGTAAACAGGATGAAGTTTAATAAAGAGAAATGCAAAGTGCTCCACTTAGGAAGGAACAATCAGTTCCATACATACAGGATGGGAAACGACTGTCTAGGACGGAGCATGGCGGAAAGGGATCTAGGGGTCATAGTGGACCATAAGTTGAATATGAGTCAACAGTGTGCTGCTGCAAAAAAAAAGCAAATATGATTCTAGGTTGTATCAACAGGTGTGTTGTAAGCAAAACTTGTTAAGTCATTCTGCCGCTCTACTCTGCACTAGTTAGGCCTCAGCTGGAGTACTGTGTCCAGTTCTGGGCGCCACATTTCAAGAAAGATGTGGAGAAATTGGAAAGGGTACAGAGAAGAGCGACAAGAATGATTAAAGGTCTAGAGAACATGACCTGTGAAGCCAGGCTTCATGAACTGGGCTTGTTTAGTTTGGAAAAAAGAAGATGAAGGGGGGACATGATAGCGGTTTTCAAATATCTAAAAGGGTGTCACAAGGAGGAAGGAGAAAATTTGTTCCTCTTGGTTTCTGAGGACAGGACAAGGAGTAATGGGCTTAAAGTGCAGCAAGGGAGATTTAGATTGGACATTAGGAAAAAATTCCTAACTGTCAGGGTGGTAAAATATTGGAATAAATTGCCAAGGGAGGTGGTGGAATCTCCCTCTCTGGAGATATTTAAGAACAGGTTAAATCTGTCAGGGATGGTGTAGACGGAGCATGGTCCTGCCTTGAGGGCGGGGGGCTGGACTCGATGACCTCTCCAGGTCCCTTCCAGTCCTATGATTCTATGATTCTATGAAAATCATGAGTGGTGTGGAGAGGATCGATAAAGAAAAGTTATTTATTAGTTCCCTAAATAGAAGAACTAGAGGACACCAAATGAAATTAATGGGTAGCAGGGTTAAAACTAATAAAAGGAAGTTCTTCTTCACACAGTGTGTATTCAACCTGTGGAACTCCTTGCCAGAGGAGGCTGTGAAGGCTAGGACTATAATAGAGTTTAAAGAGAAGCTAGATAATTTCCTGGAGGTTAGGTCCATAAAAGGCTATTAGCCAGGGGATAAAATGGCGTCCTTGGTCTCTGTTTGTCAGAGGCTGGAGAGGGATGGCAGGAGACAAATCACTTGATCATTGTCTTCGGTCCACCCTCTCTGGGGCACTTGGTGCTGGCCACTGTCGGCATACAGGATACTGGACTAGATGGACCTTTGGTCTGACCCAGTACGGCTGTTCTTATGTTCTCATTTCCTTAGACCCCAAAAAAGGAGGTTTACCGATATTGCAGAAAAAGGGGTTTTTGCATGAGAAGAAAACATCCACATTGCTTGTTTTTGCGCAAAAAGCCCAGCACAAAAATGGATCGGCAGAAAATATGCAAATGAGATCATGACTCATGCAAACTAGTCCCTCATTTGCAGGGCTCGACAAATAATGCAATCTACTCACCCGCAGCGAGTAGATTGCAACCCGGAAAAGCCGGGTTCAGGCGATCTGCGTATGCGCAGATCTCTGGACAGCGCTGCTGGCAAGCGGGGTTTGCCACAGTTCGGCGAGCCCTGCTCATTTGCATATTTTTCCTGAGAAAACTTGTAGTGTAGACGTAGCCAAACAGTTTAACTCTTAGGCCATGTCTCTCCTTATGTGGAAGTTCAAATTCCAATACATAACTCCAGCTATGTAATTGACATAACTTAATTTGAACTTCCCTGCCATCTTCACAGCCAGAGCTTGATACTTCAATTGACTTTTCTTATTCCTCACAATTTGAGGAGTGCCAGTGTCACTGGGGTGCCTTCAGCATTTGATTTAGAAGGTCTTTACTAGACTCGCCTAATTGAACATGGGAAGACAGACCAGCACAGCGTGAACCTCTGAGTAAGTACAGACATGGCTTTAGGGTGTGGATAAGTAATCAGGAGTTGAATGAGAAGTAAAACCAACTGTGACCCCATTTCCCACTTCTTTTGGGAGAGACACATGAGAGAGCTGATCTGAGTAACACTCCCTTATCTCCTGTGCCCCCACCCATCTGTCTCACATGGGAGAAGCAGCAGCAACCTGCCTGGGACCAAAACTGAGGGAAGCTTCTGAGCCAGGGTGCAGGGAGGACAGGACCTTCAGCTGTTGATGGAGGGTACAATTTAAAGCTCCCCCCACAACTGAAGTGTAATTTAGGCACTGAGAGAGTTCAGGCACCTCCATGATTTCACAGCCTCTGAATAGGGGGTTTGTGAATCTCTGTCAAGCTTGATTCTGGGAATTAAATGCCTAAAATTGCTGTTAGGCACTGGAATCCTTTTGTGACTCTAGCTCAAGGATTTTAAAGTACAGGGATCCATGGCAAATCCTATGTTCCTGTGACAAGCTCATCGCTGCTTTTCATAAATGTGATATGTGATGTAAAATGTAAAAAATCAATCAAGAAAACACGGAGTGAGGAAGGCAGAATTTCAGTATGAAGCCTTGAGCCATGTCAGAAATTGGTCTGTCAATAGACAACTGTTCTGAATCATTAAAAAGATGCCTCTGGTAAAAGAAACAACCTTGTAACTGGTATTTGCATGAAACTTCCAGGTGTAAGAATGATACTGGTAACACAGAGGCATGTACAAACCTGAATGCATTCCAGCAGCTGTGTGGGATCCTAACAAACCGCTCTGGGCCATTTGCTGAGTGTCACTGGCACGAGAGCCCAACCCCCTACTACGACTCCTGTGTCTACGACCTCTGCCAGTATGGCCAGGGCAATCGCATGCTGTGTGCAGCTGTCGAGTCGTATGATGAGATGTGTGCCTTTCACGGCGTGAAAGTAGGAAAGTGGAGACCAGGACTGGACTGTGGTAAGCAACAGGGAGTCTTTTGTTTTCCTCTAAATTCATAGAGCCCCCAAGGGGCATTGAGAAGTTATGCCATGGAAGAGATCATCAAAGAATCTGGGATACTCAGTCATGAAAAGAATGTGAGTGTTTGTGGGAAATGTGTAACTTTGTAAAACACCTGTAGGTACAGGTAACTTTGTTCCTTTTCTTCCCCAGGGGTCACTTGTCCAGCCAACTCCTATTTTGACTTGTGCGGCCTTCCCTGCCATGCTTCTTGTGCCAGCCTTAATTCAACCATTCCATGCACAAAGCCCTGCGTGGCGGGATGCTTCTGCCGGGAAGGGTATGTTCTGGATGTGGAACGCTGCGTGCCTGTGAGTCAGTGCGGCTGCACGCTGGAAGGGCAGTATCACCAGCTGGGAGAGGAGGTTATCCTGACAGACACCTGCAGCAGGAAATGCAGCTGCCGCCAGCCAGCCCAGCCCATGCAGTGCCAGGATCATGCCTGCGGGGCTCTGGAGACGTGCAGAGTTGTGGATGGTGTCCGAGGCTGCTACCCTGTGAAATTTGGTGACTTATGGGTGTTTGGTCACCCCCACTATCACATTTTTGATGGACTTACTTTTGACTTTGAAGGAACCTGCAAATACACCCTGAGCAAGTACTGTGGCCCCCCTGGGAATCTCCCCGATTTCACTGTCAAGGTGGAGAATGAGCACAGGGGTGCCATCACAGCATCCTGGACACGCCTGGTGGAGCTGGATGTCTACGGGCAGCATATTGCTGCAGCAGCCAGAGAGCACGGCCAAGTGCAGGTGAGCAGGGCCGGCTCTAGGCACCAGCAAACCAAGCACATGCCTGGGGCGGAATATTTCCAGGGGCAGCATTCCGGCCAGCCTTACTGCCCTATGCGGGCCTGCCTGTGGGCAGCACGGAGACAAAGGCAGGGAGGGAAGAGGGAGAGGAGAGGGGGCCATGCGGCAGGATGCCGGAGCCCATCCACCCCTGCCCCCTGCAGTCTCCCTCCCGGCGGCTGCTAGGCGACAACTGAAGTTTGCTGGGCGCCCAATGCGGCTGCCGCTGCCCTGGGGAGCAGGGTCCCGGTGGTAGGGTCCGCGTTAACCCCCGCAGCACTGGCCAGCAGCACCCTTCCCCCTGCGGCCGCGAGGCCCTGCACAGCCAGGGGCCCTGCTGCCCTGCTGCCACCAGCTCCACGTGCCCTCCCCCACGCGCCGGGCAGAGGTGGGGCTGCACATGCACCTTCCCCCAACCCGGGGCGCAATTAAACTGTCTGCCCGGGGCACCAGAATGGCTCAGTCCAGCCCTGGCAGCACCCCCAGGAGCCACTGGCCGCAGAGTCCCTTACGGCGGCTGCAGGCGAGCCCTGGCCTGGTGGCTCCTCTCTCTCCTCTTGCAGGGGAGGGGAGCCCGCGGCGCCCCGCTTCACACCGGGGAAAGGTGTGTACAGCTGCAGAGAAAGGGGACCCGTGACACTTTCACCTTTCCCCCAGGGCACTCTGATGTTTCTATGCGTGCTGTGAGGAAGGGACGTGAGGATTTGGAGGGTTGGGTTTGTCTGGGAGGGGAGAGAAGGTGGAAACTGGGTTCTGAGAGTGCGTGGGGAGGCATGGGTCAGGATGTCTATGGAGGGGAGACAGGACGTAGACTGGGTTTGGCCGGAGGGCATGGTGGGAGTCAAAGAGCCGCAAGGTGAAAGGGGCGCTTTCCTTCTCAGTGCCTATCCTGCTGCAGTGGGCAAAGGGGGGAGGAGAGGCATCCAAAAAATGTTTTGCTTGGGGTGCAAAAAACTTAGAGCTGGCCCTGCAGGTGAGAGCTTGAATTTAATTGTTTTCTAACTTCTCTTGCTAATGGGAAGGGGACTTGACAATTAGGGAGGGATCTGAAAATGTTACCTGCTAACCCCTATAGTGTCCTGCTTTATAGCTCAGCCTTTCCCACCCATTTTCCTATCTCCCATGGAGATGTTGCCCCTCCCTACACTTCAGGGCAAGGGAGGACAGGCGTTGGAAGGCCAGCCCTCTGCCTTTCCCTAAGGCCAGGTCCACACTAGGGGATAAGTTTGAATAAAGATACGTTGACTCCAGTGATGTAATTAACATAGCTGGAGTTGTGCATCTTAAATCGCATTTTGGTGCCGCCCACAAAGTGGGAGGTTGACAGAAGCCCTTCCCTTAGTCCTCATAGGAGCAGGACTACCGGCACCAGCGGCAGGGCCCTCGGTTCAGATGAGCTGTTTTCACAGATTCATTCATTGAAACCCTGGAAGATTGACTGCAGCAGCTTCTACCTTCTCTGTAGTGTGGAAAGCCCTAAGTCAGTTTATCCTTGGTACTTTTTCCTTGTTCCTCTCTCTACTTGTTTCCAAGCAATCAATTGACATTAGGGTCTTCAGAGGGATGGAGCTCTCATACTGCTGTCAGCTTCCTTGGGAGCTGGAGAAACTTAGCATCCCTCAACAGAACAGAGAAGCCCTGAACATTCTCCCCTGTACAAAGAACCTGTGTTGCAAAGGGGCTGCTTGGGTCTCTCCAGCAGCCTCAAATCAAATCTCTGCAATGAGGGTGCACCCTGGCCTGTGGTACTAGTGTGCAGAGACTGGTACTTGAAGGGGGCAAAGACCCTCTTGTTAAGGGGGGAGAGCCGGGCAGGGGACTGCAGAAGCAAAGAAGGGAGGGGTTGGTAGAATGCTGTCTGGAGTGGGAGGGAGTTGTACACACATCGCTCCTGCACACACCAGCACAGTTTGAAGCAAAGGATGATAGAGCTGATGCCAGAAGGGGCTCAGGAAGGAGATTATTATTTGCAAACATTATGCTGATTTTTTGGCGCCTTTCCTGGTCATGCTGAATTCTTCCCCTTAGGTGAATGGATCGCTGGTCAATCTGCCCCTTGTCCTAGCATCAGGTAAACTCTATGCCTATTACACCGGTTCATCTGTTGTGGTCCAGACAGAATTTGGCCTCTCTGTATCCTATGACTGGTCCCACTACGTGACTATCACTATACCTGAGACTTACTCTGGGCTGCTCTGTGGGCTTGGTGGAGACTTCAATGGAAACCAAAGTGATGATTTCAGGATGCCCAATGGATCTGTGGCTCCCAACCTTGTCTCTTTTGTGACTAGCTGGAAGGATGTCAATTCCCCTTTCCATTGCACAGCTGTTGGTCCGCAAGCAGAATGCAACAAAGGAACTATACACAAGTACAGAGATCAGAGCTACTGTGGGATCCTCACAGACATGGAAGGACCTTTCAAACATTGTAGCAACCTTACTAGTGCTCCGATGTCCCTGGAGAGCTGTGTACATGATCTCTGTGTCACCAAAGGGAGCCACAAAACGCTGTGCAATACACTTTGGAGTTATGCTGTGCATTGCCAAAGTCACAGCATCACCATACTGCCATGGAGACAGCTGGCTGGGTGTGGTAAGCACTGATTTCAGGGGCCTTCATGAATGGTAGCCCATAAATCACTCAACCATTGGGCTTGGAAACATTGAGTAGTCTCATTGATTTGTACCTTTCTTCCCAGTTATGGTGTCCCAAGTACCCCAGAAAGTAATGACATAGGTATTCACTGTGCATTGACTATATAGCGCAATGCAGCGGATATTGTTCTCCCAGGAGCGGTATATACTGAGCTAGGGATGTTAAAATGTGTTTATTTTGGTAATAGCTGAAACTTCCAGAAATTCCACATTTCCATGAGGAAGAAGGTGGCTCCCATGAAGCCTCCTGCTGCTCCACTTGTGCAGCTGCCTCTGAAACGGAGCCAGCAAAGCGGGGGGAAGAGGGAGGCAAGAGGCTCCCTGTGAGCACTGGCTCCTGCCTCTTCCCCCTGCTTTACTGCCTCTGTATCAGAGGCAGCAGCACTTGGGGAAGGGGCTGGCAGCAGGTGGCTCCCTGGGAGAGCATGCTTAAAAGAGCACCAGCTCCTACTGACCCCACCTCCCTAAGCTGCTGCCCCTAATATAGAGGCAGCAGAATGGCGGGGGGAGCCTGCATGTAACCATGAAAGTTAACAGATGGCTGTTAACTGTTTACATGATCACATCTCTATACTGAGCTTCAGACATTAGAACTTTTGCTGAATGACAATTTTAGTGAGGACAATGCTTTCATTCCCTGCTCTTGGAGAAATGCCAAGGGATTTTTAAGTGTCTACTGTACAGCTGCAAGATTTAGTAAGAAAGTGCTGTATCTTCAACAACTTGAATAGTATAGCATACTCTACAAATGTTGCACTGCAGGATTCTCAGGATTTTTCTTCCCGTGTGATAGTGTAGGATGGGGTGGGGAACATTTGACCCTCAGAAAAATCAGGCATGTGTTGTATGCAAGTGAGAAGCAAAAAATATGTATATTTAAACCAACAAAAAATCCTCACAGACATGGCCATCAAGGGAGGAGGAGAAAGGCACAAAGACTCTCTCCATATTCCCCTCATGCATCAGAGCTTAGGGCAGCCTAGTAGATCTTGTGTGCTCCAGACCCGTGGTAGAGTGGCGGGGGGCAGGAGTACAAGTGCGGGCTTCCCAATGCTGGAAGGGGTCCTGAGCCTTGAGGGCTGGATCCAGCTAAGCTGGGTCCTAGGTTCTCCACCCCTGGTGTAGGACTTCTTGTGAAAGTTATAGTCCAGCCAACAGTGCTAGCAACGGAGGTGTAATAACACACCTGTATCACTTAGTACATCCATTATTTATAGAAAACATGATTTTGTAACTGAATACAAAACCTGAATATCGATCAAGAAACAGACATTAAAAAGGAATATTCATTCCTTCCTGATTTGTTTTAATTCTCTATGTTTCCTGCCTGGGAGGATTCCTGTAGTATCCCTTCTGTATTTCTAACCACGGTTCTTCATGTCCCTTTCAGAGTTAATCTGCCCCCCCAACAGCCACTATGAGCTCTGTGGACCTTCCTGCCCGGCCTCTTGTGCCCACCCAGCTGTGCCCTCCCGCTGCCGGACTGCATGCCAAGAAGGGTGCCAGTGTGACCCTGGCTTTGTGCTGAGTGGCACTGACTGCGTGCCTCGGGAGCAGTGCGGCTGCACCCACAATGGCAGATATCACCTGGCGGGGGAAAGCTTCTGGGAAGGAGAAAATTGCCAGAGATTGTGCAGGTGCAATGGCTCCTCCCACGCTGTCCAGTGCTCCAGCGCTGCCTGTGCTCCCGGGGAATCCTGTGGCACTCGCCGGGGGGTTTATGGCTGCCACGAGAGAACCAACGGCATCTGCTGGGCGTCTGGGCTGCCCCACTACACTACGTTTGACGGCAAGCGCTACGACTTCCAGGGCACCTGCAGATATGTCTTTGCTGAACTGTGTGCGGCATCAAAGTCCTTGCCCTTCTTCAGAGTGGAAGTGAAGAATGAAAACCTGCCCCATGTCCCTGTGGCTGTGACGTCGGAGGTGTTTGTCCTTGTGAGCGGAGTTGAGATCCACCTGCAGAGGGGTCAGCATGGGACAGTCCAGGTAATTCCCTGGGGCTAGTGAACTCTGGGGCAGTGCATAAATTACTGATAGACACTGTTGCTGGCTCACTTATTCAACTTCCTCCCCAAATGTGGCATTGAACTCTCTTTAGGATTCATCCCCTGGATTAATCTCTTTGCTGCTATTTCTCTCTGCCAGGTTGATGGGGTCACTGAGACCCTCCCAGTGAGTGTCAAAGCAGGAGAAATCCTCATTTATCAGGCTGGGTTTCATACGGTTGTGCAAGCTGACTCTGGATTGAGTGTGAGCTACGACCTGGCCCACAGCCTCTTTGTCAGCCTGCCCCCAGAGTACCGAGGCCAGACCTGCGGCCTGTGTGGGAACTTCAATGGGGCCGCTCAGGACGACTTTGTGACCCATAACGGCTCCCTAGGGAAGGACGCCTTCCACTTTGCTGCGGACTGGAAGTCGGAGGCTGTCCCTGGCTGTGACGATGGCTGCCACGATTCCTGCCCTGTGTGTGAAGATGAGGAGAGTCTGGTGCAGTCCAAGTCCCAGTGCTGGGTGATCCAGGATCCTGACGGGCCGTTCTCCTCCTGCCACTCCCAGGTTGAGCCAGGCCCCTATCTGTCTGATTGCATCTTTGACCTGTGTGTGTCAGGAGGGGCTGGCAGTGCCCTGTGCGAGTCCATTCAGACATACGCAGCCGCCTGCCAGAGAGCCAACATCACCATCTCCCCTTGGAGGAGCGAGGCTTTTTGTGGTAAGTGACCATGATTTCTCTGTAAAGGAACAAAAGTATTTTTGCAAGCACAGGCAAATGAATCGAACAGAAACACACGCACAAAATTACATGCACATAGTGTTCAGGTTGCAAAGCCAAGCTGGGCAGTGTTGGGAAAGGCCCATAGGAAGGTCACCCTTGCAACTGCCACTGAGCCTTGTGTTTTATGCTGAGACTGTATCTGAAGAGGCAGTTCCCAATCCAACCCTCATACAGTCAATACCGTATGTATGATTTCTTGATTTCAGCTTGCTTGCTAGTCATCCATCCGCATACACAGCAGTAGGCAGGGCTCTTCTCTTGTATTTCTTCTTCCCTTGGACTTGCACTCAGAGCTTCTAGTAGAGTCATGTACATGGAGCCTGGGATTGACTTCCTCTGATGACAGAGCACAGGCTCACCATCCTGGGCAGTTTTGGCTCTTCCCAGCTTGCAGTTCTGAGTTTGTTTGACAATTGGGGGCTGGCTGCTCTCCCCTGTAGATTACATGGAGAGAAGCCTTGTAGCCTCTGCAGCCCACTTTTAACGTGGACATTTCAAATGCACTAAGGGAGCTGGGGTTCCAATGCCACTGAAATGGAAGCCACTTGAAAATCAGTATCATAAAAAGCAAGGAGCCTGTTGCGACTCCAGTGCAGCCAGACTAAATGCAGTGGATTTGCTATTGTGAAATCTCTAGTTGCATGGTCAATCCCGTTTTGTCTGGATAATTCCTCTAGCCATGTGCATATACTGACCCAGGAACTTCTAATGGCCTCTTTCACAGCCCCTCAGTGCCCCACCCACAGTCACTATGAGCTGTGTGAGACTCACTTTCAGGACCTGTGTGCTGGATCCTGGCTGCAGAAGTATCACAGGCTCACATGCTCTGAAGGTTGTTTCTGCAATGATGGGTACCTGCGGAGTGGGGAGCAGTGTGTCCCGCCAGAGCAATGTGGCTGTGAGCACAACGGACACTACTATGGGGTGAGTTGAGAGTTCACACTGACTAGTATCAGGGGAATCTGGGTGCATTTGAACATATGGAAGAACCTAATTTCTTTATTTCAGAGAATAAAGAACCAGCTTTTCCACTAGTCCACACACTAGTCTGAGAAGTTTCTGTCAAACAATGTTTTCATCATCAAATAATTTCTTCAAACTGTTTTGATGTTTTCAGCTTAAAGTCACCTTTTGGCTAAATATCAAACAGTTGTGGTGTTCAGTTGTTGGCCAGAATCATTTGTTTCTCAGTTGCTGGAAACCAGAAAATATCTAGTGTTTTTTCTCATGAAAGCCTGAACAATTTTGTCAAAATTGGACTTTCCTCCAGAAAATTTCGTTGTTCTTAAAAAACCATTTTATGTTAAAAATGGCTTCAGATAGATTCATATCAGCCAGCTCTAATCTTAGTCCATGTCACTTTGAACACTTTCTTTCCTGTGTGCATATGGTCAGCTCCTGTTTGGGTAGCAAAGCAGAGCAAGAGTTAATAACGTGCTCCAGTACCTACCTGTCTGGCTTGGTTCTGGGATTTAGTGAAGAGGTTGTGCTGGTGATGATGCTGATGAGGAGGGTAATTTCATTTCTTCTCTCTCTCCATGCCAGATTGGAGACCATGTCTGGTTCTCTGGTTGTACCCAGAGATGTAGCTGCAACTCCCGAGACCATTTCCGGTGTTTCCGAGCTCAGTGCTACCCAGGCCAGCAGTGTGCTGTGAAGAACGGCAAGCGAGTCTGCCAGAGTCTCTTGACCACTTGTGTGGTAACAGGGGACCCTCACTACTTTACATTTGATGGGACTGTGGCTCATTTCCAAGGCATATGTGACTACGAAATCTCCCGCACCTGCAACTCCTCCTTGGACTTGTCTTTTCGTGTGGTGGCAGCAAACAGGCATTTCCGCAATCCCCGAGTGTCTTTTGTTTACCGAGTGGAAATTTGGCTTAGCACTGGCAATTTTAATTCTCACATTGTCCTAGAGAGAGGCAAAGCTGTCCATGTGAGTTGACCTGTATACTAACAATCAA
This sequence comes from Pelodiscus sinensis, assembly GCF_052426305.1. Taxonomy (NCBI): domain Eukaryota; kingdom Metazoa; phylum Chordata; order Testudines; family Trionychidae; genus Pelodiscus; species Pelodiscus sinensis. The sequence continues at coordinate 19,537,900 of NC_143073.1, forward strand.
TAATGTCCCTAGTGATTTCACCAAGGGTGTTTTAGAGGCAGAAGGATTTGTCTGAGGCTCAAACACACAGGGAGACTTTTCTCCTAGTTTTTCTGTTTCCAATTATTTCAGGAATCAGGCAAAAATTGTTTCTTGTTGTTGTGTGTGATTTTGCCTCTGGTTCCATCAGTATTTTCAAAAGTAGTGACTCAGGATGGTTGGGTAGTCCTCCTGAGGCACCAGAAGGAGCCTCATTATCAACATTTTCTAAAGGCCAGGCCATTGTGGAGTGTCTCACACTGAACCCCAAAATAGTGGAATTCTAAATGTTTGGTGACTACAAAATCTCTCTGGTTGCAATAAGGAACAGAGAGTCCAATACCATTCTCAGTTACCCAGTTACAGTCAATGCAGTTACATGAGTGTAAAATCAGTCCACCTCAGAGCTCCTTGAGGCCCAGGGAAGGCAGGGCTAGGGCTGGTGTAGTGACGGGCCATTTTGTGGCACACATACTGTGTTATTTTGCTTTCCCTAGCAGTGTCAGTTACAGGGCTCTGAATGTGGAGGGAGTTCTCCAAAGATGCCAGCACCGAAATCTCTCAAGCAGAATTTCATACACTATCTCTGTGTATTGGACAAAGACTGTAAACCCCTGTGTGCTTGGTTAATGGAACAGCAGGTACCTGCTTAGAGAAGGCAAAGTGAGGGGGGGAACTAATTTTGCCTTTTTGTCTCAGGTTAATGGGCTGCGGACTCGCTTACCAGCACATCTGGGATCTGTTGCTAAGGTCCTGAGACTGAAGAACATGCTAACAGTGAGAGCACAGGCCAATGTGGAGATTCAATTTAATGGTGCCAGTAGTTTGTTTGTCCGTGTGGGCCCGGAGTATCAGAAGCAGCTATGCGGGATGTGTGGGAATTTCAATGGCAATCCCATGGATGATAAGGTCCTGCCCAGCGGGGAGAGAGCCCAGAATGACACACAGTTTGGGAACAAGTGGATTTCCGACACCAGCCCTCCTGGGTATGTTTGTTTATCCCTGGCCACCTTTTCCTACAGAGAGGGAAAATACAAGCATCCTGGCAGAAGCGAGGTTCCTGAAGAGGCTGGAAAATCCAGTTCAGCAAGCTAGGCTTTGGAATTCAGGGCCGCAAGATCGTATCGCACTGACCCTATGCAGTATTAATTCATTTCTTTCTCAGGAGCAGATTTCTAGGCTAGCAGGGACCAGCCTAGGTGACACCATCTACAGATACATAGTTTTTCAAATGTCACCCACTGATTCCTGCTTTGATATCCATGCTGGGAGATGGGACTCAACCCCCCAAGTCCAGTGCAGGTCTCTGGGCTGCTTTGTGCATCCGGCAGACAAGGGAAGGACATGTATACATTAGCATTGTGCAGCATGGTTATTAGAGTAGTGTGTAAGCCCAACCAAGAATGGGGCCTCACTGTACTAAGTGCTGCACAAACTGAAAGAGCTAATAGTCTAACTCAGTGGTCCTCAAACTTTACCCCTCTGCCTGAGAGCCATAGTCAGGAACCAGAGCTGGGACGAGGGACAGATGTGAACAGCAGTAAGTGGATCAGGAACCATGGTCTTAGGCTGGAGTTGGGGCTGGGGCTAGAAGTCAGGAGCTGAATTACAGCTGAGAGCCCAGAGGTGGGGCCCCAGCACAGCTGGGGGCAGCATTGGGCTAGGTGGTATTCCCTCCCAGTCCCCCATTGCAGCTGGACTGGGTCTCACTGCATCCCCCTGATCATTCCTCCATACACCCTTAGCGTGGGGACCACTGGTCTAACTAGAGAAGATGGAGACAGGGCAGAGGAAAAAGGTCAAACACACAAACAGAGAGGAAAGTGTTAGTTCTATAATTCCCTGGGAGTGCAGAGGTGTGTTTAGTTACTTGGGGGTTAGCTAAAATTGAAAGGAAGAGAGTCAGAAAGACAGGGCAGGGGAGGAGAGGAGAGGGGACTGGAGGGGAGGAAAGCAGAGAAACAGAGAGAAGTTCTCACTGAATATGTGACTGCCAAATACATCAACATGCTAGTTCAGGGACTGGCCTGTGCTGCCTGGGCATCCTAATTCCTTAGTGAGATGAGAGGGAAATCTTTGTAATCATTATTCACGTGACTCTTCCAGGTGTACTAACGATACCAGCAACCTCGTGCCTTGTCCAAAATTACACATGTACCAGCAACTGTGTGGAGTCCTAGTGAACCACACGGGACCTTTCTCTGAGTGTCACTGGCACGAGAGCCCAGATCCTTACTACGAGTCCTGTATCTATGACCTTTGTCAGTATGGCCTGGGCAATCGCATGCTGTGCACAGCAATCGAGTCGTACGATGAAATGTGCACCATTGTCGGTGTGAAACTGGTGAACTGGAGACCGATGATGGGATGCAGTAAGTGAATACATCTTTGCTTGTATTGAAAATGGCTATTCTCTGTCAATGAGGCCGGGCCTACATTAGGAGAGAAAATCAACCTAAGATATGCAAGTCCAGCTACATGAATAGTGTAGCTAGAGTTGATGTAACTAACATAGGTCAAATTTCCATGGTGTCCCCACTATGGGAGGTTGACGGGAGAGTTTCTCCCATTGCCTTCCCTAACTCCTCACAACCCAGTGGAGTACTGGAGTCGAAGATGGCACCATCAGTAGTCGATTTAGTGTGTCCTTACTAGGTGCGCCAAATGAAACTCCAGAAGATTGATCTACACAACATCGATCTCCCGCTAAGTGGAGACAAGCCCTGAAACTCCAGCTCTATGGAACTCTCAAAAAAGAGGACACCTGGTGCTGGTCGGTGCTGTGGCAGTGGTAGCTGCTCCTCTCGCACAGGTGGCCAGTCTCAGGAGCCAGCAAACTTGTCCCCATGCATGCCAGGCTTGGGGCTCTGGCTGCCGCCTTGCTGCTGCTGGGGCTCTCATGGTGTGAGGGGATGCTGCATGCTGGGCTCCCGCTTCTGCGCCATACCACCCTGAGATACGCAGCAGTGTGGACTCCAGCAGCGCCACCAACCAGCCGGCAGCCTGGGCTGCTGCGGGACCAGGAGGAGAGAGTGGGGGACCAGAGAGGCTGCTGGCTGGGGCATGAAGTTAAAGGCACCGAGGGGAGAAGTGGCATGGCTATAGAAGGAACCCAGGCATCATGCTTCCCGGAATCCCTTCCTTTCCCCTGCCCACCCCACCAACCACCAGCTCCCACAGTCCTCCCACAGCTGAGACTGGGACCCCCAAATCTCACCCACAGACCCACTGCCCGCCTGCAGGGAAGGAAAGAAGCCAGAAGTTCTAATTCCCAGTTCTAACCCAGTTCCACTGCCCTCCCCCAGAACCAGCCCCCCTCCCAATCCTGCTGCTCTAACCCAGTGCACCCACCCCTCCCCTCGCCCAGAGACAGGTACCCCCCCAGCCCTCCTGCTCCAACCCAATGCCTTGCCCTTCTCTCAGTCAGGCACCCCTGTGCTCTAACCCAGTGCCCCTGCTCTGCCCCAGAACCAGCCACCTTCCCAGCACCCCCGCTCTAACCCAGTGCCCCTGCTCTGCCCCAGAACCAGCCACCTTCCCAGCACCCCCGCTCTAACCCAGTGCCCCTGCTCTGCCCCAGAACCAGCCACCTTCCCAGCACCCCCGCTCTAACCCAGTGCCCTTTCCCTCCCTCAGAGCCAGGGACATAATCTAGCAGGGTGTAGGGTAATGCAGTGTCTCCATGGGAGGAGTCAAACCTGCCCCCCACATCAGATGTGTCCTGGGTCTCACTGGAGTCTTCGCAGCCACATGCTTTTCCTACCAGGCACTGGGGCACATGTGCAAAGCAACTGTTAATGTCTGGGTGCACGGCTCCAAATGTTCAGTTTGATAGGCATGTGCCGCTGCCCCCTCCCTGATTCCCTTTGCAGGGCAAAATCCTGGACATGTTTTGCCATTTAAAAAAGCCGGACAAACAGATTTAACATAGAAAACGAGGACATGTCCAGCAACCCTATACAGGCAGTCCCCGGGTTACGTACAAGATAGGGACTGTAGGTTTGTTCTTAAGTTGAATTTGTATGTAAGTTGGAACTGGTACATATTGTAGGGGAAACTCTAACCAAACATTTCTCCAGAGCTCAGTTTTATTCTCCCACACCTCACTTCCCTCAGTCCTGCAGACCAGGGAGACGTGGAGCGGCTTTTCTCGCCGCGGAGGACGCGGGTGGCGGGACCGTGGCGCATCTCGGCGGTCTGCTGGGGCAGGGGCGCAGCTAGTGCGGGGTTGCCTCACCCCGTTTGTAAGTAGGGATCCGATGTAAGTCGGATCCATGTAACCCGGGGACTGCCTGTAGTTGCTGGATGAGTGTGATGCTGTGTTCTCTAAAGTCAGGGTCCCTACCCACTGCAAACCACAGGCAGCATTTCCACAGTGTGTACATGCAACACAGCTGTCCCAGCTTCCTCAATAGGGAGAAAGGAATGATGCCAGACTGGGTCAGTCATTCCCATAGGCAAATATGCTTCCTTATCTGATTCCAAGTCCTGTGTTTACTGTCAATGGGAACAGGAAGAGAATGTAGAAGCTGAGACCACAACTGTCCCTTTTCCACTCTAGCTTCTCCATCCATGCCACTTCCCTCCATTTGTTTGGCTGCTATTCGTACGAATGTGACCCTTCTGCCAGGGGAGAGGGCAGCAATCAAGCCAAGTTCGATATCTAGGTTCGTTTTCAACAATACAAGACAGAACTGGCTTAAATCCTCTCCAGTAACCTGGGCGAATCACACTGCTGCCCTGGGTGCTTCTGAGAGGGCAGGCTTCCCCATCCACAAGCACAGAGTCTGAGGCTACGTCTACACTTAGCAAGGCGATTGATCCATGAGGGTCTAATTTAGCAGGTCTAGAGAAGAGCAGCTGAATCAACTGCGGGTCACTTTCTCATTAACTCTGGCACTCCACTGGAACGATACGCAAAGGGGAAGTCAACGGAAGATTTTTTTCCCATTGAGTAATCCACAGTGGAGACTCCATGGGAACCCCATATAGCTGGAGTTACATAAATTAGGTCACCTGTGGCCCGTATTGCAGAGCTGCCCTGAGCATATGAAAGGAGGGAAGAAAATGCCACAGGCAGGAATCTTAATCATAAAAGTGTAAGCAGGATGCCCACCCCAGAGTGTGCAGGCAGGGCCATCCACCTTCTATTCTTGAGCTCTGCTCCCAAAAGTTCCTTTTCTGTGCCCCTCTCTGCTCCCTCATCTTCCCTACTCACAGTGGCTGTCATGAGTCAGTGAGGACCCAGGGACCAGAGGTGCCTCAGTGTGAGTTCACTTCCCACCTGGGGAAGAAGGCATCTTGGTTTTTTGGCTGCCCCTCCTGCCACCATTCTGCTCTGCTGGCCACCTCACCAGCTGCCAGCTGCTCTGCTGCCTGCCCTGCCAGCCACGGTGCTGAACACCATCACCTTCTGCTGCCACCTGGTTCTTTCCTGGGACTTCTACAGGTCCGTTGCTTGAGGCTTCTCCTCAGCTCTTAGTAATTTTCAGTTCTAAGTGGCAGAACTTGACTGCTGAAGCAGGCTTGGCAGAGACGCTGTCCTACAATGAGTGATTTCAGCTCCAGTGAGCACTTAACAGTAAGCCTAATGGAGCTTTACTGTCTTTGCAGGAGGGATGTAACTCTACCTGGGGCTCTGAGAGAGAACCCCCGCCTCCTGGAAGGGACACCTGTCCCCATTCCCACTTATTTTCACAGTGCTCTGTGTCCAAGCCCCTGCCTTAGCACGTTCATTTCATTGAAAGTGACCCATTCAATCAGAACAGGCTCCACACTGTTCTGCTCCCTTTGACTTGCACAATAAGGATGACACCACTGGTAACAATTCACTGCCCCTGCATTCGGTTCTACAGTGATTCTAGAGCCGATCACTTTGGCAACTTTGACTGCTGGATGGCCAGCTAGAGTGGGTGTGTTCATGTAAATACAGTCCGGTTTTGAAGTCTACCCCTCCCCTCAGCTGGCTGTCAGAGGACGGCTCATTTACTTTCAGATGAAAAATGTGGAAAAGACAGGGCTTGCTCACTAGACAGGCTGTTTCTGAAGTGCACACTTGAAATTCATGCACAGGTCTCTCTTGGTTCTTCTAGGTTTCACCTGCCCAGCCAAGAATTACTTTGACTTCTGTGGCCCTGCCTGCCCTGCCACTTGTGCCAACCTCAGTGCTCCCCTGCTCTGCACAAAGCCCTGTGTGGCAGGATGCTTCTGCCGGGAAGGGTATGTTCTGGATGAGGAACGCTGCGTGCCTGTGAGTCAGTGCGGCTGCACGCTGGAGGGGCGGTATCACCAGCTGGGAGAGGAGGTGATCTTGACAGACACCTGCAGCAGGAAATGCAGCTGCCGCCAGCCAGCCCAGCCCATGCAGTGCCAGGATCATGCCTGCGGGGCTCTGGAGACGTGCAGAGTTGTGGATGGCGTCCGAGGTTGCTCCCCTGTGACGTTTGGCACCTGCAGGGTGTTTGGCCACATCCACTACACCACGTTCGACGGAGTCATGTTTGATTACCAAGGAGTTTGCAAATACACCCTGAGCAAGTTCTGTGGGCCCCCCGGGAGCCTCCTGGACTTCACCGTCAGAGCAGAGAATGAGCACAGGGGATCCATCGCGGTGTCCCGGACGCGCCTGGTGGAGCTGGATGTCTACGGGGAGCGTGTCACTATAGCCACGGGACAGTATGGTCAGGTGCAGGTGAGAGCATTTCCCAGATTTGCAGCAATGTATCTCCTCTGTGCTGAACAGAGATGGGGAGGAAAAATAGTTCCAGGGAACTCACGACAGGAAGAAGCCTGAAATATGCTCCTCTTCCATTTAAATGGTGAAGAACCTGTTGCCAAGGTAAGTCAGAGACTGGGGCTTGCTGTAAACATTGTCTTCAGAGCCTCACTTGGAAGGACCAACTGCCCAAGCTGGCCACATCTGCAGTTTGCAAAGAGGATGGAAAATGGCAGAAAATTAAACACCCTAAACTTACAGACCAACCCTAGGGCACAGATGTGATGTGATGTGAAATAGCTAGGGCTGGGGGCTGCCTGTGGGCATGACACTGAATGCATCAGGCTTGGGGAGAGTGGATTAATGCACACATTTGTCTCGCTTTTCCCCCAGGTGAATGGATCCCTGGTCAATCTGCCTCTGGTCCTCGCATCAGGTAAACTCTATGCCTATTTCAGTGGCTCGGCCGCTGTGCTCCAGACAGATTTTGGCCTCTCCGTATCCTATGACTGGTCCCACTCCGTGTCGGTTTCTGTTTCTGAGATCTACTTTGGGTCACTGTGTGGACTTGGTGGGGATTTCAACAGAAACCGAAGTGATGATTTCCAGACCCCACACGGCTCTCTGGTTGCTGATGCTGTCACCTTTGGCAACAGCTGGCGGGATGCCGATTCCCCTTTTCACTGCACGGCCGTCGGGCTCCCAACCTCATGTGACCAGGTCGAACTCGCCCAGTACAGATCGCAGAGCTACTGCGGGATCATCACAGACCCTGCTGGGCCTTTTCAAGGGTGTGACACGCCGGCTGATGCTCAGGCCCACTTGGAGAGCTGCGTGCGGGATGTGTGTGCCACTCGGGGCAGCCGCCAGACCCTGTGCCAAGTGCTCCGCAGTTATGCCCAGCAGTGCCAAAGTGGTAGCATTGCCGTTGAGCCTTGGAGACAGCGGGCTGCGTGTGGTAAGTGGACAAGTCCAAATATATGGACAGCGTTACGTCCAACTCCCTAGTCCTTCCTTGTTTCCTTGGCCTGATCCAAAGTCCATTAAAGTGAAGAGAGTCTTTCCACTGATTTCTGTCAGATTTGGCTCAGGTCCCATTGAATCACAGGAACATGTTGGGCTGACATCCCCGGTTGGTGGGTATTAGAAGCTTGGCGCAAATGCGGCAAGAAATGCTATGTACAGTGCACCTCCCTTTTGGAGGTCAGCTAGCCCAGCATATTTGGAGCATCACTGCTAGAAGCTCACAAGAAGTTGGAGTCCACTGGTGCCCCTAGACCCTACCCTCATTTCCCACCCCCACCCCACTCCCCACTTCTTCCTCCCTACTGTTTGCTCCTCTTCCCCCTTATCCATACAGCAGGAGGGGATAGAAAGGAGCATGTGGCAGGATCCTCAGCGGAGGAGGCAGAGAGGACTTGAGCAGCAGATGGGTGGGGAGGGTGTCAGGGACAAAAAGGAGCACAAAGCAGTTGGAGAGCTCACGGGTGGGCAGAGCAGAGTGGCTGGTGGGCTTTTGGGAGGGGCAGAGAGGAATAGGGTGGTTCTCGGGGCGGACAGGGAGAGGAGCACGTGAGGGGCACCTTGGGGCACAGTGGAGGGCAGCGTGATGGTCCAGGTGCCAATTGCCCTTAACACTTCTAGGGCGTTTCTAACACTTGAGCCCAGCCTGTCCCAATGCAGGAGGCCTGTGCTGCCTATGGCAACTCTACCTCCTGTTTCTGCCACCTGGCTTGTTTGTACAGGGCAAGGGACTGTTATCAGGTTGCTGCGGTGTCAGTGAGATTTTCAAGCTGAAATGAAACAAAGTGGATATGCCATTTGGACAAGTGTGGTGGTCAGAATGGGAATGGAATTAGGATAACCCCTTTGTACTGAGTCCAGGGAACATTAGTTGACTAGTGTTCACACTCGGGTCCTTTCTAACCAACTTGGACTTTGGCCAGTGTTCTCAGATTATGATGCTTGGTTATTCTTAACCAACTAGCCAATTAGCCCGTCATAAAATGGGATTTTGAGGTCTTCTCTCCTGAGCTCTTTCGCTTTGTCTCTCTCTCTCTCTCCTCCTACTGCCTCCCCCACCTCAGCTCTCCTCCGCCTCCTGCCTCTCTCTCCGTCTCTTTCTTTCTCTTCTCCCCCTCTTGCCTCTCACTCTCCCTTTCTCTTCTCCTCCTCCTCTTCCTGCCTCTCCCTCCCCTCTATCTCTCCCCTTCCCCTTTCCCTTCCCCTCCCCCTTCCCTCCCGCCATGGCGCTTGGCTGAGTGCTGCCTGCTCAGCCGGGCTGCCGCGAGGGAGGGGGGCAGGGTGGTGATGTATGTGGCCAGGGGGCGGGGCCATGTACGTCACCGCCCTCCCTTCCCCTTCTACCCCGGAGGAACCCAAACAGCCCCTTGCGCTGTTGGCTCCCCTGGCGGCCCAGCCGAGGGGCGCAGCACTCAGCTGAGTGCCACAGCAGGAGGGGAAGGGAGATGGTGATGTACACGGCCTTGCCCCCTTCCCCTCCCTCCATGGTGGCTCGGCTGAGTGTTGCATGCTGAGCTGGGCTGCTGCGGGGGAGGAGGGATGGGGCGGTGATGTACACAGATAGGAGGCAGGGCTGTCTACGTCACCACTCCTCCTCCCCTCTCCTGCGGTGGCCTGGCTCAGGGGCGCACCACTCAGCGCCACGGCGGGAGGAGGAAGGGGGGGCGATGACGTACACGGCCCCGCCCCCTGGCCGTGTACATCACTGCCCCGCCCTCCTTCCTGTCCCACCGGGGCTCAGCTGAGCAGCGCAGCGCCAGTGCCACTCAACTGGGATGCGGCCAGGGAGCAAGTGGCGGCAAGTGTCCATTTGGGGTCTGGCTGTGGCCAGTGGCTGCACCCCCCCCCTTGCCAGGTCTGCTTCCCACCCCCTCTTCCTGCCGGCCAGCCCCACGGCCCCCCAGTGCTGCTTCCTTCCCCCGTTCCTCTGGGCCCCCCCATCCTTCCCCACAGGCCCCAATCCCCCCCAGCTCTGCTTCCTGCCCCCCTTCCAGCCAGCTTCGCCCCCCCCTTCTCCTCCCTGCATGGTGCCCGGCCCCCCTTCCCCTCCCTCTCCCTCTGTGGTGCGCTGTGCCCCTCAGCTGGGCCCAGCTGAGCAGCGTCCGCTTGCTGCCCCGGGCCCAGCTGAGCGGTGCTCCCGCCGGGGCCCAGCTGAGCAGTGCAGCGTTTGGCTGAACCGCCATGGAGGGCGGGGCACTGACATACAGGGCCAGGGGGCGTGGTCGTGTACATCAGCGTTACAGACTCACAGACAATGGGCCACTATATATATGATTCACCCAGGACCATCTCTGCATGCAGTCACCAGTTCACCCCACCAGGGTAGACACAGCCAGTGTTCTGAATACATCACCTTAGCCATATAAGCATATAGCCATCATGGACGATGTTCATCAGTTATACCAAGGAGCAATCCAAATTGCCAATGTTAATTAGTAAATGCACTGATCATCAACGTGTAGTACTTTTAATTCATTTATTACACTTCTCCTACCTCTCCAAAGAACAAGGCTTTCTGTCTTAAAGGGACTTTCAGGAGGGTGGGCCCTGTGAGTTGAATGATTTGGGGTGACACAAGTTTAAAGTACCAGCAGTAATTGCTTACAGATATTGTTTTAAATCTCTCTCAAGCAAGTTTGCTTGGACTTGTAAAGGAGGCCAGCATGTAGCACTACTCAGTTAGCATCCAAGAGAGGCTCTCTTGCTGTCTCACCACAGAGCACAGACTCAGCAAGTTGACCATCAGTCAAAGAACAGAAGGAGGAAGCCAGTCTTTGAAAATGAAATCTCACTGCTACTTCCTTTCCTCTTACCCCTGGAATAAGGGAGACACCTTTCCACATGCCTACTTCTGAATTCTGCTATGTACATGGGGGTTCAGTCAGCTCTTCACCCTGGAAACAATAAATAATGGGTGCTCAGCACCCCCCAGCAACAGCTGTTCAGCAGCACCACCCTATCAGCCCTTTGGCAGTGTGCCAATGAGCTAATCAGGGCTGCCAGCAAACAGCTGTTGTGCAATGCTGCCAAACATGGTTTGGTGGCTGGAGGATGCCTTGTTGGAGAGTGGAGAACAGCAAGCAGCAGGCCGGTGGGAGCCCAGAGGAAGAGGTGAGGGGGTGGAACCCTGCAGTTTCTATTGGCCATGATTGCTCTCACCTTTCAGCTCCCAGTTACTGTGCTTCTTCCATAAAAATCCAGTAGATGGTGGTGGTGTGTTACACATTTCTTAACACTGCCTGTAGTCGGAGCCTTTCCAGAGTCATTTCATGGAGCCTTTCCCCAGCTATGAATTGGGATCACCCCCTTTTAAGACATTTCTCTGAATTTTCCAGAGTTACACTCTGGTTAGATGCTGGGTGCTGATATCGTGCAACATGCTTTTCAATTCCTATCGCTTCCACAGGGCAATAATTTACAAAGAAACAAACAAAATCCTTCAGCATCTTCTTAATGTTTTCTAAAGCCAGCAGACACAGAGCCAGCTCTAGGCACCAGCAAACCAAGCACATCTCCAGGGGCGGCATTCCGGCCAGCCTTACCGCGGGATGCGGGCCTGCCTGTGGCTGCCCAAGGCAAGGGGCGGGGCGGCGGAGCTGGCGGAGGGGAGCGCTGCAGGGAAGGCACTGGGCAGCACGGAGACAAAGGCGGGGAGGAAAGGGAGACGGGAGCGGGGCCATGCGGCAGGATGCCGGAGCCCAGCCACCCCTACCCCCCGCAGCCTTCCCCTCGGTGGCTGTGCTAGGCAACGACTGAAGTTGGCAGGACACCCGATGCAGCTGCCTGGAGAGTGAGGTCCCAGTGGTGGGCAGGAAGACGGCTCGGGCGGGAGGCCACAAACTGGCATGGGGGCACCACTGCCGCGCTCCGCACACGCCCAGCCCAGCCTGGGCATGAAGCATCTGAACATCTGTGGAGCGGCAGCCGGTGGGGAGAGGCAACCGGGTCGGGGCTGGCATGTAGGCAGGCACAGCGCGCTCCGCTAGCCGCCGTCGGTGTCCTAGGGGGCGCTGCGGCGGACAGCTCAGCCGGGAGGCGGGCGAGCGCTGAGCCCCATCGCTTGTGAGCCGAGCCCATGGGAGGAGCGGGCACGCCCCGCACCTACCCCGACCCCCGATGGCAAACGCCAGCGAGCTCAGGGGCGGGCAGCTGCGCTCCACGGTCTGAGTCGCCTGCCACCGTCCCCGCTCGGACTGCCGCCGCGCCGCTTGTTGTTGATTTCACCCCCTCTTCCCCACCTATCCCCGTCCCTTCGGCCTCTTGTCTAATCAGCGCCAGGAGAGCTCGGGAGACCCTCCTCCTGCTCCGTGCGGAGCGTGGACCCTGGCGCAGCCAGCGCCCCACCCAGCGCTCTGCCTCGCTCCTGCTCCCAGGTGTTTGCCCGGGGCAGCCAGCCAGCTGCGCTACCGCGCCGGCCCCTCAGCACTTCCACAGCACCCCCGGGAGCCACTGGCCGCAGAGTCCCTCGCGGCGGCTGCAGGCGAGCCCTGGCCTGGCGGCTCCTCTCTCTGCTCTTGCAGGGGAGGGGAGCCCGTGGCGCCCTGCTTCACACCGGGGAATGGTGTGTACAGCTGCAGAGAAAGGGGAGTAGGGGGACCCGTGACACTTTCACCTCCCCCCAGGGCGCGCCCATGTTTCCGCACGTGGTGTGAGGAAAGGACGTGAGGATTTGGCGGGGAGCGGGAAAGGAGACGGAGTTCGGTCAGTGGGGGGAGGTGGGAGAGGGGAGCGGACTGGGTCCGGTCTGGAGCAGGGGGAGTCGGGTTTGGCTGGGAGGGAAGAGGGGGCGCAGGGTGGATTAGGTGGGGGAGAGAAGAAGGGCGGACTGAGTCCGGTCACTGAGGGGTCGGGTTTGTCTGGGAGGGGAGAGAAGGTGGAAACTGGGTTCTGTCAGTGGGGGGGAGGTCGGGATGTGCGTGGACAGGGATGTGTATGGAGGGGAGACAGGACGTAGGCTGGGTTTGGCCGGAGGGAGTCAAAGAGCCGCAAGGTGAAAGGGGAGCTTTCCTCCTCAGTGCCTGTCCTCCAGCAGCAGGCCAAGGGGAGGCGGGGCGGCCAAAAAATGTTTTGCGTGGGGCGCAAAAAACTTAGAGCCGGCCTTGAGCAGACATGCTCCATGTGCTCTTGGACTACACCTAATACTTCTCCGATCCCATCTTTCAGGCTTATCATAGCACAGAAGACCTTGCATTGGAAAAATAAGACACATTGCTCCTGAGGAAAGCTGTAATTCGGATTCCCAAGGAAGAGCACAGACTTAGACTCAAAACCTCAGGGTTAGACTGAGTCAGGCCTGCCAGAGTCAGCTAGTCTAGCCCCTGCCGAGGTGCAGGACTTGTTGGGCCTATACCATCTAAGTCAGACAGCCATCCAGCTTCCTTGTGAAACCTCCAGTGAACTAGTATCCTCAGCCTCCCAGGGCAGTCTGTGCCATTGTCCTACTGTTCTTACAAGTAGTAAGCTTTTTTCTGAGATTCAGTCTAAATCTGCCATGCTCTAGTTGGAATCCATTGCACGTTGTCCTGCCTTCTGTGGCAAAGAAAGCAACTTTTCTCCATCTTTTAATGGCAGCCTTTCAAGTATTTAATAGCCAGGATAATGTTGCTCCTTAATCTCCTCGTTTCCAAACTAAGCACAGCCCATTCCTCCAGCCTTTGCTCATATGGGTGTGTTCCATCCCTTGGATCACTTTTGTCGTTAGCCTCTGGATCCTCACCAGTTGCTCTACATTGGCAACCAAAACTTTGTACACTGCTCCAGCTCAGTCCTGGCCAGTGCTGAGTAGTGCAATACTATCCTCTCCTCTGACTGTCTGGCAGTAGCTTAACTTTCTTATTGTACTACCATATTGCAGGGAAATTGGGGTTGGGATAAGACAGTTCCTGTAAGAAATGTAGGAGTGGGAGGGAATGCAGAGGCTCAGGGAAGAGGATTGGGTATGTGGGGGAGGGGGAGCTCAGGCTGGGGGCCTGGGTAATGAGGGGAGATACAGGGGAATTTAAGAGTCAGGGCAGGGGTTGGGCTGTGTGGTGTGTAAGAGTCAGAGCACAGAATAGGGGAGGCTCATGGCAGGGGTCATGGCAGGAAGTTGTAGGGTGTGGGGTCACTCAGGGCAGAGGATTAGGTGGGGGACTCAAGGGTTGACCCAGCTGTCCAATCACCGAGGCTGCTGGATCCCCAGTTCTGGCCAGGGCACAGAGACTGTGCTGCTGGAAATCCAAGCACTGGGGCTAGAGCCTGGGTGTGCTATGGCTGTGCTGCCCAACTGTAGTGACACAAACCATTTCTGTCACTACACTGACAGCATCCACAGCCCCACCACTAGCTGGTTAGCCACTTCCTGGTGCTCTGCACCAAGGTGCAAATATGATCTATGGATATCTGCATCCATATCCAGGATACCCTGGCTTTAAAACACATATCTGCAGATTTGCAGGGTTCTAAATACAAAATTTCTATCTGCATCCACCAGATTCAGCCATGGAGATCTACAGCCTCATCTGCAGATGCAGATATCCATCGATATAAAGTGGATATCCGCGGATTTGTGTGTCTCTGTGCACTGGATGGCTTCATCCTTGCTCGGAAGCTTCAGGGCCCAGTTAGTCTATATAGGATAAACTTAAAAAACAGCAAATGGTCTGGTAGCACTTTATAGACTAACAAAGCACGTAGATGGGATCATGAGCTTTCGTGGGCACAGCCCACTTCTTCAGATCACCGGAATTTTGAGTTTAGGATGAGCAGACCCAAAATAAATAGGGGAGAAGAGACGGGAGGGAAAGAAAAAGATGGAAGGGGGTGGGAAATAAAGAGCAGAGGGTGTCACAGGGTTACTGGTCCCACCAGAGTCTCACTACCACGGCTGCCAAGTGGCCTGAGGTTAATTGTCCTTTTTGTGCCTCTAATTCCATGCCCCTCTGGGGCCAGTATGGGTCTGAGGGAGACCTGGGCCCACCTTCTCTCCAGGTCCTGTCCCAGGGCCCTAAGGCATGTGAGCATGCTCGCACACCTGGCTGGCGGGGCCATTTGCCACAATGCACCAGCCCTCAAGCAGGCTCCTAACTGCCCACCCTGGCTCATTTCCTCAATTCCTTCTCACTCGCCTGTGGGTGAGATTCTATGGCCTGCACTGTGCAGGGGGTCAGACTAGATGATCAAAATGGTCCCTTCTGACCTTAAAGTCTATGAGTCCTGACTCCCAAAGGAAAAAAAGGAGGCTTTCAGGGCACAATTGCTGGACAGCGTTGCCTGTCCCTCTTTGTTGTTACCTCTTTGCTCCTGTTCCTTCCTCCTCTTGTCCTCTCCTTCCCTCGTCAGGAGGACTCCTCTTATAACCTCCCCGCCCCCGCTCATGTCCTTCCGTTTCCCCAGCTGCTTTCGCCCCGCCCCCTTCCCTTTGGGATGTCACTCCGTGCAGCTGTGCAAACGCTGGCAACAGTCGCTCCCTTTCGGAGGCACATGCGCCAGTGTCCTCTGGACTCCTCGCTCCTCCTTTTCCCGACCCCCGGCTGTTAGGTGCTCCCGTGCATCCTGCTGGGGCTCCAACCTTGGCAAGCACCTGTCAGTTTCCCCTGCCACCACCTCTGGAGGGTGCCCGGTGCTCAGCCCTCTTCCCCCATACTCCAGGGACTTTTGTCCAGTGTGGGGTTGCTCACCACCTTAACACTCCTCCCCCCTTATGATACCATCTGTATTCGCCCCTGGTTCCTCTTCTTGCTCCGGTATCCGAGACCAAAAGTCTGCATTCTGGTGCACCACTCCCGGTCGGTGCACCACCTCGAAGCAGTACGGTTGCATTGTCAAGTACCAGTGCATGATTCGGGCATTCGTGTCCCTTATTGTCCGAATCCACTTCAATGGCACATGATCTGTCACTAATAAGAAACGGTCTCCTAAAAGATAACGAAGTGCGTCTATGGCCCATTTGATCGCTAGAGCCTCTTTTTCTATGGTAGCATAGTTTTTTTCCTGAGGGAACAGTTTTCAACTAATATACAAAACTGGGTGTTCCCCTGCCTCTATTTCCTGTGCTAGCACCGCGCCCAGTCCTACCTCGGATGCGTCAGTCTGCAGTATGAACGGTTTTGAAACATTGGGCTGCAGTAACACTGGAGCGTTACCTGGATGCTCTTTCAGCGTCTGAAAAGCCTGGGTGTTTTGCTAGGAGCATCTTACCTTTTGAGGCTGTCCACTCTTTGTTAAGTCTGTTAGCAGGGCCGCCACTGACGCAAAATCAGCTACAAACTGGAGATAATACCTAGATAGAAACTGGCGTACCTGCTTCTTCTTCATTGAGAGTGGATAATCTTGTATAGCCTTTATTTTGTCCACAAGGGGTTTGAACTGTCCTCTTCCCACCGTATATCCAAGGTAGGACTCTTCATGGCTGCCAAAACAACACTTTTTTGGGTTGGCTTTTAATCCGCTTGAACTAGTGCTCTGAGTACCGCTTCTATCTGCTGTAAATGATGTTTCCAGGGTGTACTAAAAATGATAATATCATCAATGTAAGCCACCGCGTATTGTCAGTGCTCACTTAGGACCTTTGGAAAGTGGCTGCCGCCCCATGGAGTCTGAATGGCGTATTAACGAATTGGTACAATCCGAAAGGCATAGCAAACGCCGTCTTCTCCCTAGACTCCAGGGACAAAGATATTTGCCAGTACCCCTTGGTAAGGTCAATAGTTGACAACTATTGGGCCCATCAGCTGTTCTAGGAGCTTGTCTATATGGGGCATCAGGTATGTGTCAAAGCTTGTGGTGCCCGTACAAGAGCTCGAAGGGAGAGTACTCAGTGGAGGCCTGGGGGACCTCGCGGATGGCAAATAGGAGGGCCAGTAATAATTTATCCCTGTCTTGTGAGTCATCCTGAATAACCCTGCGTAACATTGACTTTAGTGTTCTATTAAATCTCTCCACTAGGCCATCCGTTTGGGGGTGATACACGGACGTCCTTACCATTTTAATTCGTAACAGCTTGCACAGTTCTGCTATCAGCCAGGAAGTCACATTAGGGTCCTGGTCCGTCAATATCTCCCCCATGCAGTCCTACTCTAGAAAAAATCTTTATCAGTTCATCGGCTATTACTGGGGCCATTGTTTTACACAGGGGTACGCCTTCCAGGTAGCGGGTGGCATAATCTAGCACCACTAACATGTACTGGTGGCCTCTGCCAGAGCGTTCAAGCGGCCTCACCAGGTCCAGCACTAAGCACTCAAAAGAGATACCCGCCACTGGCAGGGGGACCAATGGAGCCTTCGGCACCCCTGTTGGCGCAATCTGCTGCCAGGGTTCTGTGGATCCTTTTTTCCCCCCACTGCCATAACAACCATTCAAACCCTGGCCAATCCCTGCCCAACAAGACTGGGTAGGCTAGCTTTGTGGCTACGGCCACCTTGAGGGTTTCGTCCCTCCACCCATCATGGACCTGGACTCAGGTTCTGGGGTACAGACAGGTATCCCCATGGATGCATTGCATGCAAACGTTTTGGCCTGTTGGACGACCAGCTCCCACCACGTCTGTCCTCGTTTGTAGTCGGGCCTCAGCTGCTTGTGGAGCTGGGCCACACAGTTTGAAAGTCCCGGGCCGTGACGTCACACCACAGCCGGGTGTCTCCCCTCTTACCTGTTGCGTGGCATTTCAGCATGCCATGCATGCACTCTCTCTGCCCCACAGTGCCCCATATATGGTTGCGGGGAATTAAAGTGAGGGTTTGCGGCATCCTGTCACAAATCCCTCTCCTCCTCCAGCAGCAGCTAGCCAGCCCAAGAAATTAGGGTGTGCCTAGGCACACCCGGCGCACCCTGTGCGCACGCCTATGCAACTTAGGTCTCACTTGGCCTTTCTCCCAATGGTGGTATCACAATTTCACTGGAACCAGGACACTTTCCTGCCTGTGTTCTATCCCAAAACACAGTGGCTACATCTAGACTGGCCCCTTCTTTGGAAGAGGCATGCTAATTTCTAACTTTAGAATAGGGAAATCCGCGGGGGATTTAAATAAACATGGCCACCGCTTTTTTTCCTGCTTGGGGAAAAGCCGGAAAACAGCGTCAAGACTGGCGCGATCCTCCAGAATAAAGCCCTTTTCTGGAGGATCTCTTATTCCTACTTGCAAGGGTAGGAATAAGAGATCCTCCGGAAAAGGGCTTTACAGTCTGGACGCTCTTTTCCGGCTTTTCCCCAAGCCGGAAAAAAAGCGGCGGCCATGTTTATTTAAAACCCGCGGGGGATATTTAAATCCCCCGCGGATTTCCCTATTCCAAAGTTAGAAATTAGCATGCCTCTTCCGAAGAAGGGGCCAGTCTAGACGTAGCCAGTCTGCTCCCAGGGAACAGAAGTTGCATTCCCTTGATGTACTCTGGCCTTTTATATTGAGAGAACAAATCCAATCTGTAAATCAGTACAGATTTGTGTGGCAATCTGAGACAGATCAGCAGGTGTCTGCCCAATGTATATCTTTATGGATTACGTCCCAAATCTGAGAGTGCTACAAATTAGCGAGTGTTCCTGCACCTCCAATCACACACATTCTGATAGGACATGGGCTTCTTCTGATGCCTTTCTAGCCCAAGTTCCCACTCAAGAAATCTATAGGGCGGATACAATGTTCTCTGTAAATGCATTCACCCCTGCTCAATTACGCGATTACTCAGAGAGCCAGGGACAATGCCTCATTTTGGATACTCGGTGTTAAATCGGTGGTTGTGCTGACCCCATCTCCTAGCCTTTTCCTTGTGAATCACCTAATTAGAATACACACGAACAGGCACTCACAGGATGTGTCTAGACTACATGGCTCCATTGACGAAACGAAGCTTACAGGATCTGCCAACAAAGGGTTCTGGGGTCGGCAGATCCCCATCTAGACTGCCGCGCTGTGCCGACAAACAGCTGATCAGCACAGCGCGATGGCCATTTTGATTTATTTAAATCACCGCTTCATTTCCCTTTTTCAAGTAAACTAATCTACATGGCTCTGTCGACAGAGCCATGTAGTCTAGACATACCCGAAGAAGGAACAATTATGTACCTTCTTGTAACTGTTGTTCTTTGAGATGTGTTGTTCATGTTTCTTCCAATCCCGGCACTCCTTCCTTTCTGTGGAAGTAGCTGGTGAGAAGGAACTGAGGAGGGGACAGGTGGACAGGGCACTATATTGGGCACCATGGAGGTGTGACTCCAGGTGGTGCCCAGGCTGATCCTATGGGCATTGCTATAGGAAAATCTTCTGGCCACCGTGCACATGCTCAATTAAAATAGATGTGGAGAACACATCCCAAAGATGTTATCAGAAAGCGCATAACCATTTTTTTTTTTTGCCCTGCTCTGTTTTATTACAGTCTTTCCTGTAATCCCCATTTTCATTCTTTGTCCTGCATTTCCTGCCTGGGAGGATTCCTGTAGTATCCCTTCTGTATTTCTAACCACGGTTCTTCATGTCCCTTTCAGAGTTAATCTGCCCCCCCAACAGCCACTATGAGCTCTGTGGACCTTCCTGCCCGGCCTCTTGTGCCCACCCAGCTGTGCCCTCCCGCTGCCGGACTGCATGCCAAGAAGGGTGCCAGTGTGACCCTGGCTTTGTGCTGAGTGGCACTGACTGCGTGCCTCGGGAGCAGTGCGGCTGCACCCACAATGGCAGATATCACCTGGCGGGGGAAAGCTTCTGGGAAGGAGAAAATTGCCAGAGATTGTGCAGGTGCAATGGCTCCTCCCACGCTGTCCAGTGCTCCAGCGCTGCCTGTGCTCCCGGGGAATCCTGTGGCACTCGCCGGGGGGTTTATGGCTGCCACGAGAGAACCAACGGCATCTGCTGGGCGTCTGGGCTGCCCCACTACACTACATTTGACGGCAAGCGCTACGACTTCCAGGGCACCTGCAGATATGTCTTTGCTGAACTGTGTGCGGCATCAAAGTCCTTGCCCTTCTTCAGAGTGGAAGTGAAGAATGAAAACCTGCCCCATGTCCCTGTGGCTGTGACGTCGGAGGTGTTTGTCCTTGTGAGCGGAGTTGAGATCCACCTGCAGAGGAGTCAGCACGGGACAGTCCAGGTAATTCCCTGGGAAAGTATTGACTTAAAGAACTTATATTGGAAAAATATTTCCCACATTATTTCCTACCTTCCCCAATAAACCAATCCTTGTTCTCTACTAGTCCACTTTAAAGGTGGCTACAACTAAAATCCTCAGTTAGGGGGACAGTATGGGTTTAAAGTTGAGATGCAAATCAGCTCATACAGCCGCTCTCCGAGTTACGAACGAGTTACGGACCAACACTTGGTCTATAACTCAAACTGTTCGTAACTTGGATCCCATAGAGTTACATGCGACCGTGGTGTTCGTAAGCGCGGCTCGCCGTTCGTAGCTTGGCTCCGCATTTACGACCGCTTTGGTCATAAGTGTGGATGGTCATAAGTGGCCGTGGCCGTAAGTCGGGGTGCGGCTGTAGTAAGTTTCTCCCCAAAATCCTCACCCATGTTCACATTTGTACATTATAGACTTTATGGGCACATTACTCATAGAATCATAGGATTAGAAGGGATCTTGAGAGATCGTCTAATCCAGTGTTCCTGAACCAGTGGTCCGAGTACCCTTGGGGTACTCGAGAGAAGTCTGGGAGGTACAAAGCACAACTGAAATTTGGAGAAAACTGAATTTTTGTTTTAAGTTTACAACGCCTTATTATTTTTGTACTTTTTACACCCAAAAATGTCATTACCTGCCCTGATATCATTAAATTGTTTAAACAAATGTGTTGCAATGGTAGAAAAAACATTTTTGTGTCTGAAAACTGTAGGTACTGGGAGTAATTTATATATTTTTAAAAGGGGTGCTTTATTAAAAAAAAAAGGTTGAGAAACACTGATCTGATCCAATTCCCTGAACTCATGACAGGACTGTTATATAGAGTACTGTCCTTGACAGGTGTTTGTCCAACCTGCTCTTAAAAATCTCCCAATGATGGAGATTCCATAGCCTCCCAAGGCTATTTATTTCAGTGGTTAACCACCCTGGGTATGTCTACACTACCCTCCTAGTTCGAACTAGCGGGGTAATGTAGGCATACCGCACTTGCAAATGAAGCCCGGGATTTGAATTTCCCGGGCTTCATTTGCATAAGCGGGGAGCCGCCATTTTTAAAACCCCGCTGGTTTGAACCCCGTGCAGCACGGCTACACGGGGCACAAACTAGGTAGTTCGAACTAGGCTTCCTATTCTGAACTACCGGTACACCTCGAGGTGGAACGAGGTGTACCGGTAGTTCGGAATAGGAAGCCTAGTTCGAACTACCTAGTTCGAGCCCCGTGTAGCCGCGCTGCACGGGGTTCGAACCAGTGGGGTTTTAAAAATGGCGGCTCCCCGCTTATGCAAATGAAGCCCGGGAAATTCAAATCCCGGGCTTCATTTGCAAGTGCGGTATGCCTACATTACCCCGCTAGTTCGAACTAGGAGGGTAGTGTAGGCATACCCCCTGATAGTTAAGAAGTTTTTCCTAATGTCCAGCCTAACCCACTTTCTTCCCTGCCCCTCCCCCACCTCCTTGCTGCAATTAAGCCTATTGGTTCATGTCCTATCCTTAGAGGTTAAGAAGAACAATTTTTCTCCATCCTCCTTGTAACAACTTTTTTATATTTGAAAACTGTCATCATGTCCCCTCTCAGTCTTTGCTTCTTCAGACTAACCAAACCCAGCATTATCAATCTTCTCTCCTAGATTCTAGACTTTTCTTTGGATTTTCTTCAATTGTTCACAGCTTTCCAGAAATGTGGCACCCAGAACTGGACATAATAATCCACCTAAGCAATGTGGAGTAGAGCTCAAGAATGACCTCTAATACCTTCCTTACAACCAGTCCTGGTAATACATCCCAGAATAGGGTTTGCTTGTTTTGCAATTTGTGTTACACTTATATCCTTTCTGCCTGTTAAACCCAGCACCAGCCAGGGCTGGGTTCAATACCTGGGGTTCTTTTCCATCGATCCATCACAGAACCATATCAAGCTCCTACCCCGTGGCTTGGGGAACTCAGACAGCACCCCGAAAGGCAATGCTCCCCCACTTGCAGGCACAGAGTCTGAGTGTAGAAAAGACACTTTTAGTGAAAGGGGAGGAAAGTAACTTGTCATTAATTTGGGAAAACACCCCAAATGGGGTTCATAAACATGACCCATGAGTAACAGTCCCAGCCCATGGAGGTTGTCCTTTTCCCCTCAGGTACTTAAGTCCAGCAGCCCAAAAGTCCCCTTCACTTACTCAGCTCTCTGCTACAGCCCCTCTCAGTTGTTCACTGATACCACCCTGCTAACTGCTCGTGGCACT
This sequence comes from Pelodiscus sinensis, assembly GCF_052426305.1. NCBI lineage: Eukaryota > Metazoa > Chordata > Testudines > Trionychidae > Pelodiscus > Pelodiscus sinensis. Next base: position 19,559,979 of record NC_143073.1, read on the forward strand.
CCCTGCTGCTGCCAGCTGGCAATCACCATCTGCGGCCATCCCACCCTTGGCTGCGACTGCTGCACATCAGTCTCTTAGGAATATGCATCTCTTCCACAGGCTGGGCAGCAATGCTGCCTCTCCCAAGTGATTCCAGCTCCTGGTATTGTAACTCCCCCAGTCACAAACAGGGCTCTGCCACCATTAACATCAGAAAACGGCTTCTAATTAAGCCTATTTAGCTCTGTTCTTCAAGGGGGGGGGAGAAGAGGTCAAACCAGTGTAGGTAGTACCTCTGGGAAAGATGTGTAGCCCCTTGACCAGAATACCTGCCCCTCCTCCCCCTTTCTCTCACAGGCCTTAGCTTTGTCACAAACAGCTAGGTTGCTTCCATAATCAGACTCCTCCTCAGAGAGCAATGCAAAAAACTTGCAGCTGTCCTGTTTCCCAGCTCCTTGAGTCTGTCTCCATCTTTGCTTCTTTGTCCTTCTCAGAGGCTCCCTGTGGTGAGTGGTGCTACATTCTTTCCTTCTCCTGCTTGGGGCTTGTCGAAATTGCAACTCACTTCAGTATAAATTGCATCGCTCTGGGGTGTGAATTACTCCCATGCTACACTGATGTAAGCGCCAGTGTAACAGTGCTATGGGGAGGAGCTATCTCCTCTCATGGGAGGGGGAACAATGAAGTTGACTGGAGATGTCTGTACCCTTGGTTTAGAGTCTCTTCACAAGTGTAGCTGTGGCCTTAGTCTGCTCCCCTGCAAAGAGTTTGGGTGCTCACTTGTTCTGGGCCTTCAGTTGTTAGATGTTAATGTCCCTGGCTCTCTCCTAGCTCTGTCAATGCAGGGCTCTCCATTAATATGTGTTGAGCCCATTCAGATCTGGACAGCATGAGAGTCCAGTTGAGGCAGCCCACCTGACCCAAAGACATCCTTCCTTTCCATGGAAAGCAGTTGAACCCCTATCCACAGAGTGGGTAAAAATCAGTCAGTGGGTAAACTGAGATATACTGAGATGGACCCTAAAAACATTGCCCAAAAGTCATCATGGTAGGTATCAGGCTTGCTGGTGTCGTTTATGTGGTAGAGAAGAATAATTCCCTCCGCTGAGGGAAGCTGTCTGGCCTGGATCCTGTTGGAGATCAGACTAGATGTTCAAAATGTCCCTGTCTATGAATAGGAAATTTCCTATGTTGATCTCTTTGGTGCTGTTTGCCCTCACTCAGGTTAACGGGATGACTCTGAGTCTTCCAGTGCATCTCCAGAGAAGCGGAATCCTCGTTTATCAGGCTGGGTTTCATACGGTTGTGCAAGCCGACTCTGGGCTGAACGTGAGCTACGACCTGGCCCACAGCCTCTTTGTCAGCCTGCCCCCAGAGTACCGAGGCCAGACCTGCGGCCTGTGTGGGAACTTCAATGGAGCCGCTCAAGACGACTTTGTGACCCATAACGGCTCCATAGGGAAGGACGCCTTCCACTTCGCTGCAGACTGGAAGTCGGAGGCTGTCCCTGGCTGTGACGATGGCTGCCGCGATTCCTGCCCTGTGTGTGAAGATGAGGAGAGTCTGGTGCAGTCCAAGTCCCAGTGCTGGGTGATCCAGGATCCTGACGGGCCGTTCTCCTCCTGCCACTCCCAGGTTGAGCCAGGCCCCTATCTGTCTGATTGCATCTTTGACCTGTGTGTGTCAGGAGGGGCTGGCAGTGCCCTATGCGAGTCCATTCAGACATACGCAGCCGCCTGCCAGAGAGCCAACATCACCATCTCCCCTTGGAGGAGCGAGGCTTTTTGTGGTAAGGCTGCTCTGCTATTGGACTGTGTGCTGCTGGTGGGCTGGCTTTCCTTGTCATACTCTGAGGTAAAATGATAGTCTCTCATCATTGGCAGAAACTGCTCATGTCTGGCTGAAACCCAGGTCCTCATAATCATCAGTGAAAGGGATCCCAGAGCCCTCAGAGAAACCATCCTCTGTCTTCTATGGAAGATTTCCCAGATCTACCCAGTTCAAGGATCGACCCTGAGCTCTGAGTAGGGCTGCAGCCCCATCAGTGCTGGGTTCTCATTATTTGCAGTGGAGGTGCCCATCTGCTGGTGTCAGGTCAAGGGAACCCGAGCCTTACTTTATAAATCAGTTGTTCAGATAAGCTAACAATCGGGGTTGGTCGAAAATGTTCCATCAAAGCGGGGTAGAGATGGAAAATGTGTCTTTCACCAAAATGAAGATTTTCATGAAAAAGTTTTGGTTTCCACAGAACAATCTTTCATTTTAATTAAACAGACTCTGGTTTAGAAAAGCTGCTGGACCACATCTCCCCTGAGCGCTTTGTCCAGGGAACCTACCGTGCACTATTCCTCCCCTCCCCAAGAAGGGGAAAGAGTGCAGCATGGGAGATGTAATCTGACCAGTGAGCTGACCAAGAGAGGAGAATGGAACCAGGACTTACTGAAGTACCATTCCCATGAGAGACTGAAATATTTTTTAATTCTTGCCTAACAAAATTGGATTTTTCCATGGAAAGAAATCCCTTTTTGTTCCAGTTCTCTGAATAACTAATGCTTCTCAGACTGACAGACCTGAAACGCCCAGCCCGGGGTGTGTCACAAATGGAGACAGACTCAGACTTCCCTCCTGATGGTAGGGCTAGTGAGCCCTCCTGTCCCTCGCTGCTTTAAAAGCTTTTCCTTACAAAGTGATCACTATAGTGAAATCATTCCCAGTGTTTCTGTTGGCAAAAGATTAGGTGTTTATTTTGCTTCCTCTAGTGTGTGGAGTAGGGATCTGACCCCTGCTCCTGGTGCAGTTTCTCTAGGGGTCCCAGGTTTCTCCTAACTGGCTCCCTTTAATTCATCTGCAAACCCTTAGCTTAAATTGTATATCAGCCCAGGGCTTGCGGTCTCCTTTTGTCTACCTGCTGATTTCTTGGAGGCAGCCTGGCTAGGATCAGTTGCTGCTCTGCTGTCTTTTCCCTCTGTTTGGGGCTGCTAAGTGTCGTGTAATGCACTGTCAAATCCTCTAACCTTCTACACCAGTGTGAAATGTTTTAAATTAAAGTAAGGCACTGGGTGGGGCCTTGCTGCTATGGGGTTCAAGGACAATTTCAGGCACCACACGTGTTTCCACTGTATTCATATGAGAACTCCCTCTCCTATCCCAGAACCTGGGTGCCCAGAGAGCAGCCACTACGAGTTGTGTGAGCATCCCTGCAGGAACTTGTGTGCCGGCTCCTGGCCTCAGCATCTGTGCAGCTCCCTGTGCTCAGAAGGGTGTTTTTGCACTGACGGGTACTGGTGGAGCGGGGAACAGTGTGTCCCACCAGAGAACTGTGGCTGTGAGCATGAAGGACACTACTACAGGGTAAGTTGTAACTTCCTTCTCTGGACAAAGCCAAGGCTGGGATGAGTTAGTTGAGGTTGGTCCTGCTTTGAGCAGGGGATTGGACTTGATTACTCCTTCCAGTCTTAATCTTCTATGGCCCCGTCTGCACGTATGGGAAGATCAACACTTTGGAGATCAATCTTCCAAGGTTCAATTCAGAGGGTCTAGTAAGGACCCACTACATTGAACTCTGATTGAACCCTGTCAACCCTGGTATGTCATGAGGTCATGAGGAGGGAAGGGAAGTCAACAGGAGAGTTTGTCCCATTGACCTTCCACAGTGAGGACACTGCAGAAATTCAATTTAAGGTGGAGTTGCACATCTTAAATCAAATGTATTGCACAGCATAAACGTGGCCTATGATGCTATGATTCCATGGCAGTGCTGAGGAAAGGTGGCTCTGTGGGCAACTATAGAATGAAACCTCATTTTTTCCCAGTCAAGGATCTTCACTACCAAGCTTTGTCACCAAAAACTGCCTTTTGGCGACAAGTGAGAGCATTCACACTGTAATGTGACTATTGTCAGAAAAAACACCCAGTTTTGGTGACACACAATTTCCAGTCCTACAAGAGACTTTTTTCTTTTTCCCTCTTTTTATTGTTGGCAAAGAGCCAGTGTGGACTCTGCTGTTTGTTTTGTCGACAGAACTGATTTCTGCCAGTATCCCTCAATGGCACTGCTCAGTGCTTTGTGATCTTTGCTGCCCTGCAGGCAAGCATCCCTCCCCCCCCCCCCCCCCTGCCGCTTTCAAAGCTCTAGAAAGTACCTGACAGCTGAGAGAACTGTTCCAGTTGGGGAGCCAAGAAAGTGCTCCTGGTCAGTCCTGCACTAGGAACACAGTGGCAGGCAGGCTGCTGCAGGGAGAACGGGACAGGCTGTTGTGCCACTTTGACGTTCCTCAGCATGGCAAGCTCACAGAACTACTAATGATGCTGCTCCCAACAGCTGAAGAGGCTGTGGGAGAATTTGGAGGGAATCCCAAGATGCGCAAGGATCAGCTCTGCCTTCCCACAGCATTACACTGTGCGATACTGGGGTGGGGTGACTGCTCCACACTGCTGGGAAGCGGTTAAAGCAGGCAGGAGGAAGCCTGCAGAGTCCTGGCCAATCAAGGAAAAGCTTTAAAAGAGCTAGTCAGAGGGTGGCTTGCTGAGGCAGCCCTGTAGAAAAGAAGCTGCTCAGCAGAGAATAAACAGGCTATGTTCAGGGAAAGCGTTTCTGAAAAAGTGGCCATGTTCTTTCGGCATCCCTGCATTCCTCATTGCATGAGGAAGAAGGGATGTTCTGAAAGAGGAGGTTTTTCCCACATTTGGCCCCGAGTAGATGAGCCAAATTTCAGAAAAGCCTCTTCCAAAAAAAAAACCCCCACGGAAAAAGATATACCGTTGGCAATTTGCGTATCTTTTTCTGACTTTTCTTTGCAATCTAGACATAGCCTTAGACCCTGACCAGGGAAGGAGCAGTACCTGGTTCCCAGAGAACCACCTTTGGAAGAGCAGTGCTAGGCAGACTCAGGGGGGCTAGAGAGGGAGTCTCCAGCCTGATACCTGCCAGGCTGCTGCTCTTGCTACGAGGGCCAGGAGGTGTGAGAGTCACAGGGGGTATGTCTACACTACCCCGCTAGTTCGAACTAGGAGGGTAATGTAGGCATACCGCACTTGCTAATGAAGCCCGGGATTTGAATTTCCCGGGCTTCATTAGCATAAGCGGGGAGCCGCCATTTTTAAATCCCCGCTGCTTCGAACCCCGTGTAGCGCGGCTACATGGGGCTCGAACTAGGTAGTTCGGACTAGGGTGCCTATTCCGAACTACCGGTACACCTCGTTTCACGAGGAGTAACGGTAGTTCGGAATAGGACCCTAGTCCGAACTACCTAGTTTGAGCCCCGTGTAGCCGCGCTACACGGGGTTCGAAGCAGCGGGGATTTAAAAATGGCGGCTCCCCGCTTATGCTAATGAAGCCCGGGAAATTCAAATCCCGGGCTTCATTAGCAAGTGCGGTATGCCTACATTACCCCGCTAGTTCGAACTAGCGGGGTAGTGTAGACATACCCAGGGAAAGTAACCCAAGGAACAAGAGGCAGTAAAGGGAAGTAGAGGAGGACAGGACAAGGTGTCCATTGGAGGTCAACATAATTTTTGTCAACAAAACTTGGTAGTGTAGACATTAGGGATGCTAAATATCGGTTAATTGAATAGTTGATTAACCTCATGAATTCTTATCAGTTAACCAGTTAACTATTCTATAGTCCCTGGGGGTGGGGCTGGCAGCCAGTGCGCTCCAGCCCCATTCCTGGGGAGCCCCTTGCCACCCCATGGTGCTGCCTCTCTATCAGAGGCAGCAGTGCAGGATGCCAGGAGGGAGCTAGTCCATGAAGGGAGCCAGTTTAAAAACCAGCTCCCCTTGTGGACCAGCCGCCTGATACAGAGGCAGCAGCATAGGGTGTCAGTTGGCCCTGTCTGAGGGTGGTCTGAGCTCCCCCACTTGGCGCAAGCCAGAAATGAGCCAGCCTGCCTGCCTGGTTGCTAATACATTTTAAAAGCAGAGTGGCAGTGGGGGGAGGTCCTGGACCTGGCACAGGCCAGGGCTGAGTAGGGCTGCTGGCCAGCCTGCTAAAAAATGTACTGGGAGGGGGGGGTGGGGAGAATGCCTGTACTCTATAGAATTAACCTTATGGATTTTGCTTATCAGTTAATCAATTAATTGATTACACTATTACATCCCTAGTAGACATACCCAACAAGTCTCATCTTTAGCTAACCCTTGTGCCCTGCAGCATATGTTTCCAACTAACAAGTCAAGCCTGTGCTTTCTTTCTCTCCCTATCGCTTTCTTTTTATTTCTGTTGTTATCCTGTGTATTCTGGTTGCACCCAGCAGCTTTGTCATGCAGGAGGTCACCCGTGAAGTACACACAGAACAAAGAAACAGTCTCTGACTGAAACAGCTCAGAACTTAAATATAATACAAGAGTCAACAAGTAGAGACAGGCCAGAGAACACTTAAGAAACAATCAGACAGCTCTGTTTGCTTAAGTGCCTTCCTCCCTGCAGATGCTTTCAAGTCTCAGAGCCCGGGCCCAGAGTTAATGAGTCCTGTCTCCTGTTCCCTTTTGTGTTGTCTCCTATCCCATGTGCTCCTGTGGTTTGTTTTTGTGACATTTTGGGAGGATGACAATGGCCATGTCCTCCTCTCACTCTCTTTATGCCAGGTTGGGGATTTTCTCTGGCTCGCTGATTGCACCCAAAGGTGCAGCTGTGACTCCTCTTCCGCTTTCCGGTGTGTCCCAGCCAGCTGCAGCCCCGGCCAGCGATGTGCTGTGAAGGATGGGAAGCTGGGCTGTCAGAGCCAGCTGACAACCTGCACGGTGACAGGGGACCCTCACTACTTCACTTTCGATGGGGCTGTGGCACATTTCCAGGGCACATGCGCCTACGAGATCTCCCACACCTGCAACTCCTCCCTCGACTTCTCCTTCCGCGTGGTGGCTGCGAACAGGAATTTCCGGAATCCCTGGGTCTCCTTCATTTACCGAGTAGAACTTTGGCTCAAAACTGGTGATTTTAATTCCCATGTTGTTCTCGAGCGAGGCAAAGATGTACTGGTGAGCTGAGTTCTTTGACCCTTTGTTTGTAGAAAGGACAAAGAAGAAACAGACACAACTATCATCTCTCACAGGCTCCCATCACCATAGCATCCAAGCACCTCACCTTCTTGAAATTCTTTATCTTCCCAAGCCTCCTTTGAGGCAAGGCAGTACTATTATCCCCATTTTACATGTGGGGAAATCGAGGCACATATTACCAGCTCCTATGTGAGAGTTAGCCATGCCTTTCAGCATCAGCACCAGAGAGACCAAGGGCTGGATTTTCAAGATATTGAGGTTGGCTAAGGATGCTAGTAGTGTGTTTAATCAAAAACACCATGGTGCTTCTGAAAACCCCAGCAGTGTTTCTCTGCTTCTTTAGAGCTGGTGCACTTGCTGGAAATCTGATCTTAAAGGACTTGCCCAAGGTCACACAGTCTGTGGCAGACTGAAAACTTGAACCCTTCCCACCCAGCTCTCACACCAGCCCCTAGCGGCCAGCCCCTTTAGTGCCTCCCCTACTACAAGGCAGAGGGTGGGAGTGGTGTTTGTTAAGGTCGTTTGTCCAAGGAGAAGCAGAACTTCAGTTGGAATTGTCCTGGGAGCATCTCTCCCTCGAACTATGTGCCCCCTCCAGACTTGTCAACCTTTGGCTCCTGCTCCTGCTCCTGCTGCTGTGTGTGCTGTCTGCATGGAGGAGGGATTCAGCATGGTAGACAGACTGGTTGAGGCATGTATGTATAGCCTGGGCATCGCACCCAGCACACTGGCCAGACGAGCTACACTGCACAGAGAGATGCCAGGGATAGACTGAGGGGACGTTGCTTCCCCTGCCCCCGACTGAGGGTACATTGCTTCCACTGTACACTCGCTAGCCCAGTGTTTCTTAAACTTTTTAAGACCAAGGAATACCAAACAATTTGTTTTTTTATGAGGAACAGCAAGGATTTTTTTGTTGAGGGGAAAAAAAAGGTGTGTGTGGGGGGGGGGGGGGGAAAGATTGGTAGAAAAGTTTAAGGGAGGCTGTTTTGAATTCTGTTGTTCTCCACGGCACACCTCTGACTGCCTTGCGGCACACCAGTGTACTGTAGACCACAGTTTAATACACTGCACTAGCCACTGCAGCACTCAAGCCAGCATGTGAGATTACAGTCCTGGAAACAGATGCAGTGCACAAACTGTGCTGTGCTCCTCTTCTTGTGTCCTTTGGGGAGCTCTAGGTTATAGATTTGTCTCCTCAGACAACACAGCAGCTTCCATGTGGGTTTAGCGCTGGAATGCTGCAGTGGAAATGCCCCTCTGTAACCCTTGGGAATAGTTTTTATTACCTCCCCAGGAGGTACTCCCCCTTCCAGATCACCTCCCTTCCTGTTTCAGGTTAATGGGACAAAGACCCTCATACCAGCCCAGCTGGGTCACGTGGCCAATCTCACCAGGGTGAGGAACATGGTGATTCTGAGAGCAGACGCCAACGTGGAGATCCAGTTTAATGGTCGCCATGCCTTGTTTGTCCGCGTGGGCCCGGAGTATCGAGAAAAGTTGTGCGGCATGTGTGGGAACTTCAATGGCGTCCGCAGGGATGATAAAGTCCTGCCCAGTGGAGAGACAGCCCGGGATGATGCAGAATTCGGAAATGCCTGGACCTCTGACATCAGCCCACCGAGGTGTGTGTGTTATCTCTTCATGGTCCCTTCTTTTCTCTGAGCACCTGTTTCCGTGGCCACAGCCCTTCTCCTCTCTACACCGTTGCTCTCGGCTACTGCCTGTTTCGGTTTGGCAGCCTCTCTCCTTCCATTCCCATCTGGCAACCATAGAACACATGCTGTTTCCCATAAATTATTGATCTTTGTTTATACTCAACTCATTGTTCTTCATGCAGAGTGACAATATTTTTACCTGACAACAATTTAAAGAATTCTTGTTGAAGCACAGAAGATTTAATGTTACCCTAGAAACAGTCCAGAGAATGGCAATGAAAATGATTACGATTAGGGCTGTATCCACAAGGAGATTAGAAAGACAGGGATTGTTTAGTTTAGAAAAGAGAGCACTAAAAGGGAATATGAACACTATGACTGAGTCAGAGAAAATGAATAGGGATGTGTTATCTAGCCCAGGTTCATGTAACACAAGAGCCAGGGCTCACCTGATGATATTAATGTTTCAGATTTAAAACAAAGCAAAGAAGGAATTTTTTCACACAACATGCTATCAGCTGTGGAACTCATTGGCAGGGGTTGTTGTGAAGGCCAGAAGTAATAAATGAATTGAAAAAAGTCTCAGGGTATGTCTTCATAGCAGGGCAAAAGTCAAATGAAGATTCACAACTTGAGCTATGTCAATTGCATAGCTGAAGTTGAAATAGCTTAGTTCGGCTTTTGGCCCTATCTATACTGCAAGAAGTCGAAGGAAAAACATGCTTCCTTCGACCTTCCCTTGCTCCTCATGAAACGAGGGTTACAGGGGCTGGAGTAAGAAGTTCTCCAGCTCGACATTATTTTGAAATAACGGCTTGCTGTGTACACTTGAATTTTTTTATTTTAAAATAATGTCAGTTTTTCTGAAATAACATTGCCGTGTAGACATGTCCTTGGAGGGGTAGCCATATTCGTCTGTAACTTAAAAATACTAAAAAAACAACAAATAGTTCTGCAGCACCTTAGAGACTAACACAACATGTAAGATGGTATCATGAGCTTTCGTGGGCACAAACCACTTCTTTATCTGACAGCTGAAGCTCTTGACACCATCTACATTTTTTGTTAGTCTCTAAGGGTATGTCTACACTAGCCCTCTAGGGAACGAGATCCTAATTCGAACTACCTACTCCGTGCCGCGTGTAGCCACGGGCACAGAGTTCGGACTAAGGGGGATTTAAAAATGGCGGCACCCGGGAAGATGCAAATGAAGCCCGGGCTATTTAAATCTCGGGCTTCATTTGCAACTTCGAATGCCTACATTAACCTCCCTAGTTCGAACTAGGGGGCTAGTGTAAACATACCCTAAGGTGCTGCAGAACTAGTTATTGGATTGCAAAAAAAAAATAGATAAGTTCCTGATGGATAGTCCATTGAAGGCTTTTTAGTTAGAACCCTGCAAATGTGGATGGAGATATCCCTGGTTCATTTTAGCAGATATCAATGCAGATGCACATACCAATTTTGTATCTAGAATCCTGCAAACTTGCAGATGTCCACTTTATATCCACAGGTCCCCACCTCAGTGGATGTGGATGCAGCTATCCGCAGCTCAATTTAGTGGCTCTGGATGCAGGTGCGGATACAAATTATGTGTCCACACAGGACTCTCTATTTAGTCAAAATGATCAACTGCATGTTCTGTGTGTCCCTAAACCTCCAACTGCCAGGCACTGGGACTGGACAACAGGGGATCATGAGATAGTTTCCCTGTTCTTTTCACTCTCTCTGAAGCATCTGGCACCCAGCCCTCTTAGAAAGGATCCATGGCTAGATGGCCCATTGGTCTGAACCAGTACAACCATTCTACAGGCTGCATTTTGTGCTCTGGATTATAAGTGCACCTCTCATCTACCCTCTGCCAGACATGTCTGCTGCCCTCTTGTGCCAGGCACAGCATTCTCCTGCAGAGGACATCACCTTTCACAGAACTGCAGAGAACAGCATTTGTTCCCATTCCCATGCCTTGTCTGCTTAGAAAGGTGATGCAAGTTGTTTTGGAAAATGCCCCCTTGCTGCCAGAGGATTTGCAGTCACCAGGCTCTCACCAGCTCCCCCTGCAGCGCAAGTGCACTTTGTAGCAGAAGCCCCAATTTCTCTTTGAGCCCTGCCAGCTGTGCTGTGGATCTGGAACAGCAGGTGTTAGGGAAACTTCCATAAAGGCACAGCTCTCCTCTCCCTCCCCCCTTTCCCGGGAGAGTGAACTCCCCCGTATCACAGCTGAGTCACTGCCCCACTCAGCCCAGGGCCATTGCCAGGAATTGGCCTCTGTGCTTGTGTATGCCTTGATCTCTTGATGAGCAGCCGTGGCACTGTTGTCATGTAACAGGTGTAGGAATGACACCGGCTTCACTGGGTCCTGTCCCGAAGTGTCCAGGGTTGAGCAAGCATGTGGCTTATTAACGAATCGCACCGGGCCGTTTGCTGAGTGTCACTGGCACGAGAGCCCAGCCCCCTACTACGAGTCCTGTGTCTACGACCTCTGCCAGTATGGCCAGGGCAATCGCATGCTGTGTGCAGCAGTCGAGTCGTATGAAGAGCTGTGTGCCATTCACGGCGTGGCGATAGGAAACTGGGGAGAAGCAATCCAATGCGGTAAGCAATAACTGTCTTGCCTGTTATTCTTCATTAGTTGTGTGCTTGCTAGCTTCTGGGACCATACAAGTTCTAGAATGAGTTGCTTCTCAACACATGCAATGCAGAGTGTGGTATACCCCAGTCCTCACTGCGTCTGGTGAGGTTATGGGTCTGCTAATTTGAATGTCAGCATAGATTCTGTCTTCACACCTTGTTAAAGGGTAGGCTCCCCTCAGACTTACACCCGCCTCATCATCAGGGCTATCCGTGTCCTACTCCCCAACACCTGAGTGCTCCCTGCTTCCCTATCCAGTCTTTGGCTTGGGCGAGCCCAATCTACAAGTCTGCTGCTGTAGTCAATTGGCTTATCTTTGCCGGCTGGTCAGGGCAGCAGAGTGGAAGCAGGACTTGGGCCCACCCCCTCTCCAGGTCCCGACCCAGGACCCTAAAGGCAGGGGAAAGGCTCCGCTGCCTGGTTGGAGGAGATATTCCCTAAAACTCACCAACCCTCAGGGAATTAGGGGTTTTCCTTACCCTGTCCGGGGCCACATCCTTCCCTCCGCGTCATGCCGTCTAGGGCTGGTGTCCTGCCTGCTCGGAGCCCGTCCTCCTGACTCCTCTTCCCCCTTCTCTGTGGCCCTTGGCCACCTTTTGAATTGGCACGTCAGTGTCGCCATGCTGGACATGCCCTGGCCCTGCCCCTGACACCCTTCATGCCACAGCAGCCACTCACCCTTCCTCCCTCGCATGTGGGAAGGCGGCTATGGAGCAGACCCAGCAAAACCGCCGCGCAGCCAGCTACCAACACTTCAGCCGCCTTACGGTGAGTGTGGGGCTTCGCGGACTCAGCGCCTGCTGGGTCCTCTGCCCCGTCACACACCCCAACACCGGGGCTGCAGGAATCCTAACCACACAAAGAAGCTCCACACAAGCACATGCAGTGTAAATTTAATAATCCCACAATTCAGCAAATAGGAGTCTGGGGAATAGAGCTTCTTCTACGAGTGCTTGCTCATGTCCCTTCCATGTAGGTATGTGCATATCCGCCCACATGCCTGGGAGATGGAGATTTTCCTCTTCGCGATATCCTGAGGTATAGCGCTGTTGCCCCCTGAAGTCCTGCACTCATGCACTGGCATATGGGTTCTCATTGGCAAATTTACTCTGCATTGCTCAGGTCATTAAAGAGGGGCTCAGGGCAGGGGGCTGGCGATGTAAGGGGTATGGAGTCAGGCAGGGGCTTGGGGATGTGGGAGGCTCAGGCCAGAGGGCTGGGGGTGGGGTGGCGAGTGCAGGAGTCCAGGTTGGGGTGAGAAGGAGCTAAGAGCAGGAGTGTGCGGCCTGGGGCAAGGAATGGAAATGAACAGTGGCTGCTCCTTGGGGGCAGTGGGAATCGCATGACCCTCCCACCGGCTGCTCCCTGGGGCCTAGCTGGGGTGGCTGGAGTTTTGCTGCCAGGGGCTGGGGCTCTTACTGCCTCCCTGTGGTCTTTATGAGGCATAACAGTGTCTGTTATAACACCTCTTCCTTTCCGTTTGATGAGAAACAATCACTTTCCAGGCACAACCAAACCCTGACCTTGCTTTATGTTTTGATAAGAGGAAGCTGCAGACCAGATTTGGTGGTCCTAGATCTTACTGTTTCAGAGGAGTTTTTGAACAAATGGACTCATAGATGGATGGACACACAGAGGGTATGGACACACAGCAAAGTTACCATATATATAGGAGCCCAATGTCTGCAAGTCTGTAACATCTGTAGTGTTACAGACCTGCCTCTGGGGGGAGCTCTTGCCTCCCGCCGTGGCACTCAGCTGTGTTCTGCGCCACTCAGCTGGGCTGCGGCGGGGGAGCAAGTGGTGGCAAGTGGCCATTTGGGGTCCGCGGTCCCCATGCTGCACGGACCCCAAATGGCCACTTGCCGCTGCTTGCTCCCCTGCTGCAGCCAAGCTAAGTGGCAGAGAACTCAGCCGAGCGCCACGGTGTGAGCGGAAGGAGGGTGGGGCGATGATGTACATGGCCAGGGGGCAGGGCCATATACATCACCGCCCTGCCCCCCTTCCCCTTCCGCCATGGTGTTCAGCTGAGTGCTGCAAGGCCACCGTGGGGGCGCAAGCGGCCATTTGGGGTCTATGCTGCATGGGGACCGGGGCGGTGATGTAAACGGCCCTGCCCCCTGGCCGTATACGTCACCACCCCGTCTCCCTCCTCTGCAGGGGCCCACTGCAGGAGGGGAAGGGGGCCGGGAGAGACGGAGCGGAGAGAGAGGCAGGAGGAGGAGAAAAGAAAGGGAGAGTGAGAGGCAGGAGGGGGAGAAGAGAAAGAGAGAGACAGAGAGAGAGGCAGAAGGTGGAGGAGAGCTGAGAGAGGGAGGGGGAGGCAGGAGGAGGAGGAGAGAGAGAGACAGGAGGCTCAGGAGAGAAGACCAACGTGGAGGAGAGACCTGAAAATCCCATCTTAGGACAGGCTAATTGGCTAGTTTCAAAATAACAACCCTTATTTCGACATAACTTTCCTATCCTCTACACTGCCAAACCACTATTTCAAAATAAATTCAAAATAGGGGAGTGTTTATTTCAAATTTGGTAAACCTCATTCTACAAGGAGCAATGCCAAATTCAAAATAGCTATTTCAAAATAAGTGCTGTGTAGACACTTATTTTGAAATAGGGGCCTCATTATTCCCAGAATGCCCAGGTGGCCACTCCAGCCTGAACCAAGAACACCTCTCTCCCTTCTCCCTTCCCCGGAGCCGTTAAAGGGGTAGACTCTGGCCACAGTGCCTGTACCAGCTCCAAGCCTGCCAGCCCAGAGCCAGCAGTCACTGCCCCTGACCCAGTGGCCCCAAAACATGAGCCAGAAAACCACAGGCAGCCAGCCCTCCACCGCTCCCCAGGACCAGTCTGCCAGCTCCTAGGAGCCTGACAAGGCCCAGAGAAGGCGGGCACCTTCCTGGTCCGGGGTGGAGATCATGGACCTTATTCAGGTTTGAGGGGGATGCCCCCAACGTCCATGATCTCCGCACTAGACAGAGTAATGTGGCCATGTATGGCAGGATAGTTCCCAGCCTGGCCACCAAAGGCCACATGCGAACCTAGGAGCAGGTTTGCATGACAATCAAGTTGGTCCGGCGAGACCCTCAACCCTGGGGCCTGAGAAACCACCCCATGAGACGCACTGGGGCAGCTCTGGCTCCACGTGGCCGAGTGCTGTGGTGTCCCGAGTGCGGGCACTCAAGACACTCCAAGACAGGACTGCTTTGCTGTCCCTCATCGAGGTAGACAAGCAAGCGGCGAACCCTGAGAACTGTCTCTCTGGGGTAGAGGTAAGGTCCTTTTAAACATGGAGCTCAGTTAGCCTCAGGTATCAGTCCCACACGCTAAGGGAATGTCTACTACAGTGCTATTTCGAATTAACTTAATTCAAAATAGTTAATTCAAATTAAGCTAATTCGAAATAACGCATCTATACACAAAAACTATTTCAAAATAGCATTTTGAAAAACTATTTCAAAATAGCACGTCCACACTGCGTGGACCCTGAACCGAAGTTAAGGGTGGCCGGAACCAGAGCTGATAGGGCATCAGGTTAGGACTTAGTGTGTGGAGCTGATGCCTTAGGCTAACTGAGCTCTGTGCTTAAATGAACCCTACCCCCACCCTGGACAGACAGTTCTCAGGGTTCCCCGCTTGCTTGTCTACCTCGATGAGGGACAGTAAAGCAGTCCTGTCTTGGAGTGTCTTGAGTGCCCGCACTTGGGACATCACAGCACTCGGCCATATGGAGTGTCTCGTGGGGTCATTGCCATCAGCCTGGGTGCACTTGCTGCAGGCTGACATCTGGTGGGGGTTCATTGGGAGGCTGTCAGGATCCAGGAGGCCTTGAGGGAGAGCGTCCACCCTGAGGAGCCCTCAGAGCCTCCCTGGTGCTCCCCACCGGGTTCTCGTGCCCCATTCCTCCCTCACGTCCTTCCACTTACCTCTTTCTAGTCCCCCTTCCTGATGTCAAATAAAAGACATGTATGTTCAAAAATAGAAACTGGGTTTATTGAACAAAACTGGGGAGGGATGAACCTCTGGGGAGACTGGGAAAAGGAGGTGGGAAAGGGGAAGAGAGAGGGTGGAAGAGACGAGGGGGGAGCTGGAAGGGGGAAGCAAAGGGAAGAAGCTCAGGGTTCAGGATTGGGGGTCTCGTCAGACCAACTTGACTTTCATGCTATCCTGCTCCTGGGTTCACATGTGGCCTTTGGTGGCCAGGCTGGCAGCTATCCTGCCCTAGACGGCCGCATTCCACCATCTAGTGCGGAGATCATGGATGTTGGGGGCATCCCCCCAAACCTGAATAAGTTCCATGATCTCCACCCTGGAGCAGGAAGGTGCCCACCTCCTCCAGCCCCTGTCAGGCTCCTGGGAGCTGGCAGACTGCTCCTGGGGAGCGGTGGAGGGCTGGAGGCCCCCTATTTCAAATTAAGTGTCTACACAGCACTTAATTCAAAATAGCTATTTCGAATTTGGTGTTATTCCTTGTAGAATGAGGTTTACCAAATTCTAAATAAGGGCTCCAGTATTTCAAATGTATTTTGAAATGGCGGTTTGCCTGTGTAGATGCTCATACAGACTGATATAGAGCCTCTTGCCACTCATGCAGACTCTCACCCATCCCCGCCATCCCCCAGAAGCTGGAGCACCTGCACCATCTTCCTGCTGGTCAGGAGAGAAAGCCTCCAGAGGAACAGCAGAGCACAGACACCCGGCCCAGGGTATACAGCCTTGATAGAGAGCCATCACTGGCTCCAGGGAGGGATTGATGCTGGAGGTCTTCCAGACAGAGAAGAAACTAAAGGCACTCCCCAGGCTGCTCACAGCCTAGACTTGTCAAAGTACCCTTGCGAGAGATCCACTCCACAAGGAAGTCTGTGCTGAGTGTACCCCTCCAACTGCCAGGGTGATCCCAGTCACCACATCACCACTCGCACCCTGGTTTGAGCCAATCACCATCACTCTACCACTTGCCTGCAAGTCACCAATGAACTTTGTGAGGCTAGTCCCCAGCTCAACACCAATGGTCAGTTGACTCCAGTTGACTTAGATCATTGAATCATAGGGTTGGAAGAGACCTCAGATGGCATCGAGTCCCACCCCCTGCCAAAAGCAGGACCAACCCCAACTAAATCAACCCAGCCAGAGCTTGCTCAAGCCAGGCTTAAAAACCTCTAAGGATGGAGATTCCACCCTCTCCCTAGGGAACCAAGGTTCCCTATATGCTGCATGCCTGCGCGGGTGCGCAGCCCTTTTCTGAGCCCTGTGAAGAGGTTCAGCGCTCCCTGCATAGGCAGGTGCTCAGCCGATTGGCTGGGGAAGCAAGGGTGGGGCACTTGCCCTCTGGGAGAGCAGAAGCACAGCTGCTGCCTGCTATAAATGAAGAAGCTGGCTCCAGCCTCTACTCCAGATGATCACTGCGCCATGAGAGCCTCAGCCGGCTCTTACCCGCTCGGCACTCCGGAAAGGCAGTGCAGAGCCACGTGTGTGTTTCTGAATGTTGAGAGCCTTGAGGGAGGGGAGACAGGCTTCTCATGCTGTCCTCACCCCTAGTAGCTCCCATTGGCTGGTTTCAGCCAATAGCAGTTGCCTGTTTGCAGGACAGGCAGCATGCAAAGTGCCTCCCTTCCCTCAGCCCCTGGACTAACAGCATTCAATTTAGAACAAAAAACATGGTTCCTATAACTCCCCTGAACACATACAGGGGCTGGAAGCCAGGCCCTGGCTAAGGAACCTGCTTGGCTGCTGCCTAGCCCCTCCCTCCCCCAACCCTCTGCCCCCTTCTGCCCTCCTACCCTATGTAACCCAAACCTTCTGCATCCTTGCTTCAGCTTCATGTGCCTTCCCAGACATTGCATCCCCTCCTACACCTGTCCTCAGGTCACAACCCCCTCTCAGACCTTGCACCCCAATCTGCTATCCCTGGTCAGTCCAAATCCCTGCACCATCTCCAGCACTCCTGCCCCAGGTCACAAGCCTCTCACAGGCCCTGGACCCCCTCCTCACCCCAGTCCATTCCCCTAGGTCACAATCCCCTACTTCACCCAAACTCCCTCCCAGCTCCCACACCCCCGTCCTTTCTGCACGCAACCTCCATCCCACGCTTTGCATCTCCTCCATTAATATCATGGAAGAGTGTGGCCCTGGCCATTTATCAAATTCTTGGAGTGCCCCCCCCCAAAAAAGTCATTGCTCACCCCTATGTTATGGTGTGACTTATGGTAAGAAAAAAAAGGATTCTTTTAACAGAGTTTTTTTGAGTGTTGCAGATATCTAAAACGCTGATGTTAATGATTTTTAAAAACCTGTGTTACTAATTAATACATGGTAAAAGGGCAAATCTAGTGCCCATTTATAGAAAGGGAAATAAGAACAACCCAGGAAACTACAGACCAGTTAGTTTAACTTCACTGCCAGGGAAGATAATGGAGCAAGTAATTAAGGAAATCATCTGCATACACTTGGAAGGTGGTGAGGTGATAGGGAACAGCCAGCATGGATTTGTAAAGAGCAAATCATGTCAAACCAATCTGATAGCTTTCTTTGATAGGATAATGAGTCTTGTGGATAAGGGAGAAGCGGTGGATGTGGTATACCTAGACTTTAGTAAGGCATTTGATACGGTCTCGCATGATATTCTTATCAATAAACTAGGCACATACAACTTAGATGGGGCTACTATAAGGTGAGTGCATAACTGGCTGGATAACAGTAATCAGAGTAATTATTAATTGTTCACAATCCTGCTGGAAAGGTATAAGAAGTGGGGTTCTGCAGGGGTCTGTTTTGGGACCAGCTCTGTTCAATATCTTCATCAACGATTTAGATATTGGCATAGAAAGTACGCTTATTAAGTTTTCAGATGATACCAAGCTGGGAGGGGTTGTGACTGCTCTGGAGAATAGGGTCATAATTCAAAATGATCTGGACAAATTGGAGAAATGGTCTGAGGTAAACAGGATGAAGTTTAATAAAGACAAATGCAAAGTGCTCCACTTAGAAAGAAACAATCAGTTTCGCACATACAGAATGGGAAGCAACTATCTAGGAAGGAGTATGGCAGTAAGGGATTAGGGGTTATAGTGGACCACAAGCTGAATATGAGTCAGTGTGATGCTGTTGCAAAAAAAGCAAACATGATTCTAGGATGCATTAACGGGTGTGTTGTGAGTAAGAAACGAGAATCATTCTTCCGCTCTACTGTGCGCTGGTTAGGCCTCAGTTGGAGTATTGTGTCCAGTTCCAGGCACCGCATTTCAAGAAAGATGTGGAAAAATTGGAGAGGGTCCAGAGAAAAGTAACAAGAATGATTAAAGATCTAGAGAACATGACCTATGAAGGAAGACTGAAAGAACTGGGTTTGTTTAGTTTAGAAAAGAGAAGACTGAGGGGGGACATGATAGCAGTTTTCAGGTATCTAAAAGGGTGTCATAAGGGGGAGGGAGAAAACTTGTTCATCTTGGCCTCTGAGGACAGAACAAGAAGCAATGGGCTTACACTGCAGCAAGGGAGGTTTAGGTTGGACATTAGGAAAAAGTTCCTAACTGTCAGGGTGGTCAAACACTGGAACAAATTGCCCAGGGAGGTTGTGGAATCCCCATCTCTGGAGATATTTAAGAGTAGGTGAGATAAATTTCTATCAGGGATGGTCTAGACAGTATTTGGTCCTGCCATGGGAGCAGGGGCCTGGACTCGATGACCTCTCGAGGTCCCTTCCAGTCCTAGTATTCTATGATTCTATGACTGAATAGAAAGGGCTTGGAGTCAGCCTAGAAGTGTTGCAGTTCTGCCTCCTGCCCCCAGAGGATGCTGTGGCAGCAGAACTGCTGGCAGCGCTCAGGAAGCAGCTTCTTCTGGTGCCACGGCGCCCTCTGGTGGGCAAAAGGCAGAACTGCGTCACTTCGCGGCTAGAATGTGTTTTATGCAGGAAAAAATGAAAATTCTGCACGACAATGGGACCTGAGCTCCCCCAGGCAAGCGGGATTCCCGCGGGGGAGACCCCTTTCTGCACTGGGAGAGGCGCCCACCCCTGGACCAGCACATGCCTTGCTCTGGCATGTAAACAGAGCCCACTGGGCAGCAGTCCTAGGCACTAGCGCCTGCCGGCAGTGACATCACTGCTGTCACTGTAGTCTCCAGGAGAAATCGACCCATTGGCTGGTTGGCTCCGGGTGGACCAGTTTGCGGTGCCTTGAGTCCGGAAGACTGCACGGTCACTAAGGTCCCAATGACATGGCCGGTCACAAGACTAGCCCCCAATTCATTGCATCGCCAGAGATGTCCCCGTGGCACTGATCTCTGGCAACAGGATGATCAGCCACGCTGTGGCCACCATGGTCCTTTGCCTCCTCTTCATCCTCATCAAGCTTAGGCTCAGGATCTGACTTTTCCAGACGCTGGTACTGAAGGGATGCTCTGTGTCAATCCCCCTCACCCTCTGCCATTGGGAACGCTGTGAAGAGGGGTGATCCCGGGCACTGGAGTCCGGCAGCTCAACAATGGCCCTTTTGGAATCATGGGGGTTTCTGCCAGGCCACGGAGCCATTTCACAGTGGTCCTCCTTTGGAGACTTGGAGACTTGCAGCACCAGGAGTGCACAGAAATCTAACCGATTTCTGGTACCGATGCCCGTGCTGAAAGAGAAGACTGAGGGGGGACATGATAGCAGTTTTCAGGTATCTAAAAGGGTGTCATAAGGAGGAGGGAGAAAACTTGTTCATCTTGGCCTCTGAGGATAGAACAAGCAATGGGCTTGAACTGCAGCAAGGGAGGTTTAGGTTGGACATTAGGAAAAGGTTCCTAACTGTCAGGGTGGTCACACTGGAATAAATTGCCCAGGGAGGTTGTGAAATCTCCATCTCTGGAGATATTTAAGAGTAGGTTAGATAAATGTCTAACAGGATGGTCTAGACAGTATTTGGTCCTGCCATGAGGGCCAGGGACTGGACTCGATGTCTCGAGGTCCCTTCCAGTCCTATTCTATGATTCTATGATTCTAACTACATTTCATTAAGACCAGATCTTTGCTATGTGGTAGATAGAATCAGAAATAGCAAGTACTAGGTACTCCAGGATCTCAGAGGACCTTGTGTGTCCTGTGTTAATCTTTAGTTAAAATAATAATGGTCCTATAACACCTTAGGCTAACAAAAATATATAGATAGTATCATGAGCTTTCATGGGGACACAACCCACTTCTTCAGCCAAGGGTAGTGTTAATTTTCTTTGTATTTGATTTCATATAAAATAATCATAAGCATTGTTCCTTGTTAATTATCCCTTGTTTTCATATATTTTCACACCCTAAGAACATAAGAATGGCCATACTGAGTCAGACCAAAAGTCCATCTAGACCAGTACCCTGTCTTCTGACAGTGGCCAATGCCAGATGCCCCAGAGGGAGGGATCACAACAAGTAATCCCCTGTCACCCACCTCTAGAGAAACAGAGGCTAGAGATACCATTCCTAACAATCCTGGCTAATAGCCATCAATGGACCTAACCTCCGTCAGGGAACGCCTTTGTTGAATGCTCCTGTAAAACCTCCGTCAATGGAGCCATGTAGTTTAGATGAACCCTTGATGATAAAAAGAGACAAAGCAAGGTCACCCAGCATTGGCTTGGCATGCTCCTGGAACTGTCCATGGCAACCCTGCTAAGCCTACCGCTCCAGCTGGACATGTCTTATAGAATCAGAGCAGCCTTCTGCACCGAATGCGGCATCTCGCCATCTGACAGGCTAAATGCTGACGAGGGTGCCTGTTCAGCACAAACCCAACAGGTCCTAGTGGGTAAAGGAAGTCTCCCATCAAAGCATCCTACATGGCCAAGTGGAAACATTTCACTTCCTGTGCCTCAGAAAAAGGAGTCTCCTCCAAGTCTTCAATTCAGTTCACCCTGGATGGTTTGCTCCACCTTACACTCTGAGTCCTGGCTCTTTCATTGGTGAGGGTGTGCCTAGTGGCCACCTCCACTTTCCCTGAGCTAGTGCAGGGCAGTTCGCTTTGCCCCCATGAGATGCCAGTCAGATTCCTGAAGGGCCTGGAGAGGGTCTACCCTCTGGGACAGCCCAGGCCCCTTTGAAACTTGTCATCTCTCCCCTCATAGGCTCTCTCTTGGAGCGGATGGCATCCTGCTCATGGCTTCTCCTCGCCAAGGGAAGGCCGCCTTCCTGGTGCGATTACCTCAGCCTGTGGGATCTCAGATCAGAGCCCTGACTTGGGGGCCTCCTGCCAGGACAGAGTCCAGCTGCACCCTCCTCCAAAGGTGGAGTCTCAGCCCTGTTGCAATCAGATTCTGTTCCTTCTGGGCAGTAGGAGTGTCTCCACCTTCTGTGTAGTGGGGACAGGGCCTGGCGCAGAGTGGGGGCGGGAGAAGGGGGTGGGAGGGGAAGGATGGAGTGGGGACGGAGTCTGGGGCAGAGCAGGGGTGGGAGGGGAGGGGAAGGGTGGAGTGGGGATGGGGTCTGGGGAAGAGCAGGGATGGGAGGGGAGGGGAAGGGTGGAGTGGGGATGGGGTCTGGGGCCTGGGACAGAGCTGGGGCGGGAAGATGGGGTGGAGGGGAAGGATGGAGTGGGGACGGGACCTAGGGCCTGGGACAGAGCTGGGGTGGGAAGATGGGGTGGAGGGGAAGGATGGAGTTGGGATGGAGTCTGGGGCAGAGCAGGGGTGGGAGGGGAGGGGAAGGGTGGAGTGGGGATGGGGCCTGGGACAGAGCGGGGGCGGGAAGATGGGGTGAGAGGGGAAGGCTGGAGTGGGAACGGGGTCTAGGGCAGAGCAGGAATGGGAGAAGGGGGTGGGGAGAGGAAGGATGGAGTGGGGACGGGGCCTGGGACAGAGCGGGGGTGGGAAGATGGGGTAGGGGGAAAGGGTGCAGTGGAGACGAGGCCTGGGGCAGAGTGGTGGATGGGTACCTGTGGGGAAAGGAGGAATTTGGCCCTGTGGAAGGACAGGCCTGTTTACTGCCAGAGCATTTCATCCTGGGAAGAATGTGTATGAGGATTTTCCCTGCACAAGGGGGTGGCTTGCCACTGGCCACAGTCACCATGCATTCCACCTGAGCTTAGGACTGAGCAGAGGCCTTGCTACCCAAAT
Source organism: Pelodiscus sinensis (assembly GCF_052426305.1). Taxonomy (NCBI): domain Eukaryota; kingdom Metazoa; phylum Chordata; order Testudines; family Trionychidae; genus Pelodiscus; species Pelodiscus sinensis. The sequence continues at coordinate 19,582,324 of NC_143073.1, forward strand.
CCCCAGTCAGAGTATCTATGGAGCCGCCACTTAGAATCATAGAACCACAGAGCTGGAAGAGACCTCAGGAGGCATCAAGTCCAGCCCCCTGCCCTAGGCAGGACCAACCCAACTAAATCAACCCAGCCAGGACTTTGTCAAGCCAAGACTTAAACAGCTCTAGGGATGGACATTCCACCATCTCCCTAGGTTACCCATTCCAGTGCTGCACCCAGGGGCGGATATAGGGCAGGGCGAACAGGGCGGCCGCCCTGGGCCCTCCACTTCAGAAAGCCCCACGCATGCGCCCTGGCAAAGGGGGGGCCCCACGGAATTATGCTGCCCGGGGCCCCGCAAAACGGTCATCTGCCCCTGGCTGCACCTCCCTCCTAGTGAAATAGTTTTTCCTAATATTGAACCCTAGACCTCCCCCACTGTAACTTGAGACCATTGCTCCTCCTCCTGCCATCCATCACTACTATGAACAGCCTTTCTCCATCCTCTTTGGAACCCCCCTTTCAGGAAGTTGAGGGGGAGGGATAGCTCAGTGGTTTGAGCAGCAACCTGCTAAACCCAGGGTTGTGAGTTCAGTCCTTACAGAGGCCATTTAGGGATTTGGGGCAAAAATTTGTCAGGGATGGTACTTGGTCCTGCTGTGAAGGCAGAGGACTGGACTCAATGACCTTGTGAGGTCCCTTGCAGTTTTAGGAGATAGTCAATCTCTGTTAATAAAGTTGAAGGCTGCTCTCAAATCCCCCCTCACTCTTCTCTTCTGCAGACTGAACAAACCCAAATCCCTCACTCTCTCCTCATAGGTCATATGCTCCAGCCCCCTAATCATTTTGGTTGCCCTCCACTGGACCCTCTCTAATGCGTCCACATCCTTTTTGTAGTGGGGGGCCCTTACACAATATTCTAGATGTGGCCTCACCAGAGCCAAATAAAGAGGAATAATCACTTCTCTGGATCTGTGGCAATGCTCCTCCTAATGCAACCCAATATGCCATTAGCCTTCTTGGCTACAAGGGCACATTGTTGACTCATATCCAGCTTCTCATCCACTGTAACCCCCAGGTCCTTTTCTGCAGAACTGCTACTTAGCCCTTCGGTCCCCAGCCTGTACCAATGCTTGGGATTCTTCCATCCCAAGTGCAGGACTCTGCACTTGTCCTTGTTGAACCTCATCAGATTTCTTTTGGCCCAACCCTCTAATCTGTCCAGGTCACTCTGGACCCTTTCCCTGCCCTCCAGCGTATTTACCCCTCCCCCTAGCTTAGTGTCATCTGCAAACTTGCCAGGTGTTCGGTATTTTCATCACCTGGCAGGGGGAAAAAATCAGAAAATACCAGATATTTTAGATGTCCAGTATTTTCTGCATTTTTTTACCAGACAGGAGGTGAAAATACCTGGCAACCCTGTCTCTGGCTGCTGGGCACACACCTCCATGGAATGGGCCTGAGCCACGCACCTCAAAGGACAGCAGCTGCAGAAAGCCAGCAGTGCTTTCCCAGTCCCAAATCAGAGTGTTTACAGGCAGTCCCCGGGTTACGTACAAGATAGGGACTGTAGGTTTGTTCTTAAGTTGAATTTGTATGTAAGTCGGAACTGGCTCCAGATTCAGCCGCTGCTGTTGAAACTGATCAGGGGCTGACTACAGGAAGCTGGAGGCAGAATTGCTCTGCCCCCAGCTTCCTGGAATCAGCCACTGATCAGTTTCAGCAGCAGCGGCTGAATCTCGAGCCTGGGACAGAACTGCTGGGGGGGAGGGGGGGGGCGCACTAGCTGTGGCAAAGCCTCAGAGGAGCTGGACTCCGCCGCCGCTGCGGCTTTGCTCCGGGTGTCCCTGGTCTGCTGGAGACAGTCCCCAGCAGACCAGAGGCACCGGGAGCAAAGCGGCAGCGGCGGCGGGGTGCAGCGCCTCTGAGGCTTTGCTCTGGCCGCTGCAGCTTTGCTCCTGGTGTCCCTGGTCTGCTGGAGACGGGCGGTCCCACTGCCTGCGAGTTCCGGGGTGAGAAAGTCCCATTCATAAGTGCGGATCCGACATAAGTCGGATCCGCGTAACTCGGGGACTGCCTGTATACTGGGTGAGCAGACTGCTGATGGGGGGCAACTGCCCCAGGGCCCAGTCATTCAAAAGGGGCTGGGCTCCCTGCTGCCCCTGCTGCTACTGTGGCAGTGTTAGTTGCCAGAGCCAATACTAGGGGGCTGTGTCTACACTGGGCCACTTATTCTGGAAAAGCAGACGCTTTTCCGGAATAACTTGCCAGCTGTCTACACTGGCCGCTTGCTTTTCTGGAGAAGCAATGACAATCTACTGTAAAATTGTCAGTGTTTTTCCGGAAAAACTATGCTGCCCCTGTTCAGGCAAAAGTCCTTTTCCGGAAAAACAGTTCCGGAAAAGGGCCAGTGTAGACAGCACAGTAGTCTTTTCCGCAAAAAAGCCCCGATCGCGAAAATGACAATCGGGGCTCTTTTCCGGAAAAGTGCGTCTACATTGGCCATGGATGCTTTTCCGGAAAAAGTGCTTTTCCGGAAAAGCATCCTGCCAATGTAGACGCTCTTTTTCCGGAAATACTTATAACAGAAAACTGTTCCATTTTAAGCATTTCTGGAAAAGGGTGCCAGTGTAGACGTATCTGGGATGTTAAATCTCGGTTAATTGATTAACCTCATGAATTCGTATCAGCTACTCGACTATTCTATAGTGGCTGGGGGCGGGACCAGCATCCAGTGCACTCCTGCCTCACTTCTGAGGAGCCCCCTGTCACTCTGTGCTACTGCGTCTGTATCAGAGCCAGGGTGTCAAGTGGGAGCTGGTCCATGAAGGGAGCCAGTTTAAAAAAACAGCTCCCCTTGTGGCCTGCCTGCCTGTTGCCCCGTGCTGCTGCCCCTGTCCAGAGGAGGTCTGAACTCTTGGTCCTGGCACAAGTCAGGACTGAGCTGGGCTGCCTGCCTGCCTGGCTCCCAATAACCTTTAAATGCAGAGCCGCAGTGGGGGAGGTCCTGGACCCATCACAAGCCAGGACTGAGCCAGGCTGCTGGCCAGCCTGCTAAAAAATTTACAGGTGGGGGGAGGGAGGAAATGTGTGTAGTCTCTAGCATTAACCTATAAGCTTTTGATTGTCAGTTAATGGACTACAGTATGACATCCCTAGCTAATACTGCTCTGCTCACTGCCAGAGCTCTGGAAGTCGTCGCCAGAGCCCTGTGCAGCATGCTGAGAGCAGCCTGAGGGAGGCTAGCTCTAGCCCTGCCCCTTCTGCCTGAAGCCCCGCCCCTTCAGGGGTGCAGAGCCACTCTTCCAGCTTTGCCCAGGCTGCTGAGCCTGTCAGCACCCCTGAGGTGATCTAAACAATGGCTCTGTGGGCAGCCATTCCTCGGGGGCTGCTATGCCTGCCTAGGCCTAACCACTCTGGGCTGTGAGGGCCATGCTGCAAGTGAGCAGGAGCGGTGGTGTGCACTGCTCCAGCGTTGGTCGCTGCATCTCAGTGGGTGGAAGGGAGAAGCTCTACCCACCATGCACCCTGCCCACATGGGTGCTCTGTGGGGCACAAGGCATTGGCAGCAGAGCTGGCATGTTCCTTCCCTGCACTCTCTGGCAGACATTCGCCCAGTGCAAGTGACCTGCCCAAGGCCTTGACCCCTTTGGGTCTCAGGGTTGCCAGCCCTCCAGGTGTGTCCTGGAGTCCCCAGGAATTAAAGATTAATCTGCAATGAAAGATGATGTCATGGGAAGAAACCTCTGGGAATCCATCCCAGCACAGTCGGCAGCTCTACAAAGTTGTGTCCCATTGACACTTTCAAAGTAGGATTTAGGTCAATGGTGCCCATCCTCTCTCACTCGCTGGTACCAGCAATGGGATGTGTCCATGCTTCCCTGGGCAGGTGCTGAGATACAGCCAGCCTGGGGGCTGTGATCGGAGGGGCAGGGCCAAGAACTGGCAGTTGAGCCACAGAGCTGATGGGAGAGTGTTCTGGGTGCCCCCTCCACATGTTCCTCCACACACTCATAGGAGGGTGTGCCCCTCAGGTTGGGGATGATTCTTTTAAGTGCTTGTTCTGACCCTCTGCACAGGGGGCCCAATATTGGATGCATCAGATCAGTAATTGTCAGCATGTCTCTCGCACCACTGACTCTACCGCTGTACTCAGCAGGCGGAAAGCAAGCCCCAGACCAGCAGCACCATGACCTGCTCCTACAGTGCAGGGCTCTTCCCATGTGGAAGCTGCCAGCCATGGGGTGCTAGCACTAAATCTAACACAGGGACCAAAGCCTTCTGGGCTTCTGCACTGGCCACTGGTGACGCTTCTCCCTCCATCCTAGATACCACCTGCCCAGCCAAGAATTACTTTGACTTCTGTGGCCCTGCCTGCCCTGCCACTTGTGCCAACCTCAGTGCTCCCCTGCTCTGCACAAAGCCCTGTGTGGCAGGATGCTTCTGCCGGGAAGGGTATGTTCTGGATGAGGAACGCTGCGTGCCTGTGAGTCAGTGCGGCTGCACGCTGGAGGGGCGGTATCACCAGCTGGGAGAGGAGGTGACCCTGACAGACACCTGCAGCAGGAAATGCAGCTGCCGCCAGCCAGCCCAGCCCATGCAGTGCCAGGATCATGCCTGCGGGGCTCTGGAGACGTGCAGAGTTGTGGATGGCGTCCGAGGCTGCTCCCCTGTGACATTCGGCACCTGCAGGGTGTTCGGCCACATCCACTACACCACGTTCGACGGAGTCATGTTTGATTACCAAGGAGCCTGCAAATATACCCTGAGCAAGTTCTGTGGGCCCCCCGGGAGCCTCCCGGACTTCACCGTCAGAGCAGAGAATGAGCACAGGGGATCCGTCGCGGTGTCCCGGACGCGCCTGGTGGAGCTGGATGTCTACGGGGAGCGTGTCACTATAGCCACAGGACAGTATGGCCAGGTGCAGGTGAGAGCATTTCCCAGATTTGCAGCAATGTATCTCCTCTGTGCTGAACAGAGATGGGGAGGAAAAATAGTTCCAGGGAACTCACGACAGGAAGAAGCCTGAAATATGCTCCTCTTCCATTTAAATGGTGAAGAACCTGTTGCCAAGGTAAGTCAGAGACTGGGGCTTGCTGTAAACATTGTCTTCGGAGCCTCACTTGGAAGGACCAACTGCCCAAGCTGGCCACATCTGCAGTTTGCAAAGAGGATGGAAAATGGCAGAAAATTAAACACCCTAAACTTACAGACCAACCCTAGGGCACAGATGTGATGTGATGTGAAATAGCTAGGGCTGGGGGCTGCCTGTGGGCATGACACTGAATGCATCAGGCTTGGGGAGAGTGGATTAATGCACACATTTGTCTCGCTTTTCCCCCAGGTGAATGGATCCCTGGTCAATCTGCCTCTGGTCCTCGCATCAGGTAAACTCTATGCCTATTTCAGTGGCTCGGCCGCTGTGCTCCAGACAGATTTTGGCCTCTCCGTATCCTATGACTGGTCCCACTCCGTGTCGGTTTCTGTTTCTGAGATCTACTTTGGGTCACTGTGTGGACTTGGTGGGGATTTCAACAGAAACCGAAGTGATGATTTCCAGACCCCACACGGCTCTCTGGTTGCTGATGCTGTCACCTTTGGCAACAGCTGGCGGGATGCCGATTCCCCTTTTCACTGCACGGCCGTCGGGCTCCCAACCTCATGTGACCAGGTCGAACTCGCCCAGTACAGATCGCAGAGCTACTGCGGGATCATCACAGACCCTGCTGGGCCTTTTCAAGGGTGTGACACGCCGGCTGATGCTCAGGCCCACTTGGAGAGCTGCGTGCGGGATGTGTGTGCCACTCGGGGCAGCCGCCAGACCCTGTGCCAAGTGCTCCGCAGTTATGCCCAGCAGTGCCAAAGTGGTAGCATTGCCGTTGAGCCTTGGAGACAGCGGGCTGCGTGCGGTAAGCAGGAGATTCCAAATACTGGGAAAGTCTTTGTTGGCTGCACCACCCAGATCTCTCTCCTTGACGTGCCCACTCCAACCCTGCACTGGGCTGAAGTGGCCATCACTGTTCTTATCTCCTCCATTTTTATTCCTGCCTGGGAGGATTCCTTGCACCGTCCCTTCTGTATTTCTAACCATGGTTCTTCATGTCCCTTTCAGAGTTAATCTGCCCCCCCAACAGCCACTATGAGCTCTGTGGACCTTCCTGCCCGGCCTCTTGTGCCCACCCAGCTGTGCCCTCCCGCTGCCGGACTGCATGCCAAGAAGGGTGCCAGTGTGACCCTGGCTTTGTGCTGAGTGGCACTGACTGCGTGCCTCGGGAGCAGTGCGGCTGCACCCACAATGGCAGATATCACCTGGCGGGGGAAAGCTTCTGGGAAGGAGAAAATTGCCAGAGATTGTGCAGGTGCAATGGCTCCTCCCACGCTGTCCAGTGCTCCAGCGCTGCCTGTGCTCCCGGGGAATCCTGTGGCACTCGCCAGGGGGTTTATGGCTGCCACGAGCAAACCAACGGCATCTGCTGGGTGTCTGGGCTGCCCCACTACACTACGTTTGACGGCAAGCGCTACGACTTCCAGGGCACCTGCAGATATGTCTTTGCTGAACTGTGTGCGGCATCAAAGTCCTTGCCCTTCTTCAGAGTGGAAGTGAAGAATGAAAACCTGCCCCATGTCCCTGTGGCTGTGACGTCGGAGGTGTTTGTCCTTGTGAGCGGAGTTGAGATCCACCTGCAGAGGGGTCAGCACGGGACAGTCCAGGTGATTCCCTGGGGCTAGTGAACTCTGGGAATCACTATCTGAGGGAATATAACCAGCACTCAGAACTGCCTGAAACACTCAGTCTGTGTCTACATTTCATGCTTCTTGCACAAGAACAGCCATTCTTGCACAAAATTTTGCTGGCTGTCTACACGGCACGCGTGTTCTTGAGCAAGTAAATTTACAGTACAGCGTCGGAAAACAGGGCTTCTTCCAGAAGAGTTATTCCTCTCCCCACGAGGAATAAGCCCTCTTGCGCAAGAACTCTTCCACAGGAAGGCAGTGTAGACAAGCTACTTGAATTTCCTGTGCAAACCCCTATGGTTAAAATGCCCATCAGAGCTTTCTTGCAGAAGAGAGCGTCCGCACTGCCATGGTTTGCAAAAGCACCTCTTCCACAAAAGCACATGGCAGTGTGGACGCACTCTTGTGGAAGACCTTTTGCACAAGAACTCGTGCACAAAACAGTTTTTGCTCAAAAAGCCTGCAGTGTAGACGTAGCCTCAGAGTTCAGGCCGTGACCAAGCTAGCAAGCACACAGAAGCAGAGCTTTGCTGATGCAGCTGCTCTGTGCCGACAGGAGTGCTCTCCATGGAACGCTATGGAAATAGTTAAAGCATCCCCAAGAGGTGGTGATAACTTTGTGGGCATGAGAAGCTCTCCCACCGACAGGCTGCCGTGCAACCAGCCTGTCAGTCTAACTTACCTCATCAGAGAGGAATTTTTGTTGCACCCTTGAGTGTGAGCAATTTTTCCAACATCCGCGGTAGTGCAGACATAGCCTCAGTCCAGTATTCCACACCTTGCTCTGCCCACAGGGGCCCACTGGGCAAGATTTGAGCTGAAATAGTTGTTACTCAATCAAGAGGAATGAAACCCCTAGGAATGTCCCTTTTATAAACAATCCTTTCAGCCTAGATTTGAGCACAGGGAGTGCCAAGGCAGCTGAAGGTAGAAGTGACATTGACCTGGCCACTAGCCACCCCTGAGAATTGTCTGGGATGGGAGTGATGAAATCAGCTCTTTAGGAGTCTGACTTAGAGGCTTCAGAAAGGGCAGCTCCCCCCAGGTGGCCCCGTTTCTGCCCTTTGAGCCACGCCCCAAGCCAAGGAGAGTTGTATTGTGCATGGCTCTGAGCTCTAGGGGGTTCAGAGTGCAGAAGCTAAGCCACTGCACATCGGTCAAGGTGCATGTGCCTGCTACGGCGAAATGGATGGATTGTACAGTGTCTTCAGGCAACATCAGACAGCCGAGCTCAGGAGGGAGATGAAAGAGGCCAATGCTCAGCTTGACTCACTGCACACTGGTGTATGAATGACTCTCCTGCACGCACACACCCTCCCCGCCCCCGCGGCACACAAAGGTCAGCACACTATGGGAGAGGATGGCCACGTGTGGATACTCAGGGTAGACCATGAACTGATGGGAAGTAGTGCTGAACAGCGGTATCAACAGGCATATGCCCGAGGGAGTGTTGTTTGCTTTGAGCAGACATCCTGAAGCTTAGTGCTTCCTGACACGTCGGTGCCTCACTGTGCACCTTCCTTCCCCTCACTGCTTTTGTGCAATAGATGGAAATTAAAAAGGAAAGGGGAATGGCTTTGCAATTTGTACTGCTTTGGTGTAGGAACCAGATGCCATCCAAGCTTCATTCTCCTGCCTACACCTCGCCCCACCCCTTCAGCGGCTCTAGAATTGGTTCTGGGGTTAGCCAGTTTAAATGGCTAATGCAACCATCGTCAGCTATAGGGACAGGAAAGTTTATTAGCTCACTGCTGATCAGACTACAGTGAGATCACCCATGAAAGACTGTCCCCATACCTCTCCCCTATTGTTTTACAGTGTGTGAGGTAACATCCCCAGATTAACCCTTTCATGCTGTTCCTCCCCCCCCCCCCCCCATCAGATTGCTGGAGTGACTGTGACTCTCCCAGTGAATGCTAAAGCACTCGGAGTTGCCATTTATCAGCATGGGCTGTATACCGTACTGCAGACTCCCTTTGGGCTGAGCGTGAGCTACGACCTGGCCCACAGCCTCTTTGTCAGCCTGCCCCCAGAGTACCGAGGCCAGACCTGCGGCCTGTGTGGGAACTTCAATGGGGCCGCTCAGGACGACTTTGTGACCCATAACGGCTCCCTAGGGAAGGACGCCTTCCACTTCGCTGCAGACTGGAAGTCGGAGGCTGTCCCTGGCTGTGACGATGGCTGCCACGATTCCTGCCCTGTGTGTGAAGATGAGGAGAGTCTGGTGCAGTCCAAGTCCCAGTGCTGGGTGATCCAGGATCCTGACGGGCCGTTCTCCTCCTGCCACTCCCAGGTTGAGCCAGGCCCCTATCTGTCTGATTGCATCTTTGACCTGTGTGTGTCAGGAGGGGCTGGCAGTGCCCTGTGCGAGTCCATTCAGACATACGCAGCCGCCTGCCAGAGAGCCAACATCACCATCTCCCCTTGGAGGAGCGAGGCTTTCTGTGGTAAGCAGGGCCCAGGTTTGCATTTTACTTTTTACATTGAAAATGTCTCTGTTGTGTCTTGTTGCTGTGAATAATGTCTGATGCCACCACCTGTGGGGCCTAAGAACATGCAGTTGAAATGCTTGTTCCTCAAACCTCTGATCCAAGCCAAACCCTGAGCGAGCTTGAGCAAACTTGGGTCAGTTTCACTTGCCTGCTGCCAGCAAGAAATGGCACCAAAGCATTTGCCAGGGGAGGAGAAGAAGAAGGTGCCTCCCTCTCCCAGCATCCTAGGAGCTCAGAGTTGAGAGAGAGAAGGGAAGATGAAGCGAGAGCCCACGCCCCTTCTCCTTTCCAGCATTCTGCAAGGGAGGCTGACTCTGTATCGCTAACCCTGTCAGCAGTGGCTGCCAAAGACGGAGCCTACAAACAGTGCCCTGGAAGGAATCCCTGTCCTTTCCCACAGGTGGGGGCTGGTTTCCCACCGGTGTTGCCCTGGCATCTTACAGTGGTGAGTGGGTGAAGAATGCGATTCTTCTTTTGTACTGACCGGCTGGTTTATCTCCCTGGCTGATGGGCATCTGGCAAAGCTCTCCTGCACTGCTCTAGTGGCTTTGCTCATTGGTTTCATCTCCTGGGAACATTCTGAACTGGGCAAGGCTGCCAAGGCCCTTGATTGCCTAGTGTGAGTTTTGCGCTCCCCTGCTGGTGCCTCGTCATATCTTGTTCTGGAAATTCCAAACACCTCTCTCCATTATAAACACTGGGTCTTTTCTCTGTCTGCTCCTTTTTCTTTGCCAGACCCAGGATGCCAAGTAAACAGTCACTACAAGTTCTGCGAGCCCCCTTGCCAGGACTCCTGTGTACAAAGTGTGAGTCAGGGGCACTGCAGCCCTCTGTGCACAGAAGGCTGTTTCTGTAAGGACGGGTACCGGCGCAGCGCAGCCAGCTGCGTCCCAGAGAAGCAGTGTGGCTGTGTGCACAACGGATGGCACTACCCGGTGAGTTTCCTGGCCCAGTGCACTGAGCAGGCCTTTTGGTAGAACAGGGGCTTCCATCAGAAAATGAAGTTTCACCTTTGTTTTTTTCAAAATCAAAATGTTTTGTGTGAACAAGTCAGTTCCAGCATTGGTTACTTCATGGCTTGGCTCATTGCATTTTGACATACGTTAAACTATTTATTTGAATGCCATCATGCTCTTTTTAGTTTGGAAAAGAGAAGACTGAGAGGGGACATGAGAGCCGTTTCAAGTCTAAGTCATGGGAGGAGGTGGAATTGTTGTCCTTGGCCTCTGAGGATAGGAAAAGCAGCAATGGAGTTAAACTGCAGCAAGGGAGGTTTAGGTTGGTGTCAAGGGGTGTCCTAGTGCCCGGGGCACCTCGTGCCAATCCTCCCACAATGCAGTCCCAACTGTTAGGGCTGGTTCAGCCTCCTGGGCCTAGTCCCAAAGTTTCGTCCCCCCCACCCCTGCATTAGGATAAAGGCAGCCTCTCTGGCCTACTCCCAAACACACTTCCCCTCCCTCAGGGTATGGACCACCTTGCAGGCCTGGGAATGGAGCTGTGGGTGGTAGGGGGATCCGGGCCCTCCCACTCCACCAGGGCCTAGACCAGGACCCTGTTGGCAGTGAGGGCACATGCTGCCCGCTCAGCGGGGGTTCTGGCTGAAGCGTGCTGAGCTCCTGGAGGGAGGCCAATGACCCTGAGTCACTTCCTACCGTTCCCCATGCACACCATGTTCCTCGGAGTGTGGCTCAGCAAGCTGGTGCCTCCCAGGCGGCTTCCTGGTGGCTGCTAGGGTTGCCAGATGGTTTAACCAGAAATACTGACCCCCCCCCCCACACACACACACACACCCCACAAAAAAAATACCGGGGAAAAAATTCTGTTGAGAAAAAAAAAGGACCCTCAAGTTGTTAAGCAAAAAAAATAATTAAACAGTGTGGGCCCCTTTAAGAAATACCTTTGAGCCTTTTTTGGCCCTAACAGGCTGCTGGTGGCCGTCTGCCATCTTGTCTCCCTACTCTGGGCTGTACAGCTCCCCTGCAGAACCAGGTAAGCACCCAGGATTTTTGCCTCCTGGCCGGGAAAAAATCAGAAAATACCAGACATTTTAGGTGTCCGCTATTTTCTGAAATTTTTTACCGGACAGGAGGCAAAAATACCAGACTGTCCAGGTCAATACCGAACTGTCTGGGTCAATACCGGACACCTGGGAACCCTAGTGGCTGCTGCTGCTCCTGGGGCGGCTGTGGCTGCAACTGCTCACGTGCTTGGTCCTGAGCTCTCCCTCCCCCCACCCGCCCTCCTCCCTCATCTTAACTGACCCGAGTAGCTCTCTTTTATCCTGGAGCAGCTGGATCATGCCCAGTACACTAAAGGGGATGTGGCCTCCCCAGCCCTCCGGGTTGGGTTAACCCCCTCCTGCACAGTGTGGCTCCCCCCGAAACACCCCGTCGCAGTTGGACATGAGGAAAAACATCCTGCCTGTCAGGGTGGTTACACTGGAATAAATTGCCTAGGGGGCTTGTGGTATCTCCATCTCTGAAGATACTGAAGAGCAGGTTAGACAGACACCTATAGACTGTGTTTGGTCCTGCCATGAGGGCAGGGGGCTGGACTTGATGACCTCTCGATGTCCCTTCCAGTCCTAGTGTTCTGTGATTCTATGATTCTATAATGTGACACAAACGTTGTATTAAATATATTACGATGTTTAGATACGATCTACACAAAATGGTTTTACCTCAGTGAAACAAAACGTTTTGGCATAAACCTGAACCAAGTTTAGCAGTGGCTCCAAGTCCATTTTTCTGGAATTTTCATTCTGTGCGGGTATGTCTACAGCCGTTATTTCGAATTAACTTTAATAGCATCTATACATGCTTTTCCTCATTGTCTCCACTTAATTCAAATTTGGTAAACCTCATTCTACGAGGACTAATGCCAAATTCTAAATAGCTGTTTTGAATTAAGTGCTGTGTAGACACTTAATTCGAAATAGGGGGCCTCCAGCCCTTCCCAAGGAGCCCTGGTGGCCACTCTGGGCACAACCAGGAAAACTTACTCTCCTCTCCCCCAGCCCTGGAGCCATTAAAGGGGTAGACCCTGGCCACAGTGCCTGTGCCAGCTCCAAGCCTGCCAGCACAGAGCCAGCAGCAGCCACCGGGGCCCCTGACCCAGTGGCCCCAAAACATGAGCCAGTCAGCTACTGGCAGCCAGCCCTCCACCACTCCCTAGGAGTAGTCTTCCAGCTCTCAGGAGCCTGATGGGCTGGAGACAGCGGGAACCTTCCTGGTCCAGGCTGGAGATCATGGACCTTATTCAGGTTTGGGGGGGATGCCCCCAACATCCATGATCTCTGCACTAGATGGAGTAATGTGGCTGTCTATGGCAGGATAGCTGCCAGTCTGGCCATCAAAGGCCACATGTGAACCCAGGAGCAGGTTTGCATGAAAATCAAGTTGGTCCGGTGAGACCCCCAACCCTGGGCCTTGAGCTTCCCCTTCCCCTTGCTTCCCCCTTCCAGCTCCCTCCTCCCAGGTTTCCCCCTCTCCTCTCCCACCCTCTCTTCCTGTCTCCCACCTTTTTCCAGTCTCCACACAGGTTCATCCCCCCCCTCCAGTTTTGTTCAAATAAACCCAGTTTCTATTTTTGAACATATGTGTCTTTTGTTTGACATCAGGAAGGGGGGCTAGGGAGGGGTAAGTGGAAGGACGTGATGGAGGAATGGAGCATGAGCCCCCGGCAGGGAGGACTGGGGTCATAGGTGTGCACACGGGGTGTGCTGGGTGTGCCCAGGCACACCATAGTGTCTGAGGCCAGCCAGCAGCTGCTGGAGGAAGAGGGGGATTTGCGATGGAGCACCACAGACCCTCACTTTAAATTCCCCGCAGCCATCTACTGGGCACTGTAGGGCAGAGAGTGTGCATGTGCAGTGTCCTCAAATGCTGCACAACAGCTGAGAGGGGAAATGCCGGGAACTTTAAAACCCAGCAGCCCAGCTCCAAAAGCAGCTGGGGCCCGACTACAGACGGCGGCACAAGCCATTTTTGCGGCCTGGGCCCTGCCCTACAGCACCGCGTGGTGCCCTGGGGGCGCCCCCGCCTGTCCTGGCAGCACCCAGCCCAGTAGCACCACGTGGCACCCCGGGGGTGCCCCTCCCTGGCCCTGAAGCTTGGGCTGGCTCTCACTCCAGCCCTGCAAGCTGTAAGGCAGAAGCTGAAGGTAAGGAAGTAGGGAGAAATAAGAGGAAGGGTTCAGAGAGAAAGGGGCTTTTGCGGTGGGGGAGGGTGGAGGAGGAATTAAGGGGAAGAGGTGGAAGGGGCTTGTACAGAGGGGGAGGGGAGAGGAGGAAGAAAGAGGAAGGCACCAAAGGGACAGGGTAGAGGAGACACAAATGCTAGGGGCGAAGTGGAGACAATGAGGAAAAGGGCAGAGGGGAGGTGTCAGTGGGAGGGGGGACAGGATGATGCTGGAAGAGGAGAGGGTAAGGGCATTGGGGATTGGAGGGGGAGGTGCTGGGAGAAGGCTTGACAGAAGGTGGGCATGAGGAAGGTGGGGTTGGAGCAAGTCATGTGTGAGGGCACAGAGGGGCATTAGGAGAATGGGGGCAGAGGATGGTGAGGGGGTGGGCATCAGGGAAAAGAGGGCTAAGGGGGCAGGGGCAGTGAGGAAAGGGGGAGGCACCAGGAGGGTGCAGGGGTAAGGGAAGGTGTAGGTGCCAGGGGATTCTGGGAGTGAAGTAGAAGGGCAGACGCCTGCAGGGGAGGGACCAGGAGAGAGGCGAGGGAGGTGTTAGATGACGGGATGAGGAGGGGTAGCTCACATGATCAGAGTGGGGCTAACTAGAGGAGTGGGCACGGGGGGGAGAAGGGCTGGTGGGGGGCAGGTCTCAGAAAGGCTGAAGGCAGTGAGAAGGGCAGGAGTCAGGACAGCAGAGGAAGGTGAGGGGTTGGGGGGGCAGCAGGCACCAGGGGAGCTGATGGAGCAAGGGGAGGAGACATGGCAGCAGAGAGAAAAGGTAAAGGTTTATAAAATATTTATTAATAACTTGGGTGCCACAGTGGCACATCCAAACAAGCCACATGAACTCAGTACTGGTGCACAACACAAAATTCATTCTGCTCATGGGAGGAAACTCTTAGAGGGAACACTTCCTCCAGCCTCCCTGCCCCTGAGTTAATGTCACACACATTGGATTAATGCAATTGCAGGATAGTTGCATGAGGGGGAGTGTTGGTGGGGGCCAAACTAATCCCTATTAGAAGGAGGATGGTGGGAAAAATCCGGGGGGGGGGGTGGTCACATAACACTTTTTACTTTTGGTCATGGGCCCATCTTGCCCGGAGAGGGTTACCTCCAGAGGCGTGGCTAATGGGGGCCAGAGGCGTGGTTAACAGAGGCCAGGGGTGTGGCTAATGGGGGGAGGGTCAAAGTACATTTAAAAAAAATTCTTTGGGTGCACATCCTAATGAAATGTGCTGCGCATGCCTATGACCGTGATGGCTCCTCGGGCTTCTCGGGGTGGATGCTCTCCTGCAGGGCCTCCTGGATCCTGTCAGCCCCCCGACGGCAGCCTGCAGGAAGTGCAGCCAGGCTGATGGCAATGACCCCATGAGACGTAGCGGCATGCCAAGGGGCAGCTCTGGCTCCATCTGGCCAAGTGCTGTGGTGTCCCGAGTGTGGGCACTCAGAACACTCCAAGACAGGACTGCTTTGCTGTCCCTCATTGAGGTAGACAAGCAAGCGGGGAACCCTGAGAACTGTCTGTCTGGGGTGGGGGTAGGGTCCCTTTAAGCACCGAGCTCAGTTAGCCTCAGGGAGCAGCCCCACACACTAAGTCCTAACCTGATGCCCTGCCGGCACTGGTTCCGGCCAGCTTTAACTTCGGTTCATGGTCCGCTCAGTGTGGATGCGCTATTTCGAAATAGCAAAATTTTATTTCGAAATAGGTTTTGTGTGTAGATGTGTTAATTTGAATTAGCTTAATTCGAATTAACTATTTCGAATTAAGTTAACTCGAATGAACGCTGTAGTGTAGACCTACCCTGGGAAATTTCAGCTTTTAGTCCAGTCCTGAAGGAAAATTAAGTTTTGTGTGGAGTAGAAGCCTAGTTTTCTGACTAGCTCCACAACAGCCCTGAGGGAGGTGTCATGTTGACAAGGAAAGATGCTGAGAAACTCTGTGCTTGGTCTAGCATTACTTCACTCACCTCTGGACTGCTTCAGTTTCATCACCAGCTCTTGTAATGAGGGGATACTGTCTGGCCTAAGTGCACCCTTGTAGGCAATGGGGTACTATGTGGCTGTGCTAACTTACCCTTGTACCTGGGCCAATCAACTCCTGTGTACCCTTTGGTGGCATGATTCAATTTTTCTTCTTAGATCATTCCAATACAACTTCCCTTCAGGCTTTTCCTTGACCAAAACCATCCCTGCATAGGCACTAGGCTCCTTAAGGTAAAAAGTAATCACAAATAAAACTCAGAATCCCAAAGAGAGTCCATTGCTAAGCCTGCACAATGCAGGGTCCCCCCCAGCTTCCTGCATAGGCCTTTGGAGCCACTCTCTTGCTTGGTCAGGGGTTCTCCCAGGCTCCTCTGCTCGGCCAACGTCCCTGGTCTCAGGCTCATCCTAGCAGATGCCTTTCCTCATCCTCTGCAGCCTTCCTTGCAGTTCTCCAAGCTTCCCCTTGGCTGCAGACACAGCTGCCCTTTGCAGGTGAGCCACCTTCTGTCACCTGTGCTAGCTAGCACCTGCCCTTAAGGGGTGAGCCACCTGTTACCTGCAGTATCTTTCTGGCCTGGGACCCATTCAATGACTTAGGCTTCAGGATGTTTCTCTTCTTTCCATCCATTCTTCCTTTGACAATTATGCCCTGCTGAACTGTTTCTCTCTGTGACCCCTGCAGATTGGGGACCGGGTCTGGCTCACTGGTTGCCGGGAAAGGTGCATCTGTGACTCCTCTTCCACTTTCCGGTGTGTCCCAGCCAGCTGCAGCCCCGGCCAGCGATGTGCTGTGAAGGATGGGAAGCTGGGCTGTCAGAGCCAGCTGACAACCTGCACTGTGACAGGGGACCCTCACTACTTCACTTTCGATGGGGCTGTGGCACATTTCCAGGGCACGTGCGCCTACGAGATCTCCCACACCTGCAACTCCTCCCTCGACTTCTCCTTCCGCGTGGTGGCTGAGAACAGGCACCGCAGCAATCGCCAGGTCTCCTTCGTGTCCCGGGTGGATGTCTGGCTGAGAAGAAGGGATCTCAATGTTCACATTGTCCTAGGGGACAGCAAGGCCGCCGAGGTGAGCCTGGAGCCTGGATCACTGGGATGGGTTCCCTAGGGAGGGGGTGGAATGTCCATCCCAAGAGGTTTTTAAGTCCTGGCTTGACAAAGCCCTGGCTGGGTTGATTTAGTTGGGGTCGGTCCTGCCTAGAGCAGGGGGCTGGACTTGATGCCTCCTGAGGTCTCTTCCAGCCCTAGGACTCTGACTCCATGACCCCAGCACAGCACCTGCCATTTGCGAGCTGAAACAGTCCTTGGGGTTCTCCTCTTCTCTGGATGAGGCCCCTGTGTCTCATGGTGTCACTGACCTGCCCTTGCTGGGCCTCAGTCCAGAGCCGGCTCTAAGTTTTTTGCTGCCCCAAGCAAAACATTTTTTGGCCGCCCCCGCTCCTTCCTTGGCCCACTGCTGCAGGACAGGCACTGAGGAGGAAAGCGCCCCTTTCACCTTGTGGCTCTTTGACTCCCTCCGGCCAAACCCAGCCTACGTCCTGTCTCCCCTCCATACACATCCCTGTCCACGCACATCCCGACCCCCCCCCCCCACTCACAGAACCCAGTTTATTCAAAGTAGGAATAAGAGATCCTCCGGAAAAGGGCTTTATTCCGGAGGATCGCGCCAGTCTAGACGCTTTTTTCCGGCTTTTCCCCAAGCCGGAAAAAAAGCGGCGGCCATGTTTATTTAAATCCCACAGGGGATATTTAAATCCCCCGCGGATTTCCCTATTCTGAAGTTGGAAATTAACATGCCTCTTCTGGAGAAGGGGCCAATGTAGACGTAGCCCTAGTGTGTGGCTCTAAGAGTCCTTGGGCATGCGCATGGCATGACACTGGGCTGCTCCTTGAATTCATTCCCAGTGCCCTCTGTGGTTTCCTGGGCAGCGCAGGGCTGGGCTGGTGCTGAGAAGGCCTGGGAGCACTAGCGGCACTGAAGTGACACTAGTTGGCATCCAGACTCTGGGGGGGCTGTGTCAGCAGCTGGTGAACTGTGTTTGCTCCGGTTTTGACCTCTGCCCCCTCAGGCTGGATGAGGTGAGGCAGGAGTTCTGCCAGCTGGGCATGCAGGCTCTGTATGTGAGTAGGCTCCAGACAGGGGCTGTTGGGCTGTAGTTCTGAGGGATCCAGGCCTGTGAGGGGCTCTTAGACTCTCCCACAAGACAAATAAAGACTGAGGATGGAAATGGGCTTTTCTAGAACTCTGCCTCCCAGCCCCTTGGCCTGAATCTCCACCCAGGGGGTGCGATGCAGACTGCAGAGGTTTTGGGTGCTTCCAGGGAACTGTGCTGGGTGGGTGGGTCCCAGGAGCCACTCACTGCACTGAGTACTCTGCTCTTTCAGGTTAACGGGGAGAGAGTGAGCCTGCCGCACGCCCTGGGTCCTCTGGGCAGCGTGTCCCGGCTCAGAAACCTGGTGACCATACAGACCCCAGCCAATGTGGAGATCCAGTTCAACGGCCGCCACACTTTGTTAGTCCGTGTGGGCCCAGAGTATCAGGAGCAGCTGTGCGGGATGTGCGGGAACTTCAATGGCATCCGCTGGGATGATAAAGCCTTGCCCAGCGGGGAGAGAGCCCAGAGTGATGCTGAGTTTGGGAACGCATGGAAGTCTGAGCGCAGCCTGGCCAGGTCAGTGGGATCCTCACAGACCAGTAGGGGCCTTGAGGGTGTTGATAGTTGCTGTTTACCAGAGAATTAACTGAGGCTTTTGTGTTGGAACAGATCACCGTAGGGCTGAGCGCTCCCATACAGCGCTCCAGAAACAGGCAATGATAGGACAGCCACTTGGTGGCTCCTGTGGGAGATGAACTTGGGTCTCACCAGGCCTGTTCTTAGTGGGATGAGCAGATGAATGGAGGGAAGGGCGAGCTGGGTGAACAGGTGAATGGAGTGAGGGGAGGGGGGGTGAGCTGGGTGAACAGGTGAATGGAGTGAGGGGAGGGGGGGTGAGCTGGGTGAACAGGTGAATGGAGTTTGGGGGAGTAAGCTGAGTGAACAGATGAATGGAGTGGAGGGGAGAGGGCGAGCAGGGTGAACAGGTGAATGGAATGAGAGAGAGGGGCAAGCTGGGTGAACAGGTGAATGGAGCAAGTGAGTGTAGAAAGAGAAGATGACAAACTGTTTCATAGCCAAAGAGATTAATCTGAGGCACAATTATTGCTAATTGAAACCTTTTCCTTAAAAAACAACAAATAGCCTAGCAGTACATTAAAGACTAATAAAACATGTAGATGGTATCATCATCTTTTGTGGGTACAATCCACTTCTTCAGATGAGTGGAGTATTAAAAATCCAGTTCCAAAATAAATACAGGATGAGGGGAAGAAGAAAGGGGGAAAAATAATGCAAATTGTTCTTAAGAACCCATTGTTTGGTGTGTTAAGTCATGAGGATGAGGAAGGTAGTGTACTAGCCAGGTAATGTCTTTTTTCATACCTTTGTGATGGGTCCCAACTTGTAAATTAAGTTAAATTCCAATGCTTTCCTGTGTATTTGTCTTGTGGAATTGGCCTGAAACAACACGGTGTGTTTGTGCATTTCAAAGCAGAAGCGCCCTCATGGAGCCTGGAGTCAGTGCAGGACTCAGAGTGCCCTGCTGACCCCAGGCTCTATGCTGCACTGCTGCTTTGAAATGCCAGGCGGAGCCCGGAGTCAGCTGACTCCGGGATCCATGTGGCATTCCCCGGAACCTGGGATCATGCTTTGAAATATCGTGCTGAAGCCCGGGATCAGCTGTACGGCACTTCCCCTTTGAAATGCCACCATGGTGTTTCAAAGTGGCACACAACCTGGGTATGGGCTCCATGTGACACTGCTGCTTTAAAGTAACCTCTCTCCCCCCTCCTTTGTTGCCTCTATCTGATAGAGGCAGCAAGGGGGCGGATCGACTAGTCGACCCGACCAACCAATAAGCATTTTGTATCAGATAGTCGACTAGTCCTAAACATCTTGGCTGTGTCTAGACTGGCCAGTTTTTCCGGAAAATCAGCCGCTTTTCCAGAAAAACTTGTCAGCTGTCTACACTGGCCGCTTGAATTTCCACAAAAGCACTGACTTCCTACTGTGTGAAATCAGTGCTTCTTGCGGAAATACTATTCTGCTCCCGTTCAGGCAAAAGTCCCTTTTGTGCAAAGCTTTTGCGCAAAAGGGCCAGTGTAGACAGCTCAGATTTGTTTTCTGCAAAAAAGCCCTGATTGCGAAAGTGGCGATGGGGGCTTTTTTGCGGAAAAGCGCGTCTAGATTGGCCACGGACGCTTTTCTGCAAAAAGTGCTTTTGTGGAAAAGCATCCATGCCAATCTAGACGCTCTGTTCCGAAAATGCTTTTAACGGAAAACTTTTCCGTTAAAAGCATTTCCGGAAAATCATGCCAGTGTAGACACAGCCCTTTAGTCCAGACAAAGGGTGACATAGTTACTGAAAGACACAACTTAGTCTGCCATGCAGACATTGTCTAATCGCGAGAAACAGGGTGAAACAGAATCCTACAGAGCTTAGAAGCAAGTCATTATACATCAGGTCATTATGAACCATATTTGTATTTTTAACCAATACTAAAATATACATTTGGGCTCTGGTGGGGATCAGACACTCCCTAGATGCCACTGGAGAGAGCTATCTCCTCTGCCCTGCTGTGGGGTCACTCACTTCCCTTTGTTCCAGGTGTTTGGATGACTCTGGCTCCCCCAGGCCCTGCCACGACCCCCTGGAATTTGAAGTGCTCTGTGGGACCCTGACAAGCCAATCTGGACCATTTGCTGAGTGCCACTGGCATGTCGACCCTGCCCCGTTTTACTCCTCCTGCCTGTACGACATGTGCCACTATGGGACGGCCAATGGGATGCTGTGCATGGCCATTGCCTCCTACGAAGAGCTCTGCAGCCTTCAGGGGATCCGCGTGGGCACATGGCAACCAGCTGCTCAGTGCCGTGAGCACCAGTCTTGCTAGCAGGCCCGGAGGGAGAGCGTGTGGGGGGACTGTGGGAGTGGGAAACATTGGCACTATTGAGACTGAGCTGTAAGGCCAATGCCCTGATCCCCCAAAGTCATTCAGACCTTGTAGGGCACCAGTCAACCCCCCATTTGGGAATTTACTTTCTTCTGCCTTTCTTCTCAAACGAGGATCCTTCTGCCCTTCCTGGCACAGCACAGTGCAGTGTTGCTGCAGCTGGCAGGCACTTTACCATGTCAGCACCCCTGGGCTGTATTTCTGTGTGGCTGCTAAAACAGCCACTGAGGCCCACCCCTGAAGTGACTGCATCTCAGCCCAGGCGGAGCAGCCCTGTGCAGCACTGCTCTGGCTGCTAGCCTGCTGTGGTGGCCCCCACCCCCAGTCCAGCCAATGTGGTTCAGTGTGAGCAGCATGAAAAGCGAATGCTTGTAATCTGCAGCCTCATTGTGGCAACTTCAGCTGGGAAGGGATGAGAGACACACGGCTCCCCTTAGAAAAACAGGGGGTTGGGTAGATCTGGGCATGGCTGCATGTTCTAAACTCCTTGCTGCTTCTAATCTCTGGTTCCTTCTGCAGCTGGGAGTGACCCATGTGTTGGTTTGGCCTGCGGGGAGAATGAGTGGTGCGGAGAGCAGGCGGGAAGATGGGGCTGTTACTGCTACAGGCCACCTGAGCCCATCCAAGCAGCTGACTATGGTAAAGAACAATTTCTGATCCCCTCCTCTCCATCCCCACTTGCTGGGACACTCATGGTGTAGAATTCCATGGTGGTTTTCCCGGGCAATGGCCCCAGCCAGTCTGGTCTGGCTCTGTGCATCTCGCAGTGGGATTCCAGCCAAAGAGCAGGGGGCAAGGCCTTGGGGAAAGAGTTGGCAGCAAAGGTGACCCAGGCTCAAATTCTGGCTCAGATGCCACACATGTCTGTCCTGAGTCTGTGTCTTCCAAGCTGGGTAAACGGCTGGGCTCCTCGGGGGACTCCTACAATCCCAGGGCTGGAAGAGACCTCAGGAGGCATTGAGTCCAGCCCCCTGCCCAAGAAGGACCAGCCCCAACTAAATCATCCCAGCCTGGGCTTGGTCAAGTCAGGACTTAAAAACCTCTAGGGATGGAGATTCCACCCCCTCCCTAGGGAACCCATCCCAGCGCTTCCCCACCCTCCTAGGGAAATAGTTTTTCCTAATATCCAATCTAGATCTCCCCACTGCAACTTGAAACCATTGCTCCTTGTTCTCTCATCTGTCATAAGAATGGCCATACTGGGTCAGACCAAAGGCCCATTCAGCCCAATGTCCTGTCTTCTGACAGTGGCCAATGCCAGATACCCCAGAGGGAGTGAACAGAACAGGTAATCACCAAGTGATCCCTCTCTTGTCATCCATTTCCAGCCTCTGACAAACTCAGGCTAAGGACACCTTTCCCGCCCATCCTGGCTAATAGCCATTGATGGACCTGACCTCCATGAATCTATCTAGTTCTTTTTTGAACCCTGGTCTTCACAACATCCTCTGGCCAGGAGTTCCACAGGTTGATTATGAGCTGAGTGAAGAAAAGCTTCCTTTTGTTTGTTTTAAACCTGCTGCCTGTTCATTTCATTTGGTGACCCCTAGTTCTTATGTCATGGGAACAAGTAAATAACTTTTCCTTATTCATGTTCTTCATACCTGTCGTGATTTTCTGGATCTCTATCATATCCCCCTTTAGTCTCTTCTTTTCTAAGATGAAAAGTCCCAATCTTTTTAATCTCTCTTCATATGGGACCAGTTCCAAGACCCTAATTATTTTTGTTATCCTTTTCTGAACCTTTTCCAATGCCAATATATCTTTTTTGAGATGAGACCACCACATCTGTATGCAGTATTCAAGATGTGGGCACCCCTTAGTTTTATATGGAGGCAATAAGTTATTCTCTGTCTTATTCTCTGTCCCTTCTTAATTATTCTTAATAATCTGTTTGCTTTTTTGACTACCGCTGCACACTGAGTGGATATTTTCAGAGAACTATCCACAAAGACTTCAAGATCATTCTCTTGAGTAGTTGTAGCTAAATTAGTCCCCATCATATTGTGTATATATAGTTGGGATTATTTTTTCCAAAGTGTATTCCTTTACATTTATCAACATTAAATTTCATTTGCCACTTAGTTTGGTGAGATCTTTTTGAAGCGCTTCATAGTCTGCTTTGTCTTAACCATTGTTTCTCGATCTTTTTTTATACAGTACCCCTTTTTAAAAAAAATTATAAGTACCCCCAGTACTACAGTTTTCAGACACACAAACTTTTTTCTACCATTGCAACACATTTGTTTAAACAACTTAATCATAGCCAGGTGGGCAATTAAATTTTTGGGTGTAAAAAGTACAAAAATAATAAAGTGCTGTAAAACTTAAAACAAATTCAGTTTTCTCCAAATTTCAGTTGTGTTGATGTGCCCTCCAGACTTCTCTCAAGTACCCCTAAGGATACTCGTACCACTGGTTGAGAAACACTGGTCTTAACTATCTTGAGCAGTTTGGTATCATCTGCAAATTTTGCCACCTCACTGTTTACCCCTTTTTCCAGATCATTTAAAATTAAGTTGAATAGGACTGGTCCCAATATGGACCTTTGGAGGACATCACTAGTTACCTCTCTCCATTCTGAAAACTTACCATTTATTCTTACCCTTTGTTTCCTGTCTTTTAACCAGCTATCAATCCATGAGAGGATTTTCCCTTTTATCCCATGACAACTTACTTTACTTAAGAGCCTTTGGTAAGGGACTTTGTCAAAGGCTTTATGGAAATCTAAGTACACTTTAGCCACTGGATCCCTCCTTGCACATGTTTGTTGATCCCCTCAAAGAACTCTAGTAGATTAGTACGGCATAATTTCCCTTTATAGAAACCATGTTGACTTTTCTCCGGCAAATTATGTTAATCTGTTTGTCTGCCAATTTTATTCTTTACTCTATTTTCAGCTACTTTTCCTGGTACTGACATTAGACTTGCTGCTCTGTAATTGCCAGGATCACCTCCAGAACCCTTTTTAAATATTGGCATCACATTAGCTATCTTCCAGTCATTATGTACAGAAGCTGATTTAAAAGATAGGTTACAAATCACAGTCAATAGTTCTGCAAATTCGTGAAATGAGGAGTAACAGTAGTTCGGACTAGGAAGCCTATTCCGAACTACCTAGTCCATGCCGCGTGTAGCCGCGCAGCACGGAGTCCGCACTAGCGGACATTTAAAAATGGCGGCGCCCGGCTTTATGCAAATGAAGCCCGGGAAATTCAAATCCCGGGCTTCATTTGCAACTCCGGTTGCCTACATTACCACCCTAGTTCGAACTAGGGTGGTAGTGTAGACATACCCCCAGTTGCTGGACAGCTTTGAGGGGGCTGTCCCCGGCTGCCTGCTGCTTGTTCTTCCACATGGGGAGGAGACCCATCCCCTAGCCCCCAGTGGCGGAGGAGTGGGCCCGTGCACTGTGATCGTACCAGCATTTCTGCTTCCCTTGGGCTCTGCCCAGGGTCTCTCTGGCCAGGCCCATGAGCTCAATGAACCTTTCCCAGAAAGCCAGGACATGATCCACCCCTGACTGTCCATCCAGGGAGGCCTCCTACTCCCATAACTCTCTCGGCAAGCCCAAGGGTCCCCTCCCCCTTCTGCACCATGGCTCCAATGGGGAGAATCCAGTGGACCCTTGGTGCACCTCTCTATGTGCAAACAGCAGGTGGGGCAAAAACTTGTCCCAGGCCTGCAAGTGCTGGTGCATAAAGGTCTTGAGCATCTGCTTTAGTGTCCCATTGAACCTCCCCACCAGCCCGTTGAACTGGGGGTGATATGCTGAGGCCCAGGAGAGCCGGACCCTGGTGCTTTTCTCACAAGCCCCAGAGCAGGGTGGACATGAAGTTGAACCCCTGGTCCATGAGGACCTCCTTGAGGAACCCCACCCTGCTGAAAAAAATGGCCAGCAGCACATCTTCCACCACGTCTGCCTCGACAGCAGGCAGAGCCACGGCCTCAGCATGGTGAATAGCGAAATCCACCACCACCAGGATGTATTGCTTCCCCAGCCGGGTCGCCTTGCTGAGGGGCCCCACTAGATCCATCTCCACCTTCTGGAAAGGCTCCTTTATGATGGCCAGGGGCCTGAAGGCAGCTTTCTTCCTATCTCTGGCATTTCCCATCTGCTAGCAGGAGGCGCAGGACTGGCAGTACCGCTGCACAGCTGCAAAGATCCCCAGCCAGTAAAAATTCTGCAGCAGCCTCAGCTGGGTGCACCAGATCCCCTGGTGCCCCAAGAATAGGACGTCATGGGCCAGGTGCAGCAGCCTGTGGCGATAACTTTGGGGAAACACCTGCTACTGCTGGACCCCTCACGACTCCGCTTTCCCTGCAGGGAGCCATTCCCGGTACAGGAATTCCCTCTCCCACAGGAACCTCTCCCAGCAGCTTCCCCCAGGGGCTGAGCTGCGCGGAGGCCGGCCCGGCCCTTCAGCTTCTCCAAGGAGGGATCTGCCTGCACCTCGGCCTCAAATTTAGCAGCTGAGGAAGGTACAGGGACTGGTTCCCCCTCACTGGTTGTGTCCAGAGTCCCACATCTGTTAAGCCCACCCCCCTGGGTCACCCTGTGTGCTGGAATGGGACCCTGTGTCACCTGCAGGGTGCCCTCCCCATGGTCAGGACCATGAGCCTCTTGTCAGCTCTGATTATGAATAGCAAGCTGAGCAATGGATCCGCCCCACAGGCGCTTCCCCCAGTTGCACAGCCATGAACCGGTATCTCCAGGATTCCCTTACACACCCGGATGGGCTCTCTGTGAAGTCATCAGCCAGCTTCCCTGTGGCATGTGGTCCTCCGGCTTCCTGTCCTTCAGCCACCGCCTCAGGTCAGGCGAGCACATTTCATAAAACCGTTCCAGGACCATCAGCGTAACCAGGTCCACTGCTGTCTGGGCCCGAGCCCCGAACACCCATTTGTGGAAGTATTGCCTCAGGCGGGAGGCCAGGTCTACGTAAATCTCCTCAGGGTCCTTCTGCGCACTCCAGAACTTTTTCCTGGATGCCTCAAGGGTCAGCCTGAACTTGTGCAGCAGGACTCGTTTGACCCATTTGTTATCCCCTAGCTGCAGCCCCTCCAGCTGGCCAAGCACCCCTGTGGCCTTCTGAGCCAGTAAGGGGATGAGCTGCTGGAGCCAGTCGGCTAGGGGGACCTGGTGCAGCTCTCAGGCTCACTCGGAACAGTTAAGGAATCCATCCAGGTCCCCCACGTCCTTACACTGGGACAACACGAACCTCTCAAAGTGACCAGCAGTCCCGGGCCCCCTGGGGCCCTCCCCACTCACCACAGTTGGGGCCCCTTGGCTTCTCAGCTCTACCATGATCTGCTCATGTGCCACTGTTCCCTACGGTCCTTGTGCTCCTTCTCTTGCGCCTTCAATTCCTTTAGCCATAGCTCGATCTCCAGCCGTCACAAATCTGCTGAGGGGGACCCCACCAGGGATGAACCACTGCTGGCCGAGCATGGCCTGGTGGACACTGTCTGTGTAGTGGTCTCCTGCCCTACCTCCTGTCTCAGAGCCGGAAGTGCTCCCGGGGGTGTCTGGCTGCTCCCGGCCAGAACAGGATCCAGCCTCCTGAAACAATCAGTCTCCTCCAGCTGAGCAATTAGCTGGGCCTTGGTCAACTTCCCCATAGGCAGGCCTCTCTCCTTGCATAGTTCCATGGTGCCTGCCTTCAGGAGTCGGGTGTAGGCCATTTCCCTGCTGTTCTCAGGTGCAGACTCACAGGCTAATACTGCAGCGCCCCATGATTCCCAGGAAGAACCAGTCAGTGTGCCAGGCTCCTCAAGTGTCACTCCCCCTGGGGTTAAACCGTAGCCCCCTCTGCCTTCTGGGGAACACTCTTTCTCCGAGGCCAAACTCGGGCTGCGCTGGAGCTGCCTGCTCCTCTGCTTCCTGGAACCGCTTCTCACTGCCTCCAGCATGCCTGGCTCTTGCCAGCCCCCTTCCTTCTACTACACCCAGTCACTTACTGCCGGATGCTCCATCCACAGGGTGCAGTCAAACCATCCTCTACTACCACTGTCACGGAGTGGCAAGAGTCCCCGACCCTGCACCTTTCCACAGCCAGACGTGACTCAGCCAGCAGGTAGAAAAGAAGGTTTATTGGTTCACAGAGATACAGTGTAGCTTAGGATCGATGTTAGCACAGGAGCCAGGGCTGACAGCCTTATTCCTCTTGCGAGGAAGGGACTCCCGGGCCTCTCACTCCCTCTTCCTGCTCTCCATCTCCTCACTCATCCAGGCCCTTTGCCCCCAGCCTGGAGTCAGCCCCGCTTCTCCTTGTCTTTCTTCCCGGCTAAGGGTTGTTATCTCCTGAGTCTGGCCCTCAGGTGTCTGGGCCCAATACACATTTGGAGTGAGTCATCCTCAGCCTCTCCCCCCTCATGCAAAGAGTGCTGCAGGGTAGGGGGGAAACTGAGGTACACGTACACACACAGCACAATACAGCAAAGAGTGAATGTAATAGTACCCCACTACGTCACAACTCCTCCAATGACACCTCAATCTGGGACAATTCCTCAGATTTGTCACCTAAAAAGAATGGCTCAGGTTTGGGAATCTTCTCAATATCCTCAGCCAAGAAGTTTCTCTGTAATGACCTTATCATCTTTGAGTGGTCCTTTGGCATCTCGATTACCAAGGGCCCCATTGGTTGTTTAGCAGGCTTCCTGCTTATGATGTACTTAACAACAAATGTTGCTATTTGTCATGGTTCTTAGGTCATGCTCACACTTGGCTCATCCGTCCCGGGAAGGACCCCCCTCTCCAATGAGACAGCCCCTTGGGGAGCCCACTCCAGTCCAGTGACAGAGAGACAGCCTTTTCTCAGGGAGTCCTCTCCAGTGCAGTGATCTTCTCTTGGGGCGTCCACTCTCACCTGGGAGTCTGCCCCTCTCTCTGGGCCTTCAGGACACCTGCCTCCCCTGTGAGTCCCCTCGGGGGGTCCGTTCCCTCTGGACCCCTGGGACCTCCTCTCCTAAAGGGAATAGTGCCTCCCTGTTCTCTAGACCACAGCGACTCTCAGCCAGCACAAACAGAAGGATTTATTGAGCTCTGAACACAAGAAAAGATCTCTGGCCTGTAGGCCTGGGCCCTCAGCCTCGCATGTCAGTCTCCCCTGCAGCCAGCTGAGTCCTGCCTGCTCTGCTCTCTGTCCCCAACAGCCCAGCAGTCTCCCAGCAGAGCCTCCAATATCCCCAGCAACAGCCCCTCTCCGGCCCTTCTTTTACTTGGTTCTTAAGCCACAGTAGCAATTTTTTGGTTCTCTTACTCTTTTTTATTTTGGGGTATGCATTTAAGTTGGACCTCTATTATGGTGTCTTTGAAAAGTTTCCATGCAGCTTGCAGGGATTTTACTTTTGTCTCTATACCTTTTAATTTCTGTTTATGTACTGCAAACAGCCTTTCTCCATCCTCTTTAGTACCCACCTTCCAGTAGTTGAAGGCTGCTATCAAATCCTCCCTCACTCTGGAGTATTGTGTCCAGTTCTGGGCCCCCCACTACAAAAAGGATGTGGACGCATTGGAGAGGGTCCAGCGGAGGGCAACCAAAATGATTAGGGGGCTGGAGCATATGACTTATGAGGAGAGGCTGAGGAATTTGGGTTTGTTTAGTCTGCAGAAGAGAAGAGTGAGGGGGGATTTGATAGCAGCCTTCAACTTCCTGAAGGGAGGTTCCAAAGAGGATGGAGAGAGGCTGTTCTCAGTAATGACAGGTGGCAGAACAAGGAGCAATGGTCTCAAGTTGTGGTGGGAGAGGTCCAGGTTGGATATTAGGAAAAACTATTTCCCTAGGAGGGTGGTGAAGCACTGGAATGGGTTACCTAGGGAAGTAGTAGAGTCTCCATCCCTAGAGGTGTTTGTCTCGGCTTGACAAAGCCCTGGCCAGGTTGATTTAGTTGGGATTGGTCCTGCCTAGAGCAGGGGGCTGGACTTGATGACCTTCTGAGGTCTCTTCCAGTTCTATGATTCTTCACTCCTGCAGACTAAATAAACCCAAATCCCTCAGCTTGACCTCATAAGTCATGTGCAGACAGGCCTTCAGACTGTGACCCTACTGTCTCCTAATCCAACCCTGTCCTTTGTCTACTCCCTCTGTGGTGCAAAGACATCTGGCTCCCACCCTGGTTAAGTTCTCTCTGCCTTGCACACCAGGAACTAGGGCCCAGGAGAGGCCCCCTGCTATGGACTCTGGCTTGTTACACTTATTGCTTCCTTCCCAGACTACCAGTTGAGCTGCAGCAGCGGGAACAGCTCTGTGTCCCTGTCCCGCTGCCTGCTCTTCGCCGATGGCTTCCCCACAGAGGCCTTGCACCTGGCCGACCCCAGCTGCACTGGCACCCTCCTCGGTGAGAGACTCGTCTTCTACTTTGACAGCACCCAGCACAGCTGCGGGACCTTCGTGACGGTGAGCAGGGGGCCACACCTGGGGATTGGCAGCAGCCAATGAGCCCCACCTCCCCACAGCACCCTACCCCCATGAGGCCAATCCTGCCACCGGTGCCTGGCCTACACAAGCCCCACCCCACTGCCAGGGCCCGGTGCCACAAGCGCAATCCCCCACCAGCCTCTGGTTCTCACGAGCCCCATGCCTCCTACCAGTGCCAAGCCCTACCTCCCACCACCAGTGCACAGCTGCCACAAGCCCATACCCCCTGCCAACACCCGGCCCCAACAAGTCCATGTCCCCACCAGCACCCGGCCCCCACTAGCCCAACCCCCCCCCGTGCCCATCCCTCAAAATCCTGACCCCACCACCAGCGCCTGGCCCCCAGGAGCTCAACCCCGTCCATCAGCACCTGGCCCCCACGAGGCCAACCCCCCCACCAGCGCCTAGCCTCCACAAGCTCCATCTCCCCCCATCAGTGCCTGGCCCCCACGAGGCCAACCCCCCCACCAGCGCCTAGCCTCCACAAGCTCCATCTCCCCCCATCAGTGCCTGGCCCCCACTAGGCCAACCCCCCCACCAGCGCCTGGCCCCCAGGAGCTCAACCCCGTCCATCAGCACCTGGCCCCCACGAGGCCAACCCCCCACCAGCACCTAGCCTCCACAAGCTCCATCTCCCCCCATCAGCACCTGGCCCCCACGAGGCCAACCCCCCCACCAGCGCCTAGCCTCCACAAGCTCCATCTCCCCCCATCAGCACCTGGCCCCCACGAGGCCAACCCCCCCACCAGCGCCTAGCCTCCACAAGCTCCATCTCCCCCCATCAGCACCTGGCCCCCACGAGGCCAACCCCCCCACCAGCGCCTAGCCTCCACAAGCTCCATCTCCCCCCATCAGCACCTGGCCCCCACTAGGACAACCCCCCCACCAGCGCCTAGCCTCCACAAGCTCCATCTCCCCCCATCAGTGCCTGGCCCCCACGAGGCCAACCTCCTCCAGTGCGTGGCCATGAGTGTAACTATGCCGCTCTCCCAACACACAGCCACATGCACATGCACCAACATCTGCCCATGTAAACATGGTCCTACCAAATTATGGCACTGGGGCATCCTGGAGGCCACACACCCCCATGGGATCCCACAGCCACATGCCTCTGCCAACGGGAGCCGCATGACCTATGCTGGTCCATGCTCTCTTCCTGGGTGACTAGGAGGGTGAGAAGGCTGTTGACAAATGTCACATGTGCAGGGCCATGGGGCTGGGCCCGATGGCAGCGACATAGGTCATGGGTGTGGACACGTTTGATGCTTACCACCACTGCTGCTTCTGTGCCCCCCACAGGTCAACGCCACCCACGCCACCTACTCCAACCAGGTGCAGGGCCGGACGGGCACCACCTATGGAGGGGTGATCAGCCGAGACAGGCTCCTCTTCTTGCACTTCTCCTGTGCCCACCCACTGAGCATCAACCTGTCCATCCCAATGGCCATCCAGCCCATACAGGAGTGAGTAGGTGGCGGGAGCTGGCCACAGCCTGGCGCCCCTGCACAGAACCACCTGCTGCTCTGATTTTTGGCACCCTCTGCAGCCCTCTGCCTTGGGACCACTGCCCCATCTCACTGCCCACAGGGCTGCTTCCACCATGCTCCTTTGCAGGATTCCTGCCACTGGACCAGTTCCTGTAACCCCCCTGGGTCCCACCTCCGTGGGCCAGTTCCTGCAACTCCCTGGGTCCCACCTCCATGGGCCAGTTCCTGCAACTCCCTGGGTCCCATCCCCGTGGGCCAGTTCCTGCAACTCCCTGAGTCCCACCCCTGTGGGCCAGTTCCTGCAACTCCCTGAGTCCCACCCCCGTGGGCCAGTTCCTGCAACTCCCTGAGTCCCACCCCCGTGGGTCAGTTCCTGCAACTCCCTGAGTCCCACCCCCGTGGGCCAGTTCCTGCAACTCCCTGAGTCCCATCCCCGTGGGCCAGTTCCTGCAACTCCCTGAGTCCCACCCCCGTGGGCCAGTTCCTGCAACTCCCTGGGTCCCACCCCCGTGGGCCAGTTCCTGCAACTCCCTGGGTCCCACCCCCGTGGGCCAGTTCCTGCAACTCCCTGGGTCCCACCCCCGTGGGCCAGTTCCTGCAACTCCCTGGGTCCCATCCCCGTGGGCCAGTTCCTGCAACTCCCTGGGTCCCACCCCCGTGTGCCAGTTCCTGCAACTCCCTGAGTCCCACCCCCGTGGGCCAGTTCCTGCAACTCCCTGGGTCCCACCCCCGTGGGCCAGTTCCTGCAACTCCCTGAGTCCCACCCCCGTGGGCCAGTTCCTGCAACTCCCTGGGTCCCACCCCATGTGCTAATTCCTGAGATCCCCCTTGGGTCCCACCACCATGTGCCATTTCCTGTGACTCCTGGGTCCTGCCTCTTTATGCCAGTTCCTGCGACTCCCTGCTCCTCCCTCCCCATGTGCTAGTTCCTGAGGGCCCCCCCCCCCGGTCCCGCCCCCTTGTTACAGTTCTTCAAGTGCTTGTTGATGTCCATTCCAATCAGGTGTGCATGCATGCAGGGCCGGATTAAGGCATGGGCCAACCTATGGGAGGTGCCTGATGGCAACTATAAGGGGTGCTTAGCACCCCTTATAGCTGCCATCAGGCACTGCGTGCCCAGCTCCCAGATTTCTGGCTGCAGCAGCTCCAAGCGGCCACCCTGCAACCCCCGCAGCACCGACCAGCAGCGCCCTTCCCCCTGCAGCTGCAGGGTCCTGCATGGCCAGGCCCAGAGTAGCCAGCAAGGAACTGGGGGCTTGTGGGTGAGCAAGGCTCAATATCAAGCGTCATATCAGTGCCGCTCCAGGCAGAGCTACGCTGAGCCAACAGTTGTTGCTCAGAAAACATCTGTTAGGTTCCATGTGTGCACCCTTATTTGGAATGCACATGAATGACACATCGCAAAGAATAGTTCTGAAAAGTGAGTAAGCGAACGTTCCTGCAACCCCCTGGGTCCCACCCCCTTGCACCCATTCCTGCAACCCCCTGGGTCCCACCCCCTTGCACCCATTCCTGCAACCCCCTGGGTCCCACCCCCTTGCACCCATTCCTGCAACCCCCTGGATCCCACCCCCTTGCACCCATTCCTGCAACCCCCTGGGTCCCACGTTCCTGTTGCAGTTCCTGTGACCCTTGCACTACGTGAGTTCCTATGACCCGAGTCCACCTGCCTTGGCTGTTCCATGACTCCTGGATCCCACATCCGCTGGTTCCCGTGTACCCTTACCCCCCGCTGGCTCTCGTGTACTCTTACCATGCTGGTTCCTGTGTACCCTTAATCCCCGCTGGCTTCCGTGTATCCTTACCCCACACTAGTTCCTGTGAGCCCTTGTTCTCCTGCTTCTTTGCACCTTACTAGTTCCTGCCCTGTTCCTTGCAGCTCCTGGGACTTCATCCATTCCCATAACCCTTTAACTTTGCCTTTGCCCTTGCCCACTGATGCCCCTAATTCCCTACTCTGATGCTGACATTAACTTTCTGCTCCAGCCTCCATCGACTGTTGTGTCTCTGCTCTTGCCTTCTTCCTCAGTGTTGTTAACACAACCCTCCCTTCGGGCCAAGGGAGCTACCTGACCACCATGGTCCTGTATCAAGACCCTCACTACAGCAACGCTTTTCCCCGGCGCCCCATGCCACTCACTGTCAATCACAGGGTCTATGTTGGCATCAGCGTTTCGGGGCTGGACACCAGCCAATTTGTGCTGACGTTGTCATCCTGCTGGGCCACTCCGGACCGAGACCCCTCCTCCAGCATCCGATGGGCTCTCATCACCAACCAGTGAGCAGATGGCCCTTTCACTGGGGGGGGGTAAGGGGTGAGAGGGACTGCTGCCTAGACCCTGGCCTCAGTCCCTGGCTCTGGGAGGGCAGTGATGACTAGTGGTTAGAGTGTGGCTTGGAGGGAAGCGTGGGAATGGACATCAGAACTCCAGGGTTCTATCCCCAGCTTTGGGAGGACAGTGGGACCTTGTGGACTAGAGGTGGGGCCTGGAGGTCCCCCCCTCCTGGGTGTTAACCCTACACTGGGCTGGGAGGAGCTGCTGTAGCCCAGCAGAGCTGGCTAAGAGTACCTAACCTGCAGCCTGTTATTTCGTGCCATGACCCCCTGTGCCCTCCCCAGGTGTCCGAGCCTGCAAGATGGCACAGTGGCAATCGAGGAAGATGGCGTGTCCACCCTTGGCCGCTTCTCCTTCAGTGTCTTCCAGTTCCTCCCAGACTTGGAGCTGGTGTATCTTCATTGCCGGGTCCGGCTCTGCAGCCCCCAGGCAGCCACGTGCACCATGGTGAGCGAGCACATGAGCATGACCCCGCTGGCAGGGGGCCCCTGCTCCACGCCAGGGATTGGTTCTGAGACTTCTTGGAATCCTTCCTGCTGGCCAGGGCACAGGGTAGCCCTGAGTGGGCAGGAGGCTGTGCTCTCAGCCTGGTCCTGCAACCCCCTGAGTTCCTACGGCTCCAGCCCCAAGGAACAGACCCAGCCAGAGCTGCTGTTCATCTGTGGGGCTGAGTGCAACAATGAAATTCTCCTGGGTGCAGTGGAGAACTGCTCTTGCCAAGTCCTCCTTGTCTGGTAGGATGGGGTGTGCAGTGCATCCCCTGCCTAGGGGTCAGGTAGTACTGTCATGAAGCTGTGCCCCAGCTGCCCTGCCCCAGAGGTGGCTGCATTTCAGTGCTAACAAACTGTCCTAGCAGCAGCAGTGCCATGTGGCTATGCCCCAGCTGCCCCACCCCAGAGGTGGCTGCATTCCCGCATAACCAGGCACCCACAAACTTTACGGTGCTATCTGAGCCCTGGGAAGAGTGTGCTGTGCAAATGAGCCTCTTGCTACCCTGGTGCCCTCTAGTGCTCAGTGCAGTGCTGAGGCTCTGTTCTCCCCCTGTAGCGTTGTGCCAGGCCGGGCTCTGCTGTGCAGGGCAGGAAGCCTCCTTCAGGAGTTGTGTCTGCTGGCCCTTTCCTGAAGTATGATGGAGCTGCTGAGCAAGGTGACTGGCAGCTGTGCTGGCTCTGGCACTGCTGGGTGCTGGCTGGGTTTGGCGCTAAGGGTCTGAGTGTGCACGGGCCCCAGTCAATGAGTTGCCTGCAGTCCCAGGACATCCCAGCAGAGGGCAGGGAGGACACATTTGGGTATCTCTGAGCCAGTTTTTCAGCCCTGTCCTCAGAGTGGTGTGTCTGCCCCAGGGCCAGGCACTGTCCGAGTGTAGGACCCTGGCTTGAACAGGCTTTGCTCCAGAGGGACCCAGCACTGGCATAGGAAAGCCTGGCACAACAGCACTGGCTAAGCTGGGGGAGCCAGATATGGAGTGACCTGGGGATGGGGAGATGTTGGCAGATCTGCATGGGGTGGAGGGAAGAGCCTGGGGATGGGATAGCAGGAGCTGCACAGCAGGAGTGAGGGGTGCCAGCTGCCCTGGGTCTCTCTACTTCCCCACCTTCAGGCTGAGTGTCCTATAGGCCTCTCTGTTCCCCCCCCCCCCACCCATCTCCAGTGGCCATTGCCCTTGGGATGCCAGCTTGGGGGCGGAGGAGGTTTGCCACTCCCAGCATGGTTATATCCTTTGCCATTCCGCAGTTTAGGAGGAAATCACTGGAAACAGAGAGCTTGAGCAGTTGCAAGTGTCCACTTATTTCATAACCCAGAACTAACTAGAACCAGCCCAAACCGGCTGGGCTGACCCCTAGTGGCCTTACTCAGTTACTATAACAACAAGATCTACAGCCCCACTGCACAAGAAGCACCACCCATGCCTGGAAATGAGATGACATCTCTGCACCTCTCTCTTGCAGGTCTGCAGCTGGCCAGCGGGGGCCCTCGCCTGTCTACCTCCTCCCCCCTGCTGCTGCTCCCCCCCTGCCTGCTCCTTGCTGGAGCCCCCTGAGCCAAGCCTGGGCAGGGGTTGCCTGCGGGATCCCACACTCCCCTGCAGAATGGGCTGCCAGGAGCTCCTGGTGCAAGGCCCCAGAGAGTTTGGGGAGGGCAGATGAGGGGCATTGGGGGGGGCCACCTGGTGTAAGGCCCCGGTGAGCTTGGAGGGGGAGGGTGGGTGAGGGAGTTGCAATTGTGGATTTGCCCTTCTCTCCTGCCCCTGCCTCCCAGCACCCTGACGGGGCCTTTGTGGGCTGAGTGGGGCGAATAGGGAGCTTGGGAAAACCGAGGCAGTGCCAGCGCTCCAACCCCGCCCCGCTGTCAGCAGTGGGTATCCCATATCGCAGCCGGCAAATAAAGTGAATGCAATGAAGCCCTGGCCTGTGACGGAGCCTGGCATTGCCACAGCAAAGCGGGGCCTGGCCTGGGGGCTGAGCCTAGATGCCAGGTTCTGGTCCCAGCTGTGGCTTGGCCATGACAAGACCTTTCTCCTGAAGCCCCAGGAAATTGATCCCGCTGAGGCGAGGCTCCGCAGCTCACTTCATCCCTGCCTGGGTCTGGGCGTGGCTCCCTGCCCTGGCAGCAGGGTCTGCGTATCGCTCACATGCCAGCATCTCAGCTCCACGGGCAGGCGTGGCCAGGGCTCCACAACACAACATCCCTACACTATGCACCACACAACACGCTCAACAACAAAACCGCTGCCCAGCAGCCCTACAACAACAGATGCCTCCTCCACAAACAACAATCCACCTGCCAGCAACACTACAATGACAAATCCCTCCCCCAGAAACAATTCACCTGCCAGCAGCCCTACAATAACAAATCCCACCCCACAAACAGCCCACCTGCTATCAATCCTACAATAACTAACCCCTCCTCCCCCCAAAAAAACCACCTGTCAGGGACCCAATAATAACAAACCCTTCACCCTGACAGCAACCCACCTGCCTTTAGATCCACAATAACAAATCCCTCCCCCACGCAACAACCAGCCTGCCACCAACCCTACAATAACAACCCCCTCCTTCAGAAACAGCAAACCACTTGCCAGTAGCCCTACAATAACAAACCCCTCCTCCCGAAAAACCCACCTTACAGCAACCCTACAATAACAAACTTCTCCCCCCAGTGCAAACTTGCCTGCCAGGATCCCTACAATAACAAATGACACCTCCAGAAACAACCCACCAGCCAGTTACTCTACAATCAGAAACCCCTCCCAAGAAACAACCCACTTGCAAGCAGCCCTATGATAACAAACCCTTCCCCAGAAACAACTTACATGCCAGCAGCCCTACAATAACAAACCTCTGCCCCAGAAACAACCCACAAACCAGTAGTGGCACAACAACAAACCCCTCCCTAGAGCCTGTGGATGGGAGCTGGGCCTATAGGTCAGGCTGGGGGCAGGCAGGGAGGAGACAGCTTGTGCTGGGCTATTGAGCAGTGAGCAGGGGGAGCCCAGCAGGCAGGCTGGACCCCAAGCTCTTTGTTCCCTGGGGGCAGGGAGTTGACTTTCTGCTACAGGACACCTTTGCCTCCGCTGTTCCAGCCATGCCCAGCCCCAGGTAACTGCCCCCTTCCCCAAGCTGAGCAGGGCCAGCTCCCCGCACAGATCCAGCTCCACCTGCCAGCAGCTGGGACTCTTCCCAACCTCCAGCTCCAGCACATACTGCAGCCTGGCCAGCTGGAAACTGTACAAGAAAGTAGCGAGAAAGCACAGCTGTGCCAGTGTTCCTGACCCCCAACCCGCAGCCCCCCAGCTACTCACCCCACAGAGCTGTGCCAGTGTTCCTGACCCCCAACCCGCAGCCCCCCAGCTACTCACCCCACAGAGCTGTGCCAGTGTTCCTGACCCCCAACCCGCAGCCCCCCAGCTACTCACCCCACAGAGCTGTGCCAGTGTTCCTGACCCCCAACCCGCAGCCCCCCAGCTACTCACCCCACAGAGCTGTGCCAGTGTTCCTGACTCCCAACCCGCAGCCCCCCAGCTACTCACCCCACAGAGCTGTGCCAGTGTTCCTGACCCCCAACCCGCAGCCCCCCAGCTACTCACCCCACAGAGCTGTGCCAGTGTTCCTGACCCCCAACACGCAGCCCCCCAGTTACTCACCCCACAGAGCTGTGCCAGTGTTCCTGACCCCCAACCCGCAGCCCCCCAGCTACTCACCCCACAGAGCTGTGCCAGTGTTCCTGACTCCCAACCCGCAGTCCCCCAGCTACTCACCCCACAGAGCTGTGCCAGTGTTCCTGACTCCCAACCCGCAGTCCCCCAGCTACTCACCCCACAGAGCTGTGCCAGTGTTCCTGACCCCCAACCCGCAGCCCCCCAGCTACTCACCCCACAGAGCTGTGCCAGTGTTCCTGACTCCCAACCCGCAGTCCCCCAGCTACTCACCCCACAGAGCTGTGCCAGTGTTCCTGACCCCCAACCCGCAGTCCCCCAGCTACTCACCCCACAGAGCTGTGCCAGTGTTCCTGACCCCCAACCCGCAGCCCCCCAGCTACTCACCCCACAGAGCTGTGCCAGTGTTCCTGACCCCCAACCCGCAGCCCCCCAGCTACTCACCCCACAGAGCTGTGCCAGTGTTCCTGACCCCCAACCCGCAGCCCCCCAGCTACTCACCCCACAGAGCTGTGCCAGTGTTCCTGACTCCCAACCCGCAGTCCCCCAGCTACTCACCCCACAGAGCTGTGCCAGTGTTCCTGACCCCCAACCCGCAGCCCCCCACAGAGCTGTGCCAGTGTTCCTGACCCCCAACCCGCAGCCCCCCACAGAGCTGTGCCAGTGTTCCTGACCCCCAACCCGCAGCCCCCCACAGAGCTGTGCCAGTGTTCCTGACCCCCAACCCGCAGCCCCCCACAGAGCTGTGCCAGTGTTCCTGACCCCCAACCCGCAGCCCCCCAGCTACTCACCCCACAGAGCTGTGCCAGTGTTCCTGACTCCCAACCCGCAGCCCCCCAGCTACCCGCCCCACAGAGCTGTGCCAGTGCTCTGTGTTCCCAACCCGGAGCCCCCTACCACCCCTGGTTCTATCAATATCTCACATACTCTGCCATCCCAGCCCTGGGCTTTCCCCATACCCACACACAGTGCCCTGCCCATGTCCCTGTTCTGACTCTACCCCTCTGCATAAACTCCACTGAACACAGTCTATAGCTCCTAATTCAAGTCAGCCAGGATGGGAATCCCTCACGCCATAGAACAGAGAGGTAAACTGAGGCACAAAGGGGACAAATTTGCCCCTTATGGAAGTGAGTCACTGTCTATGGAGGAAAGAGAACTCACACCGCTCCCCTAGTATCTGGGAGTCCTGGCTGCCGGACTCCCTACTTGCACAGCCCCAACACCCCTCTTCTCTGCGCAGTGTCCCCTTGCAGGAAAGCCACAAGCTGCCCCGTGAGGGGGGATAAACAGCAGGGGCAACGCAGTGCCCAACCCCTCAGGGAGTGTGGGTGAGTCACGGCCCTGCACCCCCACCCGCAGCCAGCGGTGACTCTCAGCCGGCAGGCAGAACAGGTGTCTTTGTTCCCGGGGGGGGAGTGGGGGGGGACGACAGCGTAGCGCAGACGTGTTGTTACTGGGATCAGGAGCATTCAGTACAATCCCTCTTGGCCCCCAAGCCTGCTAGACTCCATGCTCCGCGCTAACTCATACACCCAACAACGGGGCCCAGCCCTGCAGACAGCCCCGCCCCCTCCTTTGGTCAGATGGCCGGGCCCAAGGTATTATCTGGTGTCACCTGCTCCTCCGGACATGGGAGACTGAACAGACTTCCTCAGAGAGTCACGCCCAGCCTTCCCCTCCTCATCCGATTGCACTGCTTAGGGGAACTGAGGTGTGCATGCGCGTGCGCGCACACACACACACACACACACACACACACGAGTTACTGCACGCGCACGCACACACACACGAGTTACTGCATGCGCACGCACGCACACACACGCACACACACGCACACACACACAAGTTACTGCACGCGCACGCGCACACACACACACGAGTTACTGCACACACACACGCACACACACACACACGAGTTACTGCACACACACACACACACACACAAGTTACTGCACACACGCACACACACACACGAGTTACTGCACGCGCACGCACACACACGAGTTACTGCACACACACACGCACACACAAGTTACTGCACACACGCACACACACACACACGAGTTACTGCACGCGCACGCACACACACGCACATGCACACACACACGAGTTACTGCACGCGCACGCACACACACGCACACGCATACACACACGAGTTACTGCACGCGCACGCACACACACATGAGTTACTGCACACACGCGCACACACACACACACGAGTTACTGCACACACACACGCACACACACACACGAGTTACTGCACACACACACGCACACACGAGTTACTGCACACACATACACACGCACACACACACACACGAGTTACTGCACGCGCACGCACACACACACGAGTTACTGCACACACGCACACACACACACGAGTTACTGCACGCGCACGCGCACGCACACACACGCACACGCACACACACACGAGTTACTGCACACGCACGCACACACACATGAGTTACTGCACACGCACACACACACACGAGTTACTGCACGCGCACGCACACACACACACACGAGTTACTGCACGCGCACGCACACACACACACGAGTTACTGCACACACACACACACACACACACGAGTTACTGCACACACACACACACACGCGCACACACACACACACACGAGTTACTGCACGCGCACGCACACACACACACACGAGTTACTGCATACACACACGCACACACGAGTTACTGCACACACACACACACACGCACACACACACACACACAAGTTACTGCAGGACAGTAGAATCACACACAACACGACAAAGCAAACAGTGAATAAGATCCCCAACACTACCTCTCACAGCCATTGACCTCTAGGTCTCTCTGCTGGGCCCTGGGGGCAGCACCCCTTAGGCTGGGCTGGGTGGGACGAACTGGGGCTGGGAAGCAGCACAACTGCAGTCCTGGGCTTCTACCACATTGGTCTCCACCCCTGAGGCCAGATACCTGCATCCACCCCCAGCGAGTGCTCAGAGCTGCCAGCAGAGCAGGACCTGGCGTTGCAGGATCCCAGCGCACTGGGAGAACGATCGGGGCACCACGCATTGAAAGGAGAGATCCAGGAGTCCCTCCCCCCGCAATGATACCTAACTGGCTGCCATGGCCACTGGCCAGGAAGGGGCTGGGCAGGGAGCAGAGCCCAAGCCGCAGGGAAGCAACTGCCCGGTGTCTGCCTGCAGGCAGCCAGGCCCAATGAGCTCAGAGCAAAATCGTGGGCCCTGCCCCCAGCCAGCCAGTGCCTGCCCTGGGGCCAGGTGGGAGCTGGCACCCTCTAGGGCACAGGCCCCTGCCCCCCAGCCAGCCAGGCCCTGCCCGGCATGTTCCTGGGACTGGTGGCTCAGAGGGGCAGGGAGAGGCCCCACATTGTTGCCAGGTTTTATCACTGGCTCCCAGAGTTTCCTGTGGAGGCAGAACAAAGGCTGGGCCAGACGGAGCCTCCCCCGCCTGCCTGGCTCTCAATGGAGCCTTGTGCGGCCGCCAGCACTGGACAATGGGCCTCTGTGCATGGCTGGGCTGGGGTCAGCATGAACTGGCCTGGGTCTGCACTGGCCCAGAATGGCCCCCTGCCCCCTACCCTGCCCCTGCATCGCCCACCTCTTCCCCTCCCCCTGCGTCTCCCACCCCTTCCCCTCCCCCTCATCTCCCACCTCTTCTCCCTCCCCCTGCGTCTCCCACCCCTTCCCCTCCCCCTCATCTCTCACCTCTTCCCCTCCCCCCCTCCCACCCCTTCCCCTCCCCCTCATCTCCCACCTCTTCTCCCTCCCCCTGCGTCTCCCACCCCTTCCCCTCCCCCTGCATCGCCCACCCCTTCCCCTCCCCCTCATCTCCCACCTCTTCTCCCTCCCCGTGTCTCCCATCCCTTCCCCTCCCCCTGCATCTCCCACCCCTTCTCCCTCCCCCTGCATCGCCCACCCCTTCCCCTCCCCCTGCGTCTCCCACCCCTTCCCCTTCCCCTGTGTCTCCCATCCCTTCCCCTCCCCCTCATCTCCCACCTCTTCTCCCTCCCCCTGCGTCTCCCACCCCTTCCCCTCCCCCTGCATCGCCCACCCCTTCCCCTCCCCCTGCATCGCCCACCCCTTCCCCTTCCCCTGTGTCTCCCATCCCTTCCCCTCCCCCTCATCTCCCACCTCTTCTCCCTCCCCCTGCGTCTCCCACCCCTTCCCCTCCCCCTGCATCGCCCACCCCTTTCCCTCCCCCTGCATCTCCCATCCCTTCTCCCTCCCCCTGCATCGCCCACCCCTTCCCCTCCCCCTGCATCGCCCACCCCTTTCCCTCCCCCTGCATCTCCCATCCCTTCTCCCTCCCCCTGCATCGCCCACCCCTTCCCCTCCCCCTGCATCGCCCACCCCTTCCCCTCCCCCTCATCTCCCACCTCTTCCCCTCCCCCTGCGTCTCCCACCCCTTCCCCTCCCCCTGCATCTCCCACCTTTTCCCCTCCCCCTGCATCTCCCACCCCTTCCCCTCTTCCTGCATCGCCCACACCCTTCCCCTCCCCCTGTGTCACCTGCCCCTACATTGCTTTCCCCTCCCCTTCATGGCCCACCCCCTACCCCTAACCCTGCATTGCCCACCTTTTCCCCTCCCCTTGCATCGCCCACACCTTCCACTCTCCCGCATTGCCCACCCCCTCCCTTTCCTCTCAATCGCCCATGCCCTTCCCCTTCCCCTACATCACCTTCCCTGGCCCCTGCATGGCCCACCTCTTCCCCTCCCCCTTCATCACCCAGCCCCTGCAACGCCCCTCCATTGCCCTCCCACCCCTCCCCCTGCAATGCCCAACCCTTCTCCTCCCCCTGAATGTGCCACCCTCTTCCCCTCCCCGAGTCGCCCGTCCCTTTCCCTCCCTCTAAATTGCCCACGCCCTGCCCCTCTCCCTGCCCCTACTTCACCTTCCCCACCCCCTGAATGGCCCACCTCCCTACCCCTAACCCTGCATTGCCCACCTCTTCCCCTCCCCCTCCATTGCCCAGCCCCTCCCCCTCCCTCTGCATCGTCCAACCCTTCCCTTCCCCCCTGCATCACTCATACCCTTCCACTCCCTCTGCATCACCCTCCCCCTTCTCCTCCCCCTGCATGGCCCACCCCATTCCCTTCCCCTCCCCTTTATCACCCACCTCCTCCCCCTCCCCCTGCATCACCCACCCCCTTCCCCTCCCCCTTCCCCTGCATCACCCCCTCCCTTCCCCTCCCCCTTCCCCCTGCATCACCCACCCCCTTCCCCTCCCTCTCCATTGCCCAGCCCCTCCCCCTCCCTCTCCATCATCCAGGCTTTTCCTTCCCCCTGCATCGCCCACCTCCTTCCACTCCCTGTGTCACATGCCCCTTCCCCTCCCCTGCATCATCCAACCATTCCCCCTTCATCGTCCAACCCTTCCCCTCCCCCTGCATCACCTACCCCCTACCCCTCTCTCTGCATTGCCCACACCTTCCCCTATCCCTAAATCGCCCACTCATTCCCCTCCCTCTGCATGGACCACCCTCTTCCTGCATCGCCCACCTCTTCCCCTCCTGCATGGCCCACCCTCTTCCCCTCCTCCTGCATTGCCTGCCCCTTACCCTCCCCCTACATCATCACCTTCCCCGGCCCCAGCATGGCCCACCCCCACCCCTAACCCTGCATTGTCCACCTCTTCCCCTCCCCCTCCATCACCCAGCCACTGCAACTCCTCTCCATCACCCTCCCACCCCTCCCCCTGCTTCCCCTTCTCCTCCCCCTTCTTCCCCCGCCCCCTGCATGGACCACCCCCTACCCCTAATCCTGTATCGCCCACCTCTTCTCCTCCCCCTTCATCGCCCACCCCTTTCCCTTCCCTCTGTGTCACCCACCCCCTTCTCCTCCCCCTGCATCGTCCAACCCTTCCCCTCCCCTTGCACTGCCTGCCCCCTTCCCCTCCCACATCATCACCCGTCCCCTCCCGCTACCCCCTGCATCGTCCAACCCTTCCCCTCCCCTTGCATTACCCCCCTTCCTCTCCCCCTGCATCCCCCATTCCCTCCCATTACCCCCTGAATTGCCAACCCTCTCCCGCTACCCCCTGCATGGCCCACTGCTTCTCCAACTCCCTGCATCGCCCACCCTTCCCCTCCCCCTGCATCACCCAGCCCAGGTGTGGGCAACCCGCAGCTCTTGAGTTGCATGTGGCTCTTTGCTCAAAGCAATGTGGCTCTTGATAGTTCTGAGCCGCTCTGCACACATGCCACAGCACCTACAGGCAGAAGTGCATGGCTGTGGCGGCAGCTCCAATGAGACCCAGGCATTGGGTTAGCGCGGAAGTGGGGGGTTGGGGGTGCAGAGGGCATTGGGTTAGAGCAGGGAGGCTGGGGGTGCCTGGCTCTGAGGGAAGTGGAGGACATTGGGTTAGAGCAGGCGGTCTGGAGGTGCCAGGCCCCGGGGGAGAGGGTGGGGCATTGGAGCTACATCTAGACTATGGGGGTTTCCCAGAAAAACTGTGCCATGTCCAGGGGACATGTCTGTGCTTTTTTTTTCTCTCTTCTTCCAGAAGACCAGACACGCTTTTTCCAAAGCCCTGTCTTCCTCCTTCCATGAAAAAGTTTGCAAATTGCGGAGCACAATTTGTGTGCCTTTTCCCAATAAACTTTGAAAACAACAAATGGTCTGGTAGCACTTTATAGACTAACAAAACGTAGATGGGGTCATGAGCTTTCGTGGGCACAGCCCACTTCTTCAGATGACAGCGAAAGCTCATGATCCTATCTCCATGTTTTGTTAGTCTTTAAAGTGCTACCAGCCCATTTGTTGTTTTTTAAGTTTATCCTGCACAGACTAACTCAGCTACCCCCTGAAGCTTTTCCCAATAGATCATTGTAGTCTAGACATAACCTGGATTAGAGGGGGGAGGCAGGGGCTGAAGCATCTTAAACTCAAAGGCTTTGTCTATATTACAAGCCTCTTGCAGAAGAGCAAATGCAAATGGAGCACTCATTTGCATATGCAGCACTCTCATTTGTATTTCCTCGTCCTTTCCCTTTTGCTCAAGAGGTTTTTGGACAAAAAAGTGCAATGTAGATGGCACCTTTTTGCACAAAGATCCCCTTTTTCAC
This sequence comes from Pelodiscus sinensis, assembly GCF_052426305.1. Classification (NCBI taxonomy): domain Eukaryota; kingdom Metazoa; phylum Chordata; order Testudines; family Trionychidae; genus Pelodiscus; species Pelodiscus sinensis. The sequence continues at coordinate 19,626,227 of NC_143073.1, forward strand.
AAGAGCCATTCTTCCATCCTGCTCACCACAGCCCAGCACCCCCTACTGGGTCCCCATCCTTCTCCCTGCTGCCCAGCACCCCCTGCTGGGTCCCTGCCCTGCTCCCCAGCATATCCTGCTGAGCTCCCTCCCTGCAGCCCAGTGACCCTGCTCAGCCCCACAACCCAACAGCCTCTACTGAGCCCTGTGCTTCCTGCAGCCCATAACCTCCTGCTGAGGCCCCACCCTGCTCCCCACAGCCCAGCACCTCCTTCTGAGCCCTCACCCTTCTACCTGCAGCCCAGCACCCCCCGTTGTGCCCCCACCTTGCTCCCTGAAGCCCAGCACCCGCTGCTGAGCCCCCACCCTGCAGTACAGTGCCCCGGGCTGTACCCTATTCTGCTTCCTGCAGCCCAGTACCCCCAGCGGGGCCCTCACTATGCTCCCTGCAACCCAGGGCCCCCTGCTGAGCCCCCTGCTCCCTGCAGCCCAGAACCTCCTGGTGGGCCCCCACCCTCTTCCTTGCAGCGCAGTGTTCCCTGCTGAGCCCCTGCCCCATTCCCTGCTGCCCAGTGCCTCCTGCTTATGACTGGGTTCTCCTTGCAGCTGCAGAAAGGCAGCTCTGGGCTAGTATTTAGGAGCAGGACTTCAGCTGCCCCTGCTATAACCCCTAGACCTCAACTCCCTACCTGAGCTGGAGAGAGAAGCCAGGAATCCTGTCTCCCAGCTGGCTCCATCCTACCCTCAACAGTTCCCCTTATTAGAGGGAATGGGGCTCCCCAGCTCTCCTGGCAGGGCTGGAGGTACCTGTTACCATCTCTTTAACCTTTTCCAGCCTACATGGACGGCAGCACTGGCCCTCCCCCTTTATCTCCCTGGGCTAGGCCGTGCCAGGGTTCGCACTTCAGAGTAACGTCAGCATCCGACACGCAGAGACAGAGAGGGTTGGGAATGTTTTTAACCTACAGACAACTGGGACCTGCTCCCAGCCCAGGGCTCCCTGCCAGAGCCCCTCACTCCCGATCCACAGCCCCCGCCAGCCCAGCCCTCCCGGAGTCCCTCACTCCCAACCCACAGCACCTGCCGGCCCCCTCACTTCCATCCCGGAGCCCCCTGCTAACCCAATGCTGGCCGCCCCCTGGGTCCCGCCCACAGCCCTGCCGGAGCCCCTCACTCCTGACCCACAGCCCCTGCATCCCTCGTTGAACTTTGCTTTTAACCCTGGCTACGTCTAGACTGGCATGATTTTCCGGAAATGCTTTTAACGGAAAAGTTTTCCGTTAAAAGCATTTTTGGAACAGAGCGTCTAGATTGGCATGGACGCTTTTCTGCAAAAGCACTTTTTGTGGAAAAGCGTCTGTGCCAATCTAGTTGCACTTTTCCGCAAAAAAAGCCCCCATCGCCATTTTTGCCATCGGGGCTTTTTTGCGGAAAACAACTCTCAGCTGTCTACACTGGCCCTTTTGCGCAAAAGTTTTGCGCAAAAGGGACTTTTGCCCGAATGGGAGCAGCATAGTATTTCCGCAAGAAGCACTGATTTCTTACAGTAGGAAGTCAGTGCTTTTGCGGAAATTCAAGCGGCCAGTGTAGACAGCTGGCAAGTTTTTCTGGAAAAGCGGCTGATTTCCTGGAAAAACTGGCCAGTCTAGACACAGCCCCTCTGTATAATCCTGCAGTTGTATTACCACAACCTCCCAAAAGCACTGATTACAAGTCAGGGCCCTAGCTCCCTGTCCATCTAACCCAGAGCCAGAGAAAGAACTCAGGAGCTCTGCTCTAACCCACCAGATCCCCCTCCACAATCTGGGGAGAGGGGCCAGGAGACCTGGCCCCCACTGACCCTTTGCTGCACTGATACACGAGAGGGGCCATGCAGCAGCCTCCAAACTCATTTGCCTGGTGCCTGGGCCCCCAGGGGTTGCCAGATTCCTGCTGCTGCCTGAGGCTGTGGATCTAAGCCCAACCCTCCCTCGCCCAGCCCAGGCTGCCAGACCTGTCTCCACCTGCCTGGGTGTGGTTTGGGCCCTGCCCTACTTAGCCAGCAGGGCCAGAGGAGAGTTGAGCTCTGCTGCCTGATTGCTGTGGCTGCTCTGCTCTGGGTAAGTTGCCAGCTGGGCTGAGGATCCAGGGCTATTGTTTTAGCTGCCCTGTGTGAGCAGGCTACCCTGGGAGCTGACATGTTCAGTGCCCGGATTCTCCTGTTGGCTTTGCTTCTGCTACCCCTGTGCTCAGTGCCTGAGTTTGCCCCTCTGTAAAAGGGGGGAGGGGCAGGATAATCTGTGCTCTGGCAAGTTAAAATGCTACAGGATGGATTCTGGGGGGTGCCGATCTGAGAGGGGTCTGTATGGAACCAGGTGAGCAGGGAAGTGCTGATCTGGAGGAAGGGGAGGTGCCGATATGGGACTAAGTGGGGGTGTCTTTGTGGTGCCTGGCAGGGGAGGGGTGTGCTGATCGGGGGGGGGGGGGGTCTGTGCAGTGCTTAGGGGGAGGGGCTCTGCAGTGCCTTGGGGTGGTGCTGGTCTGGAGGGAGGGGAACAGAGGGGGTGCTGGTCTGAGGGGAGAGGGTCTGTGCAGTGTCTGGGGCTGGTCTGGGGGAAGGGGGACTGTGCAGAGCTTTGGCAAGAGGGTTGCTGGTCTGGGGGGAGGGGAACTGTGCAGTGCCTGGGGGGCAGGCCAGAGAGGGTGCAATATGTCCCATGACATGCCCATAAAAGACTGGGGCTGCCCCTCCCCTGTCAGTGGTGGCTGAGGGGCTGCTCAGTGAGTTACCAGCATTCTGGGGTCCCTATGGCTGGGCGCCTGGCACTCGAAAGCAACCTTTGGCACAGGCTTGCGGGTGCTGCAGTGCAGCAGGAACACAACCCCGGCCAGGCCAGGCCAATGTGTCACGGCGCTGGGGCTCACCTACAAATGTATTTACTCTGGGCCCCACGGTGCCCAGCTCCAGCCAGCCCCCTCACTGGGCAAGAGAGATGCTTTCTGTGCCCCTCAGGACTCTGAGGCAGGGCAGAAGGAGGAGACTCTAGGAGGTCAGTTTCTATGACCCCCACCCTGGCCCTGCTTGTCCTGTTCTGCTGAGGCCCTGGGCTGGGGACACACCCTGACTGTGGAATCCGCCTGGGACTCCTGCCAGCCCAGCCCTGGGCTCCCTCTTGCTCCTAGAGCCCAGCTGGGAGAGGACTCCTGGGTTCTCCCCGGCCTGGGGAGGGGAGGGGTGTGGGGCTGGGGCTGAGGCTGAGAGCAGGACTCTGGGTTCTCCCTGGAGAGGGGAGGGGTGTGGGGCTGGGAGCAGGACTCTGGGTTCTCCCCGGCCCGGGGAGGGGAGGGGTGTGGGGCTGGGAGCAGGGCTCTGGGTTCTCCCCAGCCTGGAGAGGGGAGGGGTGTGGGGCTGGGAGCAGGGCTCTGGGTTCTCCCCAGCCTGGGGAGGGGAGGGGTGTGGGGCTGGGAGCAGGGCTCTGGGTTCTCCCCAGCCTGGGGAGGGGAGGGGTGTGGGGCTGGGAGCAGGGCTCTGGGTTCTCCCCAGCCTGGCGAGGGAAGGGGTGTGGGGCTGGGAGCAGGGCTCTGGGGTGTGGGGCTGGGAGCAGGGCTCTGGGTTCTCCCCGGGGAGGGAAGGGGTGTGGGGCTGGGAGCAGGGCTCTGGGTTCTCCCCGGGGAGGGGAGGAGTGTGGGGCTGGGAGCAGGGCTCTGGGTTCTCCCCGGGGAGGGGAGGGGTGTGGGGCTGGGAGCAGGGCTCTGGGTTCTCCCCGGGGAGGGGAGGGGTGTGGGGCTGGGAGCAGGGCTCTGGGTTCTCCCCGGGGAGGGAAGGGGTGTGGGGCTGGGAGCAGGGCTCTGGGTTCTCCCCGGGGAGGGGAGGAGTGTGGGGCTGGGAGCAGGGCTCTGGGTTCTCCCCGGGGAGGGGAGGGGTGTGGGGCTGGGAGCAGGGCTCTGGGTTCTCCCCGGGGAGGGGAGGAGTGTGGGGCTGGGAGCAGGGCTCTGGGTTCTCCCCGGGGAGGGGAGGAGTGTGGGGCTGGGAGCAGGGCTCTGGGTTCTCCCCGGGGAGGGGAGGAGTGTGGGGCTGGGAGCAGGGCTCTGGGTTCTCCCGGGGGAGGGGAGGGGCTGCCTGCACTGGCCCCCTCCCCAGCCCACACAGGCCGAGCTTGTGCTGACAGTTGGTGGATGGAACCAGACAAATCCAGAGGCGCCAGAGGCTGCGTTGGCGGGGGAGGGGAACTCACCTGTGGCAGGACGCTCCCCAGGCAGGTAGGGGGCTGGTGCTGGGTTTCCACCTGAGTGTCTGGGGAGACAGGCTGGGCTGTTAAAAGCCTGGTTGGGGGGGGGGGGGCGGCTGCATGGCTCTTGGGCAGCCTCAGGTCCACCCGCCAGCGCCTGTGCCTGGGGCAGACTCCTCATACTGTCCCCACCCCCAGCACCAGCCAGACCGCTCCCATGGGCTGCATGGAGCTACTTGGCCAAGCCTGCAGTTAGGAGCTGGGGGCCATACTGTTGTTTCTGGAAGCTGCTTGAGGTAACTGTGGATCCTGCAACCAAGGACTTCCTGCACCCCAATCCCCCTCCCACCCTCTAAACGCTTCAGTCCCAGCCTGCACCCCAAACCCCTCGTCCCCAGCCATGCCTCAGAACCTGCACCCCAGCCAGAAACCCCTCCTGCCCTCTGAACCCCTCATTTCTGGCCCTGCCCTGGAACTAGTCTAGAGCCTGACCCCCCTCCTGTACCCCAACCCCCTGCTCCAGTCTGAGCCCCCCATCCTCTGAACCCCTCAGCTCCACCCCCAGCCCAGAGCCGCCTCCTACACCCCAAATCCCACCTCACCCCCACCCGCCCCACCCTAGTCTGGCGAAACTGGGCAAACCAGCAAGTGGGGGCAGAGCCTCATAGAAGGGGTGAGGCAGGGGTGTTTGGGTTTGTGAGTAGACAGTGGGCAGCCCTAAAGCTTAGGCAGCTCTGTGGGAGTCTGGCCCCTGGCCCTTCTCCATGCCTGTTTCCTAGCTCCAAGTTCTGCTGATGTGGGGCCCACCCTGACTGGCCTGGGATGTCCTGCTAGGTAGATTCATCTGGGGTAGTTCAGTGGCTCTGGCTGTGCCAGCCCCACTCTCAGGGGTGCTCTCCATCTGGGGCAGAGCTCAGGTATTGGCCACACAGTGTCCAGCTCAGGTATTGGTCCGCCTGAGCAACCCTGGCCCTCCCTGCTGCACCCTATCCCAAAGAGACAGACCCTGACCCCGGCTGGCACAACACTGCCTAGGGGAGGGGCTGGGGTTAGACATGCCAGCTGCTATAGCACCCCTTCAGAGAAGGGGCAGAGTTAAGGAGGGGGATGCAGGCAGCTGTGCTCTGAAGGTAGCAGGATGAGTGAGGGGTGTTGGGTTGCAGGGGGGCATGTTGAACTGCCTGACCACCCTATACACACATCTCTGGAGCTGTAGCAGCTCCCTGTCCCATCACCAGTAGTAGCCTATTCCCCTTCATGTGGGATAGGTTCAGGGCCGGCCCACAACATTTTGGCACCTGAGGTGGGGAGCCCTATGCCCCCTCACTTGGGCCAAAACTTTGAAAGGTCTCAATTCTGCCTCCTTCCTGTTCTACTCTACCACCATCTCTGTGCATCTAGAGCGGAGAGCATACATATGCACCAGTACCACACAATTTTCTACACTCTGGGTGCTAGTGATGCCCCACCACAGTCTGGCACCTGAGGCAGCCACCCCAGTTCACCTCATGGTAAGGCCAGCCCTGGATAGGTGCTAAGCAGGCTGGGCTGGAGCTGACAACCCATGGACCCAAGCATATGTGCCCCAGCTGTGCTGGGGCTTGGCACTGCTCCCCTGAGGACATCAGCTCAAAGGCTGCCCAGAGCAGGAAGATGCTGACTAGGGATGCACAGCTAGACAGGGGTACAGCCAGGATGGAACCCAGGTGGCCTGTCTCCCTTCCCACCCCCAGCGCTAACCCCTAAAGCCCACTGCTCTCCCAGGGCCTGGGAGAGAACCCAGGAGTCCTGATCCACCGCTGACTATGCTCCCCAGCACCCCACGTGCTTTGCACACTGTATCTGACCAATTGCTTTGGCTCCAGCCCTTGGAACCTATTGGGTCTGAGCTGCATCTGACCTTCTGCCCTACAAGGCATCTGGGGCTCCATGCTGAGGGCTCGCCCCACTCCTGGGTGCTCCGGGTACAAGGGGCTGCATCATCAGGATGGCAGGAAGGGACATGGGTGACAGACTCACAGCCCCCAACAATGTGACAGAGGACCCCTGCATGGGACTTTCTTGGGGCTAAACTTGGGACCACACCTCTCTGAGCCCTCAGCCTGCCCATTTCTGCCATGGGCTGCCAGAGGCTGTCCGTGTGCTAGAGACCAGGGCCTCCTCACCCAGCGGGAGCCACACCCCCACTTCTGCCTGCAGTGAGGCTCGGCCAGTGAACACTGTGGAGTTTGCTGAGCATCTGAACTGGGCTCTCCGGATTTCTAGGTCTCTCTCACGTCTGGGGACTCTGGCAGCTCCTCTCGCATGCCCTTCCCCACCATCTCCTCCATTGTCTTTGTCTTCTCTCCCAGGGAAACAGGTGGCTGGGCACCCTCCCTTGCTGGAACCATCTGGTCAGGTCATCCAGGCTCTCAGCCCTTCATGCTCCCGCTGGCCAGGCTGGGCTAGGCCTTGGGGCACCAGGACACTGGTTGCTGAGTGTCCCATCTTGGGCTTGTCCTGTCCCAGTGGCCAGGCCGGGGCACACCTGGCAGCACCTTGCTACACAGGAGCACCAGGAAACAGACCCGGCAGGCACGTGTGCCAGACACTAAGCAAATGCCCCACGTGGGAGCAAGGAGGGGAACACTGGGCTTTCCCCTGCAATGAAATGCCCCAGGAGCCCAGGCTCAGGGAGAATACGGCCCTGGCTCAGCCAGCTGAGACCAAGGCAGGGCCTCTGTGCCTGACCGCACCAAAGGAGAATGACTGCACACTTGGGGAATGAAAGCTGTTCTGGCCAGAGAGCCCCGCTGGACTGGGCAGTGCTCATGGGCACTAATGAACTGCAGCCCATACTGTCCCACCCCTCCTGCAAGCTGGAGTGGGGGGCTGGATAGTGGCCATCAGGGTCACAGTCCTGCATAGCTTCCCCTGCAGGCAGACCAGTGCTGGCTGAGGGAGCATCCCTGGCTCTGGCTGTTGCTGGGCTCCAGGCAGTGAACAGCTGAGGACCCCTGGCCCATTGTTTGCCATAGCTGGCTGGCCCGGGTGCCACAGTGAGAGTCACTGGGCCCTGCACTCGTACCTGCAGCCAGACAGGACTTTCAGCCAGCAGGAAGAAGAGAAGGTTTATCAGGTGACAGGGACACAGCATAGCACAGACTTGTCAGCACAGGAACCAGAAGCAGCCAGCACAAGCCAATTTAGGGAGAGGGTATCCTGAGGCAGCTGAGACTAACTCACACCCAGCAACCGGTTGGTCCCAGTCCTGTAAGCAGCCCTACCTCCTTTGTCCAGCTTCCCAGGCAAAAGGTAAAACTTAAAAAACAAGGAATAGTCTAGCAGCACCTTAAAGACCAACAATTGTGTAGATGGGATCATGAGCTTTCATGGGCACAACCCACTTCAGTGTTCAGGCAAAAGGTGTTACCTGATTGCACCCCTCTTCTGGGCTCATGTTACAGAAAGCCTCAGCCATTGTGTCCCTGCTGGGGCTGAAGCAGCCTCCCTCAGTGAGAGTCACACCCAAAATTCCCATCTAGGTATTGGGCAAGAGAAACTGAGGCACACACATGACAGCAGGGGCAGCCTGAGGCTGGCGGTGGCAGCTGGTGCCCCAGGTGGAACATGCAATCAGCGCCCCTGCCTGCATGGCCATCAATGGCGTGACATCATCATTGGGCGCCCCATTGAAGACGGCACCTTAGGCAACGGCTGAGTCAGCCTATACTCACGGGCCACCCCTGCATGACAGTAGAAATCACATGCAAGATAACAAAGTGAACAGAGCAGATCCATTCACCTCTTCGCACACAGGGACACTCCAAATCCAGGGAATTCCCTGCCCCCTGGATCTGCCAAATGCCTCAGCCCCAGCTGGGAACAGCTGGAGCTGGGGGAAGGGGCCCCCTCAATTGACAGCAAAAGCCTTAATCTGTGGGGCACTAGTTCTGATCTGACTCCAGTGGGATCCGGATGTCTAGAGGGGTTGGGAAATGTGACATGGGGGGCCCCCAGGTGTTGGTTTGACATTGAGTGAGGCCTGGGAGGAACTTGGGAGGCCTGGTGCTGGCCCCCTCTGGGCTCTAACTGCCCTGTCTCTATGCAGGGACCTGATCTCAGTTCCATGATGCAGCCAATCACCACCAGCCTTCTGCTGCTCCTGGCAGGTGAGAAGTGGGGATTCCCTCCAGCCCCCCTGCTGGCCCGGGAGATCCCCCACCTCCCTCTACAGCACCCCCTGCTGGGAGTCCAATGCTATTTTCTCTTTCAGCCTCCTTTCCTGTCCTGAAGGCTAAAGACCCTGTGGGTGAGTTCACTCTCCTGCTGCCAGCATGGTCCTAAGCTGTCCAGGGAGGAGGGTGGGATGGAATAGAGGGGATTCCTGTAGGGCACTTCAGCCTGAGTTGCACTCCTGATAGTGTGGGAAGGGTAGGCGCGTTGGGGAGTCCTGACACCCAGACCCCCAACCCAATGGAGATCCCACTTCCCTGTCGGAGCCATAGATAAAACCCAGGAGTCCTGGCCTGTGACCCTAACTCTTTCTTTTCTGCTCCTGCCAGACACTACAGACCACTTCTTCTATGGTAAGTGCTGCTCCTGCCATCTACCTGGGGTAGGACCCTGCTGGTTCAGCTGGCCTGGTCAAGGGCTGAATTGGCCAGCTAGCCTCGTGCCCTGTCACGAGCAGCTTTTTCTAGGGGATGGTCATGGGGAGCTTGCTGGGGGATGGATTGGGCAAGGGGAGAAAGGTTGGGGATGGGTGGGGGGATTTGATGGGGTCAGGGAAAGAGGGGTTTGGGGGATGTGCTGGGTGGGGAATTTGCTGGGAGAGGGGAGATTCAGGCTGTGGTGCTGTATGGGGGGGATTTGGAGGGGAGGAAGATTTGGGGGACATAATGTGGGGGAAGTTATGAGGTCCAGAGAAGGAGGATTTGGGGGATGTAACGGAGTGTGGGGTGAATCTTGGAGTATGAGGGGGCACAGCTAAGCTGCCCTTCTGCAGCAGATAGTGCTGCTTTGGGGGTCCCCCGGTACAGGCTCTTACAGCTCCTCTTCCCCCAGACTGGCACCGCCTGCGGGTCGGGGGGCTGATCTTTGCTGGCATCCTCTGCACCCTGGGGATCGTTGTGGTGCTCAGTGAGTAGGGCTGGGGAGGGGCTGGAGTGGATGGGGGGGGGGGTGTCCCAGGGCCTTAGGAAGGTTTGGGGGGGGGGTTAGCACTGTACAGGGGTCCCAGTGTCTATGGGGTGACTTGGGGAGTCCCTGTTCCCTGAGAGGGTGTCTTGGCAGCAGGAGAGTGGAGGAGGGGGGCCTTCCCAGCACCTGAAGAGCTTGGAGGTGTCTGCTCTGAGTACCAGTCACTAGCTTGGTGGGGCAGTGATGGGGGAGGGGGAGCTGTTCACAGGCCCCGATTGTATGGGAGGGGTGGCAACTCGGGGTCACTGCCCCTCTGCCACTGGGTTTGTGTCTAACCCTCCCCAACGTCAATCCCCACTTTTTTTTCCTAGGTGGAAAATGCAAATGCAAATTTAACCGCAAAGCCAGGTAGGGAACCGTGCTGGAGGGCATGGAGGGGGGTGGGTTTACACTGGAGATGTGCTCTGAATTGGGGAGAAGGGGGCAGGACAGTGAGGAGGGCACATAGTGGAAGAGCGGGGGGTCAGGCTGGGGTAGGAGGGTCATGACGTTGGAAGGGGGAGTCATGTTCCCCATGCCTATAACCCCTTCTCTCCCGCCTCAGCCGGCGTCCGACTGAGTCCCCCCACCTCATCGCGCCTGGTAAGTCACCCAACCCTTCCCCACTTCCTGGCCAGCAGGGGGGATGTCTTTGGACTCTGGGGTGAGGCTCTAAGCTTGTCATCCCAACCCTAGCGGGGCCCCCTAATGACTGCTGGTGGGTTAGACTCTTAGGACTCTTCCACCCCTCTCCCTCCCATCACCGGCTCCCATGGCTGCTTTGTAAGTGGGTCTCTTTCTCCCCCCATCTCTCCACAGGCAGCGCTAGTAACTGCTGAGCCAGGATGGTGCTGGTGCCAGGTGTGGCCAGGGCTGCCCCCGTCGCTGCCACTGCCCATCTGGGAAAGTGCCGGAGTCTATTCTGCACAGTCACAAGTTCCATTAAAAACGTTTCTGACCTTGAAACTCTGTGTCAGCCCTAGGCCTGTCCCCTATGGGGGGTACTGGCTCCCGTCTGGCCCCAGGGCAGGGACTGGCTAGCTGGGGTGGGACAAGCAGTCTTTTCAATGGCCAAGAGAGACTCCCACCCAGCTGCTCAGTGCCAACTCCTGCCCCCATCTGGGCCCTCGTGCACACTGGCTTTCTCTGGGTCAAGTGGGCAGTTCTGTCACAGGGCTTTCCGTTGGCTCTGAGCACCCTGGCTTCAATCCTGGCCCCCATGCCGCAGGGGAGATGGGCTGCAGAGGGGAGCCCAGTCTCCAGGTCTCTCCTTGCTGTCTCCTGGCAGCGGTGTCTCACTGGCCAGGAGCAGTTCCATCAGGAGAGCGCGGGCATCTTTGGGCTAGCTCACCTGGCGCTGTGGGCCATGGCTGCCCCAAACCTGGGGCTCTGGTTCCCCGGGCAGGCTGGGTTCACCTGCCCTTGTAGCTCCTCTGGCAGCAGAGATAGCCACTGAGCCAGGCCTGCCCCACGCAGATGTGGCAGCTGGGTGCTCAGTGGATAGCTGGGTAGCACTCATGCAAGTCCTTTCTCCCCAGCTTGTGGTGGGGGCACGGACCCTGCTCTCCCCTGGCCCACCCACCTGCTGTACCCATGGGATTCAAGGGGGAAGCCAGGTCCTCATAGACTCAGGCTACGTCTAGACTGGCATGATTTTCCGCAAATGCTTTTAACGGAAAAGTTTTTCTGTTAAAAGCATTTGCGGAAAAGAGCGTCTAGATTGGCACGGACACTTTTCCTCAAAAGCACTTTTTGCGGAAAAGCATCTGTGCCAATCTAGACATGGTTTTGCACAAGAGAGGCCTGATCGCTATTTTCACTATCGGGGCTTTTTTGCATAAAACAGTTTTTAGCTGTCTACACTGGCCCTCTTGCACAAATACATTTGTGCAAGAGGGTTTTTTCCCAAACGGGAGCAGCATAGTATTTGCGCAAGAACACTGACAAACTTACATTAGATCATCAGTATTCTTGCACAAATTCAAGCGGCCAATGTAGACAGCTGGCAAGTTTTTCCGCAAAAGCCATAGACTTTAAGGTCAGAAGGGACCATTTCGATCATCTAGTCTGACCCCCTGCACAATGCAGGCCACAGAATCTCACCTAGAATAATCCTCTCGCCTATATCTCAGATATTGAAGTCCTTGAAACGATGGTTCAAAGACCCCAAGAGGTCCTGTCCTCCCCCACCCCACTGTGCGGCATCAGGCCAGCATGGCTGGACTTGCACGGGCCACTCCACAGCCCAAATCCTGGCAGAGTCGCTGGGCCACTGGGAATGTTTTGGAACCATAGGGAGCCCATATATGCCTCAGTTTCCTTCTCTATTATGCAGTTATCTTGGGGTGGAAGGGCCGGGAGCCCTGCAGGGTGGGGTGAATGGGACGGGCTGAAAGGCCAGAAGTCACATGGAAATTCTGGGGTCTCACCAAGCATCCCCTACTTCACGAGAAGGCGATTTCTCCATCCTCTGAACAGGGGGGAGCAGAATGCTGGGGGACTAGGCTGCCGTGGGAAGGGGCAAACAGTTCTTGGGCAGCAGCCAACAGCACCCAGGCAGTCTGCTCCCCACTCTTCAGTGCTTCCTATGGGCTACTTTAATCTCCTCCCTCCTCAGCTTGCTGGCTCTGGGTACTCTGGGGTAGGAGGGTGCTGGCCAGGTCTGTGCTGTGATGCTCAGCATTGCATCTGCTCAATCCCTCAGTCCCAGTAGTCCTAGCTTCCCCTGCTCCTCTCCCAGTGCCAGGGGTAGAACCCAGGAGTTCTGGCTCCAGCCCTGCCTTGCTCTAACTGCTGACCCCTCCCCCCACTCCCTCCCTCCCAGAGCTGGAGGAAGAACCCCAGAGGCCTAGCTGCCTCCCCATCCCATGCTGTGTTACTTACAGGGCTCTGGCTGGAGGGGAGGGGGGGGGCAGAGGAATGTTCCAGGCAGATTTTTCAGCAGCTGCCTCCCACCTTTGCACCCCTCAGTGCAAGGTGGGCAAGCTGGCTTAGGCTCCCTGCTGCTCCCAGGGGACAGGAGGGGGGCAGGGGAGGGGGTGCATGCAACTGCTGGATATTGACTACCAGGGGAGGCCAGAGTTAAAATTCACCAGCCCATCAGTGCCCATCGGGCTATCAAGTGTTGTTACCCCACCCCAGAGTGTCCCCTTAGACTCCTCTCTCCCCAGCTGTCCTGTCCCCTCCCACCAGACTCTCCGGCAGTGTCCCCTCCTACCAGTCCCTCCCCATGCGCCTTCCTCCCCCCCACCCTGAGACCAGCATCCCGTCTCCTCCTCCCCAGCCCTGCTAGCCGATTAGCCTGCTCTCTCCCCACTTCTCCAGGAGGCGGCCAGCAGCTAAGAATCCCTGGGTGTGGGCCTTGGTCTCACTTTTATTTCCAAGCCAAGGAGTGATTCGTTAGGCAACAGGAAATGCAGTTGCGCCATAACAGGGCAAAGGTAAAGAAAGCGGCCTTTGCCTGCCGGCCCCTGAGCCGCACCCAGGCCGTCTCCTTCCTGTTTTGTAAAAAGGGGAAGCAATGGCAGGGCCCAGAGGCGCTGAGTGAGGCGACCGAACAAGCCACGGGCAGGAGGGGCTCCAGCGTAAACGCAGTTAACTGCACTGGAAACGGGCCAGGAGCCTGACGCCGAGCGTGTGGGCACTGGAGAGATGGGTGATGGGTCATGAACGAAAGGATTGCTTTCCAGAGTGAAAGGCAGGGAAGGGCAGCAAAGGGGTTTCCTGAGGCCCCTGGGAAGTGACTCCTGGGTCTGAAGCCTGGGCCCTGCATGGACATTAGTGGTTTTTAAGGAGTCTTTTAAATGAAGAAAAGTTTGATTACAAAGCTTGTGAAATGGAAAGGGCGCTGAACGGGCCACAGGCGCCGGAGCTTAAGCAAAACCTTTGGAAAGGGGTGAAACAGAGAGTCCATTAAATACACTTTGACAGCTGTACCGGGGAACGGTTCTTAACCGCGCCAAACGCCATTTTAAAGGGGGGGGGTCAAAATAGGATTAAAAGTCCCGCCTGGTGGCCATTGCTGGCTCTGCGCCCTCCTCGTCCTATGGTCTGTGTCCGGTTCTGGGCCCCTAGTGGCCATGGCTGGTACTCTGCCCCCCCTTGGCTACGTTCCCTTCTGGGCCCCCAGTGGCCATGGCCAGTGCTACGTCCCCCTTGGCTATGTCCCCTTCTGGACCCCCAGTGGCCATGGCTGGTACTCCATCCCCCTTGTCTGCAGCCCCCTTTGCCCTCGCGCGATGCTCAGGCACTCAGGTCAATAGTGATGTGCCGGTAGATCTGCGTGTCTCCCTTGAAGCTGGCAGCGAAGACGAAATCCCGCTGGTGGATGGCCAGATGGGCGAAGGAGCGCGGTGCCTGGGTGTTCAGCTCCTGGAGGTGCACAAAGAGGCCGGAACGCGCATCGTAGCGATACACCTGGCTGAAGGAGTAGTCATTGCCCAGCACAGCATAGCGGTGGCTCCCAATGCCCAGTGGCTGGAAGACCATGGAGCCACGTGACGGCATGTGCTGGACATCGCGGAACATGGAGCCCTCCCAACGCATCACCTGAGGAGCAGATAGGATTGTGGGTTATGCCAGAACTGCCAGCAAAGCACAGAGGCTCTTGGGTAATGGCAGACTGGAGGCAGAGAAGAACAGAGATGTTGAGAGAAGAGCATGATGGGAGTGTCTAAGTGAAAGCAGAGCTTGATGGGAGCACTGTGGGGGCAGAAACAAAGAGCAGGATGGGAGTACAGCATGCTTGGATCGGTGGGAGAGTACTGGGAGCAGAGTATGCTGGGAGTGGGGTGCATGCCCGGCACCAGCACTCGCAAAGGGCATGCTGGGCACACTGGGAACAGAGGGCACACGCTGGGTGTAGGGCATGCTGGGAACTGGTAGTGCTTGCTGGGCACACTGGGAACAGAGGTCACATGTTGGGTGCAAGGCAGATGGGGCATGCTGGGAACAGGGAGTGCACATTGGGCAAACTGGGAACAAGGGGTGCACATTGGGTGCAGGGCACACTGGGGACATGCTGGGCAGGATCAGGAGGTGCATGCTGGGCCCAGAGCAGGCTGGGCACATATTGGCCTCGGGATGGACTGGGCACAGGGCATGCTGGGAACAGGAGGTGCAGACCAGGCACATGCTGGGCACACAGTGGTGCTGGTCAGGCTGGACACACGCCAAGCACTAACCTTGGAGTCCCCGATAAAGCGGGTCAGACAGATGTAGACGTCGCCACGCAGGCGGAAGTGCTTGACAGCATAGACATCGTCCATGTCGGGAATGTCTGTGTGGCGCAGGAAGGCACGGCCAGGCCGGCTCCACTGGTAGACCACAGGGCGCTGGGAGCTGCTGGCCAGGATGAGGCTGGGCCGCCCAGCTAGCTCTAGGAACTCCACGTGGGTATCACGGTGCCAGGCATGCAGGGCCTGGTGGGCGTAGAAGCCACGCCCTCCCCAGCGGAATAGCGTGGTGGCGCCTGCCTTGGAGCTGTCAGCCACGGCCAGGAACCAGTCGCCGTCCACCCGGAAGCTAGCCAGTGCATTGGGCTTGCGGATGCGCTGTGGGCCCAGCTCTTGCAGCCGCACAAAGTGCCCCGTGTCCTCCTCCCGGCGCCACACGTGGGAGCCCCCAGCCAGCTGCGCCAGCACCACCAGCAGCCGTCCCTCCACTACCAGGGGCTTGCAGGCCACGGGCGATGAGCCTGAGGGGTAGAGGGACTGTTCAATGCGGGCAGGGTTTGGAGGGTTTTCGGGGAGCAGGGATTGGGGGGGGATCTTCTGGGGTAGGGATCAGAGGGCTGCCCAAGGAGGTTAGAGAGTAAGATAAATGGGGGGGCCTGACTGAGCATGGAAGGGAGAAGGGTTCAGGGAAGCTGCACTGGGACAGGGGGTGAGAGGCTGTCCCTGAGGTGCAGAGCTGGGTTAAGAGGAGCAGGGATCTGCCCTGCAGGGAGAAAGGGGGCAGCTGGTTGATGGTCTGCAAAGAGCAGTGCGAGGAGTGATTTTGGGAGACAGGCTGGCTGGGGACAAGGGTGCAGATGGGGGGCAGGGGGATATCTAGCAGCAGGTGGGGGTGGAGCCATCTGTCAATCACTAATCATAGAAGTCACTGTGGGTGGAGCGCAGGAGGGCTGTAGGGGATCCTTAGTTGTGAGGTGCGGTGCAGGGGGGATGGGCCCTTGCTCACCATTGATGGAGGCATAGGCCCGGAAAGCCCCGTCCAGGTGGTCCCACTCCAGCAGGCTGCAGCGCCCTGCAAAAGGCTGGGCGATTGCCACATGCTGCTCCCCCTGGTACCAGAAGGGCTCCACCGACAAGGCCTGGAAGGGCAGCGACTGGAACAGTGCCAGCGCTGGGGTAGGCAGAAGTTAGATGGGAGGGCAGCTGGACAACTGGGATCATCCCCAGCTCTGTCTTCACCGTGGCCTCCCATGCTAGCCTTGAGACAATAGAATCCAGAAGTTCTAGCCCCGCACCGCCACCCGCTGTAACCACTAGGCCATCCTCTCCTCCTGGGTCCAGGGATAGAACCCAGGAATTATGGCTCCCAGTCCCCCTTCCCCCAGTGCCCACACTAACCAATGGGCCTGCGAGGTCTGGAGACAGAACCTTGGGGCTGAGTCCCACCAGACATTGGGCTGAGATGCAGGGAGGGCCATTATCTAAGAAGCATTTTCCCTTCAGATAGGTGGGTTTGTCCTGCGCGGGGCGGCTGGGGAACAGTAAGATATCAGTATCAATGGGTGGCTTGCTGGCCCCGTACCAGTGGTGATGCAGTCGAAGTCCTGGAGGTGCAGCTGGCTCAGTCGGGTACCGTTGAGCTCAGTGGGGCCCTGGCACTCGCCCAGCTCTGCACTGGCATTGGTGCTGTCCAGCCACTCCACCAACCACTTGATCCTGCAGTCGCAGTGGAAGGGGTTCCCCCGTAGGTCCCTGGTGGTGAGAATGGGGCATATGGAGCAGGGGGCGGAGCCAGGCAGCAAGGCCCTTCTCTGCCCCACCCCACCACTGCACCTCCCCACTCATTTCTTCCTTCTCTTTTCAACCTACCTCTGCTCTCCCCTCCTAAACTCCTGCCCCGTGTCTCACTGCTGCCCCCACCTCCCCCACTCCCACCCCCATTCTTACTGCTGCTCCCACTCCTTCCCCAGTTCCTCCCCCAGTCCCACCACTGCCCCCGCCCTTCCCCACTCCCACTTCCCTTTTCCCACTGTTGCCCCAACTCACACATGGGTGAGGGCATCCAGGCCCCGGAAGAGGTGCCGTGGAAGTGTCTCCAGCTGGTTGTGTGCCAGGCTCCTGCGGGAGGGATGTTAGACATGGGCCCCATATCAGGGCCTTTTCCCTCTGGAGATGCTTGCTCCCATCTGACCTCAGAAGGGTCCAAGTGTGGGGGAAGGGAGATGGGCTGTCAGCACGTGGGGAGATGAGGGTTCCATCGGGTATTATACCATGGGGGGGCTCACAAAAGTGAGGAGGTCCCTTGGGGATTCCATCAGGATAAAGTCAGGGTCTCTGGGGAGGTGTCAGTGCCAAGGGATTGTGATATCTGATGCCATTGCAGTGGGGCACCAGGGCTAGGTGTTGGGGTGCCTGGGGGGTTCTGTCAGTGTTGAAGTGAGGAGTGTTAGGGGGGACCAAGGGGGTCAGAGTTAACCTCTTTGCTCCAACACTGACAGAACTCCCCAGGCGCCCTGACACCTAACCCTGATACCCCACTGAGAAGACAGAATCTGTTGTGGGGTACTGGGGTGACCAGAGTATGTCAGTACTGGGAGCTTGGGAGCATCACAGGTTGGTGCAGTGCTGGGAAACTGAGGGGGATGCGGTCACCAGGGACTGTCAGTGCTAAGGAAGGGGTGGGGGGGAATCGCTGGTGCTTGTCAGTGCTGGGGGTTGGGGGGGTGCTGGGTCTGTCAGTGCTGGGGGTTCAGGGGGAGTTTCTGAGTGTGTCAGTGCTGGGGGTTGGAGGGTTGCTGGGTCTGTTGGTTCTAGGAGTTTGGGGGATTGCTGGGTTTGTCAGTGCTGGGGGTTGGGGGTGTTGCTGGGTCTGTCAGTGCTGGGGGTTCAGGGGGAGTTTCTGAGTGTGTCAGTGCTGGGGGTTGGAGGGTTGCTGGGTCTGTTGGTTCTAGGAGTTTGGGGGATTGCTGGGTTTGTCAGTGCTAAGGGTTGGGGGTGTTGCTGGGTCTGTCAGTGCTGGATATTGGGGGGCTGCGAGGTTTGTCAGTGCTGGGGGTTGGAGTGTTGCCGGGTCTGTTGGTGCTGGGGATTAGGGAGTTGCTGGGTCATTTGGTGCTGGGTGTTCGGGGGAGGGGGTTGCTAAGTCTGTTGGTGCTGGAGGTTAGGGGGTTGCTGGGTCTCTTGGTGCCAGGAGGCCAAGGGACCATGGGGTTGTGTGTGTTACTTACAGATGCACAAGCCCCTTGAGGCCCCGCAGCGCATTCTTGGAAATGGAGCCCACCTTGTTGTTCTCGATGAACCTGCAGGGAGTGGGGGCGGGGGCTGTCAGTGGGTTGCTCCCCACTCCGCTCCCTGCTCTCCTCTACCCATGTGCCCCTCGCACCCCTCCTCATTTCCCTCTTCCCACAGTCCTATCCCCTGATGCTCTCCCTCTTGTGTGCCCTCTGTCTCCCCTGGTGTGCCCCTCACTCCCTTGCCACTCCCTTTACCCTGCCCCTCTCCCACTCCTGTCCCTGTGCTGAACCCCTCTTGCACACCCACCCCACCCGTCACACACTCACAGATACTCCAGGTGCAGGAGTCCCACGAAGGCGTCATCTCGGATCAGCCCCAGGGTGCTAGCTGTAAATAAGCTGGGAGAGAGGGAGCATCAGCATACAGCATGAACCTGAGCTATTGATGCCCTCAATCCTTCTGCAGCCCCTGCTCCCCACGGAAAGTCTTGCCCTTGCTCAAGGAGGGGAGTGGGGCCTTATGGTTAGAGTAAGTGCGGACTAGAGAGGCCAGGACTCGGTTCCTTCCCTCGCTCTGCCACAGACCTGCTGGGTAAATCTGGGCAAGTCATTTCCCTGCTCTGTGCCTCAGTTTCCCCTTCCCCATGTGTCTTATAGATAGTGACCTCTGTGTGGCCTGGCCTAACTTTCGCTGTGTCTGGATAGCCCCCCAGGCCCAGCTGAGGACTGTGAGCATTCCTGGGACAATGCTGTGTGCCTGGTCCTCCCAGCTACCCCTTAGAGCAGCACTCCTCCATTTGCACACTCGCTTCCCTGCACGCGCTGGCTGACACCCCCATTTGCACACTCACCCCTCCCATGCACATAGACATTTTCACGCTTATACTCCCTCTGCATAGACATGGCCCCATTGAACACTAGTGTGGTGGGGAATTGGTCTCCTTACAGCAGCTGCAGGGTTGGTGTCTGCAGGAAACTTCCCTCTCGCAGCTCAGTGAATCCTGATCGCACCAGGGATCTGGGGAGAGGAGATTGGATATGAGGGGGCTATCGGTCAGCACCAGCATGGGTGCAGCATGGCACCCAGCACCACTCCACCCACAGCTCCAGAGCCAAGTCCAGAACCAGCACCAACTTCCAAGCAGAACCAGCACCACCATCAGGAGCAGAACTGGCACTAATGTGAGACCAGAACCGGCTTTGCAGCAGTCGCAGAGTGACTCAGAGCCAGCCTAGAACCGGACCCGACCAACAGCCTCCTGCCAAGCCTGGGTTCAACAGCAGCATGGC
This sequence comes from Pelodiscus sinensis, assembly GCF_052426305.1. Lineage (NCBI taxonomy): Eukaryota > Metazoa > Chordata > Testudines > Trionychidae > Pelodiscus > Pelodiscus sinensis. Next base: position 19,645,271 of record NC_143073.1, read on the forward strand.
AAGAAGCAGCCTGGAGGCCTGAGCTGAAGCCAGCAGGGAGGCATATTCATCAGAACAGTGGGGCTGATAGGTGGGCTCATTTCAGAGCCCCAACAGACGCCTGCTGTCACACACCCAGCTACTTTACAGGAGTGAGGCGGTGGCTCTGGCCCATACGAATGGTTCTGTTTCTTTCCAAGTTGCTGTGAGGAGCACCATTTACCGCTGGGCAGAGGTGACAGTAAACGGGTGGCTCTGGTGCACAGCTGGCTGAGCTGTGGCAAAAGCCAGCAGGGAGCTATTGAAAGAGCTGGCAGGACCCAGATTGCAATAGGAAAAGACTTGTAAGAAATGTGAAGTTACTTTCACCCCTGCCTCTGGGCACATGAACAGTGTGAGCCAGGCAGAGGCACCTTGGGAATCCGCTGGTCTCCCACAGCCAGTTCAAGAAAGAGGTTGGTAAATTGCGGAGGGCTCAGAGAAGAGCCAGGAGGGGATTAAAGGCTCAGAAAATGCAGGTCTCCATCGACGTAGCTGAACACAGAGCAGGCCCAGTGGACATGATCCCTGGCTAGAGACACTTAGCAACATCCAGGAAGATCAAATATGGCCCAAGAGCTGGAAAATGAAGCAAAACACATTCAGGCTGGAAACAAGTGACATATTGCTAACAGCGAGACCCACTAACCATGAACCCAGGTCACCGGATTCTTCCTCGCTGGCAACCTGGAAGCCATGGCTGAACAGTGCAGAACAAAACAGCCCTGCTCTGGTGGTGGCTTGGGGCCATACTCTGGCCTGGGAAGCCCACGAGATGTTCAAGTTCCCTCCTGTCTTGGAATCTGGGATGCAAGGTAGAACCAGGAGCTTCTTGGTACTGAGTCAACACCACCATCCCAGCATGAGTGGTACCAGAACCAGTGCCAGAGCCCCTATCAACGGGACACTGTGAACCTGGCCACCAGCCGTGTCCCACCAAAACCAGCTCAGTCCAAAGGCCCAGTGCAGACCTATAGTGAGCCAGGGAATGGCCCAGCACCAGCACCTTAACCAGAACAGTCAGAAACATCAAAGCAGAACCAACAGCAGAACCAGCACCAGCATAGACCAGAACTGCTGCCAGAACCAGAACCAAAACCAGACCCAGAGCCAGCACCAATGTCAAACCAGAGCCACGGAGAGAACCAGACCTACCATCGAAGTGCAAACACTGAAGTGGCACAGACACTTCCAGGGAATGGCACCAGTACCAGAATCAGCATCCCACCAGCCTTCCTCCCTCCCGTCGTCTCCACGGGCAAACAGACCAGAGCCAGGCACAGCAATGGAACTGGCTCTGGTGAACCCGACAAACCCAGTCCCGTTGAATTAGAACCAAATGAAAGCACAACCCCTTCAAGATCCAGGGCACAGCGGGGAGGCAGGGGTGGCAGAATGCTGCTGGGGGCTCTTACAGAGAGGTGATGTCAGGGGGCAGTCCTCGGGGAACCCCGTCTGTCCTGTCACATAGTGCGTTGTCCTGGATGCAGCTGCAGCTGATAGGGCATTTCCGCCGGGGGGCCCGGTGCCGCTCACCACTCCCAGCTGCCAGAAGCAACACCGCAACAAGCAGTGGGGCACAGGCCCTGCAGAGCCCCCCTCTTCCCACAGCAACCCATGGTGACCCCCAATCCATTGTTTGGCCAAGGAGCATGGGAATTGACTGCTCCCAATACAGTCCTGAGACCCCCTCCCTACGAGGGTCCTTCTACGGACCCCTGAATTCCTGATTCTTTCAAGGAAATTCTCTACCTATGTACCCCACACCTGTCACTCTATTTACACCTCTGTCCCTCTGTCTACCCCTCTATCTACCCCCGCGTGTCCCTCTGTCTACCTACCCCTGCGCATCCCTCTATCTACCCTGTGTCTACCCCTCTATCTACCCTTCCATCTACCCCCCACACGTCTCTGTCTACCCCGTGTCTACCCCTCTATCAAGCCCCACATGTCCCTCTACCTATCCCCACACATCCTTCTATCTACACTGTATCTACACCCGCATATCTATCTACCCAGTGTCCACCCCTCTATCTACCCTGAATGTCCCTCTGTTTATCTTGCTTGTCCCTCTCTCTACCCTTCTATCTAGCCCCACACGTCTCTCTATCTACCTTGTGTCTACCCCTCTATCTACCTCTGTATCTACCCCTCTTTCCCTCTCTCTATCCCCGTATCTATCCCTCAGTCCATTTAGCCTCTGCCCCTCAGCCTGTCCCTGCACGCCCCTCTAGCTGTCCCGCTGTCTCTCCATCCATTTGTGGCTCTCCCGCTGCGATCTCGCTCAGTCCGTGTATAGTGCCCCAGCTCCCTCGTCCCGCTGTTCCTGTGTCTGGCCGGCCCTCCCTCTGTGAGTGGCAGTGCTGCCAGCCAATCGCCAGCCGGAGACGGTGCAGCGGGTGTCTCTGTGTGTGTGTGTTGACTGGGGAGGGGCCATAAGTCAAGACAAGAAGGGGGCCAGCTCAGCACAACGGCTGGGAGGAGGAGCTGGGCACCGGGACTCCTGGGTTCTAGCCCAGATCTGGGAGAGAAGGGCTGTAGTGTGCTGGGAAGGGGGGTGTCTCGGTGCCTGGACTGCTGGGTTCTAGCCCAGTTTGGGGGAGGGGTTACTGAAAGCCGCACTCCTGGGGGCCACAAGGAGTGGAATCTAGGGGCAGAGTGCCGGGACTCCTGGGTTCTTGCCTTGGGAAGGCTGAGCAGTGTTTGTGTCAGAACTGAAGCCCGGTGAGTCACAGAAACAAGCCATGGGCTGGAGTGAAGACTCCAGGGTCACCCTCCGATCCTGGGAAGGGAGCTAGCTGATGAGACATGGCCTACAGTACCCACAAAGAGTCATCTCCCTCTGCCCCAGCAAGCTGTGCTCACAGCCAGCCCAGCTCGCTGCAGCTACAAAGAGCTGACAGGTGGTGTCAGTAGTGTTCAGAGTGAACATCCAGGACTGGACTGGGACTGCAGACTCCTTTCATACATCTTCTGTTCACCCTCTGCTGGCCTGGGCTGTCAATTACCAGTAATGGGACACCTTCCCCCCCCCCCCCCCAGAGACTGAACCCAGAAGTCCGGACTCCCCCCTCCCTTGCTTTGATTGCTGAATGACCCAGGTTCCCCTCATTGATTGCATGGGAGGGGCCATTACACTAGGGCTGCGTCTAGACTGGCAAGTTTTTCTACCCAGCTGTCTACACTGGCCGCTTGAATTTCCGCAAGAACACTGACTTCTACTGTCTGAAATCAGTGCTTCTTGCGGAAATACTATGCTGCTCCCGTTCGGGCAAAAGTCCTTTTGCGCAAAAGGGCCAGTGTAGACAGCTGAGATTTGTTTTGCACAAAAAAGCCCCGATGGTGAAAATGGCGATCAGGGCTTTTTTGTTCAAAAGTGTGTCTAGATTGGCATGGACGCTTTTCCGCAAAAAGTGCTTTTGTGGAAAAGTGTCTGTGCCAATCTAGACGGTCTTTTCCACAAATGCTTTTAATGAAAAACTTTTCCGTTAAAAGCATTTGCGGAAAATCATGCCAGTCTAGATGTAGCCTAGGAGGCTCCCTCTCCTCCCTGAGGACTTCTGGAGGTGCATCTAGACTGGCATGATTTAGTGCAAATACTTTAATGGAAAAGTTTTTCCGTTAACAGTATTTGCGCAAGAGAGCATCTATATTGGCAAGTGCCTTTGCGCAAAAGATTTGCTTTTGCACAAAAGCATCTGTGCCCAGTATAGACGCGCTTTTGCACAAGAAAGCTCCGATGGCCATTTTAGCCATCGGGCTTTCTTGCGCAATAAATTAAGGTGCCTGTCTACACTGGCCCTCTTGCGCAAGTATTCTTGCATAAGAGTGCTTATCCCTGAGCGAGAGCGTCAAAGTATTTGCACAAGAAGCACTGATTTCTTACATTAGAACGTCAGTGTTCTTGCACAAATTCTCATGGCCAGTGTAGACAGCTGGCAAGTTTTTGTGCAAAAGCAATTGCTTTTGCACAAAATCTTGCCAGTCTAGATGCACCCCTGGAGTTGCCCCAGAGACAAAGAAAGCCTCAGAGAAGGCAGGGCTCCTGGCTAGCTAACCTCCTCTGGCCAAGAAGCACCCCTCTGCTCCAGGCAGGGAATGGGCCTTTCCCCCTGGGAGAGCCTTGAGGGCTTGTTAGAGTGAGGATGGGGACTGGGAGTCAGAACTCCTGGGTTCCAGCCTCTGCTCTGCAAGAGAAGTGGAGTCTTATCTTTGATGGTGGGCTGGGAGTCAGGACCCCAGGGTATTCCCTGCTCCAAACTCTGCCTTTCTTCTCCCAGGCTGGTTCCTAATCTTGCTGGCATCACAGCTGCTACCCCTCGCCCAGAAATGCCTGGTCAGATGCTTAGCACCAGGGGTGGGTTGAGGGGGAGGCCAGGGGACAATGGGCCCAGCTGTCTGGCTGCCTGCCAGTCCCTGGCAGTGGGATCCCAGCCTGGAGCTGGCATTTCCCTCACACAGGGGCCTTTGTCCTGTGAAGAGGAGGGGGGGAATTCTGGAGAGTGGGTGGTGGAAACACCCTCTGCAGGGAGGTGCTGGGGCATTGGCGGGGTGAGGAGGAAGGAGGCTGCAGCTGGGCAGTGAGCTTGGAGGTGTGAGCAGTGTTGAGGGGGCTATCCGCTGCTGGAGGGGACAAGCTTTGCTCTGTGTGTCCTGATGCCCCTACTAGACAGGCCAAATTCTGCTGTGGGAGGAGCACCCTGTACTTTCTTCCTGAGTGGAATTGTGAGCAAGAACTAAGAATCTGGACTCCCAGCCCCCCTGCTGTAACCACTAGACCTCACTCCCCTCCCAAGGTTTGAGCTCCCATGTAACTTGGCTGTACTAAGGGAGTAAGGAAGGCTTAGTGGCCTGCCATGGTGTGTGTGTCAAAGAATGGTAGGAATCTCATTAGGGTTAATGACCAGCTGAGTTCTTTCCTTCCTGCTGAGGATCCCAAAACATAAAGTTATTAACATTATAATGCCCCCCCCCAGAAACATGACCTCTCCCCTCCATAGAAACAGCTGGATTTTGAGCTTTGCATGGATTTGATTCCACATATGCAAGACAGTTGAGGACACACAATGCCACAGGGTGTGTACCAGTGAGAGGCAGTCACTGGGGGACGGGGTGTATGCTGGGGAACAGCTGTTTAAGAAAAGTCCTAACCAACCAGTGTCAACCAGGAGGCAGAACAAAGGCAGAGTAAACTGGGCTCTGACCTGGACACTAGGGTTCACAATCCAGCTTAGCCTATCAAACTGTTCTCATGCCTCAGGCTCTTTACTGGCCATGAAGGGCAGGTCCATGTCTGCCCTCAACTTGGAGGGGTGCAAGGAGTAGCAGGAAAATCTTGGCCACCCGCAGTTCAATGCTACAGGGCGGCAGCAGGGCAACCCAAAAGAAGGAAGCTGGCCGGAGCCATCCCCCCGAAGGCTTGCCCCAGGCCCTCTCTCCAGCTTCACCATGGCCAGTCCACAGCCAGGAGACAGAATTCACCTGGTCATGCTGGCATGACCCCAGCCACACCCTGACACATTGTCACCCTGACAGCCACACCCATATGATGTCACACTGACATGCTGTCACCACAGCAGCTACACAGATACCCCAACACACTGAAACGCTGTCACCCCAGCACCATGATACTCAAACACACGACATACTGTTACCCCAACAGCTTTACCACTATCCTGACACTGACATGCTGTCACCCCAATAGCCACAAAGACACCCCAATACACGGACACTGTCAGCTGGCATACTAACATACTATCACACTGACAACCCCACCAGTCTCCCAACTGTCATAGTGATACCATGACACTCTGACATATTGTCACCCTAACAGCCATAGAATACTCTGACAGCCACACAGATACCCTGACAGGTACACCGAAACAAAAGACAGGACTATGTAGCACTTTAAAGACTAACAAGATGGTTTATTAGGTGATGAGCTTTTATGGGCCAGACCCACTTCCTTGGATCAAATTGTGGAAGAAAATTGGCATGACCATATATACCAAAGGGATACAATCAAAAAAAGTGAACACATATAAAAAGGACAAATCAAATTTCAGAACAGAGGGGGGATGACGTCTGTGAGCTAATGATATTAGAGGTGATAATTGGGGAAGCTATCTTTGTAATGGGTACAGTAATTCGCATCTTTAGACACACTGGGCACTGTCACCTAACAGCCACACTGATACTCCAACACACTAACACACTGTCACCTTGATATTCCATCACACTAACACTTTGTCACCAATATCCTATAGCCACACCTTTACCCCAACACAAAGACACACTGACACCCCGACAGCCGCACCAACACACAGCCCCTTCCGCACACTGTCACATGCCACATCGACACAGGATCACCGACACAGTGATACAAACACACCCATCCCGCACAGGGCTGCTCGGTCTCACTCCGCCCAGATCCCGCTCTGGGGAAGCAGCTGTAAATTCAGCCTGAATTGACAGTCCCCCCCCCCTTTCCTCTCTGTCCCCGACCCCTCGGCTCCTCCGCCCATCGCCTGCTCCCTTCCCCCATTCCCTCAGTCCCTCCCCGCCCCCCGCCCCCGCCCCTCCCCGGCCCGGACCGCGGGCGGGGCGCTCCCCGCTGTCCGGCCCCGCACTCTGCGGCCGAGCGGGCGGACAGTTGCCGGGCAGCGGGGTAAGAAAGGCCGGGAGAGGGGGGCTCGGCTGGTTTCGGGTCAGCGGGAGAGGGGGCGCTGTTGCCAGCGGGGGGGGGGGGGGTTGCCACGAGGGACTCCGAGGGGGTGTAATCCCGGGGGTCGATGGGTTTAGTCCCGGGAGGTGTAACAGGGGGTTCTCTCCAGGGGGTCTTACGCGGGACTCCGCTCGCAGGGAGACAGTCTGAGCCCGGGGAGGTTTGGGGCGATTCAGGGGGGCGGAGGGGTGCGGAGGATACTCCAGCATCCGGGGGAGTTTGGGGTGTTCAGGGTGGCCCCCATCCCTGCCCCGGGCCATCTGACAGGTCTGGCCGGAGGCTGTTGTACCCATGGTGGATCCATCTCCCGTGCGTGGGAGGCAGCTCCCCCTTCTGGATTTCAGGGGGCTCCCCATAGCCAAGTCCAGCCATGACAGCGGATCCCTAATTCCTCCTCCCCAGAGGCCAATGGTGGGACAAATGGCCTCATGCTTTGGACCAAGACACTCCCATGGCCTGTCCTGTCCCACTGACCCGGCTCCCCAGGACCTCCCTCAAGGTGCCCCTGGGGGGTTCTTTCCAGTGGGTAACCAGTGCTGAGAACATCCGTGAGCACAAGGGGGGTGAGGAGAGGGTTCCAGGAGAGGGCTGGGAAGAAGGGGTTGTGGGGCAACAGGGGTAGGAGAAGGGGGCTGGCTGTAGGAGGGCTCAGAGGAGGGGGTGGAGCTGAAAGTGGCTGTGGGAGCAGAAGAGGGGGGAGGTATATTGCACAGGGTGAGGGGTCCTGGGATCCTCCTCCCATCCTGAGCCAAAGAGCCCCTCCATGTCCCAGCCTGTCACAGAGCTGTCCTAGCAGCTGGTGTGGGAGTCAGAGGTAGAATCCAGCCACTCTGGGCTCTCAGCAGCCCCAGGCCTCCTGCCCCAGTCTGGGTTTGGGCCAGTCACAGGTAGGAGGATTCTGGGGCCAAGGTCTAAGCCCAGGCCAGGTGCCCTGCTGGGGCTAGCAGTGGCCTGGGCCTGGCTGAGCTGTGAGCTGAGTGGTGGGTACTGCATGCCAGGGCAGCTGAGTCAGGAGTATTTATACTCCACTGCCACGGGGCCCGGGTATATTTAGCCAGGCAGCTGGGGAGCGCAGAGACCCAGGAACCCCAGATGGGGCTAGAGGCAGGATCAGGCAGCTCTCATAGGAGAGGGGACACAGATAAGGTGAGTAGGGGCCCTAGAATCCACTCTGCTCCCAGAGACAGGAGAGAACCCAGGAATCCTGACTCCCAGCCCTCCCAGATAGTCACACCACACAGGTCTCTTATCGAGAGCTCCCACCCTGTCTAGGGCTTGTCAGGCAGCCAGCTCAGCCGAATTTAGATGCCTTAATCTCTGCCCCTGAGCCAGTCCCTGCAGCCACGATAACACCCTGTCCTGCCCGTGAGAGGCCAAGCCTGAGCACAGGGGTAGGTGCAGGGAGTGGCTATGGGCCTGAGAGTCACCAGCAGAGCTGGGGAGAACAGGGCAGGGCTGTGAGTCGGGCGTGAGGGGCCCTGGCAAAGCTGGGGGTGCAGGGCTCGGCTGGCAGGGGCTGCAGGTCAGGACTGAGGGGCACTGGCAGAGTTGGGGGGAGCCCAGGGCTGGGCTGGTGGGGGGCCCTGGTAGAGCTAAGGGTGGCAGGATAAGAGAGGTGTGGGTGAGGTGTGAGGGGCCCTGGTATGGTCTGGGCGGAGGCAGGCCTCCGGGATGTTAACGTCTAGTGGCTGTGGGACAGGCAGGCTGGAATGTTCTCCGCTCTGTGAGGAGTGTGGGGGGGAGGGGGGCACGCAACGCTGGAGGAGGGGGGGGGCGTAACTCGGGGTTACAGGTGTCTAGTGCCAGGGATTAGGCTGGCAAATGCAAATCCCCTGGGTTAACTCTTATTGGCTGCAAACAAGGGACAGAGGTGGGTATTTAAACCCCCCCATATTTCAGCAGGGGGCTCGAGACCACCAAGTTTCTTAGTCCCCTTCCTGCCATGAGTCACTGCTGGCAGGTTAGAGCAGGGGCTGAGAGCCCAGACTCCTGGGTTCTCTGCTGGCTCTGGCAGGGGAGTGGGGTGAAGTGGTTGGAGGGGGCACTGCTGTGTGGCTGCAGGCCGAGCAGCACAGGGCGCGAGAAGTGGGGGAGCCAGCCCACCTCCTGACATGAAGGGAGCAGAACCCTGGGCAAGGCTGGTGGGACGCAGTGTCCAAAAGATGTGAGGCTGGGCCCACTCACCTGCACTGGGGACCCCAGGCTTGGGAAGGGGAGGCAGCATTACCATTTGCAAACACTGCTCAGCAGGCTGAGGTTGTGTGGGTGGGAACGGGACAAGGCCACACCTCTCTAGGGCAACAGACCTTTGGCCCCCCAGCAGACCCAGTAGGCTGGGACTAGATGTGAGTGACTTGGCCCTGCCCCCAACCGTCCATGGACTGTACCCCTGCCAGAGCCCCTCTCCAGTACCCCCAACCCTACCACATCCCCTCAACCACCTCACTTCTCCCCCCAATACCTCCCAGCCCTTCCACCTCTGAACCCTCCCTGCTGCCACAGCCCGACTCCCCTTAGCACTACCATGGCCCCCTGAACCTCCACACTCAGACTACAATCCCAGCTCCCCCCCCAAGTCCCCCACACTCCCCTACCTGTGCCGCAGCCCCACTCTGCCCCAGTCTCCCACACCACCCCCAGTATCTCCCAGCCCACCATCCCAGTGTCTCCCCATCCCAGCCCTGCCTTGCCACAGCTTGGCTGTTCCTGGGCTATCCCCTCCACTATGGCAGGGACGCTGACCTCCTGTCGCTTGGTGTCTCAGCAGGACAGACATGGGGTCCTGGATCCTGCTGTTGTTCTTCTGGGCCCTGCTGGGAGCAGCCAGTGCTGGTGAGTGCTAGGGGAAGGAGAATGCAGGGGAGCTCCCTGAGTGTGCCCCTGGGGATAGAACCCAGGTGTCCTGGTGCCCAGCCCCCTGTCCTCGCCACAAGACTCTCCCCTCCAAGCTGGGGGGAGATCCCAGGTGTCCTGGCCCTACAAGTGGTGCACTGACCCCTAGATCATAGGCAGGGTGCAGGGAGATGGCCACACCCCACCCCCAGTTTGCAGGGTTTAGGGTTTGCAGTTTGGTTCACTAGCCCTGTCTGCTCCCTCCCACCCCCACCCCATCCAGCCCCGCTCTGCTCCAGCTGCTCCCTGAGTCCAGCCAGGGGTCATGGGCACCGACTTGCAATTTGGAGCCCAAATTGCAGTCAAAAAGCTCCGGGCACCTGCTCGGTTGGGGGGGGGGGAAGCGGTGGACAGGGGAAACTGGCAGTGTGGGGAGCACAGTTTGGGGGGTAAGGGGGAATCCCAGCAGTGGGGAAATTCCAGCAGTAGGGGAGAGGGCAGTTCAACAAGCTGGGGGTGGGGTGGAAGAAATCCTAAGAGGGGGAGGAATCCCAACAGTGCGGAAAGCAGTAAACTAGGATTCAGAACCGTGGGTTCTAATCCCATCTGTGTCTGATACACCCCCTGGGAGCCTGGCATCTGCTCCCTACCCCCTGAGCTAGCCAGGCCTGGGAAGATAGAGAAAGTAGGGCTGAGCTCTAGTGGCTCAACATGTGGTGCCAGGAAGGGGTACCCAGTCTGTGGGGGGGGGGGGCGCTGGGGTGAGTGAAGCGTTAGACCATCGTCCTAGTGCTGACTGCCCAGGGGTGGGGGGATTTTTGCATGACATTTTGCCCAGGGCTTTTCATGCTAGGCCAGCCCTGCAGGCCAGGACTCCTGGGTTCTGCTCAAAGCTTGGGAGTGGGGTACAGTGCTTAGAGTGTGTATGCAGGTGCCTGGGGCCAAAGCGCACACCCTGTCCCTGTAGCAGCTCTGAATTCTAGGACAGAGGGATCCTTAACGTCCTTCTCTCTCTCTCTCTCTCTCTCTCTCAGAGCCTCCCAAGGAGCATGACCCCTTTAACTATGGTGAGTTGAGTGGTGTCAGGGCAGCCAGCTGAAGGGCCGGCCCAGGAGTTGGCCTCTGTCCGGAGTGGGTGAGAAGGTGGCTGCCTGGGGCACTGGGATTAGGTCTCTTTGGTGCGGACTGCAGGCACTAGGGGGCAGCAGCAAGGGACTGGGATAACAGCAGGGGCAGTAAAACAAAAAAAGCAGTCATGTAGCACTTGAAAGACTAACAAGATAGTTTATTAGGTGATGAGTTTTCGTGGGGCAGACCCACTTCTTCCGATCGTATTCTGAAAGCGAATTGGCATGACCACTATATAACAGAGGGATACAATGAAAAAAGTAAAAAAAATTACAAACCAACAAATTAGCTACATCAGCAAGGCCTAGCCCTTCCTGCAAGGTGTGGCAGGGGCACACACACATGCATGCTGGTTGTGTATCAGTGTGTCTCTCTGGGGGAGTGGGGGAGGTTCCTCCTCCCCCTGACCCCATGTCTCCCCCCAGACTATCAATCCCTGAGAATTGGAGGCCTCATTTTCGCCGTCATCCTCTTTCTGCTAGGAATCCTCATCATCCTCAGTGAGTATTCAGTGCTCCCCAGGGGGAACCTCCCCACATCCTGATCCCTGCTCAGGTCTGGATTGGAGCCAGCGTCCCCTAGGGGGAAAGGCCCCGTGTCACATCCTCCTGAGTCAGCCAGTCCCTCAGTCAGGGTACATCTACACCAGTGTCTCTCAACCAGTGGTACAAGTACTAGAGAGAAGTCTGGGGGGTATATTAACACAACTGAAATTTGGAGAAAACTGAATTTTTGTGTTAAGTTTTACAGCACTTTATTACTTTTGTACTTTTTACACCAAAAATTTAAACGCCCGCCTGACTATGATTAAGTTGTTTAAACGAATGTGTTGCACTGATAGAAAATAATTTGTGTAGGTACTGGGGGTACTTATAATTTTTTTTAAAAATGGGTACTTTATAAAAAAGTTGAGAAATACTGGTCTACACAACAGGGCAAAAGTTGAACTAAGGTATGCAACTTTAGGTATGTCAATTGCATAGCTTAAGTTGAAATAGCTTAATTCGGCTTTTGGAGCTGTCTACAGAGCAGAAAGTTAAGGAAGAACACTCTTCCTCTGACTTCCCTTAGTCCTGGTGAAATGAGGGTTACCGGAGTCGGAGACTCCTCCAGCTCGCCATTATTTCGAAAGAAAGAAAGAAAGATGTGTGGTCTAGACACGTGTTTTGTAATTTTGTAATAATGTCAGATATTCCAAAATGACGCTGCTGTGTAAACGCACCCTCCAAGAGGAGGAGTCTTTTGGGGGACTAGGATGCTGCCCAGCACTTTGACTCCAGCACTACATCTGCTCACCAACCCCCACTGATCCACCAGCACAGTTGTGTTAACCTCTCGCTGCTCAACCTGCTGCTACTCAGCACCACTCCAACCCACCAGGGCCCACTCCCCTCCTGGAATTCCTAGCTCCTAGCTCCCCTCCTGCTGCATCCTCGGGCCATCTCACTGCTGGATATTTACTGTGTTTTATGTTGTCTAGGTCGCCGCTGCCGTTGCAAATTTAACCAGCAACAAAGGTAAATTGCTCCCCCCATGCATCTGAAGACTGGGCTAGCAGGGGGCTGCAGGTCAGGAGGAGGGGCACTGGCAGAGATGGGGAAGAGGGGAACCTATTTCTGGGTAGCAGGAGGTTGTGGGTTAGAAGTGAGGGGCACAGGCCAAGCCAGAGGGAGATACGGGGGCCCATGTAATGCTGCTGTCCCCCCAGGACTGGTGAACCAGACGAAGAGGAAGGGACCCTCCGAAGCTCCATTCGTCGTAAGTATTAGTGCCCCACAGCTTCCCCCAGGGCTGGATTAATACCTGGGTCCACTGGCCTAAGGTTGGAACATGGCAGCAGGGAACAGTGTTATTGGCATGCAGGAGGCACAGGGCGGCAGTTATGGGGGGGGCACAAGGAAGTGGTTGAGGATATGGGATCCACAGGATGGGGTTGGGTGTGCATGGGCCACAGGGCAGGAATTGGGGGTTGAGGACACAGGGAAAGAGTTGGGGGTTTAGGGACAAAGTGCCGGGTGAGGGACATGGGGGGGGCACAGGGCGGGGCTTAGGAGTGCAGGGGGAAAAGACCAGTTTTAGGATGTGGAGTGCGCAGTGAGGGAGCTTTGTGCATGGGAGGGACTGGAGAAGTGGGGAGAGGGCTGAGGGGAATACAGTGCCAGGACTATGGACACATTGGGTCATGGAGACCACAATACGGGGTTTGGGATTCAGGGACATAGTGCTGGGGCCACAGCCCAGAAGGCCACAGTCCCAGACTTACAGGCATGGAGGACAAGCAGCCTGGGCTAGCAGTGCGGGGGGACCACAATGTGGGAGATGAGAGCATAGGGGCACAGGGTGAGGTTAGGCTGCAGGGGGCACAGTGCCAGGGTTAAGTGTATGGGGGCATAGCATTGGAGTAAGGGCACGGGGCACAGCGTGGGGTTAGGGATGGGGGGGCACAATGCTGGGGTTAAGTGAACAGGGGCTTAGGGTGGGGTTAAGGATTGGGGGACCCCATGTGGAAGATGGGGGCACAGGGCAGACCATGAGGACATTCTTACTTCTCTGCTGTGGCTGGTGGCAGCCTTGCCTTCAGAGCTGGGTGCCCAGCCAGCAGGCGTGGCTCTCCTGCCCCTCCCCCCCCCAGCCGGGGCTTCACTTGTGCTGGGCCCAATCCCTCTTCCAACACAAATTAAGAGCAGTGGGGAGCCAATGGGATCCTGGGCTTGGGGTCTCACTGGGACCAAGGCAATGAGGGGGGGGAGCCTATGAGGGCCATGGGAAATGGGGGGCGGGACTCTGTGGGGGGTAAGTGGGGAATCCAAATGCTCTGTGTGCCCACGGCCCCAATAAATCTTAATCTGCCTCAGCCTTACCCTCCTGTTTGGGGTGGGGGGCTATGTGGCCCATGCCAGGGTCCCCTCCATGCCCTCCACAGAACTGGTCTGTCTAACGTCTGATCCCAGACCCTCCCAGGCACAACTGTACCACAGGCACCTGACCCCTTGACTCTTCCCTACAGGTTTGTCCACCCGGATGAGATAAGGGGCCCAGAGGCTGGTGAGTAGAGGGGTGCGGGGCAGAGGGAATGAATGGGACATGGGATCCTTTCCTCTCAGGGAGCAGCAGAAGCAGTGCTTAATTTGTGCCAGGGCTGAGCCCCCGGTCCATCGGGGTCTAACAGCACAGAGCCCCTGACCCCGCTCAGCCTGGCTGCACAGAGCTCCTGGCCCCTCCCGGCCTGGCTGCACAGAGCCCCTGGCCCCTCCCGGCCTGGCTGTACAGAGCCCCTGGCCCCTCCCGGCCTGGCTGCACAGAGCCCCTGGCCCCTCCCGGCCTGGCTGCACAGAGCCCCTGGCCCCTCCCGCCTGGCTGCACAGAGCCCCTGGCCCCTCCCGGCCTGGCTGCACAGAGCCCCTGGCCCCTCCCGGCCTGGCTGCACAGAGCCCCTGGCCCCTCCCGGCCTGGCTGCACAGAGCCCCTGGCCCCTCCCGCCTGGCTGCACAGAGCCCCTGGCCCCTCCCGGCCTGGCTGCACAGAGCCCCTGGCCCCTCCCGGCCTGGCTGCACAGAGCCCCTGGCCCCTCCCGGCCTGGCTGCACAGAGCTCCTGGTCCCTCCCAGCGTGGCTGCACAGAGCTCCTGGTCCCTCCCAGTGTGGCTGCACAGAAACCCAGGGCCTCTGGGCTAGCTGCAGCAGTTATGAATGTAAAAAAATGTTGAGTGCCAGCACCTCTTTCATTACAAATTAAACACTGGGCACTGGCGCTGGTCTATCAGGTTGGGGGATTGGCTGATTTAGGGGGTTGGGGCACAGGCTCTTCCCCTCTGGGGGCACTGGCTTCTGTGAGTTCTGGGTGTCCCAGTTTCCAGTGTGGCAGAGGGACCAGAGCTGGGAGCCAGGACTCTCCCTGGCTTGGGATTTTTCTGTGGATCAGTGGCCTCTGGCCCCAAAAATGTTCCCCACCCCTGGTCTAGTGGTAAAAGCAGGGGCTGGCAGCTAGGCCTATGGGATTCTTTCTTGGGTGGGACAGTGTCACTCACTGTCCATGTGTAACCCCTTTGCTTTCTGTGCAGGTCTCCCTGAGATGCAGACCCCCCCCCGGATATGAGGCATGAACCCCTCATCCCCTGCCCATGCTGCATAGCTGTAGCACTTAGCCTAGACCTGGCTCCTGAGCTCTGATTGAAGCCCACAGGATCTGAGCCAGCCAGCAGGGGGCAGCAGGGACATGGACAGATGGACATACACACACTCTCTCTCTCTCTCACTCCCCCACAGGAAGCAACAAGGGGGCAACAGGGACACAAACACACAGGCTATGTCTACACTGGCAGCTTCTTGGGTAAGAACATCTTGCGCAAGAAGACATCCACACTGCTATGTGCAAGCTGTGCTTTTGCACAAGAGCATCCATGGCAGTGTGGACGCTCTCTCGCGCAAGAAAGCTCTGATGGCCATTTTAGCCATAGGGGTTTCTTGTGCAAGAAATCCCTGCCGAGCGTCCACACCTCCCTCCTGCACAAGAGGACTTACACCTGTTAAAAAACAGCATAGCTCTTGCACAAGGAGCCCTCTCTTACCACGCCTTACTGTAAATCTTCTTGCGCAAGAGTAGGCAGGCTGTGTGGCCTCTCTGCAGATTCTTGCGCAAGAATGGTCACTGTTGCATAAGAACCCGCCAGTGTAGACATAGCCACAGAGCAGGGCCTCCCTGACAGCAGGGGGGGATACCTCCCACTCTAGGGCTATGTCTACACTGGCAGCTTCTTGCACAAGAAGGCTACGTCTAGACTGGCATGATTTTCTGCAAATGCTTTTAATGGAAAAATTTTCCGTTAAAAGCATTTGCGGAAAAGAGCGTCTAGATTGGCACGGACGCTTTTCCGCAAAAGCACTTTTTGTGGAAAAGTGTCCGTGCCAGTCTAGATGCGCTTTTGCGCAAAAAAGCCCTGATTGCCATTTTCGCCATCGGGGCTTTTTTGTGCAAAACAAATCTGAGCTGTCTACACTGGCCCTTTTGCGCAAAAGGACTTTTGCCCGAACGGGAGCAGCATAGTATTTCCGCAAGAAGCACTGATTTCTTACATGAGATCGTCAGTGTTCTTGCTGAAATTCAAGCGGCCAGTGTAGACAGCTGGCAAGTTTTTCCGCAAAAGCAGCTGACACAGCCGAACTGTTTTGTGGAAGAGTTCTTGTGCAAAAAGTCATCCAGAAGAGAACGTCTACACTGGCACGTGCTTTTGTGCAATAGTGTCTATGGCAGTGTGGACGCTCTCTTGCGCAAGAAAGCTGATGGCCATTTTTGCCATAGGGGTTTCTTGCGCAAGAAATTCATGATGCTTGCCTACAGTGCCCTCTTATGCACGAGCTCTTGCGCAAGAGGACTTATTCCTCATGGGGGGAGGAATAATTCTT
Source organism: Pelodiscus sinensis (assembly GCF_052426305.1). Taxonomy (NCBI): domain Eukaryota; kingdom Metazoa; phylum Chordata; order Testudines; family Trionychidae; genus Pelodiscus; species Pelodiscus sinensis. The sequence continues at coordinate 19,661,375 of NC_143073.1, forward strand.
CCAGAAGAAGCCCTGTTTTCTGATGCTGTACTGTAAATTTACTTGCGCAAGAACACGCATGCAGTGTAGACACCTGGAAAGTTTTTGCACAAGAACAGTTGTTCTTGTGCAAGAAGTCACCAGTGTAAACGTAGCCTAGGAGTGCTAAGGGCTCTGTGTGTGAGGGGAAGGATGACTGTAGGGGGCTAGGACAGGAGTGTGTCCATCATGGGCTATGGTGAAAAACACCTGACTCTCACACCTGGATCAGGGCTGATCCGGTCCAGCAGAAGGCAGCAGGGTCTCCCCCCCCCCCCCCCACTCGCCCGCCTCTGTGTCCAGCTGGGGATGCTGTCTGTAGTTGCTGACTGGAGACAACCCTACCTGGTTCCCCTCTGTCTCCTGGCAATTACGGCCCTGGGATAGTAGGGAGCCATTGTGGCCCAGAACTGAACCCCTCCCCAGTCCTCACTCCCGGCCTGCCCTCACCTTGCCTCCCTCCATTGCCAAGCTTGCTCCCCAACTCTGCCATGCCCCAACTCTGCTAGTGCTCTATAGCTGCAATCCCCTGCTGTCCCAGCCCTGAGCTCCCCCCAGCCTTGCTGGCCCCTTCACTCCCGACCCACAGGCCCTGCCAGCCCAGCCCTGCCGGCACCCCTCACTCCTGACCCATAGTCTCCTGCTAGCCCAGCCTTGCTCCCTCCAGCTCTGCTGGTGCCCCTCACTCCTTACCTGCAGCCCCTGCTAGCCCAACCCTGGGCTCTCCCCTTCAGCTCTTCCAGTGCCCCTCAGCTGCAGCCTCCTTTAGAGGTTTGGAGAGATCCTGAGTTGGGATCTCTGAGTTGGTGCTTTCTGTATGTGTGTGTAGGAGTCTGACCCATGGGCGGTGTGTGAGCAGAAACAGAGCAGTTTTGATCCCCTCCAGCAGGGAGCGACAGGACAGAAAGAGAGCAGCACCCATGCCCTCCAGCAGGACACACACTTACACAGACAGGACCTTTCCTTTCCAATAGGGGGCTGCAGGACACTTGAGTTTGTTGGATCTCAGCTCCTCTCTTGCTAATCTTTGACCCATCAAAGAGGTTCACGTGCCCAGGCCCTGGCACTGCCCAGTGATCCCCAGCACGAGTACCTATCCCCCTTGTACAGGTGGACTGTCTCCCTCCAGCTGGCCAGTGGGGGGCAGAGTCCTCTTGAAGTCTGAGCCCACAATGCCCCAGAAGTCTGAGCCCAGCTCTGCTCAGCCTGAACAGCCACAAGTCTCTCTGGATTAAGCTGAAATGAACAAATGAGCCCAGGCAGTGATCTGCATACATTTTTATCCCCCCTCCCCCCCCCCCCCGCCCCAGTCTTCACCCAGTTTCCCCTTTCCCAACATGGCTATTTACGCTGAATGCTATTTGGGGCAGGGACTGTCTCACTGTGGATCTGTGTGGGAGGGGAGTTTGTAGGAGGAGGGTGTCTGGGCATCTTTGGCAGAACCTAGCACTTTGAGAGGCTGACATGAGGCAGCTTTGGGATGGTGGGGGGTGGGGATTATGTGCAGCTCAGTGCCAAATGAGCTACCCGGCTGTGGCATTATGTGTGGCTGTTCACCAGCTGTTCCACCCCAGAAGTGTTTGCATCTCAGTTTCAGACAAGCTGTCCCTTTGTGGCATTATGGGTGGCTGTTTCCAGGCTGCCCTGCCCCAGAGGTGGCTACATCTCAACGCTGGGCATTATTATCCTGCTGTGGCATTATCTGTGGCTGTTCCCCAGCTGCCCCACTCCAGAGGTGGCTGCTTCTCAGCACTAGGGTTGCCAGTTTTGCTTGGATGTATTTCTGGAGATTTCATCACATCTTTAATTAAAGCTTAATCTTTAATTCTTGAAAAATCCAGGCCAGTCCTAGAAGGTTGGTACTGCCCACTCAGCACCAGGAGAGCTGCCTCCCTGTGTTGTTATGTGTGGTTGTTCCCCTGCTGCCCTGCCCTGAGGTGGCTGCATCTCGGTACATGACCTGTCCCTGTATAGATTGTTCAGAAAGCCCTATAGGCAGCAGACAGTGAGGTAGAGCTGAGCTCTAGGTGGGGGGCAGTGAAGCAGGGGCAGCTGGAGGCCTTGCCTCCTCCCCACAGAGCCATGCGTATCTCCCTTCCCAGCCCGGGAGTTTAGCTGCATCTGGCTCCCATTGGCTGCCTCCCTCCTCCATACGCAGCGGAAAAAAAAGCTGCTTCCCGCCCGGTCTCTCCCTCCCTCTCGGACTCTGCCGCATTCGTGCCTGTGAAGGGAGAGACCCACGGCTGCAGGATGGCCACCCCCACCGAGGCACCCAGGCATGGTGAGCTCCCCCGAAACCCACACCAGGGGCCCTGTAGCCCCTGATGCACAGATTCGACCTGTGCCCACAGCACCCGATTCCCCAGTGCCAGAGTTTCCCTGTGCCCACAGTGCCCGATTCCCCTGAGCCAGACCCTCCCTGAGCCCACAGCACCCGATTCCCCTGTGCCAGACCCTCCCTGTGCCCACAGCACCCAGTATCCCTGTGCCAGACCTTCCCTGTGCCCACAGCCCCCGGTATCCCTGTGCCAGACCTTCCCTGTGCCCACAGCCCCCGGTATCCCTGTGCCAGACCTTCCCTGTGCCCACAGCCCCTGGTATCCCTGTGCCAGACCCTCCCTGTGCCCACAGCCCCCGGTATCCCTGTGCCAGACCCTCCCTGTGCCCACAGCCCCCAGTATCCCTGTGCCAGACCTTCCCTGTGCCCACAGCCCCCGGTATCCCTGTGCCAGACCTTCCCTGTGCCCACAGCCCCCGGTATCCCTGTGCCAGACCTTCCCTGTGCCCACAGCCCCCGGTATCCTTGTGCCAGACCTTCCCTGTGCCCACAGCCCCCGGTATCCCTGTGCCAGACCTTCCCTGTGCCCACAGCCCCCAGTATCCCTGTGCCAGACCTTCCCTGTGCCCACAGCCCCCGGTATCCCTGTGCCAGACCTTCCCTGTGCCCACAGCCCCCGGTATCCCTGTGCCAGACCCTCCCTGTGCCCACAGCCCCCGGTATCCCTGTGCCAGACCTTCCCTTTGCCCACAGCCCCCAGTATCCCTGTGCCAGACCCTCCCTGTGCCCACAGCCCCCAGTATCCCTGTGCCAGACCCTCCCTGTGCCCACAGCCCCCGGTATCCCTGTGCCAGACCCTCCCTGTGCCCACAGCCCCCAGTATCCCTGTGCCAGACCTTCCCTGTGCCCACAGCCCCCGGTATCCCTGTGCCAGACCCTCCCTGTGCCCACAGCCCCCGGTATCCCTGTGCCAGACCTTCCCTGTGCCCACAGCCCCCAGTATCCCTGTGCCAGACCCTCCCTGTGCCCACAGCCCCCGGTATCCCTGTGCCAGACCCTCCCTGTGCCCACAGCCCCTGGTATCCCTGTGCCAGACCCTCCCTGTGCCCACAACATCCGGTCCCCCGGTGCCAGACTCTCCCTGTGCCCATAGTGCCCGATTCTCCTGTGCCAGACCCCGTGCCCACAGCACCTGATTCCACTGTGGCAGACCCTCCTTGTGCCCACAACACTTAGTACCCCTGTGCCAGAGCCTCCCTGTGCCCACAGCACCCAGTTCCCCTGTACCCATGGTGCCTGATTCCCCTATCCCCTCAGTGCCCAGGTCCCTGATGTCCCTGCTGCAAGAACAGGCACCCAGGCGTTACCAGTAGGGAGGCTGGTGCTGAGGCCAATACAGTACCAGGGCTCCCAGAGTTCATGAAACCTGACATCCCAGCCCCCTGCTGCCCCCGAGCCAGCAGTGCCCGGCCCTGGCATCCCAGCCCCCTGCTGCCCCTGAGCCAGCAGTGCCCGGCCCTGGCATCCCAGCCCCCTGCTGTCCCCGAGCCAGCAGTGCCCGGCCCTGGCATCCCAGCCCCTGCTGCCCCCGAGCCAGCAGTGCCCGGCCCTGGCATCCCAGCCCCCTGCTGCCCCCGAGCCAGCAGTACCCGGCCCTGGCATCTCAGCCCCCTGCTGCCCCCGAGCCAGCAGTACCCGGCCCTGGCATCCCAGCCCCCTGCTGCCCCCGAGCCAGCAGTGCCCGGCCCTGGCATCTCAGCCCCCTGCTGCCCCCGAGCCAGCAGTGCCCGGCCCTGGCATCCCAGCCCCCTGCTGCCCCCGAGCCAGCAGTGCCCGGCCCTGGCATCCCAGCCCCCTGCTGCCCCCGAGCCAGCAGTGCCCGGCCCTGGCATCCCAGCCCCCTGCTGCCCCTAAGCCAGCAGTGCCCGGCCCTGGCATCCCAGCCCTTTCCCCACCATGCCAGACTCACCCCCAATGTCCAGGAAGCCAGGCTGGTGCCTAAGGATCCCCCATCCTGTCCACGCAGCACCCCGGGCATGCGGCGCTGCTCAAGGGGCTGAGGGCGAGCGGGAAGGTGTACGCCGGGGAGGGAGGGATCGGGGCTGTCTGGCTTCTGGGTTCTTACAGCTTCAGCCATTGCTGGGCACGGGCTGCCCATGACGGGAAGCCCGAGCGGCTCGGGACCAGGCTGGGGAACCCATGGGAGCTGGGGCGGGGCGGGGCGATGTCTCTCGCTAGGCTTCGGCTGCCAGTCTCGGCTCCCCCTTCACCGGAGGCTGCGGGAACAGGGACAGGAACAGTGAGCCGTGCAGGTGTGCGCGTGTGGAAGAGTGTGCGTGCGTGCGCGTGCATGTGCAGGAATGTGCCTGAGTGTGCAGGAGTGTATGTGTTCATGTGCAGGTGCGTATGTGTGAGTGCATGTGCAGCAATGTGCACGTGTGCAGGAGTGTGCATATGAGTGTGTGCGGGAATGTTCGTGTGCAGGTGTGTGCATGTGCAAGTGTGTGTGCGCGTGCAGGTGTGTGCACGTGTGCACAAGTATAAGTGTGTGCAGATGTATGCAGTGCTGTGTGTATAGAACCTGAGGTGTACACTGAGTAAGTGTACGTGGGACGAACTGTGTGGGTAGTGTCTGTAATCTGTAGTCTCTGCGAGGTTGTGTGTGTGGTGTGAGGTTCAGGCAGGAAGTGCACTCTCTCTGTCCCTTTCCCGGTAGTTCCCAAAGAGTTACTGCAGGCTGTGTGCGTGTGCAGGGGTGTGAGAGCGCACGCTCGGGGAGTGACTGAGTGTGAGGTACACCCAATGATACAGCGCGTTACTGGGTCACGCACGGCAGCCTTTGTGTGCGTGAGAGTGTTGTCTGAGGGTGCAATTATGTGGATTGTCGGGCTCTGTGTCCTCCCCCAGTGTGTGTGTGTGTGTGTGTGTGCGCGCGCGCACGCGCGCTGTAGGATGTTTGACTCGGTGTCAGATTGTGAAGGCCTGACAATTTGTGTGCCTGTACATTTTTGTGCGGCGGTGGCAATGTGTGCTGGGTGAGGGGGTGTGTGGTTGTGAGGAGTGTCGGTGTAAATGCTACTGTGTGAGAGTTTCGTAACTCAGGAGAATGGCGTTTCGGCATGTTCTGGTGGTGCAGTGTGCCTCTCCCCAGCAGGCTGTTGCGTTGGGGCTGTGTTGTGTGTGCAGTGGGCTGTTGTGCAAGAGGGGTATGCATGCTGAAGGGTTGTGTAGCAGCGTTGTGTAGTGGGGGGCAGTGGAGTGTGCAAAGGCGGCGGGGGGCAGTGGAGTGGTGCAGGGTGTGTGCTGCGAGTGCGCACTGAGCGTCTGCACCGGGCGGCGGGGTGTGCTGGGCGGGGAGGGGGAGCGCTGCTCTCTGGCAGCTGAGCTCGTGCTGGCTGCGCCGTGGCTCTGCGGCTGGCTGCGCTGCCCAGATTCCCTCCCCACCCGCAGGGATTCGGGGAGTATCTGCGGCCGACTGAATGCCTGAGTGTGTGTGTGTGTGTGTCTGTCCCCGTCCGCTCTGTGCAGCATGTGTGTGGCCGCTCTGTGCAGTGTGCACACACTCTGTGAAGTATGTGTGTGCACCCGCTCTGTGCAGTGTGTGTTCCGCGCTATGCAGCATGTGTGCCCACTCTATGCAATGTGTGTTCCACTCTGCAGTGTGTGAGTTCAACTCTGCAGGATGTGTATGTATTCTCTGTGTAGTGTGTGTGCATCCTCTGCACTATGTGTGATCTGTGCAGTATGCTCTGCACAGGGTGCTTGTGTACACACACTGTGCTGTCTGTGTTACACACAAATGCAGTTGTGCATAGTGAATTCTGGAAGCTGTTGTGCAGCTCAAATTAGCAGTATAATTCCATCACAGCTGTAGCCACTGTGGATTACACACACAGTTCACAGACTCCTTCAACAGCATCAGCCCTGTGCTCTCACACACTAGACACCCTCCCCCTCTCTGTGACCCCTTCTCACAGCCACCCCTCAGTTTGTGTACTAATAAGCCAGAGCAGCACTGTAGGGGTCTGTGGGCATCTGCACTTGTCACTAGGCTTCAGGAGTAACATCCTTTTGGGATGAACAGAAGAGCCCATGCCTCTCCCAGCAATGGGTGCAGGCTCTGGCAGACTCAGGCAACATTGCTGGGTGGGTCCCATTGAGGGCATTTCCAGCTGTCCCAGAGGCTTTGGCAGTGTCTGGGCTGAGGGACCATAGCTGCTGGACAAGGGCATGGCTGGTTTGCTTGAAGAGCCCGAAGCAGGAAGAGGAATCCCAGGGATGGTTGGAGCCAAACAGACTCCAAGGGTCAGATCTGGGCCCTGACTCTGCCAGGGGGTGCTGAGCTATGGGCAGTGGGTGGGATCCTGCAGGTGGCACTGGCCTATGGGCAAGGCAGTGCATCCAGCTCAAGGTGCCAGAGCCCCCTCCCCTTCACCCAGGTGCTGATCCTGCTGCCTAAGTTGGGGGCAGCAATTCGGCGGAAGCAAACAGGAAACCCCACAGAGGCACAACAGGGAAACATGGAGTCGCCCTGACAGTAAGTGCTGATGCTAATGGTCCAGCATGGTGCTAGAGAGAACCACGATGCAGAGAGTGGGACGGGGGCTCAGCAGGGGGTGCTGGGCTGCAGGGGCACAATAGGGGACACTGTGCTGTGGTAGGTGGGTGTAGACTTGGCTACGGTCAGTGGATGGGGCATAGGAGGAGGGTGCTGGGCTGAGGGCAGTGGGTAGGGACCAGGAGGGGTCACTGGGCTGTAGGGATGCTGTCCCCTCACAGTCAGTGCTGACTTCATGGGTCGTGTAGTGTGGTGGGGGTGGGGTGAGCACAGGAACCCAAGTTGGAAATTGGAGAGAGGAGGGTGAGGAAAGTCCCTGTCCCCACCCCGGTTGCTAAGAGACAGGTATGCTAGGGTGGGCGCATCAGTAGGACAGATCCATGGCTTCTGGGGCTTCCCCTCCCCTCCCAGCCCCAGGAAGCCTCTGGGCCTCCTCAGCCCACTCAGGTCCCGGCCGCAGTTGCCCTGCAGGCATCATGGGGGTGGGGGGGATTCCGCATCTTATCTATGCCCAGCCCTCGCTCCATCTGTGGGCGATTCCCTGGCCAGGAGCCAGTACCTGGAAACCCCCTCACACCGCCAGCCCCTGCCACCAGGGCTGGGAGACCAGGAGCTGTGCGTCGGGAGCGAGGGGCACCAGGCTCGGGGGATGCAGGTCAGGAGCGAGGGGCACCAGGCTCAGGGCTCGGAGGCCGGGGGCTGTGCGTCGGGAGCGAGGGGCACCAGGCTCAGGGCTGGGAGACCCGGGGCTGCGGGTCGGGAGCGAGGGGCACCAGGCTCAGGGCTGGAAGGCCAGGGGCTGCGGGTCGGGAGGGAGCGAGGGGCACCAGGCTCAGGGCCGGGAGGCCGGGGGCTGCGGGTCAGGAGCGAGGGGCACCAGGCTCAGGGCCGGGAGGGCGAGGGCAAGGGCTGCGGGTCGGGAGCGAGGGGCACCAGGCTCAGGGCCGGGAGGTCGGGGGTCGGGAGCGAGGGGCACCAGACTGAGGGCCGGGAGGGCGAGGGCTGCGCGTCAGGAGGGAGGGGCACCAGGCTCAGGGCTGGGAGGCCGGGGGCTGCGGGTCGGGAGTGAGGGGTACCAGGCTCAGGGCTGGGAGGCCGGGGGCTGCGGGTCGGGAGTGAGTGAGGGGCACCAGGCTCAGGGCTGGGAGGCCGGGGGCTGCGGGTCGGGAGCGAGGGACACCAGACTGAGGGCCGGGAGGGCGAGGGCTGCGCGTCGGGAGGGAGGGGCACCAGGCTCAGGGCTCGGAGGCCGGGGGCTGCGGGTCGGGAGTGAGGGGTACCAGGCTCAGGGCTGGGAGGCCGGGGGCTGCGGGTCGGGAGGGAGGGGCACCAGGCTCAGGGCTGGGAGGCCGGGGGCTGCGGGTCGGGAGGGAAGGGCACTGGCACAGCCGCCAGGGCCGGTCCCCGCATGCGACGGCCACGTGCCAGGTCCACGATTCCCCCTCTCTCCAGAGCCAGCTGAGGATAGGGAGGCTCCTGATGTGCTTATTTCCATGGCAACCCTCCACCGCCACTGGAGTTTGCTTTATTCATCCCTGCAGCGCCAACCCAACAGACAGCGCAGCAGGAGCAGGGTGGGAGGGGTGGACTGTGGGGAGGGGACAGGGGGGATCCCTGGGAGCAGGGTGGAAGGAATGGGCTTTGGGGAGAGAGGGATCCCTGAGAAGGGGGTAGGAGGGATGGGCTGTGGCGTGGGGGAGAGGACAGGGCGGAGTGATCCCTGAGAGTGGGATGGAGGGGGGCATGGGTTGTGGGGAGGGGGTGGGAGGGATAGGCTGTGGGAGGGGTATCCCAGGGAGCAGAGGGGAAGGGACGGCTGGGAGCAGGGTGGGAGGGATGAGCTGTAGGAGAAGGGGCAGGGAATCCCTGGGAGGAGATGGGCTGTAGGGAGAGGACAGGGGATTCCTGGGAGCACAATGCAGAAAGAAGTGGGATGCAGGGTGCTCAATGGAGGGCATTGTGTAAGGGGGAGAAAGGCGACTCTCTGGGTGCTGTGCAGGGCAGGGGGGGAGCAGAGTAAGGGTTACTGGGATGCTGTGCCAGGGGGAGGAGGAGGAAGCAGAGTGAAGCTCTCGGGGGCACTGTGTCAGGGGTGGGGCAGAGTGAGCGTCACTGGGGAGTTGAGTAAGGGGGAACTGGACAAGGGCTTGCTGGAGATGTTACGCTGTTCACTAGACTTTCGATGGCTTTGCAAATTGCAGGACCCTTTGCCCAAGGCCACCAAGGCTAGTGTGGACTAGGCTGTGAACCCTGGCTTGTGTTACTGGTTTGCCAGGAGCTCGCCTCTACCCTGTAGCAATGATCATGCTGCAGTGAATAACATGGGGGTCATGGGCCTCCCTCTCCCAAAATCTTGCACTTCATTATGTATGGCTGTTTTCCAGCTACCCCACCCCAGAGGTGGATGCATTCCAGGGCTCAATGAGTCCTTTGTGGGGCAGCTCACTGGTACATCTCTCTCTCTTCTCTCCCCAGCTGGCCATGGACACCAGGATCCTTTCTCCTATGGTGAGTGGTGCCACCTGTGTGGCTATCCCATGGGCTGATGTCTCTGTGCTGCTGGAAGGGGCTGGAGTTGGCCACATTTATGGCTTCCCAGTTGAGCACCTCCCAGCAGCAGAGGTGGATTTACAATGAAACATATGGTGCCCTGGCACTGCTCCTCCCCCCAAACAACATGGACCCACAGAGCTGGGCAGTCCAGCATCAGGTCTGGCACCTCCTTCCACGCAGCAGGCAGCCACTCTGCATGGGGCCACTCCTTCGAGGAGGGAGGCTCACCTGCAGGCTGCAGCCTCAGGAGAGCTGGCAGGAGGTGATGAGCAGCCCGACCAGGGGCTGGAAGGCTTCAGAGGAGCATGGGGCAGCCACCCTGCCCGCCAGAGAAAAGCGGCGCTTTGAAGCGGGAAAGCCCCGTTTCTCTCCAGCCTGGCTGTGCGGCTCCCTAGTGCTCCTTTGAAGCCTTCCAGCCCGCGGTCGTGCTGCTGGCCACTCCTGGTGAGTGGAAAAGGGGGAAGAGCGGCTGGGGGACGGAGCGCCCAGGGCAATCAGGTGGCCAGTGGAACTGTGCCCCCTCACCTTTAGATAGAGCTCATCTGGGTCTGTGCCCGCATCTCTGGGCCAGCCAGCACAGGGCCAGTGGGGCTCCTGAAGCTGCGCTCCATAGCCATGGAGAGTATGGGGGTTTTAATAAAGCACATCACAATAGTTAGCTAATGGTACAAACAATATTTGGAAAGATCATTCAGTGGTCCACCGAGACCCTCTGCAATTTTCAAGTGGTCTGTGAAAAAAGTTAGACTCCAAAACCAATCAAAGCCCCTCACTTCTCCCCCATTTACTTTTTATTACTTACAATCTAGGAGGAGGATGAAGAAAATAGAATGAAAACTGGGAGGGGCAGGAAGAGAATGTTCTTTTTTTTGGCTGGGTCCACAGGGCCCCCACCCCCAAAAAGGAAGCTGAGCACAGAGACCCACTAATTCTAAATCTGCCACTGTCAGGCAGCCTTCCCCGACAGGCCCCTGCCCGCCCCCGGGTGGGATGTCTGTTAGGACATGGGCAGCTGGGGAGGGGAGCTGGGAAGGGGCTGTGGGGTGAAAGGGAGGCTGAACGGGTGGGCGGCTGGGTTCTGGGTGGGCATGCTGTCTGTCTCTGATCCCCCCTTTCCTCCCAGACTACGACACCCTGCGCCTGGTTGGGCTCGTCTTAGCCATTGTCATGTTCGTGGTGGGCATCCTGACAGCACTGAGTGAGTGACTCTCTGTTGAACCCTCAAACCTCCTGAACCCCACAGCCAGCCCCCAAAACCTCCTCACCCTCTGGCTGGACCTGCAGCTCCTCAAACCTCCTGAACCCCACAGCCAGTGCCCAAAACCTCCTCACCCTCTGGCTGGACCCGCAGCTCCTCAAACCTCCTGAACCCCACAGGCAGTGCCCAAAACCTTCTCATTCTCTGGCTAGATCCATAACTCCCTAAAACTCCCAGTCCCCAGACAGTCCCCTAAAGTTCCTGTAGCTCCAACCAGTCCCCCAAAACTCCTCACCCCCCTTGGCCATACTCATAGCTCCCCAAACCTCCCAAGTAGACCCTGAAAACTCCTCACCTACAGCCAACCCCAGAGATCCTGAAGCCTCCCCAAACCTCCTGAATTCCCCAACCTGCTCCCCTAAGCCTCTTCACCCCCCAGATGACTTCATAGCCCCCCAAACTGTCATCCCCTGGCTCTATAGTCCCCAAACCTCCCGACCCCCCAGTTCCCCAAGCCCCCGGCAGGCTCTTAGAACCCCCTGAATTATGCCAGCCAGCTCCACAAACCTTTGAACCCCTATTTCCCCATCAATCAACTAAACATCAGAACTCCCAGGCAGCCCCTTGAGCCCCCACAGGTACCCACCAACCTCTCTGAACACTGAACCCCCTGGCAGGACCCCTGACCCTCCCAAACCCTGAACACCCTTCCAACTTTCCCCCATTCTCTCCAAGGCCCCAGGCTGTCCCTTATCCCCCCCCCCCCCCCCACACACACACCCAGCTCCCATCTTCAATCCTGCTAATCAGCCCTGAAAACAATCCCAACACTTCGCCCCTCGGGCTGGCCCCCCATCTCCCAGCCAGCCTCCTACCCTGAGCCCCCCAGCCAGCCCTCTGCCTCCACTCCCCTAGCTGGTCACCCCATCCCTCAAGCCCCCTTACTGGCTCCTAAAATCCCTGGCCAGACCCAAACCTCAGACCCCACTGGCCAGCTCCCTGCCCCCTAAGTCCCCCAGCCAGAACTCCCAGCTCTCCAACCCCTGGAGGATCCCTCCCCTAGCCACTGACCCCTACCTCTCTCACACAATTGCTCCCTCCACCTCTGGCCTCCTGCCCCCATCAGCTGTCTCCAGGTCCCCCCTCACTCTGTCTCTCTTCCCTGCAGGTAAGAAGTTCAAATGTAAAAAGTCTGACTCCAGGTAGGTGGTCCTTCCAGCAACTGCAACCAGGGGCAGCTCCCCCTGCTCTAGCTGCCCCCTTTGCCCATGGCCATTTGGGCCCTTCTCCCACTCTAACTGCCCCCATTGTACCCCGGTCTCCAGGGGCAGCCCCCACTCTAACTGCCTGTCATGGAGTATGATGGAATCAGCAGGTCCTGCACCCCCACCTGCAGTCAGATGTGACTCAGCGCCAGCAGGCAGAACAGAAGGTTTATTGGTTCACAGGGACACAGTGTAGCTCAGACGTCATTACAGGAACCAGGATCTGTCAGTACAACCCACCTTGGGGATAGGGGGGCCCCAGTCTACTCCCAAAGCCAGCTAGACTCCCCGCTCCAGGAGCCAGTGGAAAAACTAAAGGCACACACCCAGCAACTGGTCCTAGCCCTCCAGCCCGCCCCCTCTCCTTTGTTCAGATTCCCTGGGCATGTGATTGTTCCCCCACCCAGGCTCAGGTTACAAGAGAGGCTGATCTATTGTATATGTGCTAAGATGGGGCAGCCTGGGGTGGCCTTCCCTCAGTGACAGCCCCACCCAACATTCCCATCCCCTGCTGGACATCAGGGCAGTGCCCAGGGAAACTGAGTCACACACACAGAGTTACAACAGAACAGCACCTGACAGTAGGGATGACAGAGAAAACACAATCCCCACTACACACTGCCCCCACTGTACCCCAACCTCCAGGGAAAGGCCCCCACCATCTCACAGGGGCAACTCCCCCACGCTGCTTCCAAACTGCGTGGGGCAGTCCTTCACTTCCCTCCATTCTAACTGCCCTAACAGCCCTCCTCAAACCCTTGACTTACCACTCTCCCCTTTGTGTCCCCCCTCAGCCTATCGGAGGCCAGACAGCCAGGAAAGACTCCAAGTAAGTGACCTAGAAGCGGGGGAGGTGGCCCTGTGGGGGTCAGAGGTGTTCCCCTCCCCCCGCTGGCTAGTATCGGGGTGGGAGGAGGGAGTAGTTGTCCCTCTTATGAGGGAGGTCACAGGATGGGTGGGGGCAGCTGAGGTGCTCTCATCCAGCAGCTTGTTTATCTCCACTGGAGATGGATGTTGCCAAGAACATGGGGGGGTACCATGGTAACGCTATGGCAACATGCTCCTACAGCTGCTGAAGTATCTTCCCAGCTGGGGATGGAGGTGGGGAGGGGTCCCCTCAGGCCCTGATCTCTCCCATTCTTCTCTCTCGCCCCCATCTTTCTTGCAGCTCCAGCAGGCAGTGCGTAGGCCTGGTGCCTGGGATGTAGCGCCCCTCTGGATGGGGGTGCAGACCCCGCTGCCCCCCCCCCCTCGCCCAGGACGGCTCCGAGACCTTGGCTCCAGTGCCCGGTGACATCCGAGGGGGCAGAGAAGGGGGAGCCCTGTTATCTGAGCCCCCTGTCTTTTAGAAACTCTGCCTCTGATTGGCTAGAGAGCCCATTGCATGCTGGGAGCAGGCACCATATGCAGGAAAAGGGTCCCTCACCTGCCTCCCCCACCAGGTCCCCTTCACTTCCTGTTCCCCTTCAGAGCATGTGATCCTCCATGTCGTAACTGCTTTGCTTATGGCACCCCTGTCCCTGCTGCATCATGGGAGTGCCCTGTGGCTGGGGGGGAGGAGAACAACCACGTGCCACCAAACCACACCCGAGGCCCTGACAGGGCCCGTGCAGGGCCAGCAGCTGGATGAGGACAGGGTGCTGCTATTGTGATGTGCTTTCAGCTGCCCCAGGGGGCGCCACTCTGTAGCTGCCCCCCTCACTGCCCCCACGCACGTGGCAGAGAAGATCCAGTGCTCAATAAAAATGGAGTTGTTTCTTATTGGGCTCCGACTGTTATTCACCCCCCTTCCTACCCACAGTGCTAATGCCCCTCGCTCCTGACTTGCGGGACCCTGCTAGCCCAGCTCTTGCTCCCCCCACCCCAGGTGTGCTGATGGCCCTCATTCCTGACCCTCACCTGGTGTACTTCAGGCCCAACACTGAGGGTACATCTAGACCACAGCGTTTTTCCGGTATCCCACATTTGCTCTTCTGTGTTTTTTTGTTTTGTTTTTTGTTTTGGTGGAAGAGCAAACACGCTCTTTCAGGGAGCCCTGTGCACCTCATTCCATGAGGGATAAGGGGTCCGCCAAAAGAGGAGGCTTTTCCACCATTTGGCCCACTCTAGACAGGGCCAAATGGTAGAAAAGCCTCAAAGTCTAGACCTAGCCTAAGGTGAGAGGGAATCCCCAGTAGGCACTTGCAGTACGGGATTTTTGACACCAAATAGGACTGATCCCTTTCCTTTGTGCAGGGTGTTCTTACCATGGGGCAGCTTGTCTTCCACATGATGCCGCTCCCAGTGCTAGGTGCTACATTTTCATCCTCCACATCTCAACTGATATGTCCAGGATGATGGAAAGAAAAAACAGTGTAGCCACCTCTAGGGCAAAGCAGATTGGGAGCAGCTGCACATAACACTGCCCAGTGCTGAAGTGCAGCCACCCATGAATCCCATTTGTGGAGGCTAGCCCCCTTCAACTCCTCTGCCCATTCCAGCCCCACTCCCTTGCCCAGTGGAGCCTAAGGAACCCCGATCCCTCCTTCACAACGGGAGGAGCCCCAGCCCACTGCTCAAGGCCCTGCCAGCTTAAGAAGGGAGAGGCGGAATGAGGGCTAGAAGAGGAGCAGTATGGAAGGGGCTTTGAGGAAGAGTGGGACATGGGAGGCCCTAAAGCCTCGGTGCCCTTTCGGGGAAGTGCTCCAAAGGTAGCAGGCTGGCAGCCTGCCTCCAGAGTGAGGTGCACCACATCCTGTTTGGGGAGGTTTAGCCTCCACTGGCCTATTATACCAACCACTCATGCAGCCACCTCTGTCGAGAGAGAGATTGGGAAGAGATGCACATGACACCACTTGGGGATGGCTTGCCTGGAGCTGAGAAACAGCCACTTGGGGGCTGTGTCTAGACTGGCAAGTTTTTCCGCAAAATCATATGATTTTGCGGAAAGACTTGCCAGCTGTCTACACTAGCTGCTTGAATTTCCGGAAAAGCACTGATGATCTCCTGTAAAATCATCAATGCTTTTCTGGAAATACCATGCTGCTCCCATTCGGGCAAAAGTCTTTTTCCGAAAGACTTTTGCACGAAAGGGCCAGTGTAGACAGCATAGTATTGTTTTCCGCAAAAAAGCCCCGATTGCCATTTTTGCAATCGAGGCTTTTTTGCAGAAAACCACACCTAGATTGGCCACGGATGCTTTTTCGCAAAAAGTGCTTTTGTGGAAAAGCATCCTGCCAATCTAGACGCGCTTTTCCGAAAAGGCTTTTAACGGAAAACTTTTCTGTTAAAAAGCATTTTCGGAAATTCATGCCAGTGTAGATGTAGCCCTGGGGTGTGGCAGTTGGTCACACAACACCACACCGATGGCTCCCCTGTTGTTGAGATGCAGACACCTCTAGGGTGGGGTAGCCGGGGAACATAATACCGCAGTTCCCCCAGGTCAGGATGACTTGTTCAGTCCAACTCCTCAGGAATGAGACAAGTGTGGGCCAGGCCTAAACAGCACAGTTATCTGGGGAGAGTGATGGGGGTAGCTGGTAACGGCCTGTGACTGATGGGTGAATCTTCTGTGGGACCAAGTTGAGGACTTGCTGGGGATAACAGAGGGGAGTCTGGAACATGGGTCTACATAGGGTGTGTGGAATGGGGCACAGGCCTTTGCTCTCTGGGGAGCACCTGCTGCCAGAGAGCTCTGTGTCGCTCAGCCATTCAGTGCCTCGGACACATGGCAGGCTGGGGCCCTGGATGCCACTTAAATGGGGAGGAAAGTGTGAACTGGGGGGCAGAGCCCTGAAAAAGGAAGACAGATGCACTCTCCCAGCATGCCCCAGCCTTCCCAGTGTACCCAGTCAACAGAGAAGATCTCTCAACATGCACCAGAGCAGAGTGGGACTCTGCAAATCCCTCAGATTCAGAACAGTGCTCCCAGCACGCACCAGGCTTGGAAGAATGCTCCCAGCATGAACCAGGCCCAGTGCAAGAATCCCAGCATGCACCAGGCTTGGAGCAGAGCTCTCAGCATGAACTGGCCTTACCACTCGCTCTGCCTCCTGCCCTGCCCCTGAATTTCCCTTAGTACCCAGGGCAGTGAGGGCACCTCCCTGCTGGGCAGTCTTCTGCTGTGTGGAGCTGCATAAATTTCTGCCCTCGCAGCTGCCCTGGATCCCCAAGGAATAAGGAAATGCCAGAGGGTCAGGAGAGAGGCAAACGGAACACACAGAGGTGCAGCTCTCTCTGGGGACTAGCTGCACATAACGCTGCACGAGGAAGGCTCGCCTGGCACTGAGATGCAATCACTTCAGGGGTGTGGCAGTTCTCTTCCTCATCTTTTCCACTTCCCTTTCAGCTTGCAGACAACCACTCGTCTCAGAGTGCACAGGCACACAGGGCCTGGCTCACACACATGCACCTCGCAGGAAGTGCAGGCAGGAGGAAATGACTCGTGAGGCCTTCTTCTACCGCCCCAGTGCGGCCCTCCCCCTCCTGCTCACACGCCATCCCAGAGCCGGCTGCAATGAGGGTAAGACTCTGGGCCCCCTATTCCAGATGCCTGGGTTCCCCAGCTCTGATAAGAACCAGCTGTGCCCCACTCTGGTGCCTTGGCCCTGACTTCCTGTCATGAGCGACCCCGTCCCGGTGGGTCATGCTACTGCTGGGGGGCATTGAGTGGGGAGCCAGGCTGGTGATGGGAACCAGGTGTTATGGCACAGGGTAGGAAACGAGGGGCCAGCAAGGGGTTGGGGGAAGACCCTCGGGCAGGAATGAGACTAGCCCATCAGCCTGGTAATGCTTGTAGACCTATGTTCCCCTTCATGCCATCTGGACCTTCCCTATCTCTCTCTCTCTCCACATAGACCCCTATATCTATCTATTGTGGCAGGGTCAGTCCCAATCCTGGGACCCAGACCCCTGTTCTGTCCACTATCCCACAGGTTAGGGGCCACGGTACAAATCCCACTTGCCTTTTCTCAGCATTTGGTCTTCTGTCCCTCGGCAAAACAAACGGGTGTTGGGGCTGAGGAAACAGCCTCCTCAGCCACCAGCTGAGTTTCTGGCCCCCTGGAGTAAAGGGAGCCTCCAAACACTCCCGGCGGAGCTCCTCACCTCCCCCTGCAGCTTTTAGCAGTGCTGCTGTTCTGCTCCGCTCCTCTGAGTCTCCTTATTGGTTGTTTGTTCCTCTCCAAACTCCTTCTCCACTCTCCTCTACCCTCCCCTCCCCTCCCCCACAGGGAAGGTTTTTAAAGAGGTCCTGTGGCAGCCTGAAATCAGCTCACCTGGCTCTTAATTGACTTACAGCAGCCCTGTCTCAGATGCCCCTGATCAGCCAGGGCCCTTGCTGTTTTTTGTTTTTTTTAAGAGCTGCATCTCTCCCCTTTCATCCAGCCTATTTACCTGCCCTGTCACATATCCTCCTCCCCTGCTCAGCACTAGGGGGTTGGGCTACTTGGGACAGCAGGCAGTGCACCCTCAGCAGGCCATGGGCATTGCTGTGCTTGGCTCTGGCCTTGCGTTGCACTTGGAAGGGGAATGGTTTTAGGGACAGGAACCCCCGCGTTACTCTCGCGTTCCTGTTTTTATTCCGGTGCATTCACTGCAGGGGCGCGTGGTCTGTGAATTTTCGTCCAAGCAGCTAATATTGCAGGCTGTCCATGGCTCACTTCACCTCCAGGCACTCCTTCTCCACAATGGCATAGTTCTTCTCTCTTGGGAGGAGCTTCCGGCTTAGGTACAGGGTGGGATGCTCTTCCTCTCTGACCATTTGGGACAGTACTGCATCCAATCCGACATGAAGAGGCATCGGTCTGGAGTAAGAACTCCCTTTCGAAGTCAGGGGCTATGGGTCACTGCACAGGGCTGATTTTAAGTCGCTGAATGCCTCCTCTGCTGCAGGGGTCCATTTCACTACATCCGGGTCCTGGGCTCTCATCTGTCAGGGGACACGCCCTGAAAGCAAAGTGGGGGATAAACCTGCAATAATACCCCACTAGTCCCAAGAATGCCCGGACCTGCTTCTTTCCGACTGGCCAGGGCCAGTGCTGTATGACAGCCACCTTATTCAGCTGGGGCCTCACTAAGCCCCTTCCCACTATATACCCCAGGTATTTGGCCTCTGCTAGTCCCATCGCACACTTTGCCAGGTTTGTGGTTAGGCCAGATTTCCTTAAGGTGTCCAATACAGCCTCCACCTTCTCCGGATGTGTGTCCCAGTTGATAACATCATCAACATAGGCAGCTGCATATGGATGGTGTGGGCGCAATAGCTTATCCATAAGCCACTGGAAGGTCGCATGGGCCCTATGTCGCCCGAACGGTAGGACAGTGTACTGATATAAGTCCAAGGGTATGGCAAAGGCTGGCTTCTCTCTGGCTTTCTTGGACAACAGGATTTGCCAGTAACCCTTGGTCAGGTTGAGGGTAGACAAAAAAAAAGAAAGAGCCTTTCCCAGATGATCAATCAGCTCATCTATTCACAGCATGGGGTATGCATCAAATTTTGATAACTCATTTAATTTCCTGAAATCATTACAAAACCGAAGGTTGCCATCGGGCTTAGGTGCTAGGATGACGGGGTTGGATCACTGGTTCCAGCATTTTTCTTTCTTCTTTCCGTACCTCCTCTCGCTTTGCTTCTGGGATTCAGTAGGGCCTCACGTTCACCCTTACTCCTGGGTCTGTGATTATCATAGAATCATAGAATACTAGGACTGGAAGGGACCTTGAGAGGTCATCGAGTCCAGCCCTCTGCCCCCATGGCAGGACCAAATACTGTCTAGACCATCCTGATAGACATTTATCTCACCTACTCTTAAATATCTCCAGAGATGGAGATTCCACAGCCTCCCTGGGCAATTTATTCCAGTGTTTGACCATCCTGACAGTTAGGAACTTTCGGTATGTCTACACTACAAAGTTAATTCGAACTAACGGACGTTAGTTCGAATTAACTTTCATAGGCGCTACACTAGCGCTCCGGTAGTTCAAACTTAATTCGAACTAGCGGAGTGCTTAGTTCGAACTAGGAAAACCTCATTTTACAAGGATTAAGCCTAGTTCGAACACCAGGGAAACTCGTCTGCCTCCCTCCCGGCCCCAGAGCCCTTAAAGGGGCATGTGCTGGTTACGGTGCCCGTGCCAGGTGCAAGCCTGCCAGCACCCAGCCAGCAGACCCTGTACCTGGCACAGATCGAGCCACCCACCCGATGCGGCCCAGCCCTCCCCCTCTTCCCGGGACCAGGCTGGCAGCTCCCGGGAGCTTGCCCGGGACCGCAACAGGCGGGCACCCGCCTGGGCTTGTGCAGACATCATGGACCTCGTCCACGATCTCCGCACTAGGCACAGGAAAGTGGCTGTCTAGGGCAGGAGAGCTGCCAGCCTGGCCACCCAGGAGCAGCTGTGCAAGAGAATCAAGGGGGTCCACTGAGACCCCCGACCCTGAGCCCTGAGCTTACAATGGCCGTCCTGGGTCAGACCAAAGGTCCATCTAGCCCAGTAGCCTGTCTGCTGACAGCGGCCAACACTAGGGACCCTGGAGGGGATGGACCGAAAACAGTGAACAAGCCATTTGTCTCGTGCCATCCCTCTCCAGCCTTCCACAAACCTTGGGCAGGGACACCACTCCTACCCCCTGGCTAAGACTACTCCATGGACCCAAGCTCCATGACTTGATCTCACTTCCCTTTAAACTCTGTTCTAGTTCTAGCCTTCACAGCCTCCTGCAGCAAGGAGTTCCACAGGTTGACTCTTTGCTTTGTGAAGAAGAACTTTCTGTTACTAGTTTGAAGCCTGCTACCCATTCGTTTCCTTTGGTGTCCTCTAGTCCTTCTTTATGGGAACTAATGAAGAACTTTTCTGTATGCACCCTCTCCACCCAACTCCTGCTTTTAGAGACCTCTATCCTGTCCCCCCTCCATCTCCTCTTTTCTAAGCTGAAAAGTCCCAGTCTCTTTAGCCTCTCTTCATATGGGACCTGTTCCCAACCCCTGATCATTTTAGTTGCCCTCCCCTCTCCCAGCCTCTCTCTTCCCCTCTCCCACCTCCTTTTCCCAGTCTCCCCCAGTTTTGTTCAATAAAGACAGATTCCATTTTGGAAGACACGTTATCTTTATTTTGTACATCAAGAAGAGGGGCTAGGGAAGGGTAAGTGGAAGGAGGTGAGGGAGGAATGGGGCACGAGCCCCTGATGGGGAGGACTGGGCTGGCTCTGTGGGCTTCTGGGTGTGGAAGCTCTCCTGCAGCCCCCCAATTGTCCCCTCTCCCCAGATGGCAGCCTGCGGCAAGTGTAGCCGGTCTGATGGCCGAGTGCTGTGATGTGCCCAGTGTGGGTAGTCCGGGCACTCCAAGCCAGGACTGCTTTGCAAGCGGGGCACCCCTGAGAACTGTCTGTCCGGGGTGGGGGTCGGTACCCTTTAAGCACAGCCCTCGGCTAGCCTGAGACAGCATCTCCACGCTCTAAGTCCTCCTCTGATGCCCTGCCGGCACTGCTTCCGGCCATCCTTACGCCCGGTTCAGGGTCCACTTAATGTGGACGCACTAGTTCGAATTAGCAAAACGCTAATTCGAACTAGTTTTTTAGTCTGGATCCGTTAGTTCGAATTAGCTTAGTTCGAATTAACGTTGTAGTGTAGACATACCCTTTGTCCTAATGTCCAACCTAAACCTCCCTTGCTGCAGTTTAAGCCCATTGCTTCTTGTTCTATCCTCAGAGGCCAAGATGAACAAGTTTTCTCCCTCCTCCTTGTGACACCCTTTTAGATACCTGAAAACAGCTATCATGTCCCCCCTCAGTGGTCCGGCTGGGCTCTGCTGAGAACACATTCAAGTGTCAGTCCAGCATCGCAAGAGCCTCCGCCTGCTGGTTTAGGGTTAACTCTGGAGAGATCCCCACCTACCTCTGTTGGTATCACTGTCCACATGGCAGCCAGCTCCACCTCCCACTCTAACTAGAGTTTCAGCAGGTTAGTATGGTAGATTTGTTCAAGTTTCCAGCGACCAGGGTGCCACACCTTATAATCTATCTCTCCTAGACCTCAACCATTTCATAGGGCTCCTGCCACCTGGCGAGGAGCTTACTCTCCACTGTTGAGACCAGTACCATCACCCGATCGCCCACCTGGAATTTCTCGACCGTTGCCTGATGGTTGTAATAGGTCTGCTGGGCATTTTCCAGGTTCTCTTTTACAATGGGGGCATCTGGAGGATGTGCTCTACAATATTGCCTCCGTGTTTTGGCTGCTCCCCCAAGGCCTCTTTGGTGAGATCTAGGATGCCTCGGAGGTTACTCCTGTACAACAGTTCGAACAGGGAAAAACCCATGGACACTTGCAGAATTTTCTGGATGGCAAACATGAGGCATGGGAGTAGAGTATCCCAATCCTTCCTGTCCCAATTCACTACTTTCTAGATCATGTCCTTGAGGGAGTGGTTGAACCCATCCGTCTGTGGGTGGTATACTGACGTCCTCAGGGCCCGTTTGTGGAGCAGTGCACGCAGGTCTTTCATTAACTTAGAAACAAAGGGAGTACTCTGATCGGTTAGGATCTCCTTGGGTATCCCCACCCTTGAAAAGATCTGAACTAATTCCCTCGCTACTGTCTTAGAATGAGTATTCTGCAGGGGTACCACCTCTGGGTATCATGTTGCGTAATCCAGGACCACTAATATGCTCCGGTGCCCCCGGGCTGACTTCTCCAATGGGCCATCTAGGTCTATAGCGATGAGCTCAAAGGGGACCTCAACAATAGGCAGGGGCACCAGTGGGGCCTTTAAGTGCAGCCGGGGCCCATGCAGCTGGCATTCAGGGCTGGCAGCACAATACCGCTGAACTTCCACATACACCCTGGGCTAGCAGAACCTTGGTAAAATCTGGTCTAGGGTTTTCTCTACTCCTAGGTGACCCCCGAATAAATGGCTGTGGGCCAGGTCCAGGACAGCTCATAGACTCATAGACTTTAAGGTCAGAAGGGACCATTATGATCATCTAGTCTGACCCCCTGCACAGTGCAGGCCACAGAATCTCACCCACCCCTCCTAGAATCATCCTCTCACCTATAGCTCAGATATTGAAGCCTTCAAATACTTTGAAGACCCCAAGATGCAGAGAATCCTCCAGCTGTGATCTGTGCCCCATGCTACAGAGGAAGGCGAAAAACCTCCAGGGCCTCTGCCAATCTACCCTGGAGGAAAATTCCTTCCCGACCCCAAATATGGCGATCAGCTAAACCCTGAGCATGTGGGCAAGACTCACCAGCCAGACACCCAGAAAGTTCCCTATAGCAACTCCTATCATCCCTCCAGTGACCTATTTCCCACAGTGTTTCTGGGGCACCAAGAGCAGTTCCACCGCTGGTTCCTTGTCTGGCACCACTTGGTACAGTAGATCCCCCTTGATTATATAATACAGTCTAAGGCCCTTGGTCCTTCCTTCTACTGGGACCCCATTTACTTCAACTGCCTCCTTACACATGTTTTGATACAACAGGTCATTGGCCTGATCCTGTCCAAAATTTTTGATCGAGGGCTCTATTTGCCCAAACTCTGGGGAACCTTTGGCTTCTTCCGTCCCAGGGGCCCCTGCTGAGCTAGGCCCAGCTTCGGGCTCATCTACCTCCTGTTGTGCTCCACTATTGGTTGGTTCAGATTCCCCCTGGCCAGGGCCTGCCTTAGGTTCTGGGTCAGGATTCGAGTGCCCAGTAGCTTGGCTGCCCTCCTTTCCTGCCTTGACTTCCAGTGAACAGGTCCTGGGAAAACTCGTGAAAGACCAGGAGAGGGCTCTGCCCTCCCCTCTCAGGTTACCATACACGTGGCTTTTCCTGGACATGTCCTTGTTTTCACATGTTAAATTGTCATCTGGCTGGCTTTTTTAAAAGGTAAAAAATGTCTGGGATTTTTTGCCCTGCAAAGGGGATCAAGGAGGGGGCGGTGGCATGTGCCTTCAATGGAATGTTCGGAGCCACGTGCTTGGACCGTTCATGGCCGCTCTGCGCACGTGCCCCAGTGCCTGGAGGGAAAAGTGTGTGACTGCGGCAGCAACTCCGGTGAGACCCAGAGCGGGACCCTCCACCTAGCTAGATTTATGTCCCCAGCTCTGCTGAAGGGAAACAGCATTGGGTTAGAGCAGAGGGGCTGGGGGTGCCTGGCTCTGGAGGAAGGATGGGGGTATTGGGTTAGAGCAGGAGTGCCTAGCTCTGTGGGAGGGGAGGGGCATTGGGTCAGAGCAGGGAGACTGGGAGGGGTGGGTGGTTCTGGGGGAGGGCAGTGGAACTGGGTTAGAGCAGGGAACTGGGAATTAGAACTTCTGGCTCCTTTCCTTCCCTGCAGGCGGGCAGTGGGTCTGTGGGTGAGATTTGAGGGTCCCAGTCTCAGCTGTGGGAGGACTGTGGGAGCTGGTGGTTGGTGGGGCAGGCAGGGGAAAGGAAGGGATTCTGGGAAGCAGGATTCCTGGGTTCCTTTTCTAGCCATGCCACTTCTCCCCTCGGTGCCTTTAACTTCATGCCCCAGGATGGCCCCCAGCCAGCAGCCTCCCTGGCTCCCCTCTCCCTCCTCCTGGCCCCGCAGCAGCCCAGGCTGCCAGCTGGTTGGCGGTGCTGCTGGAGCCTGTGCTGCCGCATATCTTGGTGCAGTGAGGTGGGGAAGTGGGAGCCTGGCATGGGGCGTCCCCTCGCACCATGAGAGCCAGTGGGGGCAACAGCAACCCTGGCAGCAGCAAGGCGGCAGCCAGAACCCCAAGCCTGGCGTGTGCGGGGGCGAATTTGCCAGCTCCTGAGTCCGGCCCCCTGTGCGAGTGGAGCAGCTGCGACCGCCGCGGCACCGGCAGGCACCAGGTGTCCTCTTGTTTGAGAGTTCAAATATGGTAACCCTACGCAAATGTGACTGGTGTTTGTCAGCACCCCAAAGAGTTCACATATGGTAACCCTACTGTACTCCCTGCTGCGAGGTGGTCACTAAACCCAGGGAAGTCCTGCCTGATTATGACTGGGTGTGGGAGCCTTGGCGCCACCCCCGCTGCCACCTTTGCGACATTCCCCTGGATCGCTATCTGCATGGGGGCGACAGGGTAATAACTGACATCACCATGCACACAGGAGATCCCTGTGCACTTGGCTCAGGACAGCTCATTCCATCCCATCAGCTGCCCTGAGACCAATGTGACGCCACTCCCCGAGTCCACCAGTGCCATGGTCTCTATGCCATTCATCCTAACCAGCTGGGTGTACCGATGGGGGGCTGTTGCTATGCCTACCAAATTTATGGGATTGCATGGGCCTCCCAGGTCCCCAAGGTCACACTGCATGGGTTGTGCCGTGTTTGGACAGTGTGCTGCTATATGCCCTATTTCCCTGCATGCGTAGCATTGATACCGGGTGTGGGGCACCCCCCTATTTCTTTGGCTACTGAGTCTTACCCCCTGACCTTCCTTCCCCCCATCCCCATCCCCAAGTCCCTTCACAGCCTCCATCCGCTCTTCCATCTCCTTCCTCCCCTGCCAAGTCTTGATTGAGGGTTCGGAGACATGGGCCCTTGGAGCCAGGCCAGCTCTCCTACCCCTCCGGACTTCTTCCCTGAGGGGTCATGAGACTCCTTTAGCCATTAGTTGTCTTTCTACAAAGGCTACCATCTCATCCTATGAAAAGAAGTCATTCTGGCCCACCAGTAGGTCTGGTGGGAGGTCCCTCATATAATGGTCCAGGACAATTTCCATGATCTTCTCCAGGCTGTAGGTCTCTGGCCGCAACCATTTTTGGGCCAGGTGGATCAGGTAAAAGAGTTGTGACTTGGTGCTCTGCCCTCCTGGTACCTCCACTCGTGGAACCTTTGGGCTCTGATGATGGTTACTCCTGATCTGGGAAGAATCCCAGCCTTCATCTGGGGGTACTCAGTGGCTGCCTCCTCAGGCATGTCACTTGCACTCTGGTAGCTTTTTGTTGCACTGCAGTGGCTTGTACGAGTGCCTTAACTACATCCTCCATCCTGCTTTTCTCCCTTCTTACCAGGGCGACCTAGCCTGCCCTGGGTGGGTCTGCTGCGAAATCTCACAGTAGTGAAATGATCCCACTTCTGACACCATGTGTGGCAGGGTCAGTCCCACTCCTGGGTGCCAGATCCCTATTCTTCCCACTATCATGCAGGTTAGGGGCCATGGTACAAATCCCACTTGCCTTTTCTCAGTGTTCTTGCCTTCTGTCCCTTGGCAAAACAATAAGGTGCTAAGGCCGATGCCCCTGGCTAGTCACGGCTGAGTAAACCGTTCTCCTCAGCCACAGGCTGAAGTTTCTGGTCACCTGGGGCAAAGGGAGACTCCAAACACTCCCTGTTGGAGCCCCTCACCTCTCCCGGCAGCCTTTAGCAGTGCTGGTGTTGTTCTGCTCAGTTCCTCTGAGTCTCCTTATCAGTTGTTCATTCCTCTCCAAACTCCTTCTCCACTCTCCTCTACCTTCCTGCACAGCACCTCCACACCTGGCCTGACCCTGCTGGCCATTCACCATGAGGGTGATGTTCTATGCCCGGGACTGTGTCAGGGTTTGGTTAGCATGTGTGTGTGTCGGGGGAGGGGGTTCCAACTTGCAAGCTTGGGGAGCAAATATGAGTCGGCAATGCTGCCTGAGTCTGCCAGTGCCTGAGCCCGATGTGGGGGCAGTAACTCCCCCAGTAGCTCATGAATCAAGAAGGCAAATACCCCACAGCCCACCCCAACATGGCTGGGTCTCCCCTCCAGGCAGCTCAGGCTTTGAAAATGTTTCACTCATGTTGGTCACCTTAGTAGCTCCCTGTGGCCAGTCTGACTCAGTGCAGAACAACCCCAGGGTATCAGAACGCGGGATGGAGGGGGTGGGGGAGGGAAAGCCCAAGGCAGGGCTGCCAGTGGCTGCAGGTTGGAAGTAAGGGGCACCAGCAGAGCCCAAAACAATTGAGTATCTCTGACTTGGCTGCAGGTCCAGGTCTTCCTGTTGTTCTTGCTCCTGGGCCTGATCCCAGTTCTGGCTGATCAAGGTAAGTGTCTCTCCCATGGCACCTGCCTCCCCCATGGCACCAAGAAATCCAGCCTTGGGAAACATCTGTAGGAGGGAGGGGCTGTCATGGTGGGGCTGGGAGGAATGTCTCAAGTTCTAAACCAGCTCTGGGCGGGGAGTGGGGCTACTGGTTAGATTGGAAGGCTGAGAGCCAGACTCCTGGGGGGCTGTTCTCCCTCTGCTTTTGGGCATGACTCTGCTTCTCTGTGTCTCAGGTTCCTTCTGTTTGAGATTGAGCTCCCTGCAGGTCTGGCAGGAGTGAGGGGAATTCCCCTCAATCAGGTGCTGTATAGGGAGTATGATGTGTAGCAGATAGGTCTGTTTCCAGGCACCTTGTCCCTCTCACTTGCATACACACACACACAAAGCAGGGCTCATCCCCTCCAGCAGTGGGACACACACAGAGGAAGCTGGGTGTCTGAGCACATCAAGCTGTGGATGCGGGTGTCTTGCCTGGAACCTCCCTACATCCAGAAACCCCCTTTGCTCCAACAGAAAGCTCCACCAAGGATCCTGAACAGACAACCCTGCTGACCAAGACAACCCCTACGAATGATCAAGGGGGTGAGTGCCAGATCAATGTCCCCAGAGCAAGGTGGGGGCTCAGCAGGGATGCTGGGCTGCAGGGAGCAGCGTGGGGCCCTAGCAGGGGTTGCTGAGTTGTGGGGAACAGGGTGAGGGTCCAGCAGGGGTGCTGGACTGCAGAGAGCGGGGTGGGGGGTCAGCAGGAGGTGCTGGGCTGCAGAGAGTGGGGTGGGGGCCCAGCAGGGGGTGCTGGGATGCGGAGAGCAGGGTGGGGGCCCAGCAGTGGGTGCTGGGATGTGGGGAGCAGGGTGGGGGATCAGCAGGGGGCACTGGGCTGCAGAGAGCAGGGGGGCCCAGAAGGTTGGCTCTGTGTGTGCACCCTCTGTTAGCTAAGATCAGGCTGGTACTGTTGAGGGAGGGGATGCAGACTAGCTCAGGGGTGGGCAATAATTTTTGACTGGGGGCCACTTCAAAAATTTTTGAAGTGGCCCCTGGCCGCTGGAAGGGGCGGGGCCAGGACATTTCCCTACTTCCCTGCCCACAGATCCTGATTGGTCGGGGGGGGGGGGTGGGAAGTCTTTGCCTCTGGCCCCACCCTCCTGAGAGAACTGCCAGTTGTTCTGAACAGCTGGTGATTCCCTCTAGGGACCCGCATCTCTGGCATTGGGAGGAGACTTCATGCGCTTGCCCCCATCCCCAAGCCCTGATTGGCTTGGCAGGTGGGGGGGGGGGGGTGTCGCAAAGTTTCTCACTCCTTGTCCTCCAGCCACATGCTCCCTCGTCCCTGGGCCCTGATTGGCCTAGGGGCGGGGGAGCGGCAGGACCTCCGCAGGCTGGATTAATCCACTTGGGGGGCGAATCTAGCCGGCGGAGGCCCTTTAGCTTACCCCTGGTCTAGTGCTTCGTGGGTTGTTGTTTCTCACATGCCCACAGGGAGGCTTTTATCTTTCATCAGCAACCCTCACTCTGAGCCTGCACTGGGCAGGACTCTGCAGTCATGACCCTGTCTGACCCCAGTTTGGTTTTGAGATGCTGCCTGGCAACAGTGTGGCACTATGTGCAGTTGTTCCAGCTGCCCTGCCCCAGAGGTGGCTGCATGGGCTGATTTGTCATTTGTAATCTCAGTTCTTTCTTTGCATGACTTGAGCAGGTGGTGTGCAAGATGCAGAGGAGGGAAACACGTCGCCTGCCACAGGGAAGGGGCATCACGTTGAAAATGTGGTGATTAAGGGTGAGAAAAAAGCCCCTCCATGGAGCCCCAGTCCACACCCTCCAGTCAGACAGTATGTGACTGCTCTGCTCCACAGTGTGCCCCCCAGTCCTGCCAGCGGCAGCTTGGCTGGAGAAAAGCTCTTTACATAAGAGAAAGGACAGCTCTAGAAATGGGGAAATGACCACCTGGGAGAACGGGGCTGTGGGTCGGGAATGAGGAGCACCCACAGTGCTGGGGAAGGAGTTGGCCTAGGGCTGGGCTAGCAGGGGCTTCAGGGAGTGAGGGGCACTGGCAGATATTGGTAACTGGTGCTTGCGGAGGAGGGGGTGCAGGAACGGCCATTCAAAGGGGCAGGGATGGGCCTGTGGAGGCACCCCATTTAGCAATTCCAATTCAGGGGGCCTGGGGTGCAGTGCACCCCCAAGTGCTACCAAAAATCACCTGTTCTGGCAGAGCTGGAGGGAGGAAAAGGGTTCAGGCTCTGAGTCCTACCCTCCTTTGTTCTCCCTGCAGCCACCAAAGAGTCTGGAGTCTCCAGTTCCAACAGCAGGATCAAAACTACTTCAGGTAGGAGAAAGAACCAGCCCCCATGCTGCACCCCACTGGTGGCTGCACCTCAGGGCTGGCGAGGGCTCCCCGGATAACCAGCTCCCACATCCCACCCCGGACTTGTTCTTTCCAGGCCTCAGTTGCAGAGCCCTGGGGAGCCCATGAACTCAGCCCAGGCCCCGTCCCATCCCCTCGCCTCGCCAGGCATTTTGGGTAATTCTCCCTCTGCCCCTGCAGGAGCAGAGCAGAAGCAAGATGAGCGCTTCTTTTACGGTGGGTACTGGCTGTTCCTGCCTCGAGCCCAGGGGTGCTGTCCCCACCCCACCCCGCCTTCACACTCACCCCTCCCCTCCTCTCTCTTCCAGATTACCACTCCCTGCGCAAGTGGGGCCTGGTAGCTGCTGCGGTCCTCTTTGTCCTGGGCATCCTCATCCTCACCTGTGAGCAGGGCTGGGAGCTGGGATGCTTGGGTTCCCTCCAGCTCCGGGGGGGAGGGGTCTGGTGGGGAGAGCGGGGCTGGGAGCCAGGACACTTGGGTTCCCTCTGGCTCTGGGAGGGGAGGGGTCTGGTGGGGAGAGCGGGGCTGAGAGCCAGGACACTTGGGTTCCCTCTGGCTCTGGGAGGGGAGGGGTCTGGTGGGGAGAGCGGGGCTGAGAGCCAGGACACTTGGGTTCCCTCTGGCTCTGGGAGGGGAGGGGTCTGGTGGGGAGAGTGGGGCTGGGAGCCAGGACACTTGGGTTCCCTCCAGCTCTGGGAGGGGAGGGGTCTGGTGGGGAGAGCAGGGCTGGGAGCCGGGACGCTTGGGTTCCCTCCGGCTCTGGGAGGGGAGGGGTCTGGTGGGGAGAGTGGGGCTGGGAACTGGGACACCTGTGTTTGCTCAGCTCACACTGGGTCTCTCTTGGTCTCCAGGTGGTAAATATGGGAAGTGCCCCCGATGTGGAGGCCAGAAGCGGAGGAGGTGAGAGCCATCCCTGTCCCCTCTTGGGTCCTGCAGGGTCCCCCAGACCAGCCCCCCATAACCTTCTCTCCCTTTTCCTTGCAGCGCCTATGATATCTCACAGCTCTGAGGGGATCCCTGTGGGGCTGGACTCTGGTCGGAGGGGCTGGCCCGGAGCCCCCCAAGCGATGCTACATGCTTGTGGGGGTGTTGAACCAGAAGCAGTCCCCTGCTCTTCCCTTGGTGATCTGCCTGATGGTGCCCCCCATCAATCCAGCACAATTCCTGTCCCCCCAGCCTAGATCCATCTTTCTCCCCTCCTGCTCCAGGCCTTGCCCCCCTCCTCCCAGCCTGTCTCCCATACTGGCCCAGATCCTCCAACCCTTTCCCCTCCTTGGCCTGGCTTCCCCCTCCATGTCCCCCATCTTCCCCCCATCTCTCTGAGTGCCAGTCGTGCTGTGTTGTATTTTGATGACATTAAACAATTCTCGCCCCCCCCTCAAGAAAAGTATCTGTGAGCCGCTTGCACACCATGGGGTGGGGGAAGGGGGTATAATGGTTAGAGTCAGAGGGAGGCGCTGGGAGCCAGGACTCCTGGGTTCCATCTATGGCATGATGAACTGCTAGTTTCATTGCCTCTTTTAGTGGCAGCAGGGCCCCACTGGCATTTCATTGCATTCCAGCTGGTGCCCCAGCCTGGATGGGGCGGGGGAGCATTCAAAGTGTTGATAACCATGATTAGTGCCTGAAAATAGCCAAGGGCAGGAATTTCCCTTCTACCCCTGGGGTGGGGCCAGCTCTGAGCTGCTTGCAGGGGTGGGGAACCTCAGGCCTGAGGGCTGGATGTGGCCCTCAACTTGTCTGGACTCAGCCCCTGAGGTTCAGGACTCCCCCCCAGCATTGGGAAGCCTGTGCTGGCACTCCAGCTCCCTCACCTTCCCCCCATGGGGATGGAGCAGACAGAACCTACCGACTTGCCTGCCCCCCAGGCTCTGCTGTGCGAGGGGAATGTGGGGAGGGTCTTTCTGCTTCTCAGTCCGGGAGGGTTTTAGTCTCACTTGTGTGCAGCCCCCACTGATTTTTCAGTGAGTCAGCAGCCCCCAGCCCACAAAAGTTCCTTGCCCCTGTCCTAAACTGTGATAAGGAGTGGCAGGCGCATGGGGTGAGCTGCCCGCAGGCAGTGTTATGTGTTGCTTTCCTCAACTGCTCCACTCCAGAGGTGGGAGCTGTTTGTTCTCGTGTAATGTAGAAAGCTCCTAGATTGTGCTACTTCCCGCTAGTCTCTGAGCACTGAGCATGCCCAGCAGTTCTCTGCAGCTGTTGCCCTGCTCTCTGCCGGCACTAGCTGTACGTTTGTGCTTAGTCCATGTTCAAAGCGTTTAAAAAGTAAGAAAAGCGGCTCACCAGAGCAGGTGGCTTAACATTCACATGGCGAGGGGTGCGGCAGATGCAGGCAGGGCAGGATCCGTTCTGCGCAAACTCAGCTCTGGTGGGGGGAGGGGCGCCTGGTAAACTCGTGAGCACAGAGTTCAAAGCCCCGGAGCAGGAGGGCTGAAAACAGCCTCCCCTGTAGGAATGAGGCACAAGTCAAAGCGTGGTCATGGCAAGGGGGCTTTGTTAGCATTTATTCACCTCGGAGGCACTGAGCATGCTCAGTAGGGCTGCACACGCCCCTGCCCTTCTCTCTGCCCATACTAGCTCTTAAGTTTTTGCTCACTGCATTTTAAAAGCATTTAAAAAGGAAGAAGAGATGAGTTAACATTGACTTGACAAGGGGGAGAAGCAGTTGCAGGCAGGATTAGGATCGGTTCTAGGCAAACTCAGCTCTGGTGGGGGGAGGGGCACCAGGTAAACACAACACCGTGCAAAGCCCCAGCACAGGCAGGGCAAAGTGATACAAACAGCCTCCCCAGTCCTGAGGCACAAGTCAAAGGGTGGCCGTGGCAAGCGGGCTTTTTTATTTGCTTAAACGTTTTAAAATCATTTATTCACCTCGGAGGCTGCAGCTGCCCCTGCACTTTGCCCTGCCCTCTCTATCTATGTGTTTTTGCTTGCTGCATTTTAAAGGAGTTTCAAAATGTAAAAAGGGTGCTAAAGACAGGACATGAAGTTTCATAACATTTCACACATTTCTCTTGTCTTCTTTCCGGGACTCACTGAATTGTGCTCCCGTCTCTGCAATCCATTTTCATTATTTTGCTCCTTGCAAATGTAATGTCTTGTACTATAATTACTCTGTGCAATGCTTAAGTCAAAGTAGTGCTACTTTGAAACAAATTTAAGTAAATAAGAGTCCAAGTAACCTTTTGTAAAACTACTTGGCTGTGTCTAGACTGGCATGATTTTCCGCAAATGCTTTTAACAGAAAAGTTTTTCTGTTAAAAGCATTTGCGGAAAAGAGCGTCTAGATTGGCATAGATGCTTTTGCGCAAAAGCACTTTTTGCGGAAAACCGTCTGTGCCAATCTAGACGCGGTTTTGCGCAAGAAAGCCCCGATCCCCATTTTTGCCATCGAGGCTTTTTTTGCTCAAAACAGTTTTTAGCTGTCTACACTGGCCCTCTTGCACAAATACATTTGCGCAAGAGGGCTTTTTCCCAAACGGGAGCAGCATAGTATTTGCGGAAAAACACTGAAAATCTTACATTAGATTGTCAGTGTTCTCGCGCAAATTCAAGCGGCCAGTGTAGACAGCTGGCAAGTTTTTCCGCAAAAGCAAGTGCTTTTGCGGAAAAACTTGCCAGTCTAGTCGCAGCCGACTTTAAGGTCAGAGGGGACCATTTTGATCATCTAGTCTGACCCCCTGCACAATGCAGGCCACAGAATCTCACCTAGAATAATCCTCTCGCCTATATCTCAGATATTGAAGTCCTTGAAACGATGGTTCAAAGACCCCAAGAGGTCCTGTCCTCCCCCACCCCACTGTGCGGCATCAGGCCAGCATGGCTGGACTTGCAGGGGCCACTCCACAGCCCAAATCCTGGCAGAGCCGCTGGGCCACTGGGAATGTTTTGTCAGTCTAGACGCAGCCCTTGAATAAAAGAACAAAAGTATCACATCTTAATTGTACATACGTATTCAAAAGTAAAATTTAGTTGTCCTATGGAAACCTATGCTTAACCACCTAAGTTTTTGCAGGTCAACATTATTTTTCACACTCTCTCTCTCTCTCTCACACACGCACACACACACACGATATATGAACATATGATATAATTCTCTCTATATTATATACACACATATACTATACATTTTTCAGTGATGGAATTTAACTGTAGTCACTGCCTTCATTTATAAAGATGAAGAGTGACCAAATTAAATACAACACTCAGATTATAGAAATGTATTCACAGGCAGTCCCCGAGTTACGTGAATCCGACTTATGTCGGATCCGCAGATACGAACGGGGATTTTCTCACCCCGGAGGACTGGAGCGGCGGGACGCCTGGTCCCGCCGCCCACCTCCTCCGGGGCGAGAAAAGCTGCTCCCCATTTCCCTGGTCTGCTGCGGGAGCCAGCAGACCAGGGAGACGGGGAGCAAAGCTGCGCAGGACCCGGGGCCGGACCCGCGGCCGCTTCCAGATCAGCTGGAAGCGCCGGGGGTCCGGCCCCGGGTCCTGCGCCGCTTTGTTCAGCGTCTCCCTGGTCTGCAGACCAGAGAGACGCTGAGCAAAGCGGCGCAGAACCCGGGCCGGACCGCGGCGCTTCCAGCTGATCTGGAAGCGCCGCGGTCCGGCCCGGGTCCTCCGCCGCTTTGCTCCGCGTCTCTCTGGTCTGCTGGGGGCAGCTAGTGCCCCCCTCAGCAGACCAGGGAGATGTGGAGCAAAGCCCGGGGCCTGTGGTAGAGCAGGTGGGGCGCTGCCGGTTGGTCACACAGCACCGCTCCTTGGCACTACTGGACCAACCCGGCAGCACCCCAGCTACTCTGCCCCAGGAGTTCTGATTCAGCCGCTGCTGATCAGTTTCAGCAGTGGCTGAATCAGGACGCCTGGGGCAGAGCAGCTGGGGTGCTGCTGGGTTGGTCCAGTAGCGCCGAGGAGCGGCCGCGCTACTGGACCAACCCAGCAGCACCCGAGCTGCTCTGCCCCAGGCGTCCCCAAGTTAGCCGCTGCTGAAACTGACCAGCGGCTGACTACAGGAAGCCCGAGGCAGAGTTGCTCTGCCCCGGGCTTCCTGGAATCAGCTGCTGATCAGTTTCAGCAGCAGCTGACTTGGGGACGCCTGGGGTTCTTAAGTTGAATCTGTATGTAAGTCAGAACTGGTGTCCAGATTCAGCGACTGAATCTGGAGCCAGTTCCGACTTACATACAGATTCAACTTAAGAACAAACCTACAGTCCCTATCTTGTACGTAACCCGGGGACTGCCTGTATTTTGCCCACGTTCACAGTGTACATTTTTAGCATTTTTCCATTGTAACGATTAATTTCCAAAATGTTTGTTCAAGCATAGGAACATTTTTCCCCCAGAATTATCACAGTCAATCCTCCTTTCTCTTCTATGAAAAAAAATACAAGTTATTCACCACAGAAGAATCTCTCACAGGCAGCTGATGCAGGCAGAGGTCTGTTGGCCCTGATACACAGCTCCCTAATTCTAGGAAAAGACTGCAGCAGATCCATGGTCCCTCGTGAAGAGGACAAATACTCATCAAGCTTATTTGCAGTTTCATTTGTCTAAAACGACACAGTCTCTTATCTTTTCTAATCCCAGTTTCATGCTTGTTCCAAGTGGTCCTAACATTTGGCTTCAAGATGTCAGCTGCTATTACCTCCAGGTCCTCAGATATTTCACCAAAACACTTCTGAATGCCACACTGAAGTCCTTCTACCAGTGGCTCAAGAGGGCATCTTGTTCCTTTGCAGTTTTGAAACCATCTAGGCTGTGTCTACATTGGCATCCCTTTCCGGAAAAGGGATGCTAATGAGACACTTCGGAATTGCAAATCCGCGGGGGATTTAAATACCCCCGCGGCATTTGCATTTACATGGCTGCTGCTTTTTTGCGGCTCGGGGTTTTTGCCGGAGAAAAGCGCCAGTGTAGACACGATTTTCCGGAAAATAAGCCCTTTTCCGGAAGATCCCTTATTCCTAAGGGATCTTCCGGAAAAGGGCTTATTTTCTGGAAAATCGCATCTACACTGGCGGTTTTCTCCGGCAAAAACCCCGAGCCAGAAAAAACCGGCAGCCATGTAAATGCAAATGCTGCGGGGGTATTTAAATCCCCCGCGGATTTGCAATTCTGAAGTGTCTCATTAGCATCCCTTTTCCGGAAAGGGATGCCAGTGTAGACACAGCCCTACAGTAAAACTTGTGTTATCTGGCATGCTCTGGGATTAGGGCATTCCGGTTATCTGAGGGTCCCATCAAGCTAGGAAAAACCAATGGATAATAATAGTAAATCTCAGGTTTTTAATATTGGTAGTTTTGTAGTGTGAGGCAGTTGGTCTCATATTTCTATTTTGAGTTAAAGATGATTAGTACTTCTTAAATAATAAATTGTCAAGCCATGGTAAACCAAGCCAGGCTTATGCGCCTGAAGATGTGACAGTATTGTGGCTGGGGGCAATGCCGGTTAACAAAGTTTTCTGGTTAACAGAGTGCCAGATATCAAAGGTTTCACTGTAGTATAATTTAAACTTGAAAAACAACAAACAGTCTGGTAGCTCTTTATAGACTGACAAAACATACAGATGGTATCATGACACAGCCCACTTCTTTAGATTACCGGAGTTTTGAGTTTAGGATGTGCAGACCCAAAATAAATAGGTCTGCACATCCTAAACGCAAAACTCAGGTGATACCATCTATATGTTTTGTTAGTCTATAAAGAGCTACCAGACTGTTGTTTTTTAAGTTTATCCTGTATAGACTAACTCGGCTATCCTCTGAAGCTGGTATAATTTAGGCAGCATCCATTCCATTAGTGTGCTTGTCTCTGCTTGGAGAATATTTAGTGCCTTCACCACTGGGCCCATGACTATGGCATATTCTGCCAATAAAATCAGCTCTGCTGGATTCAGCCTGTAGAATAATCAATGCATAATATTAATTAATAAAAATACAGAATGATCAGGGTTTTTTTTTAACAAAAATAAAAGTATAAAGCAAAGAACTTCTTCTTACATATTAATTTTGAGTTCTGGAAACATATTTCTCATCGACCCTTCTCCTTGTTCATTCAGTATGCACCGAATTCTCTCCACAGTCATGAACACAAAGTTCTATCTTTTCTGGCTTGGCCAAATGAACTGTGGCTTGCATTCTACTTCCACCGTTTTTGCGTCAATTGCTGAGAGTTCAGTTTTATTTCATAGTGCTTAGCATCTGGCAAAAGTGGACCTGTCCATCTCTTTTTAGATGTCATTTGATTCTTCCTGTACCACATCTATAGATGAAAGGAGGTTCCGCAAGTGGAAAGCTGAATGGTGGTGTTTTGGTACAATTTATTCATGGCTGTTATCTGTGTCCAGGATGTCTTCAGTTTTGTGAAATTCAGCTCATCAACATGAAAACCTGTTGTTGAAAACACAATTGAGAGACCCCCTCAAAAAACCCCCAAGTCATACTGATGTGTCCCCCAACTGATAAACCTTGTTCCCCTGGTGCTCCAGTCCCACAGCGGAGGAGGGAGGGGAGAGGAAGCAT
The DNA here is from genome assembly GCF_052426305.1 of Pelodiscus sinensis. NCBI lineage: Eukaryota > Metazoa > Chordata > Testudines > Trionychidae > Pelodiscus > Pelodiscus sinensis. The sequence continues at coordinate 19,697,101 of NC_143073.1, forward strand.
GGATTACCAAGCTTCTGTGTTTCCCATTGGCCAAATTGTCTCATCACTGCATGATGATCACATGCTTTGCACATGTGCAGTGGAGCCATTTCAGAGTTTCTTGAGGTGCACCTGTGCATATGCTGATGTGGGGGATAGTGAGAGCATGGAGTGAGGCATATCAGGACAGCGGCTTTTGTAGTTTCACAGAGCATGCTCAGTATAACTCAAGCAGCAAATGTGGGGAGCAGAGTCTATTTGCCTTCCCCCCACACACTTATCTCTTTCTAGGGATATGAATGCACTTGAAAATTCATTTTAAATGTTTTGTGTGTGTATTTATTTATTTAATTTTTGCCAGACAGTTTAGCAATTAGGTGACAGGAGCCCTGTATCAGATTCCCATATAGCCACTCATCTCTAATATTAACATGTTCTCACATGTTGTGAAAAGTCACTTTGTAGTATTTAAAAGTACTCGGGATCTTTTTCAGAGGGATAAGGCAACACGCAACATTTATTGAACACACATAGAATAATCAGTACTTATCATATGCATATTATATATATATGTCACTCATGCACTCACACACACACACACACAAGCACACTCCATCTTGCTGTTGTTACCAACTAGTCGCTCCCCTTAACTTCACTGGCCAGGTGAGTTAGATGGGGGAGGGATGGAGCCGGGCTTCTGCCGATCTGGATCGATGCTCCGATGGTGACAAGATGAAACCCGGGGTCTTCTGCAAGACACCTCACTTTTATAGATTCAAAATCTGGGTCTGTGTCCGTTGGGCCCTTTGTGCTGCTACTCTCTGGGTGTTGTCCCGATGCTGTTCAGAGAGGGTGTTTACCAAAGAAGGTGCTGGCCTCTAATCCCCAAAGAGGTCAATATGTCTGCTCTTCTTTCTTGAGCCCACTTGACACCTTGGGTCTGGCTTCCACCCCCTCTTCAACTGTTGTAGCTGTCTGGAGGTGCTTGGCTCCCAAGTCTTACTCATTCACACCTCATTCATTCAACAGGGCAATTGATTACAGAGTGGGGCAGTGTTTCCCAATTGGTGCTCCGGGGAACCCTGGGGTTCTGTGAAGCAAAACTAGGGGTTCTGTGAGGAGCCAGCACTCCCCTGATCCCTCTGAAAGATAGAGAGCCATCTAGCTAGCAGAGGCATGGGCGGTGAGTTGTGTGGGCTCATGGTGCCCATGCTCCACCAATATTTGGAGCTGGAGCGGGCCCTGTCCCCCCTGCGCGTCCTCCCACCCCGACCCCAGAGCGTCTCTCCCCCGTCCCCGTCCCATCCCTGCTGTGCGCAACCATCACTGAGTTCCCCCTTGCTGGTTGCTGTTGCCCTGCGCGGCTTGCTCAAACCGATGGGCAGGAGATGCCCGGGCGTGACATAACGTCACAGCCCAGGATTTTAAAACTGCTGGACGCTGCGTTGCGCCATGTGGCTGAGTTTCAGGTTCAGAGTCCAGGGACGGAGCGTGCAGACTCCAGCCCCGCAAAGTGGAAGGCAGAAGGTAGGGGAAGGGCTGGGAGAGGAAGGGGCTTGTGCGGAGGGGAAAGGGAGAGAGGGAAGAGAGGGGAAGGCACCAAAAGGACAGGATAGAGGAGAGACAAATGCCAGGGGACCAAGTGCAGACAATGAGGAAAAAGGCAGGAGGGGAGGTGTCAGTGGGAGGGAGACAGGGTGATGCTGGGAGGGGAGAGGGTAAGGGCATTGGTGACTAGAGGGGGGAGGAGGAGGTACTGGGAGAAGGCTTGAAAGAAGGAGTGGGCATGAGGAAGGCCAGGATGGAGCAAGTCATGTGTGAGGGCACAGGGGCATGAGGGGAATGGGGACAGAGGGTGGTGAGGGGGTGGACATCATGGAGAAAGAGGGCAAAGGGGATAGGGGCAGTGATGGAAGAGGGAGGCAACAGGAGGGTGCAGGAGTAAGAGAAGGTGCAAGTGCCAGGGGATTCTGGGGGTGAAGCAGAAGGGCAGACACCTGCAGGGGAGGGACCAGCACCAGAGGAGAGATGCAGGGCAGGTTTTTAGAGGGAGGTGTAAGGCGAGGGGATGAGGAGAGGTAGCTCACATGATCAGAGTAGGGCTACTGGAGGAGTGGGCACAGGGAGGAGAGAAGGGCTGGTGGATGGGGGCAGATTGCAGGAGGGCTGAGGGCAGTGAGAAAGGCAGGAGTCAGGACAGCAGAGGTGGGTGTTGAGTTGGGGGGCAGCAGGCACCAGGGGAGCTGATGGAACAAGAGGAGGAGACATGGAAGCAGAGAGAAAAGGTAAAGGTTTAAAAATATTTATTAATAACTTGGGTGCCACAGTGGCACATCCAGACAATCCACATGAACTCAGTACAGGTGCACAACACAAAATTCATTTTGCTCACGCAAGGAAACTCATAGGCTATGTCTACACTGGCGGTTTCTTGTGCAAGAACATCTTGTGCAAGAACACATCCACACTGCCATGTGCAAGCTGTGCTTTTGCACAAGAGCATCTATGGCAGTGTGGATGCTCTCTTGCCCAAGAAAGTGCCAATAGCCATTTTAGCCATAGGGCTTTCTTGCGCAAGAAATTCATGTTGCTTGTCCACAGTGGCCTCTTGCACAAGAACAGTTGCGCAAAAGGGCTTATTCCTGAGCGGGAGCATCATAGGGTATGTCTACACTACAGCACAAATTCGAACTAACTTAATTCGAATTAGTTAATTCGAACTAAGCTAATTCGAACTAGTGCATCTAGACCTAAAAACTAGTTCGAATTAGCATTTTGCTAATTCGAACTAGCATGTCCACATTGAGTGGACCCTGAACCGAGGTTAAGGATGGCCGGAAGCAGTGCCAGCAGGGCATCAGATTAGGACTTGGAGCGTGGAGCTGCTGTCTCAGGCTAGCCGAGGGCTGTGCTTAAAGGGACCCAACCCCCACCCCAGACAAACAGTTCTCAGGGGTTCCCCGCTTGCAAAGCAGTCCTGGCTTGGAGTGCCCTGAGTGCCCACACTCAGCACATCACAGCACTCGGCCATCACCCCAGCTGCACTTGCCGCAGGCTGCCATCCGGGGTGGGGGGGCAATCAAGGGGCTTCAGGAGAGCTTCCACCCCGAGGAGCCCGCAGAGCCAGCCCAGTCCTCCCCATCGGGGGTTCGTATCCCATTCCTCCCTCACCTCATTCCACTTACCCCTCCCTAACCCCCCTTCCTCATGTACAAAATAAAGGACACATGTTCAAAAATAGAAACTCTCTTTATTGAACAAAACTCGGGGAGACTGGGAAAAGGAGGTGGGAGAGGGGAAGAGAGAGGGTGGGAGAGGGGAGGGCAACTAAAATGATCAGGGGTTTGGAACAGGTCCCATATGAAGAGAGGCTAAAGAGAGTGGTGTGGAGATGGTGCATAAAGAAAAAGTCTTCATTAGTTCCCATAATAGAAGGACAAGAGGACACCAAATGAAATGAATGGGTAGCAGGCTTCAAACTAATAACAGAAAGTTCTTCTTCACAAAGCAAATGGTCAACCTGTGGAACTCCTTGCCACAGGAGGCTGTGAAGGCTAGAACTAGAACAGAGTTTAGAGAGAAGTTAGATAAATTCATGGAGGTTTGGTCCAGGGAGTGGTATTAGCCAGGGGGTAGGAATGGTGTCCCTGGCCTCTGTTTGTGGAAGGCTGGAGATGGATGGAACGAGACAAATGGCTTGGTCATTGTCTTCGGTCCATCCCCTCCGGGGTAGCTGGTGTTGGCCGCTGTCGGCAGACAGGTTACTGGGCTAGATGGACCTTTGGTCTGACCCAGGACGGCCATTCTAAGCTCAGGGCTCAGGGTTGGGGGTCTCAGTGGACCACCTTGATTTTCATGCAAACCTGCTCCTGGGTGGCCAGGCTGGAAGTTATCCTGTCCTAGACGGCCACTTTCCTGTGCCTAGTGCAGAGGTCGTGGATGAGGTCCACGATGTCTGCACTAGACCAGGTGGGCACCCGCCTCTTGCAGCCCCGGGCAGGCTCCTGGGAGCTGCCAGCCTGGTCCCGGGAAGAGGCGGAGGGCTGGGTGGCAGCAGGTGGCTGGCTTGTGCCGTGCCAGGTGTAGGATCTGCTGGCTGGGTGCTGGCAGGCTTGCACCTGGCACGGGCACCGTAGCCAGCCCGTGCCCCTTTAAGGGCTCCGGGGCCGAGAGGGGGGCAGAAGAGTTTCCCTGGTTTGCCCAGAGTGGCCACCAGGGCAAGCTGGGGAGGGCTAGCCTCCCACTAGTTTGAATTAAGTGGCTACACAGCCCTTAATTCGAACTACTTAATTCGAACTAGGCGCTAGTCCTCGTGGAATGAAATTTACCTAGTTCGAATTAAGCGCTCCGCTAGTTCGAATTAAGTTCGAACTAGCGGTTTGCTAGTGTAGCGCCTATTAAAGTTAATTCGAACTAACGTCTGTTAGTTTGAATTAACTTTGTAGTGTAGACATACCCATAGTTCTTGCGCAAGAAGCCCTGATTTCATACATGAGAACGTCAGAGTACTTGCGCAAGAACACACGGCCAGTGTAGACAGGAAGCCAATTTTTGTGCAAGAGCAGCCGCTTTGGTGCAAAATCACACCAGTGTAGACACAGCCAAGGGGAGGGAGGGAGGGAGGCAGGGACAGGGAATCAGCACTGGCTCAGCATGTCTGCATGGTTTGGGGGAAGGTGCAGGGAAATTGAGCTCAGCTGGGTTGCAGAGTGGGGAGGTCTGGGGAGCTGGGCTGGGCTGTGGGGTGGGTGTGTGTGTGTGTAGCTCAGAGCTCAGTTTGGCTGCAGGAGGAGGGAGGTGCTGGGAACCGGGGCTAGACTCAAGGGGTATGTCTACACTACCCCCCTAATTCGAACTAGCGGGGGTAATGTAGTCATACGGAGTTGCAAATGAAGCCCGGGATTTGAATTTCCCGGGCTTCATTTGCATGAAGCCGGCCGGCGCCATTTTTAAATGCCGGCTACTTCGGACTCCGTGCCGCGCGGCTACACGCGGCTTGGACTAGCTAGTTCGGATTAGGCTTCCTATTCCGAACTAGCTGTACACCTCGTTCCACGAGCTGGTGCTGCATTCCCTTGGATTGTGGGGGATGGTTTTGGGGGAGGTGCAGGGAACCAGTGGGGGTGGGCAGCTCAGTTGGGTTGCAGGGGATAGAGGTGCAAAGAAGCCTAGTGGGGAGCAGGGAAACCAGGAACCCTGAAATGACCTCCCCTGGTCCAAAAATACCTCATCTGGGACCAGTCAGGTCCAGAGGGTGCCAGATCAGGGAAGTCCAACTCCTACCCAACTCCCCTCCTTGCACCCTCCCTTGTAGCCAGACACCCTACCCCCAATCTGCTCCTGCTCCCTTCCCCTGACCAGACACCCTACATCCAGCCTGCTTCTGCACCCTACCTACCACCCAGACCTTGCCCCCTTCCAAACCCCACCTCCCTCCCAGATCCTGCACCCCTTCCCTATCTCGCTCCTTGGTAGCCTTGCCATTCACCCTAGCAACTAGCACGACCCTGTCCCTGACCCCAGCACCCTGCCTCACACCCCAGGACTCAGCACCGCCCTGGCCCCAGCACCTTGCCAGTCACCCTAGTGCCCAGCAGGACCATGTCCCTGACCCCAGCACCCCAACAGCTGCCTGCCCCAGCACCTTGCACCAGCACCCCACCACCTGAGCCAGCATCCTTCCACCCAGCAGCATCCTCTCCCCATCCCCAGCACCCACTTTCACTCTGTCCACTGCCCCCACCAGCACCTTTGGGACCACATTAGTGAGGTTTGGGGTGTGACGGCGTGTTGGGGGTCCCCCGTCTCCTGCACCCCGAAATGGCACGAACAGACTTCACCAGCCAGTAGAATACAGGTGGTTTATTGCTCCTCCACAATACAGCACAGCACAGATGTAATCTAGTTACAGGAACTGGGGGCTAAGAGGCCTCAGTGCCCCCCTTGAGATAGGGGAATCCCAGCCCCCTCACCAGTTCCTTCTCCCCTGCTTTCCAGCCAGGGCCACCTCTCCAAGCCCTGCCCCCAGCCAGGGCAGCATTCCACCTCCCTTTGTTTCTCCCCATGGGGGGTTGGTTCAACCCGTATGGAGTCACCTTTGCATAATAAGGTTTTCCCTGCTGGGTCTTGCTCCAGACAGCAGGGGTCACCACACCCCAGCAAGTACCCCCACTACGTCACAGTTCTCCCCCCTCCGAGAGCGAACTGAGCAGGGTCACTCCGCTCGTGACCTAGGGAAGTTTGGGCCCCTTGCCACGGGACAGCGCGTCGGCGATGATGTTGGCGCTCCCCTTGACGTGGATCACTTCCATGTCGTAGTCCTGCAGGAGCAGGCTCCACCGCAGCAGCTTGGCGTCGGTCCCCTTCATCTGGTGCAGCCAGGTCAGGCGGCAGTGGTCGGTGTACACCGCGAAACGCCGGCCAAACAGGTACGGCTGCAGCTTTTGCAGGGCCCACACCATGGCCAGGCATTCCCTCTCTACGGTCGCGTAGCTCCGCTCCCGGGGCAGCAGCTTCCTGCTCAGGTACACGATGGGGTGACGTTCCCCTTTCTCGTCCGCCTGCATCAGCACCGCCCGCAGCCCAGTGTCCGAGGCGTCGGTAAACACGATAAAGGGCTTCTCAAAGTCCGGGTTTACCAGCCCCTCGCTTGCTCTGGCTACGGGTGGTGACCAGCGTCCGGTGGGGTCCATCTGGCCACTCCTCCAGGCCACTCCCCATCAGCACGTCGGTGGGCAAGTGCGGGTGCACCCCCACTTCCTTAGGGTATGTCTGCACTACCCCACTAGTTCGAACTAGCGGGGTAATGTAGGCATACCGAACTTGCAAATGAAGCCCGGGATTTGAATTTCCCGGGCTTCATTTGCATAAGCGGGGAGCCACCATTTTTAAATCCCCGCTGGTTCGAACCCCGTGCAGCGCGGCTACACGGGGCTCGAATTAGGTAGTTCGGACTAGGATTCCTATTCCGAACTACCGGTACACCTCGTGCGGTATGCCTACATTACCCTCCTAGTTCGAACTAGGAGGGTAGTGTAGACATACCCTTGGGGCCCTCCTTGGCCTCCCATTTCAGATTCACCCTGGCTACGGGTACCTTAAATGGGGTGCTGTCTATGCCCCTCAGTGTCAGCTGAGTGTCGGGTAGCATACGGTCTGGGGCCACTACGTCGGGTCGGGCCAGCGCCATCTCCGCCCCCGTGTCCCAGAAACCCGTCACCTTCCTACCATCCACCTCCAGGGGTATGAGGCAGTCCCTCCGTAGGGGCCGCCCTGCCCCCACCCGGTACACGGAGAAATCTGCCTCCCGAGGGTCAGACCTCCCAGAGGAGGTACACTGAGCATCCTTTTCCCCCCCCGAGTGGAGGTTTGCTGGCCAGCCCCTGCCTCTGGGGCAGCCTGCCCTTCCTCCCGCCCCAGCCAGTTAACCCTGGAAAGTCCCAGGTCATGGGACCTGTTCTTGCGCCTGGTGCATTGAGCCCTCTTGTGGCCTTGTTGCCCACAGCGATGGCAAGTTAGGTTCTGTGGGCCCGTTTGGGTCGGCTCTGCCCGGGCCCTGGCTGGTTTTCTGGGGTATCGATGACTGGTCCTGGTCCCTGGGGCTCGCCTCGGAAGTGCCTCTCTCCGTCGCTCAGCCAAGAATTGGTCTCTGCGCGATTCCCTTTCTCTCCGGGACTCCCGTTCACACCCGGACCGGCTCTCCGTGAACTCATCTGCCAGTCTCCCAGCCTCCTGGGGGTTCTCTGGTCTCCGGTCCTTGAGCCACAGCCTCAGTTTGGGTGGGCATGCTTCATAGAACTGCTCCATCAGGACCAGCTTGAGCAGCTCCTCTGCGGTCTGGGCTCCGACTCCAGACACCCACTTGCGGCCATATTGCGACAGGCGGGAGGCCAGATCCACATAGGTCTCCCGTGGCCCTTTCTGTACCCCCCGGAACTTCTTCCTGTACATCTCGGGGGTCAGCCCGAACTTGTGCAGCAGGGCCTCCTTGACTCGGTTGTAATCCCCTGGCTGTAGGTCCTCCAGCTGACTGAGCACTCCGGCCGCCTCCTGGTTCAGTGCGGGGTTGAGCTCCTGCAGCCAGTCAGCTGGGGGAACCCGTTGCAGTCCACAGGCCCTCTCAAAGGAGCTGAAGAACCCGTCTATGTCGCCCATGTCCTTCAATTGGGCCACCATGAGCCTCTCCAAGCGTCTGGCAGTCCCGGGACCCTGGGGCCCATCCGCACTTGGAGCAGCCGATGCCCCGCCGGTTCTCCGCTCTGCCATGGCCAGCTCATGCTGTCGCTGCCTCTCTCGGTCCTGGCGGTCCCTTTCTCGATCTTGGCGCTCCTTCTCTCGGTCCTGGCGGTCCCTCTCTCGGTCCTCTGCTTCCAATTCCTTTATCCGCAGCTGGATCTCCAGCCGCCGCAGCTCTGCTGGGCTGGCCTCTGCCCTAGATGGGCTACAGCTTGCAGGCCTCCCGGGAGACGCTGTCTCATCTCTCCGGTGGGTTCCAGCGCTCCTCCCCCTCTCTGAGCCTGACACACTCTCGGGGGGGGGGGGGTCTGGCTGCTTCCCCTGGGGACAAGATCCTGGCCCTGTGGCTGGTCATTCTCTTCCAGCTGGGCAATCAGCTGGGCCTTGGCTGCTTTCCGCACAGGCAAGCCCCTCTCTCTGCACAGCCCCACCAGCTCTGCCTTCAAGAGTTGGGTGCAGGCCATCTGCCCGCTGGTCCCCTTGGTGCAGACTCACCAGTCTAGTGCTGCAGCACCCCACGATTCCCAGGAACCGCTTCGCTCTGTCTCCAGCACGCTTGCTCCAGGGCTCTTGCTTCTACGGCGCCTTGTCGCTTACCGCTGGAAGCTCCATCCATGGGGTGCAGTGCATCCTGCTCCTGACACCAGTGTGACGGCGCGTTGGGGGTCCCCCGTCTCCTGCACCCCGAAATGGCACAAACAGACTTCACCAGCCAGTAGAATACAGGTGGTTTATTGCTTCTCCACGATACAGCACAGCACAGATGTAATCTAGTTACAGGAACTGGGGGCTAAGAGGCCTCAGTGCCCCCCTTGAGATAGGGGAATCCCAGCCCCCTCCCCAGTTCCTTCTCCCCTGCTTTCTAGCCAGGAACTAACTCCACCTCTCCAAGCCCTGCCCCCAGGAAGTGGGTCTGGCCCACGAAAGCTCATCATCTAATAAACCATCTTGTTAGTCTTTAAAGTGCTACATTGTCCTGCATTTTGCCCCAGCCAGGGCAGCATTCCACCTCCCTTTGTTTCTCCCCATGGGAGTATGGAGTCACCTTTGCATAATAAGGTTTTCCCTGCTGGGTCTTGCTCCAGACAGAAGAGGTCACCACAGCCCAGCAAGTACCCCCACTACGTCACAGTGGGGTTTTTGGGAGGGTTGGTTGTTTTTTTGTTTGGTTTTTTTTGCATCTCACTTGTGTGGCTCCAACTGACTTTTCTGTGTGTCAGTGACCCTTCACTCAAAACAGGTTCCTCACCCTTCTCATAAATAAAGACAATGCTAAAACCTTTTGAGTTTGACATATTTTATTTAAAAATGAAGCCAGGCCAACAAGCCCCCAATTGGGGCCAAACCCCCATCTCACTGCAGCATCATAACACTCCTGCACCACCTGACCCCAAACCTGAGCCTATCATACACTGGACCCCCCTGTCCTGAGCCTCTTACATCCCCAAACTCCTGCATCCCCACATCCTCAGTCTTCTGCCACCACACTCCTGCACCGTCCACATATGGCAAATCTGTGTCCTGAGCTCATCATACTCACAGCCTCCTTGCCCTGAGTCCCTCACGTATCCAGCCCAAACTCCTGCACCCTCACATCCACAAGCCCATGGCTTGCTCAACACCCCAACCTTCCACCTGAACCCAACACTCCCGAGCCTGGAGCCCCCTCCCCAAGCCAGCATCCCCTTCTCCTGCATCCAAATTCCCTCCCAGAGCTTGCACTCCTCACCCCTTCCCACACCCAAATCCCTCATTCCCACACCACACCTCCTGTTTCAACCTAGTGAGAGTATATAAAGGCTGGGAATAGCAAGTGATGGAGAGATGGGGAACAGAGTGGATGAGGCCTCAAGGAAGGGAGGTGGGGGGTCTTGGGGAAGGAATGTGATTTTCATGCATTGGTGGGGATTTTCATGAATTGGTGGGTCCCTCTCCCCCCCCCCCTTTTTTTTTTGCTTGACAAACCTAGGGGTTCCTTGAAAAGCTGAAAAGGGTTCCTCGGCCAAATAAAATTGGGAAACACTGGAGTGGGGGGAAGAGAGTGGGAGGAAGATCTTATTCTACTCCTAGCAAAAGACATTTTTACCACTTTAACTATATACTCAGTTTTCTACAAGTTTTCTATATAGGGTTCTAATACAAAGTTACAAGGTTATATGGTCTAATACAAAGTTACAAGGTTATATGGAGAGGCACAATGCCAAGTCATATGAAATAATATACTTAATACGTAGATTTATCTACAACTTAAGGGACACTTAATTCCAAACATATAATTTTAGATGGTTTGAACATATCTGCATTAATTCTTCAACATGTGGGCATAGCATGATATACAGGCAATATGGTATTCTCCGTCTTGTCTATTCCTTTCCTAATGAGTCCCAATAATCTGTAAGATTTGTTTTTTTATACTGCACTGCACATTGAACAGATGTTTTCAGAGAACTATCCACAATGATTCTAAGATCTCTTCCTGGAGTGGTAACAGATATTTTAGATCCCATCATTTCCTTGAGCATATTTGGGATTATACTTTTCCATGTGCAATACTAATCAATGGATTACCTCTGCCTTTGCATTGCCCAATTACCTACTTTTGTAAGATCCCTTTGTGACTCTTTCCATTGAGCTTTTCAATTTCATTTTGATTAATTTTCTATTATCTGCAACAGTTGCCATCCCACTGTTTGCCACCTTTTTCAAGATCATTTAAAAGTTTAACTTTACTGGCCCAATTGCAAATTCCTGCATCATAGCCCTAATTGCTATTCCTCCCTCTGCCCGTCCCCAGCTCTTTTTTTATGACAAAGTCACTGCTAACTAAGCTCTTTCAGATAATGTAATATAAAAATTTAGTTTTTGTCTAAAATACTACTTTGGTAAAAGTCACAGCCACACAAATAATTTAGTTGAGTAAAGTTCAAATTTCTAGCAAGGGGACTTGAGAATTCTAAGGAAGTATTTATCTGTACCTAGCAATTCTTTCTGTGATTATCATATAGCACCTGCTATCCTTTATTTTTAGTGTTCTAGTACTTCATTCTGGAGGCCATAATATTCAGCCTGGAATCCTAATAAAAAAGCATCCCACTGCCCTCCCACTAGTGTCTGCTTGAACCACGTGGATCATCACGTGGTGGGATGCCGGACACACCTGAACCACCTTGACAGATCCCCTCTCCTCATGCTCATCGCTCCATTCATATATCGAATGGAGAATAGACAGTCCTACAGCAGAACTGCAATGAAATCGTTGACACAGAAAGCATGGAAGCACTTCCTGATGGCAAATCCCTGCTCCTGCTAATGACCCCTCGCCTACCTACACCCAGGTCTTTATGTATCAGGCCAATTCTAGGAAAAAGTCCTATAACTATGGTTTTCCAAAATACTGAACATGGCTAATTGAATTACGAAGTCCCTCTAAGGCAGGGATCGAGAAACAATTGCCTGTAGACTGTGATGCTTTGGACTCCCTCCTTTCCCCTGTAACAAGGCAACTTGGCACTAGTGCTCTAGCCACGTGGTGGAGTGGCTTCAAGGTTTCTTGCCCCCTTTTCTACACTGGAGCAGGTGGGAAAGGTCTAGGTTAGACATTAGGAAAAACTATTTCACTAGGAGGGTGGGGAAGCGCTGGATTGGGTTACCTATGGAAGTAGTGGAGTCTCCATCCCTAGAGGTGTTTAAGTCTCGGCTTGACAAACTCTGGCCGGGTTGATTTAGTTGGGATTTGTCGTGCCTTGGGCAGGGGGCTAGACCTCCTGAGGTCTCTTCCAGCTCTATGATTCTATGATCAACCCATTTTGTCCTGCTGCTCTTGGTCTCTGCCTTGGAGCTGCCCCCCTGGCAGCCTCCTGCTTGCTGTACAAGGTGTGGTGGTGCTGATGTCAGGGTGTTCCTCCTCACCACATTCCTGTACCCTATCACCACACAGAGAGAAGGGGCTGGGGGGAGCTTAGGAGTGACACTCTCTGGCACTCTATGGTAACTGCTGCTCCTGGAAGTGGCTGGCATGTCCCTGCAGCCCCAGAGAAAGTTACTGCTGGGGGTCTCCATACTCTGTCCTTGCTGCAGACACCGCTCCTGTAGCTCCCATTGACCAGTAATGGGAAACTGTGGCCAGTAGAAGCTGTGGGCTCAGTGCTTGTAGAGGAGGGGCACCAAATGGCATCATGCCAGTGACTTTCAGGAGTGGTGCAGGGCCCAGGCCAAGGTAAGCCTGTCTTAACATCACTGGTGAAGCACCAGAAGCCATCACAGTTAAACAAAGCCCAGCCAGAGCCTGCTTCCTGAAACCCTGTCCCAGCCCTGAACCTCCTCCTACACCCAACCTCTTGCCGCAGATGTAAGTCCCCCTGCACCCAAACTCAGTGCCGGATCTTGCAACCTGAAGACCCTCCTGGACCATTGTCCCACCCAGGGCTAAGACCAGAGCCCCTCCTACACTCCAAACCCATAGGAACAAGCACAGGGCCTTCTCCCCAAATCCCTACCACCAGGGGCAGACGAGAGTTTTGTGGGGCCCAGGGCAGCACAATTTCGTGGGGCTCCCCTTTCGAGAGAAAATAGAAAAAAGGCATCAAATGTGCAAATTGAAGGCTATTTTTCATATTAAATGTGAATTGGGTAAATTTGATAGAAATTTAATTTAGTTGGATAATTTTTATTTTAATTATATTGTAATTCATTCTTAAACACAATTCTGCATTAATAATTAAACATTTTAATTTGTATTTAAGTTTACTATAGCTGTCTAGCTCTTTTGGCAGCACATTCTTCAATTATGTCAGTAAAGTCCATTTCTTTACACAGGTCGTTTTCAATCAATATAATCAAAAGATCTACAAAACACTCCTGGCTCACAGTAGATTCTCTTTGGCTGCCTCTGGCTGGTATTTGCCATGCAGCATTGGGTGTTTGGCAGCCAGGCATCATTGGGACTTGTGGGCCAGGTGGAGTGTGGGTGTTGGGGCTTGGGGGGCAGGCAGCATTAGGTGTTGGGATTAAAAAAATGAAAAGGACAAATCACATGTGATTTGTCCTTTTCATATTTGTTCATTTTTTTAATTGTATCCTTTGGTATATATGGTTGTGACTACTTTCTTCCACTATTTGATCTGAGGAAGTGGGTCTGGCCCACGAAAGCTCATCATCTAATAAACCATCTTGTTAGTCTTTAAAGTGCTACATTGTCCTGCATTTTGCTTCAACTAGTGGAAATAGGACATTCCTACAGGGAACTGTTAGTTAGTCTACAGTATAAGAAACTGCTGTCCTCTCAAACCCTAAGACCTAGCAAATTTCCATTCACTACTGGAGTAAGAAAGTCCTAGTGGAGGTAGGACATTCCTACAGGGAACAGTTACTTAGTCTGCAATATAAGAAACAGCTACCTTTCAAAGCCTCAGAAGTTTACCAGACCTAGCAAATTTCCATTCACCGCTGATGTGAGAAAGTCCTCGTTAAGGCAGGACATTCCTATGGGGAACAGTTACATAGTCTGCAGGGGTACGTCTACACTACAGCGTTAATTTGAGTTAATTTGAAACAGTAAATTCGAATTAAGCTAATTCAAAATAATGCATCTATACACAAAACCTGTTTAGAAATAACGTTTTGCTATTTTGAAATAGCGCGTCCACACTGAGTGGACCATGAACCAAAGTTAAAGCTGGCCGGAACCGGTGCCGGCAGGGCATCAGGTTAGGACTTAGTGTGTGGAGCTGCTGCCTAAGGCTAACTGAGCTCTGTGCTTAAAGGGACCCTACCCCCACCCCAGACGGACAGTTCTCAGGGTTCCCCACTTGCTTATCTACCTCAATGAAGGACAGCAAAGCAGTCCTGTCTTGGAGTGCCCACACTTGGGACACCACGGCACTTGGCCACATGGAGCCAGAGCTGCCCCTGGGCACGCTGCTGCATTTCATGGGGTCATTGCCATCAGCTCGGCTGCACTTGCTGCAGGCTGCCATCTGGGGGGGGGGTCTATTGGGGGGCTGTCAGGATCCAGGAGGCCTTGCGGGAGAGCGTCCACCCCAAGGAGCCCTCAGAGCCACCCTGGTCCTCCCCACTGGAGGCTCATGCCCCATTCCTCCCTCACGTCCTTCCACTTACCCCTCCCTAGCCCCCCTTCCTGATGTCAAACAAAAGACACGTTTTTTCATAAACACGAACTGTCTTTATTTAACAAAACTGAGGAGGGGGAATGAAACTCTGGGGAGACTGGGGAAAGGAGGCAGGAGACGGAGAGGAGAGAGGGTGGGGGAAACTGGGAGGAGGGAGCTGGAAGGGGGAAGCAAGGGGAGGAAGGGGGAGGGGAAGCTCTGTGCTCAGGGGTGGGGGTCTTGTTGGGCCACATGTCTCCCAGCATGGTGGGTGCGGGGTCCTCGGCATCCCCGGGGGGATGGGGAGGAGGGTGTGGAGGCTGAGGTGGGGCGTGTGGAAATTGAGGAGGAGGGTGAGGAGGGAGAGGTGAGGGGGGGGCAGGAGTGGGAAGAGGAACAATAGCTGGGGGGGCAGCAGGCGCTGGGGTGGCATTGGGCGGCACACTCTGGAGCAGGGCCTGCAGGTGTGAGCACATGGCACGGTCCTGGGCAAGCTGCTCCCAGCAGAGCTGTAGGTCCTCCTGTACCCAGCCCTGGATGGTGTGGTGCAGGGCTCGCAGGGCCCCCAGGTGCTGCTCTTGGTACCCCTGCCATGTTGTGGTGGTCCTGTGGAGACCTCGGGTGCAGGAGCATGTCCCGGGCGGGGTGGTGCACCCTGCACGTGCAGCTGGTGCAGCTGTGGAGAAAGAAGAGGAGTGGTCAGTTCTCCCTGGGGATGCAGTGGATGATGCCCAGCGCCCCCTGCAAAGTGAGGACGACCGTGCCCTGCATCATCAGAGCCGACGTGCTTGCACAGAGGCCATGGTCGGGATGTCTGGCTCTCCCCGGGAGTGGAACCTGCCCCAACACCACACCTATGCCCCTGTGCCACGTATAGTGTGGCCGAGGTGGGAGTGGGGGGGAAATGTCCCTTGCCTCTGTGTAGAGGGGGCATGTGAAGGGAGGGCGTCCTGCTGGGTCCCGCCCTGGAGTCAGGAGCGTATCAGGTCTCTTCACACACGCGTGTGGCTATCGGGCCATGGCCCCTGTGTGGCACCCAGCTGGAGCCATCTGCCGAAGGGTGGCACGGCACATGCCCGCACGTGCATAGGTGGCTGCGTGATCCATGGGAGGTATGGCCCACATGGGCAGTCCCTGGTCTCTCTCCCCGCCCCCCCCTTCATTTTCCTGAAATGTGGCACCCAGAGCTGGACTCAGTACTCCAGCTGAAGCCTAATCAGCATGGAGTAGAGCAGAAGAATTACTTCTTGTGTCTTGCTCACAGCAGCCCTATTAATACATCCCAGAATGATGTTTGCTTTTTTTTTCAGCAATGTCATACTGTTGACTCATATTTACATGAGTGATGGGTTAAGGTAGGGCTGGGGGAGACAAGCCTCCAGACCAAGTTATGTCTACACTACTGAGTTTTTTTGGAAAAACAGCCATTTTTCTGAAAAACGTCACTTACATCCACACTGTAATCGTGTTCTTTAGAAAAAAAAATCAAAAGAACAAGTTTTTTTTCCTAACATTGGTAAACCTCTTTCTACGTGGAAGAAGCCTTTTTCCGAAAGAACTCTTTCAGAAAAAGGTGTGTGTGGAGGGGGAAGAGGAAGTTCTTTCAAAAGAAGAGGAAAGAGGAAAAAGCACAGGTGCCCTAGTGGCCACCAATCTCCTTGGTGAAAACTGAAACAAAGAAGTCATTAAGCAACTTTAGCATTTCCACATTTTCCTGCTTTATTGAGTAACGGAGTAACGGGCCTATCTTGTCCTTGGTCTCCTCTTGCTTCTAATATATTTGTAGAATGTTTTATCTCTCTAGATAGTTTTAGCTTGTTTTGTGCCTTCGCCTTTCTAATTTTGCCCCTATATACTGGTGTTATTTGTTTATAGTAATCTTTTTTAACTTGACCTAGTTTCCATTTTTTAGTTCTCTTTTTTGATTTTTAAGCCATTCAAGATCCCCTGGTTAAACCAGAGTGGTCTCCTGCCATACTGCCTTCTCTACACTGTGGAATAGTTTGCTCTTGCATCTTTAATAATTTCTCTTTGCAAAATCACCAACTGTCTTCAATTGTTTTTCCTCTTAGTCTTGCTTCCCATTGGAACTTATGTACCATCTCCTTCAGTTTGCTAAAGTTGGCCTTCTTGAAATCCATTGTCTTAGTTTTGCTGTGCTCTCTCCTACTATTCTTTAAAATAAATAAAATCTGATTACTTTCTTTAACAGACACTCTATAGGTAAATCTACATGGAAAATACTGCCACGGTCATCTTCCGGGGTTCAATTTAGCGGGTGTAGTATAGACCCACTAGATTGAACTCAAAGGGCACCCCCCCATTGGGGCAGGTACTCCTACTCCTCGTGAGGAGTAAGGGAAGCAGATGGAAGCATTTGCTCCCATTGACTTCCTGCTCCCATTGACGGGGATTTAAGATACATCTTACTTCGACTTTCCCATGTAGTATAGACCAGGCCTATGTTACTGCCATTATCTACTCTATTTTAGTCAATTGTTTTTCAATAAAAACTAGAATTGTCATACAATTAAAATTAATTACAATTCATCATGTGAATAATTGCATTGTTAAACAATAATAGAAAACATTTATTTACATATTTTTGGATGTTTTGGATAAATGTTTCTTCATGGTTCAACCACTATTCCAGGAGACATGCACCCATGCTGATGACAAGTTCTGCTCAATAATAATCCAAAGCAGCTTGGATGATGCACATTCACCTTCATCATCAGAGTCAGATGCCTCCAGCAGAAAGTTGATTTTCTTTTTTGGTGGTTTGGGTTCTGTAGTTTGCAGTTTGGAATGTTGCTCTTTTAACACTCCTGAAAGCAAATTCCACACCTCTCCTCACTCAGATTGCGGAAGGCATTTCAGATCCTTAACCCCTGGGCTGAGTGCTGCATCTATCTTTAGAAATCTCACAGTCAGAACCTTCTTTGCGTTTTGTCAGATCTGCGGGGAAAGTGTTCTGAAATAAAAAGCATGTGCTAAGCAGGGCTGGCCCGAGGTATTCTGGTGCCCCGGGCACGGGTGCGCGGCACCGCCCCCAGGTGCATGGCGCATGCGTGGGCCTGCCCGTGTTGAGTGTGCCTGCCCCCCTAAGGTGTGCAGGCCCGCCCCCAGAGCGCACGGTGCTTGCGTGGCCCAGCTACAGCCGCTGGCGTGCAGCCCGGGGCTTGCCCTTAGGGCGCACAGTGCAAGCCCAGCCCAGTCCAGCCCAGCTGTCACTGCTGGCGCGCATGCCGGGCCATGTAGGGCCCTGCGGCCATGGGGGGAAGGGCATTGCTGGCCGGCGCCGCAGGGATGTGGGCAGGCCGGCGCTGTGGGAGCTGGGTGTGCGGCACCTGATGGCAGCTGTAAGGAACGCCGCACGCCCCTTACAGCTGCCATCAGGTGCTCCCCATCGATTGGCTCCCTGGGCAGCTGCCCGGCTCACCCATTCCTCCATCCGGCCCTGGTGCTAGGTCACCATCCAAGAATGCTATAACATGAGATATCTGGCAGAATGCAGGTAAAACACAGCAGGAGGCAGACAATTATGTTAATTAACTTAGTGACAGATTATTTATTTAATGAGTGTCATCAGCATGGAAGCATGTCCTCTGGAATGGTGACTGAAGCACAAAAGAGCATGTGAATGTTTAGCATGTAGATACCTTGTAATGCTGGCTAGAAAAGTGCATGGGAAAAACTGTTCTCAAGTAAATAAAAAGTGGCAGCCTTATCTCCATTAACATTAAGCAAACTTGTTTCTCGGAAAGATCAGCTGAACAAGAAGCAGGATTGAGTGGATTTGCAGCCTCTAAAGATTTAGATTGTTTTATTTTTGAGTGCAGTTATGTAACAAAAAAAAAAAAATCTACATTTTAAATTGTACTTTTAGGATAAAGAGATTGCACTACAGTTCTTGTATGAGGTAAATTGAAAAATACTATTGCTTTATCTTTTTACAGTGTAAATATTTGTAATCAAAATGAATATGAAGTGAGCACTGTACACCTTGGCTACGTCTAGACTGCCATGCTTTTCTTGAAATGCTTTTAACGGAAAAGTTTTCCGTTAAAATCATTTTCGGAAAAGACCGTCTAGATTGGCAAGGATGCTTTTCCGCAAAAGCACTTTTTGCGGAAAAGCATCCGTGGCCAATCTAGACGCGCTTTTCAGCAAAAAAGCCCCCATCGCCATTTTTGCAATCAGGGCTTTTTTGCGGAAAACAACTCTCAGCTGTCTACACTGGCCCTTTCGTGCAAAAGTTTTGTGCAAAAGGGACTTTTGTCCGAACGGGAGCAGCATAGTATTTCCACAAAAAGCACTGATTTCTTACAGAAGGAAGTCAGTGCTTTTGCGGAAATTCAAGTGGCCAGTGTAGACAGCTGGCAAGTTTTTCTGGAAAAGCGGCTGATTTTCCAGAAAAACTGGCCAGTCTAGACACAGCTCTTGTATATGTGCTGTAAGTGAAATCAGTGTATTTGAAAAAGTAGAAAAATATCACCAAATATTTAATAAATTCGAAATGATATTCTATTATTTAACAGTGTGATTAAAAATGTGATTAATTATGATTTTTCAAGTGTGATTAGTTTTTAATTAAGCTCTGGCATTAGCTGTTTAATTGAGAAGCCCTACTAAATCCATCATTTTAAAATACGTGATTTTTTTTCTTTTATTAAGAAAGGGAATTTTGAAAAAATATATTGGCATTTATGTTTACCAACCAGTCATGTATGTGCCTCATAATATTTGACTCCAGCATGGCTATTTGTATCACAGTCTGAAATGTATGCTCATGCCAAGTTCAAGTTATTTCAGAGCTGTAACTAAAAGCACATCTGCCCAGTGTCTAACATGCGTAGGCCGGGCAGCCCTTGTGGGAGATACCGGGAGCTGCCGCCCTGTAGACAAGGAATGGCAAAGCTCAAGGCGGTGGCCGTTCCGACGTGACAGCTCCCTGCTCAGGGGAAAGCAGTTTAGGAAACGCACAGCACGGTCCGGGCATCATAACAGAGCGCCCGCCCCGGTGGAAGGAAACAGCCACAGCGGCCCGTGTGCGGAGGGACGCGGGGGAGGGCGCATTAGGCGCGGCCCCTTTAAGGGAAAGGCAGGGCAGGGCAGGGGCAAGGCAGCAGCCGGGAGGAAACGCAGCCGCTGCCGCTCGGTCCAGCCCCGGTGAGATGAGCGGGGGGAGCCTGGCGCCCCCAACCAGCAAACACGGGCCCCGGCAGCTGGCCCCGCGCGAGCGGGCGGGTCTTGCGGGCCTCGCCCAAACTGAACCGCCCCGCTCCTGCCGGGCTGGTCCCCGGGGAGGGTGGGGGCTGCCCTGTCCCCCTCCACAGGCCGCGGGAAGCCCTGATAGTCGGGGAGGCGAGATCGGAGGGGAAATGGCTCTTCTGAAAAATAGGTCCCGTGCCCCCTACTCCAGATCGCCTCCCCCAGTCTGGCAGAGAGCACGGGAGTCCTGGCTCCCAGACCCCCCCACTCTAACCACTAACCCCCCTGCCCTCCCCGAGCCCAGCAGAGAGCACGGGAGTCCTGGCTCCCAGACCCCCCCCCCCACTCTAACCACTAACCCCCCTGCCCTCCCTGAGCCCAGCAGAGAGCACGGGAGTCCTGGCTCCCAGACCCCCCCCCCCACTCTAACCACTAACCCCCCTGCCCTCCCCGAGCCCAGCAGAGAGCACGGGAGTCCTGGCTCCCAGACCCCCCCCCCCACTCTAACCACTAACCCCCCTGCCCTCCCCAAGCCCAGCAGAGAGCACGGGAGTCCTGGCTCCCAGACCCCCCCCCACTCTAACCACTAACCCCCCTGCCCTCCCCGAGCCCAGCAGAGAGCACGGGAGTCCTGGCTCCCAGACCCCCCCCCACTCTAACCACTAACCCCCCTGCCCTCCCCGAGCCCAGCAGAGAGCACGGGAGTCCTGGCTCCCAGACCCCCCCACTCTAACCACTAACCCCCCTGCCCTCCCTGAGCCCAGCAGAGAGCACGGGAGTCCTGGCTCCCAGACCCCCCCCCCCACTCTAACCACTAACCCCCCTGCCCTCCCCAAGCCCAGCAGAGAGCACGGGAGTCCTGGCTCCCAGACCCCCCCCCCCCCCCACTCTAACCACTAACCCCCCTGCCCTCCCCAAGCCCAGCAGAGAGCACGGGAGTCCTGGCTCCCAGACCCCCCCCCCCACTCTAACCACTAACCCCCCTGCCCTCCCTGAGCCCAGCAGAGAGCACGGGAGTCCTGGCTCCCAGACCCCCCCCCCCCCCCCACTCTAACCACTAACCCCCCTGCCCTCCCTGAGCCCAGCAGAGAGCACGGGAGTCCTGGCTCCCAGACCCCCCCACTCTAACCACTAACCCCCCTGCCCTCCCTGAGCCCAGCAGAGAGCACGGGAGTCCTGGCTCCCAGACCCCCCCACTCTAACCACTAACCCCCCTGCCCTCCCCGAGCCCAGCAGAGAGCACGGGAGTCCTGGCTCCCAGACCCCCCCCACTCTAACCACTAACCCCCCTGCCCTCCCCGAGCCCAGCAGAGAGCACGGGGTCCTGGCTCCCAGACCCCCCCCACTCTAACCACTAACCCCCCTGCCCTCCCCGAGCCCAGCAGAGAGCACGGGAGTCCTGGCTCCCAGACCCCCCCCACTCTAACCACTAACCCCCCTGCCCTCCCCAAGCCCGGCAGAGAGCACAGGAGTCCTGGCTCCCAGATCCCCCCCCCCCCCCATCGCTCTAACCACTAACCCCACTGCCCTCCCCGAGCACAGCAGAGAGCACAGGAGTCCTGGCTCCCAGATCTCCCCCCCCCCCCCCCAATCACTCTAACCACTGCCCTCCCCGAGAGCCAGAAGTCGTGGCTCCCAGTTATTCTCACTCTGAGTCGCTTCTTTCTGTCCCTTTTCTCTTTTCCTGTTGCTCCTTTAGTTGCTGGGACGGCCCTTGCCTGTGCTGTCCACACACGCTGGGACTAGCCGCCTGCTGCCCCCATGGAGGCAGGGTCCGCTGGAGTTGTCGTGCTGACGCAGATCATACCCCAACATCCTTCGTCAGCCTCCTCTGCCCCACCCCGGCCCCTGCGGAAGTTCTTCCAGGGGGAGCCGCTGGCTCTGGGGGTGAGTCCAGCACTGCCAGGGGCTGGCATGCCGTGAGGAGGCTGTAATGGCCTTCTCTGGTTCCCTCTGCTGGTTGGGCCATTAATAGGAATTGGCCGCTTAGGTGGAAAATGTTAGAGTTTTTAAGGGCTTGAGCCCCGTCTGTGGTCACAGGCTATCTTGTGTGGTTCAGGGCTATGGCTGTAGAAGTGTGGTTAGGGTGATTGTGCAGTTGCTCCCAGCGTATTCCCTCACTCCTCGCGAGGAGCAGGAGGACCTGTCCCGATGTGGGTGCCCTTTTAGTTTGATCTAGCGGGTTTGTACTATGGTGGGAAGCTGAGGCACAGAGTGAGGCAGAGGTTTGGGGGAGAAGTGGGGTCAAAATGCACAGGGCCAGCCCCTCGGAGCACCCTCTGTCTTTAGAGCTGGAGTTAGAATCCGGGCGTCCTGCCTCCTTTGCTTTTACCCACTGTGTAGATGGTCTAAGCAACTTGTAAGAAGAACTGTTTAACCAGGAACAACTAGCCATCCGGTGGGGAATGACTAATCGGGTGGTAAGAATAGAGCAGCCATGCACTAAGAAGTGGGTACTAATTTAGTAATGGCATGAATAAGCATGTAACAAGGACTGAGCATCCATGCAATAAAGCGTGAATAAAGCAGTAGTAGGAACTGAGTAACAAAGGAAGAAGGGCTTAGTGACCACCTAGTAGGGAATAAATGACCATGTAATAAAGACTATCTGGTCGGTAGTGATTAACCTTGTAGTAAGGATGAAGTAACAATGTTATAAGGACTGAGCAGCCATCTCGTAAAGAATGTTTAATTATGTAATAACTAATTAGCCACATAATTGGAACTGAGGCTCAGCTTTACAAAGGTGTTTAGGTGGTCAAAGTTGTAGAGAGGCACCTGTGGGACTTACTAAACCCTGCAGCTCATGGAAAGTGAACAGGAATTAGGCCTTGCTTCAGCACTTTTGTCAAGCTCAAGATGCACCTACCTGCATTGCAAGAGCCTAAAAATATCTCTGGAAATCTTGACTTGAGTTGATGTGTAGTAGGTCTCAGTGTCCTTACTATTGATTATCATCCCTGGCTCCTAGGTAGTGCTTATCATCAGTGGATCTCAAAGTACTTTACAAATGAGGTGTCCTGGGGAAACTGAGTCACAGGAAGGTAAGGGATTTGCCCATGGTCACTTAGCAGGTAAGAAGCAGAATTGGGAATAGAACACAAGTCTTCTAAGCCTCCATCTAGAGGATTTATCCTCTCATGAAGGATTAGCTATTTAGCAAACAGGGACTCCGTGTAGTAGGGTCTGAGTTGCCATGTAGTAAGTTCCCCAGGATGCGGCTCCTGACCAGTAACATGTTCTGCCCCACTGTCTCTCGGTAGATCACACAAATACTGACAGGCATTGTACAAGTAGCTTTCGGTACCATCCTGATCCTGGCGGATAACCACTACCTATTTGCGATACAAGTGGGGACCCCCCTGTGGACTGGGATGCTGGTAAGTCTTGGTGGCAGAGGCTTGGGGCATGTGTGTGCAAAACCAAGGAGGAAGTTCTCGGGCTCCAAACCCTCACTGTAGGGCAGCTTAGCTGGCTAGCACTGTGCCCTGTAGCATGGCCAAGGGGCATTGCCAGGGGTGGTGAAGTGGCTGTGCCATGGGGCTTGGGTTTGACCCCAGACCTGTTGCTGGCCTGCTGGGTGTGCTCGCGTGTCCTGTCTGTGAGTCCTCTGGTGGCTGTGTGCTGTGCACTGTGTGTCTGTGCAGGGCCACCAGCCTGCAGCACCTGGGCCCTTCCCCCATCTTCAACTGAGTCCCTGTGAGGCACATGGTGCCCACCTCTGGCATGGAGGGAAAGGAAAGAAAAAGGAGGTCAGAACACTCCTGGCCTGGTGGGCGGGGGCACATAAGGCTCTTGGCATGGAAAAAGTCCCTGGGGTGTTTAAAGAGCTTGTAAAATGTGTGACATCCCCGCACTCCCTCAATATATTGATCCTCATCCTCCTGTGAGGAAGGGAATTGCCATGATCTCTAATGCATGGAGGTGAAAGTGAGGCACCAACTCAGAACACCCGAACAGTTTCACTTGTTGGGGGAAGAGTGGGCAGCAGCTTTCACCCATCTCTGCTTTCTCCCCAGTACATCATTTCGGGGTCCCTCTGTGTAGAGGCTTCCAAGAACCCCAAAATTTCACTGGTAAGGAACAGTTTTTGTCCCCTGGTTTTTGAGACAGTTGAAGTATATTGCCCTCCCTCCCAGGAAAATTAAAACACGAAACATGAAAACTTTGAGTGAGTTCACTGGAAAGTCCAATGGAAATTTTTTACTTTTCTCTCAACATTGAAAATTCTCATACAAAAACTGCCCCCCACTGCTGAAAATTGAAGCAATTTATCCAAAAAAGGTCATGAAAGGAAGAATTTCCAGGTGGAAATTACTCAAAATGGGAAAATGACAGCCAAAAACAGCCACCAAAAATGTCTCCCTTTCCCCCAGATTTTTCAGATGAAAACAGCAGCCCACCCTAAATGGCTGAAAATGGCCAATTGGCTGCTAAAATTTGCCCCCAGAACAACAAAAATTTAGTTGATAGCTGCTAAAAAATGGAGGAAAATGAAAACTATCTACTGAGAATTCCCCCCCAAAGTCCAGAACGTTGCCACTGAAAACCACCCTTTTTGGGCTGCAAATTGTGAAGACGAACAGAAGAGCGGTGGCAACCCACTCACCTTGTCTTGCTAGATCTCCAGTCTCCACCAATCACTGTGGAGGTAGACACAGGCCAGAGAAGTGGGGAGGATCCTGGGGGACTCTGGGGCAGGAAGGTGGCTGAGGTGTACAGACTGAACCTAGCCCACTGTCTCTGGCACCACACTCCCAGATGAAGGGTATGCTGGCTATGAATATCCTCAGTGCCATCATGGCCGGAGTGGGCATCATCCTCTCTTCCTTGTCGCTCGTGTTCCACGCATACCGATCCTGCTCCTGGACTGAGCATTACACGTCCCGTGCCCCAGCCTGCCAAGTGCCACTGGTGAGTACGGGAGCTGCTGGGCTTGTCCAGCTCTGCCCCATGAAGCTGGGACATTGGTGCTGCCTGGGACCCTGCTCATCAGGGCCCGGATTTAGCAGTTGGGCCTGATTCCCTGAAGGGCATTAGGAGCAGGAGCTCAGTAGAGGGGTGGTGCTTCAGGGAGCAGGTGGGAGGTCACTGGGGGGCACTGCATTGCAGGGAGCAGGAGAACCAGCAGGGGATGCTCTGCTTGAAGAAGCAGAAGGCTCCATAGGGGGCATGATGCTATGGGAGCAGGGTAGGTGCCCAGGAGGTTCAGTAGAGGCTGCTGTGCTGCAGGCAGGTGCAGGGATGTAAGTGACTAGTTGACTACCCGATAGGCATATCAGGCACTCTCATAGACTTTAAGGTCAGAAGGGACCACCATGATCATCTAGTCTGAGGCCCTGCACAGTGCAGGCCACAGAATCTCACCCACCCACTCCTGGAATAATCCTCTCACCTATAGCTCAGATACTGAAGTCTTCAAATGATGGTTTGAAGACCCCAAGATACAGAGAAACCTCCTGCAAATGATCTGTGCCCCATGCTACAGAGGAAGGTGAAAAACCTCCAGGGCAGTGGTCCCTAACCTTTTGGGGCTCCTGAGCGCCAGGGGGTGGAGCCACTCATGTTCCGGGTGCCCGGGGGCGGGGCCGCACACGTGCCTGGGTCGGAACAGCCCATGTGCTGTATGCCCAGGGCTGGCGCCACTCCTGTGCCTGTGTGCCCAGGAACTGGCAGTGCCTATGCGCCGCGCGCCTGGGGCCAGCGCTGCTCCTGTGCCGCATGCCTAGGGGTGGGGATGCCCATGTGCTGTGTGCCCGGGGGCGGGGCCGGCCCCGATCACTCGGTGGGTGCCCAAAAATGGCCCGGTAGGTGTCATGGCGCCCGCGGGCACCATGTTGGGGGCCACTGCTCCAGGGCCTCTGCCAATCTACCATGGAGGAAAATTTCCTAATTTCAAGTAGGAATAAGGGATCCTCCGGAAAAGGGTTTATTTTCCGGAAAATCACGTCTAGACTGGCGCTTTTCTCCGGCAAACCCCCGAGCCGGAAAAAAGCAGCAGCCATGTAAATGCAAATGCCGCAGGGGATATTTAAATCTCCCACGGATTTGCAATTCCAAAGTGTCTAATCTGCATCCCTTTTCCGGAAAAGGGGTGCAGTGTAGACACAGCCCCTGAGTCTCTTTTCATTCCTTGAATCATCCTAGTGGCCCTTCTTTGTACCTGTTCCGGTTTGAATTCATCCTTCTTAAACATGGGAGACCAGAACTGCACACAGTATTCCAAATGAGGTCTCACCAATGCCTTGTATAACGGCACTAATACCTCCTTATCTGTACTGGAAATACCTCGCCTAATGCATCTAAAGACCGTATTAGCCTTTTTTCACGGCCATGTCACAATGGCGGCTCATTGGTCATTCTGTGATCAACCAGGACTCCGAGGTCTTTCTCCTCTACCGTCACTTCCAACTGATGTCCCCAGCTTATAACTAAAATTCTTGTTGTTAATCCCTAAATGCATAACCTTACACTTCTCACTATTAAATTTCATCCTATCGATACTACTCCAATTTACAAGATCATCTAGACCTTCCTATATGATATCCTGATCCCTTACTGAATTGGCAATACCTCTCAACTTTGTGTCATCCGTAAACTTTATTAGCACACTCCCACTTTTGGTGCTGAGGTCAGTAATAAAAAGATTAAATAAGATTGGTCCCAAAACTGATCCCTGAGGAACTCTGCTAGTAACCTCCCTCCAACCTGACAGTTCACCTTTCAGTATGACCTGCTGTAGTCTCCCCTTTAACCAGTTGCTTATCCACCTCTCAGTTTTCATATTGATCCCCATCTTTTCCACTTTAACCAATAATTCCCCATGTGGTACTATATCAAATGCCTTACTGAAATTGAGGTAGATTAGATCCACTGCATTTCCTTTATCTAAAAAATCTGTTACTTTTTCAAAGAAGGAGATCAGGTTGGTTTGGCATGATCTACCTTTTGTAAAACCATGTTGTAATTTGTCCCAATTGCCATTAACTTCAATGTCCCTAACTACTTTCTCCTTCAAAACTTTTTCCAAGACCTTGCATACTACAGGACTACATCTAGACTGGCATGATTTTCTGGAAATGCTTTTAACGGAAAAGTTTTCCGTTAAAAGCATTTTTGGAAAAGCGCGTCTAGATTGGCCACGGACGCTTTTCATCTAGACGGGCTTTTCTGCAAAAAAGCCCCAGTCGCCATTTCGCGATCGGGGCTTTTTTGCGGAAAACACATCTCAGCTGTCTACACTGGCCCTTTTGCGCAAAAGGAACTTTTGCCCAAATGGGAGCAGCATAGTATTTCCGCAAAAAGCACTGATTTCTTACAGTAAGAAGTCAGTGCTTTTGCTGAAATTCAAGCGGCCAGTGTAGACAGCTGGCAAGTTTTTTCCGGAAAAGCAGCTGATTTTCCGGAAAAACTGGCCAGTCTACACACAGCCCAGATGTCAAACTAACAGGCCTGTAGTTACCCAGGTCACTTTTTTTTCCCTTTCTTAAAAATAGGAACTATATTAACAATTCTCCAGTCAAATGGAGTCTCTGAGTTTAGAGATTCATTAAAAATTTTTGCTAATGCACTTGCAATTTCATGTGCCAGTTCCTTTAATATTTTTGGATGAAGATTATCTGGGCCCCTCGCCCCCCCCCCCCCCCCCCAAGAGTAGGGTCAAGTCACTACTCAACTAATTGCTTCTGTATCAGAGGCTGCAAAGAGGGGAGGGGGCAGGGGAGGCAGAGGTGCAGTGAGGGAAACAGCACAAGTGGGGCCTGAAGCAGTTCCTGCTCACACTGGGCCCAGTTTGCTGCGCCTCTGCCTTTTAAACGTAGTGAGAGCCCTTCAGGCAGCTTGTACTGCATTTAAAAGGCAGAGGTGCAGTGAGACTAGAGAGCACCCCTCCTAGCGATGAATTGAGATTAGCTGATTAAGTTCAGGGACTACTCAATTGGCTGATTAATTGAAATGTAACATCCCTAGGCAGTAGAAGGCTATGTGGAACAGGGTGGGGGCCCAGCAGGGAGCATAGTGCTGAGCGGAGTGGAGTCAAGGGGCAGGGTGCTTAGGGGACTGGGGTAAACGCCTGTCGGGGTATGGTGCTGAGGGGACCAGGGTGGGGGCTGGGCAGGGGGCAGGGTGCTGAGGGGAGCAGGGTAGGGGCCTAGCAGGGGGCAGAGTGCTGAAGGGAGTGGGGGGGGGCGGTTGGTAGGGGGCAGAGTGCTTAGGGGAATGGGAAAGAGGCCTGTCAGGGTTTATGGTGCTGAGGAGAGTAGAGCGGGGGCCTGGCAGAGAGTATGGTGTTGAGGGGAGTGGGGTAGGGTCCAGGCAGTATGCTGAGGGGAGCAGGGTAGGGACCCGGCAGGGTGCTGATGTGAACCGGGTAGGAGCCCGGCAGGGACGAGGTGCGGAGTGTAGTGTAGGGGGAGCCTATCGGGGGACGGGTGCTTAGGGGACCGGGGTAGGGGCCTGTCAGGGGGCAGGGTGCTGAGGGGAGCAGAGTGGGGGCTGGACAGGCTTCTGAGGGGAGCAGGGTAGAAGCCGGGCAGGGGGTATGGTGTTGAGGGGAGCAGGGTGGGGGCTGGGCAGGGGGCAGAGTGCTGAAGGGAGTGGGAAAGAGGCCTGTCAGGGTTTATGGTGCTGAGGAGAGCAGAGCGGGGGCCTGGCAGAGGGTATGGTGTTGAGAGGAGTGGGGTAGGGTCCGGGCAGTATGCCGAGGGGAGCAGAGTAGGGGCCTGGCAGGGGGCAGAGTGCTGAGGGGAGCAGGGTGGGGGCTTGGTATGGGGCAGTGTGCTGAGGGGGACAAGGTGGGGCCCAGCAGGGGCATGGTGCTAAGCGGAGTGGAGTGGGGGCCTGGCAGGTGGTATACTGCTGAGGGAGCAGAGAGGGGGCCTGGCAGGGGGCATAGTGTTGAGGGGAGTGTGATGGGGGCCTGGCAGGGTGCTGAGGGGAGTGGGGTAGGTGTCTGCAGGGTGCTGAGGGGAGCGTGGCGGAGGCCCAGCAGGGGGCAGGATATTCAGGGGAGAGGGGTGGGGGCCAGGCAGGGTGCTGAGGGGAACAGGGTCGGGGCCTGGCAGGGTACAGAGGGGAACGGGGTGTATGCCTGGCAGGGGGCATGGTGATTAGGGGAGTGGGGCCTGGCAGGGGGCAGGATGCTCAGGGGAGTGGGGTGGAGCCCTGGCAGGGGGCATGGTGATGAGGGAAGTGTGGTAGGGGCCAGTAGGGGCCAGGGGGGGGGGCTGGCAGGGGAGCGGGGGGGGGGGCTCCTGGCAGTGGCATGGTGTTGAGGGGAGTGGGGTGGTAGCTGGGCAGGGGGCAGGTTGCTGAGTGGGGTGGAGGCATGGTGATGAGGGGAGCAGAGCAGAGTGGAGTCTTAGCAGGGGGCATAGTGCTGAGGGGAGCCGGGTAGAGGCCAGGCAGGGTGATGAGGGGAGCAGGATAGGGGCCTGGCATGGGGCAGGATGCTGAGGAGAGTGGGGTGGAGGCCAGGCAGGGTGATGAGGGGAGCAGAGTAGGGGCCTGGTATGGGGCAGTGTGCTGAGGGGGACAAGGTGGGGCCCAGCAGGGGCATGGTGCTAAGCAGAGTGGAGTGGGGGCCTGTCAGGTTGTATGCTGCTGAGGGTAGCAGAGTGGGGGCCTGGCAGGGGGCAGGATGCTCAGGGGAGCGGGGTGGGGGCCTGGCAGGGGGCAAGGTAATGAAGGAAGTGTGGTGGGGGCCTAGTAGGGGCCAGGGTGCTCAGGGGAGCGGGGTGGGGGCCTGGCAGGGGGCATGCTGTTGAGGGGAGTGGGATGGTAGCTGGGCTGGGGGCATGGTGATGAGGGGAGCAGAGTGGAGGCTTGGTAGGGGGCATGGTGCTGAGGAGAGAGGGGTAGGGGCCTGGCAGGGTACGGAGGGGAGCAGGGTGTGGGCCGGGCAGGGTGCTGAGGGGAGCAGAGTGGGGGCCTGTCGGGGGGGTCTGTTGCTGAGGGGAGCAGGGTGGGGGCTTGACGGGGGGCATGGTACTGGCGGGAGCAGAGGGCAGGCAGGCAGGGGTCAAGGTGCTGAGCGGAGCAGAGTGAGGGTTCATCAGGGGGCAGGGTGACCGGGGTAGGGACCTGTATGGTGCCTACGGGCAGGTATGGTGCTGATGGGAGCAGAGTGAAGAATTGGCAGGGGGCATAGTGCTGAGGGGCGGGGTAGGGACCCGGCAGGGTGCTGAGGGGATCAGGGTGGGGGCACGGCAGGAGCATGGTGCTGAGTGGAGAGGTGTGGGGGCCTGTCAGGAGGTAGGGTGCTTAGGGAAGCGGGATAAGGGCCTCTCAGGGGGTATGGTGCTGAGGGGAGCAGAGTGGAGGCCTGGCAGGGGGCATAGTGCTGAGGGAAGCAGGGTAGGGGCCGGACAGGGTGCTGAGGGGAGGGGTTGGGGACCTGGCAGGGAGCAAGGTGATGAGGGGAGCGGGGTGGGGCCCTGGCAGGGGTATGGGATTGAGGGGAGCCTGGTAGGGGCAAGGGTGGTTAGGGGAGCAGAGTGGGGATCTGGCAGTGGGCAGGGGTGTTAAGCAGAGCGGGGTGGGGGTCTGGCAGGGGTCATAGTACCGAGGGGAGCGGGATAGGGGTTTCTCAGGGGTGTGGTGCTGAGGGGAGCAGGGTGGGGGCCTAGAAGGGGGCATGGTGATGAGGGTAATAGTGAGGGCCTGGCAGTGTGCTGAGGGGAGCAGGGTGGGGGCCCAGCCAGGTGCTGAGTGGCGCGGGTTAGGGGCTGAGCAGGGTGGGGCTGTCAAGGGGCTGAGTGCTGAGGGGAGCAGGGTGGGAGATGGCAGGGGGCAAGGTGCTGAGGGGAGTAGGATGGGGGCTTGGCAGGGGGAGGATGCTGAGGGGAGCAGGGTGAGAGCCAGACAGGGTGCTAAATGGAGCGGGGTGGGAGCTTGATGGGGGGTAGGGTGCTGAGGGGAGCAGGGTGGGCGCCCAGCTGGGGTGCTGTACATTATCAGTCATTCCTGGTGGATCTCCCCTGGCCAGGATACCGTGTTCGGGGTGGCCATGATTCTCTTGATCTTCACCATCCTGGAGTTCTGTGTCTCCATCTCGAGCGCCACCTTCGGGTGCAAAACCCTCTGCCGGGACAGCTACAGTGACACGGTGACAGCTGACAGCCTGTGTGCGAGGGGAGGGCGTCTAAGGGTCAGAGCTGGGGTCCTGGGTCAGGAGTCCTGGGTTCTGTGCCTGGCTCAGAGAAGGAAGTGGGATCTAGTGATGAAAGCCAAGGGCCAGGACTCCTGGCTTCCATGGGCATGTAAAACATTTCTCCAGGCCATTTTTTTTTATTTTATTTTTTTTACAGTCAACATGTATGGGCCCCCCTTCACTGTCCCGTACTTCCCCAGGGAGAATAGTTTGTGTCTGTGCCCTCCTGCAGGGCTGCAGAGAGATGTGGAGGGAAGAAGGGAGGAGCAGGGGACTAGGGAATAGTGGACCAGGGGAGAAGCTGCTTCCAGGGCTGCCCCTCATGCTCTGCTTCTGTCTCTCCCTCCAGTCTGTGGTGATTTATCAGAACATGGGGCCCCCATCTGCTCTTGCTGACATCGCTCCCAAAAGCCCACCCCCTTACCAGGACACCCAGACCCCCTGAGCTGTACCCCATGCCAGCTGCTGCCAATCCCAGCGACGGGGAGCTGCTGCCAGTCCTTCGGTGGCCCCCATTGGGCAGTACAGCTGGGCCAGCATTTGGGTAGCGATAACTGGGGCTTGCTCCTGATGGTGCCATTTATACTAATGGTGCGACAGCTTCAGCTTTAAAGGGACGGCATGAGGCTACGTCCTGCAAATTACAGCTTGTCTGTCTGTCTCTTTGCCCTGCCAACAAGATCTGATTCCTCCCTGCTGCACCTTCACCCCGCAGCCCAATAAATGTGTTTCATAGGGTCAGACCCAGTTTCTGTGTCTCTTATTTAACAGGGCAGCCTCAGGATGGGCCTGGTACTGTAGACATACAAAAATGCTGGGCCTGGGGTAGGCACTTGCAAACAGGTGAACTTAGCACTCAGAGAGAGGCAGCAAGCTGAGAAAGGGCAGGCTCAGTGCTTGGCTCCAGCCCTGGGAGGGAGGTAGTGAGCTGACAACGGATGGGCTTGGTGCATGGCCCAGGCCCCAGCAATGTGAGGAAGGCGGTGAGTTGAGAATGAGCAGTTGTGGTGCATGGCCCAGGCCCCAGGACTGGGAGAGAGGGGGCGAGCTGAGAACGGACAGGCTCGGTGCATGGCCCAGGCCCCAGCACTGGGAGAGAGGCAGCAACCTGAGAACGGGCAGGCTCGGTGCATGGCCCCTGCCCCAGTCTTCAAGGAGTGGGGCAGGGACTCAGCAAGCTACACTGTGCTGGGGGAGGGGAAGAAGCAGCATGCCACAGATGGCTTGGCACAGCTCCAGAAGTGCTGTCACAAGTTACTGGCAGATGGAGGCATTTCTAAACCATTGCTCATTATTAACCATTTAGGGCCCAGATCCTAGTCTGTCCCATCCCAGGGCCAGTTCCTTGGCTCCTCCCACTCCCCACCTTCATTTGTTTCAGAGCTCCCAGGGTATGTCTACACTACAGCACTAATTCGAACTAACTTAGAATTAGCACATCTAGACTTAAAAACTAGTTCTAATTAGCGCGTCCAGAACTCCTCCGTGTGCCAGAGGCTGGAGGCCGGGACCTTCTTCCCCAACCGCCACATGAGGTTCGGGGACGTGGACATGCCCGTGTGCCTGGTGGGGGATGCGGCCTACCCCCTACAGCCCTGGCTGATGAAGCCGTACACTGGGCACCTCAACCCCTCCCACCAGGCCTTTAATGCCAGGCTGACCAGGGCCCACATCATGATCGAGGGGGCCTTTGGCTGACTGAAAGCCAGATTTAGGTGCCTCCTCACCCGCCTCGACCTCGCCAAACACAATATCCCTCCCATGGTGGCAACATGTTGCGTGCTGCACAATTTGTGTGAGCGAAAGGGGGAGGCTTTCCTGCCAGCCTGGATGGCTGAGGCTGAGCGCATGGCTGGACACTACGCTCAGCCCTGCACCTCCGCCGTCTGGGAAGCCCAGCGGGGCTTCCCAGATCCGGACGGCCCCCTGTGGGAGAGCTTCCAGGTGGAGGAGGAGGAGGAGGACTGAACTCTCCCTGCATGCCCCACTGGGGCCTTCTTCCACCCTACCCCCCTTCCCCTTTCCCCTTCCTAACCCCCCCTTTCTAATGTCAAATAAAGACACCTGTTTTGACAACCAAAATCTCTTTTTATTTTACATAACTGGGGGAAGGGAGGAGGGGAAACCTGGGAGGAGGGAGCTAGAAGAGGGAGGAATGGAAGGGAAAGCTCAGGCTTGGGGGTCCTGCTGGCTCTCCCGTCTTGCAGCATTGCGGGTGTGGGTATGTGGGGGGGGAGTGGGTGTGGAGGGTGGGGCAGGAGGGATGGGGGGTGCGGAGGAAGCGGGAGGGGGAGCAGGGGTGGGAGGAGGACTGAGAGCTGGGATGGCCGCTGGGGCCGGAGCAGGAGGAGGCAGGAACCTGTCCACCAAGGTCTGGAGGTGGCCTCTGAAACCACGGCCCTGCTCCTTCAGCGCCTCCAAACTCCTCTGCTGCAGCCACAGATCCTCCTGGACCCAGTGGTCCTGGGTGCAGAGCTGCTGCTCCAGGAGCCGCAGATGCCGCCGCTGGTACTCCTCCTGGTTCCTGGCGCGTCTGCTGGCCCGTGTGCGGGTGGCTGTTGCAGGCGAGGTGGTGTTCCCTGCAGTCCCAAGTGCTGTGGCTGAGGTGAAACAAGAGCAGTGGTCAGTTCTCCCTGGGGACAAGGTGGGTGAAACCCAGCCCCCCTCTGCAAGGCCAGGGCCCCTGCATGACACTTAGCTGCTGCTCCATGAGGGGCAAGGCCCAGGTGCATGGTCCCTGGGCTCCTTCTCCCCCCACCCTTCATACACATAAGGGGAGCATGATGGCACTCACATGCGGGGCACTCCTCGGCCTCGGACGACACAGCCGATGTGCTCTGTGGGATGCCTCGGAGGTCCTGGGCAGGCTCCTGGCTCTTGGCATCCTCCTCCTCCTCCTCCTCCGTATCAGGGACGGGTCCCTCTGCCCCGGGGTCGATCACCACCCAGGGGGCATGGACTGCATGAGCCCCCAGGATGCGGTCCAGGGCCTCACAGTGGGGGCAGGTCTCCAGGTTGGAGTAGGACTGCCGCAGGTCCTTTATTTTGCAGCGGACCTGCTCCCGGTTCTGCATGTGGCCTCTGGTGGCCAGGCTGTCAGCCATGCGGCTGTAGACGGCCGCGTTCCTGTGGCTAGTGTGGAGATCGTGGACGTTGGAGGCCTCCCCCAAACCTCGATGAGGGCCACGATCTCCGCACTAGACTAAACAGGCGCCCACCTCTTGCGGCCCTGGGCAGGCTCCTGGGAGCTGCCAGCCTGGTCCCGGGAAGAGGGGAAGGGCTGGGCGGCAGCGGGTGGCTGGCTCATGACGTGCCAGGTGCAGGGTCTGCTGGCTGGGCGCTGGCAGGCTTGTAACTGGTACAAACGCTGTAGCCAGACCGTGGCCCTTTAAGGGCTCCAGGCTGGGAGGGGGGCAGAAGAGTTTCCCTGGTGGTGCCTAGAGTGGCCACCAGGGCAAGCTGGGAGGGGCTAGCCTCCCACTAGTTCGAATTAAGTGGCTACACAGCCCTTAATTCGAACTACTTAATTCGAACTAGGCGTTAGTCCTCGTAGAATGAGGTTTACCTAGTTCGAATTAAGCGCTCCGCTAGTTCGAATTAAGTTCGAACTAGCGGTTTGCATGTGTAGCGCCTATTAAAATTAATTCGAACTAACGGCTGTTAGTTCGAATTAACTTTGTAGTGTAGACATACCCCCACTGAGCTGCCCACACCCAGATTCTTCTCCCTCTCCCCCCCACCTTACTGCTCCACACACTAACCCCTCCACACCTGGGCCATGCCGTGCTGAGCCTGCCCAGCCACACCTGGCACAGAGGGGCAGGCCCAGCCCTTACACTGTGCAGGGTCAGGGGCACCCTCACAGCCGAGCTCCTGTTCTCCGGGAGGGTGAGCTTCAGTATGATCTGCCTACTTCAGTGCAGCCGGTGGCCTGTGCTCCCCTCTGCTAGGAATGTGGAGATCAGGTGGTTCTCCATGGCCCACACTTCCAGTGTGACATTGGCTCAAGGGGAACCTTTCCACTGCTTTGGCAAAACAGTGGATAGGGACTTAACTGTCCTGTGCCTCAGTTTCTCCATTGGAAGCATGGGGCTAATGGTACCAGCGCCTGCCTCGCAGGGGTTGGTGTAATGCCTTTGGTCTGGGTGAGGTGGGACCATGCTGAGTGCGTCGGACACTCCCTAGTAAGAGGGGTCCCAGCCCTTGCAGGCTGTCTGCATGTCAGCATGCAGCGTGATGCAAAAACTATGGTTGACATGCAGGAGGCAGATGAGAGGGAAAGGAGCCCAGCAGAGCTGGCTGCATTTTACTGAAGCCTGTTTGAAAGTGCAGGAACAAATCATCCCCATGTGCAGTAAGAAAAGCAAATATGGCAGGTGACCAGCTTGGCTTAGCAGTGAAATCCTTGGGGAGCTTAAGCACAGAAAGGAAGCTCACAAGAAGTGGAAACTTGGACAGATGGCTATGGCAGAATATAAAAACTAAGAGCTGTTCAGAAAAGCTGGGCATGAACAAGTCTATCAGGCTGTATCTAATGCAGCTGAAGGTGCTGAGGGAGTTGGCTGATGTCATTGCAGAGCCTTTGGCTATTATCTTTGAAAGCCCATGGAGATCTGGGGAGGTCCCAGATGATTGAAAAAAGGCAAATATAGTGCCCATCTTTAAGAAGGGAAGAAGGACAATCCAGGTTCAGGCTTTCCT
The DNA here is from genome assembly GCF_052426305.1 of Pelodiscus sinensis. Lineage (NCBI taxonomy): Eukaryota > Metazoa > Chordata > Testudines > Trionychidae > Pelodiscus > Pelodiscus sinensis. The sequence goes on from NC_143073.1 coordinate 19,732,486, forward strand.
CACTCCCTGGAAAAATCAGGGAGAGGATCCTCAAGGAATCCATATTGGAGCACTTGGAAGAGAGGAAAGTGATCAAGAACAATCAACATGGATTCAACAAGGGCAAGTCATGCCTGACGAACCTGTTTGCCTTCTGTGACAAGGTAACTGGCTCTATGGATATGGGGAAGTCAGTGGATACCTTGACTTTAGCAAAGCTTTTCCTATGATCTCCCTTCTCCCACAATATTCTTTCCAGCAAATCAAAGAAATATGTATTGGATACATGAATTATGAGGTGGATAGAAAGCTGGCTAGCTCTTTGAGCTTCTTGGGTCGTAATCAACAGCTTGATGAATGGTGTGGCAGGGTCAGTCCCACACAGGACTGGCTCCCAGACCCCTATTCTGCCCACTGTCCCAGGCTGCATCTAGACTGGCATGATTTTGCACAAACACATTTAATGGAAAAGTTTTTCCATTAAAAGTATTTGCGCAAGAGAGTGTCTATACTGGCATGTGCCTTTGCACAAAAGATTTGCTTTTGCGCAAAAGCATCCATGCCAGTGTAGACGCTCTCTTGCGCAAGAAAGCTCCGATGGCCATTTTAGCCATCGGGCTTTCTTGCGCAAGAATTAACATGGCTGTCTACACTGGCCCTCTTGCGCAAGAATACTTGCGCAAGAGGGCTTATCCCTGAGTGTGAGCGTTGGAGTATTTGTGCAAGAACCACTGATTTTGTACATTACAAAGTCAGTGTTCTTGTGCAAATACTCACGGCTAGTGTAGAGAGGCAGCAAGATTTTGCGCAAAAGCAGCCACATTTGCGCAAAATCATGCCAGTCTAGGCGCACCCCCACAGTTTAGGGGCCCTGATACAAGTCTTACTCGCCAGGTACGTCTAGACTGGCATGATTTTCTGGAAATGCTTTTAACAGAAAAGTTTTCCGTTAAAAGCACTTTTGGAAAAGAGCGTCTAGATTGGCCACGGATGCACTTTTCTGCAAAAAAGCCCCGATCACCATTTTCGCCAAATCTCAGCTGTCTACACTGGCCCTTTTGCACAAAAGTTGCCCAAATGGGAGCAGCATAGTATTTCCACAAAAAGCACTGATTTCTTACAGTAGGAAGTCAGTGCTTTTGCAGAAATTCAAGTGGCCAGTGTAGACAGGTGGCAAGTTTTTCTGGAAAAGCGGCTGATTTTCTGGAAAAACTGGCCAGTCTAGACACGGCCGCCTTGTTTCAGCATTTGGACTTCTGTCCCTTGGCAAAAACATGGAGTGTTGAGGCTGACACCCTGGGCCAGTCCAGGTATATTAAACAGTCCTCCTCTGGCCAGTTGGGGAAAGGGAGTCTCCAAACACTTCCTGCTCAAGCCCCTCACGTCCCCCAGCAACTTTTAGCATTGTAGGCAGGGGCGGATATACGGCAGGGCGAACGGGGCAGCCGTCCTAGGCCCCGCGCTTCAGAAAGCCCTGCGCATGCGCCGTGGCAAAGGGGGGGCCCCGCGGAATTATGCTGCCCGGGGCCCCGCAAAACGGTCATCTGCCCCTGATTGCGGGTATTGTGTTGTATTTGTTGTTCTCCTCCTCCTCCTCCTCCTCCTCCTCTGAGGAGGAGTAGTAGTTGTTGTTGTTTGTTTGTTGTTCCCCTCCTTCTCCGCTCCCCCCTCCCTCCCCCGCCGGGGAAGGTTCTTAAAGAGGTCCCCAAGCAGCCTCAATCAGCTTACCTGGCCCTCAATTGCTTTCTAGAAGCCCTGTCTCAGCTGCCCCTGCTTAGCCAGGGCGCTTGCTGTTCTTTTTTTAAGACCTGCCTCTGGCCCCTTCTATCAAGCCCTTATCTGCACCATCACGCTGTTTGGCAGTTGGTATCAAGCGGAGTACCCCAAGGGTCGGTCGTGGGACTGGTTTAGTTCAACATGCTTATTAATGACATGGATGAGGGGCTGGATTGCACCCTCAGGTAGTTTGTGGATGACACTAAGCTAAGGGGAGCGGTAGATACACTGGAGGGCAGGGATAGGGTCCAGAGTGACCTAGACAGATTAGAAGATTGGACCAAAGAAATCTGATGAGGTTCAACATGGACAAGTGCAGAGTTCTACACTTAGAATGGAGGAATCCCAAGCAGTTACAGGCTGGCGACTGATTTTCTAAGCAGCAGTTCTGCAGAGAAGGACCTGAGGATTAGAGACAAGAAGCTGGATATGAATCAACAGGGCGCCCTTGTAGCCGAGAAGGCTAATGGCATATTGAGGTGCATTAGGAGGAGCATGCCAGCAGATGGAGGAAAGGGATTATTCTCCTCTATTCGGCACTGGTGAGGACACTTGTGGAGTATTGCGTTGAGTTTTGAGCCTCTCACAACAGAAAAGATGTGGACAAATTAGAGAGAATACAGCAGAGGGCAATGAAAATGTTTAGGGGACTGGGGCCAATTGAGCTGACAGTGTCCGTGGGCACCTGGGAAAGTTGGGAGGCAGATCTGTGCTCCCAAAAGAGATGAGGCTGATGGCAGAAGGGGTGGGGCCAAGGGCAGGCTAGCCTTCAACACTGCACATAGCATGGCATATTCCATCTCCCGGTCTTCTGCAGCAGCAGCTGCTGCTACCCACTGGGCCCAGGGGCAATTGGCTCCTTTGTCCTGCCCTCCATCGGTGGGCCTGGTTGGGGCACATGACTTATGAGAAGATTTGGGCTTCTTTAGTCTGCAGTAGAGAAGAGTAAGGGGGGATTTGCTAGCAGCCTTCAACTTCCTGAAGGGGGGTTCCAAAGAGGAAGGAAAGAGGCTGTTCTCAGTGGTGACAGATGGCAGAAGGAGGCGAACTGGTCTCAAGTTGCAGTAGGGAAGGTCTAGGTTGGATATTAGGAAAAACTATTTCCCTAGGTGGGTGGGGAAACACTGGGATGGGTTCCCTAGGGAGGAGGTGCTGGGATGATTGAGTTGCGGTTGGTCCTGCTTGGGCAGGGGGCTGGACTCAATGGCTCCGGAGGTCTCCTCCCCCCACAGGATTCTATGATTCTATGACTATCCCTAAGTCAGGCATGTCCAAAGTCCAGCCCGCGGGCCAATTGCGGCCCGTGTTCCGGTTTAATACGGCCCCACAGGTAATTTGGCAATATCCATCTTTTATGGCCCCCAACGAATCCATATGTATTGAGATGAATACATTGTAAAATCTCAGTTAATGTCAGTTGGTCTAAATCAGTTATAAATATATCTGGACACAACATGTATACTTGGTGTTATGTTCCTGCTCATATTTTTTGAACTTAAAAGTTGACAGACAACCTTTATTACCAATAATATGTAATGTACTTTACAATGTTCCTGACATATATTTCAGCTTCCTGGATTTTTTTTCCATCTGGCCTTCAGATATGAAAGGCAGAGTGATTTAACACCTGTTTAGATTTGTGATCCATGTGATGAAATGAAAAGTATGCCGTTTGCAATAAACTTTGCATAAAATAGTTAATTTGCATTTAATTTTAATGGTTCAAAGAATGTCAGGCAAAATGGTCGACCCTCACGCATGTTCACTTCATCAAATCTGGCCCTCTTTGAAAAAAGTTTGGACACCCCTGCCCTAAGTGAAGTGCTTTTAGTTAGGCACCTTCCGCATGTCCAGCCTCCCCCCCCCCCCCCCCCCAGTAGAAAACAGGCTCAATTGCAGGACGTGGAGTGTTGAGAAAGAGGTGAGGTTGGAAGGGGACAAGCAGCGGCAGGCAGAGAGCAGGGACTGACGCGGGGATGAGCAGGGACAGGGAGAGTGAGAGGGGGGAGGCAGAGCCTGGGCGGAGCAGGGTGGGATTGTTTCTGGAGCTTCCCAGGAGGGCCCCTTGTTTACAGGAGGGGGCCCAAGTGCAGAACTTTCCTGCCAGAGCGAGAGCCAGATGCAGAGCCGGACCGAGGATGAGCCGCCCGCAGGCAGGGGAGTGGGGACCGGGATTTGCCCGGGCCAGGTCTCTCCGGGGTGGCTGGGGTGTGGGCGTGGTGAGCGGAGGGGTCTGTCCCCATGGGGCTGGGAGCTGAGAGACACAAGGGAGCAGCGCACGGCACACGTGCTGCAGCTCACACCCCCGGAGACAGGCACACACGTTGTCAGTGCAGATCGCTGCGGCTGGGCAGAGCAGAAGTGCTGGGGACATCCCAGCTGGAGGCAGAAAGCAGGGCTAGCCAAGTATTGGCTTTGCCATAGGTTTGATTATTTGCAATGTGCAAAGTCCTGTGGGTTGGCACCCAACTCAAACAGTTGCTCAAGTTGCAGTCCCCGGGCTTCAGCCAACCCTAGGCCTGGCAGGTCTCGCTCCAACTTTTCCAAGGGTCCCGTGGTGTGGACAGGACCCACGTGTCTCTTCTAGCCTTTTTGCCTCGGCCTCCCTCTGGGCTGGCTCTAAGCGTAAACATTGGGCCGAGACAGCTATAGTGCTCAGGGCTGTGAGAAATCCGCCTGTGAGCACTGCAGCACCATCTGCCTCACTGCTTGCATGGACCCGGACAGATCCATGTGAGGAGTCACCTACCACCTCTCACAGGTGGGTCCAATGGAAAGCGCCCAATGCCAGAAAGGTCTGCACTTCAGCAGCTGTGTGTGGCATGCCACTTGTGTGTGAGCTCAGCGTGTGTCCTCACACACCACCCACAACAGTACCTAGCCACAACCTGTGTGTGTGTGTGTGTGTGTGTGACACACCAGGGCTACGTCTACATTGGCACCCCTTTCCGGAAAAGGGATGCTAATGTAGACTTCAGAATTGCAAATTCCACGGGGGATTTAAATATCCCCCATGGCATTTGCATTTACATGGCTGCCGCTTTTTTCTGGCTTGGGGATAAGCCGGAGAAAAGCGCCAGTCTAGACGTGATTCTCCGGAAAACAAGCCACAACCTGTTTTGGCTTCTATAAGGGTGTGGAGAGGGTGAATAAAGAAAAATTATTTATTAGTTCCCATAATAGAAGAACTAGAGGACACCAAATGAAATTAATGAGTAGCAGGTTTAAAACTAATAAAAGAAAGTTCTTCTTCACACAGCGCATAGTCAACTTGTGGAACTCCTTGCCAGAGGAGACTGTGAAGGCTAGAACTATAACAGAGTTTAAAGAGAAGCTAGATAATTTCATGGAGGTTAGGTCCATAAAAGGCTATTAGCCAGGGGATAGAAATGGTGACCCTGGCCTCTGTTTGTCAGAGGCTGGAGAAGGATGGCAGGAGACAAATTGCTTGATCATTGTCTTCAGTCCACCCCCTCTGGGGCACCTGGTGCTGGCCACTGTCTGCAGACACGCTACTGGACTAGATGGACCTTTGGTCTGACCCAGTACGGCCATTCTTATGTTCTTATGTTCATGTGTGTGACACGCCACTTGTATGTGAGCTCACACACTACCCCCAGAACAGTACCCAGCCACAACCTGTGTGTGTCACACTGCTTGTGTGTGATCTCATTGTGTGTCCTCATACACTGCTCTGCCCAGAACAGTACTGATCCACGTGTGTGTGTAACACGCCACTTGTGTGTGTGCTCACACACTGCCCCCTCCAGAACAGTACCCAGCCACAACCGGTGTGTGTGAAATACACCTTTTGTTGTTGGTGGGGATTATGTTTATAGCTATGTTCAGGGCTTGACAAACCCTGGTGAGAGCTACTCGCCAGCCCCGCACCGCGCATGCGCCAGACTGGCACTGCACATGTGCGAAGCGCCGGTGAATGGGGTGCATGGAGTGACCAGCTGAAATCTACTCGCCACGGGCAAGTAGGTTCAGCGGTTTGTCGAGCCCTGGATATGTTAATGGGAGGGTGAATTCACATCTGTCAATTTGACCAGTGTTTTAACCAATATTACAGCGAGGTTTCATCCAGTCCACAACACACATTCAGACTCCCAGCAACAATGGACACACACACAGGTATAGTCCTGCCACACTCACACCTATATACTTCTAGAGAGACACAAACACACAACAGAATTACACATTTAGGGCATGTCTTCACAGGAGGAATAGGGGAGGAATGAATGGTAACTTTTCAGAATGCAGAGGGATAACTAGTAGTGTTCCCCAAGGGTCCATCCTAGGACCACTCCTATTCAACTTATTCATAAATGATCTGGAGAAAGGGGTAAACAGTGAGGTCACAAAGTTTGCAGACGATACTAAATGGCTCAAGGTAGTTAAGACCAAAGCAGATTGTGAAGAACTTCAAAAAGATCTCACAAAACTAAGTGATTAGGTAACAAAATGGCAAATGAAATTTAATGTGGATAAATGTACAGTAATGCCCATTGGAAAAAATAACCCCAACTATACATATAATATAATGGGGACTAATTTAGCTATAACTAATCAGGAAAGAGATCTGGGAGTCATCGTAGATAGTTCTCTGAAGACATCCATGCAGTGTGCAGCGACAGTCAAAAAAGCAAACAGGATGTTAGGAATCATTAAAAAAGGGATAGAGAATACGACGGAGACTATCTTATTGCCCTTATATAAATCCATGGTATGCCCACATCTTGAATACTGCGTACAGATGTGGTTTCCTCATCTCAAAAAAGATATACTGGCATTAGAAAGGTTCAGAGAAGGGCAACTGAAATGATTAGGGGTTTGGAACAGGTCCTATATGAGAAGAGATTAAAGAGACTAGGACTTTTCATCTTGGAAAAGAGGAGACTAAGACTAGGACTTTTCATCTTGGAAAAGAGGAGACTAAGGGGGGATATGATAGAGGTCTATAAAATCATGAGTGGTGTGGAGAAAGTGAATAAGGAAAAGCTATTTGCTTGTTCCCATAATACAAGAACTAGGGGCCACCAAAATTAACTAATGGGCAGCAGGTTTAAAACAAATAAAAGGAAGTTCTTTTTCACACAGCACATAGTTAATCTGTGGAACTCCTTGCCTGGAGAGGTTGGAAGGCTAGGACTATAACATGGTTTAACAGAGAACTAGATAAATTCATGGAAGTTAAGTCCATTAATGTCTATTAGCCAGGATAGGTAAGGAATGGTGTCCTTAGCTTCTGTTTGTCAGAGGGTAGAGATGGACAGGAAAGAGATTGCTTGATCATTACCTGTTCAGTTCACTCCCTCTGGAACACCTGGCATTGGTCACTGTCGGCAGACAGAGTAGTGGGCTGGATGGACCTTTGGTCTGACCCAGTATGGCTGTTCTTATGTTCTTATGAGGGCTAAAGTCAAATTAAGCTATGCAACTTCAGCTATGTCAATTGTGTAGCTGAAGTCAAAATAGTTTAACTTGGCTTTTGGCGCTGTCTACACAGCAGGAAGTTGAAGGAACATCACTCTTCTCCCGACTTCTCTTACTCCTCGTACAATGAGGATTACAGGAGTTGGAGTAAGAAGTCCTCCAACTCTACATTATTTTGATATTATGTCAAAATAACTGTTTTGTGTTACATCGGAATAACGTCAGTTATTTTGAAATAATGCTGCTGTGTTGATGTACCCTTATACTCACACCCCCGTACTGAAGCACATTTACAGACACTGGGGCTACGTCTACACTGGCCCCTTTTCCGGAAGGGGCATGTAAATTTCATGAGTCGTCGTAGGGAAATCCGCGGGGGATTTAAATATCCCCCGCGGCATTTAAATAAAAATGTCCGCCGCTTTTTTCCGGCTTTTAAAAAAGCCGGAAAAGAGCGTCTACACTGGCCCCGATCCTCCGGAAAAAGCGCCCTTTTCCGGAGGCTCCTATTCCTACTTCAAAGTATTCCTTCAAAGTAGGAATAAGAGCCTCCGGAAAAGGGCGCTTTTTCCGGAGGATCGGGGCCAGTGTAGACGCTCTTTTCCGGCTTTTTTAAAAGCCGGAAAAAAGCGGCGGACATTTTTATTTAAATGCCGCGGGGGATATTTAAATCCCCCGCGGATTTCCCTACGACGACTCATGAAATTTACATGCCCCTTCCGGAAAAGGGGCCAGTGTAGACGTAGCCATCAAGAAAGCAACCACAGACCCACTAGACAATCAGATTCACAGAGCTTCATAGGCACACACACAGCCCCACGTCCACAGTCAGACACCCAGAGTGACATGCACACACGGGCACATGCACAGCCCCATGTCCACAGTCAGACACCCAGAGTCACATGCACACTCGGGCACACAGGCACAGTCCTACCCATGGACAAATAGATCCAACTGTGCACTTCTTAGTCCATTGTGGAAGATCAGTGGCTTAGAATCTGGGGCAGGCGCTCTGGTGTATAGCCACTGTGTTTTGGGGGATACCCCCAACCCATATATTGTATCACCCTGGCCTGTGCATCAATCCTGGCCCCCAGGTCCTCTCCCTTTTCTAGACCAGTCCCCCTTCCTGTGCTTCTGCCACAGCCGTTTTGGCTGGGCTCTGGGTGGAGCCCCCTGCAGCAGGGCACACCCTACTGGGGTCTATCTCCTGCCCACTCTGGCTTTAGGTGGAGCTGGAAGTCAGAGCATCACTCTGGTTCTGTTCTGTGTCATCTCCGCTCAATTCTTGGGTTCCCTTTGTGGAGGTTCTGCTGTTTACCAGGGAAGAACAATATCACAGCACTCTGTGGTCAGCACAGCTTCTCATGCCTCTCTGCACCCTACCAGGCGGGTTCTTCACTTCCATGGAGGTCCCCAGTGGAACCCAACTTGGGGCATGGGGGAAGTTTAACTCCACAGAGCCCCCTGCTGCTCCCTGGATTTATGCAGACATGGAGGGGAAGTGCTAAAGTGACGATGACATGACCTGGACGGGGTGTGTGTGTGTGTGTGTGTGTGTGTGTGTGTATCATCCGCTGAATTATAAATGGATCATCACCCCGTTTTCTCCTGGCTGAAAAAGAAAACTGATTTTTTCCCACCCTTTGATTAGATTGAGACTCTTCTCAGATTGCACCTCACTGAATCCTCGATCCCTGAGAAGCTGGATGGTATAGCACAGGAGTTCTGCTGAGATGCTGGTGTGAGAAGTGGGATAACCATGGGATAACAGTGTTAAGAGGTGGGATATTGGTATTTGAGGTGAGCCACTAGGCTGAGAAGTTGGAAAATCATGTGAGTGATAGGAAACTAGTGTCAGCTATGGGATACAGGTGTGAGTGCTGGGATACTGGTGGCAGAGAAGCTGTATAATGGCATGCATGGTGAGCAGCTAGTGTTAGCAGTGAGGTGTTGGTGTTTGAGATGAGCTACTGCTGAGAGGTAGGAAATTGCTGAGAAAGGTGGGATACTGGGGTTAGTAATGGGGCACTGGTGTGAGCAATGGTATATTGGTGTGTGAACTGCAAAACAGATATGACAGGTGCAACACTGGGCTTGGTGGGAGACTGGGGTTAGTACAGGTGTGAGCAGTGAGATACTGGTTTTAGAAATGGGACATCGGTGTCAGCCAGTGGAACAACAGACCCACTGCTCCACTGTCTCATGGGGACAGGGACAGGTTCCATGGGGCACAGACTGTGAGAGCCTCATGTGGTTCAGTAGCAGGGGCTGCAGGTGAAAGTGATGGTGATACTAAAAGAGTGAATTAGGATGATATGAACATGGGAGTGATTGGGCATCATAAGGAAAACCCTGCCCTGTATGTCCCCCTTCATAGGGCCAGGGTGCCCCAGATGAGCCTGCAGGGCTTCTCTGTTATCCTCGTGGGAGGGGTGTCTCATACCTCTCCAGTGCCCAGCTGGCACACAGAAAGCCCAGCAATAATCTCAGCAGGGTGCTGACATGGCCACCACCATGACTACCTGCTCAGACGGCTACATCACCATCATCAACAGGATCATTTCCCAGCCCCTCGCAGCCAGTGCCGCAACCCCAGCCAAACCACAGCCCCTGGAGAAGTTCTCCAGGGGGAGCCGCTGGCCCTGGGGGTGAGTACTGTGTGAACTGAAAGGGATAACTGGGGCAGGTAGCTCCATCCAGCTTGGATTATCAGCCAGTGAGAGCTTTCTGTGATGATGTCATGGTTTGAAGGTTTTGTCCCATTGGCTGAAGGATGCTGGGGGTGGGATTCTAGAAGACAATTTCCTCCACCTCTTAGGATAAACTGGGTGAGTCTTTAGGTGACCCAGCTCCATCTTCTTGCTGCCCCGGGGGCATCATGCCACAGCAGAGCCTGGGCTGGTTACTCCAGGCACGCCACCAGCGAGCACAGCCAGCTGGGGCCTGTGTAATCCTCTGACAGTGGACGTCTATTCCACACACCCCTGCCTGACTGTGGGTCACTGCCCTGATCTCAGGCAATGCTGGTGTGTCTCTCTCTGCCATTGGTTTCCAAGCCTAGAGCCCCCAGGCCAAGCGCCCATGTCCAGTGCTCCCTTTCAGCAGATCTGAGTTCCCCGCGGGAGCAGCAGGATGGTTCACAGGGACTGTGGCTTCAGCTGGAATTATCATTCCCAGCATTTTGCAGGGATAAACACAGGAACATTAGATTTGCCTCAGTGATGGCCAGGGTCAGATGCTGGGGAGCATCTACCCTGTATCCCTTCCCTCCCTGCTAATACAGACAGGACCCTGGACCTAGTTAGGTTGCAACCTGTTCCCATCCTGTGATGGAGATTAGACCTATTGGCCCAGTATCTCGCCCTCCTCCCTGTCACCTCTGGTCAGATCCATGGGCCGGCCCCTCTATCCCAGTGTCCTCCCATTTCCCATTTCTGCCACCAATTGGGCCAGCCAGCCCAGTGTCCCTCCCCCCTGCCCCGCTCCCCGGTTCCTGCCACCCATAGGCCTAGACATCCTGGTGTCCCCCTGTTCCTATCACCCATGGGCCCATCCAGCCCGGTGCGCGCCCCCCCCATTCCAGCCACCCATGGGCCCAGACAGAATGGTGTCCCATCAACCCCCTGCTGTCCCAGACCATACCCATGGGCCTGTATATCCTGGTTTCCTTCCCAGGTCTCCGTGGTGTGTCTGATCGGATGGATGGGCCTACTTAGCCCTTCCTTGCCATAAAATCCTCATATGCCCCTTGGGCAAGTCCTTTAATCTTATTCTATGTCTCAGTTTCCCCACCTGTACAATAGGGAAAACAGCACATTCCTGCTTCGGGGTAGGGGGAGTCAATGCATTAAAGACTGTGAGCCAATCAGAGTCTATGGTGATAGACAGAAGGACCTGTTAAGGGTGCCGAGGGGAAAACAACCCCTGTGCTGAAATTCTTGGCTTTGCTTCCTGGCCGATCACTCAGATTCTAGTTGGAGCCGTGCTGCTTGCTGTCGGGATGGTGACGTCTCTGGCCGATTTATATTTTTGGAGATTGGAAAGGAGTGTGCATATCCCGATGTGGAGCGGGTTGCTGGTACGTCGCAGCTCCATCCTGCCTCGGCTGTCCAGCCACACACAGGAGCAGGGAATGGTTGGAGCATGCTCAGAGCAGACAGAGCCCCTGCAGGATCTAGCTGCCAGACCAGGGGTAGGCAAAGTGGGTTGATTCGGCCCACGGAGGCCCTGCTGCTCCCCTGCCCTCAGGCCAATCAGGACCTAGGGACAGGAGAACATGCAGTGCTTAGAGTCAACCCTGGCAATTGACTCTAAGCACTGCACACCAGAAGGCAGGGAGCGAGAGACTTTGCGACCCCCCCCCCCACTACCAGGCCAATCGACCAGGGGGCAGGGGGAAGCTCATGAAGTCTCCTCCCACCCTGCAAGGAGCATGTGGCGCTTCAAAGACTTCATGTGCTCCCCTCCCCCAAGCTCTGATTCGCTTGGGGGCGGGGCAGGAGGCACGCAAAGTCTCCTCCCACCCTTCAGGGGATATGGGCACCTACAGGGAACCGCCAGCTGTTCAAAACAGCTGACATATCTCTCGGGGGTGTGGGGGCAGGGCAAAGACTTCATGCGCTCCCATTACCCGCAGACCAATCAGGGTCTGTGGCTGGGGAAGCACGAAGTGTCCTGGCCCAACCCCTTCCACCTGAGGCTCCGCCCCTTCTGGCAGCTCAGGGCTATTTCAAAAATGTCTGAAGTGGCCCCTGGTCAAAAATTATTGCCTACCCCTGAGCCATACTCTGCCATATCTCTATGGAGCATGTGCAAACTGAGATTTTTCAGATGTTTCTAATTTGACTGGATTTGGGGGAATTTTTATGGAACTGCCAAAGGCACATCCCAGTCCCCTAGGTGACTTCCACCCAGCCCAGTTCCAGGCCCCTGCTCCAAAGCATGCTGGCTCTGGTGCCACTCGGTGAACCACTTGTAACATGCACAAAACAACTGATTTTCCTGCAGCCCGTTCTCAGCAATGGCTGAACCAATGTGCCTGAATGTGTCCCCCAAGTTCAGCCAGCAGCAGACTGCTAGTGGGAAATTTCAGCCCTAGTAACTCATAGCAAATCTTTCAGCACCTGAAAGTGGGATCTTACAATGGGATGTGTGGGGCAGCCTCAACTCTTGGGGGCAGTAGCAGCAGGTCTAGCAATTGGAGACAAGAAACTTTGGTGCCACCAGGCAGTTTGCCAGGGAGCCGGAGGGAACATACAGATGTTCAGGGCCAGGCCGTAGGTGGATCAGCACAGATGCTGGTCTCTCTCATGGCCACTGGCCTTTGCTTTGTCTCCTGCTGGACTAGCTCACCCTAGTTAATATTACCCAGCATGCACAGCACTTCACCACTGTGCTCCGTTAGCACTAGACACAGGTACAGCCCAGCCTCTGACCTCTTCTCTCTCCTCCTACAGTACGTTGTCTCGGGGGCCCTCTCAGTGGCGGCTGCAAAGAATCCCAAGATACCACTGGTACAAACTGATGCCTCACTTTCCTTTCTATCTATCTATCTATCTATCTATCTATCTATCTATCTATCTATCTATCTATCTATCTATCTATCTATCTATCTATCTATCTATCTATCTCCATACAACCCCCTTCTGTCCCACAATCTCACACTCACACTGCTTTAATTCAGCGTAACAATTTACACCTTAAATGTTCCAGACTGAGTGAGGGTTTGGCCATTGGTCTCCACTGCTACAGCCAAGGGTGTTAGCATTATGATCACAGTAATGAGGTCTTATCGTGTGGGCCCTCCCCAGAGCCAGGTGGGTGGGTGTTTTCCTCGGGAGGGGCTGGGCTCTATGCCATGTTAATCTGTGAGAGTATGTCTAGACTGCATCCCTCTGCCGACAGAGGGATGTAGTCTAGACATACCCTTAGTGTCCAACTGTGCTCTCAGCCAGTGGTCCGAATTGGTTGGTGGGGAGTGGGACTGAGCAACGCCAAGTAACTCCAGCTAGTTGTTGTTAAAGCATACTTGGTTGCTAGGTGTTACCAAGCAACTGGGAAAAATAAATTAAAACACAGAGACCATCACATCTCTGGGTACAGCCTATATAGTCAATGGGGGAGGGGGGAGAGCGGGACCACATGGATACAACACAGAGAAGCTTAACCCAACAGCCAAACCAAAGGAAAATCCCCCGATGGTGACTATGCATGCATTGCTTTCCCTGTTCACCAGCTGGGCTGGGCCGCACTTCAAGGCCCAGTTCATCCCATGCCCAATGTCATTCTGAGAACTGAACCTTGCTCCCTCCAGCCCTTCCCTTAGAACTTGTACACAGGAAGGAGCAGCCAGGTATCTAAATAACATTCAAGCTACGTCTACACTGGCATGGATGTTCTTGCGCAAAAGCACATCTCTTCGGCAAAGGCACATGCCAGTGTGGACGCTCTCTTCTGGAAGAATTTTTGCACAAGACTCTTCCGCAAAAGAGTTCTTCTGCAAAATCATGCCAGTGTAGGCGTAGCCTCAGAGGTCAACGTTTTTTCCCATTGGCTTTCCTGGCTTTCTGCCAACACCCCCTAGTTACCTGAGTTTAACTCTTGAGTCACCGGGTGCTGGCCTGCAGTCCTATCCATCACAGCATGTCACCTCCATATTGGTGCACCTAACAACATTCATGGGGTAGGAGTGGACCTAGGGGGTTTGAGTGTGGGAGGGGCCTCAGGCCCGGGGCAGAGGGTTGGGGCATAGGAGAAGGGTCTGGCTGTGGCGCAGGCTAGGGCTGTGGATAAGGGACTCAGGGCTGGGGCAGAGGGTTGGGGCATAGGAGGGGGCCCTGCCTGTCCCTGTGGCATGGGCTGTGGCTGTGGATAAGCAGCTCAGGGCTGGGGCAGAGGGTTGGGGTGCAGGCTGTGGCTGTGGGTGGGCTGGGAATGAGGGGTTCAGGGCTGCAGACTGTCCCAGGGAGAGGGGACTGCCCCAACGCTCTGTCACAGCAGCCACTTGGGGCCAGGCAAGAGGTTCCTCTCCACGATTGCAGTGGGGGCAGCCAGAGGAGGGGCGCCTGTCCCCTAGCCGGGTAGGTCTGGGTTAGGCTGGGGAGGTGCCTCTTCCTATGGCCCCAGCACAGAGTAGCCATGGCGGGGCGGGGAGTGCCCCCTCCATTGTCACAGAGCTGCCATGGGTGAGGAAGGGCCCCTGCCTGCCAGCCCAGCCCAGAGCAGGTGCAGCAGGCAGGTCAGTGTGGGGCTAGCAGGCAGAGGTAGCACTCTGCGTGCCTGCCCAGAGCCCTGCGTGGGCTCGTATGCAACAGCCATGCAGCTTAGAGGGAACTTAGCTCTCAGCGCACCCCAACGCACCCTCCCTTCTAGGTGAAAGGCACCCTGGGAATGAACATCATTAGCTCCTTGGTGGCTGGCTGTGCCCTGATCCTGTACCTTATCACCCTCGTAGGGTGCATCTAGACTGGCAAGATTTTGCGCAAAAGCAGCCACTTTTGTGCAAAAACTTGCCAGCTGTCTACACTGGCCACTTGAATTTGCGCAAGAGCACTGACATTCTAATGTAAGAATTCAGGGCTTCTTGCGCAAATACTTTGACGCTCCCGCCCAAGGATAAGCCCTCTTGCGCAAGAGGGCCAGTGTAGACACCTTAATTTTTTGCGCAAGAAAGCCCAATGGTTAAAATGGCCATTGGAGCTTTCTTGCGCAAAGGTGCATCTATACTGGGCACGGATGCTTTTGCGCAAAAGCACTTTTTGTGCAAAAGCATCCGTGCCAATCTAGACGCTCTTTTGCGGAAATACTTTTAACGGAAAAACTTTTCCATTAAAAGTATTTCCGCAAAATCATGCCAATCTAGACGCAGCCATAGAGTTCAACTACTACTTCGTGTGTGACTTGAATCCAGAGCATTGCAGAGTGTATGTGAGTGCTTCATATGGCAGAACAAAGCTGTGCGCCCATACCCCTGTGTTCTCGGGACCATCCTGCCTCCCATGGCTACCTCAGGGACTGACTTAAGCAGTTGGCAGGCAATGGGACATGGAGCCTTTCCTCTCAAGGGGGCGCTGGCTCTGATCCAGCTTCAGGGCAGTGGCTGATTGGCTTTGGGCGATAGGGCAGGGCCTTTGCCCTTAGGAAATTCTCACGGGTTTCTCGTTGGCAGAAACTAATCAGGTCCTGCACCTTGGTTCTGCTACTGTTCACCTTCCTGGAATTCTTCATCTCCATCTCCACTTCAGCCTTTTGGTGCAAAACCGTCTGCCGGAACAGCTACACTGAAGTGGTAATGATGTGTTGCCAAGGGGCCTGTGTTAACAACAGGCACAGTGGAAGGGGAGGGGGGTGTCTCATGACTTAGAGAGGGGCTGCTGGGAGCTGGGGCTGCTGGGAGCCAGGACTGCAGGGTTCAGTTTCCAGCTTGGGGATGAGAGTGGGGTCTAGTAGGTTAAATTGTGTGTGCATAGGGGGTGGGGTGGAGAGGCTAGGAGCCAGGACTCTAGCCGGGTAGGTCTGGGTTAGGCTGGAACATATGACTGGGATATTGCTGTGCTAAGAGGTGTGCTTGAGTCCTGTCCTAATAGGTTGTCCTTATTTTTTTCTCCAGACTGTGGTCATTTACCATAACATGATGCCTGCAGACAATCCCACTACTGCCACCAATGCCCACACTGATGGTGTTGCCTGCACTCCTGCCCCTTACAAGGACCTCACCCCGTGAACTGGATTGCCAGCTCCCCACATACTGTGCCCAACTGTGCCTTGCTGGAAACCAAGGCAGCAGCTTGGGAACTGGTCATATCTCCTTGATCTTGACACTGCACCTGCTGCCCCCATGCACTGATTATACTGCCAATGGAGACACACAGCATTGCACAATTGATCCGCTGGTCTCATGGCTTGTTCCAGCCCACCTTGTGGATGGGATCTCAGCCCCAGGTCGCACACTCTGTAACATGTCCAGGCCGCCTCCAGTAAAACCTTTTCCTCTCATTACCCAGCCCTGATTTCCTTCACTGCTGTGCTCAGTGGGATGCCCCTGATCCTAAGCCCCTGTCCCATGTTGTAGGAGCCTGTCTGGACTGTCCCTGCTACTCCCTGCTGTCAGAGAAAGTGTGTGCTGGGTTTGGGGTGAGGTGCCTGGAGCTTGCTGTGATTGGAGAAGAGAGGGGAGCTGATGGGCTGGGAGGACAGCAGGAGGTTTGGCGGCAGGGAAGCAGCTTTGGTGGGGGCTGTGGGAGAGAGACAGAATATGCACCAGACAGAGAGAGAAATTAGCAGAGCTGGGGACAGAACCCAGCAGTCCTGGCCCCCAGGCCCCACCTACCAGACCCCAGTCCCTTCCCAGAGCTGATGAAAAAACGAACCCAGAGAGTCCTGGCTCCCAGCCCCTGCTGCTCTAGCTCACTAGACCCCACTCTTTCCCAGAGCCAGTTAGAGAACCCAAACCCCTGCTCTAACCCACTATGGCTACATCTAGATTGCATCCCTTTTTCGTAAAAGGGATGCAAATTAGACATATAGCAATTGCTAATGAAGCGGGGATTTAAATCTCCCCCGCTTCATTATCATAAAAATGGCTGCCGCTTTTTCTCGTCATGGAGCTTTGCTGGAAAAAAGCACCAGTCTAGACGCGGATCTTTCGGAAAATAAAGCCTTTTCTGAAAGATCCCTTATCCCTCTTAAAATAAGGGATAAGGGATCTTACGGAAAAGGATTTATTTTCCGAAAGATCTGCATTTAGACTGGCACTTTTTTCCAGCAAAGCTCCGTGCTGAGAAAAAGCGGCAGCCATTTTTATGCTAATGAGATTTAAATCCCCGCTTCATTAGCAATTGTGATACGTCTAATTTGTGGAAAATCATGCCAGTCTAGACGTAGCCCAAGTGTCTGAAGAACAGCAATTTCCTTCTACCTGCAGTTTCTGTTACATACACTGTATCAATTCCAATACTGAGCATTTGCTAGGACAGGTTGGCCATATGCAAGCAGCACACCGCAGTGCATAGATGTGGGCATTCATTCTGGAAGGCAAGTCTGGTTCAGTGAATGGCTCTCTTCTCTCAGGGACCTTGGCTTAACATTTTTTCTGTGATTTTTGGGGACACTCTAAAGAGGCAATAGATGAGTGAGTGGGACTGAATAAAAATCAAAGTTTTTAAGGTGTCCTGAGCACGACAAGAATGGAATCCCTCCAATGCACAGCCCAAGGGCCAGTGTGCTTGAGTGACAGTGATGGACGTACACGTTGTGGGTGGCAAACTGGTGCATGTCAGGCACATGGCCTGGCTCTCACAGAGGAACCCTCTGCCCACCCAGCAGGGAGCTCGAGGATGGCCTGAAGCTGGCTGGCTGTGCCCAGCAAGCAGAGAGGAGGCAGCTTGACCGGACTCCTGCTCGGTGTTCCCTGGCAGAACGAGACATTATTGTGGTGGTTTGTCTGAGTGGATCGGGGCCTAGGCGCCAATGGCATGGGTGCTCTGGGGCTGGAGCTCCTATGAAAAAATATAGTTCAGTACCCACCAGCCACAGCTGTTTGGCATTGCTGCCCTGATCAGCTGTGTGGCTGCTGTGGGAGGGAGGAGAGCAGTAAGCAGTAGGCGGGGGCTTTGGAGGAGGTATTGGAGCAGAGGGGCCAGCATGGAGGAAGAGGCTCGGGCAGAGGGGATGGAGCAGCCCTGGGGAAAATAAAAATCAGCCTATCTGGATCTGTGCTAAGGTGGCTATGCACCAGCATGTGATGCATTGAGGCAGGATGAACAGGGTTGGTGGGGGAAGGACTACAATCACTAGTGGGGATACAAACTATAGTTAAGAGACTCACACAATACTAGAAATGAAAGGGACCTCGAGAGGTCATCGAGTCCAGGCCCCTGCCCTCACAGCAGGACCAAGCATCATCTAGTAGACCATCCCTGATAGATGTCTAGCCAACCTGCTCTTAAATATCTCCAGAGATGAAGATTCCACAACCTCCCTAGGCAATTTATTCCAGTGTTTAACCTCCCTGACAGATAGGAAATTTGTCCTAATGTCTAATCTAAACCTCCCTTGCTGCAATTTAAGCCCATTGTTACTTGTCCTATCATCAGAGGCCAAGGAGAACAATTTTTCTCCCTTCCCCTTTTAGATACTTGAAAATTGCTATCACATCCCCTCTCCGTCTTCTTTTTTCTAAACTGAACAAGTCCAATTCTTTCAGTCTTCCCTCATAGCTCATGTTTTCTAGATCTTTAGTCATTTTTGTTGCTCTTCTCTGGACCTTCTCCAATTTCTCCACATCTTTTTTGAAATGTGGTGCCCAAAATTCCAACTCCAACTGAGGCATAGTCAGCGCAGAGTGGAAAAATGACTTCTTATGTCTTGCTCACAACACTCATGTTAATGCAGCTCAGAATCAGGTTTGCTTTTTTTGCAAGTGTCACACTGTTGACTCATGGTTAACTTGTGGTCTACTCTGACTCCCAGATCCCTTTCTGCAGTGCTCCTTCCTAAGCAGTCAGTTCCCATTCTGTAACTGTGAAACTGATTGTTCCTTCCTAAGTGGAGTACATTGCATTTGTCCTTCATCCTATTTACCTATTTCAACTTCATCCTATTTACCTCAGACCATTTCACCAGTTTGTCCAGATCATTTTGAATTATGACCCTATCCTCCAAAGCAGTTGCAACCCCTCCAGCTAGGTATCATCTGCAAACTTAATAAGCATACTCTCGACACCCTTATCTTAATCATTGATGAAGATATTGAACAGAACCAGTCCCAAAACATACCCCTGCGGAACCCCACTTGTTATGCCCTTTCAGCATGATTGTGAATAATTAATAACTACTCACCTTATAGTAGCTCCATCTAGGTTGTATTTCCGTGGTTTATTGATAAGGTGACAAGAGACAGTATCAAATGATTTACTAAAGTCTAGGTATACCACATCCACCACTTCTCCCTTATCCACAAAACTTGTTATCCTATCAAAGAAAGCTATCAGATTGGTTTGACGTGATTTGTTCTTTACAAATCCATGCTGGCTGTTACCTATCACCTTATTATCTTCCAGATATTTGCAAATGAATTCCTTACGTCCTTGGTCCATTATCTTTCCTGGCACAGATGTTAAACTAACTGGTCTATAGTTTCCTGGGTTATTCTTATTTTCCCTCCCTGCTTTTCCCAGGGTGGAAATCCTTTGTTTCAGAATTAGGCCTTGTCTACACTGGCATGTTTTGTTGCCAAAACCTGCCTTTTGTTGACTAAACAGTGAGGGTATGTCTACACTGCCACCCTAGTTCGAACTAGGGTGGCTAATGTAGGCATTCGAACTTGCAAATGAAGCCCGGGATTTAAATATCCCAGGCTTCTTTTGCATGTTCCTGGGTGCCGCCATTTTTAAATGCCCCGTAGTTCGAACTACCTGCCTGCGGCTACACGCAGCACGGACTAGGTAGTTTGAATTAAAGCTCCTAATTCGAACTACCGTTATTCCTCCTGCAAGGAGCTTTAATTCCAACTACCTAGTCCATGCCACATGTAGCCGCGGGCAGGTAGTTTGAACTATGGGGCATTTAAAAATGGTGGCACCTGGGAATATGCAAATAAAGCCTGGGATATTTAAATCCCGGGCTTCATTTGCAAGTTCGAATGCTTACATTGCCACCTTAGTTCAAACTAGGGTGGTAGTGTAGACATACCCTGAGAGTGTACAGACTACAATGGCACTTTTGTCAGGAAAAACACCCAGTTCAGCAACAAACTTTCACCTTGCAAGAGACTTTTTTCTTTCCCCCTCGTTTTATTGTCAACAAAGAGCCAATTGTTTCACCCTGCGGTTTGTTTTGTGGAGAGAACTGGCTTCTGCCAGAATCCCACAATGCCTGCCCTGATGGGGCTGCTCAGTGTTTTGTGATCTCTGCTGCCCTCCAGGCATGTGCCCTCCCCTTTCAAAGCCCCAGGAAGTGTCTGGGAGCTGAGTGAGCTGCTCCATTTGGGGAACAAACAAAAACCAAATCATTGCAATGCTCCTGTTCCATTGCTGCAGAGGGAGGGCTGGAGAGACTGCTGTGCTCTTTGACATTCCTCAGCATGGAGAGCTCACAGAGCTATGAGGGAATTCCAAGAATCACAGGGATCAGCTTTGCCTTCCCACTGCCCTGCCCTGTGCTTGGCTCTGCCAACAGGGGACCTAGCAGTGTAGCCATGAAATGTTGACAATGGGAGGCAGAAAAACTGGTCTGTCTGGTTTTTACTTTTGGTGATGTTTGCAGGATGACAGCAGTTTGGTCGCAAAACCTTCCCAGTGTAGACACAGACTAAGTTCCTGGCCCAGTTTGTGGAAAATACAGGCTGGGGAGGAGTGAGCGGGGCGGGGGAATAAGCTTATCTGAAGGCCAGTTTCCTTGGATGGCCCATTGCCCTGAACATTCCCAACCAGCTATCTTGACTGGAAGCATCTTGCCTAGTGGGTGTCACGAAGGTGTAACTACATTTGAAATAAGACACACAGTCAACATTCATCTCTAGATATTTTAAAAAATTTCCTGCGAGACGACAGAGTCACGTCATCACATCATCTGTGTCTTCATGCTGCCGCCTGCCTCTGCCTCCGTCCCCAGCTCCAGCTCCAGCTTCATGCCCAGGGGAGGCTGAAGTGCCGAGGAGGAGCTGCTGGAGCTGGGTCCCCTCCACCATCCAAACCCACCCCCCTAGGCCACGCCAGGTCCCCTCCACCATCTGAGCCTGACCCGCACCCTCTATGGGCCACATGGGGTCCCTTCTGCCATCCGAGCCCACCCTCCACCACTCCCGTGGGTCCTCTCCACTATCCAAGCCCAACCGAGCCCAACCTCCAACCCCCTTGGGCCATGCTGGGTCCCCTCTGCCATCCAAGCCTGAACCCCCCCATTCCCTGGGATGCACTGGGTCCCCTCCACCATCTGAGCTCGACCCCCCTCTCCTCAGGCCACACCGCACCGGATCCCCTCCACTATCTAAGCCCAACCCCCTCCCCCACCAGGCCGACCTACGTCCCTTCTGCCATCTGAGCCTGACTCGTCACCCCAGGCCTCCCCATGTTTCCTCCAATATTTGAGCCCAACCCTTTCCAGCCCCCTCACTCCTTCTGCCAAGACTCTGCACCCCCAACCCACTCCTGCCCCCTTCCTCTTGGCCAGACACCTACTCCCAGCTTACTCCTGCCTCCTCCCCTGCTCTAGCACCCTCCCTCAGCCAGACACCTACCCCCAGAGAAGGGGGGTTGGCGAGTGTAGTGGGCTGGAGGTACAGCCCCCTAGTAACTTTAGATACAAAAAAGATACTTATGGAGCAAACCATAACTTCTTGAACAACACCATTCATGCCCCAACTTGCACAAATCGTTTCATAATTATGCCATAATCCTATTATAAACATACAGCCACGAAGAATATGGGGGGCTGGCTCACCCAGAGGCCCCCCAATTTGCTCCACAGACTGTCTCCGGCTGCTAACCTCTGTGCCAGTTTTTGAGCTGATCGACCTGCATGTGGACTTTGTTTAGAGAGGTTTTGGCACAAGCCCCATGGAAAGGAAACATCCACTTCCAAGCAGCTTGCACCTAGCTGCTGCATGGGATCCCCTATGTGGAAGCCATTTCATATTTAGCTAGAAGCCACTTCATATAACAGAAGCCATTTAAGTTTCTTGCTTCTGCACGTACGCTAGAGAGTGAACTCTTCTTTACCGATGTGAGACAGGCCAGAAGGATGAGCTATTGGAATGTGTTAATTGAGCTGATTTGAGCTGAAGCTCTTACTCCCTACTACCTGTTTCTTCTTGCTGATAACAGTCTTCTCTTTTGAGTTTAATTGATGATTTCTGTAATTGGATGCCATGACGTCAGACTTGTTTGGTTAAGGGTATAAAATACTAGGATTGATTTGTATTAGCAGCCTTATTGGGCGCAGCTCTGCCGGGGTCATGTTTGGCTCACTTTGTGCCTTATTGATCAAAAAAACTGTTTGTTAGCCACCTAAACACAGAGAAGTCTTTTGCTTCTGCACCTCTCTCCATAAAGGGGCCCCTGCTTGGATGGCCCAGAGCTTGTGAAGTGGGTGGGGTTCCGGGAGAAGACTGGGAGTATGGCTGGGGAAGCACGGCATGTGTGTGTTGATATGAACTGTGTGGGTGTGCGAGGGAATTGCGCATGGGGGCTGTGTGAGCCGGGTGTAAGAGGGATGTGTGTGAGCTCTGAGGTGCTGTTAGGCCAATCGTTGTTAACATGGCTCCCCCCTGAAGCTTTCTGGGAACATGTGGCTCAGCCCATGCAGAATGGCTACAGGCGCCCTCCAGAGACATGTGACCAAGTCACCTGACAGTGGAACCCTTCTTGGATTCTGTCCTTTCCCATGAGAAGCTGGGAGGGAGTCAAGCAAGGAAACAGAAGACTCCTGCCTTATGCAAATCCTACGTGAGCGGGGGAGTGAGGTCATCAGTTCTCCTGGGCTACCCTCCCCGAGACGCTGGCTGGAAACATCGGAAACCGCATGGGGGAAGGGACTGGGCTCAGGCTGGAGGGAGCTTTCCCAGAGCCCATCTCTGTCTCCGGCAGCCTGGCTTAGCAGGAGCAGGGAAGTGGCAGCCCAGGCTGACAGAGGAGGGAGGCTCAGTGGTGTCTAAGCACCTCTGATAATATCCCTGCCGTTCTGACCCTTCACACCCACTCCCCTCAGAAACCGAGCCCAGTACCCCGGCTCTGCTTGAGTCCAGCTGATCATCTCTAAGGAAGGCATTTCAGCCCCCCATCGTGGGGTGGAAGGCACCCCAATCATGATGGGAATGGTGCAGACAGGCCTCTGGGATGTGCACGTGCCTTTCCTAGCCTGGAGCCTGGATTCTGAGCTGTATCTGCAATGGATTGGCAGCTGGCATGACCACAGGCAAACTCTCTAGCACTTCTAGAGGGGACAGGTCCCAGTTCCCATTCCCCCACCCCACTGAGCCAGCCAGTCCCTGCCCTGGGGCTGGATTAGAGCAGATGCCCCCAGTGGGTGTAATCTGTCTCTTGCTTCCAGCTCTCTCTCCGTGGTGACTGGCCGGAGCTCCATCTCTCTCTGTCAGGTGACTGGAGGTTGGGGGGGCTAGAGCTGTCAGTGTGCAACCGGAGTTGTTGCTGAGTTTTGCACAGCTGCCTGGGGGTGTTTTTCTGCAAATTGTTTTATGGCTGTTTGCATGTAACTTTATCTTAAACAAACAGCTGCCTGGCTTCCAAGTGATGAAAGTCCCTGGCAGGTCTGAACCGCCCCTGAGATGGATAGAAGTGCTGCCAAGTGTCACAATGTTTAGTTTAGTTCTTATATAGATACAGGACTTCCCAGATCTGGGGCTAGAACCCAACTGTGCTGACTCCAACCCCACTACACCCCACTCGCCTGCCCCCCAAGAGCCTTTGCACTGCTTAGAAAAGAGTTGACGAAGCAGGGCTCCAAGGGAGGTGGATATACTTGGGAATGGGATAGAGAAAGTAGAATAGGGAGGTGTTATTTATCCATTCATGTAGCACAGATGAACTAGGGGTCATTGATAGGCAGCAGGTTTAAAACAAATATAAGCAAGTTTTTCTTCGCGGATGGTGAAATCAACCTGTGGAACTCCCTGCCAGGAGATGTTGTGAAGATCAAAAGTGTAAATGGGTTCAAAAAGAAGCTAGGTAAGTTCATGGACAATAGGTCCTGTTACCCAAAGGGGTCAATGATGTAACCCCTTGCTCTGTGTGCCCCTAAGCTTCTGACTGCCAGGACCTAGGGCTGGGCTGCAGGGGACGGATCACTTGATAAGTACCCAGTTCTGTTCATTCACTCTAGAGCATCTGGCACCAGCCACTATCAGAGAGGGGGCACTGGGCTGGATGGGCCATTGTGTGGCTTTTCCCTGGCTCTGGGAGCAGAGTGCAGGCTAAAAGTGACAGCAGTAGGCAGACACAGCACATATACCTGGCACACTCAGTGGAAAGGCTGCAGGGATGGGCTGAGTCTGTCATACTAGAGCGGGGTGTCATAGAGAGAGAGCCGAAAGCATGGGCCCAGTGGCCTGAATCATATAATCATAGAACCATAGAGCAGGAAAAGACCTCAGAAGTTCGTCAAGTCCAGCCCCCTGCTCTAGGCAGGACCAATCCCAACTAAATCAACCCAGACAAGGCTTTGTCAAGCCAAGACTTAAACACCTCTACTACTTCCCCAGGTAACCCATTCCAGTGCTTCACCACTCTCCGGGTATGTCTACACTGCCACCCTGGTTCGAACTAGGGTGATTAATGTAGGTATTCGAATTAAAGCTCCTAATTCGAACTACCGTTATAACTCCTTGCAGGAGGAATAAAGGTAGTTCGAATTAGGATCTTTAATTAGGAGCTTTAATCTGAACTACCTAGTCCGTGCCGTGTGTAGCCGCGGGCAGGTAGTTCGAACTACAGGGCATTTAAAAATGGCGGCGCCCGGGAACATGCAAATAAAGCCCGGGATATTTAAATCCCGGGCTTCATTTGCAAGATCGAATGCCTACATTAGCCACCCTAGTTTGAACTAGGGTGGCAGTGTAGACATACCCTCTTAGTGAAATAGTTTTTCCTAATATCCAACCTGGACCTCTCCCACCACAACTTGAGACCATTGCTCCTTGTTCTGCCATCTGTCACTACTGAGAACAGCCTCTCTCCATCTTCTTTGGAACCTCCCTTCAGGAAGTTGAAGGCTGCTATCAAATCCCCCCTCACTCTTTGCTTCTGCAAACTAAACAGACCCAACTCCCTCAGCCTCTCCTCATATGCTCCATCCCCCTAACCATTTTGGTTGCCCTCCACTGGACCCTCTCCAATGCGTCCACATCCTTTTTGTAATGGGGGGTCCAGAACTGGACACAATACTCCAGATGTGGCCTCACCAGAGCCGAAAAAAGAGGAATAATTACATCTCTGGATCTGCTGGCAATGCTCCTCTTAATGAAACCTAATATGCCATTAGCCTTCTAGGCTACAAGGGCACACTGTTGATTCATATCCTGCTTCTCATCCACTGTCACCACCAAGTCATTTTCTGCAGAACTACTACTTAGCTGGTTGGTCCCCAGCCTGTAACAATGCTTGGGATTCTTCTGTCCCAAGTGCAGGACTTTGCACTTGTCCTTGTTGAACCTCATGAGATTTCTTGTGGCTCAATCCTCCAATTTGTCACTCTGGACCCTCAAGCGTATCTACCTCTCCCCCTAGTTTAGTGTCATCTGCAAACTTGCTGAGGGTGCAATCCATCCCCTCATCCAGATCATTAATAAAGATATTGAACAAAACTGGTCCTAGAACTGAACCTTGGGGCACTCCACTAGAAATCGACTGCTATCCTGACATCGAGCCATTGATCACTACCCACTGGGCCCGGCCTTCTAGCCAGCTTCTATCCATCTTACTGTCCGTTTTTCCAATCCACATTCCCATAACTTGCTGGCAAGAATATTGTGGGAGACTGTATCAAAAGCCTTGCTAAAGTCAAGGTATTTCACATCCACTGACTTTCCCATGTCCACAGAGCCAGTTACCTCATCATAGAAGCTAATCAGATTGGTCAGGCACGACTTGCCCTTTGTGAATCCATGCTGACTATTCTTGATCACTTTCCTCTCTTCCAAGTGCCTCAAAATAGATTCCTTGAGGATCCCTTCCATGATTTTTCCAGGAACCAACGTAAGACTGACTGATCTATAGTTCCCTGGATCATCCTTCTTCCCTTTTTTGAAGATGGGCACTACATTTGCCTTTTTCCAATCATCCGGGATCTCTCCCAATCTTCACGACTTTTCAAAGATAATGGCCAAAGGATCCTCAATGACATTTGCCAACTCTCTCAGTACCCTCGGATGCATTAAGTCCGGACCCATGGATTTGTGTACATTTAGCTTTTCTAAATAATTCCTAACCTGTTCTTTACCCACCAAGGGCTGTCCATCTTCATCTCATCTTGCGTCACTTAGCGCATTAGTCCGGGAGCCAACTTTATCCGTGAATACAGAGGCAAAGAAAGCATTGAGTACTTCAGCTTTTCCCACATCATCTGTCACTAGGTTACCTCCTTCATCCAGTAGGGGCCACACACCCTCTCTGATCACCTTCTTCTTGTTAACATGCCTGTAGAAACCTTTCTTGTTATCCTTCACATCCTTAGCCAGTCGCAATTCCGATTGCGCTTTTGCCTTCCTGATAACCCCCCGGCATTCTCGAGCTCATTTAAACCCCTCCCTGGTCATTTGTCCAAGTTTCCACTTTTGTAAGCTTCCTTTTTGTGCTTAAATTCACCAAGGATTTCCCCCGTAAGCCAATCTGGTCTCCTACCATGTTTGCCTCTCTTGCTACCTATTGAGATGGTTTCTTTCTGTGCCTTCAATAAGGCTTCTTTAAAATACTGCCAGCTCTCCTGGACTCCTTTCCCCTTCATGTTAACATCCCAGGGGATTCTGCCCATCAGGTGTCTGAGGGAGTTAAAATCTGCTTTTCTGGAGTCCAAGGTGTGTATTTTATTACTCTCTTTACTTCCTTTGGTCAGGATCCTGAAATCTACCATCCCATGATCACTGCTTCCCAGGTTGTCACCCACTTCTGCTTCCCCTATTAGTTCCTCCCTGTTTGGGAGCAGAAGGTCAAGCTGTGCACGGCCCCTGGTCGGATCCTTCAGCGCTTGTACCAAGAAGTTATCCCCAACATTCTCCAAAAACTTCCTGGATTGCCTGTGTACTGAGTTGTGCTCTGAGCCGGGCCTGTCAAAAGCAGAGGTTTGCCTGCAAGCCAGTGTGCAGGACATGACCTCAGCACTGGTGGCCAAGCGCAGCTAAAGCACGGGGGCATGCAGACACGTCCCAGCAGGGCAGCACACAGACACCCCAGCCTGGCACAGGAAAAGCTGGTTGCAGGAAGTAATGAATGGGGATGTTTTGTCTGAAAGCCCAGAGACCAGTGCAAGGGGATGAAACAAACAGGCCATGGAACATGCAGGGTGATAGAGAGTCCTGGGCACACTTGTGCTAGTGTAACTGTAGAGATCGATCTGCACAGCTAGGACCATGCTTCACCCCTGTGATGGGGGCAACTCACTCTGCACTGGATGGGGGAGGGCAGAGGAGGCTCCGCCCCCACATCCCTATTGGACATGCTTCAAGTGTAGCACCAACATAAGCGGGAGCAGCCCAGCTCAGTCTGGGCTGACCATCGGAGAGGAAAGACGCTCCTTACTGACTCCTGCCCAAGGAGCAGCTGGAATCCCAGGCTGTGGAAGCCAGAGACCCCAGCAGATGTCTGGCTACCTGTGGACCCCCAGGGAGGGCCACCTATAGAGTGGACCGGCTGAGCATGTTAGGAAGTAGGCATTGTCCCATGATAATCAGCATGTTGCAGAGAGATCCCCAATGACTCACCGGCAAACACACTTACCACTAACAGGGGGCTGGGCTGGGATCTGGGGGAACAGAGAGGGCACAGCTTCCCTTACCTTGGCCACCACCCACTTACTCCTAGCTAGTGACCCACACGCCCCAACTAGACAGAAAACCATGCAGCCCACCCCTTCTACCTGGCAGCAACCAGGGCCAGGTTCCATATCTAGGAGTTACTTTTCAACAACACAAGACAGAATCGGCTCCCTCCTTCCCTGCCCCATAACCTGGAAAAATCACACATCACTCCTGGGTGCCTCTGAGAGGCAATGCTTCTCCACTCGCAAGCATGGAGTCTAAGGGCACATCTATACATACCCGCTGGAGATCGATCTTTGGGTATTCGATTTGGCAGGTCTAGTTAAGACCCCCTAAATTGAACACTCAAAAGTGCCTCTGGTCTGCGCTAGTATTCCTTGATTCACAAGGAGTTACTCCTTGCGTAGTGAATGGGAGGGTAGTGAATGGGAGGGTTTTCTTCAGTTGAAACTCCCACTGTGAAAATGGCACCAGGCTCAGCTATATTATTGGTTTCAAAACCATTTAAACAGTCAAATTGGAATATTTCATTTTGTCATTTCTTGAAACAAAGCCTTTGGGTTTTTCCAATTGGGAACAATCTTTCCTTTGAAAATTTCTGTTATTTTTTCCCCTCAAAAACATGAAACAATGGTCAAAATTGGAATGCTGCTTTTTTAAATAAAATCTTTGGAAATAATGATTCCTTTAAAAAATCCTTTCAATGTTACTAACAAAAAAAGAAAAAAATCAAGAATGTTAAAAGGTTGAAATCAGAATGTTTCATTTTAACATTTTCACAATGAAATTTTTGGAGTTTTTGGTTGGAAACAACATTCACTTTCAGGCTTTCCTTTATTTTGAAAAGCACAATCCAAAACATTAAGGAATGATTGCACTATGGATATTTGATTTAGATTTCATCAAAATGTACAGGTTCATTTTACCCCAAAGAATGCCATTTCCCGCTTTTTGTTTAGCAAAGGGCCAACCCGAAAGGAATATGATCATCTGTGGAAATGGCAGCAAACAGCAAAATCCGCTATTTGCTGAGTTCTAATTCTGAACGGCATGGAAATGCTTTCCAGAGGCATCTATCCCTGGCTCCCACCCCACTTCACCTTCCCCTAACTTGGGGAAGGCAAAGAAGGGTTCACAGCTCCTTCCATGTGGCAGTGGGTTCCTAGCCGCCCATGCCTCCGCTAGCTCTGCGCGAGGGGTGAAGCCCCAAGCCCTCTGATTGCCCTGGCTCCCATGCCCAGGTGAGCGGGGCTTGTTGGAAGTGCCCTGGGCGCGCTCGCCGCTGGAGGAGCATTGTCCTCTCCATTATGTTGCTGAGCGTGGTGAATATTTGCTGCGGGGTCTTGATGGGGCAGAATTCATCTGCTGCCCCAGCAGCGCAGCACAGCACCCCCTCCCCAGACCCTTGCCATCCAGCTCCCACTAGCCCCATGCAGGTTGTGGGGGACAGCATTAAATGTGAGGCAGAGCCTCCCCTACTGAGCTCACCCTGGTCCCTGCAGCAGGTCCCCTAGCACAGCCCTGGGGCAAGTGCCCCCTCCTGGGCCCCCATTGTTCCATGGGACAGCTGGAGGCCACTGCGTTGGCCTGCTCAGAGGGGAGTGTCCTGCAGGGGTTTTTTTCCCAGGGGTCTCTCTCTGCACAATGGCTTGTGCTTGGGGAGCATCCTTCTGCTGGTCACGCTCCCCACGCTGGAGCTGTGGGTCACCACTGCCGCCCTGCCCGTATGAAAGCATCCAACTGGTAATGCCCTGCCCTGTCCCTGGAATCCAGGAGTCCTGGCTGCCAGGCCCCAGCTTTAACCTACTAGATCCCCTCCACTCCTGAGCCAGGTCAGAACCCAGGAGTCCTGACTCCCCTACTCTACCCACTATACCGGGGTGGGAAATAATTTCTAATGGGGGCCCCTCCAAGCTTTTGGCAAGTGTTCAAGGGCCACACTTCTGTGGAGAGGGTGTGCAGTCTGGGACAGGTTGGGTGCAGAAAAGAACTTGAGATAGGAGGGGGGGTGAAGGGTCTGAGAGGGAGATTGAGTGAAGGAGAGGGCTGTGATCTGGGGCAGGGGCTTGGAATGCACAGTCCAGTGGGGGTATGGGTGCAGGAGAGGATTTTGGCCTGGGGGAGGGGCTCTAGGAAGGGCTGCAAGGTCTGGGAGGGAGTTGTGACCTAGGTGAAGGGGGTGCAGAGGGTTTGGGTAGTCATCTGAGGCAGGCGAATGGAGTGCAGGGTCAGGGATGGGGTATGAGTACAGATGAGGATTCTGGCCTGTGGAGAGGTTTGGGGCAGGTGTAGTGTCTGAGAGGGAGTTGTGACCTGGGAGAAGGGGAAAAAGG